>NC_090925.1:653770918-655195176 GCF_040938575.1 Ambystoma mexicanum
TAAATACACATGCAAAAGTAACCTGCACAGAATTCCCTTGAAAAACGAAGATCTACTGGGATCAGGAATATGAGGAGGGAATGTGCATAGTTTCTTAGTGACATTCGAGGTCCCTGTAACAGGATAGGCCAATACAGTACTTAACCTGCTAAACCATCCCGCCATAAAGCATCTGAACATATTTGGACATTATGGTTCATTGACTGCCATCCACCTCCAAGCGTAACACCATGGCTCACAACCACCATCCAGACACAGGAATGCATCTAGTGAGAGATGCAGAAATGACCGGTGTGCGGCTCGGAAACTTTCCCAGGGCACTAAAAATGAACTACGGTTGCATTCACTTCAAGCTGGCCCCCAGTGGCGTCATTACAACCACCCTGTCTCCTCAAATGCGGCACCCGATGCTGCCGCATCATCATGGCCACTCAGCCCCTCTATCCAACATTAAGGATATGGTGATATTTTGGCCACGTGTCCCGAATATGCCCCAATGACCCAATACTCACACCATCTTTTATATAATACCTGTTTGTGTGATGTCGCAAATTTTCATACGCCATGCCTCCGGTAACTACCACTACACCAGTGCTGTTATCGCATCTGACCAGCATGTCTAAAATATGTAATCTGATCTCCGACCTCACGTTCTACATCCTCCATCTTGTCTAAACCACTAGCCTCCCACCGATCACTTCCTGAAAGCTAGAAGAAGGGAATGTGTGCTATGTTAATCTCATGATTTTTATTTGTGATTGTGTTTTAACTACGAGTTGTTCAACTTATTCTTATTAATTCTTATTTTCTTTGTTGTACTGATTGCTCTTGTATTGGATGTTTAATGGATTGTGACAAATCCAAATAAACTTACTTACTTACTAAATAGTTGTAGGCCACATTTCACAACATGCCAGTGTTGCAAAAAATCTGTGTATGATATGATATGATATGATATGGCATTTATAACATGCCTATACCAAGTGTTTCAAGGCGCACTAATGCCCACTCACTCTTCATTCCTTCTGTAACACATTCAATTTGTTGCAAGACACCAGCAACTTGAAGGTAGACAAACTTGTGCAGAAGAACCTATACAGTCACGTTCTGGAAGGAAGCACATGCAGACATTGATGGCTATATTCAGTTTATCTGACAGTGCAAGCCTAGCAGAAGGAAAGCTCACACTGCCTCTATCATCCCCTCAACACATCACAGTCCCAACCCCTTCTGACAGGGGATGAAGATGAAGCCTCTAAGCCACCAGAAACAAGGATAGCTCTACATATGCGAAGCCACGTGCAATAGTGGATGAAGGATACATGGTCGTACCTAATAGGGAGTCTGTGCAGTAAGGCTAACTTCCATCCCACACACAGGGAGCAGAAGATAGATTGTCACAAATGCTGGTGGTCAAGCAGTCCATCAACAATGCGATTGAGACTCTTGCCAAGGAAATTGACATTGTAGGCTCCCATCTGCAACAGATACATGAGTCCATAGTAGAGAACAACATATGTGCTGGGGTGTGGCCACTATAGGCAATAATGCAATCTAGCCCCAGGCAATTGTGACCAGACGAAAATACATAAAAGGAGGGCACCATGGGGCCACACTCCTCCACACACTGGGTCAAGGCAGTATAGTGAGGTGGCCATCATTGTGGCCCATGCTTAAGACCCCTGTCCCGAGCCTGTCGGGGCTGGGAGCAGCCTGCAGACGTGCCACTGAAATCTGCAAAATGGCGTTCACATCATTTGAATCACCCCTCTGGTAAGCATGTATCATTCCCCTTTTGTTGCTGATGATCATCATAAAGCAACCTTCTATATCACCCGTGAATCCCTAAGGGCGTTGCAATGTCCTTTCACTAAGAACTACCGAACTTCCACTAACAGCGTGCTCCTGCACCTACTGACATATCACTCTGTTTTGATCTCACGCTCCCCCTCCATCCGACTTGATCAGCCCCACATATACTGCTAAGTCAATCCACTTATGCTCACAGCACACCTGTATCTCAGGCCTCACTTTGTCTTGGACCAACGGCACTCCCATCGTAAGCGTTCTTCTCAAAAGGAGCATGCTGAACTAGCCCGCTGGAGCCCCAACACAACAGCCCCTTGCAGACTCTGACTGCCTGCCTTGATGAACTCCTCACCGTGTTAAGACACGTTGTACTCGATGATTGTGACATTGTTTCACCCGTATCCTCGTTCTCCTCGTCCCCACTCTGGCCAGCATCATCCACTAGATTTAATATCCCTCAAGGGCTCCTCTGTTGTTTACACTCTGCCAATACTGCACAGTGCCTAGCGCAATTAATACCTACATTGTATATGCATATCTCTCCAATTACTACTGTGTCGATATGTGACCTATATTGTACACACTATTTATCCAAATATCATATAAATGGCAATGTTACAGTTTCACATCAGCTACTATATTTTCATATTGTTTATCCACACCAGCACCACAGATCACCATATGTCACTAACAGATGGTATCATGTTTCCACAGGAAAGTATTGTGGCACTTTCCAGACACTGCTCTGGTGTCCTAGACATCACCCACTCCCCTGCCCTACTCCCTTCCTTCCCAAAGCTGCATCCTCCCCCCTCATAGATACACAACGCCCTATCATTCCACCAAACTCTTTTAAACATATAGAAGCTATAGAAGATACAGAGCCCCCTCTTCCCACAAACCCCACCAATATAGCAAGCCTCACTAACCTCTCCTCAAACATTAGACCGGCTATCCCTTGCTTAGGAGACTAACGTCAGATTCACCTTAGGGCAAGAACTCTTGCCCATATTCCCTCCACTACGGGATCCATACAGGGGACTACCATGAGGCTAAGACTTTCCACACGCACCCACCGGTACCACCCACTTTATTGGATTCAGAGTAGATCACCACCCACCTTCCCCACCTCTTCCAAACACAACATTTCCCAGATGGATACACCACAGACCTAAAAACAGACTACTACTGCCACTGTACAACAGCGTAAACTCCAGAACCCCCAGTCGAAAGCGCAAATATTTGACATGGTCCTCACTGACATGCTCCCCACATCCAAGCCAGCCTACACTCCACCCAACCCACTCCTCAAAGGCGCCTTACTAAATGTGCACTCATTAGGTGCACACGCCAATGACACTCATAATCTCATTCATGAGCAACAACTTGATTTTATAGTAGTGACCGAAACCTGGCCCCATCCAGATTCCGGTCCCCTTCTGACATTGGCCATCCAACTCGATTACATCATCTTGAGGGCCGACTGAAGAGATGCAATGGGAGGAGGAGTAGCTATTATCGCTAAAACCTCATTACAATTCAGATCCTGTAAAGCAGAATCAGTAGACGGCTATGAGCTTCTCTCTCTCAAACTTTCCACTGACCCAAAACAACTATCAACTTCCTCATTGTTTACAGACCACCTAATTTCACCAATCACCCACACATAGACATTCCCCTTCTCAACACCCCCTCCTCAAGCCTAATACCAGATTCATCATCCTAAGGGACATCAACATGGGATTTAATGACCCCCAAAGACCACAAAGCCACAGATTTTCACACAGCACTACAAGAAATGCAGTTTACTCAACTATTCAATACACCCACTACCGCCAAAGGCAGAATCCTAGATTGGATTTTATCCTTAAATGCCAAGCTATCTCTGGACAGTATTTTGGAAATTACATGGTCAGATCACCATCTAGTTCGCTTTTACGTAGTTATACCAAAAGCTCAAGAGACACCTTTGCCACCACCCATCCCTATCATGGTGAGAAACATGCGTAAGCTCACTCTAGAAAACCTAGCCCACCTACTGTACAAAGGGCTCAAAACATAGCCCATCACGATCACCAATCCAGACGGCATCTCCCTCATCTTATACTCCTGCCTGAAATCAGCTATAGATGAAGTAACTCCAGGTGATTCAAAATTCCCCAGATCCTCTAAACGAAGCAACTGCTGGTTCAATGAAGAGCTCATAATTCTGAGATGAAAATAAAGAGCATTAGAACACCTAATACAAAAAAAAAAATTATCTATTAAATCTAACAAATCAGCTTCAGGAAGCTACCAAGATCTACAAATCTGCTGTCATTGCCCACAAAGCAAACGTCTTGAACATGCGCATCAACAAGTAAAAAAAGAGGGGTGAGGTGCGCACTCCAATTCCTGATTTCACTACAGCTCCCATAATTCTTAGAGACTGCATTAGCAATTTAATTGGATTCGCCTGAAGTGAAAGGCAATACAGCCTCCCTGAATAGTGTTGGGACACAAAAGCACTAGGAGGAGGAGAACACCAGCCCAAATGCAGAATAAGGGATCTAACCCTGTGAATATTTTTGCAACAAGTGGGATCTAACCCTGTGAATATTTTTGCAACAATTGGGATCTAACCCAGTGAATTGGACACTTTGGGATTTAACCCATTTATTCTTTTTCTTTTTTCAGGTAGTATATTGGCCAGGAATTGGAGTACGCGCCTCACCCCTCTTTTTCTACATGTGCATCAACAATGTTGCCTCCAAGAGAAAGTATTAATGAAAAGAAACTTATTGGCTAACACAACTGAGGCCCCTCTCAACTTTACGGTCAACAATAAAGATACCCAGTTCAATTTCACTATGGTTTCACAAGACCAAGTTCTCAAAACCATCGCTTCACTAAAACCATCTAATTGTAAAGGTCGATAGCTTCCCCGCCAAATTAGTCAAGCTCTGTGCCCCCACCTTAGCACCTATTATTACTAAATTCATCAATGCCTCCTTCAGTTTCAATTCCATCCCTGTTAATATTAAAGAAGCATGGGTCAATCCTCTTCTTAAAAAAATCTACTTGGGATCCCACTATACCTACTAATTACAAACCCACAACTACCCTTCCTCCTCAAAATAATGGACAACATTGCATGCTCTGAAATCCAATCACATCTAGAAAATAACTATCTGTTAGGTGATAGACAATCTGGTTTTCGTCCCAAACACAGTACAGAGACAGCCTTATTAGATCTCAAAAACCAGGTGGACTCAATTAGCGATTCACGGAAATTAGGTATCCTTCTTTTACTTGATCTGTCTGCCATGTTTTATTTGGTGCACCATGAAACAAGATGTGTACCTTTACTATGTTCTAGTAACCACTAGATATTTAGAAAAAACAGGCCGGGCCAAAGGCTGGGCCTGTCTTCTTGATTTATTTTGTGAAGGCAGAGGATGTGTTGCCTAATCTTTGGCAATCACAGAGTAAATCTGCATGTGGGTATAGATGATTACAATCTCAAAAAAACAAAGTTAAAGATACGACGGTACATAAAAAGTGTTTTACTGTTTTGTAAAGTAAATATCAAAAGAAAGTGAATGCAGAGAAAACAAAGTAACATGTAACTTTTCTGGATGGTTATTTTGTAGTTATCCAAAGACAATAGACAGGTTTGTGAGTACAGTTTTTAGAACAATACCTATGTACAAAACATTGAAACAATTGAAATATATACATTCGGTAGGTATAGAATATTTCAAGTCCAGTACTTCTGGGCGGGAGAAATTAGAAATTTCAAGAGTCTTTTCATATTAGATATCTGGTCGTTAGCCACAAAACATTGAAACAATTGAAATATATACATTCAGGTAAGTATAGAATATTTCAAGTCCAGTACTTCTGAGCGGGAGAAATTAGAAATTTCAAGGGTCTTTTCATTTTAGATATCTGGTCGTTAGCCAACGTGATCCCAAGTTGGTTGATAACAAAGGTTGGTTTCAACTTGGTTTGGTACAGGTATGTTGTTAATTCCTGTATTTGTCACGTTTCGGCGGTAAAGGTTTGAGGTTCGATCCGCCTTCATCAGGGCTGAGAATCAGAGACCCTGTGGGGGGGTGACAGAGATGGTAATGAGATTCGTTATAATACCCTAGGGGTCCCTGTTAATGGGTCCGGGGTTGCATTAGAATTTAATCTCATGGCGACCGGATTTCAAACTTACATGCCGATACGCCTTGCTCAAGCGTTTGGTGTGATCACGTGTCGTGGATAGGAGAGGGGAGGACCGTCTAGTCCTGGGACCCGGAATGTAGTTGCCTGGATCAGGTTTGCAGGTTTCCCAATGTGTCAAAGTTTTCATGGACGGTCTTCAAACTGTTAAATATGAATAGGAATTGCCATCAGGTCATGTTCGATCCTGAGTGTTCAGTAAATCATATGCTGCAGAGTACAGCATTTAGGAATTCTAGCATGCAAAAAATAAGTGGTGGTATATCTATTTATTGTTGTATTTTTTATGTTGAGTTCATTAGTTTGTGATCTGACTAAGTGAGAGTGCAGCTGTTAAAGCTCCTGGTTTGAGAGGAGTATATATCTTTTTCTCTCTCGTGGCTCTTGGGGTAATTTGTATGTGCACAAAGACATGTTAGGTAAACCTTTCCGCCATGAAACATTTTCTATTTAGTGGCAGATGCAGTGAGTAGCGTGAAAGCCCATGTGTCGGCATTCGTGCGTGGATATAAATGCTCGCTGGCTTATGCCTGCATCTCGATTTATTAGCAGCAAGTGAAAGCTCAAATATTCCCGTGAAACAGGGTGGTTGTTAAGCAATACTCATGCGTTTGTGAGATTAGTCAGAGGAGCACAGAGGGGAAAGGAGGGGGGGGGGATGGGGGTTTTGTGGGGGGGGGACCGCGGAGGTAAGATGATTCAGCGGCCTCTGGCTCACCTCGTTGGTTGCTTAACTGGCGCTGAGTCATGCTTTCTTGAAGCCTTCGTCTGCGAGGTCTCTGCCGTGAGTTGAATCGGCAGGGCACATAATCGCTAGAATGCGAAACAAAGCTAGCACTCGCTAAGTGAACGAACGCGTAACTATGGGCGCCCACGCATGCATACTGGGAATGTTTGTTCTAAATGACAAAGTAAGCGTTTTCAGGGTGCGCATGCTCCCTTGCTGCCAGAAAGGACTACAGGCTAGTAGTTCATTGTAATACTGAGTTGCATTGCTCACATTTGTTGGGCGAGTGCTCACTGCCATATGTATTTGGACATGCTATTAGTTTTCTTTTATATGTTAGGCGTGTTTCGCCATAGGATTGTGGTGGTGCGTTAGGGGGTTGGTGAACGGATTGGCTTAATGGTCTTCCAGCCCGGAGTCGCGCAAACCATGTTTGGAGATTGCATGTATATAGTGGCGCATTGAGAGAGTATACGATCAGCATCATTTGTTGTTAGATGATAGGTTGGAAGACTTCGTTGAGGCCATGGTGATAGGTATCCAACCTATGGATCCATAGGGCTTCCTTTTTGTTGAGGCTATGGTTGATGTCTGGTCCGCCTTTTACTTTTTCAATTACCCACCACAGAATTTCATTGGGGGTGTGATTGAAGTTTAAAAAGTGTTCAACCAATGGTGCAGTGATGGTTTTGCACCTAATTTTGGATCTATTTTCAGATATTCTTGTGTTGACAGCTCGTGAAGTTTGGCCGACAGACTGTGCACAGCGCTATCAAAAAACTTCCACCTCTCATCAGAAGCAACCAATTGGGTAAAATTATTTTTTATCTGAACACACATCCAGAGTAGCCATTGGTGAGGAGGTGGCTGACTCTATACCAGTACCACTAGGAGTACCCCAACGTTTGTGTCTCTCCCCCACTCTATACAATGCTTACACTAAACTCTTTGCAGCATCAGATGCCATGGGAGTTATCTACACAAATTTTGCAGATTACACTCAGATCCTCAACCCAATCACTGGCGATCATGAGCAAGACTCCTCCAACATTAATAAAAATCTACTCCCTCATCCAAAACTGGATGGCCACAAATAGTCTATGCCTCAATGGCAAAAAGACTGAGATCCTCATAAAAGGATCTCCTGCTCGATTAAAAAGGTTGCACCCTGAATACCCCTCTATTGTCATAGATGGTACTCCTATTCCAATATCTAAGCAGGTCAACACACTAGGCATTTATTTGGACTCTAACCTCACTATGAACAAACATATCAACTCGCTTGCATCCTCTACAGCCTAGAAGGCCAAACTTATTGCCCTTAGTAGACAATTTCTCACTCCCAGATTTGCATCACGCTAGCAAGAGCCCTTATACTTTTAAAACTGGGCTATTGCAATGTACTTCTGTTAGGTACCACAAAGAAGAATCTAGTTAAATTACAGCTATTGCAAAACATAGCCCTAAGAGCAGCTCTTGGAATAAAAAAGAGAGACCCCATTTTGCAGACCAGGAGAGAGGTACACTGGCTAACTATTCAAGAAAGAATACTTCAGAAAACCCTCACCATCATGCATAAATGCATCGCCCAAGAGGCACCTACCTATCTCAATCACTGTGATGCCTGTAAAATCCCCACTAGATTACTAAAATCCAGCGCTAGCATTAAGCTACTCACCCTCATTCAAGAACTCCAGAGTGGGGGGAGCTAGCTTTCCAGTATCAGCATCAGGAATCTGGAATTTGCTCCCGCTGAACATAAGCAATGAAACCTCCCACCCACGTTTCCAGAAACTTGGCTATTCAACACGTTCTAATATCTGCTACCAACGCAAACAATGTTTAGGGTACATGAGCACCAATGTTGCTCTACAATCTTATGTTTTGCCATGACTGATACAACTGTCTATGTACTTGGATAAGCTGCTGATTATTTTATGTTTATCTTACATTTATTTCGCCCTTTGTAACCAGAAACATACCACTGTATGTTTGTAATCTATGCCGTGATAACCATGGGTTTGTGCGTACAACAAATGCAATAAATAAATTGAGGTCAAGTACTCAATGCACTTGAAGGGGTTTTAGAGTTCATGTTTCAATTTCCACAAAGACGTCTTTCTTTTGCAGATGTCACAACTGTTGATACTAGCACAAACCTTTACTTGGAGTACATTTGAACACATTTGAGAAGCTGAATGTGTGTGACTGCATGAAAGGAACACACTAAGACAAATATGTAATGCATGCCATTTACCAATGCCGCAGGCATCAGAATTATCACAGGGGATACACACCACTCCTTTTACCCTACGATGTGAAGCACACACATGCAGACAGAGGTTTAGTGGTAGTGGACTTATCACTAATCAGTGGATATCATGAATTACAGGTGTAGTGAGGATGTGGCATGCAAAACACTGGACAGTGTTTTGAAAGGGGATGTTTTTCGTATCCTTTTTGCAGTATATTTTCCATGTAACAAATGAGTCATATGTGACCCATACAATGTGCCCTTGATCAAAAGAGCTGTCGCTCCATTGTATCTGCCCCATTCACATTACAGTGAGTCTACCGGTTGTCTGGACCCACCAGCCGCCCCGCCCTCCAAAGAGAACAGGACAGGAGTGTGGTTCCCATCATGGCATTAGTAATGCAGAAACAGGCAAAATCCATTGCCTCCTCTCTCATAGCTTTGGCCTTGGCATACCTCTATATTTTTTTCATGTGATCCTCAATAATTTGTTCATGGCGCTTCTGATGAAATGACTGCTGTCCTGCAAGAGTAGAAGGATGGGTAGTGACTAAACTGCCTACTCAGCCCTCACTCTACAACAAAACAGCAGTGATCCCAATCATAAAGATGGAACAGGCACAGTCAAGAGATGTACCTCATTATCCTGTTTGGTAACATTGGCTCAGTACATACTTAAGAGTGGTGTGACTGAGATGACAGTAGCAACCCAAGCAGCAATATTACAACAGTCCAGAATAATATCCAATCCAAGTTCTATAAAAACGTATATACTTCAATTAAACACACCAAGATGCAATACCTGTATTATAAAACCACTATCAAAAAACACCTGTGGCAAGAAAACAGAATACCCAGACTGTAAATGATGCAAGCACTTTGGCTAATGTAACAGGGGTGAAGGCAATACATCTTTTTTCATTTATTATTGTGATTTGGTTTAATAAAAAAAGACCTTTTACACATTTCCATTTCCTCTTATTTCACATTTGCTGTTTATCAAATTCTCTTTAGTTTCGTGTCGTATCAATCTGGTTCATATCTTCAAAATAAGAAAGCATCCCAAAATTTGAGTCGCTTCACTCTGTTAGCTTTTCGTTTTATTCAGTTGTTCCTTCTGTTATTCCTTCTTTTCAATTCATTAGCTTGTCTAGTAGGTTTATGCAAGGCATGAGTTGTTTCCTTGCAGGAACTCACTCCACCAATCTTCGTTCGATCTTGTAAAATGTTTCAGAAACCTGTTTAAGAATGCTGCCCTGTCCGCTTCACAGCTGTACAGAATTGGAACAAATGCTTTACAGTTTCTAGTGTTCCTTGTAGTTGGCAGAATGTACATAGTTTGTTATTTACACCCTGGTGTCCTCTTGTGTGTAGGTATTCATTTGTTGGATATACATCCAGCCTTATTTGCAGCAACTCTGCTCAATGATACTTCTGGGAAATTTCGCCAGATATTGTGGCATTGTATCTCTTTTCCTATGTTCATTAGCTGCATTTTTTGTGTTTTATAGGCTAGTTTTGTTGCACGTGTGTTAATCCAATCTTCTCTCTTTAATTATTCCTTTACTTTTTCAGAGTTCTCGATTAGCTTGTCTATCGAGGAATCTAGAAATCCAAGATGTTGACTCCATTTGTCCTTCCAGCTATTCAAAATCACTGCACTCTTTCTGTTCCCTTTTACTGAGAGGATTTCATATCCGATCACCGGCTCATTTAATGTGATTTTCCTCAAAAGCGCTAGTGATTTCCATCATATTGTCGAATTCCGGGATTTTAGCCCTAGCTCTGCTCCTATGGTGGCTATTGGAAGGCTTCTTGGTAGCTTTAAAATTGGTTTCCCAAACCTATTTTCGAGCCATGACCAGATATTCCACAACAAATTTAGAGCTGCTTCCCCTCCATACGTGGTAATCAGTGTCACTTTCTGGAAATAGAATGTCCACAAGGGGATTACGGAAAATTTCCCATAACATCCATTTAATATCGCTCCTTGTGAACATAGCACTTTTATATTGGACTGAAGCTCTTTTCCCAAGTTTGTTTGGCTATTGACTGATTGAAATGTATTCCTAGGTAGTGAATTTCTTTTACCGTTTCCAGTTTTTCTGTGCTGATTTTCCATCTAAATGGGTTTTGCTCTTGTCTTTTAGTTCCCTCCAATCATTATGATTTTAGATTTGTCGGCGTTAATGACAAGATTGTTTAACTTCATGTATTTTTGGAGATGATCCTGTAAGTGCTGTAGTCCAATTAGCGTCTAGTCTAACAGGACCCCCCTTTTTTGAATCACGGTCCTGATGAAGATGGCCCTAATTATGAGTGCCATTGAAACCGGTCTACCCCACAGGTCATGAGGGCTCTCATGACCTACACCAAATATCTTTACGGAAAGGAATAAGATATTGCGAGTGAACAACTGTTCCTGCGCACACTCAGATGGAAAGAGTGTGCAATTTTTAGAAGAGCTTTCCCTCACCATTTTGGCCCCTTGGCCATTTTTAATTTGTGCATTTCCAATCGTTGAATCTCAAGTATTCCTGACTCCCTGTGACCTACGGGAACCATTAACATAACATCACAGGAAAACAGAATATGAACAGTTGACCTTATCCAGGTCGGATTACCACCACACAGCTACAGAATCTAATCTTCAGTTCTGGACAGCCATGTACCAACCCTATTGGATTTGCCACTCTGTTGTCACCCCTTGCACTTGAGTTCGAGGATATGAACCACCAATTTTTGGCTTCAGAAGCTCTGAGTAATTAAATACATTTTCCTACAAAACCGTTGTTTTTGTGCTACAACGTCTGACCCTTTTAACGGTTAAAAGGAAACCAATGGCTTGCCCGTGCCCTCCCTTGTTTTTTCTACAACAAAGCAACCCTGTTTGTTGTTATATGAGCTTTAATTTGTTGCAGGACCTCCTTGGGGCAGTGCCACTTCTCTAGTTTTGAGAATAGTTTTTGTTGGTTCACCCCATTAAAGGATTGCCTTAGATCTATAAAGGCTAGATATAGTTTGCCTTTTGTTTGCATGGTATTCAGCTTCAATAGTGATAGGATGAACAGATTTAGCTCCGTCCCTCCCCCTTCGTAAATACCGTCTGTCTGGGATCAGTGATTTGTTTTTTTCTGCCCAATTTGAGAGATTATTTTGTAGGATTGACACAAACATTTTCCAATTACATCAAGTAACGCTATCGGCCAGTAGTTTGATGGATCTTCTCACCGGCCCTTTTTGAAAATTGGGACTGTTACATTTGTTGTCCATGCTACTGGTATTTGTCTGCGTTCCTCAATGACTTCGAATATTTTTGCAATCAGCAATGCCTAGCTTGTGGGATCCTTTTTTAGGTCCAAGCTTGTTGAACCATCAGGTCCTGCCGCAGAAAAATTTATTAACCGTTTTATAATGTTTTCAAGTTAGTTGTCTTTAATATTCAGGGTTCAATGGTGTCTGCTCATGTTATTTTGGTCTATTTCTTCTTTGTTCTTACTGCCAAAGACTTCGGAATAATGGCCAATGCAGTTTTTTTCCAGGACACTACTATTTATTCGATTCTGCTGGTTTAGAGTCAAGTTATTTATGAGGACCCACAAGTCTTGGGTTGTCGCAAGTCTCATAGCACTCAGCATCATTTCTCCTTGCTCTTGGTCTCGTTATTGTTTAAACCATGGTAACCAGTTTTTTATAATGTTGATTCTTTTTTTTAATTTTATTTAGTTGGTCATCTCTGTTGCCAAAATCTTTCTTTATGTGTGCTATTTCCTGCCGTAGTTGCTTACTTCCTGTGACAACCAGTTTACTATACTGATGTTTTGGCTACAGTAAAGGCAACTTCATTCCAGTTTTCTTTTTTCTATAAGCGCTTAGTAAAGCATTGTAGGAAGTATCATTGATCTCATTTGTTGTTTGTTTTCTATAGTTATCTGTTAATGTCAAAATGTGTGATTTTGTTCACCTTAATCGATTTCCACCATGATTTATCTCCAGTGGTTCGGTTTTACCCATTACCTCATTTACGTTTTTCCTGATCCATGTTAGCCTTAGTATGTTGTGATCACTAACGTGTTGCGGAAGTATGTTTAGTCATTCAACTTTATGTATTTGATTTTTGGATATCCATATGTAGTCGATCGCAATACATCACCAACAATGCTACCAAAAAAGATATGTCTTTGTTGAAGTTTTCTAATGGGTCGCACAGCATTCCCTATTGTCCCAAAAGTGGACCACTGGGACTCGTGCCTTGCAATCGTACCTGTCTCAGTTCTTGCTAGCACAAAAGTATTGAATCAGGCTTCAAGATGCTGTCTAAGCGGGTTGAAAAGGGTTTGGATGTGGCCGAATTTTGCTGATCCAAGCGGAAAGCTGGTGTTCAGTCAGTTGGAAACTGTGGCTCTGTGCGGTTTGAAGGCAGCATTAAGTTTTTGCATTTTGAATGGTTCTACAGGGTTGGTTCAAAAGTCAAGTCGGTGTGAAACATTAGCAACCACTGGTTTGGGCTGCCAAGTGACACAATGATTCCAGATGTTCAAGCCAAAGTGCACCAAGTGACCTTGATGGTCTGATTTTCAAAGAGGCAGCCGCAGCAGCAAGCGGGTAATTTGAGCTGAACAGATGACAAACTCTGCTCGGTTCAATGCGTCTTCAAGTCGGCCCAATGAGTGCAGCAACAGAAGTTTAAAGTAGTTGGCAAGAAAACGAGCCAATTGCAGCACTGCGGATCCTGCTAGTTCGAAGGTGGTCAAGCAAGTTTTAATCAGAGTTCAATGTAGTTCAAAGCTGTAGAATGCAATAAAACAGCTGCTTTACTTTTTCAGATGCTGTGAGTCTCAATCCAGGGGCTCACCCCCACCTGGGAAAGGGAAAGGGATGATAGAGAGGCTGGATAGCACCTTCTGGAGACTTGCCCTGGTGCCAGTACAGCTGGCAGAGAGTCAGACCTTGCTCCAACAGCAGTTCACTCCCAATGTGCCCTCGTATAAGTAGGGGACAGAGCTTGCCGCTGCCATAGAACACCTGCCTTCACTCCTTCCAATCCCTGCAGCCTCAAAGGCTCTTTGGTATGCTCTTTGGTGTGCTTTTTGGTATGCTCTTTGTAATGCTCTTTGTTATGCTCTTTGGTGTGCTCTTTGGTATGCTCTTTGGTGTGCTCTTTGGTGTGTGGCCAGCCCTTTGGTTTAGTGTGTGACCTTTGAATCTCATTTCACAAGAATCCCATGCTGGTCATTTCCTAGGCTGGAGAAACGGGTTACTCAATGTCACAAAGGATCAACAAGAGTCACAGTCCTCCTATCCATTGCTCTGCTGTGTAGGGATGGCAGTCATACTACAATACACACAGCCCTTCGAAAGCAGACCTAGACTCATAGTGTTGAATAATTATATGACCTTTCCACCATTGTACCAAAACTCAGGAAAGGCTTATATTTCAGATGACTCTGCCATCGGGCAATAGTTAATCATACTGATTATGGTTTTCAATCAGATGAGAACACGTAAATAAAATCTCTGCATTGCAGTAACTTTGCTGTCACTGCAGCTGTCAAGCAGGGCAATTATGACCTCAGAAGCTGGCAGGAGCTGCATATCAGGAGACCGATGCAGTAGGACACTGGTGTTTGCCCTCGAGTCTACTGACAGGTGTCTCTGAACAGCAGACCAGCCTTTCTGATATAGATTGCCTGCATCATTTTATTATTAAGGAAGACGAAATAAACAGGGCTTCTACATCCTTGAAATATGGCAGACCTTCACTGCACCGACTAAACTCACTACATAATGGCCCCTATAGAGTCATTGTACTCCTTTTTCTCCATGAGAAATTGTGCCATCATACCTACTGCGTCTTTCACCTTTGCTGCACCCCACGCTTTCTTATAAAACGCTACCCCTTATAACACTCCAAAGTCGTCAGACTGTCCTGTCTCCTGTTGGTGGAACAGCTTTGCTTCCCAATGTTGCATGGTCTGTGGAAGGTATGCATCATGAATGTGCCCCCACCACCCATTTGCAGAGTGTGCAGAAACATGTGGGATAGTAGGAACATGGGTCACGGGAATGTCTGTGTGTGAGTTGGACACTCTGTGGTGACTGTCTGAGGCATCAGTGGAGGCATCCATCCCCTGTGCATGATGTCTGCCTCTTCATATCTCTCCTATGTGGCTGGGGCAAGAACGCATGGAAGTTCCTGAAGTAGGATTCGTTGCAAGGCAATCATCCAGCTGATGTCCTCCTAATTTCATGTTTCGGAATGTAAACGCTGTGAACAAAGCATGGAATTAAAGAAAGGCAGCCATGAAGGTCACACCCCCCCCCGCCCCCAAAACCAGTTCCATCCCCTGTCCGTTTCTCGGGACCCCATCTCCACCCCTGCACCTCCGCTCCAGCTGCTTGGCTGGCCGCCACATTCACCCCAGTCCCACCACTTACCTTCAACGGCTCTGGCATCCTCATCCAATGGTCTCTGAGCTGCTAATATGGAAACCCAAATCACTGAGCGGTGCACAACATGAAACAGAATTTAGTGCATCACTGTCCAGGAAGGCGGCCTATAGGCCACAGTCTACTTTTGCAGCTCAGGTGCATTGGTGATGCCAGAGCAGGATTGGTGCAATGTCTGATGCTGCAATGGAGATGCGGCATGGCTTGCATGTCCCTACTTTTCTTTGGAGAGCCTGGTCGTCTTCAGGTTCCACTTGATTTACTTGACCTTCAGGTTTTCCTACTGCTGCTGGATGTGTGTCACCTGGTCCTTCTTGTCCCACACCTGCATCAATGTGACAGAGTAAAATGGTAAAATGGCAGGATCAAAACTGAACACTAACATACTATGGCAATATAAAATGAAATCAAAATGAATCTTGTGCAGTCCACCTTTGCAATATGTCCCATTGGCCACGTTGGCTGGCTAGCTGTTGTGAGTGTAAAGGAGTGCGCTATCTTTCACTGTGTACCTCTTCACTAGAGTGGGGTACTTCTCCAGAGGGGAGGCGGAAATGAGCACATGTTCATCCCTGTACAAAGTGTGATACCATGGAAAAAAGGCCTGCTCTGTTCCAAGGCCTATGTTTGTGAATGCTATGTCATAAATGACATGGTGCTCATGACATGTACACAGGGCAGTGAAGGATGTATGGATGTTGCAATACATGAAGCTACTTTTCTGTGCTGAGTCATGTGCACAGAACATTTACAATCTGTAACATACGTGTTAAGCCTGTGCAGCATCTCTGATTCTGAAGATGATGACATGGGTGATAAATCTCTGAGGTGTTTCAGGACCATATCTCTCTCTAATGTTTTCCATAGGGAGCTGTTGTCTAGAATGTGACCACATAAAAACATGTCTATGGCTATAAAGCAGAGGGCAGCGGTAATGTTTTGCCTGACGTACCTCGTTTTGACATGGCTGTTGTGGAGTAAACCGACGGGTTCACCTTAAAAAGTGGACGATCTTCAGGGAAGGGTTACAGGTGGGAGGAAAGGAAAAGGAGGGGCGAGGCAAGGAAATGGGGCAGTTGGAGGAGAAGAAAGAAAGGGAAGGTCGCACTTCAGCTGGGCTCCGTTTCTCTGTGAGTGAATGCGAGAGTGCATGTATACGGGTTGTGAGTACCGGCCAAAACATCTGGCAACAAAGCAGAGATGGGACCCACACGCCATTACAGTGGGAGAACTCCACCACTACAATTGACACTTGCTGGCAGACCACTGTTCCAGAGGGCTCTCCGCCACTATCATAGACATCAGTCTGCCTCACGACTAAAGATGGCAGTCTTAGGCAGAATTATATGCATTGCTCTTTGGGAACACCACACACAATTAAGACTACAAGTGACAGTACAAATTCACCTTTGGTACAAGCCTATACTACACAGTAAAGTGGTAGCGATGGCTGAGCAGCCAGACTTATCTCAAGAGCAAGTGAGCAGTATCAATAGTTACAAAAGGACAGCAATACCTATGATTCAAACAAACACTGACTAAAGTTTTATGAGTAAAAGAATATACATTTATTTACACATCAGTTGTATAACATCTCACTAAAGTAAAGCAGTTGAAAAATCACACTCTTAATACACCAGACCACTCCCAATAGATTCTGGACAAGTTAAGCTAAAAAATGAAGTGTGAGCAAAATGGCACTCCAACAATTTACAAAGGGAGGAAAAGACAAAGTTAGATATAAATTGCGCAGCAACAACAGGTAAATAAGCAGGGCAATCTAGGAAGAGGAACTACAGTGATGGAATCAAATCAAAAAGGCTTAGGGCCAAAGTCAATAGGACAAAAGTCTTTTGCTCAAGATCACACAGTTCAGGGTAGTTGTCCGGTTAAGTCTTTGCCAAGAGTTCCAGACGAAGTTGGTCAGCAGAAAAGTTAGTTTAAAGAGTAGAGAAGGATAAGCCCTCAGATTTGCAAAGCGTTTCACACACCTTCACCGCGGATGGACGAACAACCGGATTTGCACAGTACCTTTAAATGGAGAAGAAGCTGTAGCTGAGCGGACGTTCCTGGCAGGTCCTGGAGGCTCACGGTTCCTGAAGCGACTGTCAGACTGACATGAAGTAGGAAGACTGAAGGGTCCTGCACTACCCGGGGAAGAAACCAGCATCAGAGCAAAGCAACAAATAAAAGGTGCGTTCCTTAAAACCCAAGCAGGGTCCGACCTTCCTGGCTATCCGGTTCACTGTAGCTTTGTACAGCAATTCGACCAGAGGAGGGAGTCCTGGCTTGCAGTTTAGGTGCACTGGTTGGTCCCACCAGCTCAGGGGAAGAAGATTCGTGGTAGATCTTCTCTGTCGGAATCTGAAGATTCGTACCTGCAGCAGGGCTTCACAGGGCTGTTCAGTTATTGTAGGGGTCCTCTTCTGTCAGCTCCTTGTCGTTTTTTTCATTCCAGTGGCGACTCTGCCTTTCCAATCCCAGAGACCTGCTTTTTATGCAGTTTTCCCCCATTCACACAGCCTGGCTGTCAATCACACAGCAGGGTGGCTGTCCTGGCAGGACAGTCTCCTAGCCAATCAAACAGGAATGCGACTTGAGTTACCAAGGGAACCCATGGCAGGGGTCCTAAAACCCCTCCCTCACATCCTGCCTACCCAGACATTCAGGCGCCTAAGGAGGTCTTCTCTGGAGAAGCCCGCAAAAAGACGGTGAACAAAGGAACCAAACCTGGTTTGGTGCGCAGAGTAAAACACAAGAAAGACAGTTTCAAAAAGAAATGGCGAATAAACCCAGCCGGAAGAGTATAACAACATATATGGTCCAGCGGGTTTAAGATCGAGGCTACCAAGATAGCATATAACAATACCAAGGTTATTTAACATAAACACGGTATGGAAAATAGGGAAGTTACCACTGCCACCAGCCAGGTCTTTATGTAAAGGGAGCGAAACAAGGCTCCAAGAGAAACAGACAAAAAAGGATAATTATTAACTCTTTCCAGTACTCTATGTAAGATAGTTTGCACTGGGTCTGTGGATTTTAAGTAGACTAATAAAGTCAATGGCAACTTTACAAGTTCTGGGAGACAGTAGACAGTCCCAGAAAATGGAGTCTGAGTTGGTAAGTCTAAAATACAACCCTGTGTCACTGCACTGAAGGTGCTGTGTAACACACAGTAAAAAGATGATGCCTATGGAGTAGGTGAGGCTCCACAGTCTATGAAGACAAGAATGTTGAAACACACACAGCAAAACACATGTAAGAGTGGGAAAAAGGCTCACACTCTTACCAGATGAAAAAATAAATCCTAGAAATCCAGTGACTCAGTAGGTAAGGGAAATTAGCCATTCTGGAGAATTCTCCCTAACAGGCAGTATTCCACGGGAAACCCAATTGGGCACCGCTGTTCCAGCAGGCTGTACATCACAATTATAGACAGCAATCCACTGCATAGGTGAAGATTGCAGCAAGGCAACCCGCCACTGTTAGGGAGAATTTTCTTCTAAGGCTAATTTCCCCTACTTATAAAGTCCCCCAGCAGCTTCACTGGATTTGAAGTGTTTATTTGTTCTCCTGCTAAGAGTGAGACTCTTTTCTCACACTCTTAGACATATTGCTAATGTGTGTTTCAGGCTATTTTTGTGATTATGGTCTATGGGTTTTTTTCTCACCCTCATAGGTATCATCTTTTTTACATGTGTGTTACACAGCACCCCCAGTGCAGTAACACATGGGTGTCATAGTGACCCCCAAACACAGACTCTATACCCTGGGACTGACTACTGTCTCCCAGGGCATGTAAAGTCTTCATTGACTTTACTAGTCAGTAATTATGAACAAAACCAATACAACCCATCTTTTAGGAAGTACTGGAGAGGGTTAATAGTGTTTCCCTAGTGTTCATTTTTCGAGAGGGTACTGTCCAGTCCCTCTCTCCAAAGTTTCTGGCTGGTGGCAGTGGTTACTACCATAAATATCCGACTGCAAATATTTTCCTATGGGATTTTCCGATTGTTCGAGTCTACCACTTTTACTGACAGCCTCTAACAAACCACAGGTTTATTTTATTATTAACTTTACTCCGGTAGGTTTTTATTGCCAGATCTTTGATATTATTTCTTTCTCTGTCTTTCTCTGAAATCCTAACCTGGGTCGGGGATCCTGTGCTCTTCCTTTTGGCGGGCTTCTGCACAGAAGCCCTCCTCTCGGCGCCACTGAGTCTGGGGTAGACAGGATGTGTGGGAGGGGAAATAGGCACCCTGGACAGGGTTAACTAGGCAACCCAAGTCACACTCTGCCCTGATAGGCTGGGGGCTTATCCCGCCAGGATAACCACCCCGCTGTGTGAGTGACAGCTATGCTGTATGAATGGGGGTTTTTCTGCATAAAAGCAGGGCTCTGAGGACTGGAGGACAAGACGTCACCACTGGAACTAAGAAACATGAAAGGAGAGAAGCTGAAGACATCTGCAACGACTGAACCACCAGTGAAGCCCTGCTGCAGATCCTCACCACTTTTCTCCAATGACTCCAGAAGATCTTCACCTGCAAGAGTCTTCTTACGTGGAGTTGGTGAGGCCAACCAGTTCACCAATTGCCCTCCAGGACCTGCCTTGGTCGAATCGCCAGTGCCCTCCACTCGGAGACCGTATAGCCAGGCACCCGTCCACCACGACCGCGATTTAAAGGAGCGTACCTTTTATTTCGTTTTGGCAGCACCGCGGCTGGCTTCATCCCTGGGCAGTGCAGTAACTCGAACCTTCCTCCAAGACGAGAGCCTCTCTTCCTCTGCTGGATCTCCCGAACTGCAGGAACTGCCAGGGACTACCGCCACTGCAGGAGCCTCTTCCACTTTCAAGATACATTGTTCTGCCAGGCCTCCCGTTTCGTTGGGTACTGCTAAAGGTGTTTTAAATCCTTTACTTACCTTCTGGGTTGGCCGCCCCTATCGTCTAACATTGTCTTTTACCTTCTGCAACCGCATTTTCAAATCGTTAAACAAAGACTTGAATGCAGCTACTAGAACAGTTTGATCCTGGGCACTTTGCCTTGTACCACTGCCTCTGGCACAGGCCTTTTGACTCTGGCTAAATCTGTTACAACTGCCTTCTCTAGATTGCTTTTCACCAAGAAATGTGTTGGTGCACCTAAACTCTTATAACCACTTTTCCTTCCCCTTTTTAATATTGTGAAGTGCCATTTTGCTCGGTTTTCACCTAAGTATTGCCTATGCTAAAGTACCGCCTTGCCTAACTTGTTCACAATCCAAATGGGAAGTGTTGCTGGTGTGTTTTAGAGTCCAAACCTGTAGAACTTGTACTTTCCCTCCCTTTTGAAAAATTGTTAGAGTGCCATTTCTGCTTGGTTTACACTGTGCCGCTTTGCTCAGTTTTCACTCTTGCTCAAACTTGTCTACAATTTAAATAGGGAGTTGTGTATACTTTTCCTGACTGTTTTAACTTGCTTTAATGATAGTGATTTGTGTGATGAACTTAAGAGTGTGTAAAATAAATATATTTTATTTTTGATACAAAGCTTTGGTCAGCGTTTCCTTGTCCCATAGTACTGTAGTCCTATTGTGTAAAGCCTGTATACTGCTCATCTCCCTCTTGAGATTGATTGATTGATAGATTGATATTTTATTTCTATCGCGCTCGTACATGAGTGTTTCAGAGCGCGACAAGGCAAGGGAGAGGAACAGGGGAGAACAAAACAGCGATCTTACTAGGCCCAGTGACATTGAGAACGCGCAAGTGCATGGGAGAGGGGGGAGGGGAAAAGTGCATGGAAGGGGGAGAGGTGGAAAGTGCGAAGCAGAGGAGAAACAGATAAATAACAATAAATAAATAATAAAGGTAACAAACAGTGGTAAAGCAGCCAGCAATTTGCAAGTGCTAGGTTTAAGGCAGCAGACAGGGTAGGTCCGATAAGTGTAGGAAGAAAAAGGGGGGGCTGTATAGGCACAGATACAGAACCCAGTGCAAGGGGTGGCCCGGAGGCAGTGCGGGAGGGTGGCAGGATGAGCAGGTACCTGGGCCCAAAAGACAGAGGGTGGCCAGGTGCACGGTGCCAAGAGAGAACAGATCAGCAGGGGAGAGGGAGAGCGAAGGCAGAAGAAAAGAGGAAGGTCTTGAGGAGCTTCCGGAAGGGGAGATGTTTCTCATCAAGTTTTAGAGTGGCACGGAGGCTGTTCCAGAGGGAGGCCCCAGCCGAAGACAGAGATCTACCCCAGCTCGTTTCTTAGAAAAACGACTGACCCTGAGTGAGTTGGAAGTAGAGGAGCGAAGAGTTCGAGAGGGGAGGTATTTGCAGAGGGATAGCTGAAGGTATTTTGGACCCAGGCCCCAGAAAGCCTTGTGGACAATGCTAAGATAAGTCTGACTGCTCAGACACAGCTACCAACTAAATCTTTGTGGTACAGACTGATACCAAAGGGGATTTATTGCATATACCTGTAGTCCTAATCTTCTGTAGTGCTCCCTAAGGGAACTGCGTAGGATTCTGCCTAACAGCCACTCAGGAAGACTGTCCGCCATCAAAACTGCAGGTTTCCCACCACTGCAGGGAACTCCAGGGTGTGACAAACGGACCCTGTATGCCATAGGTACACTGTGCTTCCAGCAAACGCAGGGCCCACTGCAGTCTGGCTCACACAGCACCTACAGTGCAAGCAGAGTGCCAGAGGCCCAGCGCCAGCAAGCGCAGGAGGAGGATCCTGGGATCACGCGTGCACAGAGAAAGTCGCTTAGCATAGACCTGGGCCCATCCACTCCTGATACTGCATTCTGCCTCTGTCCATCGCAGCCAGGTACTAGGAAATGCCTGAGATCTGGGAATAAGACAGGGAAAGGTGTACAATGGAGGCTCGATGCACACAGAGCAGGGTGAGGCCCCGTGGCCCACATGCTACCAGGAAGCCACCCTAGAGTTGCTGGTATGCCCACAGGTCAAGTATGCATGCCACACCTACGTCCATCAAGAATACAGTGAGAGTTGTCTCAAATATGAGGCATGCAATAGCACCGGTTGTGACACCTGAGGACAAGACAGACCCACAACTTAATAACAATAGAAGAGGATGAAGCGAAAGAGGTGGAGGACCAAAAAACAGCCTATGCATCCAGAGCAGCGTTTTTGAGAAGGCATCAGCCATTTCAAATTCAGCCACAACTGGACCGGGGCACCAGATTGGAAAAGTGGCTGGAGGAGTTTACAGATTTTATGAAGGCAATCATAGACAGTACGTTACCAGCACTCCTAGACATATTTACTAACCTGGTGGGGAAAGAAGTAAAAGGGATACTGATGCCCATGCCAACACATGAGAGGTCAACATGTGAGCTGGCCATCGCAGCTCTGAATAAGAAGTTATTAGCCCAGCCAGACAAAGTCTAAGAGAGATACACCTTCAACAAGTGTGCCCAACTACCACCCAAGACAGTGGAGGAGATTGTCATAAGACTGCAGAAGAACACAGCACACTGTGAATTTGGCAAATACTCAGACAGGGAAGCGATAAGTCTGAGAATTATAGAGGGCTGAACATCAGCGGCTACAAGGAAGCATCTCCTAAGAAAAACCCTCCTGAGAAGAGATTTTAGAGCTGGGGTGCATCCATGAAAGGGGGCAGACCCAACCAACCACCATCGAGAAGCCAACAGAAGGTGAAAGCGTGGCAGTAATGCATGCAAAACGCACTGGAATGACAGAAGAGCAAAGTGGCATGGACGGAAGGCCTTTGCAATGCAACACACAACAGATCTGAGGGGAGCGCAGGTATTACAGGTGTTGTGGGTCTTTCCCGCACAGGGGACTGTGCCCAACGATGGGGCAGTGGTGCACGAGATATGGAAGGCAGAATCACCTCCAGGAAGTTTGTCAGGAATGAGTCCTTCACCCAACAACGCTAACACCGCCTGAACAAAGGAGGGTGATCCACGAATTAGAGGGGCTCCATCTCCATGATCATGAGAGCCAAGAAAAAACACTGGATGGGTTACTACAGGGGGTATGCCAGTAGGCCAGGAAAATGAGGGGGTGGAGTTGCCTGGTGCTAGAGGGACCAACACCCACAAGCGCCAGAGAATGACTGGACATACACGTGTGTGGCTTGACAGTAAAATGAGGGGAAGGTGTTGTGGAGTAACCCAATGGGTCAACCTTAAAAAGTGGACGACCTTAAGGGAAGAGACACTGGTGGGAGGAAATGAAAAGGAGGGTCAAGGGAAGGAAACAGGGCAGTTGGAGGAGGGGAAATGAAGGGAAGTTTGCACTCCTGCTGGGCTCTATTTCTCTGTGAGTGAATGTGAAAGTGCATGTTTACGGGGTGTGAGTACGGCCCAACGCAATAGCCACAGTCTCCACATGGGAATCTGCAGCAGTTGGTGCAGGAGCTTTGTCTATTGAATTGTAGCTTTGTCAGGAAATCATGCCCATAGTGTGCCGTCATTCTGTCATTGTGAGGAACGCATGCTTGAGAGACTCCTTGTTTTTCACACTTGCTGTTCACAGTTTTTTCACCTACCATCAGTGGACCTATCATGAGACTACTTCTCGTTCATTCATCATGTGGTGTGCGGCCACAGCTGTTGTTTCTGAATTGTCCTGTTAATTAGGTGCCATTTTTCAAACGGAGACAAACCTCTAGTTTCGGCATGTGCGGCCTTGGGGCGTGCACATGGAGAGCTTGGTGATTTGACTTCTTAAAGTGCATAGGCATGCGTGTATACATCAAAGACCTGGTGTTTGGCAAATTACCATTAGGTACTGTGGACAATATCCTTCTGTTCTGCGGATGGTTGTAGATAGGTAGTGAATGTATCCATATTCACATTGAAGGTTGCATACTCTGGACAGCCACACTTTCATGATTATGGTTAAAAGAATGACTTTTGGTCACAACTATTCAATCAAGAACATGGTGGCAGGGGTCTGAGATGGGCACCCTGGATTGTTTGTTTAGGCATCTTACAGCCAACACCTGAGTCCAATGTGACTACACATGTTTCCATGGAAGATGAAGTGAGCCTGGGTGTGCAGTTGTAAAGCAATTTATTGAGTATGCAAATTGTATGTCCATTTTTTGTCTTTCACATAACGTCAGGACAACTAATTTGGACAATTGACAGGCAGGAACAGAGCTACAAGACACTACACCTTGTGAAAAGCGTTATCTTTATTTTATGGCTGTATGACTTAATCGGATGATGTGTGCCATGTGTCTTGCCTCATTCCACAACCTGACTGGCATTCTCATGTCATTGGGCTTCATTACAAGTTTGCCGTCCGGAAATAAGGGTGCCGGTAAGCTCACAGGCACCCTTGTTTCAGGACCGGCAAAGTACGGGTTTGCCTGCTGGAGCCACTGTGCCAGACAGGTCTGACCCTTCCGGGCACAGCGGTCAAGGTAGGCAAAGCTGTCACAGAAGCACTGCCACCGTTAACAATGGTGCCACTGCTTCCGTGTGCCCACTCCCATAAAGTCCTATTGGACTGTCAGGGAATGGGGAGTAACAAAATGACCAGCGCCTGACTGCCCATCTGCAGCACTTGTAATAGCACCGGGAAGTCAGGCGCTGGTAACATTTTATGGGTCCGGCGGCAACCCACTGCTAGCACCAGCAGGGTTACCGCCAGACCCATAATGAGGCCCATTGTCTATGGTTATGTAGTGCTGGTGTGTGCCTGTTGGGCCATACTGATGCCAAGGGGTGGCACCTTCTGCTATGCAACAGCCATGCAATTGCCCAGTGGAGCTACTTTGCTGATCCTTTGCAGTGATGGCACCGATTGAATTTGCCCTTGCACTCCGATGTCAATCATTACAGATTGCACTGTTCAGCACCTAAGATGTTTTTCGGCACATGTGATTAAAGTCAAGCCAGCAAGCCACATTCTTCTGCATTGAGTGTGCAATGTACTGAATGCTGTGTTTATGTACTGATTCTGTGCACTTTGGAAGTGGGTTTGGAGTGTATGTATGTTGGCAAATGGGGATTATGATGCAAGGTATTTGCGGGAATGCCTAGGCGTTAGTAGTACACTGTTTCAACTGTGTTTTGATTTGTGGCTATATGCGATACATCTCGGTATAGGCCATCTTATTAGAAGAGTAAAATGAGACAATTTGGCTTTTCGCAGAGTCACTGTATAAATATGTGTTCATTTTGTAAATCTGCTGTCATTCCATTTCCCTTGTTCTTTGGGTCAGCTGCCTGCCTCCACATTAGTTGTTAGTATATTTTGAAGGCCACAGGTATATGTCTCAGGTGGTCTCAGAATGTCTGCTGCTCAACCTTACCACATCGAATTGCTGCCAAAGGGATGTGATTTTCAGTTCTGCCTATAGTACATGGATGTATACTAAATGCAATGTGCATTCTCACAAATTAATGTTCCACTTTATATGTTTCAAGGTATTTGATTTCACTCATGTGTATTTGTGATTTGAATGGGCTGACTTATTATCCCTTGCGGCATGCATCATATTGGCCATTTCTGTTCGAAAAGTGTATGTGCTGTGTCTCTTCACTGTGCTGTACACTGTTGTAGAGTTTTCAATTTCATCTGCATTGCTGGTGTTGTGCTGTCAATGTCTTCCTCTGGCTTTTCCTATCCAATTGTAGGCCCAACCATTCACATTCCTATATGGTACATGTGTGCACCCGGCTTCACCCATATTGTTGGTTCGGTGGAATTGTGCTTTGTGTTTTGAATCCCAGGATGCTGTCAATGCTTTGATGGGGGAATCCCCATCCCATGAGGCCAGGGAGCTGAGTCTGCTTCCCGATAATCGCCCTTGGGGTGGTACTCAGCAGGTGGATTTTATGGGGAGGGAAACCCCCTATGGTACGAAGGATGACACCTTGGCCAATATGCAGCATTTCTTCTGTAAACCACAGCCTCCCTCACCGTGTTACCCTGTACAAGATATCAGCACACACACTTCCATATATGTACGCAGAGTAAACAATGTCACTTCCCAAGAAATACTGGGACGAGGAAGA
Organism: Ambystoma mexicanum; assembly: GCF_040938575.1. Classification (NCBI taxonomy): domain Eukaryota; kingdom Metazoa; phylum Chordata; class Amphibia; order Caudata; family Ambystomatidae; genus Ambystoma; species Ambystoma mexicanum. The sequence continues at coordinate 653,797,379 of NC_090925.1, forward strand.
GTGACAACAACACAGTGTGGAATCACAACCTAAAAACTGGGACGAGGAAGAGCAACAACAACATAGTGAGGAATAAAGACCTCACTACTGGGACGAGGAGGAGCAACAACAACATAGTAAGGAATACAGATCTCACACAGATCTCACTGCTGGGATGAGGAAGAGCAACAACAACATAGTGAGGAATACAGACCTCACTACTGGAATGACGAAAAACATTAGCAACCTATGCTGGACCTAAGAAAGGACCGCTCAATGGATTCGAAAAAGAGGAAAATACACAAAACAAAATAAAAATAATGGCAATGATCCACAGTGACAGTAGAGAGCAACACATAAAGTCGCCTGGGCGGGTGATGCCCACAACAAACGGGAAAAGGTTGCTCAACAACAGCAAAAATATTATAGAGATTTCCGGAAATGACACGGACACGGAAAGGGAAAAGGAGGGTGAAGCTGAAGAGGTGGATATTGACCCAGAAAGTATAACGGAAGATGAGCCCGAAGACCCCAATAAGGAGACTGACGGGGAACTACTAACGACGATGTCCAGAGGAAGGAAAAAAACCAGAAACAAAACAAAAATGGAGGCCAAACCAACAAAATCAGGGGCGAACAATTCCCCAAGAACGAGATCAACAAACAAACTCCTGTTGATGGAAAAGAATGGAAAAAAGCCAATATCAAAACAAAATGGGGGTTTAAAGGTGACCAAAAGGCAAGGTCGCATGTCAAAAGGCTTGCCAAACCCTCTCTTATCATGCCCGTTAAAAGTGTTCTTTATGCACCAATACAAAAGAAAGATAAACACAGAGACAGAAGTATCAGATGCGGAGATGCTAGAAGTGGCTCAAGAAACGCCGTCAGTGTCTAAACAGAGGAAAACGGACATGGTCGGTTTATTAAAAGCCACACCAGCTGGTGAAGAGGCCAGACCTCAAGAAAGTCAAGACAACAGTAACCAGGAAGGTAGTAGAACTCAAGAAGACCCGAAGGGGGTAGAGAAGCTATCTACCAACCAATCAGACACAAGGAGCGACCCCCGATTCAAAACGTACAACAAGCAGATTCAACAACTAAAGAAAGGGGCGCAACCCAATCTGGCCGAAACAGAGGAAAAAATGGAGGGGCAAACGCTGGAGACAGCACAGGTGGAGAAACTACGCTAAAGGCGCAACAGAGGGACCATATTCAGGTCGAAAGAGAGCAGCGCTTTGCCTGGACTAAGCCCCATTTGACCAAATGTCATTCAAAAATGACACCCCTGAAAAAAGCAGATGAGGAAACAAGAAATCGGGACGACTATCAGATGACCAAAAGGCCATTGAGGTGTCAAGCACCAAGAGAGCAGGACCAAATATCGTCTATGGAGCGCTCATCAATGGAATCACTAGGTGTTACTAAGAGAACTGAAAAAATCCAAGTATCACTGAAAAACCGAAGGCTAAGTGACATCGCAGTAGCAATGCAAAAAGAATCACCTAATAAAAATCCGGACATGTTAGCAATCATGTCCGCGATGACTATAGCCATTAAGGAGGAGATCCAAGATAATACAGAGATTCTCACAAATATGATAACAAAAATGTCACACGTGGAAAGCTATATAATGGCTGTGGAAGACAGAACTAACAGTCAGCAGAAGAACTGGGAAAGTAAAATTGAATTCTTAGAAAAAAAGATCGAAACCATGGAATTAATAAATAGAAAACTAACAGAGTCAAAGACAATTCTGAAGCCTAAAAATACAGACTCGCAGATGCAGAGTATGGATTTAGATAAAATCATGTCTTCAACGGCAGTAAGACATAACGAAGATTCGCACCAACCAAAACACAAAAGGGACCCAAGAAAAATAGTAATGCAGATAGCTGCTAAAAAGGAGCCAAACGAGGAAAAAAAGGCGACCATTGAAGCATCAGTATCAACACACAGCAAAACTGGACCTCAAACAAGGGAGCACCAATAGAGCACTACCAAACGGCCGACAGAAATTGACACAGCAAGATCGCCAAGAACGGCAGAGGAATTTATGAGTAATTCCGACCTAATTAACTTATCACAACACGTGGAAAAAAACGAAATTGAGATAAAGAAGGATGGCATAAAGATATCCAAAAGCATGGAGAACAGTAACCATAGAAAAGAAGCAAACAAGGTAGGAAAAGTAAGAAAAGAAGAGGAACTTTTTGAAAATGATCTAAGCTGCCCAATACTGATGAAAAAAAAGGACTCACAAGATGAATCCCAACGACACCTAAGTGAAGAACGAGAAAAGGAGAAAAATAAAAGAACCCGAACCAGAGGGAGTACACAGCAGTATCGAGCAACAAGAGATGAGGTTGAAAGGCAAACAAAAACAAAAGAAGAGACACGCGTATTTAAGTTAGAACAAGTGGAAGTAAAAGATGAAGATCTAATACTAAATCGGCCAACAGTATTGCAGATAACAAAGAAAATCAAAACTTTATGGAAAATCAGAACAGAAGATCTCAAACTAGTGGAACCGTACCATAGCGGAAGAAAGGCCAAAGCATATCTTCATGTTAAAGCAGCCAGAATCAAATATATTGACCACTCCGCGTTTAAAGAAATTAAGCAAATGGGCTTTTGCCTAACAGAGATAAAAAGGAAGGGACAAATGGAGCAGGAGTATGAAAAGAAAGAAATGATAAAGTACTCAAAGCATTACCAATCGTTTAAAGAGGACCTATACCGACACAATTGCTGGAAGAATCCCAAGGCAAAAGAGGAAGCTTGGCGGGCAAACCAACATATGCAAAGAAATGAAAAGCAACAAAGCGACAAAACCGGGAGGGTGGAAGAGTTAAAAAACAGACAACAAAGCCACTATAACAGGGAATACCCAGAGTACGGACAGGGCTTATTGAGAAGATGAAGAGAGGAACAAAATGAACATCGGACTCATACCGAGTCTAGCTCCAAAGCGCAATAGCCGAAGAAAAAGTTAAAGGAGACACAATCGGCGAAAAGGACAGGATTTCCCCAATTGAAAGGCCCTTGGAAGTGGTTAACATCGACTTGGAACAAGGACTCCGCAAAATAGCAATGACTAGGGCCTGCCCTTGACCAGCCCAACGACGCAACAAGTGGAGTGGAGTGGCCTGAAAATGAAAAATATAGTTTGGGATCTTGGAACACGAGAGGCCATGCGCATCTAACAACAGTCGGAGACGTGAATCTGGGCCCCTATGACATAGTCTGCTTGCAAGAGACTTGGCTGATGGAGAAGCCCATGCTTGATGGGTTTATGGTGGAAATATCGCCAGCAGTTAAGAGCCTTTTAGGCCGACCTTTGTCAGGTCTTTTAATGGCAATCAAAACGGGCCTGGGCTTAATGGAACCCAGAAAATGGAAAGAAGCATATGAAATGCTTGTTATTCTGACAACATGGTCACAACGGTGCACGAAGAAGCGAAATGTCCAACTAAACTATCTAGCAATAATAAATTGCTACTGGAATCCGCAACGCATGTCAACAGCAACCTTTTGCTCCAACATGGGAGCTGTGATAGACCAGCTTTATGAAGATTTCGAAAAAATAGAAATCATTATATGTGGTGACTTCAATGCCAAATGTAATGACACATCAGAGGCAAAGCCGAGTGATGCACAGGGGCCCGATGGTACTGAAGCAACTAAAGACCGAGGGAAAGCATGGAAAGAAGTTATCAAATCGAGAAATATTCAAAATATTGACTTGTTGTTCCCAGAACAAATCAACATCCCGACTTGGGAGCGAATGTCCTCAAAAGCAACACTTGACTATATATTCATAACAGAAGGTCTAATACCGAGCATTGAGAGCTTTAAAGTGCAAAGAACAACGCACAGCGACCACAATCTACTTTCCTGTACTTGGCAAGGAAAGAGACCTGAAAAATTGAACTATCACTTGGTTACCGAAGTAAATACACAACAAACACGACTCTGAATATCGGAAGCGGACATCCAGAAAATCAAGAAGTCTTGGGACCTGACAGTGGCTAGCAATCCGTCTAACATGGCCGATGAAAGCCCAAACTACTTACCACTATTACTGGCTTACCAAAAGCCAGGGTCAAGAAAAACCACCAAACCGGATCATACAAAGCACGCCTACGACATAGCAGTAGTCGAAAAAAGAAAAGTGGGCCGGAGATTGCGAAGAATAGCGAAGAAATCAAACACCAAAGTAGATTGGGAGAATTGGTAGTTAGAAGTGAAAAGCTATAACAGCTGGCTGAAAAAACATAGAGCTGTCCAATACCAAAATGATGCCGAAGAGATGATGAGAACAATCTCGACAAAAAAAGCAAGTAAATTCTGGGCGTTGATAAGAACCATGAACAGTACAACAAGCGTGACACAGGGCAACACAGTGTCGGAAGCAAAGTGGATACACTACTTAACGATGGAATTTGAATGCTTGGAGTTAAATACACCCGTGACGGAATGTGACCTCAACTTAGCTTGGGTTGACGTAACAAATCCTGAGGATATAGAAATGTCAATCGAGAAGCTAAAAACATCTAGAGCACCTGGTCCTGATGGACTGACAAATGTAGATCTAAAGCAGTTCCCGAAAGAGTGGTCTGAAGTGATCAGCAAGATATTTGCGGAATGTGGCAAAAAAACTGATTCCTGAAATATGACTGAAAGCAGTCTTAGTACCGGTGTACAAAAAAGGAAGTAGAGAGGACCCCCAGACCTACAGGCCGATAGCATTACTGGATATTATAGGAAAAATATTTGCAACACTCCTGCTCGACCACTTCAGGACCTGGGAAAGAAATGGTCCATCCAAAGACATCCTACAAACAGGCTTGATGAAAAACAGCAGCACAGTGATCAACATCATGTTATTAAACATCCTAAAAGCAAAAGTGAAGGAAGGAGCGCCCATGGTCTACTTAGCAATCGTGGACCTCTAGAAAGCCTTCGATAAGATCGATCGGATCAAACTATGGTCGAAACTACGCAGCTGGAACTGTCCCACAAAGGTGCTTGACCCTATAAAAGCTCTTCACTCTCAAACGAAGATAAGAGTTAAGCTGAAACAGCAAGGCACACTATTAGAAGAGATCAGGGTGAACAGGGGTGTGAAACAGGGATGCCCTCTGGCCCCGGCCCTATTCATTGCATTTTTAGGTGATTACCAACATACCTAGAAAAAATTAGGGCATTCCCTCCTAAAATCGGAAAAACCATCATCACGAGACTGCTGTACGCCGATGATGTTATCTTAATAGACCAGATGAAAATTGGGCTACAACGCAAATTAAATAACCTGACAAAATATATGGAGGACAACCATTTAGATATAAACAAAACGAAATAAAAAATAATGGTAATTGAGAAGGCACAGAGAAAAGTAACTAAACAGCTGAACTGGTTTCTTGTTAATACAGAAATCGAAACGGTAAAGAACATCAAATATCTCGGAGTACAAATGGACAGCTCAGGAACTGATATGGCGATGCAAGACATGCTGTGGGATAAAGCTAAATGACTAACTTCGCAAACAAGAGCAGTAGACAACAAGTTCGAGAAGTTCTCATTAATCCCTACGATAAACTTTTACAAGACCAAAGTGGTTCCACCACTGGTGCACAGAATGGGAGCCTCGTTGAATATCCCACGTCCGCTCTGGGATAAGTTGGAAGGTCTTGTTTGGAAAGCAGTCTTGGGCGTATCAAAATCGACCACCATGCCTGCCATTAGACGAGAATTGGGCTTAGTATCACTAGTCTCTATGGTCGACCAAAGTGCAATGAGACTTTATAGGAAAATCAGCATGGACGACACTCTACCGGCATATCACATCATTATGGAAGAAATCGAGATTGGAAAATGTGAAGCCCTAAAAAAATGGGTACACAACAGAAAAGTGAAGCTAATAGAAATAGCCTGTACAGAAAAGGAGCTAAAGGAAAACCCTGACAGAATCAAACAAAAAATGCAAGAGATGGATTGGATACAGACGATTGAGAAAGCAGCAGGGAACAAACTCTTAAATCATCTTCCTCCGACCTTTAACAAGAGGAAATGTCCCCTAAACTATTGTGCCAAATTTCCTGAAAAAAAAGAAGAGAAATCTCTTCATGAAAGCCAGACTCAATCTATTAATAACACAAGAAATCATAACTATCCGGGGATCGAAGAATGATAATGAAAATGTTTGCCGCCTTTGCAAAAAGCCAGCAGTGATCAAAACCCTGAGACATCTGGTATAGACTGCCTCAAAACCACAAAAAAAACGAAATACTTATCTCCTACCGTTGACAACAAACCCTTGGATGATGCAAGAAGATGATCTGTGGAACAGATTAATCTCGGGAGAAACAACGAGATGGACAGTGGCCATGGTAATATTAATAGAACTAGCATTCCAGCAGATCAACCAGGTATCAAAGTCGTCTAGTCCACTGTCGAACCAAAACTCTGTTAACGGACAAAAGTGAGGAGGGAATTTCGGGACAATTCTTTGCATGACTAACCAGATAGACTCTACAGTGAACGGGTCGACAAGTTGAAACAAAGTGTATTCGAAAGTTTGATAAAATTCAAGATTCCCTGAATAAAATTCAATTAAAAAAAAAAAATTAGCAACCTATTCAGGGGTGAGACCATCATTACTGGGACAAGGAAGAGGCATTGATCCATATGACATGTTCTGCAGAACCAAAGATGTGTGTATTCAATGCCATTGAATGGCTAATGCTGTTTGTCTAATAAAAAAGTAAGAAGCACTGTCAAAGTAGAGATTCCCTCCCAGGAGGAAGCTGGAGAATCAAACGCTGACAGCTGTGCAGGAGACAGGCTGCCGAGAGCACTGAGAATGGGACCCTTAACTGCTGGTGAAGGCATCTCTAGAGGTTCCTTGCAGATGAAACACTGCAAGTGGCAGGACCAGAGCTCCCATCCGGCCAGGAATCCAGGAGCACATGGGGAAGCCAAGATGCACAGCTCAGAGGCTGGGAGTCAGCTTGTAGTGGCTGCAAGCCATGGAAGCAGCGAGAGAAGAAACCATAGAAGCCCAAGGCACCCGCGAGCAACAGAAAGAACCGGTAAGCTCTCCAAAGAGGTCCGGGAGACCAGGCCAGTTGGCCGGAAGCCTAGAAGAAGACAAGATCACAAATACAAGTCTGGGACCTGCACCAATTTACTGATTTAAAGCATCCACACCAACCTTCATAGTTACTGTACCTGGTAGGAGTGTACACCAGGTTGGCTGTGACCAATGGAGGAGGAGTAGTAATAGTAGAAGTAGATCAAAACGACCATAGCACATGAAGAGAGAGTCAAAGCAATCTTCAGGTACACAGTACCTGGCAGGAGAGTATGCCAGGTTGGCTGCGACTAACGAAGGAGGTGTGGTAGTGGTAGAAGTGCAACAAGAAGACCATACCACAAGAAGAGAGAACCTAGGCAATTTTCATGTGCACGATACTTGGCAGGAGAGTACACCAGGTTGGCTGTGACCAATGGGGGAGTAGTAGTTTTAGTAGAAGTAGAACAAAAGAGAGAGCAAAAGCAATATTCATGTATGCAGACCTGGTAGGAGAGTACACAAGCTTGGCTGTGACCAACAGAGGATTAGTAGTAGAAGTAGAAACAAAACAACATTACAATTCAAAGGAGAGTTTGGTATTTGAACCCCAAACGAAGAGAGAGCCAAAGCAATCTTCATGCCCACAGTGCCTTGCAGGAGAGTATACCAGGTTGGCTATGAACAACAGAGTAGTAGTAGTAGTAGTAGTAGAAACAAAACAAGAGTACAGTTCAAAGGCAAGTCTGGGATTCATACCCACATGAAGAGAGAGCTGAAGCAAACTTCATTCCCACAATTCTGGGCAGGAGAGTATACCAGGTTGGCTGTGAACAATGGAATAGTAGTAGTATGGAGCACAGGGTAAGGTTGTATACCTATGCCGATGAGACACAGATTCTTTTTCGGCTAGACTATACAGAAAGTGACCCCTTGTTTCAACTGTGGAACTGCCTTATAGAAGTAGGGGAGTGGATGGCCAAAAACTGGCTGAAGTTAAACAGTGCAAAGACTGAGATTATGGTGACAGGTGCTGCAGAATCTAAGGCAACCTGGACCACTGACTTCTGGCCAGTTTCTTTGGGTCCCTGCCCGGTCCCTATCAATTCCGTTAAAAGTTTGCACATTAATGTCCAGGCCTCAGGCACCCGGGAGTAGCAAATTGCATCAGTATCCAAGTTTGAAGCAAAAAATCTTAAGGACGACATTGCCATTTATCCTGCCTGAGACTTCAGCAAAGGTGGCTGCAGCTTCAATTCTTGAGTCCATTGATTATTGCAACAGAATTTGCTTTGGCCAACCTGATTTTCTGGTCCTTAGACTTCTGCTTCTACAGAATGCTGCTACTCATTTGGCTCTAGGAGTGGGTCCAATATTCCACGCTCTCAATCTTCTTCAACTACACTGGCTTCCTATGCGTAGCCATATCGAGTTTAAGACCCTGTGTATTACCCATCAGGTCTTTTATCAGCTTGTTGCTGAGAATTTCCAGACAAAACTCATTCCCTACACCAACTCTAGGAGTCTCTGCTCAGAATCTCAGAAACTCTTGCTAGTTCCTTGTTTCTGAAAAACTCAGGTGGAAGGCTGTGCTTTCTCAAACCATACGACTGGAATGTGGAACTTGCTACCAAATCACCTGTGAAGCATTGATGACCATTTAGTGTTTTGGAAAACTCTAAATATTTGTATAGGAGGTAGACCCCACCCTCCCTCAAACTGAATGCAGATAACTTGTCTGGTTTATCCAGTAGTGGGAAAATATGAATTGTAGTGTTGAAAAGGCCATCCATGCACATTGTAGGTCGACATACATTTTTAGGGTCAGAATGCCTCGCGCAGCGGAGGGCATGTTGGATAGCATACATTTATCATAGTTTTTGAAAATCTAGGCGTAAAACTGAACAGGAACTAAATTCTGATTAAAAACAGATTGTTCAATCATTTTGTAACTTGATCAGCCATTTTGTTTGGGACAAGGTCAGGCAGATCCTAAGAGGGTTGCCGGAATACAAAATGGTTGAATTTCACATAGTCATGATGATATAATTAAATTATTCTTTCATATTGACTTTGATATTGATATTCTATTTCTATCGTGCTCGTACACAAGTGTTTTCATAGCAGTTCAGTAAGAGTTCATTGCAGAAGGACATATCTAGACATTTTGTTCAGACTTCTTGGCAGTTTTTTTTTTATTGAATGATTTTGTTTTTGATGCTTACGCATCTTTACAAAATTGCATCACAGTTCTGTACAAAACGTATGAATTCATTTCTTTACAACGAATGTTCATACAATTTAAAAACAAATAATTATAAAAATATTTTTCCACATTTGATTAAAAAAAAGAAAAAAGAGAGAAAGAAAACAAGAAGGACAAACATAACAATTATATATACAAATACATTCATAGTAGATTCTTGGTTCATAATAGGTCCTCAAACCAGAATTGACAATTAATAGAGAAGCAGGGAACAACACATATAACAAATATATCTACAAATTCATTCAAACAAGCCATTTTCTGCAAAACAGATCTTCATACAGGATTTAAACAAATAGTCCTTATAGAAATCATAGACTAGATCATCTGAACAGTACACATAAGCTCTAAATCTCTAAGTGCATAGAAATTGCTGCATCAATGATTTTCACTAAACATACAGTTGCCAGAATTATCAAATTGCAAGATGCCCACATACAGCGAGTCCTAATTAATTCTCTTCCATATTTAGTGTTAGTAGGACTAAAAGAGGTAATGATTTTTAGTCTTTCGGCTTCAAAAGCTGGACATGTGATAAAAAGATGTTTTAAGGTTTCACTGTATTCTGGAATTTTACAGAATCTACAGATAGTATCATAAGAGTTGTTACAATTGTTAAACCAATGTTTCATTCTTGATTTGGTGTGCAAAAGGTCTAAGCGGAAGCGCATATATATTGCTCGGGTTTCAACACTGGGGCAAAGCATAATATATTGTAAGCGGGGCACTTGTGAGTGTCTGTATAATGCGAATTCTGTGAAAGATGGATTTTGCGATATTTGTAAGCAAGCTGCCGCCCAATCATTCTGGAATAAGCGTTTGTGGGCAATACTTAGCTTTAGTTGTAAGTCCTGCGGGAACATTGATATCAGATAAAAGGATAAGTATTCGCTGTTGAAAGCATGCAATCGTAGCAGTAATTTTGACATTGATGAGCCAGGGGCAGCCATGTAGTGCTCAAGGGAAAGCAGTAATTAGTGCAGGCAGCTGCTCAAACTAGCAGCAATTGCTGGGTTCACAGGGAGTCCACTGCAGCTGTACACTTTTAGGTAAGGAAGGATGCTATTGCCAGCCAAAATTACCTCAAGGATGACACCAAGGGTTTTCTCTCTAAAGGCATCAGAGGATTCATATTAAAGATCAAGAGCATCTCACTCACTCAAATGTAATTAGCCTATATGCCAATTGATATCATAGGGGCCTGTGAGTGGCAGTTAAGCCATGAAATCACAGGTGCATGTGGGTTTGTCTTTAATTACAAGGGCCAATAGAAATGTTTTATATATTAATTATTAAATTATACCAGCTTTCAAACAGTATAAAAAGAGCTGAATTCAGAGCTCAGATTGATTGTTTTTAGTGTTCCTGCTGTATGTTGTTTGCTGTCTCTTGGTTTGCTGTGAAGAATAAAAGATGACTTTGAAATTCAGCCTAAGTGTCTTGACTCCTTCCTGCCTTGTGTCCAGCCTGCCTTCCTTGGTCCAGGGGTATCAAAAGCCCAAAGAGGGTGTTGGGACCTTCTCTTCACATGACTGACCATGAAGAGGGACCCTGTGATGAGGACTGACCAGACCTTCTCCCCAGAGTCACGAGCCAGACACAGGTATATGCTGAAAGGCTGGGAGAGGAGAGCTGGCAGGGATGAGGGGGCAAGCTGCAGTATGCTCACACAACATTGCCAGAAGGGTGCTCCCAGAACTGATAGCATTGCAGGGAGCAGAGCGTTTTTGACACCTGTGGATTGGGGTATGTACGGGGAGGGCAGTAGGAAGGAAGAAAATTAGGGGATGCATTTTTTAGAGTTAATTTAGACGTCATTTAGAAGTAATTTAGAGGTAATCAATGGGTTTCTTTTTTGTATTTGTTTTAGAAATGTAACAGGAAGGGTTGTTTTAGTGTTTGATTATATAAGTAGTGATGTTAGACTGTAAGATGGGGAAACTCACTGTTAATTTGAGCCCAGAGTCCTTCGCCAAGGGGCGTCAAGAAGGAACTTGTACTAAAGTCCAAGTGGACATATCTAGGCTGCAAACAATCATGGTATTGTTAAAGAGGACAGTTCATATTCTGTTGAAGTCATTTTTAGGGGCAGAGAAGACACAAGGAGCTCTGGCTAGAGATATATGTTTGGCCGGCCAGTATTGTCTATGTGGATTGTGTGTTATGTGTTATATATTGCATGTATATTTATGTTGAGGAGAAAAAATGAGGAGTCAAGAAAATATATTGATTTATTTACGAAAAAGTTGGCAACAATCCAAAATATAAAGTGAGGAAAAAATTAAGGAAAAATATCAAAGAGTAAGCTAGTGGTGAAAATGCACTTATGTGCATGATTTAAATTGTGATAAATGAAACACTAGGCGAGATAATGTAAAAAAAAGTCAGAAAATGTGGTTATTTTTTAACCCTTGTAGCATCTAAACCATTGTAACTACAGGGTTAAATGTAGTCTTCCTACACAGTACACATTCCTGGCTAGAATGTTGAACGATATAAATTAGCATTTTCCTTTCACAGGAATGAAGGACACAGAATTTTTGACAATAATGACAATGATAAAAACGAAAAAATGTTGACTTGGCTTTATCCCCTTATGTGCCAGGTATGAGTATGCTTGTCCTTTTTGCATAGACTTGCATAATAGCGTGCCACTTAAGTGGTTAAACAGCTGCATAGTTACAGCGGGAAGGGTTGTAAATCTCTCAGTACAGTCCTTTCTTGTTTACAAAAGCAGAGCTAATGAAGACACAGTATATGTCTTGAAAGTAAAACTTTGCAGAAATAGAGATATTTTCTTAAACTGCTGTGCACCCCGACTGAACACAGTCACAGTGTTTTTTTTTTAAGGAATGAAAGTTCACTTGGCAGAGCTACAAAGGAGTTATTCACAGAAAGACACAGGGTTTGTGTCAGAGGAACAGCAAAAGCGCTTGTTTTGGAATTGAGATGTGCAAAGCAATTCAATTTTAACCCCTTGGTGGTGGGCATTTGGAAGAGAAGGTGCTTTAGACTGGACGGTTGCATGGTTGAGATTTTGTTTTAAAGTGTAATTTTGTTGTGCTTCAGGTCCACGGCAATGGAGCATGTGTAAGCTGGAGAAAGTCTTACTGAGACACTGTTTAGAGATTGCATGAGCTGTTTCTCACTGTGAAAAAAGTTGGCTAGTAATTTAATGAAATAATGATGTAAGCTCTATGCGTGGGAACATGTTAAGAATGCCCCTGATTCTTTGTTTTTATGTGCAGCAAATAGCTGTCCCTTATGAAAGAAAGGAATGGGATATTTAGAATGGACATGGGTTGTTGAAATATGCACAGGTTAATTGTGCAAATGAGAAAAAGAGAGGAAAGAATATTCTTTTTGATAAAATAGCCTTCAGTGTGCTATGAAAAAAGGAAGAAAGATTGCCAAATGAAATTAGTGTTTTAGGTAACCAAAATGATGAAAATGCTGGGAATTCACTGTATATCATGTATGTAAAATATGGATATAATGTGTCAAGGGTCACAAGTGCTGCCGAGATTCAAAATGTAATTTCAAATTTTAAATTGCAGCAACAAGTGGGCTAATATATTGGTGGACATTATTTAACTAGGCACAGTGAATATCCATAGGGGTCCACAAGGATAAATATGTTGACAAAACATGAGAAATGTATGTGGAAATAAAATGTTTTATTTAGCATAAAGGAAGCATTGTGCATTGAAGGAAAGCATTCATGCATATTCATGCAGGGAGATGCATGCAAATATGAATGCATGCATGCAGGTGCATGCACATGGGAAAGCATGCACGCAGAAGCTTGCACATGGGAAGTCATGCATACAGATGCATGCACTGAGAAGGTGTGCATACAGATGCATGCACTGAGAAAGCATGCATGCCGATGCATGCATTGAGAAAGCATGCACACAGATGCATGCACCGAGAAATCATTCATGCAGATGCATGTAACATGGAAAAGCATGCACACACACACAGTCAAGCACACATGCAAGCACACACACACATGTGCACATGTGATTTCATGAAAGTGTAAGCGATCAATGAACTATAGACAACCCATTTAAAAATCAATACACACACTCTCGCACACATGTATCCACACACAAACACACACACACACACAGGATGCTTTTTTTGCTTTACAGCTAGAATGATAGCTGACACAGAAAAGAAAAGAATAGCTGGTTCTTTTTGAAGAAATAGAAAGGGCAGAGATTGAGAGTTTATATTTAAGAATACTGACATTCTTTCACCACTGTTTATGGCAGAGATTGTTTGAAGAAGACATGGAGGTGTTTGGGAAACTGGTGGGAGTAGAAGGCATGGTCACAAGGAAGGAATGAAGCAACTACTGCACACTTTGTGTAGACTGCTGCCAAAAAAAACTAATAATAATAACAAGGAAAGCTTGCGAAAGCCAAGCTGGTTCAAACAAGAAAATATCAAGGTATGCCGTGGGAAGGGCAATGCTGATGAGTAAAGGGGGAAGTTGGGAATGCAGCAAATAAGTGAGTGAATCGCTGGCAAATAATTAAGCGCCAAATGTATCAAGGACAGAATGGGTACATGCCAGGAGGCAGGTGAAAACATTTCAGAGGAAGAGGTGGTTTGTAGAAAAAACAAGATAGATTTCAGAATATGCAGAAGGGCAAACATGCCAAGGGGCTAGTCCAAAGAGCTCCTCCTGTGCATTAAATATATGAGAAGACAGCGCGCATTGTATACACATAAAACAAACAAATGGGACATTTAGAATGTGTCAACGGTCAATATGGCAGGCGAGAAGAAAGATCTTTGTTTTATTAATGGACATGGGGATTGCATTTTTATGCAACAAAGGCAGAACGGTGGTGGGTGATGGTAATTAATCAGAAGATTGAGGGTTCTTTTGAAGACTATAAATGGAGTTTCCTTTCTCACTGATGAATTATCAGTCTCAGAAGGAGAGTGTGTTATGATGGATCTTTGTTATATTTGCAACAGGCACTTGTAAATGATTTGAGAAGGGATTAGATGACAAAGCTTAACATGATGATTCCATTTAGGTGATTAAGGGATAGTGTGGTCCATTTTTGGAATGCACCATTTTAGCACAAATTAATCTATAGAAGTATGTATAGGACAAGGAGATCTGCAAGGTGTTTCGGGTAAAACCAGAGGTTTTTGTTGTTGTGAGGTGAGCATTATGATAAATATGGCTATGTGGCCTGGTGGAGAGAAATGCTGAGAAAATTTGATTAATTCAGTTTCAGACCACAGATCACTATGGATAAAGAGGGGGATGGATAACCCCATAACATTAAAAGCAGCCATAGCATAAGAGAAAAGGGAAACATCTTATTGCATGTAGCTATAATATAATGGAGCTTAGTATAATTTCAGGAAAACTTGGAGAGAGAGCCAAATGTTTGGTGGACTACAGGCCCTCACGGCATGTGTCTGGAAAATGAATAGGGGAGGATGAAAATAAATGTTTGACCTTAAACAGTATAGAAGTAAGAAACTCAAAAAGGGAATGTTTAAAGATAAAATTGAAAAAGCCCAAAAAAAACATGAATGAATGAATGAATAAAACAATGATTGGATGAACGAATGGTTGGATATTAAAGCAGTAAGAAAGCATAAATAATTTTAAAAAATCTGAATTGGAAAAATAAATAGCATCATTGAAGGTTATTGGCTGTAACCGAAATGTTTTGTGTATTGTAATAAAAAAAAGATAATAGGATTAATAAAGGACCAAAAGGGGTATGGTTTACTAAAATTCAGTTAATCATACAAGAAAACACTTTTACAAAACTGATTCAAAGAACATATAAGAGTAAGTAAAACAATATTAATTGAATTTATATAATGGTGTTGGTTTATATTTTATAGATGAACATCATTGACCTTTTTTGAATACGGGAGGAATGTCTACATGGCCTTGATAGGGGTAGAGACATTATACCACGATAAAGGTAAGTATTAGTAAATAGGGAGAGAAGAAGAGGTGAGTACTGGTTCACACCACAGTGTCTGGACACCATGTTAATCATATTAGGAAGTAAGAGGACCCAGGTGAGTACAGAAAAAAGGCAGTAAGGGATACACAGGGCATTTCATAGAATTCAGCGCAGAAGTAGCGCACGTGGGCAGCACAGAGAGGGAGTGTGTGCCAGCGTGTGCCAGTCTAGTGCACCAAACAGCATTCTGGCGCACCGTATATTCATGGATTTCCCCAGCCATTGGCAGCCGTGGCGCCGCCAACATCCAGCTGAGCCAGTTATGCCCCCAAGAAGGCCCCTTACGCAAGAAAAAGCCATACAAATCCCCAATATGGTGCAAAGGTTCCATGCTAACCCTGTACCAGCTTACAGGCCCCCTGGCGGTGGCATCCCTGCTGCTGTGCTCCACAGCACCATCTCCGCCCTCTTCATCAGTCGAAGCTGCACACAGGGAGAGATAGAACACAGGCATCAGGGCATTGTACAATGGTTTGATACACACATGACAGTTGCACATGAGTGGCAGTATCAGACATCACAGATGGCATAATACTCCCAAACACTCATATCATTTGAACCCCCACACATACAAATGAACTGATTTTGTGAAACAGGCATCAGCATCCATACAGACGTAACTGCATGAACAACCAAAGGTTGGCATGATGTCACAAGCAACATGGGGAATGCCAATCACATGCACACACGCCACCAGACAGACATGCATCTGTATATCTCTACCACCTGTCACAGTGCAATCATCGGCAACTAAGTCACATCTGCCAATAAGGTACCCACATGTCCGGTTCACATGCATCCATGGCCTCTCACTGTCACACAAATGCCAAACACACACACGCACATGTACACTTTGCACATACATGAAGGTGGGACCAGCATCCATGTGTCACACCCCAAACATGGCATACTACATACACAGAAAATGCAAACATGTGTGCATCTTCACACGACTGGACTCACATGCAGCCCGTGCATGTCCCTGAACACACACATCCATACATGGGCCATGTCAGACATATGTCCAAGCTGCACACTCCTGCCACACATCAACATGCTCTGTGTGGCATGGGATAGCCCAGACACTCACAGCTCGACACCAGATGTGTCTGCCTCTCTAGGACCTGGTGGTGAAGCACTGGGTTGATGCGTTTCAGGATCCTCATCTGGTCGATGGTAAATTGGACCTGGTGCCCCCCTGCATCCATTGCACGCAAGAGGTGCCAGGCCTTCATGAGGGTCCTGGACCTGAAGTCCTCTCAGCGCTTTTGGATGTGTTTCAAGTCCCGGGTTGTCACCCCCTCCACGTTGATGGCAACTACGATGTCCGACCAGGTCCTCTTCCGTCTATCCTTGTCAGGGCACGGTCATCTGAAGAGGGCATCATAATATCCCAGGACTTGCTCCAACTGGATGCCAACTTCTGAGGCTGAGAAACTGATAGCCCTCTGCCTCTCTGTCTAGGGGTTGCCAGTGGTCTTAGATGGTATTTGCCCCGACATGGCAACCCCCAAGGCGGTGTGGGTGGACAACTGGGTCCTGAGGCTTGGCTGTGGAGCGATTGAACAGCAGTCAGGAGTCTTCTGTTCCAGCAGGGGTGGTCGCAGCTACTGGACCCCTGCAGGTGGCTGATGTGCAGGCACCAAATAGCAGGGCACGTGGACATCAGGCAGGCAGGCAGCAGCGGATGGCTCAAGGGAGGCTGCTCAGAGCTCTGGGGGATAGGAAGAGGGCCTCATGGCAGGAGCGTGGTCTTCCGTGTGTTGTCATGTGGCCAGCTTGATGCAGAGTGAATCTGCACGCGAAAATCAGCACATTTGCATGAAAATCGAGGAAAGGCCCTTAGCGCGTAAGCGCGTAAGTGATGTGGAACGCGTTGGCATTGCTATGCGCAGGGGTTAAAGGTCTGTGTAAGATGCCATTTTCTTGTATGTGCTTTTTATGGAGAGCGAGTGTGTGATTCTTGTACTTCTTGTGGGTTGACATGCGATTACTTCACAACGGTTGCAGTGCGTACTCCTTGTTTCGTGCGGCAGAGCTCAATTCTTCTTTTGACGGGGGTGTTGCCAACGCACACATGCATGTGTTTTTTCCATTCATTTTCCAGACAGACCGTGAGTCACGCACATATTTTTCCACTGTGGTTGCCCCCGTGTGTCGCGTACCCATTCAGAGGTCGTTGTAACCTGCGTGTACCACACATACGCATTTTTTGTGTTTCTGGTTGCCACATCGTACTGTGGGTCATTCATTCCATGCACGTGGGCTACCGAGGGGTCGCGGGCACATTTGTTTTTGTTCTTGGGGTGCCTGAGCATTGCGTGCCCCATCATTATTCCCTAGGGGCCACAGACAGCCTTGCAAGAGCACAGGGGTACCTATTCCATCTAGTACCCTGCGCCCTTCACCCCAATTGCCCAGGACAATTGTTTTTTGCACCTCCCATTCGTACAAGTAAATCAGTGCCATGGTTGGGAGGCGACCAAGCGGTAAGGGAAGCAAAAGTGGCTGACCTCCAAGAGGTGTCTGCAGTAGGGGAGGTGGCCAGGATGAGCAGGTTGGCCAGGGTGGCCGAGGTGGCAGTGGTGGGCAACATAGGCAGGGTGGCCCAAGAGGGCAGTGTGTCCAGGACCATTCAGGGACACCTATGCCCCCCCCGAGTGGGTCAGGGAGATGCAGCTGACACCATCCCAGCTCAGGCCCTGCTCGCCCCGGCCCGGATTGGTCAGCGAACAGGCACATGATGACTCACAGGCCAACTTCCGTGTCACGAAGTCCAAGCCATGTGTGGTGGTGAAAGATGCTGTCACCAGGCCACGTGGATCTCGGGCATCAATGTCATCTGCTGCCCCGAGGAGAAGGGTGAGGAGGCTGCAGGGGCAGCTGCAGCTCACTAACCCAGCTCTGAGTCACCCAGAAGGGACAGTGTTGGTCCCGGCCCCTCACACCAAGGCAGTTGTGCTGCTTGGCCTTGGCAACAGCACCCAGCAGCCAATGCCTGCAGTGAGACCTTTGGTCATCGTGCCATTGATTGCTTCCAGTGGCCAGTCCACCTTCGCTTCAGCCCCTAAAAACCAGTGCGGCGTAAGCCACTCAGGGTCTGCACCACCTCTCAAGAGGAAGAAGCGTGCTCTTGCGGAACAGGCTTGACCCCAGACACGGCTCTGGAACTAGACGCACTTGTGGGTTACGTGTCGGAACATGGCCGCGACATGCTGGTGACGGCAGGGTGCAAGACTACAGCTGCTCAGTGTAGGGCCCACTGGCCGTGCATAGAGGACCACATTAGTTCCTTGGGATTTGTGAAGCACACAGCTGATGATTGCTCAAAGCATTGGAATGACCACAAAACACTGAGCAAAAAACAAGCTGGCTTCTAATTACGCCTCTACTCTGGTGACTGGCAGTGGGTCACCACCAGAGGAGGATGAACTCACAGAACATGAGGCAATCGCTGGTGGGAGGATCAGATCCAAGGCGTGGGAGACCTATCAGATCTTGAGACAATGTCCGATGAGTGCCCATGCGTGTGTGTCCAGACCATGTAAATGTTGCTAGGTTGATATGTTGTGATTGAGTGCCAGGTCAGGCTGTGTAGTCATAACTGCCATATGTGACCCATGTAGTGCCTCCAAGCCAGCCCCCGCCCTTGGGTTAGGGGTTCAATGTATCCCTACTGACCACTGCAAAAACATTGCACATGATGACTGCACTTTCCCTTAAACTGCCATCATGCCATGACAATGTGATTACAGTGTTTTCTCTTAATTCTGCCTGATTGATGGAATCATTTGCATGAAAAATGCAGATTTGTTTGGCTTTGTGTCCGAAAATCACCATACTTTAGACAGGGATTTTCACCCAGAAATGCCACAAATGGTTTGCTTTTCATGCAAATGATTCCATCAATCAGGCAGATTGACTGGTGCGCACCTACACATGTACTGCACCTGCTCACTTCTGAGCCCTGTTTGAACCTTCAACATGACAAATGACTTGTGTCATATCCAAGTGACCTACCATTGATGTATCCATGTGCCTCCCACCACTGCATTTGAACACACTGGCGTTGTTGCAGCGTGTGACACATGTGTGTTTTGTCAAACTCTTTTGCATGTTCTGTTTGATGATATGCGTTTTACATGGATGGGGGACAGTAGTGATTAACTCCCATCTGGGTGTCCTTGCCAGTTCTGCCATGGCTATGCCACGTGTCATCTGTGTGATGGCATGTGTCATGTTTGTGGATGGTACATGCCACTCACAGGCTTATGTGTGATGCAGGTGCTATGCACCATGCAGCACATGTGTTGCTTTTCCATTTTGGAGTCATTATGTCTGCTTTCAGGGTCCACCTTCCACTTCATTGCCACTGCATGCATGGCTGAGTTTGTGTCATATGTGACATGTCTGGTTAATGTATTGGATGTGTACATTGTGAGGCCTATGTGTGTCGGCTATGCTGTTCATGCGTGTCTTCATGACTTCTAGGAGGAGGAGATGGTGCAGGGGCAGGAGTACTCAGAGCCCCAACCAAGCACCAATGCAGGGTGAAGGGTGGTATAACAGGAAAATCCATTGGTCCTACAAACCATCCTGTCCACTGGTGCCTCTGGGTACACCTCCGGGGATCTCTATGGCTCAGGTGCTGAATCAGACATTGACACAAATGTCCCGTCGCACATGAGTGTTTCTGGCAGGGATGCTGTTCAGTCCAATGCACCTGCACTCGGGGTAGACCCCTCAATTGCCCATTCAGTGTTGGAATGGCCACCTGTGGTGGTTACGGATGCAGGATCACACTCCACAATATTTTATCCTGTTCCTGGGGAAGCAGATCAAAGGAGGAATGCAGTCCTGCAGCCTCAGGCAGCGCCAGCACAGCAAGGTGCACATCACCTTGGGGCCGACAGGTGTCGTGTTCGGCAACGCGGTGGGCGTGCGGCACCGGGCAATACTGTGTGGGAGAACTCTGTGTATGCAATGGCACAAGAACAGGGGCATCATGTGAGATGATGGCTCAGGCCGTGGATAAGGTGGCCACTTCCATTGTCCCCCCGAAAGGCAGGTGGAGCTCCAGCTGCAGGCAATGCGGTCCACGTGCCGCTCACAGAGGCAGGACATGTTGGCTGCCAATAGGGACCGACGGGCTGAACTGGGGGCTCCGCGCAAAGCCATATCTGCAGAGGCACGGGCCCACGGGGATGCCCTGAGGGAAGATAAAACCTCCCTCAAAGCTACTCTAAGTTCACTTGAGGTTTCCCGGAGTTGACATTCAGAACAGCAGATGGAGCAGCTAACACGCACAATCTCAGCTGAGCTCCAGGCAACCCATGAGGAGATCTGTGCATCACGTGAGGCCTTGCAGGCAGAACTCTGTGCTACCCATGAGGTGCTGCATGGGGACCTCCGGACCATCATTCTGCAGAACCAAACCTTTCAAACCTGCATGCTTGCTGACATGGAGAAGCATGCCAGGGCTTTGCGTAGTCTGCCTCCCATACCATGTACACTTTCTCATGTAGCAACAGAGGGTGACGACAGCAACGGCAGTTCTCCCACTATCGGGTAGCCGTGCAGGTCATGAGCCCATGGAGGGAATTTTTTTATTTCTCAACCTCCACGCATGTGTGTGTTGGGGTGCACCCTGCACCTCCTCCCTCCTGGATGCCCCCCCTGGTCGACCCATGTGCATTTTTGATTTTTTTCTTTTTTTTTCTATTTACCATTTTTTTTTGTCTATTGTGCATTCATGTTACAGTGTGTTGCTTTGTGTGGTGCACGTAGGCAACTACTGTGTGTTCCAGCTGGGCCCATACAGGCTTGTCTTGTGTTTGTGTGTGAGGCTTGGTTCCAGACAAATATGCCACTGCTTCCCCTTTCCATGGGCTTGCAAGGGTGGCACCGTGTGAAGTAACTTACATAGAGGCATTGGGCTTCCATCAGTTGTGTGCCCAGTCTGTAGTGCAAACTGTCTATACACCATTGGTGGGGATTAGTGATGATTTCTTCACTGCATGGTTGATTACTATATTGTATTCAATATTGCTCATTATGCATATTTACAATACCCTGCCACATTTACCTGACAGCAAAACACTGAATATGGGAGGGGTCCATGTGCTCGGTTTGTCAGGTTGTCACACTTGAACTATTATGATTGGTCACTGTCAGACGTTGCCACTGTTGGCTCCTGTATTCATGTTTTTTTATGCTGGTAAGTATATGTTCATGTGTGCAGTTTGTTTTTCATATGTCAGAGGGAATTCTCTGTGACCTGTTTCCATTTGTGACGGTGCACTTTGTGACAGTTGTGTCATGTGTTGTGCATTCATTTGGTTGCTTTCACATTGCATGCCATGCCATGGTGTCTCGGGTGGGTGACATGGGGTTTGGGAGGGGTTGGGTGGCATACCAGTATTTGGGTGTGCTGTTTTGCAAGGGGCTAGTCCTTTATGCAGCATGATTGTGTGCCTTTTACTGGCACAGCATTGGCTCTGTTTAAGTAGCTAGGGATGGACACAATGGAGCACTTCCAGGGAAACAATCTAAGGGTGGTATGTTTGTGAGAGTTGACTGTCCCTTTGTCATCATCGATTGTCACCTGGTATGTGCCAGGCCTGTGTGCAGAGGTGGGATTTTAGGTGACAAATGTTGCCACGAGCTGGGTAGGGGCTGCCTCGGCACATGCCCTTTCCCCTCCCATGTGGAGTGGTTGTACATGTGGTTGGGGATGTGGGGGCACCACCATGTCCACGGGCACGCCCTGCCGGGTTTCAACATTGTGCAGGACACATGCTGCCACAATGATCCTGCACACCACTGGGGGTGCATATAGCAGCTGGCCGCCAGGAAGCGGAAACATAACTTCAGCACTCTGAATGTGTGCTCCACTATGCCCCGGTTTGCAATATGGGCTGCGCTGTATCTTACCTCGGGTGGTGTGGTGGGGTTCCGTATTGGCGTCATCATATAGGTACTCACAGGGTAGGCACTGTCCCCTGGGAGGTGATTATGGTTGTCATTAGTTGAGGATTGCCATTTCTCTGTGTGTGACATGCATGCATGTGCAGATGCATTTGTACTCACCAATGAGCCATGTGTCGCCATGCCTCGCAGCTTCCAGGTCATGGTTTAGGGGTGGCATTCTGAATATGAAACTATCATGGCTGGACCCCGGATAGTTGGCATATACAGAGGTGATGATTCCCTTGGAATCACATACAATCTGCACGTTGATGGAATGCCAGTGCTTGCGGTTGCGATAGATGTGCTCAGTGGCCCTAGGAGGACGTAGAGCCACATGTGTACAATCAATGGCACCTAGCACTATGGGGAAGTGTGGCGCCCCGTAAATGTCCTGGACAACAGCCTGCCTTTCTGCGGGTGTTCTGGGCATGTATATGTGCCTGCGGACTGAGGGGAGTGCAGTTATGATCGCCAACAACTGGTGTAGGCAGTGTTACTGTGTGGGCTGTGAGACGCCCCCAACTAGGGCATTTGTTCTGGTAAAATGACTGATAAAAATGCAATACATTGAGCACCTTTTCCAAGGGGCTCATTGCTTGGGAGGACAGGGTGGGTGATGTGAGGACATCCTCCCACTCAGAGACCAGGTTTAGGATAATATGGGGTGGAAACCTCTACCTGCCATAGACCTGGTCATCAGGCATCCCAAAAAGGCTGGTCCTGGGTAAAGAAATGCGGGGCCTGGCTATCCTCCTCCTGCGGTGTCCCACGACCACTGCTGCAAGGAACGGTATATTCATCGTAGCGGTATAAGCTTGTTTGTTGTTTGTGCGCACTTTTATGCTGCGTGGGGGCGCTTACAGCAGCTTACGCCTTGTGTACGTGTTTCCAGATTAGCACGGCTTTTGTAGCGCTTGTTCGATTCCATGAATACGTGTTGTTAGCGTGCGTGTGGGAGTTGCCAGGATTTGGCAGCGGTACTTCCCCTGTAACACCCACATTTTCATGTGTTGTTCCCCATTCCGTGTGTTCTGCCCCCTTTTTAGGTGTATGCGCTGGCCTGTGTGCGCCTTCACTGGCCATCTCGCGCAAAGCCTTCAGGATGTTGCAATGACGTGTGCACCACACGTGGATTCAGCACAGATCACAGGTAAGCCACGCACAGCCTGCACTGCGACTTTCACACTTGCGCCCCCGTTTTCAACGTACATTAATTCCATGAATTACCCTGACAGTCTTTCAATTATGTAGTATTTTTCCAAAGATAAGGGCAAACAGGTGTGCGCATAGAGTAGCATATAGATGCAAGCATGGCTACTTCTGACAAAGTGGGATATAGAAAACTGCAAATAAAAGGGAGTAACTTTCTTTAAATTTTGACAATTGGCAGGATGCCAAAAGGGGTAGATTTGGCAGAAGAATAGGAAATGTTTAGAATAGGCAAACAATGAGTTTTGTATGATAAATCTTGAAGGCACTTAATAGAATCAGTATCAGATTCCAGAAAAACAGGGGTAGGCTAGATTAGTATCGGGTGAGCAATGAGCGATAAGCATTAAACGATAATGCAGTGTGTGATAATGCATTGTGCAACGCGCAGCGAAATAGCTATTGTTTAAAACAGGATGAAAAAACAGTACAGAAAGGAAAAGACAGCAGTCCTACGTGGCCAAAAGGAAGACAACGAAAGAAAATAGAAGAACGTTCAGCTAAGCAGGAGAAGAACATTCAACTAAGCAGGAAAAAGCGAAGTATAGGGCTGGGTGTGACACACATTTGTGTAATATTTTATTTAAATGTGCACCAATGACCCACAAAAAAGCTAGCCTGTAGTTCAGGGGGCTAAGAAATCCAAAATAAATGGTCTTAGTAGACATCTTTTTATTAGCAGCAAGGAGAAAGGGTCTAGGCTAGGGAGAAACTTGACCCCCTTGCCAGTATCCGAATGACTTTTGCCTCTATTTTGGTTTTCTGCAGAAAGTAAGATCCTGCACCAGCATGGTCCTTTCCAGCTACGGATGCACCAAGAAGACAGAATGAGAGCAACCTCACGAAGAACATACGTCCCTTTTTTTATGTTTTCTTTTTATTTGTCATGTTTGTTTGTTGTTTGTTCTTTTTTGAATCCCTAGTCTGAGGATATCGACCTTAAGGGAAATGTGTCCTTTGAAAGGACATATATGTTTGTGAAAAAACGAAAAGCCAATAGAAAAGAAGGGCAAATACTATACACAGGTGAATGTGTTTGTTGTATACAAACAAGGTCCCAGTACCAGGCAGCAGGAATTTGAGAAATAGTAAGAATACACACAAAAAAGGAGAGGATCAGTAGCTTTGATGTATTAGGAACCAAAGGGAAAACATGATGTAGATTGTTTAGGAGGCAGGAATGTTTGAAAGATCCACATGAGGGTTTTTTAAGGGTTGTGGTTTGAGGAGGAAGTGTTGATGATAGAGACATATGTATTTTTCAAAGGAAATTAATTCTGTTTTTTATTACAGGTGAACAGAAGAGATGTGGTATACATCAGGAGATTGACGGCAAACAACCCTATGAGCAAAGATAAAGAATCGAGGAACCCCACCAAATGACCTGTTATAATAGAAAAACTGTTTCTGTAAAAAAACTCCCCCATCCTTGTGTTCCCCAGCTAAATTCCCCTTTGTGTTGACTTTTGAACTGAAAAATGAACTAAGAGTTCTGGCCTTTGAAAAAAGGGCCCAGGAACTTTCTACAAGGCAGCCCAAAAAAGGACACATTCAACTGGACAAAGGGGGTCCATGGATACCAAACCAAGATGAGTCAGATGGAAGATGTGGTGATAAAAGATGAATGAAGAAGAAAAGAAAAATGAACTTGAGAAAATGTGCATGGGGCAGACAATGGGGAACCAGGAAAATGTTATGGAATGAGAGTAAGGAAAAAGTGTGGAGTAAAAGCCACACACAAATAATTGTGGAAAGACAGGCTGGTGGGTTCCCTCAAAGTATAACTTTATCTCGATTCTCATAGTGACCTTAATTACCTGATGTATAGGTAGTATAAAATTAAACTTGGTAATAGAGGTGGAACTCAAATGAAAATAAAGAAAGGTGTTCTTGAGGGATGCACACATGTTTAGACTAGGAGAATATAATGTGTTAGTACTGACTCTGTAGACATGTTTTTAGGATACCACCCATAGTGAAATAAATCACCTCACAGAAAAGGGTGATTAGGACAGAGATGTGTAGGTACACTGAATATGGAGGAGGGTGGACATTGGGTGTAGTGGTATGTATTGAGTATGTATTGAGTAGGTGTCTAAATACAAGCCAGAGGTGGGAGTGTATAGGAGGTAGACCCCACCACTCTTCAAACTGAATGCAGATAACTTGTTGGGTTGATCCAGGAGTGTGAAAATCTGAATTGTAGTGCTTAAAAGGCCAAACAGGCACATTGTAGGGTGACATACAATTTTACGGTCAGAATGCTTCACACAGCAGAGGGCATGTTGGGTTGCATACATTCATCATAGTTCTCAAAAATCTAGTCTTAAAACTGAGCAGGAACTAAGTTCTGATTAAAAACAGATTGATCAGTTATTTTGGTTGGGACAGGATCAGCCAGATCCTAAGAGGGTTGCCGGAATACAAAATGGTTGAATTTCACAAAGTCATGATGATCTAATTAAATAATTCTCTCATAGCAGTTCAGTAAGAGTTCATTGGAGAAGGCCCGATCTAGACATTTTGGTCTAACTTCTTGGCAGTAATGTTGTCATTCAGCCATGTAGTGTTCAAGGGAAGGTAGCAATTAGTGCAGGAAGCTGTTCAAACTGGCAACAATTGCTGGGTTCACGGGGAGTCCACTACAGATGTAGACTTTTTGGAAAGGAAGCATGCTATCACCTGCCAAAATTACCTCGAGGATGAATTCAAGGATGTTCAATCTAAAGTCATCAAATAATTCATATTAAATGTCAAGAGCATCTCGCACAAATTTCATTAGCCAGTATGCCAAATGATGTCATAGGAGCCTGTGAGTGGCAGGTAAACCAGAAAATCATAGGCACATGTGGGTTCTTCTTTAATTATGAGGAACAATAGAAATGTTTTGTGTATAATTATTAAATTACAACAGCGTTGAAACAGTATAAAAAGAGCTTAATTCAGGGCTCAGAATGATTGTTGTTAGTGTTCCTGCTGTATGCTGCCTGCTGTCTCCTGGTTTGGGGTGAAGAATAAAAGATGACTTTGAAATTGAGCCTAAGTGTCTTGATGCCTTCCTGACTTGTGTCCAGCCTGTCATCCTTTGTCCAGTGATGTCAGAAGCCCAGAGAGGGTGTTGGGACCTTCTCTTCAAATGTTTCCTTTTTAGTTCTTGCATTAGTTGAAGCTTCCGGAGTGATTTCTCCCCCATTCTATTTCTTAGCACAGATTCCTTTGGCCATAGCTTGCGCTTTATAAATGTTATTACATTTCTTCACATTACAGTAGTATTAGAAACAAAGCAAGAAGAACACTATTAAAAGGCGATTAGGAGATTTACACCCACATAAAGAGAATGCCAAAAGAATCTTTATACACACAGCACATGGCAGGAGAGTATACCAGGTCGGCTGTGACCAGCAAAGCAGAAGCAGCTAAACAAGAAAAACACACATTTGAAAAATACCCTTGAATGCTAAAGACCCTCATTGAACATTCAAAGAGCATGGCAATCTGGAGTAAGGTTGTCCTTGAACATTAAAGACCCTCATTGAACATTTGTTGGGAACTACAATCTGGTAGTAAGGTTGTCCTTGACATTTAGGAACCTCGATGAACATTCAGAGGGCACAACAACCAGGGAGTAAGGTTGTCCTTCCTTTTGGAGTTTATTTCATTGCTCCATTTTGGAACACTGTTTTTGGTAAGCAAAAGAGAACTTTGAGACTAAAGAAAGACCCCCTTTTACATTAGTAAAAATAAGTTCTTCTTAGTGAAAGGGCTGGATATAGGATTATTGGCATGATGGTGGACTGGTTTATTTTTTACTATCCTGATAAACTCCTTAGAATATTATTTCAAGGCAGGGAAACCCCTCATCATATTATGCCAGGAAGATATTTCCCACCCCTTACATTGTTTAATAAAATTCTCTGCCAACAATCTTACCACATGTGTGTCAATCTCTTCCTTCCACACCATTACCATTGTTTCACTTACACATCAACTCACAGGTAGATGGTGATTGACACGTTACACTCACGAGAGAGGGGACATAACAAATGTCTTTGATCATCATATGTGGTATCATTGATGTCATTTTAGTGAGTGTTTTGTTTAGGGTAGGTTGATTTCTGCATTTTAAATTTGAAGGGGTGTTGTCCTTTGTGCATGTGAATAGAAAATGTTTGGTGTAGGCTGAGGAGGTGGAATTCTTTTGAAGACTTGATGATAAAATCACTAAAGGTGAAGTGGAGGTGGATGCAGATTTCGTGGTGAATTTTACTCTATTGCATGTCAAGGTGCAGGAGTTGGAGATAGCAATGCCTCATTTGGCACCTATACTCTCACATTTGAAAAACTGTTGAGGAATGTGGCGGTGAACCAACAGCAGACAGCATTGCTCATATTGAGATCCAGACAGTTACACATGTCTCACATGGTTGACTTGTTGAGTTTGCCGATGTGGATATGTTGTGCACTTTGTCAGGTAGCCATATTGGCTTGTGAGTTTGACAATGCTGAGGGGATTAGATTTCAAGGTATTGATGGTGTCTGTGCTGCTAGCACTGAAGGTACATTTAACAGAGTGGTGTAGCATTGTATTGCTCTCAGGAATAGCACCTGTTTGTGTGGCAGTGATGTAGAGGTTCCTCAATGATTGGTTGGTGTTGGTGTGTTAGGTTGGTGCAGGTTTGTGACAGTGTTAAGCACAGTGCTCGTGAGGGAGGCATTGGTTGGCCTATCTGTGTTTATACAACATATAGGTGCATGACATCGTGTTTCACAACAGCTAGCATGTGCTTTAATCTGCATGTGCATTTCAGTAGTGCCACATCCATACATTTGAGGAGAGATGTAGGACCATTTTCAGCAACAGAATAACAGCTCCATTCTCCAAAAATAACAGCAGCAAGATCAATATAGAGATACAATGCCACACAGCCGCCATCCGTGATGTGTGCCTCTTTTAGTGAACATAACCTTACAAAGACATACAACACAAAAAGAATGCTTTTTCCAGGAACCACCCACAAGGCCTGCCAAAGTCAACAAATGAATGTTGCTGCATGAAGCAAAGACCACTCTACATTCACAGCAGAGCAAGAGATGCAAACTATAGGCCTGCCTATGAATTGCAGTTTGATGTTTGGCCTGGATGTAGTCTTTACTACCCAGCCCATGAATTAGCAAATCAAATATTTCTACTACAAAGTTAATATTGTGTTTAATCAATTTCCCACAACCTATACCTAGACACACACATAAATGGTTGACAGAAGGAGATGATTATATAGGAAACATGATGAATATATGAAATTCCACAGTTGTCTTCCTGAAAACACAATTCTCCTTGCAAAAAAAGAACATTATATGAGGGTTGTGGCCAAGCGCTGTAGCGGATGGCTGCCTGATTTAAGCTCCTTGCCCGGCATCACATTTTATTTAATTGTATGCGGTATAAATGGTGTCATTCACTAAAAGAATGTACCAGCTCCCTCTGCATGCATGCTAAAGAAGATTGTGCGGCTTGCCGAGTGGTCTCTTTCTCTCGCAGATGAAGAGGTAAAATTGTGATGCACATCCGGAGGTACGACCTGCTGACAGCGGAGTCGCGTAGAAAGAAGGCTGTAGCTTTCTGTCAGCTGCTCGGTTGATGCGGCAAGGATGCGCTGCTAAACCCAAGGAAGCAAGTTTCTTCAGAACAAAGGCCACGCTTACACACCCAGCAAACCTTATAATGAAAGGTACTTTTGGCACATTGCTGGCAGGATATTTTGAATAAAATATGTCTCCTTAATAATTGAAGCTTATTATAGATGCCATGAAGACTCGGAGGAAAACAAACTATTTTGTTACATATTATTCAGAATTTAAGTTGAAATGCTCCTTTTGGCACATGGCTAACTTTTAATAGAAGCTGTGAGGCTCTAAGGAGAACAAAGCTCTTTTGGCATATATCATTCAGTACTGGGCTGCAGGGTTTTCCTTGACACATGGCTGTCAGGATACTTTAACAAGAGCATGTTTTAAATCTATAATTAGAACTGACAACAGGTGTTGGGAGGCCCTGATGTGAACTAAGCCCATGGGGTTTAAACTATCTTAAACATGCCATATACTGCCCGAACTGCTAAACCTGCTTTGTTGATGCTTGCATTTCACATAGATCCTTGCAGAGAAAAGCTGCTTATCTCCTTTTAAGGCATATCATTGTGCACCAAGCACAGCCATTGAAGGGAAATTGTCTTAAATGGTAGCATAGAATAGTTTTACCCAGTGTTACATAAACTGCCTTAGTATGGCTTCAAAGAAGGGGCAACCTAAGGAAATGCCATCAACATCTACCAGTAATGCTGCCAAAAGACAGAAAAGTTACTCTCCCACACCTAAAGAAGATATGCATGATCCGGTTATGCGAGATATTTTAACTGAAATTAAATCCTTTAAACCCTTTATGGAACCCACAACAGATAAATAGCAAATGCTGGATGACAAGTGGTCCACATTTGAACCAAGAATAAATGAAGTGGAAAGAAGGGTCAGCGACGCTGAAGATGTTGCAGGAAAGGTGATGTCACTTGAAAATACAGTTTTATCCCTGCAGAAAAAAGCAGAACATTTAAAAAATAGAAATAGGTTGAATAATATACAAATTGTTGTTCTTCCTGAGATCATTGAAAGAGACAATCCTAATTATTGTTTATACTATATGCTCCCTCTACTTCTGGATCTTCCCACGCACTTACAATTTAACATCCAGAGGGCTCATCGTGCGGGACCTAGAAACCCATATCGGAATGCTCCACAAACTCTAATCTTTGCCTTATTTGACTATACTCATGTTTGTTTGTTTATGTTTGTTTATATATTTGGTAATGTGCACCAAACCATGGGTAGCTGGGCGCAGCAGTTACAAGTATACTTGAAGCTTAGTTACAACGTGGTAAATGTACAGTAATTACATTGGGAATATTAAGGGGACAAGGTGTCATACAATGGGCAAATGCAATGGCTGATACAGTCACCTGTTACAGTAGATGAATGAAGAGATAAGAGAATATTCAAATAGTCACAAATGCATATGGGTACAACAAAAGCAAGCAAATATTAGTTATCATTTGCTCAAAGCCAGTTTAACATATTGCATCTGAATCTAAGGTATGGTTGCTCAGTTCTAAAGGCTAAAGGGAGTGTGTTCCAGGATAAAGCTGCTTGAACTGGGAAGCTAGCTCCCACAGATTTGGCAAGTTTAAATCTGGGTATTATTAAGCACTGGGAGTTGGATGATCTCGTAAGGCGGGTCGAGGTTCTTCTGATAATTCTATCTGAAAAATAGGGAGGTGCTGCATTGTTCAGATATTTAAAAGTGAGGGATACAGTTTTAAGACGGATCCTGTCACTGATTTTTAGCCAGTGCTGATCTCTTCTAATGTTAGATATGTGCTTACAGGGTATGTTCAGAGCTGTTCTGAGGGCATTATTTTGAAGTATTGGTATTTTGTCTATGATGTATGTGTTAGCCCCTATGTATAAAGTGTTACAGTAGTCTAATTTAGACATTATTATAGCGGTTTGGCGAGTGTGATGCAGCTGGCTTTGGAAAGGAAGGGTCTGCAGGCTCCAATTAGTTTGCAAGTTTAGGTTGTTGAGGATGCCATGGCACCAACCTGTTTTTTCAGTGATAGTGTATAGTCTAGGTAAAATCCTAATGTTTTACCTTAGTTACTGTTTTAATTACATTACAGTCAATATTGAGTGAGGCGTAGCTAGGACTGCGTTTTTTTAGGTTGGCATCCAAGCCCAGACCAGTATTACAGAAACTTAATGCCAGATATGGGAGCATCCATGCATCATCTCTAAAGGATACTCTCAATGGTAACATGTTCACATTTCAAAATCCAATCGACTTGCACAATTTCATCCAGAGCCACGGAAGGGATGACATGGACACCACCAGAACACCACCTGTATGAATTGGACTATATACACAAAATGGTTTCTCCATAACACAATATTCTTGCTGGAATGGGGTGTGGAGTAGGCCCATCCAGATCTGGCTCTCCACCCGTACTACTTATTGACTTCACCTAGACATGGTTTGGAGTGGTTGTTTCCCGTTAGCCACTGATCCTTTCTGTACTAGTTGGTTTGTATAGAAATTGCAAAATTCCATGTTATTTTTGTTTGTCTTTTCCTCTCCCTTATGTCTCTTTCCCTTACATGTTTCAACACACCAGTATATTATTATGGACTATAAATTTGTATATACTACCTTCACTGTTACCCAAGTCACTTAGCATAGCCCCTTGTAAGGTCAAAGGGCTGTATAATACTATTAAATGGCAGAAAATCCTCTCGCACCTCAATAGGGCCAAACCATCAATTGCATGCCTACAAGAATCTCATCTCTCACAGGCAGAAGATGTCAAATTGAAATGCTACTGGGTGGGTCACGTTTTTTCTAGTGCGACAGATGTAAAGAAGAATGGAGACATCACCCTTATCAATAATCATATTCAATG
This sequence comes from Ambystoma mexicanum, assembly GCF_040938575.1. Taxonomy (NCBI): domain Eukaryota; kingdom Metazoa; phylum Chordata; class Amphibia; order Caudata; family Ambystomatidae; genus Ambystoma; species Ambystoma mexicanum. The sequence goes on from NC_090925.1 coordinate 653,829,395, forward strand.
CAAGGTCTTATCCTAATAGTCAGATGATGTAGGGAGATGGGTTGTATTTTAACTTCTTATTGATTGTATAGAATATTCTATTTTAAATGTATATGGCCCCAGTAATGCTGACCCTGCTTTCTGGACTCTGCTAAGAAATCATATCTCCAAATCTTACCCTAATAACCTCATTGCGTGTGAAGATTGTAATGAGATCATGGATCCCCTTCTTGACAAAAAGTCTAATGTATGTTTTACAACTACTAAGTCCCACATACAATTTGCCAACTTTCTGTTTGAATTAGGTCTCATTGATGCGTGGCGTATCACCCATCCTTCGGATTTGGACTCTACCTTCTATTCCCCTCCTCATAACTCTTTCTCAAGCATTGGTTATGTCTTTATATCCACATCCTTGACTAGTCACTTATTAGATGTAGTGATAGAATCTATTACCTTGTCAGATCAAGCCTCTGTTTATATCAAACTATCCAATGCACAGGATTTACATCAATATAATAGATGGAGATTCAATTCAGCTCTTCCAAAAGATTAACAATTTGTGAGATTCATACATCAACAACATACACATTTTTGTTGCAGAAAACTCTCCTGCTGATAAATCCGTATATGATAACTGGGATTGATATAAACAATATTAAGAGGACACATTATATCTTATACGGCCACTAAAAAGAAAGAAATCAAAAGAGAAACAGAAGATATTCTCAAACAAATAATATATAAGTACTAATTCCACCCCTACTATTCAAAAAATCGTTAAACTTAGAATGCAGTACAATAACTTAGCTACAGAGTACTCATGTTCCAATATTTTAAACTATACATCCAAGATGTATCTGTTTTCTAATACATCTGGTAAATCATTAGCATCATATCTCAAAGTGAAAAAAGATAAAGCAAAAATTACTGTAATTAAAGATCATGATGGTAATAGAGTAATTACTGACAAGGACATCTTACAAGTCTTCTCAAAATGTTATCAAAAGCTATACTCGTCTGAGGCACTGCCTAATAGTACCCATGAGTCAGATTTCCTTAAGCATATACATTGCATCTCATATGTAGATTCCAACCTCCAATTGTTAAATACTCCCATATCTTCAAGTGGAATCTACAGAGCTATTAAAGACCTCGAAAAGGGTAAAGCCCCAGTCCCAGATGGATTCTCTATTGATTATCTTGCCCACTTTAAGATATATTGGTTCCTAAGCTTAATGAATGATATACCTCCTTCATTACTAACGAAAGAGCCACTGGATCTTTCTCTGAAGCAATGCTTATTGTATTCCCTAAACCAAACAAAGACCTTGGATTAGCTCAACATTATAGACCCAATTCCTTGATTAATACTGATTGTAAAGTTTTTGCCAAAATGTTAGCCAATAGACTTATCCCCTTCCTTCCAGATTTGATTATAAATTACCAGGTGGGTTATATTAAAGGCAGAATGTCCTCAGCCAATATTAGATTATTTACAAACATTCTTAGCATCATTCAAAATTCTGCTGATCCATAAGCAGCAATAGCACTTGATGCCGAAAAGGCATTTGATAGGGTTGAATGGAACTGTTTGTTTGAAGGTCTTGCTTGGCATCGAATTCCTGATCCACATATATCTATGGTCAAAGTACTGTATTCTAATCCCACAACATCAATATTTATTAATAATCATATGTCCTCCATTTTCCTCCTCATAGATGTCCTCTCTTCCCCGTTCTGTTTATCCTGGATTTAGAACCCTTAGAAGCAATAAGAAAGGATGATAATATACATAGTATTCAATATAAATGTGTTAAGATTAAAATAGCTGCTTATGCAGATGATGTACTACATTTATTGAATGTAACAGATAATTGTCTATACCATCTGACTTGTATTATCGCACAATTATCTTATCAAGCTTAACACAGATAAGTCGATACGTCTGAAATTCTACCACTTAACATACATTGCACCAAACACCACACTTCAAGATCTGGAATGAGATGGTGCCCAGCAGGTATTAAGTATCTAGGCAATCATATAACGTACTCAACCAAAAATATTATTAAACAAAATACAACAAATATCCTAACCAGGGTAAAAGAACTAACAAATACATGGTCACCCTTTTTCCTATCTTGGTGAGGTAGACTTGAAGCTGTTAAAATGATGATCTCACCTAATACCTTATTCTCTATATATGTTCACGATCCCAATTCCTGCTCATTCTTTAAATCATTAGAATCTTGAGTTCTCTAATTTCTCTGGGGGTAAAAGAAACAGAGAATCTCATTTGGGGTAATTCATAGAATAAAGGTGCGCTGAAATTAGTGGCACAAGCTGGTGCAAGCGCGAAAAAGCCGGCACACGCGTGTTATTCATGGAAGGCCCTGCACATGTTTTTCCTGGGATGTGCGCCAAATCTGCGAGTGGCGCACACAGGCGCACACGTCACTGCAACATCCCGAACGCTGTGCGTGGCACACACAGCAAAAGCGTACAACGTTATCGCACACACCAAAAAAAGGGTGGAACACGGGGCGGAACACGCGGAATGGGGAACAATGCATGAAAATAAGGGCGTAACTGGGGAAGTACTGCTGGGAAGTATACGGAACATCCACACGCATGCGAACTACACGTATTTATGGAATCGAATAGGGAAAACCCATGCACGTCAAAGCACACACACACGCACAATTACGTCCGCTACACGAAAGTAGGTGGAAGTGCCCCCGCGGAGCATAAAAGTGCACGCAAACAACAAACAAGCATATACAGCTACGATGAATGTCCCGTTCCTCGCAGCAGTGATCGTGGGACACCGCAGGAGGAGGAGAATAGCCAAGCCCCACATTTTTTTGCCTAGGACCAGCCTTTTTGGGATGCCTGATGACCAGGTCTATGGCAGGTATAGGTTTTCACCTCATATCATCCTAGAGCTGGTCAGGGAGTGGGAGGATGAAATCACATCACCCACCCTGTGCTCCCAAGCATTGAGCCCCTTGGAGAATATGCTCAATGTACTGCATTTTTTGGTCACTGGGTGATTTCAGTGGACAACTGCCATAGTTTCATATTCAGAATGTCTGCCCTGAGCCGGGCCCTGGAAGATGTGAAGCATGGTGACACATGGCTCCTAGGTGAGTACAAATGCCTGTGCACATGCATGTAAGTCACACACAGACAAATACACAACCCAAACTAATGACAACCATTATCACCTTACCAGGGGACAGTACCTACGCTCTGAGCACCTATATGATGACGCCAATGTGGAATCCCACCACACCACCCGAGGTAAGATACAACACAGCCCATATTGCAAACAGGGCCATAGTGGAGTGCACATTCCAAGTGCTCAAGTCACGCTTCCGCTCCCTTGACCGCTCTGGTGGACAGCTACTATATGCACCCCCAGAAGTATGCAGGATCATTGTGGCAGCATGCGTCCTGGACAACGTTGCAACATGGCATGGCGTACCGGTGAACATGGTGGTGCCCCCACATCCCCAACCACACGCACAGCCACTGCGCATGGGTGTGGAAAGGGCATGTGGCGAGGCAACCCGTACCCAGCTTTTGGCCACATTTTTCACCTAAACTCCAACCCCTGCAGAGTGCACACAGGCCTGGCACATACCAGTTCACAATCAATGATGACAAAGGGACAGTTAACTGTCCCTACCTTACCACCTGAGAATGTGTCCACGGAAGTGCCACATTGTGTGCATCCCTAGCTAATTAAACACAACCAATCCCATGTGACCAAAGGGAACACATGCAAGGTGCTTCCCCCCCTCCCCTTGGTAAACAGGGCATGAAAGTACTTTTATGCCATCCAAACCCTCCCAAAACCCCTGAACCCTGTCTTCCACACCATACCATGGCATGCAACGGTAAAACATCAAACCATATGCACAACACATGACACAGTAGTCATGAAGTGCCACACGAGAAATGTAAATAGGCACCAGCCAATTACACCTGACATGGAATCTGAAGAAATGACTGACCAAAACCTCAAACCATGAAAATGGTGGCACAAATGCATGCCACCAGTGGTGCAAGCAACAAAAGTCAGATTGCCTGTTGCCATGCACATTGGACTTTTGAAAATTGGCATTTCAAACACCACTCACTGGACAGCACAGTGAGTGTGCATTGCATTGGGGAAACCCCTTGAGCATCATTTGAAAAAAGGGCATTCAACCAAATAGTACCCTGTCATGCATGTACACGATCAATGACTTGGAAGTGAACATGGATTGTCGGGACACAGCATGCCTGAGAAGGCAATCTGGGCGCACGTGTGCGCATGGTGTCAATGTAGTTGGAGGGGGCGTTGCCTAAGTGTATTTGTCAGTAGGGACATGAATCGAATGCATGCATGTGAAATGAAGTGAGTCCCAGTGTCCTGTACACAGCACATGTGAACATTGCACTCAAAGACCCCCCTGTGTGTTAAACCACACCCATCCCATGACACCTCAAAATAAAGCACAACATTGCATCAGCCATTGACCAGCAGAACATATCATGTACAGAGTACCCCACATCGACAATGGCAGACAGTGACCCATCACTGAATCATAGAAAATCATAATACGACCTACACACAAAGTCCATTAAAGTGCATCAATGAGGGAGGTAACAAGGGAGAAGAACAGTACATTCATCCATGTCCTTCAAACAGTCCACAATGTGAAAATGAACTATCAAATCGAAGTAGATATTACAGGTGCCTGGAACAATAAGGGAGAGTCTAGGGAGGGAATGTTGGAAAACAAAACTTGCATCAACATTGCTATGCCTGACAACAATAGTTGCGGTGCAGGAGTCACATTAGGAGGGGAGTGAGGGAAGAGGAGGGAAGAGGTGAGGAGAGTCACAAAACAAGTGACAAACTGTGGTAGGTCGACAAAGAATCAAGATAGTGCTGGGGAGGGCTAGAATTAACACAGAAGGGAATGGGGGAACAGCCGACCTGTAATCAGTGGTGGAGGGACTAATGATAAAAGTAAGTGGCAAAATAATACTAAAAAAGGTGATGGTGGGGGCTGGATCGACGGAGGCAGAAGGGCAAATGTCTGCAAAGAACAAGCGGCTACATATCACCATGGCTGATGGCAATTGGGGTAGTGGTGGAAATTGACAGACAGAAGACAAGGAGGAAGGTAAAGGATGGTGGAGAAAGAGAGGGAGGAGAGAAGGGAGGAGGGGGCCAAGGTCAAAATGCATAAAGGGGCAGATGGGGAAAGAGAGCACACACAGGGTACAGAGGGAAACCAGACGGTGCAGAAGTGTAGGGGATGTGATGATGAAGGGGGGGCAGAGGGAGACTGGCAGGGGCAGGGGAGACAGGGGGGCAATCAAGTGACCCAGAAGGCTGGTGGACAGGGCTAGACAGGGCCTCCATTGTGGGCATTTGGTAGTGGTGGCAGGCTCCAGCATCCTGGTTGACCGGATTGTCACAAGGGCCAAGTGCAAACAATGGGAGGGGGGAGCAGGTCCAGAACACAACCATGACAATCAAATCAAGAGCAATGCGGTCATACCTCAAATGGCACATCAAAACACCAGCAAGGGCTGCAATATGGCCAAAGTGGTGCAAGCAAGGAATGGGTGGTCGTTGAAATGCGTGGTGACATGGGTAACTCAGCGTGCAGCCTTCATGTGGCATATCAAAATCAGAGTGGGGAAAGTGTCCCAATTTAACATTGTCAGCACATGGACCCCTCCCACCATCAGTGTGTTGTACACGGCCAAAGGGTGCATGGTACCATCTACTGCAGGAAGTGCATGAACATAGACAGTCAATACATAACAGCTATCATAAGCAACATGATGAAATGCACATTCAACATAATACTCACCAATGTGAAGTGCAGACATGCATTGGAGAAACCATCCGGAATACCCACTAGGGGTGTACACACAAGTAGGACTGGAGGCTGGCCACAGATATGACGGATGTGCAATGCCCATGTGTGATATGCTGTTACACTGAGCCATCCTTGCAAGCCCATGGAAAGGGGAAGCAGGAGTAGCATATGTGTCAGGACCACAAGCAAAACACATACACAAGACAAGACTGAATGGGCCCAGCTGGAACACACAGTGGATGCCTTCCTATGCCACAAAACACCACACTGTCACATGTATGCACACTAGACAAAAGAAAATGCAATAAATAAAAAATCTGAAGAAAATAAAAATCAAATAAAAAAAGATTCTAAATAAAAAATGAAAATGAATAATAAAAAAAAATCATTTCTTGTCAAAAAAGTAATAAAGTTAAAAAAATAATAGAAAAAAAATTGAAGAAAAAAAACATGCCAGAAGCTATCAAATTTGGATGAAAAAAATCTATTTTTGCAGGACAAAAAAAACTGCTGAAAAAAAATTACAGGAAAAATCAAAAATGTCCATATATGACCCAGGGGGTGGGGGCACCCAGGAGGGGGGAGGTACAGGGTGCACCTCAACACCCACATGTGTAGATGTTGACATTAAAAAAAAAATCACTGGGCTCAGCGCCTGCATGGCCCAACCTATGTGAGAGATAGGTTGTCATCATCACCCTCTGGATGGAAATCAGAAGGTGGACGTGGCTCAGTTGACTCACCACACCTAGCCGTGCCTTGCCTCTCAATGGCAGCAAGCATGCGGGTCTGGTAAGACAGGTCCTGGCTGGCAATGAGACTGAGGTCAGCATGCATTACCTCACGTGTCACACATGCTTCCTCCTGCAAGGACTGACGTGTGTTCTGCCTGCATGGCCTCACATGACAAACGGAGCGACTCCCGGCTTGCATGGAGTTCAGCTGATATGGTTCTTTCAAGCTGCTCCATCCTGTCTTCTGCCCGCCTACTCTTGTCCATCCAGAGGGCAGCCAGAGTACATCTGAGGGATTGGTGTTCCACCCTCAGGGCCTCACGGTGTGCCTCTGCTTGAGCATCAAGTGCTTGACGCAGAGCCACCATTTCTGCCTGGCGCGCCCTGTCAGACAACACCATGCCCAGCCTGAGTGAGCGGCACGTGGACTGCCCAGCCTGCTGCTGGAGCACTATTTGCCTTACAGAGGGGAGGATGGAATGGGCCACACTTTCCATACCTTGAGCAATCATCTCAACTGCTCCCCCCTGTTGCTGTGCTATGGCAATCATGGAACGCTCCCACTTAGTTGACCCCCGTGGCATATGGCCACCACATTGCCGGACACCAAATCTGCTGACCGAAGGACCCGTGGTCCCTGCTGGGTTGGTGCCACCGCGGCTGCAGGACTGCATCCCTCTGTCAACCTGATGCCCCAGGAACATGGCCAACTGGTGTTGAGTGTGACCGTGCACCCGCAACCACCACAGGCGGACATTCCAACCCTGCCTGGCCCCCTACTGCAGGTGTTGCGGACTGAAGATCATCCAACACAGGATCACTTGCCGGCGACGACACGTCATGATGCAGATCCGGCTCAACATAGTGGTCAGAGGATACATCAGAGCATGACTCAGAATCAGCTCTGGACACGATGGCCTGGAGCACCTGTGGGTTCTTGTGGGCTGCCACCCCATGACCACCACTGGTGCCTGGTTGGTCTTGTGAACTGACCACTGTGTCTGGGATGACATCTTCATCCTCTGCCGCCAGTGCGTCATCACCTGCAACATAAAGAATTTAAACAAGGACATGCATGTCAGTAGCACATACCCTGCACATACAATTCACAACATTGACAACCAAATAATGAAACAGCCATGTCACAGGTAACTCAAACCCCAACATGCATCCAGTGGCATTGCAATGCAAGGGTATCCCAAAAGCAGAAAATGATGTGTGCAAAATGTGAAGGCAACACATGTATTGCATGCTGCACATCACCTGCATCACACACAACCTCTAGCAGCCACATATCCAATGCAGAAATGAGAGACGGCAACAAAGAGATGGCACCTAGCATAAGCATGTGGGAAGACACAAATAGCCACAGCTAGAAATCAAACCAAACACACCATGGTACATGTAACATGCATGTTAATGTGCAGCACTTAACTACCATCAACTATGCAGAGTACATGTGTCACAGGAGGCACCACGCTAGTGCCTTTCTAAACAGTGAAAGGGGGGACATGGTTACATACATGTGAAGTCACCATCACACAGCAGCATTGTGTTTGCAAGTTGAAGGGCTGAACTTGGCACAGGAGTGGGTGTGTGAGGTGCAGTGCATGTGTAGCCCCTCAAATTCCAACATTCCCACAAACGTAGTGATGACAATCTCCAAACATGACGGCAGAGTAAGGGCAATTGCAGCCATCATGTGCACATGGCATGCACCATGTAGCATGGATTCTGTGAAACACCCACCCTCTGGGCAATAGCAGGGAGGCACTGCATGGCAATAAAATATTCCCCAAAGAACTGTGCATTGGCAGACAGTGTTGGCATGCATCTGTTGCATTTCATCATTCAAATGTCACTACAGCCGATGAGAAGTGGACATGATGGAGGACAGATGAGGAACCATCAATAGTACACCCATGCAGGTATGAGACAAAACCAGTTGAAAATAGGCAGTGGGCCTGTAACAGGGGGAGCCATGTGCATGATACAGATGTGGACAGCCTGAAGTTGTGCGTGATGACACACAGACCTACAGTGAGCATGACGTGGCTGTGCAAATGAGATGACACTTGGATCATCCTGGACACATACTACAATGAGCAGGTGGTCAAGGACACCTAGGGGCATACATGGAATGCACATGGAACATGATTGTGCAAACATGTGCATGGGGAGCCACTGCCATCAGCACAGTTAGAGTGAGACACACTGCACCAAGGACAAAGGATGTATATGACATGATATGACATCTCATCAAGATTGCACTCGTACACAAGTGGCTCAGAGCGCAAACAAGCTAAGGGAGTGGAACAAGGGAGAACATGAATTCAAAACAAATATTGATACCTGGCACAGTCACATTGAGAACACGCAAACGCATGGAGAAGGAATAAAGGGTTGAAGACCCCGGAGGGTGGAGAAGGGGAACGTGCCAAACAGAGGAGACAAAAGATGGAAAATGTAGTACAATGATAGAATAGGCATTCAAAAGGTGGCAGTGCAGCCAGCAATTGGCAAGTTCAAGATAATTTGGATAGTGCAAATCTGATGAATGCAGAAGAACAGTGAGGGACAGTATGGGTACATGCACAGGACCCATAGCAATTGGAGGCATGAGGCAGTGCAGCAGTGAGGCAGGGTGAGCAGGTACCTGGGACTGACGGACAGAGTGTGTACAGGGTCACAGTGTCAACAGAGAAAACTGTTCAGCTGGGGAGAAGAGGGGCTAATGCAGGAGCAAATAGGAAGGTCTTGAGTTGCTACCGGAAGGTGTGATGTTTCTCCTCAAGTTTCAACATGCCCAGTTGGCTGTTCCAAAGGGAGTACCCAGCCATACACACATATCTGCCCCCAGCTAATCTATTCAATTAACTGACCTGGAGGGAGTGTGAGGTGGAGGAGCAAAGGACTCAAGAGGGGATGAATTTGCAGAAGGATTGTTGCAGCTATTTTGCACCCAGTCCCATAAAAATCATTGTGCACAATGCAGAGGGTCTGAAGTATCATCCTTGCATCAACTGGTAGGCAATAAAGGGATTACAGAGCTGGAAAGGTAGGATCCAAGGGAATGAGGCCAAGTACAAGTCTCGCAGTCCTGTACTGGATTAGTGGTAGAGGGTGGATTGTGGAGGCAGTTGGAATATTTGAAGAGCCTGTCACAGTACTCCAACCTTGAGTAAAACCTAGCCTGAGAGACTGTGAGCATGTAGTTGAACGATAGGGAAGGCACAGTACCCCTGAGGATGTGAAGAAGGTAATCTATCTCAAGATACATCAGAAATGTGTGTGGAAAAGGAATGTGTTGAGTCAAAACAGACCCCGAGGTTGTTGGCCTTGCAGGTGGACGTAAGAGGAGGGCCAAGTGGGGCTGGCCAAAGAGTGAGGGGAAAGGATGGTGAAGGTGTACTGATGAGGAGGATGTCAGTCTCGTTGGCATTTAGACAGAGATTGTTTGCAGTACACCACTTGCAAATGGCAATGAGGCTATCAGAAAGAAGGGAGGGAGAAGAGTTGCCCAAGGGCAGCCTGGAAAGGAGTTGGTTGTCTTAAGCATAGCACTGGAAGTGGTAGCAGAAAATGAAAATGCAATAGGTGAGATGTGACAGGTGCTGTTTGTATAGTCATGCCAAGAGGTCAGACCCATAGTGCACACCACAGGTAGAGAGGGAGATTGAAGAAAGGAAGGAGCCAAGTTGTAGCTGGGAGGGACACACATGCCAAACACACATGTCAGTGAGACACATGCATCAATGCTCACCAGATGACACATCATAATCCATCCTCTCTCCCACCCCATGGATTTGTTCTTCCGGGATGAACTCTGAAGCAATCGCCTCATGCTGAGTGAGTTCATCCTCCTCTGGTGGTGGCCCTTCACCAGTCACCAGAGACATGGAATAATTTGAGACACGCTTTTGTTTTGCACTGCGTCGGAGGTCATTCCAACACTTTTAGCAGTCCTGAGCCGTGCACAACTGGAATCCCATGGCTGTCAAACCATATGTCAAACCATCTGCAACATGCTGCCAGTGGACCCAATGCTGGTGATGTTGTATGGCACTGTGGGTCCACAAGCATATCGCTTTGGTGTTCTGACATGCAGTCCACAAGGAAGTCCAATTCCTGCTTGCAGAAAGGCTTCTTCCTTGACGTGCTGGAGGCCGGAGCTGTGTCTGGGGTCCCAGCCTCTTGTGCAGGAGCACGCTTCCTCCTTTTGTCTGGTGGTACTGAACCTGAGTGAGCAATGTGGCCCTGATCAGTGGGGGCAGTGGCGCTCGTGGACTGGACCAAGGCAGTGGGTTTGGGATGAGAACAGAAGGTCTGGCTTGGGTCTGACTCACTGCCACGGTGGTGTTGGCTGCATCTGCACATGCAGTTACCACCAACAGGCTGCTTGGGGCAGCAGATGTCATAACTGCCCCAGATACATATGCCACAGTCACAGCTACAGTGGACACCCAGGACCCCAACTTCCGGTCAAGATGGAAATCGTCCTGGGAGTCCTCGTCGCACAACGCAACATGCGCTGCCTGACCCAGAGCCCGGGTGGAGGTGCCCACAGCTGCACCTGCAACTACCACCACTGGTGGGCCCACGACAGCAGATGTTGCTGTTGGGTGATATGGGCGCCAGGTTGTGATGCAACAGCTCCATCACCAGGAGCCACAGGGGGTGATGGCATGTCTGCACGAGCATGTGGCTGGGCATCCTGCAACAGAGGGGTGCCCTGCCTCTTCCCCCCTGTAGCCACCCTGGCCACCCTGGACTCCTCGTCCTCCCTGATCTCTGCGCCCACGTGCCCGACCACACCCAGCCCTTGGAGGACGCCCAGCTTTGCCACCCTTAGCCTTTGGTGGCCTCCCAACCATGGCGATGGAAAATAGGCTATGGGAGGTTCACTCAACAATTTTCCTGGGCAATTGGCTAGAAGGGGGCAGGGTACTGGATGGAATAGGTACCCCAGTGCTCCTGCAAGGCTGTCTGTGACCCCTGGGGAAAATGACGGGTCATGAAACGCTCAGGCACCCCCCAAAAAAAGAAAACATATATAATTAAAACATTGACAAAATATAAGAACAATAAATTGAAAATTTTTAAAAAAATGTGCACAAGACCCCGGTAGCCCATCTGCATGGATTTCACCTCCAGCAGTACGGTGTGGCACCCAGGGACACAAAAAACACATACGTGTGGAACACACGGGCTACTATGATCTCAAAAACAGTACACATGCACAGGGGCAACCACAGTGGGAAAAATAGCGTACGCGACTCACCACCTGCCTTGCGTGAAAAAAAATCAAAAACACACGCACTTGAATTTAGATTGAAGTTGTGGCAAATAAAACCTACCCGAGTAAAGATAATAATAAATAAACCGGCGGTATGTTAGAGGCTGTCAGTATAAGTGTTAGCCTCGATAAATGGGAAAATCCCATAGGAAATATTTGCAGTTGAATATTTATGGTAGTAACCACTGCCACCAGCCAGAAACCTTATAGAGCGGGACTTTAAGGTACCCCCTCGAAAATGAACCTAAGGGAAAAACTATTAACCCTTTCCAGTACCTCCATAGTAAGATGGGTTGGACTGGTTAAGTTCATAAGATTTGACTAGTATAGTCAATGGGGACTTTACATGCCCTGGGAGACAGTAGTCAGATCCAGGGTATGGAGTCCATGTTTGGGGGTCGCTACGACACCCCTGTGTCACTGCACGGAGGGTGCTGTGTAACACATGTGAATAAAGATGGTTCCTATGGGTGAGAGAAAATCCTATAGGCATTAAACACAAAAATAGTCTAGAACACACATAGCAAAAATTCCTAAGAGAGGGAAAAAGAGTCTCACTCTTAGCAGGTAAAAAGAAACAAACCCTTCAAATCCAGCAAAGCTGCTGGGGGACTCTATAGGTAAGGGAAATTAGCCATAGAATGAGAATTCTCCCTAACAGAGATGCACACATGTTAGTATTTCTGTCTATGTACTATGGCATGGTTGGGGTGTGACACATGGATGCTGGTTCCACCTTCATGTATGTGCACGGTATACATGTGCGCGTGTGTGTTTCACATGTGTGCGACAGTGAATCACCATGGATGCATTGCATGTGACACAGACATGTAGGAACCTGATTGCCAGATGTGACATAGTTGCCGATGATTGCACTGTGACAGGTGGTGGAGATGTACAGATACATGTCTGTCTGTTGGCATGTGTGCATGTGTTCGGCCACCCCCCCATGTTGCTTGTGATGTCATGCCAACCTTCGGATGTTCATGCTGGTCTGTGTGTATGGATGCTGCTGCCTGCTGCACGATTCCTGTCTATTTGTGCATGTGTGTGGGTTTGAATGATATGAGTGTTGGGGAGTATGATGCCATGTGTGAAGTTTGACACTGCCACTCATGTGCAGCTGTCACATGTCTATCCGACCATTGTACAGTGCCCTGATGCCTGTGTTCTGCCTCTCCCTGTCTGCAGCGTCGACTGATGAAGAGGGCGGAGACGGTGCTATGGAGTACAGAGGGAGGGATCCCACCGCCAGCCGGAGACGCAAGGCCCAGCTCTCCTCCCACGTAGACATCTCTTCCGGGAGTGAGGAGTCTGGTGCCGCGTCCATGGCCACAGCTGCCGTGGGAAGGTCCAAGAGGCGGAGGTTGGAGGTGGACTCCTCGGTAGCAGTAGGGGCAGCTGTGCCCCCACAGGGGCCTATGGAGGAAGATGGCACGGATTCATCCAGGTTGGTGGGGGGTTCGGTTAAGGAGGAGGCCGTGGAAGGCCCACGCACGGGGCCTGGAGGGGGATTCCACTGGTGCTAGTGGTGCAGTCCAGGGGCAGGGACAGGGGGCAGCACAGGCCGCCGCAGAGGTGCCTGTGTGTAATCCTGTCCCCGATCCTGTGACTGCATCATCCCGCACCAGCAGGGATGCCTTCGACCAGACCCGTTTTCAGGGAGGGGATTTGCAGACAACAACTGGCCTTCCTCTCCCTGCAGACATGGCAATCCGTGACCGTGTTGAGCCTGTCCTACTTGGGATGGCATTGTATCAACGTTGTATTCAGGATGATGTGCACAGTTCTCATGGGGACAATGCACGTCAGTTCGAATACATCATTGAGTGCATCAGCCTACAAGGACAGGTCACCGGCGCTGGGTTCTTCAATGTGCTGGATCTTTTAGCGACCCCCTTCTCAACTGAACCCCCTATGCACCAGTCATCCTCCGCGCCATCTTCCTGCCCAAGTATCACGTGGGCACCCTGTGGAGCTGCCCCTGACCCAGCGGCCAGGCTGGAGGAGGACACATCCCTGCCACAGTCGGGAGTCGGAGGTCCATCAGGGGTGGCCACCCCACCAACTGGACCCCAGCAAGAGGAGGATTTGCAGGCATCGACAAGCAGGACACATGCATGGTAGCAGCAGGCTCAGGGTGGGAGCGATGATGGCTCGGGGCCATCAACATCACAGGAGCAGGCATCGGCCAGAGGGCAGGAGGACCCTGGATTCGGAGTGTCTTCCGTGTGGCAGCAGTTGGCCCAGCAGATAGATGAGGAACGGTGGCAGGCGGAGGAGGCACGGCTCACTATGGTCAGGGCAGAGAACTCTATGCGCAAGGCATTGAGGTGGGCTGAGTGCCTTGAGGCAACTCACAGGGAGTTGGAGGAGGCCATGGCTGCATCCCTGCGAGACACCTCGAGGCCAGGGAAGAGGCCTGCCTCTGGAACATCGATGTGGAGTTTGATGATGCCCTGGCCCGGAAGATCAACAAGTGAACAGTAGGACTTGCCCGCCGCCTTTGTACATAGTTCTTTAGGGTTAGGTTTCCTTTGTTTTTTCTTTTTTTCGGAGTTCATGGACTTTGCTTCACTTTATGTATATAGATTTTTTATTCATATGCCTTTTTTGTAGGTGTCCTTTTGTTTTGGGATCATGGACCCTTTGGACTTGGATTGTATATAGTTCAAGACATGTACATACTTTCTTTTTTTACAATTCCCATGGATCAATGATTTTCTTTTTTTGGGATTATTTAATTCATATTGACATTGGCGATGGACCACTTTTCTTTTTTCATGCCATGCCGGGGATTTTGTTTTTCATTGGATTTTCTTTTTTTTTTGGTAAGAGCTTTCATTATTTATTGATTTGCAACTTTGATTTTCATTATGTTATTTTTTTTTTGAAAATCGATTTTATTAGGTTTCCTTTGTGCATTGCGTGATTACATTATTACATTGCACTTATTAATGTAAGTTAACATATAGAAAAAACCAAACGCAACACACCCCTTACCCCTCCCTCCTTTTCCCTCCCCCCACCCCCCTTCAGTTCGAGCGTTCATGGCATAGGTAGTTACTTGCGCAACGGGCTCTCTTAGCAATAGAGGCGTCAGTGCATTGTGCGTGTGGCACGTCAAAGTCATGCTGATCAAACGGGTTCGGTTAACAACCAGGTCCTTGGGCCATGGTCCCGTGTCCTTGGAGAGGAGGGGGATCCCTCAGCTCAACCACCAGGTCCTAGACCACTCGGCCGTATTTGTCAAAAAAGGGGAGCCAGATTTCCTCGATGTTGGACTTGGACTCATCAAGCAGGTGTGTGAGGAACTCCATGTCGTAGATGGCTCTTACTTTGGTCACCCAGGTTTTTTCCCCTGGCATTTTCGGGTGTTTCCATTTCTGTGCCAGGCAGCATCTAGCTGCTACCAGCATCACCTGGAGCATGTGGTCTTGAGTGCTATCCCGGTCCTCCCCGTTGCTAATCCCGAAAAGGAGGAGCCAAGGACAGGAAGCCCGTTCGATCCCATCCACCCCTTTGATCCAGGCCCGCACCTTGTACCAGTATTTCTGAACCACTGGGCATCCCCACCACATGTGGATATAGTCACCTCTTTCTGTCTTACATTTCCAACAGTGTGGGTCATATCCTGGCCGCATTCTAGCTATCCTTTGCGGGGGGTAGTGCCATCTGTGTAGTATCTTGAGGGCCTGATGGCGATATTGGAGGGAGGATGTGGACCGATTAGCCCATCTACACATCTCTGTCCATCTCTCGTCATCGATTTCCTCGCCTAGGTCCCTACCCCATTGCGTGCGTGCCGGTGGTGGGTCTCGGGGGATAGAGAATTGAAAGAGCTTGTATAGGCGAGAGATTGTCCCCTTAGAACCCTTTGCGGTCAGAAGGAGCTTTTCAAAGTCTGTGAGTTCCCTCCTGAGGGTATCGCCCCAAGATGGCTCGGTGAGGACACCCTTGAGCTGAAGATATCGAAACGGGGAAAGCGTACCTATTCCCAGGGCTTCCTCGAGGTCTTTTAAGGGGAGGAAGGAGCCCCCCACCCACAATTGGCCGGTCCTACTAAGGCCCGCCTCGAACCACGTCTGGTAAGCTGCTGGTTCCGCTATTTTGGCCAGGAAAGGGGGGGCCCATATACAGCTCAAGGGGGAGGGCCATGTCGTGAGCCATCTGTAATAACCTCCCTCCTTCCATAGAGACCACAATACTTTCAGGATCGGGTGGTTCAAGACTGTTCTAGGGATCGTACTCCTTGGGACCCAGAGCCATTCCTCTAGTGTGACGGGCGCCAGGGGCCTATTATCCATGGCTACCCACTGTTTTTTCGTTCCCGGTGTGAAGTGATCAACCAGGATCCTCAACTGGGATGCCCTATAGTACGTCTCGAGGTCGGGGTAGCCCACCCCCCCATCCTCCTTGGTCCTAGTCAATACCTCATACGAAATCCTGTGTTTTTTGCCCTGCCAGAGGAATCTAAGGAGGATTCGTTTTGTTTCATCGAAAAAGGCCTTAGGGACCTGCACCGGGAGCATTTGGAAGAGAAACAGGAATTTTGGGAGAATCACCATTTTTATGAGATTAAGGCGTGCCATCCATGAGAGACCCGTTCCCGCCCACCTTTCTATGTCTCTCCTGATTGCTGACCAGAGGGGGGGGAAGTTGGCCCCATACAGGTCTTCGAGGCTACGTGTGATTTGGACTCCCAAGTAACGGAACCCCTCATCGTTCCGCTTGAAGGGGAGGCCCTCCACAAAGGCCACCTCTATGTCCGGCAGGTTCACTCCCATAAATGCCACCGATTTGTCCAGGTTGACTTTGTACCCCGATAGTTCTCCATACCTTGTGAGGCCCTGCAGTAGCCGAGGGATTGTATGGGACGGTCTAGTAACGTAGAGCAGGGCGTCGTCCGCAAAGAGGCAGATTTTGCAGTGCATATCCCCCATCTGCACACCACTGATGGCCATGTCATTGCGGATCGAGATTGCCCACGGTTCCATCACCAATGCGTAGATTAACGGGGACAGGGGGCATCCCTGCCTCGTACCACGCTCAAGGGGAAATTCTCTAGATTCAATCCCATTTGCCACCACTCTGGCCGAAGGGGAGGAGTAGAGCGCGGATATCCATCCCAACCACCTTGGCCCCATCCCCACCGACATGAGAACCTCCCTCATGAAAGCCCAACTGACCCTGTCAAAGGCCTTCTCCGCATCGAGAGCCAGTAGGAGTGTGCCTTCGTTTCTGGCCTCGGTTGTGGCTAGTATATGAAGAGTTTTCCTTAGATTATCGGAACCCTGTCTATTAAGGATAAATCCCGCCTGGTCTGGATGTATCAGGCGTGGGAGGGAATTTTCCAGTCTGGAGGCCAGGATCCTAGCAAAAATCTTGGCGTCTACGTTGAGAAGTGAGATGGGTCTGTAGGACCCACAGACCGCCCGGTCCTTACCAGGTTTGGGTATGACAGTGATGAGGGCCTGTAAGAAAGTCGGTGGGATTGTGTCGTTGCCCCTAATTTGATTGAACAATTTAGTCAGGGGCTTCACTAGGGTGGATTGGGTCTGTTTATAAAAATCCGCTGTGTAGCCGTCAAGGCCTGGAGCTTTCCCGGCCTTCAGTCTCTTAATGGCTCCCTCCACCTCCTCCTCTAGGATTTCCCCCTCGAGGGCCTCTAAGTCTTGGTCGGTCAGTTTGGGGAGGGGATGTTCTGCCAGGTAGGAGGCAATATCCTCCTGTGATTCACCCACTTTCCTGGAATAGAGTTTGCTGTAGTAATCAGCAAAACATTCCGTCACTTCCTGCCGGTTCCCATGAATTCTGCCTTCCTCGTCGGCTAGCTGGGTAATCCCTCTCTCCGCTCTACACCCCCTCGACCTCTGTGCCAGTAGAGTGCCTACCCTGTCGCCCTGTTCATAGTATCTCTGTCTGGTATATCGCATCCTCTTAACCACCTCACCTATGAGAACCGTGTGGAGCTCCTGTCTTTTGCCCTGCATCTCGTCCAATAGTGCCCTCCGGTCTACCCCCGGGACGCCCAGTCTGGCCCGCAGGATCTGTAACTCCGCTCGGAGTCTGCTCTCGATCAGGCCCCTTTCCCTTTTACGCCTCGAGCCCTCCGCTATGAGGAGACCTCTGAAGGTGGCCTTCCCCGCTTCCCATACCGTGGACATGTCCGTCTCCCCGGTGTCGTTTATCTCGAAGTAGGCCAGCATTTCTTGTTTCATGAAATCCCGGAATACTGGGTCCCTAAGGAGCGTGTCGTTACACCGCCATCGAGCCGATCTCGGGGCGATGGGCAGGGACCAGTTAGCTACAAGTAGTTCGTGGTCCGACCACGTTATGGTCTCGACCTTTGGTTGGGTTACCGCCCCATCCCCCTCCTCTGAGGCAAGCAGAAGGTCAATTCTGGTGTAGGTGCAGTGTGGGGGAGAAAAGAATGTGTAACCACCCTGGGCCGGGTACGCCTTGCGCCAAACGTCTACCCAGTAGTGATCCCTCAGGAGGTTTTGCAAAGCCAGGTTGTCCTTAGTGATCCCCTTGGGTGTCCCACCTCTAGCGGACCACCAATCCAGTTGGGGGTCGGCTATGAGATTAAAATCCCCCCCGAGAATCATGGCCCCCTCGGCCCATTCATCCATGACGCCAAAGATCCGTGTGAGGAACTCTACTTGACCCGAGTTGGGTGCGTATACAGTGGCAAAAGTGACTCGTTGCCCCTCGCAAAGCCCCTTAACGCCTAGGAATCGACCCCCAAATCCTCTCTTGGTTTCCACCCCCGTGAGTTGGAGAGCCCTTCCCAGGAGAATGCCCACCCCCTCCTTCTTGGAGGTCGGATGTGAAGCCCAGTAATTGCTGCCAATATCTTTCCCCTTGATTCTGGACTCTCTCCCACGCTTGTAATGTGTTTCCTGTAGGAATAGGACCGTCAGGTGTTGTTTACGGAACATATTACCCGTGAGGGACCTTTTATTTTGAGAGTTTAGACCCTTGACATTCAACGTGCCCACCTTCCCTTCAATCATTGTCATCATTCCGGGCGTGCATTTTGAACCCCTCGTGGTGATTGAATTTTAGAGCCCATTGCCAAGCGTATTCCTGTGGTTTGAACTGAATTTCCCCCTGAACCCCTCTAACTACCCCGTTGTCCCTCCTACACCCTTCCCCCTTATTCCAAACCCCCCTCCCTATGCCCTCCCTCCCCCCGCCCCTCCCTTGAAACATAAGGCGTCCGTCCACTTTCCCCAACATATGTTGGGGTTGGTCAACGAACCACCAAGGACTCTAACCCCAGCCCCGGGGTTTTCGTGTGTTTGGAGAGTCCCAGATCGCAAAGTTGATTCAGGTCGGCCCCTGCAGGCCTTCGGTAGACATGGCCGAGATAGAATTCTGGGACCCGGAGCCCCCCCCCGGCCACCAACCCATAACCCGAACCTCAGACATGGGGCAACACAAATAAACAGTTAACTATTTAACAAAACGCTCTGCCGTCCCATAGTCCAGCGGGCTAATCACAGCGCCGCCGCGGCGTCCATTCAGGGCAATTTGTGGGCCCAGGGCCTCCATCGCCCGCACCCCGAATCATCTCTCACCTCGTGATTTTCTCCACCTCCAATCGAACGCTATTATCATGAATTTGGGTGGTCTTCCAGATCCGTCGACGGGTGTCTGGTTTTCCGAAACTTTCGGGCCCCCTTGACCTTAGATTTCCCGCTGTGATTTCCTAGTCTGTCGGGGCCCCTGGGGGGGTCCCGTGGTCCTCCTTCCTGGGCGCCCGAGTGGCACGCCTGGTCGCTCACCAGATCCTCCGTGGCTCTCCGTATGTCTTCCTCCGACACCAGGTGGTGCTTCTCACCTAGCCACTCAAACTCCAGGTAGAAGGGGTGCCCCCACCGATATCGAACCCCTTTTCCCTGCAACCATCTTGTAAGTGTGCCACATTTCCTCCTCATTGACAGGGTTAGGGCCGATAGATCTTGAAAGATGGATACCTTCGAGTCGCCGTACTGTATGATGCCAAGATGTCTCGCCTTCTCCAGGATTCTGACCTTGTCCCTGTAGTAGTGCAGCCGAACCAGGACCGAGCGTGGGCCTCTGCCTCCCCCCCCCTGCTCGGTGCACCCTGTCGAAATTGATCGTCCCCACGCCCTCTGTTCCCAGGGCGATCCTCACGATGTCGTGCACTTTGCCTTCGAGAGCTTGTGTGGACTCGCCCTCGGATTCCACCAGGCCAAAAATTCGGAGGTTGTTCCTCCTCTCCCTGTTCTCCATGTCATCAACCTTAAGCCTAAGCTCTTCTTCACGCCTTTCCATGTCTCGGAGTCTCATGTCCATTTGGGTTTCGAGGAGTGTTACTGAGAGTTGATTATTTTCGACACCCTCCACGCGGTCTTCTAGGGTGGTGACTTTGGTGGTGAGGTCGGCCAGTTTGGCCCCCATGTCTGTCCTCATCCCTCGTATCTCCTCCAGAATCGTTTGGATGTTGTTCTGGATAGCCCCCAGGTCTGGGGGTGGGGGAGTGGGGCTACCGGTGGCCATGGCACTTTCTTTGGCAACAAACTGGTATTTCTGCAGGTTTTCTTTCCAGTGCATGGAAGGTTCGTACCGGCCACTTATCAGCGGGCGCCGCCTTTTCGTCGACTGGGGAGCCGGGAAGGGGCGGTTGAGTTGGTCCTTTAGTGGAGGGTTCCCGGCAAGTCAACTGGGGGGTCCCCAAGGTCTTACAACGCTGTCGGTGTATTCCACGTAGTCCTTGGTGTCCTTGGTGCCCTTATTCCGGCCCCGTCGTTGCTCCGCGGGTGAGTGGGTGGCCCTCAACAGATCGAGTTCTGAGGCCGTGGAGGGGGCTGGTGGACTTGGGCCTCCCTGTGTGTCTCTTTAGGCGTGGGGCCCCCGAGCACCGCGGGCCATCTCGGCGAGTGTTGTGATGGTGGGGGGGGCGTGCTCCCGTGTCGGCCCCCTTGCAGTACCGTAGCTCCCAGGACCGGCGGATGGTCCTCTCCAGGTCGGGCCGGGCTTCGGGTATCGGAAGCGCCTGGGCGCAGAGGGCCGCCCCGGCGTGTGCTCCCTGGGCGAGCGTACGGCTTTCCTCGGGTCGGGGCCCTGGGTCAAGCGGTGGGCCGTGGAAGATGTCCAGGGGAGGAAGCGCCGTGGGCCCTCCTTCTCGGGCCTATTCGTGGGCGGCGCGGCTCGCGCTGCTTCGTGCGTTGCTCCGCGCCAGGTCGTGGGGGAGGGGCAGCTGATGCCGCCTCGGTCCGTGTAACTCCTCACAGGAGCGTCGGATCGGGACCAGAGTTGGGTCCAGGTGGGGGCTACAGGCTCCAACGTCTTTTGGTGGGGGTCGCGTAGCATGGGACCCTCGTTCCGCCGGTAAATCGCAGTTCACCCGGGGCTGGGTGCAGAGCTCGACGTTCAGGCGTCCATCCTGCCCGCGCCCCCTGGTGGCCTCCCCCCATTATGTTATTTCATTATGTTTTTTAATACATTTATTTTAACTTCATGATTGTTGTGTACTATCATTGGTTTTGTGCATGTCTCAATGAGCATTGCCTCAGTCATGTGTTGCCACTGTGTGGCTCTGTTGTGCATTTATGCATGGCCATGGTGGTTCTTTTAAGACTCTCATGGCATGGGTAATTTGGGAGTGGGTGCAGTGGATGGTTGCCTGCTTGTACTGGGGGGCAGGGAGGATTTGGGTTAGCATTAGGGCCATGGGTCTGTTTTGTTAGGACATGTTGTTTGGTAGGCCTTGTGTAGGGGCCTGCTGGCAGGTGCCCGTCAATTGGGGTGGGTGGGGGGCTTCATGAGTCGGGGCCTGCTGGCAGGTGCCCATTAATGGGGGTGGGTGGGGGGGTTCGGGGACATGAGTTGGGGCATGCTGGCAGGTGCCCGTCAATGAGGCTGGGTGGTGGGGTGGGGGGACATGAGTCGGGCCTGCTGGCAGGTGCCCGTCAATGGGGGTTGGTGAGGGTTGGGGGGACATGAGTCGGGGCCTGCTGGCAGGTGCTCGTCAATAGGGGTGGGTGGGGGGGTGGGGGGACATGAGTCAGGGCCTGCTGGCAGGTGCTCATCAATGGGGGTGGGTGGGGGGGTGGGGGGACATGAGTCAGGGCCTGCTGGCAGGTGCCCATCAATGGAGGTGGGTGGGGGAAATGTGTCGGGCTCCCAAGTGCATGGTGCCATGTGACCTGCTTGCGGGGCATGGACTGGGGTGATGTGCTGCCCGCGGGCCATGGACTCGGGTGATGGGCTGCTTGCGGGCCATGGATGGGGTGATGGGCTGCCTGCAGGGCATGGGGAGGTGGGGGGACACCTGGGAGGGCACAGACTGCCAAATAGCGTGTGAAAGTCCAGGCGCACCCCAGGAATATGTGTACCCCACTCACGCCAGCAAAATCGCGTCTAAAGGTCCACGCACATCCCCGGAAAACGCGTACCCGGCATGCGACAGCAAAATCGTGTGTGAAAGTACACGCGCACCCCCAGAATACACGTACCCCGCTTGCACCAGCAAAAACGTGTGTGAAAGTCCATGCTCACCCCTGGAATATATACGTACCCTGCTCGCGCCAGCAAATTTGCATGTGAAAGTCCACGCGCACCCCCGGAATACACGTACCCTGCTCGCGCCAGAAAAATCGCATGTGAAAGTCTACGTGCACCCCCGGAATACACATACCCCATTCGTGCCAGCAAAATCACATGTGAAAGTCCACGCGCACCCCCGGAGTACACGTACCCCGCTTGCACCAGCAAAATTGCGTGGGAAAGTCCACACATACCCCCGGAACACTCGTACTATGCTTGCACCAGGCCTATCACGTGTACAACTCCCCACACACCACCAGAATACACCCAGGCAGCCCATCCACCCTCCCCATGCCCCGCAGGCAGCCTATCACCCCAGTCCATGGCCCGCAGGAAGCCCATCACCCAGTCAATGCCCACAGGCAGCCCACACTACAGGAGGGACTTTTTCCACACATTTAACCTGATGCAGCCCGGTATGCGTGTTCCGAGGGGTGCGCAGGGTGTTTTACACGCGATTTCGCTAGCGCGAGCGGGGTACGCGTATTCAGAGGTGTGCACAGGAAGTTTTACATGCGAGTTCGCTGGCGCGAGCGGGGTACGCGTATTCTGAGGGGTTCGCGGGGAGTTTTACACGCAATTTCGCTAGCGCGAGAGGGGTAGGCGTGTTCCGAGGGAAGCGTGGGGAGTTTTATCAAGTCAATCTAATACATCCAACTTAGGTTCATACATACCCACAATCTCTTTAGGCATCCGGGGTCTTTTTGGACTGGAAGATATAGAGAATCCGGGGAGAGAAGCATTTTCCAAAGACAATTTCTTCATCTCAAGCTCAAGGTTGAGCTCCATTTCTTTGAGCCTTAGTTCCTGATGTCTCTGTTCAGTTTGGGCTCTAATTCATTTGAATTCAAGCTCAAGTCTCATTTTTTCTACAGATATAAATTCAGGACTTAATGTGGGACGTGGTAAGGGTCCAGTAGCTACAGGTTGAGGCCCTTGAGCAGGCAGAGGACCAGAGGGGGTGACATTGTTATCTTGCTCTTCCTCATCTGACTCAACAATAACATTTTTAACAGTATCCTCATTACTGTTTGCCACATTTGCTGGAGTAGTAGGGCCTACAGCACCACTATCCAGACTTTGTTTCTCTAACAGTCTATCAATCATTTCTGTTTTCTTGCCTTTGACAGGAAGACAAACCTGTCTGCACAAACCTTTAAGATAATCAGCAGTTTTTGCAAGGAGTGTCTCCTGACTATAACTTTCCATCTTTGACTTTGTTAAAATAACCTTTTGAGATTGTTAACCTTGTGGCTAATTGAACCAAGGTACTAGTAGCACACTGAAATGTAAATCCAATACCTTTAATCTCACCGCTGTACACCAGTGTTAGGCAGAATCCTGTGCAGTTCCCTCAGGGAACACTACCCAGGATTAGGACTACAGGTGAGAGCAATACATCCCTTTTGGTATCAGTCTGTACCACAAAGATTTAGTTGGTAGCTGTGGCTAAGCAGTCAGACTTATCTCAAGAGGGAGATGAGCAGTATTCAAGGTTTACACAATAGGTATCACGGTACTATGGAACAAGGAAACACTGACTAAAGCTTTGTATCAAAAAGAGAATATATATTTATTTTATACACATCTAGTTCAACACATGAATCACAGTTAATAAAGCAAGTTAAATTCAGTCAAGGAAAAGTATATACAACTCCTTATTCAATTGGAGACAAGTTTGTTGTAGAGTGAAAACTGAGCAAAACGTCACAGTGAAAACCAACTATAAATGGCACTCTACCAATTTAACGAAAGGGAGGGAAGCACAAGTTAAACCGAAACACCTTCAGACACCCCCTAGCAACACTTCCCTGAAGTTTTGTGAACAAGTAATGCACAGTAACACTTTTGCAGAAAGATAAGTGAATGAAAACTGAGCAAAAAGGCACCCCACAAGTCAAGACAGTAGGAAGGAAGAGGGGTTTAGAAGATCCAGGTGCATCAACACATTTCTCATTGAAAATCAATCTAGTGAGAGTAGATCTAACAAATCAGCCAGAGTCAGTAGGCCTGAGCCAGAGTCAGTGGTACAGGACCAAGAGCTTTGGAGCAAACATGTTCTTGTAGCTGCAGTCATGTCTTTGGTAAACGAATATTGAAAAGGTAGATGCTAGGTGAAAGACAATGTTAAGAGAAGAGGGCGGCCAACCCAACAAGTAGATAAAGGATTTAAAACACCTGTAGGGCTATCTCAGGGAAAGGGAGGCCTGGCGGAACAATGCACCTTAAACTTGAAGAAGTGGCTCCTGCGGTGGCGGTTGTTCCTGGTAGTTCCTACAGGTCGAGGGGTGGAGGAAGAGGAAGGTTCGAGACACTGCACTACCCAGGGATGAAACCAACCACAGTGCTGCCAAACAAAGTTTAAAAGGTACGCTCCTTTTAATGGCGGTCCGGGTCGATAGCTGGCTGGCTATCCGGTTTCAAAGTGCTGGGCACTGTCGATTCGACCAAGGCAGGTCTGGGGAACGATGGGTGAACTGGTTGTTTCCACCAGCTCAAGGGAAGAAGGCCCTTTCGATGAAGATCTCCTCTCGTCGTGTGGAAGAAAAATGGTGAGACGATCCGGCAGGGCTTCACCGGTGGTGTAGATGCTGAAGATGTCTTTGGCTTCTCTCCCCTTCGGTTCTGTAGTTCCAGTGGCGACGTCTTGCTCTTTCAGTCCTCAGAACCCTGCTTTTATGCAGAAAGAGACCCATTCATACAGCCTAGCTGTCACTCACACAGTGGAGTGGTCGTCTTAGCGGGAGACCCTCCAGCCTATCAGGTTAAAGTGCGACCTGAGTTGCTGCAGCAACTCTGTCCAGGGGTTCTACTACCCCTCCCAAGCAACAGACCCACCCCAGACTCAGAGTCGCCGAAAGGAGGGCTTCTTGGCAGAAGCCCGTCAAAAGAGCGAACAAAGGATCCCCAACCTGGGTTAGGAGTTTAGAGTAAGACATGAGAAAGAATTTAGATTAAAGTTCTGGTAAATAAAATCTGCCGGAGTAAAGTTAATAATAAAATAAACCGGCGGTATGTTAGAGGCTGTCAGTAAAAGTGTTAGCCTCGAACAATGGAAAAATCCCATAGGAAAATATTTGCGGTTGAAAATGTATGGTTGTAACCACTGCCACCAGCCAGAAACTTTATAGAGCGGGTCTTTAAGGTACCCCCTCGAAAATGAACCTAAGGGAAAAACTATTAACCTTTTCCAGTACCTCCATAGTAAGATGGGTTGGACTGGTTAAGTTCATAAGATTTGACTAGTAAAGTCAATGGGGACTTTACATGCCTTGGGAGACAGTACTCAGTCCCAGGGTATGGAGTCTATGTTTGGGGGTCGCTACGACACCCCTGTGTCACTGCACGGAGGGTGCTGTGTAACATGTGTGAAAAAAGATGATTCCTATGGGTGAGAAAAAATCCCATAGGCATTAAACACAAAAACAGCTTAGAACACACATAGCAAAAATACCTAAGAGAGGGGAAAAGAGTCTCACTCTTAGCAGGTAAAAAGAAACAAACCCTTCAAAATCCAGCAAAGCTGCTGGGGGACTCTATAGGTAAGGGAAATTAGCCATAGAATGAGAATTCTCCCTAACAGAGATGCACACATGTTAGTATTTCTGTCTATGTACTATGGCATGGTTGGGGTGTGACACATGGATGCTGGTTCCACCTTCATGTATGTGCACGGTATACATGTGCGTGTGTGTGTTTCACATGTGTGCGACAGTGAATCACCATGGATGCATGTGACACAGACATGTAGGAACCCGATTGCTAGATGTGACATAGTTGCCGATGATTGCACTGTGACAGGTGGTGGAGATGTACAGATACATGTCTGTCTGTTGGCATGTGTGCATGTGTTCGGCACTCCCCATGTTGCTTGCGACGTCATGCCAACCTTTGGATGTTCATGCTGGTGTGTGTGTATGGATGCTGCTGCCTGCTGCACGATTCCTGTCAATTTGTGCATGTGTGTGGGTTCAAATGATATGAGTGTTGGGGAGTATGATGCCATGTGTGAAGTTTGACACTGCCACTCATGTGCAAATGTCATGTGTATATCCGACCATATGTACAGTGCCCTGATGCCTGTGTTTTGCCTCTCCCTGTCTTCAGCTTCGACTGATGAAGAGGGCAGAGACGGTGCTGTGGAGAACAGAGGCAGGGATCCCACCGCCACCCGGAGACGCAAGGCCCAGCTCTCCTTCCACGTAGACATCTCTTCCGGGATTGAGGAGTCTGGTGCCGCGTCCATGGCCACAGCTGCTGATGGAAGGTCCAAGAGGCGGAGGTTGGAGGTGGACTCCTCGGCAGCAGTAAGGGCAGCTGTGCACCCGCAGGGGCCTATGGAGGAAGATGGCACGGATTCATCCAGGTTGATGGGGGGTTCAGTTGAGGAGGAGGCCGTGGAATGCCCTCACACGGGGCCTGGAGGGGGATTCCACTGGTGATAGTGGTGCAGTCCAGGAACAGGGACAGGAGGCAGCAAAGGCCGCCACAGAGGTTCTGTGTGTAATCCTGTCCCCAATCCTGTGACTGCATCATCCCGCACCAGCACGGAAGCCTTTGTCCAGACCCGTTTTCAGGGAGGGGATGTGCAGACAACAACTGGCTTTCCTCTCCATGCGGACGTGGCAATCCGTGACCGTGATGAGCCTGTCCTACTTGGGATGGTGTTGCATCAACATGGTATTCGGGATGATGTGCACAGTTCTCATGAGGACAATGCAAGTCAGTTCGAATACCTCATTGACCGTGTCAGCCTACTAGGACAGGTCAGCGGTGCTGGGCTCCTCCATGTGCTGGATCTTCTAGCGACCCCCTCCTCAACTGAACCCCCTATGCGCCAGTCATCCTCTGTGCCATCTTCCTGCCCATGTATCACCTGGGTACCCTGTGAAGCTGCCCCAGACCCAACGACCAGGCTGGTGGAGGACACATCCCTGCCACAGTCGGGAGTCGGAGGTCCATCAGGGATGGCCACCCCACCAACTGGACCCCAGCAAGAGGAGGATTTGCAGGCATCGACAAGCAGGACACATGCATGGTAGCAGCAGGCTCAGTGTGGGAGCGATGATGGCTCGGGGCCATCAACATCACAGGGGCAGGCATCAGCCAGAGGGCAGGAGGACCCTGGAATCGGAGTGTCGTCCGTGTGGCAGCAGTTGGGCCAGCAGATAGATGAGGAGAGGCGGCGGGTGGAGGAGGCACGGCTCACTATGGTCAGGACGGAGACCTCCATGCGCAAGACATTGAGGTGGGCTGATTGCCTCGAGGCAACTCGCAGGGAGTTGGAGGAGGCCATGGCTGCATCCCTGCGAGACCTCGAGGCCAGGGAAGAGGCACGCATCCGGAACATCAATGTGGAGTTCGATGATGCCCTGGCCCGGAACATCAACAAGTGAGCGGTAGGACTTGCCCACCACCTTTGTACATTGTTCTTTAGGGTTAGGTTTTCTTAGTTTTTTCTTTTTTTTTGGAGTTCATGGACTTTGCCCCACTTCATGTGTATAGTTTTTCATTCATAGTACTTTTTTGTAGGTTTCCTTTTGTTTTGGGATAATGGACTCTTTGGACTTGGATTGTATATAGTTCAAGACTTGTACATACTTTCCCATGGATCAATGGTTTTCTTTTTTTTTGATTATTTAATTCATATTGACATTGGCGATTGACCACTTTTCTTTTTTCATGCCATGCCGTGGATTTTGTTTTTCATTGGATTATCTTTTATTTTTTTGGTAATAGCTTTCATTATTTATTAATTTGCAACTTTGATTTTCATTATGTTATTTCATTATGTGTTTTAATACATTTATTTTAACTTCATGATTGTTGTTGTGTACTATCATTGGTTTTGTGCATGTCTCAATGAACATTGCCTCAGTCATGTGTTGCCACTGCTTGGCTCTGTTGTGCATTTATGCATGGCCATGGTGGTTCTTTTAAGACTCTCATGGCATGGGTAATTTGGGAGTGGGTGCAGTGGATGGTTGCATGCTTGCACTGGGGGGCAGGGAGGATTTGGGATAGCATTAGGGCCATGGGTCTGCTTTATTAGGACATGTTGTTTGGTGGGCCATGTGTCGGGCCTGCTGGCAGGTGCCCGTCAATGGGGGTGGGTGGGGGGACATAGGTCGTGCCTGCTGGCAGGAGCCCATCAATGGGGGTTTGGGACATGAGTCAGGGCATGCTGGCAGGTGCCCGTCAATGGGGGTGGATGGGGGACATGAGTCGGGGCCTGCTGGCAGGTGCCCGTCAATAGTGGTGTAGGGGGACATGAGTCTTGGCCTGCTGGCAGGTGCCCGTCAATGGGGGTGGGTGGGGAGTGGGGGGACATGATTCGGGGCCTGCTGACAGGTGCCCCTCAATGGGGGTGGGTGGGGGACATGTTTCGGGGCTCCCAAGTGCATGGTGCCATGTGGCCTGCCTGCCGGGCATGGACTGGGGTGATGTGCTGCCTGCGGGCCATGGTCTGGGGTGATGAGCTGTCTGTGGGACATAGGGAGGTGGGGGGGCACACCCGGGAGGGCACATACTGCCAAATCACGTCTGAAAGTCCAGGTGCACCCCGGGAATATGCATACCCCACTCGTGCCAGCAAAATCGCATGTGAAAGTCCAAGTACATCCCTGCCAGAATATGTGTACCCCGCTCGTGCCAGCAAAATCGCGTGTGAAAATCCACGCGCACCCCCGGAATACACGTACCCCGCTCGCACCAGCAAAATCGCGTGCAAAAGTCCACACGCACCCCCGGAATACACGTACCCCGCTCTCACCAGCAAAATCACGTGTGAAAGTCAACGTGCACCCCCAGAATACATGTACCCCGCTCGTGCCAGCAAAATCATGTGTGAAAGTCCACACGCACCCCCGGAATACATGTACCCTGCTCGCGCCAGCAAAATCGCATGTGAAAGTCTCTGCGCACCCCCGGAATACATGTACCCCACTCGCGCCAGCAAAATCAAATGTGAAAGTCCACGCGCACCCCGGAATAAATGTATCCCGCTCGTGCCAGCAAAATCGCGTGTGAACGTCCACGGACAGCCCCGGAACACACGTACCACGCTTGCGCCAGGTCTATCGCATGTAAAACTCCCCGCACACCCCCAGAATACACCTAGGCAGCACATCCAACCTCCCCATGCCCCGCAGGCATCCCATCACCCCAGTCCATGGCCCGCAGGCAGCCCATCCCTCCTGGGCATGCCCCGCAGGCAGCCCATCACCTCTGGGCATGCCCCGCAGGCAGCCCATCCACCCTACCCATGCCCTGCAGGCAGCCCATCCACCCTACCCATGCCCTGCAGGCAGCCCATCACCCTTGGGCATGCCCCGCAGGCAGCCCTTCACCCCAGTCCATGGCCCGCAGGCAGCCCATCACCCCTGGGCATGCCCCGCAGGCAGCCCATCCACCCTCCCCATGCCCCACAAGCATACCATCACCCCTGGGCATGCCCCGCAGGCAGCCCATCACCCCAGTCCATGGCCCACAGAAAGCCCATCACCCCTGGGCATGCCCCGCAGGCAGCCCATCAACCAGTCAATGCCCGCCCACACCAGAGGGGGACTTTTTCCACACATTTAACCTGACACAGCGGGGTATGCGTGTTCCGAGGGGTGCACAGGGAGTTTTAAATGCAATTTCACTGGTGAGAGTGGGGTACGCATATTCTGCGGGGTGTGCACATAGTTCTACGTGCAATTTCGCTAGTGGGAGCGGGGTAGGCATGTTCCGAGGGGTGCGTGGGGACTTTTGCACGCGATTTCGCTAGCGCGAGCAGATTACATGTTGTTAGGGAGAATTCTCATTCTATGGCTAATTTCCCTTACCTATAGAGTCCCCAGCAGCTTTGCTGGATTTGAAGGGTTTGTTTCCTTTTACCTGCTAAGAGTGAGACTCTTTTTCCCACTCTTAGGCATTTTTGCTATTTGTGTTCTAGGCTATTTTTGTGTTTAATGCCTATGGGATCTTTCTCAACCCCATAGGAACCATCTTTATTCACATGTGTTACACAGCACCCTCAGTGCAGTGACACAGGGGTGCCGTAACGACCCCCAAACATAAACTCCATACCCTGGGACTGCCTACTGTCTCCCAGGGCATGTAAAGTCCCCATTGACTTTACTAGTCAAATCCTATGAACTAAACCAGTACAACTCATCTTACTATGGAGGTACTAGAAGGGGTTAATAGTTTTTCTCCTAGGTTTATTTTCGGGAGGATACCGTGAAGACCCTCTCTCAAAAGTTTCTGGCTGGTGGCATTGGTTACTACCAGAAATATTCGACCGCAAATATTTCCCTCAGGGATTTTCCCATTGTTCGATGATACCACTTTTTCTGACAGCCTCTAACATACCGCTAGTGTATTTTAATATTAACTTTACTCCGGTAGGTTTTAATTGCCAGAACTTTATTATAACTTCTTTCTCGTGTCTTCCTCTAAACTCCTAACCCAGTTCGGGGATCCTTTGTTCGTCCTTTTGGCGGGCTTCTGCTGTGAGCCTCCTTTCGGCACCACTGAGTCTGGGGTGGGTCCATTGTGTGGGAGGGGGAGTAGGACTCCTGGACAGGGTCGCCTCAGCAACCCATGTCGCACTCTATCCTGATAGGCTGGAGGGTCTCCCGCCAAGATGACCACTCCACTGTGTGAGTTACAACTAGGCTGTATGAATGGGGATCTTTTTGCATAAAAGCAGGGTCCTGAGGACTGGAAGAACAAGACGTCGCCACTGGAACTAAGAAGCTGAAGAGGAGAGAAGCCAAAGACATCTGCAACGACTTAACCACTGGTGAAGCCCTGCTGCAACGTCTCACCACTTTTCTCTACGCGACGAGAGAAGACCTTCACCTGCAAGAGCCTTCTTCCCTTGAGCTGGTGAGGCCAACCAGTTTGCCAATCGCCTTCCCGGACCTGCCTTGGTCGAATCTCCTGTACCCAGTACTCGGAGACTGGATAGCCAGGCACCAGTCCACCCAGACCACGATTTAAATGAGCGTACCTTTTATTCATCGGACAGCATCCCGGCTGATTTCGTCCCTGGGTAGTGCAGTAACTCGAACCTTCCTCACGACGAGAGCCTCTCTTCCTCTGCTGGATCACCCGAACTGCAGGGACTACCAGGAACAACCGCCACCGCAGGAGCTCCTTCTTCATTTAAAGCTACATTTTTCCGCCACGCCACCTTTTCCACTTTGTTAACCAAATACTTGACTGCAGCTACAAGAACATTTTGTTCCTGGGCCCTTGCCCTGTACCAACTGACAATGGCACAGGCCTACTGACTCCGGTCACATTTGTTAGATCTGCCTTCTTTAGATTGATTCTCCGCTAGAACTGTGAGGTGCACCTATTTCTTTTAACTACCCTTTCCTTCCCAATTTTAAACCTTGTGAAATGCCATTTTGCTCAGTTTTCATTGAAGTATTGCCTCTACTGATGCACTTTCTTGCTTAAACTGGTCCACAAATTTATGGGAAGTGTTGCTAGGGTGTGTAAGAACCTATTTCTATATAACGTGTGCTGTCCTTCCCTTGTGAGGAATTGTTAGAGGATCCCTTGTGTGTAGTTGTCACTGTGCCATTTTGCTCAGTTTTCACTCTGGTTCATTTGGTCTACAATTTAACTTGGGAGTGTGTATATTTTTCCTTTGACTTAATCTAACTTGCTTGATCACTGTGATACATGTGTTTTATTAGAAGTGTATTAAATAAATATATATATATATATACTTTTTAAATACAATGCTTTGGTCAGTGGTTCCTTGTTCCATAGTCTAGTGGACCTATTGTGTAAACCCTGAATACTGCTCATCTCCCTCTTCAGATAAGTCTGACTGCTCAGCCACAGCTACCAACAGACTGACACCAAAGGGGATTTATTGCTCTCACCTGTAGTCCTAATCTTGAGTAGTGCTCCCTAAGGGAACTGCACAGGATTCTGCCTAACACGCGTATTCCGACGGGTGTGCGGGGAGTTTTACAAGCGATTTCGCTAGCGCAAGCAGGGTAGGCATGTTCTGAGGGGTGCATGGGGAGTTTTACACTCGATTTTGCTGGTGCAAGTGGGGTAAGCATATTCTGAGGGGTGCGCAGGAGTTTTCCATGCGTTTTCGTGGTTGGGGAGCTCTATGCTGGTACACTGGCCTTTGCGCCATGTACTGGATTTGGGCGATGTTTTTGGCCCACGGGGCATAACTGGCGCTGCTGCAGGGTTGCTGCACCACTCTGCGCCACGGCTGGTTATGGATGTAAGTATCCATGAATACGCTGTGCGCTGAAATGACCATCACGACCACAACTTGGGTCCAATAACGTCCCACTCCGGTACCGTGAGACTCTGAACCACATCGGCCTTTAGGAAACTACAGCCGATCCACCAAGTGCTAACATAGCACCGGTTATCCTGCACTCTTCGTGGATTTCCCGACAGCACCCCTCTGCTACCCAAGCAGTAGACACCACGGACAGCACCGCCACTGGTGCCATTTCCTGACGAAGGCCAGCACAAAGACGGCTACAACCAAGCCACTTTCTTTGGCCGAAACACACCCTGTGTCACACCCTGTGTCGAACTACGTGACATAACTGTATCACTACCCTGTACTTGTCAAATTCAAAGATTGTTATGTGCACTTTTGTTGTTTTTTAGTATGGTTGTTAATTAGCTGCCAAAGGGACCTAGAATGTTTTTTTTTCCCATTTCTTGCAGCATAGCTTCTGCATCACCCTGTATTATAGCGGCCTTATACACCAGTAGCCATTTTCTTTTATTTTTGCTTTCTTCTCCAGGTCAATTCACCACTTTCTTTGTTACATGATAGCTTAAGTTTACGGAGATCCCTTTGTAATTTTTTTTTTTCTAACGTAATTTGCTTATCATTATGTGTGGTTTGGTAATCCAATTGATTTTAAAGCCTTGTTAGGTCCGACCCTAAATTCTCATAAGAGTGGGATATAGTTTATCTCTTTCAGATTAATTTGCACCTTCTAATTAAATCCAGCCATTGCCTGTTTATGTCTGCCACCTCCACTAGCCAAACACTGCTGTTTTATTTACACTCAAGAATATTACATTTTTACCAATTCATGATCGCTATTCCTTTTTGGTATTCTTCTTAAAGATTTACAGGGTAATTCATGGAATAAATGTGCGCCGAAAAGGGGAGCTCAAGCGTCAAAAACACAGCGCACGCATGCTAAAGCCGCGCACGCAGCCGTTCATCGATTCCTGGAATGCGCTGCGCTTGTAAAACCTGGGATATGCGCCAAATCCGTGGGTGGCGCATGCGGGCACACATGTCACTAAACGGCTTGCGCGACATGCACAAGGAAAGCGCACAATGTGTAGCGCCCACAAGAAAAGTGGGCAGAACACGGGGCAGAACACAAGGAATGGGGAACAACGCGTGAAAATGTGGGCGTTACGGGGAAGTACGGGAGGTAAATGCTCACAACACCCACAGGCACGCTAACAACTCGTATTCATGGAATCGAACAGGGGAGACCCGTGCGCCAAAAAAGATGCACTAATCCGGAAACACATACGCCAGCAGGAAGCAGGCGTAAGCAGCCCAGCGCAGCATAAAAGTGCACGCAAACAACAAACAAGCTCATACGCTACGATGAATATACCATTCCTCGAAGCAGTGGTTGTGGGACACCGCAGGAGGAGGAGGATAGCCAGGCCCCACATTTTTTTAGCCAGGACCAGCCTTTTTGGGATGCCTGATGACCAGGTGTATGAGAGGTACAGGTATCCACCACTAATAATCCAAGAACTTGTCAGGGAGTGGGAGGATGACCTCACATTAACCACCCTGTGCTTCCAAGCACTGGCCCCTTGGAAAAGGTGCTCAATGTACTGCACTTCTTGGCTACTGGGTCCTTTCAGCGGACAAGTGCCATAGTTGGGGGTGTCTCACAGGCCACGCAGTCACGCTGCCTACACCAGGTGTTGGCCATCATGACTGCATGCCCCTCAGTCCGCAGGCACATATACATGGCCAGAACACCTGCAGAAAGGCAGGCTGTCGTCCAGTACTTTTACGGGGTGGCACACTTCCCCAAAGTGCTTGGTGCCATTGATGGCACCCATGTGGCTCTACGTCCTCCCAGGGCCACTGAGCACATCTATCGAAACCGCAAGCACTGGCATTCCATCAACGTGCATGTTGTATGTGATGCCAAGGGAATCATCACCTCAGTATATGCCAACTATCTGGGGTCCAGCCATGATAGTTTCATATTCAGAATGTCACCCCTAAACCAGGACCTGCAAGCTGTGCGGCATGGTGACACATGGCTAATTGGTGAGTATAAATGCCTCTGCACATGCATGCATGTCAGACACAGAGAAATGTGAAAACCCTACTAATGACAACCATTATCACCTCCCCAGGGGACAGTGCCTACCCTCTGAGCACCTACATGATGACGCCAATACGAAACCCCAACACACCACCCGAGGTAAGATACAACACAGCCCATATTGCATCCCGGGGCATAGTGGAGCGCACATTAGGAGTGCTGAAGTCACGCTTTCGCTCCCTTGACCGCTCTGGTGGGCAGCTGCTATATGCGCCCCCAGTCGTGTGCAGGATCATAGTGGGAGCATCTGTCCTGCACAACGTTGCAATCCGGCGGGGCATGCCGGTGGACATGGTGGTGCCCCCACATCCCCAACCACATGCACGGCCACTGTGCATGGGAGGTGAAAGGGCACGTGGTGAGGCAGCCCGTACCCAGCTTGTGGCAAATTACTTCACCTAAAATTCCACTCCTGCGGCGTGCATACAGGCCTGGCACATACCAGCTGACAATTTATGATGATGACAAAAAGGACAGTCAACTGTCACAACCATACCACCCTGAGATTGTTTACCTGGAAGTGCTACATTGTGTGCATCCCTAGCTACTTAAACACACCCAATGCTGTGTCAGTAAAAGGCACACATTCATGCAGCATGAAGGACTACCCCGTTGCAAAACACTACAAACAAATAGTGGCGTGTCACCCAACCCCTCTCTAACCCCATCTCAGCTACCCAACACACCATGGCATGGCATGCGATGTGAAAGCAACCAAATGAATGCACATCACATGACATAAGTGGCACAAACTGCACCGTCCCAAATGGAAACAGGCCACTGACAATTGGCTCTCACCAAAGAAAAAAAAATCAGCACACATTAACAAATACTTACCAGCAAGACAAAACATTAGTACAGGATCCAACAGTGGCAACACATGACAGTAAAAAATGTAAGTAGTGCAAGTGTCACAACCTGACCAAGGCAGCATATTGACCCCTTCCAACTGCAGAGTGTTGTTGGTAGGCAAATGTGGCAGTGCACTGCATACAACTTGAACTGCATCTGCAAAGGAAACGGGCTTGTTAAGACATGAAGAAGCTACATGTATATAAGCAATACGTCCTGTATGTAAAACTATATAGAAATCCACCATGCAGTGGAGAAATGAACAACAATCCCCACTAGGGATGTATACACAGTTTGGACTACAGACTGCCCACACAATTTATGGGAGCCCAATGCCTCTGTGTAAGTTACTGTCACTTGGTCACACCCTTTGCAAGCTCATGGAAAGGGGAAGCAGGAGGGGTGTGTGTGTCAGGAACCCAAGTTTCTAACCCAAAGACAGGACAAGCCTGCATGTGCCCAGCTGGAATACACAGTGGATGCCTACGGGAGCCACACAAAGCAACACACTGTAACGTAAAATCACAATCTGAAAGAAAATGTTTATGAACAAAAATGTAAATGCAAATGAAATATAGAAAAAGCAAAAGTAAATGTAAAGTAAAAGAAACAAATTAAATAATAAATTGAAAATCAGAAGCATAACCAAATAAAAATAAATGTATGAACATCAAAATAAGAAATCAAGATTTAAAATAAAAAGAAAATTATAAACAGAAAAAAGAAGAAGAAATAAAGATAACAAATGAATTAAATACCATTTTCATTTAGCAACTCGGAATGAAATGTGAAAAAAACGAAAAAAAATAAATAAATACAAAATGGCCATGTGGGGACCGGGGGGGGCACCCAGGAGGGACGAGGCACAGGGTGCACCCCAACACCCACATGCATGGATGTTGAGAAAAAAAAAACCCTCCATGGGCTCATGGCCTGCACGGCTACCCTACATTGGGAGAACTGCCGTTGCTGTCATCACCCTCTGGTGGTACATCAGAAGGTGTGCGTGATATGGGAGGCAGACCACACAAAGCCCTGGCATGCTCCTCCATGGCAGAAAGCATGCAGGTCTGAAAGGTTTGGTTCTGCAGGATGATGGTACGGAGATCCCCATGCAGCACCTCATGGGTAGCACGCATTTCTGCCTGCAAGGCCTCGCGTGATGCCCGGATCTTCTCACGGGTTGCCTGGAGCTCAGCTGAGAGCGTGCGTGTCAGCTGCTCCAGCTGCTGCTCTGAACTTGTACTCCGGGACACCTCAAGTTCTCCTAGAGTATCTCTGAGGGACCTGTGTTCTAACCTCAGGGCATCCCTGTGGGCCTGTGACTCTGCTGATATGCTGTGTGCAGAATCTCCAGTCCAGCCCATCTGTCCCTGTTGGACGCCAATATGTCCTCTTTGTGTGAGTGGCAAATACGCTCTGTTGCGTGCTGCTGGAGCTCCATCTGCCTTTCAGGGGGAGAATGAAAGTGGCCACCCTATCCACGGCCTGAGCTATCATCTCACATGATGCCCCCTGTTGTGGTGCTATAGTGTACATGGAGTTCTCCCACACAGTAATGCCTGGTGGTGCATGGCTACCGCGTTGGGGGGCACCACACCTGTTTGAGGCAAGCTGATGTGCACCTTGCTGTCCTGGTACTGCCTGAGGCTGCAGGACTGCATTCCTCCTTTGATCTGCTGGCCCAGGAACAGGAGCAAATATTGTGGAGTGTGACCCTGCATCCGTAACCAACACTGAATGCCCCATAGAGTGGTCTACCCCCAGTGCAGGTGGGCTGGACAGAACAGCATCCCTGCCTGAAACACTCACCTGCGACGGGACATAAGTCTCAATGTCCGATTCAGCACCTGATTCATAGAGGTCTCCGGAGGTGTACCCAGAGACACCCGTGGACAGTATGGTCTGTAGGAGTAATGGGTTTTCATCCACCACTACCCTGTGTCCTCCACTGGTGCCTGGTTGTGGCTGTGAGTACTCCTGCCTCTGCGCCATCTCCTCCTCCACAACAGCATCTAGTGCCTCATCATCTGCAAAAACATAAAAGAAAAGTAAAGAATACAGGCATTAGCAGCATAGCACACACACATAGGCATCATGAGGTACACATCAAATACATAAATGACACATGTCACACATGACAATAACTCTGGCGTGCATGCACTGGCAATGGGTTGGATGGGGAGGCAAAAAGCAGACACTGAGGACTCCAACATGGAAAAGAAATACATGTTCTGCATGCTGGATAGCACTGGCATCATACATTAGCCTATGAGTGGCATGGACAATCCACATACATGACACATGCCAGCACACAGATAAAATGTATCATAGCCATGGCAGATTTGACAAGGAAACCCAGATGGTAGCAAATCAGTACTGTCACCCATCCATGTGAGATGAACATCATGAAATAGAACATGCAAAATAGTGTGACAAAACACGCATGTGCCACACGCTGCAACAAAGCCAGTGTTGACTAATGCAGTGATGGCAGGCACATGGATACATCAATGGTTGGTCACTTCGACATGACAGAAGACAATTGTCATGTTCAACATTCAAACAGGGCCCGAAGTGATTGTGTGCAGGCCATGTGTATGTGCACATTACTCAGTCAGCCTGATTGATGAAATCATTCCCATAATAAGGAAACATAAGTGGGCCATTGTGAGGCGTAATCTATGTCAGAAGTATGTTACAGTTGGGGCATAAGGGCACAAAAATGTGTGATAAACATGCAAAGGATTTCATCAATCAGGAAGAATGAACAGAAAAACAGTATGAACAATGTATTGGCAAGATGGCCGTTAAGGGCAAGTGCAGTAATCAGGTGCAAATTGTCAACTGTGGTCAGAAGGGATACTTGAAAACCCAAACCCAAGGCCGGGCTATGGTTTGGAGGCACCACATGGCTGACCGATAGCAGTCATAGCTACACAGCCTCACCTGGCACTCCATCAGAACACATCACCCAAGC
Source organism: Ambystoma mexicanum (assembly GCF_040938575.1). Classification (NCBI taxonomy): domain Eukaryota; kingdom Metazoa; phylum Chordata; class Amphibia; order Caudata; family Ambystomatidae; genus Ambystoma; species Ambystoma mexicanum. The sequence goes on from NC_090925.1 coordinate 653,868,076, forward strand.
AACATAAACATGGTTTGCACACACTTGCATGGCCACTCACTGAACATTGCCTCAAGATCTGGTAGGTCTCCCACGCCTTGGATCTGATCCTCTGTGATGAAGGCTCCAGCGATAGACTCATGTTCTGTGAGTACTTCCTCCTCTGGTGGAGACCCGCTGCCAGTCACCAGAGTAGAGGCATGATTGGAAGCCAGCTTGTTCTTTGCTCTGCATTTGAGGTCATTCCACCGCTTAGAGCAATCATCAGCGGTGCGCCTGACAAATCCAAGGGCACTAATATGGACGTGATGCACTGCCAGTGGGCCCTACGTTGAGCAGTCGTAGTCTTGCACCCTGCAGTCACCAGCATTTTGCAGCCATTGGCCGACACGTAGCCCACAGGTGCATCTAGTTCCATATCATTGACGTGCCGGAGTGGGGAGCCGTCTCTGGGGTCCCAGCCTGTACCGCAAGGGCACCCTTCTTCCTCTTGGGAGGTGGTGCGGACCCTGAGTGGCTTACGCCGCTCTGGTTGGTAGGGGCTGAAGCGCAGGTGGACTGGGCACTGGAAGCAGCCAAAGGCACGATGACCAAAGGTCTCAATGCAGGCTTTGGCTGCTGGGTGATGTTGGCAGGATCAACCTCGGTGTGATGGACTTGGACCAATACTGTCCCGGCTGGGAGACTCAGAGCTGGGGTGGATTGAGCTGCAGCTGCCCCTGCAGCCTCCTCACCCTTCCTACTTGGGGCAGCAGATGACATTGCTGCCCCAGATCCACGGGGCCTGGTGACAGCAACTTTCACCACCACACGTGGCTTTGACTTGGTGACACAGAAGTCAGCCCGGGAGTCATCCTGTGCCGGTTCGGTTGACAATATGGGCCGAGTTAACAAGGCCTGAGCTGGGATGGTATCAGCTGCATCTCCCTGACCCATTGGGGGTGGGGAGGCATAGGTGTCCTGATTGGTCCTCCACACATTGGCCTCTTGGGCCACCCTGCATATGCTGGCCACTTCCCTTACCGCGCCTGACTCTTGGAGGTTGGCCACCTTTGCCTCCCTTACAGCTTTTTCACCTCCCAACCATGGCACTGATGTTTTTGTGCAAATGGGAGGTGCAGTAAACAATTGTCCTGGGCAATTGGGGTGAAAGGGGCAGGTTACTAGAAGGAATACGTACCCTAGTGCTCTAGCAAGGCTGTCTGTGACCTCTGGGGGAATATGACAGGTCACGCAACGCTCAGCCACCCCGAAAACAAAATTACAAAAATAACATGCATGCGACCCCTGTTAGCCCACGTGCGTTGAATACAGAACCTGCACTACGCTGTGGCACCCAGAACACAAAAAGAAGCATACGCGTGGTACACGCAGGCTACAATGACCTCTGAATGGGTACGCGACACACGGGGGCAATCACAGTTGAAAAATACGTGCGCGACTCACTGTCTGCCTGGAAAAAGAATGTGAAAAAGACACGCGTGTGCGCATTGGCAACACCCCCGCCAAAAAAAGAATTGAACGATGTCTGAGTATACAGGAGTACGAACTGTAACCGTTGTGAAGTAATCGCGTGTGAACCGCCAAAGAGTACAAGAATCACCCGCTCGCTCTCCACAAAAAGCACGTACAAGAAAATGGCATTCTACGCGTACCTTTTAACCCAGCCCTCACGTGCGACATCACTTACGCACGCACGCGCTAAGGGCCTTTCCTCCAATTACACGCAGTGACACCCGGACATGTAGTTTTTGCACGTGTACAATCAACATTCACCTGTGTGGAGGGAAACGCCCGCGCGGGTTACGTCACACGTCACAGACACGCTTACGCGCTAAGGGCCTTTCTTCAAATTACACTCTGACAAGCACTTTTTTCACGTGCCAAATCACTCTGTATCAAGCTGGCCACGCAACAACACACATAAAACAACGCTCCTGCCCAGAAGGCCCTTTTCCTGCCCCCCAGATCCCCGAGCACACTCCCACCTGCCATCTGCTGCTGCCTGCCTGCTGGCCACGTGCCCTGCTGTTTGGTGCCTGCACGTCAGCCATCTGCAGGGGTCCAGTTGCTGTGACCACCCCTGCTGGTACAAAAGACTCCTGACTGGCATTCCATCGCTCCACAGCCCAGCCCCAGGACCCAGTTGCCCACCCACACCTGCCTCAGGGGTTGCCAAGTCCGACACAACACCATCTGATATCAGTGGCAACCCCCCAGCAGAGAGGCAGAGGGCTGGCAGCTTCAGTGCCAATGAAGTTGGCATCCTGGTGGAGCAAGTCTTGGGGCATTATGATGCCATCGTTGGAAGTTCACGCGCTGACAATGAAGGACGGAAGAGGATCTGGAAGGACATCGTGGCTGCCATCAACGTGGAGGGGGTGGCCTGCAGCACGTCCGGAAGCGCTCTTGAAGGCAAAGCATGCAGAGGGGTGTCGGCCCGCCTTACCAACATCCAGATGAGGGTCCTGGAACGCACACACCCAACGTTCCACCTCCAGATCCTTCAGAGGCAGACCCGTTCGGAGTCGAGCGGTAAGTGTACATGCATACTGATTGGATGCTGTGCATGTTGAGGTGTGGCAGGAGTGTGCAGGTTGGACATATGTCTTGGTAGGCCCATGTATGGATGTGTATGTACAGGGACATGAGCCTGCCGCATGTGAGTCCAGTCATGTGTGAGGCACATCAATGGTGTATGTGTTCAAATGTATGGTGCCCAAATGCATGTGTGGGTTCACACATGTTTACATTTCTGTGTATGTACTGTGGCATGGTTGTGCTGTGACACATGGATGCTGGTTCCACCTTCATGTATGTGCACAATGTACACGTGCATGTGTGTGTATTTGACATGTGTGCCACTGTGATACACCATGGATGCATGTGACACTGACATGTAGGAGGCTGATTGGCAGATGTGACATGGATGGCGATGATATCACTGCGACAGGTGGTGGAGATGTACAGATATATGTATGTCTGGTGGCGTGTGTGCATGTGTTCTGCACTCCCCGTGCTGCATGTGACGTCAGGCTAACCTTCGGATGCTCATGCTGTTGTATGTGTATGGATGGTGCTGCCTTGTGCAACATTTCTGTTAATTGCGCATGTGTGTGGGGTGAAATGATATGTGTGTTGGGGAGTGTGATGCCATGTGTGAAGTTTGACACTGCCACTCATGTGCAACTGCCGTGTGTGTATCAGACCATTGTACAGTGCCCTGAGGCCTGTGTTCTGTCTCTCTCTGTCTGCAGCGTCAACTGATGAAGAGGGCGAGACGGTACTGTGGAGCACAGCAGCAGGGATCGCACCGCCAGCCGGAGACGCAAGGCCCAGCTCCCCTCCCAGGTTGTCATCTCATTGGGGAGTGAGGAGTTTGGTGCCGCGTCCGTGGCCGCAGCTGCCGAGGGTAGACCCAAGAGGCAGAGGTCGGAGGTGGACTCCTCGGCTGCAGAAGGGGCAGCTGAGACCCCACAGGGACCTATGGAGGAAGATGGAACGGAGTCATCCAGGTTGGTGGGGGGTTTGGTTGAGGAGGAGGCCGTGGAAGGGCCACACACAGGGTCTGGAGGGGGGATTCCACTGGTGCTAGTGGTGCAGTCCAGGGGCAGGGACAGGAGGCAGTAAAGGCGGCTGCGGAGGTGCCTGTGTGTAATCCTGTCCCCGATCCTGTGACTGCATCATCCCAAACCGGCACGGATGCCTTCGTCCAGACCTGTTCTCAGGGAGGGGATGTGCGAACAACAACTGGCCTTCCTCTCTGTTAGGGAGAATTCTCTGTTTAGGCTGAATTTCCTAACCTAGTGAGTCCCCCAGCAGCTTTGCTGGATTTTTGGGGTTTATTTTTTTCTCCTGCCTCTTTTACCCTCACTCTTTGACATGATTTGAGTGTGTTCCTTTGACTCTAGATGCGTTTAATGGGCTATGGAGTCTTTTACTCCATAGGGCTTCATGTGTTCTTGTGATGTGTGTTACACAGCACCCTCAGTGCAGTAACACAGGGGTGTCATAGTGACCCCCCAGTATGGACTCCATACCCTAGGACTGACTACTGTCTCCCAGGGCATGTAAAGTCACCATTGACTTTACTAGTCTTGAATTCTGAACAGAACAGTACAAACCATCATATTGTGGACGTACTGGCTAGGGCAATTCGATTGCCCCGGGGTCTGTTCTCCGTCCCCCCTGATCAAGTTTTGGCTGGTGGCAGTGGATACTACTTTTTATATTCAACCGTGAATATTACTCTATGGGATTTTCCCATTGTTCGAGGCTACTATCTTTATTTATTTAATTACAATAGCCTCGAACATACCGCCGGTTTATTTAATTATTATTAATTCTCCGGTTGGTATTTTTTGCCAAAACTCAGTTCTAAAATGGCGTTTGTGTTCTCTTCTGTGACTCCAACACAAGTTGAGCCCTTTGTTCCACTTTTTGGCGGGCTTCTCCACAGAAGCCCTCCAAAGTGGTGCCACTCTGTCTGGGGTACTTAGGAAGGGTGGAGGGGGATTTAGGCACCCTGGACTTAGTTACCTAGGCAACTCAAGTCGCACTCCGTACTGATTCGCCCAAGTGGTGAGCCGGCCGGCTCACCACTTAGCATGTTTGAGTGACAGCTAGGCTGAGTGAATGGGGGTTTTCTGCATAAAAGCAGGGCTTTGGGGACTGGAACTTCAGAAGTCGCACACAGGACCTAAGAATCCAACGCCCGCCGGAGAGTCTTCTTCCTTTGACTTGTGGGGATAACCAGTTTCATCGTCTTTTCGCCTTCCCGATGCATCTCGTGGCCACCTTGCCTGTGCCAAGCACCCAGGCAACCGGAATACCACGTTTTACCACGACCGCGAAATAAAGGGTAATGCCTTTAACCGGAAAACTCTGCGGCTGGTTTCTTCCCTGGCAGTGCAAAAACCTTCATCTTTCCTCCAAGTCGAGATCTTCTCTTCCCCTGGACGACGCTGAGAATTGCACCCGCTGCCAGGAACAACTGCCACCGCTGGAGGATCCTTCCCACTTAAGGTACCGTGTTCCGCCTGGCTTCCCTTGCCACCGACTGTACGGGGTAGATTTGGCCCCCGGCTTTCGAACCTGGGTTAGCATGGGACACCCTGGCTAAACTTTTCTGAGCATCTCTAAACTCCTTTCGAACCCTCTGCAAGAATTTCAAAGCCTAGTGTAACTGTGTGATCTTGGGCGCATTTGTGCTCTGCTCTCTCTAAGCGTGGGCCCAGCCTATGGACTTTGGCTCACCAGTGACTTTTGCTCTTCTGCCTTGCTAAAAGTGTTCCTAAATCTTAGAGTGGTGTATCTTCACATATTCTGTCTTTTTCCTTCCCTTCTTCATGAACTTATTGGAGTGCCATCTATAGTTAAGCGCTCACCTCTGTCTGGAAATAAGTGGTTTTAACTAAGACTTGTCTGAGAAGGAATAAGGGTTGTATATATTATAATAGTAACTATGTTTAGAGTGTTTTACAATAAGAGTGCTGGAGTGTTTCAAACAGTGTGTTTTTAAATAAATAATTATATACTTTGATACCAAAGCTCTGGTCAGTGTTTGCTTGTGTCATTGTGTCTGAGTGCCTATTGTGTATACTTTGCATACTGCCTAACTCTTCTTGAGGGAAGTCTGACTACTCAGCCACAGCTACCAGGTAAATCTGGGTGGTACAGACTGCTACCAAGTGGGTTTACTGCTAACACCTGTAGTCCTAAATCTTTTGCAGTGTTCTCAAAGGGAACTCCACAGGTTTCTGCCTAACACTCTCCGAGCGGACGTGGCAATCCGGGATCGTGTTGAGCCTGTCCTGGCTGGGGTGGCGTTGTGTCAACGTGGCATCCAGGATGACGTGCAGGGTTTTCGTGAGGACTCTGCACGTTATTTGGGATGCCTCATGGACCGCGTCGAGCTACTAGGACGGATCACCAGTGCTGGGTTCCTTCATCTGCTGGACCTTGTACCGACCCCTTCCTCAACTGAACCCCCTATGCGCCAGTCGTCCCCCGTGTCATCTTCCGCCCCAAGTATCACCTGGGCACCCTGTGGAGCTGCCTCTGACCCAGCGGCAAGGCTGGTGGAGGACACATCCCTGCCACAGTCGGGAGTCGGAGGTCTAGCAGGGGTGGCATCCCCAACAACTGGACCACAGCAGGAGGAGGACGTGCAGGCATCAACAGGCAGGGCTCATGCACGGCAGCAGCAGCCTCAAGGTGGGAGCGATGATGGCTCGGGCCATCAACATCAGAGAGGCGGGCATCGGCCGGAGTGTAGGAGGACCCTGGATTGGGAGCGTCTTCCCTGTGGCAGCGGTTGGGCCAGCAAATAGATGCGAAGCAGCGGCATACGGAAGAGGTACGGCTCACTGTGGTCAGGGTGGAGAACTCCATGTGCAGGGCGCTGAGGCAGGCTGAGTACCTCGAGGAAATTCGCATGGAGTTGGAGGTGGACATGGAGTTATCCCTGCGAGACCTCTGGGCCAGGGAACAGGCCTGCCTCCAGGACGTTGAACAGGATTTCGATGATGCCCTGGCCCAGGAAATCAACAAGTGAGCCGTAGGACTTGCCCACCGCCATTGTATATAGTTCATTAGTGTTAGGTTTCCTTTCTATTTTTATTTCATTTGGGGTGCATGGACTATGCCCCACCTTTTTGTGTATAGTTATTTGTTAGGTAGGGTATTTTGTAGGTTTCCTTTGGATTGTTGGGCTCATGGACCCTGGATTTTATATATTTCTGGACTGCATTTGACTTCATTGATATTTTTTTTACCCTTGGAGCAATGGTTTTCTTTTTTGTGTACCTTTGGATTTGGTTTGATGGACGAATGCTTTGGAGCCATTTTTAATTTGGATTTAATTTGAATCAGCATTCATATTTTTGGGACATGCAGCCTTTTGTTTATTATTTCTTTTATTGTGTGATTTTCTTTCATTCCCTTGCTTTTGTATTTAATACATTTTGGTTTCATACTTCATTTGTGTGGTATTCTCTCATTGGTTTCATGCACGTCACAATGTGGGTTTTCTCATTCACTTGAACCCGTTGTGTGTTTGTGACGGACATGTATTGATGTGCATACTTGTCATTTGGGATCTATCATGACATGGGTATTTCAATGTGAGGCGGATTGACTACTTGGTTGGGTGTTTGTACTGGGGTGGCGTGGGGTGGGTTTTGGGTGCTCATAAGGCCCATGAGTGTGGATACGAATCGGGCCCTGCTGGCAGGTACCTGTCAATGGTGGGTGGGTGGGTGAGTGAGTGGGGGACATGAGTCGGGGCCTGCTGGCAGGTGCCCGTCAATGGTGGGTGGGTGAGTGGGTGGGGGGACATGAGTCGGGGCCTGCTGGCAGGTGCCCGTCACTAGGGGTGGGTGGATGTGTGTGGGACATGAATCGGGGCTTGCTGGCAGGTGCCCATCACTAGGGGTGGGTGGATGGGTGGGGGACATGAGGCAGGGCTCACAAGTGTGCTCACAAGTGCATGCTGCCATGTGGGCTGCCTGCAGGGCATGGTGAGGGTTGAAGGGTAGTCCTCTGTGGTGTGGGCTGCCTGCAGGGCATAGGGAGGGTTGTAGGGTAGTCCCCTGTGGTGTGGGCTGCCTGCAGGACATGGGGAGGGGGGAAAACACACACCCGGGAGGGCCCACGATGCCAAATAGTGTGTGAAACTTCCCGCACACCCCCGAAATACACGTACCCTGCTCACACAAGGCATATCGCGTGTGAAACTTCACATGCACGCCCGAAATACATGTACCCCACTCTCGCCTGGAGTATCGTGTGTGAAACTTCCCACGCACCCCCAAGATACACGTACCCCGCTCGCACAAGGCCTATCGCGTGTGAAACTCCCCGCGTACCCCCCAAATACACGTACCCCACTCGCACAAGCCCTATCACGTGTGAAACTTCCTGCACACCCACAAAATACACGTACCCCACTCTCGTCTGGAGTATCACGTGTGAAACTTCCCACGCACCCCAAAATACACGTACCCCGCTCTGCCTGGAGTATCGCATGTGAAACTTCCCGTGCACACCCAAGATACACGTACCCCGCTTGCGAAAGGCTTATGGTGTGTGAAACTCCCTGTGTACGCCCCAAATACACGTACCACGCTGGCACAAACCCTATCGCATGTGAAACTTCCCACGCACCCACAAAATACACGTACCCCGCTCTCGCCTGGAGTATCGCATGTGAAACTTCCCACGCACCACCGAAATACACGTACCCTGCTCGCACAAGGCATATCGCGTGTGAAACTTCATGTGCACTCCCGAAATACACGTACCCCACTCTCTCCTGGAGTATCCTGTGTGAAACTTCCCGCGCACCCCCAAGATAAACGTACCCCGCTCGCACAAGGCCTATCGCGTGTGAAACTCCTGCGTACCCCCCAAATACACGTACCCCACTCGCACAAGCCCTATCACGTGTGAAACTTCCCGCACACCCACAAAATACACGTACCCCACTCTCACCTGGAGTATCACGTGTGAAACTTCCCGCGCACACCCAAGATACATGTACCCCGCTCGCGAAAGGCTTATGGCGTGTGAAACTCCCTGTGTACGCCCCAAATACACGTACCCCGCGGGCACAAGCCCTATCATGTGTGAAACTTCCCGCGCACCCACAAAATACACGTACCCCCTTTCGCCTGGAGTATCGCATGTGAAACTTCCCACGCACCACCGAAATACACGTACCCCGCTCTCGCCTGGAGTATCACGTGTGAAACTTCCCGCACACCCCCAAGATACACGTACCCCGCTCGCACAAGGCCTATTGCATGTGAATCTCCCTGCGTACCCCCCAAATACACATACCCCGCTCGCACAAGCACTATTGCATGTGAAACATCCCGCGCACCCACAAAATACATGTTCCCCGCTCTCGCCTGGAGTACCGCATGTGAACCTTCTGCGCGCCCCCCAAAATACATGTATCCCATTCTCGCCTGGGGTATCGCATGTGAAACTTCCCGCACACCCCCAAAATACACGTACCCCACTCGCACAAGCCCTATCATGTGTGAAACTTCCTGCGCAACCCCAAAATACATGTACCCCACTCACACAAGGCATATCACGTGTGAAACTTCCCGCACAACCGCAAAATACACGTACCCCACTCTCGCCTGGAGTATCGCGTGTGAAACTTCCCGCGCACCCCGAAATACACGTACCCCGCTCTCGCCTGGAGTATCACATGTGAAACTTCCCGCGCACACCCAAGATACACGTACCCCTCTCGCGAAAAGCCTATGGTGTGTGAAACTCCCTGTGTATGCCCCAAATACACGTACCCCGCTGGCACAAGCCCTATTGCGTGTGAAATGTCCCGTGCACGCACAAAATACACATACCCTGCTCTCGCCTGGAGTATCGCATGTGAAATTTCCCGCACACCACCGAAATACACATACCCCGCTCTCGTCTGGAGTATCACGTGTGAAACTTCCCGCACACCCCCAAGATACACGTACCCCGCTCGCACAAGGCCTATTGCATGTGAAACTCCCTGCGTACCCCCCAAATACACGTACCCCGCTCGCACAAGCACTATTGCATGTGAAACATCCCACGCACCCCCCAAAATACATGTATCCCATTCTCGCCTGGAGTATCGCGTGTGAAACTTCCCACGCACCCCCAAAATACACATACCCCGCTCGCACAAGCCCTATCATGTGTGAAACTTCCTGCGCAACCCCAAAATACACGTACCCCACTCACACAAGGCCTATCGCATGTGAAACTCCCCGCGCAACCCTGAAATACCCATACCCCGCTTGCACAAGGCCTATCGCGTGTGAAACTTCCTGCGCACCCCCGAAATACACGTACCCCGCTCTCACCTGAAGTATCGCGTGTGAAACTTCCTGCGCACCCCCGAAATACACGCAGGCACCCATCCACCCTGGCCATGCCCCACAGGCAGCCCGCTCACCCTCCCCATGCCCCGCAGGAAGCCCATCCACCCTGGCATGCCCCGCAGGCAGCCCACGCCAAACGGGGGTGCTTTTTCTACGCAATTCACCTGGCACGAGCGGGGTATGTGTATTCCAAGGGGTGCACCAATACATTTTCACACTTTTGGGTGCCGGGAGCGGGATGCGCATAGTATTTTTACGCAATTTCATTGTACCGGCCTTGTAAGCTGGTGCAGGGTTAGCGTGGCCTTTTGCGCTGCATTGGGGATTTCAATGCCTTTTCAATGCGCAAGGGTCGTTCTTGGGGGCATAATTGGCACTGAAGGATGTTCTCTGCGCCAGCGCTCAAAATGGTTTGGGAATTCCATGAAAACGCAGTGCGCCAAAATGCTGTTTAGCGCACATGGCTGGTGCACGCTGGCACACGCTCCCTCTCTGCGCATAAAAAATTGTTCAATAATATAGATGATAGTCCGTTCGACCAAGTTGGTCTACTTGGACTGTCGCTAGGAGTTTGGCCATTCAAAATATCCAGTTCTCTCATAAACATTGTGTCACAACACTGCTTCAATCTTTCTTGTTCATAGCCTATAGGGTCATTCAAATCATCTGTTATTTTAGGTGTATTATCAATGAAGCCCATGTTTAAATTGCTGCAGATGATTATAAATACATTATTAAATAGTTAGGAAAAGAAGTCAATGACTTTCATCATTGATTCAATCATAAGGTTGCTACTGATACATTTAGGATTCCAATATATATTCAAAATCAGTAGCCAGTTGACTTCATTCTCTTCCTCATCATTCATTCTGCAGAATAAAATCTCTGTCAACAGATTTACATTTTTGGTTTCTATTACAGTAAGGACAGATCTGTTCTTTATCAAAGTCATAAGACCTGCTGAGGGCCAACCCTTATCTCCCTTATATGCCAGGTTCAGGTTAGGCACTGTAACCATCAAGTACAAGAGATTCTTAGAGCCAAGTCTCTTGAAAGCATAGTATATCAAACTTTCCCGAATAAATGTCAGTTTCATGAAATAAGTGGCGGCATCCGGTGGTCTTCCAAGATTCAATCCTCCATTTATCGTCTTATCGTCGATGTTACCTTATTTTGTTATTTCCTCGGAAGAGATTTATGGATATTTGTTGTTGGAACAGTGTTAATCATATGTGGTTTCTGCTTTACTAATAATGCATCCATCACTGTCCAATGTTGTTGGTTGGCAGCACTAAATGTCATTGAAGGGTCGTATTGTCCTTTTGATAGCCAAACTTCAGGGGCGATCAGGGAGACAGGATGTCCAAATCTAGTTGGTGTGATTTCACTTGCGAGTCATGACCCTCGGGAAACCTAGAGGGAATTCTCCACGATTAAAGATTTTTTTCCCCAAATTCCTGGAAGGATTTGCTCCCATTGTTGGCCGTTAAAACATTCCCAGGGATTATATCTCGGGATTGCCACCCTACGAGCAGTTAACAATGCTTTTGGTATTGCAATAGATCAGTGGAATCTTCTAACGCCAATCCTCTACGTTGTTTGTCGAGGTTTTTCATGAGTTACGAACTTCATTGGTCGAGACTTCCGAGAGATCAAATCCCAAAGGTATTAGGGTATTAGCAGCCTCCTTCAGAGCGGATAGATATATAATCACTCTATGCACACAAAGTTCAGATACAAATTCAATGATCTTAATGTCTTCTGTAGATAAGAAATCTGAGCATTGGTATATGGTGGAATAGTTTGAGGACATTGAAGCGGTTTAGAATGAAACCATCCTTAGATTAAATCAATCGTACAAAAGCAGCAAAGGCACATGTAAGTCTTGTCTAGGGAATGTGACTGTGTGTCTTGGAGAGTGACGTCCCTGAAGATTTCAATCCAGTACCTACATCCGGACTGATGTCTGCATTTCGTTTAGGCATTTGGAATTCAGAAGTTTGGAAACTTTTCTCATTTGGCTTTGTAGATCTGGTATGAACCAGCCAGTGTCTGTCATGATGCCTACCCCCGGGCATCCAGACCAATTCCATCAACTCCGGAAGCAGGCATCATGTTACCCAGAGAAAGCCCATCAACCCCTGTTAGGGGCTATATGGCAACAGTCCTGGCACCATAGGCGCCAGGCTCATATGTTAAAACTTACCTGATGCAGACCATGCTGCAAGAGATCCAAGCCCATGTGTGGCTTGGAAGAGACTACTTTAGGGACTATTTTGTTACTCGGGTGTGGTTGTGGAGGAATACTTACCTGGGACTACTTTGGAGGCTATTTAAACCACGCCTGAAGAGCAGCACACGCTTCGCGTTATTCTGCATCCTGCAGCGTAACGCTCACCGTGCCTGCAGTCAGCATCCAGCCTCTTGCCACGGCCGCCTCGAGTCCAGAGCGCCTAGAAAGAAGGGAAAGAAGAAGAAAGGTTAGAACAAGAACATTATTGGGTTTCTTACCTGATTCCGGATTCATCACACCTCTGAACTTGAAAAAGACGTTATTTTAAACACGTTGCATCGCCAGCAGCAGCGCCGCGCCATACTCACCGTTCCTCGCAGCATCTCTACGATCCGGCGCTGTCTCCATCATTATGTTGCCACATTCAAGCACATAAAGGGGACAAGAAAACAACAAGGTGAGCTGAGGGGAACAAACAAGGACAATCTCTTGCCACCATATACTTAACTGATTTAACCGCTGGAGGTATTATTCACCAGCACGCCAAATCTTCTTACGCCGCACCTGTAAGAAAAGAGAAAGCAGCGAGTTAAACCTTGGCATCATTTAACGGACAGTGTGGGATAGCACAGGCTTTTACCTGAACGCTTTCAGCTGCCACAGGACTATCTTCTTTTGGGTCTAAGCTGCAAGATAAACAAAGGAATTGGACAAGAGTGATTATTCAGACATTTTTGACCTCTTAAGAACTATATACTTACAGTCCTTCGCCAGGAGTCTTGGAGACAAGATTTGTCTAGAACTCTTTCAATATCCTCAAGCCAGTGAAGTAACTGGCCATCAACGCACCCCTGCGTTCCTCGCAGGATGGAGAGCTCATCATTTAAAACTATAAGGTGAGCTTTGTGAACAGGAATATCAGAGGTGATAAATGGGGACGCAGTGAGGGGCTATTACTCAAATCCACGGGTGGCTAATTCCCTTTCTCTGCCTTTAGGAGACTACTTCTATGGGTCAAGCAAACGAAGCTAGGTGGGCCAGTCCAGTCAGTCATCTCTGCACTACACATCACTTTGGTGGAGACCGTGGCTGTCCAGTTCCACCCGACACCCCTGTTGGAACAAGGTGAGCGTAACAGTGTCTCTCTTATAACGTGAGGAAGAGAGGGGTATGTGGGTCCAAGGAAACAGGCATAACCCGCAGATTATTATCATCCATAGGAAATTACACTTCGTATCCGATTCTGGAGAGTATGCTTCCTCTATTCCATCTTCTATCATGTAGGTAGACCGATTTAGGAGCTCTTGAATGTTTGACTGGTCTTTAGAAATTTCTAGAGATCTTGTAGAAGTATCTATAGTGTCATCATTCCTGTCCATTTATCAGATACTCTCTCCCCCCCTGGTTGGAACTTAAATTTAGAAAAAAAAACTGTTTTGGATGGGGCTGACAGGTTACCTATAAACAATTTGGCCTCGTTAGAGTAACATTTTGGAGATCTCTTGATGTTTTTGTTTTTTCTCTTGAGAAGATTATTTTTCCCTCTTGATTCCAATTTTCATTTCTTCCTCTTTTGGAAGATAGGGAAATGTGAGAAATATGAAGGTGTCTCACTTGCTAGTCGCCGGGGATCTGTCATCCAGGTGGCCAGGACACGGCCATCGCTATTGGATCCAGTTCCTGGGGGTGGACAGTGGGGGAGGGTCACCAGGATGAGGGGTACTCGGGTGTGGATGTGGTACACCGAAGGTTGAGACACTGTACCCTCTACCTTGCCATTTACCTGATATGTCCAACACAAGGGTCAGGAAGAGTTAGGCAATTGATAATAATCACACACACCTGATGGCCCTTTTCCTTCCTCACCGGCATATAAGGCAGAGCACAAGTGCACACTTTGAGCAAGGCCGAACGCACGAGGAAACAGCTACAGCAAACTGACAGTTCAATCAGAGGAGAAAGGCGTTGAGACCTGGAAGGACAACAAAGGGGTAACTGCCCTTGCCCTTTTCACCTCAGACCTGGGAAGCCTTCGAAAAGGGAATGACAAGACCGAGAAATACAGTTGATGTCTGGTGGAACACATTTCAGCGGTGCATGGGGCCTCCCGCATTGATAATACAGGCGGGGAGGCACGCTGGCTACAATAGTACTGTCCTTGAATCCAGAAGCAAGCCAAGCCAGCAGACCTGACACAATTGGTGAGTCGGAGGAAGCTGATAGCAAACAGAATCATATTGAGCCCAAGGATTCAAGTGGCAACTTTAGATGAATTCAAGAATTTGAGAACAGAGAACTTGTGTGTGTTTGAACTTTTAGGGGAAGCTCAGAGTAGGGCCAGCTGCAGAGTGGTCAGGCACTGCAGGAGTGCTCATTCAAAGGACTCTCCCTAGCCCCTTCCACAGTGAAACTACAAGTACCAGAAGGCCGTAGGAAAGGGCGGTGTGAGGTGTTGAAGTGGTCCTAAAAGGGTCACGTCAAATTTTTGTACACTCAAAAGTCTCTGACCTATTGTTAAGAGAAAGCTAAAGGAGAGTGAATCCTGCATTGTGATAATGCAAAGTGAACTGTATATTTGGCAAACATGAACCCGGTTTGAGGGATGTCTGTGAGTTGAGGTGAACAGTAATACACCAGTTGACACTGAGTAGACAAGAGTGAACCCGACCGAGGTTGTCCGCAGAGGGAAGCTGCAAGCTGCATTTGAGAGGCCATAGTGAACCTGACGGAGAGAGGCCCAAGTTGCAAGAATGATCCAAGCCCGGCAAAGGGAGATCATTGGGAGAAGAACAATTGTCCAAGGTGCAAGACCACAAAAGGAACTTTTGTTTGTTTGAATGTTGGAAGGAGTGGGTGGTTTGGATTGCTACAGGGCGCTGATTCCCAATATAATACAGGAGTTTTATTCTCATTTGAAATGCATTTTGCTTTTCACTATATTTAAGTGGCAATTCTGATTTCCTTTCAAGTAAAAGAACTGTATTTTCGTGTTGTGTGCGCAGTGTCAAACTGATAACCCTATCGTGCAGCCTAAGTGTAGGTTCTTTTAGTAAATCATGTTCAATCAAATTGAACACTACTTGTTTCCACAGGTATAGTTGGCAGTTCAGATGGGTAACCAAGAGCACGCCCTGCCGAGCCTCACATAGAATATAATGATAATTTGCAACTTATGGCTGCCCTCGATATTTAACAAGATACATAGGATTGGAAGGGAGCTTGAAGGAGTAATTTCCATTCCCATACAAATAGTGTGAATATGAATTTCATGAAACCCCTCATTCTGGAATTGCACAGTAATATTCATATGAGAAGGGAAAGGGACGGGATACTTACATTTGTTTAATGGAATCTGAAAACAATTATCCAGGTTTGGATGGGTTAGCTGAAATTATAAAACAGTAGCCCTGCTTCCCCTACGTGTAACCTGAAAGGTTCTGATTCAATTCACTATGAGTACACTTTAAAAGATAAACACATACTGGTAATCCTCACACCATATTTACATGGGAAAGTGGGAGCATACAATAATTCTCTGATAACAGTATTTGTTGGTAACAGTTGGGAAAAGCAAACGTCCTAATTTTTAGATGCAGTTTAATGATGCTAGCATATTAAAGAAACTACAATGTTTTGAAGAATCCTTTTTCGATTATGACCCATTTGCATTTAAACCCAATGTCCGGTAAGTGGTAGAGTAAAAACTAGAACATTTCAGTTATTCAGGCTTCAATGTGTATACCGAATTGTTTATGGAAATGAATGCTTTTGTCTGAAAAATAGTGAGATAAAGGGTGTTAGGTCATTTTTGTTTTTATGGACATACTTTCTGTGGTTAAGTAACATTGTGGTGACTTCCCCTGCGTACAAATGGGGACCTCATTTGTCCTAATTTCACCTTTAATATGTTCATTTAAATACATTTGAGTTTTTATCAAACTACCTGTTTCTTGTCTATAATTATAGGGTGGAGCTGTTTAACTAGGAGGTATTAGATCAAAGTGTCTACTTGATGTAGTATACATTAGTTAACATATGTCTTACCATGTGAGGGATTGCCATCTGGCAGGGTGAAGGGCAAGCCTGTGCCCAGTTGCCTCAATATACTGCTCTGCAGCACCTGTTCTCCAGTGGCACCTAGCAGAATCAGAGGTCACAGGCTCCGTCTCTTCAGCACAGGAGCTGCATTTTAAATATGCACCCATGTTATGAAAGGTACATGCTTATGAGTGTTTATATTTTGTTTCCAGATATATCTTTAAATATAAGCCAGACTTGAGCTAGTGTATGGTGGATGGAATTTTTCATAATTATTGCAGCCACTAGAAAATGATATCACACATATGTCAGCCCTGGGAGCCCAGCTAAGCTGGGAAGTGAATATGTGTATTCTTCCAGGACAGGCTAGAGCTTGCCACTGCTGGCAGTAGTCATGATTGCCTATCTTTGTTCCTTTGCGGGGGCAGACTCAGCCATTCCACCGGAGGCTGCCATGGGAACACAAATCAGAGGGCACACCCATTCACAACAGGAGTAGCCTTTTACCACAGTGCTTCATATCTAAGGGTCTTTGGGCCTCATTACAACTCAGGCGTTAAGGGTTAACGCCACCGTGAACCCTTAACGCCTGATTCTGATTTTAACGCCTGCTAAAAGCAGGCGTTAAAATCCATGGCGCTAACCTGCCATGGTGCTAATTACGCCGCCGTAATTTACGGCGGCGTAATTAGCGCCTTCCCCACTCCCATTATGCCCTATGGGGCAAAAATGGGAATGGGGAAGGGAAAATGGGAAATGGGGATTTACCGCCCCACTCACCTTGGAATGGGGCGGTAAATCCACCATCCACCATGGTGTAAACAGAGTTTACACCATGGTGGTAAAGTTGGTGCACTTAGCACCAAGGTTGTAATGAGGACCTTTGACTCTATTGAGAATGGAAGGGGGGGGGGGTTAGTGTAAACAGAGTGAGCTCTTCACAGCTGGCGGGAGATTCTACCATCTAATTTCTCTCTGCCTC
The DNA here is from genome assembly GCF_040938575.1 of Ambystoma mexicanum. Lineage (NCBI taxonomy): Eukaryota > Metazoa > Chordata > Amphibia > Caudata > Ambystomatidae > Ambystoma > Ambystoma mexicanum. The sequence continues at coordinate 653,885,198 of NC_090925.1, forward strand.
TATATTCCCTTCCTATCCCCGCCACTTCCTGTCACACAAAGCACTTTGGGTGGGATGTCAGAAGGCAAAGTCCACTTGTTCCAAGAACAGGGGTTGGGCCCCTAAAGAATACTATCTTTAGTCCGATCAACCTGGGATTTGTTCTTTAAAGGAAGGGGTCTCCCACCAATTATTTGAATCATCTCTGGACTCCAAACCTTCAAGAAGATTTTGTTGGACCCAGTTGGGAGAACAGTATTTTCCAAAGACCCCCAATTGTGAGGTGAAGAGGTGATTCAAGTCAGAAACAATTCTGAACTATCCCTATGGGCCATTGACGGAGAACTGTTGCTGGAATAAGACCTGCATCTATGCCAGCCACACTGCTGCCCAGGATATCAGCATGTTGAAGTACCACTGAATAGTGTGGCCAGCCTCCCCCATGTTGGAGCTTGAGAAAATGACTCATCTTGCACCTGAGCCCCTGGATTGGGACTTTTGAGAGCAAATTTAAAGGATTCATGCCAGTTCACTGTCAAACTGCAGGGAGCCATGATGTGAGCATTTTCACCCAGATCGAACCACCAAAACCCTCGGGAGCTGCCATTGGCTATCGCTGAACTTCGAATCGCTGTCCTGCATGTTCAAATCCATTCACCACCCCACCACGCCATCTGAAAGTGTGGCATAGCCTTTGCTCGAAGGACTGCTGGCTTTCCACTGCTCGAACTGTGGTTCGGACCTCCAGCTTCATCATTGCAGACAGAGTCACTAATCAAATCGAGCAGTGGTGTTCTTCCCGAACTGCGTCCTTTGAGCTCCCACATCAAGCCGACTCACATGTGCATCTCATCATCTATGCATCTGCCATTGAACCTCAAATATGGAACAGAACCTGATGACATAGACGATCCACAGTGCTTCTGTAATGTTTTGAACCATTGCCCGTTTCAGTTTTACCCCGCTTCAACACCAGGTTGCCGTTGAACCTGCGTGACTGTCGCATTTCGTACCACATCGAACCGCCAAACAGCACCAAGATGCCTGTTTTGCCCTTGTGGAACCACCAAGACACTGAAAAAGTATTATTGACTGACATCTGCCCCTCTGGTTCCATTTTGGGCCGTAGATGATGGCTAGTTCACATTAATCTGTTTTGCAAAACTAGAACATAACCTTTGACCATCATAGTTTTATTGCCCCCTTCACTGCCCCCATCTCATCACCCCATATTCTGAATTCTTTCTACATGAGTAGGCTTTTACACTGCTTTCCGGTTAGTTTTCATTGTACATTGGGTGACATTACAACCCTGGCGGTAGCCATGCCTGTAAAACAGGCACAGCGGCCACCGGAGTTGCATTTTTCCAGCCCCTGGCAATGGCGGCATACAGGGCTATTTCCACCCTAGCGGACCCTGTATGTCCCCATTGGCAGGGGCCTGAATGCATTACTCCCCATTCCCATTTGAGCCCCATAGGGCTGTTTGTAATTGTGCCGGTGCGTCCTACTGGCTGTGCTCGCAGGTGCCTTTCTGCCCGCCAGGTCAGACCTGGCCGGCAGAAAGGCACCTGCATGCACAACTCGTAGTTTGCTGGTGTGGGAACTGCGGTACCGGCAATCTTACCAGTACAGTAGTTCTTGGACAGGAAAACGTTTACCGAGGCCCAATTGTGTTTTAATGAAAGTGTACATATTTGTATATAACCTTGATTAAACATTCCTTTATTTTGGAATATTTTACTTTTCTGTTTGGGTTGCTACTATTTCACATTTACACCAGTATTAAGAGTATAGCCTTCCCTCAGGTCATGTTACCACAAAAGGATAAGGAGGTGTTTTACCTTTATGATTCTTAGACTCTTGGTTGTAGACGTGTGAGGGCTGAGTAGGTGCTTTAGCCTCTACTCATTCTAGTACTCCTGCCAGGCAGAAGTCAATTTGTCACACACATATTGATGTAGATACTGTCTACGGTACATCCTAACAGTTATATGTAGCTTGTGTATTTAGTAAAGGCTGCTATTATTTTTGAAGAGCCTTTCAGCGCCATCATTTTATTTTAATACTAACCAATATGTTGTGGGTTCAACATTTCTGCCTCTCACTTACCTCGATGGTGGTTTCAGCCTGCCTTAGGCCCACGCTACCAAAAGTGCAGGAAAATAACATCTACCTCTGAGCCAAGTTCTTGTACAAGTTTGAGAATTGTATATAGAAATCTTTGCCCATCCTCATTGTACTTCTTTTGGCTAAAATAAGATTGATTTTGTATTCATTAATTGGATATTTAATAGGTGCTTGTAAAACAAGAATAGTGTTTGAAAGTGCCACAAGGCAGAAGGGATTGGAGCAAGGGAATGAAAACACAATGTAAATGACAGTAAATAAATAATGAAACAAAAAGCAGTCCAACTAGGCTGTGTGACATTCGGAACTTGCAAGTACAGTGAAAAAGAATGGGGGAAGAGGGCAGGTGTGTACGTGCTATAGAGTCCACCAATGGGAAAAGTGCCAAAGGTGTCTGTTGGGGAGGCAATAGGTAAGTGCAAGGGTGGAGAAGTCCCAAGCAAAGAGTGAGTTCTACCCCCCAACAGGTAAGTGCAGGGCTGGTACACCACCTGACAGGTGGGTGTGGGTCAGAGGAAAGTGTAGGTTGGCTCGGTGCTGGAGGCAAGGGGGCAGAAGGCCAGGAATCTACTGGACTCTTGAGGGGCCAGGCCACTAATCTTAGGGACTGTGGGGATATTAGCACAGGAGGGAGAGAGGAAAGGAGGAGAAAAGAAAAGGCTTGAGTTGTTTGCAGATTTTGAGGTGGTTTGGTTCAAGACAGAGAGGCAGAGGGAGACTGCTTGAGAGGAGGGAGCCAGCCGATGAGAGAGAACTGCCACCAACTCTCTGCTTGGAGAAACATCTGATCAACAGAGAGTAGGAGCCAAAAGATCGAAGGGATCTGCAAGGAGGGTGTTTAGTAAGAGAGAGCTGCCAGTTGTGTGGTCCCAGGTCCCAAAAAGCCTTGTGGATGATTCAAAGGGTCTTGAATTTGATCCTTAAAGCAACCGGGAGCCAGTGGAGAGATTCTTTATGGCTGTAGAGATACAGTCCCTGGGCTTGATGCCAAACATAAATCTTGCAGCCCTATTCTGGATTAGATGAAGAGGGCGTAGGGAAGAAAGAGGCAGTCTGAGAAAGAGGCTGTTGCAGTAATCTAGCCTGGAGAGGACCGGAGCTCTAGAGACATTGAGCCTTGCGGGGAAGGTGAGAAAAGGAAGAATGCTTCTAAGGAGGTGAAGTTGAAACTGGGCCTTCTTGGCAAGGTTCAAGATATGAGGAAAAAAGGAGAGAGAGGAGTCGCAGATCACCCTGAGGTTTCTGTCTTCAGTGGAAGGAGAGGGATGAGAGCCCATAGAGGGTGGCCAGAGTACAGGAGGGAAACAGGGAACAGGTCCCCGATAGAATTAATCTCAGTCTTATTGGCATTAAGACAGAGATTGTTGGAAGTGCACCAGAACTAAACGGCAGACAGGCAGTCAGCAGGGATGATAGAGGAGGAAGAAGAGGAGGGAATCTTGAAGAAGAGTTGTGTGGTGTCTGCGTAACACTGGAAATGAGGAGAGAAGGTAGAGATCAGGTGAGTAAGAGATGCAAGGTAGATTTTCCAAAGCCAAGGTGAGCGGATATAGACCTGGGGAGCACCAAATGTAGATAGAGTGGTAGCGGAGGTGAAAGAAGCCAGGAGCACATGGGAGGGGCGGTCAGTAAGGAAGCAGGTCAACCAATCCAATGCCCTGTCTGAGATACTAAGGGTATCCTGGATTTTGTCAAACATTGCCTTGTGTGAAACATTTCCTTATCCTTTAGAGCTCTTAGGGTTTCCAGAAAGAATGCAACTAGGTTCAAGTCAAAGAATGCCCTAAATTTTCATCCAGAAATATGTTCACTACTCTGAAAAATATATGCTACTTAATTATGCCTAACATTTGACTATTTGTTAACACTCTAAAAAACTGAAAAAGGAAAAGTCAGCTTTATTACCAAAGGAACATTATTTAAGTATGTGTTTATTGTTTATTTTGTGGATATTTATGAGCACTGACCTACCTTTAAGGAAGCGTTAAGTGCTTTACATGTGTGGGTTGCTGGGATTACAGATAAGGGGTCAAATTAGAACAGGAAATGTTACTTTATATTTTAGCAAAATGAGCAGTTATTAGGGTTGAGGTGGGAGTCGGCCGGTGTATGAAACTGGCGCGGCATACATTGCGTGCAGAAAGAGATCCTTGAAGAAGAGCATGTTTAGCACTTTTATGAATAGGATGAGGTTTGATAAGAGTCTAATGCTATTGGGTACGAGGTTCCAGAGATCAATAATGGGTGTATTTTGAGGTGTTTTGTATGTTTTTTGTATGCATTCTTACAGCTTGGTGGTGGGAGTATGCAAATAGGCTACTTTCTAAGTGGTGCAGCTGTTCCCGAACTTGATGTGTGCTCGTAGGGGCCACCATTCGAGTTCAATCAATGTGGATGTAATGTGGTCAAATTTAAAGAACCCTTTGATGATGTGGGCTGTGGTTTGGAGAATACTTGTCATTGGGGGCCGGGTTTAGGGGGATAGGCCTGTGAATGAACATTTCTAAATTGCATCTGTTAAAGAACTAGGGTCTGTACTGTGGATCGGCAATCATTATCTGCATGGAAGCATTTCATTTTTTACAAAGGCGAGTGCTGGTACCAAGTTGTCTGGATTTTGCTATGCGTGAGATGGATGTCAATGCAGAATCACACGTATTTAACATATAGGCCCTCATTACGACCCAGGTGTTGGACCATGGTGCTAATAGCACCATGGTCCATGCCGGTAACTTACCGACTCCGCCATGGCGGAATGGGGAATTACCGCCCCATTCCGAGGTTGGCTGGGCGGTAATTCCCCATGCCGCCATGGCCCTTCCCCATTCCCATTTTTGCCCCATAGGGCTCAATGGGACTGAGGAAGGCGCTAATTACGGCACCGTAAATTACGGTGCCGTAATTAGCTCCTAGGTCCCTTTGCGGGTTGGTTTTTTAACGCCTGCTAAAAGCAGGTGTTAAAGTGCTACCCGCAAAGGGACCTCGTAATCAGGCGTTAAGGGTATAACGGCGCCGCCACCTTTTAGGGCGCCATTAACCCCTTAACGCCTGGGTTGTAATGAGGGCCATAGTGTCAATAGGTGGTTGGAACCCTCTAGGTTCATGGCAGAGAGCCAGGTCTGGATGTGGATGTGATACTCGTGAGGAAGATGAATTCTGGTGGATGTCTTTGTTGAGTAGATTTTTATTAAAATTAGAGAGTCATCTTAGTGTTGATTTGTGGATGTTGTGGCTGACATGGGGAGACTCCCTGGTCTCTATTTGAAGATTGAAGATCAAAGGTGAAAGGATGACTCTTTGTGGCAAAGTGGATAGATGGGAGGGAGGCTATCTCAGGGGCAACTACTTTTTCAGGAAAGCAAGACAATGCACAGCAACACAGGCTTGAATCCCGGTCTTGCGCTTAGAAAATGGTCTCCGGTTTTAAGTGAGTTATAAAACAATTATAATTATAATTTTGGTGGGTGATCTGGAACTATCCACCTGGACAAACTGATATCAGTCTTTCTAGGTATAAGGTTAACATCTGCAGTCTGTCTAGGTATGAGGTGAATCTCTAGAGAACAGTCTTCACAATAATAATAAATATAGTATATAGCATGTCAAAGAAGGCTTTATGTCTGCTGTTTTAAAGGCTGAGAAAAGGAGTACGACTACTATCATTAAGCATAGAGAGAGCATTACCTACCCCTTTGAAGCTGGACATCTCAGTGCTGAACCATGGTCTGAGCCATATTGGTCAGTATGTAAAAGGTGACTGGTGTTGATGTGTTCTTGAGGATGAGTGGCTACAGCTTATTTGAATATCTTTCCAAAGCGTTATGGGGCGATATTTTCTGAGGTAATGAGCATCCAGTGTTGTTATTTTCAGGATTCTTACTATTTGTTCATCTTTGAGGGTCATGGGAATTGTTCCTAGGATGAGGAATACATTGGCCCTCATTACGACCCTGGCGGATTTTTTCCGCCATCGACGGACTTTTCCGCCATGGCGTAAAGTCCGTTTACGCCATGGCGGATGGCGGACTTACCGCCCCATTCCGAGGTTGGCGGGGCGGTAAGTCCCCATTGACCCATTTACCCTTCCCCATTCCCATTTCGGCCCCATAGGGCTCAATGGGAGTGGGGAAGGCGTTAATTACGCCACCGTACATTACGGTGGCGTAATTAACACCAAGGTCCCATAGCGCCATGGATTTTTACGCCCGCAAAAGCGGGCGTAAAAGTGACCATGGCGCTTTGGGAACTCGTAGTTGGCGGTAAGGGGTCGGCGCAGCTAACGCTGGCGTAAACCCCTTACCGCCAGGGTCCTAATGAGGGCCATTGACAATTTCCAGAATGGATTGTCAGGGGAATCTGTGATGAATTGGATTCTGTCTCACAGGAGTACAAGGGTGTGCAAGGACAAAATGTCTCGCTCAGCCCTCACACGTCTACAAACCAAAACAATGCAATCTTAAAGGTAACACAAGGACAGTTAAGAGATATACCTCGTATGCCTTTTGTGGTAATGTGGGCGAGGGGCAGGCTATATTCCTAAGAGAGGTGTGAAAGTGAACCAATAGTGACCCAAGCAACACAGCATAACACAGTATAACAGTCCAAAACGAAAGGCAATGTCAAATCAAGGCTCTATAAAAATAAAAAAGACTTTAATGAAACACAACATCTGCAAGAGGAGCAGAAGAGATTACTATATAAAAACCCACCCAAAGGAAAGAACACAAGTGATGCAACAGATTGGAGAAAGTAAAACTCTGAGAATAGTTCCAAGGGTGTTGGTAAGGAACTACCAAAAAGGATATCTTGGTGAAGACAGGGATGATCGTGACCTAACCAGGCTCAAGGGCGCAAGTGGACCTAGGGTGAAGTTCAGTGTCAAAGTTCTTGAATTTGCTTCTTGGTGGGCTGACACATCAGACTCGGGTATGAACAATGATGTAATCTGATCATTGTCAGTTGAACTTGTAGGATCATGGAGTCCTTGTCAACAAGCGGGCATCGAGCATTGGGAAATGCTTGTGGTCTGTGCATTTGCACAGCAGCGGTTCATGTTATGCAGGTTGGGGTGGTCCAAAGAACGATTCAACTTTGCCCATTCCAGCCCGACGGGTGTCGATCATGAAGTGGTGTTCGAGGGAGCATTGATATGCGAAAATGAGACAGCAGTTCACTTTGGGCCTGGCAAGCGACTTGCTTGGTGAGGACACAATGCTGTGTCGAGCTGACATTAATAAAGTGCACTAGTTCAAATGGTTGGAGGAACTTAGATACCAGCACCAGCGCCTTCCCTCTTGTTCAGGATACAAGGAACATGGAGCAAGCAGTTTGGTGTGGGTGAGTTTGGAGCTGCAGCTGAGCTGTGAGGTCTTCACAAAGGACTGAAGGGCAGGATACTCCAGTTCAGGATCTGCTGTTGCAGATTGTTGGTCCTTATCCACAGCACTGGTCACTCCCTTTGTTCCCTGGGAGTGCTTCAGGAACAGAGCCTTCTTCTGTCCTTGACATTTTTGTCTTCAACTCCGGTGAAGGACTATGGCCAGTGCAACTGTCCCAAAAGATGTCCAGGTGACAGTGATCAGACCATCTCTTCAGCCTTCAAGGATCCTTGAGGTGGTGTTCTGTTGAAGGGGTGCAAGACCACCTCTTTGAAGGACCAAAGTATTCAGAGGATTGGACTAAAGCTATTCTGCTTTAGGGGACCAATCCCTGCACCTGGCTGGAATGGACTTTGCCCTCTTGATATACCACCCAGGGTGCTTTGCTGCAGAGGAAATGGGGAGGACAGTAAAAGGAAAGTTAGACAGCGAGAGACGAAATGGTGGAAGGTGTCAAGGCGAGTTCCGTTCCACACAGGAGCAGCACAAACTCCTACCTCCTCCTGGTCTTGGTGCCTGGATTAGGCAAACGCAGGTCACTGCGACAGCCACGGGGAAAGATGGTTGGGGTCCTTGGATTGGATGGGTAGAGGGTTGTTAGTTACACCGGGTTGAGGTTTTACGGAACGGTTATGGATAGGCAGGGGATCTCTAGGAAAGGCATGCTCCTTGGCTCTGTCCTTGGACAATCTGTTTCAATAGGCAGTGGTACTGAAGTCTTCACAGTAATTTCCACATCACATGCATTCCCTCATACATGCGTTACCCTTTTTGAGGTCAAAACATACATTCAACATTCATGCATGCGTTACCCCCCTGTGTTGTAGCTTCACACTCCAATATTAACCAGCACAGAGGTGGAATTTGAATTGCAGGTTAGAGACAAGGTATAACATTAACAGTATTCTATTCACGTTGTTATCTGTTCTCTAAGGTGTCTTAAGTTGTTCAAAAAAAATACCGGATTGGAACGAGCACTCCAGCGAGGGCCCCGCAGTGCTCAAACTAGACAGACAGTTGTCATGCATAGACAAATAACTTATAGGCACGTAGCTCTGGCTTCGCCAAGCGTCTTGCTCCCTTGCGGTTTTGGGCGGGTTCTGTAGGCTGCAAGGGCCGAGGCATTTTCGTTCCTGACAAAAAAGAAAACTGTTAGTGCATGCTCCCTAGAGGTGTGTGGATCCTGTTTTCTCCCAATCAACCCAAACAATGCCCGCAACTGGCGAGCATAAAGTAGCATGCAGTTAGGAGTTAGTGTGGGCCTCATTACGACCCTCTCGATAAGTTACCGCCTGGGTCGTACCCTTACCACCATGGTGTAAACTAGCTTTACACCATGGTGGATGTTAGGGAGAATTCTCTGTTTAGGCTGAATTTCCCTACCTAGTGAGTCCCCCAGCAGCTTTGCTGGATTTCTGGGGTTTAATTTTTTTCTCCTGCCAAGAGTGAGACTCTTTTACCCTCACTCTTGGACATGTTGAAGTGTGTTTTCTTGGTTAAACCTTGTGTTGAATGGGCTATGGGGTCTTTTACTCCATAGGGCCTCATGTATTTTTGTGATGTGGGTCACACAGCACCCTCGGTGCCGTGACCCAGGGGTGTCCTAGGGACTCCCCAACATAGACTCCATACCCTGGGACTGACTACTGTCTCCCAGGGCATGTAAAGTCACCAAAGACTTTGCTAGTCTTGAATCCTGAACAGAACCAGTACAAACCATCATATTGTGGACGTACTGGCTGGGGCAATTCGATTGCCCCAGGGTCTGTTACGGTGGCGTAATTAGCACCATGGTCCCTTAGCGCCATGGATTTTAACGCCTGCAAAAAGCAGGCGTTAAAATCACCATGGCGCTAAGGGACCTTGTAATCAGGCGTTAAGGGTCGGCGCCGTTTACGGCGCCGTTAACCCCTTAACGCCTGACTCGTAATGAGGCCCAGTATGTTGAAGCGTTCCGCAATACTCTCGTGGTTGCTTCCCAGAAGTTAGTATTTCGAAACGTATCAGAAACACGCTCCAGAAACATCTGCAGCATTAACACTAGAGCGGCACTTATCTTATGATGTGCGGGGCCAAAGAAGGTGTTTTCCAGCAAGGACGGGCCCCGCGAGTGGTTTTGCCGGAGCTCTGCTGAATGCGTCCTGTCCGATGCAATCTCAAGCGCGAACAAGCGTTCACGGGTTGCGCATGCGCGGTAGCTCTTTCGCGCATGCGCAATACCTTGGGCATGTGCTTGGGCGTTGCCTGGGCCATTCGCAGGCCCCGTGTGCCTGGCTTATTCCAGAGAGTCGTCTGGGCAGCTGGGGCTGTAGTCCTATGCCCGGAGGCTGATGGGATTTGAAGTCCTGCAAGCCTCTTCTTGCTTCCGGCTGTTCTGCTGTCACACAAAGCACATCTGCAACCTGGACACAAATGACATCTGCTTAATGGATTTCCCATACCTGTTCCAGCAGCAACCTTATGCTTTCCTTCATTAGTGCTTGACTTTACGACAGAAGGTTTATTCCACTGCGCAGAGCAATCCTGCCTATCCTAATCCTCCTAAATAGGTGTGCCCTTTTGATACTTGTGCCTGTGACAGCTGCTTGCTGTGCAGCTGTCTGCAGGGAAGGGGGTTACCAGCCCCCACAAGAGAATCAAAGAGATACCAGGGGCTTGGGGTTTCCGTCCTGCCGTGTGGCAGTATCAGCCTGTCTGACCCGAATACACAATCCCTCCCGCAGTAGGGCTGGCTCACAGAAGCTGACAAATGGCCAATATCAACTTGGATATGGAAGCCATGATTTTAAGTGTTGCCATTCACTATGCCTACACCCAGGCATAGCTTATTCTTATAAAGGAATAAGCCTCCAGCCACCAGCATGGGGTAATCATGATCATCATGATTTGGGTACATATTTGGGTACATAGTGACTGATATGATGACCAAATAATAACAGCATGGAAAAGAAGAAGAAACTCTATAACACAAGAATGCCATAACAAGAAGAAATCACGATAATCCAATAGTCTGTAAAAATGTAACTCAAGCAAAACGTATGCAATTAGCAAGACATTGTTGTAGCCAACTGTATTATTTGTTTCCCCTAGGCACCATGGGAACAGCAACATTGCAGGCAATGATGACTAGATGATGCAGTGAGAAGTCTAAACCTTCCTAAACCTTGCTATGCAGCTATGATATTGGTTTCTGCTCTCCATGCTGTTATACCAAGTCATGCATGAGACATCAACTATGAAGGAAAGGTTTTCTCACCTGAGAACAGAATAGTTATAACCTGGGTATTCCAATCAGATCCGGATGTCTGTAAGTGTAAAGGTCTGCATGCAGCCAGAGGTTGGGTCACGTGGTTAGGCTGTATAGAATTGCCAGTTTGTGTGTGTTGCAGTTAAGCCATTCACCCCAATGGCAAGAGGAGGTTCATTGGAAAAGTAATCTAAACATTGTTTTGCTTTTCTAAATGTGCACAGATATTGTAATTATTTGTCTCCCCACTTTTCTGAACAGAAAATCATAGTACACTTGAAAGGCAAGAAATCACACACAAACATTCAGCCCGATAATAGAATGGCTCTTAATAGCCATTTGCTACATATAAACGTCAGGAATAGATCACTGTTAAAGTGCCCTTTCTTCATCTCTTCATCTCTGCCAAAATCTGCACCAGGGAACTCCAGACCAGGCGAACAGAGAGATTTGTGCGTAATGGGCAATTAGGAAGCGCAACGTCTATCCTTCCCCTGAAGCTCCATCTGATCTCCTGTAACACTGCAGACTGGAACAATATACGTTTCAAGTGATTGAAAGAATGCAGACAGTATCCAGAGCTCACATTAAACTGCAGCCTTTACTGAGTCTTGAGGAAAATGTCCACTACAGCTCGCAGAATGCATTTATATCCCAAAGGAGTTACACAATGGCCCTTTTTAGTACAGCTCAGACCCATACACCCTCTGTTAAAAAATGACCATCATATGGGAGAAATGAGGTTGCATTTGTGGGCACTGCTGAGATTAGGTAAACTGTGTTGACTGTCACTAGTTTTATGCTGTAAGTCACATCATGGGACAGACAGGACCAAGAGTATGGCAATATTAGAAGGGATAAACATAGATTGAAATGCAAACAGATGAAGCATTACTTGTAAAATAATCCCTAGAAAATATTGCAGGAAGGTCAAATGTTTTGGAAGGAAACTGCATACTCCACACCACTGACTGCTGAACTTTGCAATGGGGACCAAGTTTAATTTTTTTCTGATTAACGCTCAGATGCAAAATAAACTGACACAAAGTGAAATCTCCAATATCACACTTGGGATCATGGAACTCCCCCCAACTAACCCAAATCACCCATTGATGTTGCTGGAGAGTTGGGCCAAGAGAGAGATGCTGCCATTATTGCCACCTCTGTAGCAGGCAGTGGCAAGCATTCAATGAAAGATGTCATGCACAATCTTACAGAACATGAAAGATTCAATAGGGTGCAACATATATACTGAAGATAGACATATAAGTGATTCTTAAAGGGCCTGTCCTCAAAGTCATACAATCACTGAAAGCTACACATATATACATTTTCACCCACTAAAAAAAGTCTCCACCATTCATCCGCCCCATAAGAAGGGTATCTTTCGATGAATTTGCCTCCGTATGTGGTTTGCTTGTTGGTTAAGCAGGGGCAATGAATTGTGATATGTTTTAGGGTCTATATCACTCCGACATTCTGACAGACTCTGCAGAAGAGTTTTCCATCACCTGTCTTATGGATCGACATTATTTGCTTAGTGGGTAAATATTTAAAAGGAATCTCATGAAGCGGTTTCTCATGTTTTGACACAGAAACTGTGCTAGATATTTAGGTATGATGTTGAGTGCCTTAACAGCTATTCCAGGATCTACATATAATCGATGTTCATTTTTTCGCTTCACTGTCTGGATCCAGTCGTGTTTCCACAGTTTCTTTTTCACATAGTTTGGCATCTCTAATAAGGTTACTTTGTCTATTCCTAGATTGTTTAAGAGGGGCCAACACTGTTCTCTCCAGATATTTAACAGTGAGGAGCTTGTTCCATCCATTCCAATGAACACAATCAGATACGGGACCACCCGAGGGGAAATTAAGCATTTTTGCGAAAAACGCTCAAGGTTTTCCATACGGTTCTTGCATACAATGAGGTTAAGCCAAATCTTATCATGACTATTGAGAAGCCAGTGGTTAAAGGTAAGGTCCTTCTCCAAAAGACACCCTCCAGGGAGGCCCATATCAACCACAGAGTGAAAAGAAAAGCCTCTGCTGCATAAGTTATTGTAGGCGTGACTTCTGATTTGAAAAAGGTTATCAACGGGTTGATCGAGAATTTTCCGTATTATTTTTGGATCAAAGAGCCTTGTATTGCAAGGCTCTGCATTTTCCCATGCAATTATATGCAATCACACTGCAATTTAAATGGGCCCCTAAATCTGGTTTCGAAGAGACTTTGGTCAGCCTCTGGCTTCTCAAATACCATTTATATATGTTAAATTTTGGTCCCTTAATCGATTTCAAGACAAGAACATCCGTTTTTGCACCATTTATCTCCAGACAGTTTTTATTCATATATTAATTTAGGGCATTGAAACTGAGTTGAATGCCTATAGGAGTCTGGTTAATCAAGACCAGATCACCCGCAATAAGCATCCACCCATTATAGGGGGAAATTAACTAATGAAATGTATACGTTCAGCCAGGTCCGACAAAAAGAAATTGAAAAGAGTCAGAGCCAGCGGACACCCTTGCTTCAACCCCTTAAACGTGGATATTTTCCTGGTGAGGAAGCCCCATGAGTTGAGTCTTATCTAGATGTTAATATCTGTATATAAGGATTTCATTGCTGACAATAAATTGGCTGGGCATCGCCCTGATTCGAGCTTTGCCCATAAAAGTTCTCTGTTTATACTGTCAAATGCCGTTTGAGGTATATAAAGGCCAAATAGATCTTAGTTTTGACCTTCAAGACCCAACCTTTCAAGGCGTTGAGAAGAAACAGGTAAAGATCAGTTTTGACACTCTTCACAAAGCCCATCTGCCGTGGGTTGAATATTTTCGAATCTTTAATCCAGGTTTGAAGATAGGATAAGAGCAAAGCTACAAATAATTTCCCCAATACATCTAGGGGTGCAATTGGTCAGTAATTTGCTGGTTCAGTTCTATAGCCTCTTTTAAATATAGGTACTATGATGGCACATCTCCAAGAATCAGGCACTTCTCCCTGCTTCATTATCTGAGTGAAGAGGTTGACAATGAAAAGACTCCAGATTTCCAGGTATTTCTTTATCATATCATTGGTCAGGCCACCAGGGCAAGGGGGCCTAGATGGATTGGCCTTCCCGATCAATATTTCTAGGTCAAGTTGATCGAATTTAAATAACCATGATTTATTTTTATTTTTGTGGGAGCAATATCATTACCCATTCCTGATTTAGCATAAAGGTTTCCATAAAATGTTACCCATGCATCTTATGTCACCACATTGGTCAAAGCCGCAGCTTGGAAATTAGTATGGTTGTTATTTAGCTGCCAAAGGGACCTAGAATCTTTTTTCCTGCATTTCTTGCAGCATAGCTTCTGCATCACCCTGTATTATAGCGGCCTTATGCGCCAGTAGCTAATTTTTTTATTTTTGCTTTCTTTTCCTGATTAATTCACCACTTTCTTTGTTACATGGTAGCTTAAGTTTACGGGGATCCCTTTGTTATTGTTGTTTTTTTTTCTAGCGTAATTTGCTTATCATATGTGTGGTTTGGTAATCCGATTGATTTTAAAGCCTTGTTAGGTCTGACCCTTAATTCTCATAAGAGGGGGATATAGTTTATCTCTTTCAGATTAATTTGCACCTTCTAATTAAATCCAGCCATTGCCTGTTTATGTCTGCCACCTCCACTAGCCAAACACTGCTGTTTTATTTACACTCAAGAATATTACATTTTTACCAATTCATGATCGCTATTCCTTTTTGGTATTATTCTTAAAGATTTAACCTTATTCAGCATATTTCATGACACAAAGAATTGTTCAATAATATAGATGATAGTCCGTTTGACCAAGTTGGTCTACTTGGAATGTCGCTAGGAGTTTGGCCATTCAAAGTATACAGTTTTCTCATAAACATTGCGTCACACCACTGCTTCAGTCTTTCTTGTTCATAGCCTATAGGGTCATTCAAATCATCTGTTATTTTACGTGTATTATCAATGCAGCCCATGTTTAAATTGTTGCAGATGATTATAAATACATTATTGAATAGTTAGGAAAAGAAGTCAATGACTTTCATCATTGAATCAATCATAAGGTTGTTACTGATACATTTAGGATTCCAATATATATTCAAAATCAGTCGCAAGTTGACATTGTTCCATTCATCATCATTCATTCTGCAGAATAAAATCTCTGTCAACAGATTTACATTTCTGGTTTCTATTACAGTAAGGACAGATCTGTTCTTTATCAAAGTCATAAGACTGGCTCAGGGCCGATCCTTATCCCCCTTATGCGCCGGGTTCAGGTAGGCACTGTAACCATCAAGTACAAGAGATTCTTAGAGCCAAGTCTCTTGAAGATTTATGGATATTTGTTGTTGGAACAGTGTTAACCATATGTGGTTTCTGCTTTACTAATGATGCACCCATCACTGTCCAATGTTGTTGGTTGGCAGCACTAAAAGTCATTGAAGGGTCGAATTGTCCTTTTGATAGCCAAACTTCGGGGGCGATCAGGGAAACAGGATGTACAAATCTAGTTGATGTTTTTTCTCTTGTGAGTCATGACCCTCGGGAATCCTTGAGGGAATTCTCCATGATGAAAGATTTTTTTCCCCAAATTCCCAGAAGGATTTGCTCCCATTGTTGGCCATTAAAACATTCCCAGAGATTATATTTCGGCATTGCAGCCCTACGAGCAGTTAACAATGCTTTTGGTATTGCAATAGATCAGGGGAAATCTTCTAACGCCAGTCCTCTATGTTGTTTGTCGAAGTTTTTGATGAAATTCGAACTTCATTGGTCGAGACATCAGAGAGATCAAATCCTAAAGATAGTAGGGTATTAGCAGCCTCCTTCAGAGCGGATAGATATATAATCACTCTATGCACACAAAGTTCAGATACAAATTCAATGATCTTAATGTCTTCTGTACATAAGATTTATGAGCATTGGTATATGGTGGAATAGTTTGAGGACATTGAAGCGGTTTAGAATGAAACCATCCTTAGATAAAATCAATCGTACAAAAGCAGCAAAGGCACATATAAGTCTTGTCTAGGGAATGTGACTTTGTGTCTTGTAGAGTAATGTCCCTGAGAATTTAAATCCAGTACCTACATACGGAAGGATGTCTGCATTTCGTTTAGGCATTTTGCATTCAGAAGTTTGGAAACATTTGTCATTTGGCTTTGTAGATCTGGTAGGAACCAGCCAGTGTCTCTCTTCCAACGCGAGGAAGGGAGGGGTATGTGGGTCGAAGGACACAGGCATAACCCACAGATTAGTATGATCCCTAGGCAAATTGTACATTGTTTCCGATTCTGGAGAGTATGCTTCCTCTGTTCCATCTTCTATCGTGTAGGTAGGCAGATTTAGGAGCTCTTGGATGTTTGACTGGTCTTTAGAAATGTCTAGAGATCTTGTAGCAGTATCTCTAGTGTCATCATTCCTGTCCATTTTATCAGGTACTCTCGGCCCCCTGGTTGGGACTTAAATTTAGAAAAAAAACTGTTTTGGAGGGGGCTGACAGGTTACCTATAAATGATTTGGCCTCGTCAGATTAACATTTTGGAGATCTCTTGATGTTTTTGTTTTTTTCTCTTGAGAAGATTCATTTTCCCTCTTGATTACAATTTTCCTGTCTTCCTCTTTTGGAAGATTGGGAAATGTGAGAAATCTGAAGGTGCCTCACTTGCTAGACGCGGGGATCTTTCATCCAGGTGGCCAGGACACGGCCATCGCTATTGGATCCAGTTCCTGGGGGTGGACAGTGGGGTAGGGTCACCAGGATGAGGGATCCTTGGGCCGTGGATGTGGTACATCAAAGGTTGAGACGCTGTACCCCCTACCTTGCCATTTACCTGACATGTCCAACACAAGGGTCAGGACGAGTCAGGCAATTGATTATAATCACAAACACCTGATGGCCCTTTTCCTTCCTCACCGGCATATATGGCAGAGCACAATTGCACACTATGAGCAAGGCCGAACGCACGAGGAAACAACTCCACCAAACCAACAGTTCAAACAGAGGAGAAAGGTGGCGAGACCTGGAAGGACAACAAAGGGGTAACTGCCCTTGCCCTTTTCGACTCAGACCTGGGAAGCCTCTGAAAAGGGAATTACAAGACTGGGAAGTACAGTTGATGTGTGGAGGAACACATTTCAACGGTGCATGTGGGCCTCCCGCATTGATAATACAGGCGTGGAGGCACGCTGGCTGCAATAGTATTATCCTTGAATCCAGAAGCAAGCCAAGCCAGCAGACCTGACACAATTGGTGAGTCAGAGGAAGCTGATAGCAAACAGAATCGTATTGAGCCCAGGTTTCAAGTGGCAACATTAGATGAATTCAAGTACTTGAGAACAAAAAACTTGTGCGTGTTTGAACTTTTAGGGGAAGCCCAGAGTAGGGCCAGTTGCAGAGTTTTCAGTCACTTCAGGAGTGCACATTCAAAGGACTCTCACTAGCCCCTTCCACAGTGAAACTACAAGTACCAGAATGCCCTAGGAAAGGACAGTGTGAGGTGTTGAAGTGGTCCTAAAAGGGTCAAGTAAAATCCTTGTACACTCAAAAGTCTCTGACCTATTGTTAAGAGAAAGCTAAAGGAGAATGAACCCTGCATTGTGATAATGTAAAGTGAACTGTATATTTGGCAAACATGAACCCGGTTTGAGGGATGTCTGTGAGTTGAGGTGAACAGTAATACACCAGTTGAAACTGTGTAGACAAGAGTGAACCCGGCCAAGGGTTGTCCGCAGTGGGAAGTTGCAAGCTGCATTTGAGAGGCCATAGTGAACCCGACAAAGGGAGGCCCAAGTTGTAAGAATGATCCAAGCCCGGCGAAGGGAGATCCTAGGGGAGAAGAACAATCATCCAAGGTGCAAGGCCACCAAAGGAACTTTTGTTTGTTTGTATGTTGTTTCGATCCAGCAGGCCTTCTAAGGCAAGAGACTTTGTACGAAATAGACTTGGTCCTTGAAGATTCTGGTATCACTGAATGAACTTGCAAGCCTCGTACTGGAAAGGCTCAGGAGTGTCCTGAGCTCAGGAGTTGCGCATTGTCCCCTGCTTAAAACATGGGGAAGGGAGACCATGCCACCCCAGCCTGACTTATCATTTTGTGAACACTTCTTTCTTTTCTTAAGAACATTATCCCACACTATTTTTGCCGTATTATTATTTGATGGTCGTAACTTGCTCCAATCTTATATTTAGGTTTAGATTAGGCATTTATCTCACCCATTATAAAGTTCAATAAACACCCTTGAACTGTGATCACTTGTGTCTTTCGTTACTGTTGCCACTATGAGTTCCTTACAGAAAGGACTGGGAGAAGGTGATGGTAGGGCCTTGGTGAGTCGAGCTGTTTGAGAGGTAATGCCTAAGGCCTTTAACGTTTCTTCCTCCGGTAGGTTTTTTTGTTTAGTACTGTCATAAGTGAGGGTTTGTCTGTTGATGACCTTGATGATATGCATGGTCTCAGCCTTCTGTACTGGAGTCTCAGTTTCTTTGGTATGACTCCGACCTCTTATAGTGGGGTGGTGCAACCTTTTTTGTAAGTAGACGCTTGTGACCGCCTCATTGTCAACCCTAGTTTGTAGCAAAGGTATAAAAGACTATATGAAATTGCTGTTGAAAAACTGAAGTGTGCATGGCTGCTTTTAGAATGAATTGGATTAATAGGACCTTGCAGCGTATTCCGCAATGAGATATCATCTTCCAATGATGAAATTGAAAGTACTGCCTCACCAGGGGGATGTGTAGAAAAAGATAGCAAACACGAATGGCATTTCAGATTTGAGGGATTGGACTTCAATTCCTGCAAAAACAAGTCTCTTACGGTGTTACCGTCTTTATTTAAGACATTTTGGACAGCTAGTGATTCTGCGTCTTTCCCAATTTCATTTAGCCTTGAAGATTGATTATTAGCCTCTTTCGATTCAGAATGCTTATTGGCAAGCTTTTGCGTTGACTGTTCATAGGTGGCATCACTCCTTCTAGGTACAGTTGGAGGCAATTCTGAAGCAGCCATTTCGATCTTAGCATGCACGACTTCATTATAAGTTAAACATGGAGCGTTATTATCTTGGCAGACTCTGTCCATCCTTCAAATGCATCCTGATCTAAAGGCAGGATTGAGCTGCCACTTTGGAGATCCTTTTCCTTCCTAATAAAGATTATTTGATTAATATCAAATTTAGTCAGATGATCACGTGAAATATCATTGGGATCTTAGTAGTGTTTGGTTTTTGGCTTTGGCGATACTCTTTAGACTTCATGTTATCAGAAGGAACTACGGTTGTCAAGTCCGAATTGGCTTCTAATATGTTAGTGTCCATCAGATCGTTTAGGTCTTTTGTTATTGACACGTCCAGTAGTCGGGAATCCTTAATATTTAAAATCCACGATGTAATGATGTTGGTCAGTAGAGAAAAAGCTGCTCTTTGATTTTTAAGGGGCTTCTTAGCTTTCATGGACTTTGATAAGTTGTCACATTGAGTGCCCAGGGAGATTCCTTCTTCCATAAATTTGCATCTTTCCAAGAGGTTTCATCTATTTTGGTCGGCAAAACATGAATTACAATTTTGAGGTAGTCTCTGATGAATCCGAAATTAACAAATACCTAAAGTACATACAGCATCTTTTGCGGCAACTGGATCAAGACCAAGAGATAGCCAGAGCCACCACTGTCTATAGTTCAGGCAGTAATAAAATATACTACAATTAGAAGATGCACTGCAGGCTTTGCAGACTTGAAATCATGAAAACATCCTTACTTTGCAATGAAGATGAAGAATAAATCTCGGACGGAAATAGGAGACCATACTATTCTTATGTTATTTATTTTGTGTGTTTTATTTATTTGTAACACGCCCAATGGCCCAGAAGCATAGGGGTGCACATAAGCACAAAGACATAATCAATGATGCTAGGACTGGAATACATGCCAAAATCAAAGAAGCACAGAGTAAACAATCAAAATCAATAAACATAAGGACTTTATGCAAAAAGATGTGTTTTCAGCACGCGTTTAAACTCATCCAGCGATCTCGTAAGTCTTAAGTCAGGTGGTAATGTATTCCAAAGAACAGGATCTGAGTATTCAAAGGCCTTGTGGCCAAGCTGCTGCAAACTGAATCGAAGAGCAAGCAACAGGCACGAATGATTTGACCTCAGAATCCTTTGTTCTGGTAGAAAGCACTCTCTCTCCCTCAGGCACTTTGGGCTTGCACCATAGAGTCACTTATGGGTCATAACCAGAATCCTAATGGGGATAGGTGATCCAACCGTAAGCCAAAAGATCTGTCTCTGCAGCTCTGAAACAAGACCTGGTACAACTCGGACAGCTCCGTTTTGTATGGTTTGCAGTCTGGGTCTTGACTAGCTCCCTGGGCCAGACTACAACCGTAGTCCAGTTTCAAGTCAATAGTTGCCTGGGCAATCAGGTCACAGCTCTGCTTAGATACAAAAGGATTAATCTGTCTGAACAGTCTGAGATGGTATGAAAAACTAGGCACAATGCTGCTGACATAAGGTATGATAGCCACATGTGCATCTATCTATACCCCAAAAGTACCAGCAATATCAAATGTATTAGAGTCAAGGCCAGTTTTACAGACGGGACAAAGTCCAAACTAGCAGCAGCTCTGTTTTTGTGTCATTCAATGACAGAATGATGCACCATCCAACCATATATGAGTGTGTATGTTTGATTAATCATAACTACATCTGCGGCATAGTCACCTGAATTATGTAGGACGACTTGTGTGTCATCAGCATTGATTGTGTACACGATCAAACACAGGTTTATTGAATAGATTGTGTAAGGTGTGCCAGAGGCAAGAGCCCTGTGGCACCCCACACTTTATTTTCACTGGGTCAGCAGTGTCCTCATTGCTGAAGACTCTAGCTTGCCAACCTGACAAGAAGGAACAGGTCCAGGTTGCTCATACATAGGAGAACACAAGTTACCCAACATCCAGGTTTATAGATTCTGTGAATAAAGGACGTTTCACATATGCATGACTCTAAACAGAAATCATTTGTTATCTCTGGGAGTGACAGAATACATAAAGACAGTTTGCCAACCCCCTGGAAGGTAGCTCAGATTAAATTACCAATAATGGAGAAATAAAGTGCACATTCCCCAAGTAATGCCATGTACAAACCAAAAGAGAGCATGAAGCAGAGAACAACTATGCATTCAATGTAGATGGAGACTGCTTCTCTGTGTTGGATACGGGAGAAAAATAAAGACAGCTGCCCACTACCAAGATATCATTGGTGATGCTGATAATGATGCTTGAAAAGAAAGTAATTGCACAATGCCCAAGTAATCCCATGTACAAACCAAAGGAGAGCATGAAGTAGAGTACAACAGTGCATCCAGTGTGGCTAGAGACTACTCTGTGCTGGGTTGAGCGATTGAGGCTGAAGTATCTGATTCCGAGTGTTGGCCCTGTTGGAAGAACATTCTACTCGAGAAGTATCTCTGAGCCCGCTCTGAAGATGTTTTAGGGATAGCCACCCAGTACATAGATTTAAATACGCAAAAAGGTCCAGAGTGGTATGCTCTTGAGTGTGGCATCCTGTTAGGGGCAATTCTCCAGAATGGCTAATTTCCCTTACCTACTGAGTCCCTCAGCAGCTTTGCTGGATTTCTGGGATTTATTTTTTCACCTGGTAGGAGTGTGAGCCTTTTTTTCCTACTCTTACATGTGTTTTTGGCTATGTGTTGTAAATGTGTATGTGTTCATGGTCTGTGGAGCCTCACCTATTCATTAGGGATCATCTTTTTACTGTGTGTCACACAGCACCTTTAGTGCAGTGGCACAGGGTTGTCTTTTTCAGACTTCCCACCTTAAACTCCATTGACTAGTGTCCCCCAGAACATGTAAAGTTGACATTGGCTTTTTTTGTCTTTTTAAATTCACAGACCCAATACAAACTATCTCACATAGAGTACTGGAAAGGGTTAATAGTTATGCTTTTTTTGTCTGTCTCTCATGGGACATTATTTCGTTCCCCTTTCTTTAAGAGTTGGCTGGTGGCAGTGGTATCTATAATTGTTTTCCTACCACAGACTTTGAAAATAGCCCTGGTACTGTTTTAGGCTGAGTTAGTAGCCTCAAACTTTAAAACCGCTGGACCCCATTTATTTTATTTCGCTTCTGGCTGGGTTTATTCGCCATTTCTTTATGTAAGGGTCTTTCTCCTGTTTTACTCTGTGTGCCAAACCAGGTTTGGTTCATTTGTTTGCCGTCCTTTGGCGGGCTTCTGCACAAAAGCCCTCCTTAGGCACCTGAATGAGTGAGGGGGACAGGATGTGAGGAAGGGGTTTGAGACTCCCTGCACAGTGTCTCCTTGGAGACCCATGTTGCACTCTGTATGATTGGCTGTGGTGACTGTCCCGCCAGGACATCCACCCTGCTGTGTGATTGACAGCCAGGCTGTGTGAATGGGGGAAAACTGCATAAAAAGCAGGTCTCTGCGACTTGGAAGGCAGACTCGCCACTGGATCGAGAGAACCGAAGAGAAGCTGAAAGAAGAGGACTATTACCATGACTTAACCTCCCGGTGAAGCCCTGCTGCGGGTCCGAATCTCCAAACTTCGGCGACATGGACGATCTGCAAGGAATGTCCTCCCCTTGAGCTGGTGGGACCAAACAGTTCACCAATCTCCAAGCTAGGCCCCCCTCTTCTGGTCACATTTGCTGTGCACAGCTAGAGTGAACCGGATAGCCATGAGGACCAGACCCTGCTTGGGTTTTAAGGAGCGCACCTTTTATTTGCCACTTTGGTCCGCTGCAGGTTTCTTCCCTGGGCAGTGCAGGACCCTCCAGTCTTCCTCCTTCATGTCAGTCTGACAGTCACTTCAGGAACCATGAGCTTGCAGGATCTGCCAGGAATGTCTGCTTCAGCTACAGCAGTCTTCTGCTCTAAAGGTACTGTGCTAACCCAGTTGTTCGTTCCGTCCGATCGTGGTGCAAGTGTTTGAAATCTTTTGCCAATCTGAGGGCTTGTCCTTCTCTATTCTTTAAAGTAACTTTTCTTCCGACCAACTTCGATTCAAATTCTTGGAAAAGACCGAACCGTGAACTAATTGTGTGATCCTCTGCAAAGATTCTGGTCCATTGACTTTGGCTCAGGTCTCTTGATTTGGTT
The DNA here is from genome assembly GCF_040938575.1 of Ambystoma mexicanum. Taxonomy (NCBI): domain Eukaryota; kingdom Metazoa; phylum Chordata; class Amphibia; order Caudata; family Ambystomatidae; genus Ambystoma; species Ambystoma mexicanum. The sequence goes on from NC_090925.1 coordinate 653,908,094, forward strand.
TCCTCACTGTATTAGCCTTTTCTATATTGCCCTGCCTACTTACTTGTTGGTGCTGCTTAACTGTGAATAACCTTGTCTTTCCCTCCCTTTTAATTGCTGGAGTGCCATTTTGCTCACACTTTATTTTGAGCTTAACTTGTCCAGAATCTATTGGGTGGTGTGTAGTATATTAAGAGTGTGATTTTTCTACTGCTTTACTTGAGTGATTTTTTTACAAATGATGTGTAAATAAATGTATAATCTTTTACTCAGAAACCATGAGTCAGTGTTTGCTTGAACCATAGTAAATTGCTGTCCTTTGTGTAACTTCTGATACTGCTCACTTTACTCTTCAGAAACGTCTGGCTGCTCAGCCATGGCTACCAATTTACTGTGTAGTACAGGCTTGTGCCAAAGGTGAAATTCTACTGTCACTTGTAGTCTTAATTGTGTGTGGTGTTCCCAAAGGGTACTGTATACGATTCTGCCTAACACATCCTGTTTCCCTTCAGAAAAAAAAATCACTGATTCAAAACACAGACACACAGGCACACACACACACACATATCATGTGGTATTTATGCCATCATTAGTCTATGAGCAAAGCACATGACACCAATACACCGTAACCACTAATTTATCCTCTGGATCACCAGGTCTGACCTGCCGAGGGCACTGGCCCCTGCAGGCAAACAGGCCGATTCATGGAATAATTAGCATGGCGCAAGTGGGCAAAAATGTGCAAATCGCAGTGGAATTGCGAAAATCGCAGTGCAAGTGCGAAAATCGCACAAAAAGCAGCGCACATCGATTCATGGAAGGACGTGCGCGAAAAAAGCATCTGATGTGTGATAAAAAAGTGCGCGGCGCACGTTGGCGCACAGGCCATCTAACGGCATGCGCCAGGTCACAGCGAAAATCGCACAGGCCACAGCGAAAATCACACATAGCGCGGCGCACGCAAGAAAAGTAGGCAGAACACAGGGCGTAACACTCGGAATGGGGAACAACTTGCCAAAATGTGGGCGTCATGGGGGAGGTACAGGGTGCAAGTGCGCGGAACGCCCACACGCTCGCCTACAACACGTATTCATGGAATCGAATAGGGCAAAACAGCGCACGGTCAAACCAGCGCACAGGCACAAACACGACCGCCACAAGAAAGCAGGCGGTAGCGTCCCTGCGCCTGTAAAAAATGTGCGCCAACAAATAGCACCTATATACAGCTATGATGAATGTCCTATACTGTGGCCCTCCAGGACAAATGACGTGCAAAGGGGTACCCACAAACACGGACACCCGCTGACTGAAAAATAACGTGTGCGTGTATTTCGGGGTGCGCGGGAAGTTTCACACGCGAATTGGCTGGGTATGTGGATTCCAGGGGTGCGCGGGAAGTTCCACATGCGATTTGGCTGGGTACGTGGATTTCAGGGGTGCGCGGGAAGTTCCACACGTGATTTGGCCGGGTATGTGTATTTCGGGGTGCGCGGGAAGTTTCACACGCGAATTGGCTGGGTACGTGGATTCCAGGGGTGCGCGGGAAGTTCCACAGGCGATTTGGCTGGGTACGTGGTTTTCAGGGGTGCGTGGGAAGTTCCACACGCGATTTGGCCGGGTACATGGATTTCAGGGGTGCGCAGGAAGTTCAACACGCGATTTGGCTGGGTACGTGATTTCAGGGGTGCGCGGGAAGTTCCACACGCGATTTGGCTGGGTACGTGGATTGCAGGGGTGCGCGGGAAGTTCAACACGCGATTTGGCCGGGTACGTCGATTTCAGGGGTGCGCGGGAAGTTCAACACGCGATTTGGCTGGATACGTGGATTTCAGGGGTGCGCGGGAAGTTCCACACGCGATTAGGCGGGGTACGTGGATTTCAGGGGTGCGCGCGAAGTTTCACACGCGATTTGGCTGGTTACGTGGATTCCAGGGGTGCGCGGGAAGTTTCACACGCGATTTGGCTAGGTACGTGTATTTCGGTGTTGCGGGGGAATGCTACACGTGATATGGCCATGTGGGTCCCCCCAGGTGTTCCCTCTACACCCTCCACAGCCCCTGCAGGCAGCCCACACCACAGGGCACTACCCTGCACCCCTGCTCATGTCCCACAGGCAACCCATCCACCATGGCCATGCCCACCAGCCAACCCACATGTCACCTTGCACCTCTGATCACCAAAACATGTCTCCCACCACCCCCACCCCCCAGCCACCAGGGGCAGCCTCCACCAGGCCCCCACTCATGTCTCCCACCACCCCCACCCCCCAGACACCAGGGGCAGCCTCCACCAGGCCCCCACTCATGTCCCCTATTACCCGCACCCCCCAGCCACCAGGGGCGGCCTCCACCAGGCCCCCACCCATGTCCCCTATTACCCCCACCCCCAGCAGTGCAGGGGCACCCTCCACCAGGCCCCCACTCATGTCTCCCACCACCCCCACCCCCCAGCAGTCAGGGGCAGCCTCCACCAGGCTCCCACTCATGTCTCCCACCACCCCCCACCCCCCAGCCACCAGGGGCACCCTCCACCAGGCCCCCACAGATGTCTCCCACCACCCCCACCCCCCAGCCACCAGGGGCAGCCTCCACCAGGCCCCCACTCATGTCCCCTATTACCCCCCACCCCTCAGCCACCAGGGGCACCCTCCACCAGGCCCCCACCCATGTCTCCCACCACCCCTTACCCCCCAGCAGTCAGGGGCAGCCTCCACCAGGCCCTCACTCATGTCTCCCACCACCCCCACCACCCCAGCCACCAGGGGCAGCCTCCACCAGGCCCCCACTCATGTCTCCCACCAACCCTCACCCCCCAGCGACCAGGGGCAGCCTCCACCAGGCCCCCACTCATGTCTCCCACCACCCCCACCCCCCAGCCACCAGGGCAGCCTCCACCAGGCCCCCACTCATGTCCCCTATTACCCCCACCCCCCCGCAGTGCAGGGGCAGCCTCCACCAGGCCCCCACCCATGTCTCCCACCACCCCCCACCCCCCAGCAGTCAGGGGCAGCCTCCACCAGGCCCCCACCCATGTCTCCCACCACCCCTACCCCCCAGCAGTCAGGGGCACCCTCCACCAGGCCCCCACCCATGTCTCCCACCACCACCTACCCCCCAGCAGTCAGGGGCAGCCTCCACCAGGCCCCCACTCCTGTCTCCCACCACCCCCCAAGCCCCAGCCACCAGGGGCACCCTCCACCAGGCCCCCACTACCCCCACCCCCCAGCCACCAAGGGCAGCCTCCACCAGGCCCCCACCCATGTCTCCCACCAACCCCTACCCCCCAGCAGTCAGGGGCAGCCTCCACCAGGCCCCCACTCATGTCTCCCACCACCCTCCACCCCCAGCCACCAGGGGCACCCTCCACCAGGCCCCCACTCATGTCTCCCACCACCCCCACCCCCCAGCCACCAGGGGCAGCCTCCACCAGGCCCCCACTCATGTCCCCTATTACCCCCACCCCCCCGCAGTGCAGGGGCAGCCTCCACCAGGCCCTGTAAGGATATTTGGCGTGTTACAGCACAGAGTACAGCACTACTGCACAGGTAGACATTTTTTTTATGCAGCACCACCACATGGGTGTGGTGCGTTGCTCTATGTGTTACCAGATTAACATGGACATATAAGTAAATACAGGCTATTCAGTCAAAAACGATTTTAACATATAAGATGCAAATCTATTTTTACAGTTAAAAGCACATGTGCACATTCAAAGAGGCACGCTAATTTTCACCTGAAATGCCTATGGTGCAAGAGACACATTTGAAAATTAATAACTAACATTATTAATAACTAACCTGACTAATACAACTGCATTTAACATAACCCACTAATAAAAATGTGTCTCCACTGCAGAAATAGGCCTACTCTGAAAGTGAACTTTTAAACGCACATTCATTTTTTTTTTTTCTTTTTCTCTGCTGCTCTGTCCACATAACTACAGGAAGCCAAGGACTCGAAGGTACAGGAAATCAGTTGGTTACAAATGGTTACTGTAAAAAGGAGCCATTGTGTAGAGAGGGAGGAGATGGCATGATTAATTTCTGATTGGAGCAGCATCATAGCAAGTATCATGCTAGAGGCAGTGATGAGAGATTTGCTGGGGGGAGTTTGAACAGAGGGGGAGGACAGTCGGGATTTGGAGAGCTGGGAGAAGGACCTGTTTTCCTGGCTGGAGCATTCCTGCTGCAAAAGCTGAGAATTCCAGGCAATAACCCCGGTTTGAGAACGAAAGACGCTTGTTTTCACCTGGGTTAATCTTCAAGGGAGCCACATTCAGAAAGAGAACAGCTGAAGAAAACTCAGGCTGAACAGATAAGGTAATTACAGAAGTGTGGGGGCTGAGCGTGTACGAGAATATTCAGTCAGTGTAGGAAAGGACATTCCTGTGCTTTAATCACATGTTAATGTTGCAAATTGAGTTCTTGTCTCCGCCACTCTCTTTTCAGTGTATCACAGATAATGCTGTTACTGTGGTATTTTATTTATTTCTGTAAAGAGTGAGATCGTGTTTAAATGCAACTTTTATAATACACAAAAATATTTGAAAGCAGACGGGTGGTGTGTTTTATATTTACCAAAGCAGTGCTGATGATGTGGGGAGATGTTTAGTCAGTGCAATTGTCATTTTCAAGGTAGCTAAACATCAAATTTGGTTGCAGCCGTGTGCACAATGTAATTCAGTATGAGCAGTTATAACTAACTGTGTGTGTTGTAGTTTGTCGGAGGTCTATGAGTCGGCAAAAAGGGAGGCCCGGGACATAGTTCACTACCGTATATAAGATAGTGAAAATACCACATAATAGCTCGCTGCCGTAGATAAGACAGAGAGAAATTGCCCATGGTGGCACACTAAAAATGAAAATGTGGTGTTCCAGAAATGCAAGCCTGAGGTCTCTCTAGTGATTACACAAAAAATCTAAGCAAAAATAAGGGATTCTGGATATTGGGGCCACAAATAAAACAAGGGAATTATGCTCACCAAAATACCACCAGCCACGCATACCAACCACGCATACCAAATACGCATGTCAGGGTGCTGAAACAATGCATGTCCACTGTATTATTGTTGTACATGGCCCAATCTGAATACAAGGAGTGATTGTTACTAAGTTATTTTTCGGCGGTAAGAAAATACCGTCAGGCCCCAAATCTCCACAAAATACCCTACATATTTATGGTGCATTGCAGGCCGGGAAAGTGATCATAGAGTACCTACTGGGCGTGGCAAGCGTGTCTCACACTGCCATTTGCACATTAAAGGGAACCCATTTTATAATAGCAGTGTGCCACTAAAAACGAATTTCAGAATGTCACAAAGGGAAACCACATTCTCAGATCTAGTGCAATATTTAGAGGCAAAGTTGTTTGCACATGGAAATTGGTCGTTGAATAGCACGTTAGAATGGCCTGAACGCATTCAGCATGAGGTGCAGAAAGAAAAACTAAACAATATTTTTGCAGAAGGCAGCATAATTCAGGTCTGCCTTACAAGATTATTGAATGCAGCCGATAAAAGTGCCGAGAAAGACTGTTTAATACGGCTATGCGGCAAAATATGGTTTATTTTAAATAAGTCCCTGCGAATGCAGGAGAATGATACTCAGCTAATTAACAGGTTAAAGACTGAATTAGATGGGGCAAGTAAAAATCAGGAAATGTTGAGAGCAGAATTGGATGTATGCCAAAAAGACATGCAATTAAAATGCAGAGACTTTGATACTCAGTTATCCAAAAGCAAGAAACAATTTGAGGATAGTGAGCAAGAATTGGTACACTTAAAAGCCTTAGTGGACCACATTAGAGAGGATAAAGATGAGGTTGTTTCAGAAATGCAGATTTTACAAAAAGAACATTGTGAAAAAGAATGTGATCTCCAGAGCGCAGAACAAGAAATGATTAAAATGATTCAAGAAAGAGACAGGAGAAATAAAGAGTTCAATGAATGCCAAATGCAAATGTGTGACATGCAGGAGGTGATTAATAAGATGAGTGATGAAAACAACTATTTGCAAAATGAAGCCAACAGACTCCTTAAAAAGTGTAAGGACTTAGAACAGCAAATGTGCATTCCCAGGTCCCAGGAGAGGCGGCAGGGTACCACATTCAATGGAGTGGAGGTGAATTCTAGCTCTGCCCAAAGAGCTAGTGCTCCAGTGACTGGGCCGGTGACTGAACTTGGTTGCAGCGCCCTTGGGGGATTTGATACTCCCATTGGGGGCAGCCACCAATTTCATACACCTGAAAACAGGATTGAATCACAAAATAGTGCAATTCCATGCATTGCAACAAGTAGCCCCATACAAATAATGAAATCCATTAAAGCCCTGATCAAACCATTTAAAAAGGGAGGTGAATGCTGCATTGAGGATCACTTAGAAGCGGTGCAGGACATTTTTAAAGCACTCCAGATACCTAAGGAACAGTACAGACAATATTTTCATTTAACTTTAGATGCCCCGACGGCCAGCATCATAAGGGGATTAAATGAACAGCAGAATATGACCTGGTTGGAGTTTGAAAAAGAAATTAGGCGTCATTTTTCTCCTTTTCAGTCATTGCAGGAGGCAAAGAAAGTCGCTTACACAATTACTGCTGGACCTAATACATCCCCTCGCCAATTTTTACAAGACTTAAAAAGAGCATTTTCTTGCTTTGATGTATCTTTTGACTCAAATTCCAATGAGTTTAAAACTGCATACTTCTATGGGCTACAGAAAGACATCATATCCCAATTGGTCCGTGAATTTGACCGTGACAAGTCCCTTGAATGGATTGTACATCAAAGCACAAAACTATATGAGGTACCCTATTGTCAGGGCAGAGAAAGTGATAAAATGAAAGATACTAGACCTAAATCTAAAGAACCCTCAGCCACAGTAATGGAAATCAGGTCAGCCAAAATGTCCCTTGAGTCTGCTCAAAGCCAAGGTAAAAATAATGTCACACCTGAACAAAGGGGTAATCAACAAAGATCGCCATTTCCTGTACCAATGTTCCAATCACATGATCCTAGTAATAGAGAGAGCTACATCAGCCCTAGGTATTTAGGGGACAGACCCCGGGTAGGATATTGGCCTGATATGGCAGGTATGAACAATAACCAGAGACAAAATCAAGATCAAAGAAATGATGGTCCCTACCAGTCATTGGGGACACAGAGCAGATTTGATCCCAACACCATGATATATGGTAATCAGGATAGGCCCCGATATGTGGATCGATTTCCTGATAATGGAAATCAACCTAGGGGCCAGTACCCACAATCTGAGAGACAGGACATGAGGCAAAACGTGAACTACAATCCACGCCAGTACAATGATTCCCCACCAGGGGACTATAATCAAAGGATGGGTGCAACCCGCTCCCCTCCACAAATGAATCAAGAGTTCAGAAACCATCCCAACCGACATCATTCACCTGAGAGGTATCAGAATAGATCCAATCAGGGGGAAAACAACCAATATCGACCTAGACCACAGAAAGAGGATCCTAGAGAGATGGAAAGGTTCCAGTGCCTTGAGGCCCAAGTGAAAATGTTAGCTGAGCAAATAGGAAAGCTCTGTACAGCGCAAAAACAACCTTCCAAAGAGGGGGCTGATGGCCATAGCAATGAATTACTCATGATAACTGCAGTGCCAAAATGACAGATTGCTCTGATATAATTTTGCATAACGACTCTGAGATGCCTAATGGATTAAATGTGAAAGTGCCAGTAAATGAGCTTGTGACAGAAAGTGCAAATACTTCTAAAAAAGAGGTACGGTTTAACCTAGAGCTAAATAAAACAGTAAAGATTTGTACAAATGAAAAAGAAACATTAGGAATTCCAAAAGAACAAAGGGACAGACTTAAGAAAAATGACTCATGCATGGGGAATACCAGTGGACAGGGAGTAAGTGGGGATGCTATAGCTCCTTCCCTGGGCAAGCAAAACAATGACCAAACACAGACAGAAAAAGGAAATACTCACAAGGAGGGTACAAGTCAATCACCTGAAGAATTATTTGAGCCACATATTTTTGAAGAGGCTGAAAGGGCTGGTATCACACTAAATGATCACAAATGCACAGAATTAAAAAATGACAAATTGCTGAATGATGTTGTTACACATGTTCAGTTGGAAGGTTGTAGTGTGGTCTCTGATGTTACCCAGATGGATGGGCGAACAGTGGCCACACTCCAAAAAACCTCTGATCATGGAGAAATGAATAAAGTCTCTCGCGCAGAAATGGGTAAAAAGGAGGGAAAAATGTCTTTCCATTTACCAATGTGTTTAGCCAAAAGTGAAAAAGACCTGAGAAAGGTGAGCCCTGAAATCAGTAAGAATTCACATTTCCTATGTGTATTAGAGGAAGTTGAGGACAGATATTATGCACCCATCACTGTAGAAGAAAAATGCCACACCTTTGCTATGATTGACACTGGCGCACAGGCCACAATTATGTCCAAGGAGCTGGTAAAGAGTATCAATGAAGGGAGACCCCCACGGAGTCAGATCACAGTGAAGGAAAATCAAGGCCCAGTGCATAACTTTAATGGGGAGGAGGTGCCCATCATAGGTGTAACTGAGGTTGACATAAAAATAGGAAAGCACAGAATGAAACAAGAGGTAATGATCACATCTATATGTGAAATTCCATTTCTGATGGGGACAGATTGTCTGAAAAGATTGTCTCCTCTAATAGATGGGGTGAATGGAGTGCTGTGGTCCTTAACCAAAAAACCATTGAGGCCTAAGAAACTAAAATCACAAAACAGCAATATAAATGAATGTCACACCGTTGCCAAAACAAATGATGCTGTGGAGGTATATCTCCAGAATAGCTGCATACCTAGTGTCACTGTTATATTAATGTGTCAAGACAAAATGCAGAGCGACAATGAAAAACTACCTGTACAAATATACTTGGACCCAAGGAAAAATTGGCAGACTGCCATAGATGAGCACACATTACGTTTTTATTTAAAAGAGAAAACATGCAAACAGAATATTGCTCCTAAAACAGATTCAGAAAAACACATTACCACTCTGGCAGAAATACACATGGAAGATGAGCAACCATGGGTTCATGTTGGTATAAATGACTATTTTAAAACAATAAAAGCCACTTTAGCGCTTGAACATGAAAGGAGTTTCATTAATGAGAAATTGTTGCAAAAAATAATGGAGAGGGAAGAAATCGCGAGATTTGGGATTAAAAACCAATATGTTTCTGGGTTGGACAGTCCAGACTTTGAAAACCGAATTGCAGGCAGATGCATGCTTAAAATTAGCATTGGGCAGAAAACAATTTACCATAATGTATGGATCGTGAGTGGAGCACAAAATGAATTTTACATCGGCAATGACATCATGCACAGAATGTGTATGGTGTTAGATTTCCTTAATCAAAAAATATGGTCACGCCTAGGTGGTCCGGCACCAGAATTTGAAGACAAAAGAAGGGCTTATCATTGTGCACAACTGGTTCCTTATGCAATCGAATTACAAATGAGGAAAGATACTATTATTCCTGCATTTACAAAACAGTTTGCAATAACACTGAAATGCAAAAATGGACAGCAGATGAAAGGCTCTGATGCATTTGTATGCCTGAATGAATCCATAAAACAGCAGGGCCTGGATTATGAATACATTCCATTGGTAGATATTGGTGAAGGATCTGTAAAAATTATGGTAAATAATAAAGGTTGTCAGGATATTCATTTAGAGGAAAACTCCCCATTAGGAATGGCCATACAAAAATCACATTATACGGCAGATTTAAATAACATGGTGATTGGAAATATTCCTGAAAAGTATGTAGATGCCAGGGGTGAGTTGCCAGAACACCTGGACTCTCAGCCCAAAGGAATATTTAAAATTCATTCTGTGTATCCTTATGATTCAAATGAGACAGTGTGCTGCCATCAAGAGGATCGCATAATATTTAATTTAAATGAAAATGAAACAGAAAATCAGCCCATTGAAGTGGAAGCTGATATGCCAAAATATTTAAAAGTGGCAGCTTTACAAAAAGACACAGCCACACAGTTAGAGGAAAGCGCCGAGATTCCCTTACCAGAAGATTTTCCAGAATTTTCCAAAATGGTAGAAGAGCAGATGTCCTTAGCGAATGCGTGTGAAAGCAATGAAGATAGGGACAATCTGAGGGAGATATTTATGGAGTTTAAGGATGTATTTGCAAAAGATGCTTATGATTGTAGTTTAACTGATTTACATGTGGCCACACTACCAGAAGGGTGTAGCAGAAATCCAGTGTTTGTACGCCAGTATAGACTACTGCTGGCATGTTTAGAATCATTGGCAGAGATTATTAAAAATTTGGAATCGCGGGGAATCATCAGGCCCATTCATAGCACATCCAATACACCTATTTTATGTGTCTTAAAGCCAAATGGTCAATGGCGGCTGTGTGCAGACTTGAGAGAGTTAAATAAAAGAGTACCAGTATCTAGATGGCCACTGCCATTCACTGATCAGGGCCTAGCTCAGATACATGGTTCAAATGTATTTACCACATTAGATCTCACCTCTGGATATTGGTGCGTGCCATTGGCAGAGGAGATACAACATTTATTTTCCTTTACATTTGACAGGACTCAATATGCCTGGCTTAGAGCTCCGTTCGGGTACATCAATAGTGGGAGTGAATTTGGCATATTTTTGAGAAAGGCCATGCCGGATGCAGCAGAAAGAGGAACAATAGTTTATGTGGACGATGTCCTGATAAAAAATAAAAGCCTTCAAAGCCATTTTGATGAAATAAGACATGTACTTGGCCAATTGCAGAAAGCAGGCGCCAAAGTATCTTTGCAAAAAGCACAATGGTGCAAGAAAAAAGTGAACTTTCTAGGGCATGAAGTGACTGAACATGGGCTAAATCCGCAAAAGAAGAAAATAGAGGCCATACAAAGATTAAAAGATCCTAAAAATGGGAAAGGAGTAAAAAGTTTATTAGGGATGACAGGCTATAACAGAAAGTTCATTGAAAATTATGCAGAAATCACTCAACCATTGACTAAACTGCTTAAACTGAATACTCCCTGGAAATGGGAAAAAGAGCAGTCTGATGCAGTGGCTAAATTAAAGGAATGTCTTGTAAAGGCACCATGTTTAGCATACCCCATAAAGGACAGGGATTTCTTTATAGAAATAGGTTTTTCTGAACATTGTATGTCAGCAGTGTTATCACAAAAACACAATTTGAATCACAAAACCATTGCATATGCAAGTAAGGCATTTTCCCAAGTTGAAATTAAATTTAATGAATGTGAAAAGGCCCTATTAACCACTGTGTGGGCGCTCCAACATTTCCGCCCCATTGTTCAGGGAGAAAAGGTGATTATTGAAACAAATCACCAACCTTTGCAATTTTTAGAGAGTAAAAGAATTAGATCAGGTAATCTAGCGCAATCCAGAATCACTTCATGGACGCTGGCATTACAAGGTTTTCCCGTAGAAGTGAGATATGGACAAAATAAAAAGAACCCAATTGCTCAAGGGTTAGCTGACTTACATGACTGTGCAGCTGAACAAATACCAAATGAAATGGAAGTGGAAACTAGTTTGCAGGAATTTGAACAATCACCACACAAAGCTTTTGATGAAAAAACATGCAAGGATTTGCCAACTGTATATGTGGATGGTTGTGCTTTTCACATTGAAAATGACAGTAATAAACAGTTAGTGGCAGGAATAGGAAATGTCTGGTTGAAATGTGAAGGTGTCCGCAGTATAGGGATGAGGATTGGAGATAGGAGCAGTCAGGTGGCGGAATTGGCAGCCATTTATAAAGCAATTGCTACTGCAGTTGATAAAAAGTTCAGTGAAATTGTCCTGGTGACTGATTCTGACTATGCACGGAATAGCTTTGTGGAGTATTTGCCTGGTTGGAAAGCAAGAGGCATGGTTACATACAACAAAAAGCCACTTAAGCATGGAAAAATGATACAAGCCATAGACAAATTGGTGTCAGAGAATAAGTTAACAATATACTGGAGAAAAATGTGTGGGCATTTAAAAACACCAGGAGAGGATAAGGAGGGAAATGATAAAGCAGAACACCTGGCTAAGATTGGGACTGTGATGGGAGAATTGCTACCTATTGATTATTTAATAGGTGAAATACAAATTGATGCAGTCACACGTTCTAAAGCACCAAAGGAGGTAGCTCAACCGGTGGTGCAGTGGAGTCATGACATGCCAGACCAAGATTTGATTGAGGCACAAAAGAATGATCAAATTTTGGGAATCTATTATAATCATTTGATAGATCCCGAACAAAATTCTTTAACAGAAAATGATTGTATGGGAAAAGAAGAGTTGAGGGTGCTATTAAAGAACAAAACACGAATTAGATTACAGGATGGACTCATGATTAGAGAGTCCATAACAGGACAAATACAGTGGGTAGTACCCCTTTCATTCAGAGGACTAATGCTACACCATGCACATGATGCCATAACTGCAGGCCATAGAGGTTCACAAAAAACATTAGAAATACTAAAAGATTATGCTTACTGGCCACATATGTCCCAAGATGTGGAATTATATACTAGAGGATGTCTAGTATGCGCCCAATTTAAACCTGCTTCACCAATGCATAGAGCACCATTGATGAAAAGAGGCCTAACTCTCCCATGGTCAGATTTGCAAATAGACTATGTAGGTCCTTTAAAAAGGTCGAGCAGGGGACACCGTTATATTTTGAGTGTGGTATGTTTGATGTCGAAGTGGATTGAATGCATTCCTGCACCAGATTGTAGTGCGCAAACAGCAGCCACATTGCTGGTGAACCATGTGTTCTCAAGGTTTGGGTTGCCACAAAGAATTGAGTCAGACAGAGGAAGTCATTTCACAAGTACTCTAATGAGTAAGGTATGGCAAATACTAGATGTGAAAAGGAAACTACATATTGCATATCGGGCGGCGTCTTCAGGTACAGTTGAAAGAAGCAATAGGTCTGTTGTGGATATTTTAAAGAAATTTGTGGCAGATGCAGGTTCCAGCTGGGATTTACGTTTACCGTTGGTTTTGATGGCAATCAGATCAACTCCTGCCAAAGCAACAGGTGTTAGCCCCCATGAGGTCTTGACAGGTAGGAAAATGGTGTTACCACAACACCTACTATACAGAACACATGAGCAGACACTTGTGAGTGCATCCACAGTTCATGAATATATTGATGAACTGAGGAGGCATTTGCAACATGCCTTTGCTTTTGTGCAGAGAAATCTGGAAAGAGCTGCTGACAGTGCAAAGTCTTATCATGACAAAAAGAAATCAGTAAAGAAATACAGTGTAGGGGATCAGGTGTACAAGTTTCATTTTGGAAAAAGTAAACAGAAAAATTCTAAATTTCTAGCAGCCTGGCAGGGGCCATTTCGAATTATAGATAAGGTCTCTCCTGTAGTTTATAAAATGTTGAAAAATGAAGGTGAAACGGCAATAGAGCAGTTTGTCCATGTAAATCAAATCAAACCATGCCATCCCAGACATGAGATCAGGCAGCTTGAGCATGTAGAAACAGATAAAGTCCCTTGAACACAAAAAGAGAAAATAAATGGGTACAATCAGGAGGCAGTGACAAAGAAGTTAAAGAGTTGATTGTTATAATGGCACATAAACACTGTAATATATAAAAAATATATAATATAAAATAAATAAATAAATAAATATATATAATGGAAGCTCATGGTTGGTGTGCAGAGAGAAAATGTATTAAATATTGAATGCTGTTTTATATGTACTTGTTTTCTTTTAACTTGTGTTTAATTTCAGAAAAAAAAAAAAAAAACGAAATATTTTACCAAGCATGTTTTATTTTTGGCAAAAGGGTGAAGTTAGTATTGTGCTATGTGCTTAATTTGTTTATTTTCTATTTGATTTAGAAAATTAACATTATTTGGTCGGAGGTTCCGGGATCAGAGCCCACGGGAGACGATGGAGTCCTGGAGCCCACGTGGACGGATTCCGGGAAAGCCCCAAAGAGGGGTGAAGACCAAGGCTGCAAAGCGATCAGCATTGAAGATGATACCGATGATATAGTTAATGATGATGATATTTGGAGGGATCTTCAAGAATTCAGAAGCACAGGTTGTCATTGAACCTGGACCAGCATCTGGTATCGCGGTGGAAGAGGCACCAGGATTCATCATGAGTGATAGAAGGATGATTTTCCAAAATATATACATACCATTGAATCCTGAGATTTTGATTGAAAAACACTTGAACAATACCGGAATTAAGATTGAACAGACTAAAGAGTGGCTGGAAATAAGAAAAGAGGACACTAAGCAGTCAATAAGAGATATATTAATGCAAGTGGAAAAAACATTCGTGAATTCAGCAGACATTAAGAAGAAGAGAGGAAAGAGAGGTGCGGTGATGCTCGCGATATCATTGGTAATGTCTATAGTTGGAGCCATAATAGGTACCACAATATCAACAGCCAATTCTATTTCGGTAGGAACACTGAGTACTAAAGCGCAACAACTGAGTATTGACCTAGAAATAATACAAAAAACATTAGATGGAATTAGAGGGGGACTGGATGAACAAGTAAGATTCATAAATGAAACTGCAATCATTCTAAATGAACAAGCGGATGTAATGCAACGGGCGACTAAAATAATACTTAAGCATGACAGAACTTTAAATGAAATATTGAACATAATGAGTCCTGTTGATAGACTATTATATGAGAGAAGTTCAAACTGCAGTTTCACAATTGATTCAAGGACATATCCCCTTGTATTTTGTTTCGCAGGATATTATTCGTCAAATGATAGAAAGATTGACCAGGAGGGAAATTGATATAATACAGGTAAAAATTGCATTCGAAATGGGTAATGCAATGCCGTTATATGTGGACTTGGAAAGACTAGAGATCGGATTTTTGCTATGCATCCCATATGTAGCCCCTGAACTTATTTATCAAACGAAGTGGGTACACAACGTGGGATTTTGGCAAGAGGACAAATTTATTAAGATTAAGACTCCAGAAGTGGTGGAATTTCAGTCATGGGAACCTGAAGTTTATTTAATACCAAGCCTGGAAACATGTGTAAAATTTATAGAACAAAATTATATGTGTCCAGGTAAACCGTTTGTTCCTGATGCCACAGATGCTATTTGTGGTTTGAAATCTGACCCAAGTATATCAGAGGGATGTGAAGTGATTATTAGCAATATGGGGAGTGAAGAAATGGCACAGGCTAAGATGGTCAGAGGTAAATGGTTGATCAGCACCTGTTTAAAGAACATGACGGTAGTACATTTAAACCATGGAACATACGTGGTTATACAGGTGACATATAATGTTTTTTATTTACAGGTTCCAAAGAATACAATTGTGTCAATTGGGGGGTTAACATTGTTTCATGTAACAAATGATGTTTGGGAAAGCCAAGTGGAAAATATCGATTTTTTTCAAAGGGATACTTTTCCAATAGATCCGGATGTGGAATATTTATTGAATCACAAAGAAAGACATGTTATAAAAATGAATTTGAGAAAAAACAATATTACAATTAGTAATCTGGGGATAATAGAAGTGGAAAGATTTAATTGGGGAACCTGGGGGGAACGCTCAATAGTGGGTTTGGCTGTCCTGGTGCTAATAATGGGTGGATGGTTGATTGTGCTGTCAGTAAAAATGAAAATGTTACTGATTTTACTAGCTACGTCAGGAAGAGAAAGATATCCCAATACACATGCATTTAAAAAAAAAAAAAAGAACAAGTTGTTTTTAGGAATTGGCTTGGATTGTAGCCAAGTTCTAAAAACAAAAGGAGGGTATGTAAGGATATTTGGCGTGTTACAGCACAGAGTACAGCCCTACTGCACAGGTAGCAATTTTTTTTTATGCAGCACCACCACATGGGTGTGGTGCATTGCTATATGTGTTACCAGATTAACATGGACATATAAGTAAATACAGGCTATTCAGTCAAAAACGATTTTAACATATAAGATGCAAATCTATTTTTACAGTTAAAAGCACACGTGCACATTCAAAAATGCACACTATTTTTCACCTGAAATGTCTATGGTGCAAGAGACACATTTGAAAATTAATAACTAACATTATTAATAACTAACCTGACTAATAAAACTGCATTTAACATAACCCACTAATAAAAATGTGTCTCCACTGCAGAAATAGGCCTACTCTGAAAGTGAACTTTTAAACGCACATTCATTTTTTTTTTCTTTTTCTCTGCTGCTCTGTCCACATAACTACAGGAAGCCAAGGACTCGAAGGTACAGGAAATCAGTTGGTTACAAATGGTTACTGTAAAAAGGAGCCATTGTGTAGAGAGGGAGGAGATGGCATGATTAATTTCTGATTGGAGCAGCGTCATAGCAAGTATCATGCTAGAGGCAGTGATGAGAGTTTTGCTGGGGGGAGTTTGAAGAGAGGGGGAGGACAGTCGGGATTTGGAGAGCTGGGAGAAGGACCTGTTTTCCTGGCTGGAGCATTCCTGCTGCAAAAGGTGAGAATTCCAGGCAATAACCCCGGTTTGAGAACGAAAGACGCTTGTTTTCACCGGGGTTAATCTTCAAGGGAGCCACATTCAGAAAGAGAACAGCTGAAGAAAACTCAGGCTGAACAGATAAGGTAATTACCGAAGTGTGGGGGCTGAGTGTGTACGAGAATATTCAGTCAGTGGCCCTCATTACGACCCTGGCGGAAATCGGAAAACGATGGCGGAGATGCAATACCGCCATCGAATAGCGCTCGGTGCGACTATGACCCGCCACCGCAAAGTACGAAGTCATTAGCGACACCGTAGTGAACGCCAACGCTAACTGCACCAAGTACGCGCGCGCGCGCCATGCCAAACCGTAAATACCACCATGGCGCAAGGGTACGCGAATTCCGACCCTAGCGGACATGTACCTAACGCCATCAAGCATGGCGGAAAGCACCATTCCGCCATGGTGAGAAGTACGGCATCGCGAATCAACCGTAAACGGCCCCACTGAGTGCCTGTACACCGCTCCCTGCCCACAAAGCACAACTCCTCGTAGGTGCAATGAAGCCACAATGCTACCAGTGAAATGTACAAGTCACCCATGCATGCCAACGAACAAAAGATCCACAAGAGGGGCCAATGGGAGCTGCAGGGCACAGATGGCACGAATACAGAAGCCATTCCAATGGACATGACCACATTCCCCCCCCGAAACGCACGCAAACACAGGCACCTGTGACCAGCAATATTCCGAAAATCACAACATTCCACCAGTCCACCTGGCTGACCGTCGTCTGTTACACAAAACCCAATCCCCCGCCCCTGAGCATGACAACATCCAAACAGTCATATTGGCATCCCCCATCCCTGACCTCACTGGGCTCCGTAGGCAAACGCGCCCAGCACAGTACCACGCGACTATACTCCGAAACCGGAACCCAATGCAGATCTCCTCACAAAACATCGCTCCCCAAATAGGAATATGCCACATCACTCGCAAAGAAGAACGCTACACGGGCCATATCAGAATAGAAATTTAATGCACAACTAAATCACCAAGCTCATACAGCCATCAGTCCATGAACTCCAAAACACATATCACCATTGTGGGCTGCATCCGCAAGGAATGACCAGCTACTACTTGTGTGACGCCCTGTCCCATCATGGTACACAGAGCCACATTCACGTACGAAAAGGCAACATGGAAGCGCACAGAACCGCAGGCCCGTCCCAATGGGGAGGCACTAGTCCAACTGAAAGGCCGAAATGTTGCTCCGAGCCACTAGTACTGCGTAAGGGCATGTGGCCCATTGGCGATCGTCCCATAAGATCGTAATGCTGCTCCACTGATTAACACGAAGCAGCAGGTGTCGTGAGTAAACGCCATCTGCAGGAGTGGCATACAGATGGCAGTGGCAAAGGGGTAGGAGATACCTGTCAACAAAAAGAAAAGAAAAAGAACAGAATGGCCATCAGAAGTACATTCGAACAACTCACTCCAATGACCACACTAAATCCACAGCCATATGCATGCTAGCCCACTCCAAAGGATCATCACCACCCCAAAACCACTTGCCACTCATAACTATCTATATCGAGGTGTAAACACCATCCCAAACGAGTGTACCTGTGCATGCGTCTGTCAAAACAGATTCCATCAGATGGGAATGTCAACGTGCATGGACACAAGTGTCTGAAGGCGCGTCGAGACAGGGAGGGCTCAACAAGGCCAGATAGACGATGGTGCCACTATGGCAGCCCTGCATCACATAGCGCAGGGGAGGCGGATAGATTCCAACAAGCCCTGTACATGGCAAACCATGCATCAAATCAGCTGGCCATGCATCCATTCATCATTCCCTCATCCTGTTATAAATACACCGGAATATTTACTCACAAGACATTCGGGATTTCCATTGAGTCTGTGCGTTATGCAGCCTGCAAAATCCACAGTGTCCCAGCCCGTAATTTCTGTGTTGTGAAGTTACATGATTTTGGGAACGTCCGGCCTCATCGCCCACGTCAATATAGCGCATCCCAAACTATTCATATCAATCATTGCTTCCTCGCCATGGCCTCTGTCTCAAGGACATCGAACAATAGAACATTATACTTGCAGTCAGACCTGTGGGCATCTCCTCTCAGCTAGCCGAAGACCGAAAGCGCCGGCCTTCGAATTCCTCATTTGCAACATCACGTCGAAAAGGCATCTGTGGCCGTTTGAAATCACAAATTAATCCAGCTAGTGCAGCTGTGTGTGAAAATGTCAACTGCCATCACCCACTAATGGGACGCCCCGCCCGTCGTTGCAACCCTGTACAGTGATGCATGAGGGCCCACCGTTACTCGAGTACTACGTTCCACTGACCCATCACAAGTCTGTTCGCGACTGCAAAGATTGTATGTGAAACAATGGGACCATAGCCGAATGTACATATCAACAAATGTTACACGGCCATCGGGTACAAATACATGATTGCAATAGAAAGATGCCGTTCCTCGATTAGCAGCGTTGTGTGCGGGACGTGCTCGCCCAAAGGGGAGAGCAGCTTGCACAGGTGGAATGAATCACCACAGGTGGAGGCCATACAGCCTGAAAACACATAAAGTGCACACCCAGTCTCCTCCCACAACCACACCCACTCCGAAATGCTACCGGCAGGACTCGCGATGTTGGCCCTGGGGGACCTGATAGCACTGCAAGTACTCCAACTCCAAGAAGAAGACGAACACCAACTACAACCGGCCGCACGGAGGAGACGCAGGAGGAGGAGGAGGCCAAGGCAGGGCCCGCAAGGGCCGCCAGCACAGCCACTACCACCACGCAGGCAGCCCGCAATCCCACGCCTCCGAGCACATCCGTTCAACCTCACTGATGAGCAGATCCACACCCTCTACCGTTTGGACCGGAACACCATAGCCGCAATAGTGGACATGACACAGGCTGACCTTGTCAGCATGATAGACAGCCCAACCGCCATCCCACCCCTACTGAAGGTGGTGTCTGTACTCCACTTCCTGGCCACGGGCACCTACCAGCACACAGTCGGACAGTTGCATGGCATTTCTCAGCCACTGTTCTCACGGACACTATTGCAAGTGCTCGATGCCCTCCTGCAGCACGCAGACGACTACATCTCCCTACCACGCTCGGAGCAGGACATTACCAACACTAAAGTGGGATTCCATGCACTTGCCGGCATACCGGGTTGCATTGGTGCCATCGACTGCACCCATGTGGAATTGGTCGTCCCACATGCCATGGAGGCCCAGTACCGCAACCGAAAACAATATCATTCCCTGAATGTACAGATGGTGTGTGACTCCAACAGGATCATTACACATTGTTGTGCCAGATTCCCTGGATCAACCCATGATTCTATGGTCTTGAGGAACTCTACTATACCACGCTACATGGAGCGACACGCAGGGAACAGATCCTGGCTACTCGGTGAGTCTCTTTTCATGCATGATGATGTGGGGTATGTGATGCGGCAATGACCTGGCAGGAAGGGGGGGGTGTGTGCGTACGTAGCAATGGCATTCCACATCATACGTTTATCGTCCACATACAGGTGATGCTGGGTATCCACTGAAGAGATGGCTCCTCACACCAGTCCGGAACCCACGGGACCAGCATGAGGAGGACTACAACCATGCCCACTCACGTACCCGTGTAGTCATAGAACAGGCATTCGGCCTACTGAAGACTCGTTTCCGCTGCCTCAGCAGGTCTGGCGGGGCACTCCTGTACCGCCATGAGAAGGTTGCAAAGATGGTGATGGCATGTGTCATGCTCCACAACATGTGCGTACGTAGAAATGTGCCCATGCCCCCAGACGCAGAACTGCAAGCACCTGATGATGGTCATGATGAGGGTGGGGATGTGGCAGCACCTCAAGGAGTCTGCGAGGCACCGGAGGGCCGTGACATTCGTCAGCATGTCATTGATGCATGCTTCTAGCACTCACGCCTGGTGGCTGATACATGGACACGGGACTCGTGGCACTGTGTGTGTCTGGTACATGCACAATATGGACTATACGCCTAGGATGGCCTAGTACATAATGATCATTGTCGACACATCTCATTGGTTGATCGTGCACTTGTTTATGGCATATGTGATATCATGTTGAACACCCTATCGACCCGCCACCCAAGTGAGCCCAACACACCCCCTCCACCCTCCTACCTCCCCCCCGAACACCAGTGTCCAAAGATGCTCATTGTCAGTGGACTGTCGCTATTGCAAGCCCCCTCTGCGGGTGTCAGGGGCACCCCTGCCTGTGGAGCGCAGGTTCCTCCCAGATCTACGTTGGGGGCTGCCCTGGACAGAACTAGCAACGGAAGATGTCTCTGCCTGCTCACGTCCATGCATGTCCCTAAGGGTTTGTGAGAGCTCCGTGAGCACACGGCGCACTGCAGCAAGTTCGGCACATACGTCTTTGGACGTCGCATGCAGTTCCCCCCTCAGGCTCTCGGTGCTTCTCTCCATTTGGACTCTCAGGCTCTCGGTGCTACTCTCCATTTGGACTCTCAGGCTCTCGGTGCTACTCTCCATTTGTGCCCTTAGTGTCTCTGTACCTCTCTCCATTTCTGCCCTGAGTGTCTCAGTTGATGTTTCTATGTCTGCCTTAGTGCCCCCACATTCATCGGCATGGTCCTTGAGGAGCGTGGCCAGTTGCTGCTGTTGCCCGATTAACTTGTCGAGGGACTGTTGCCTCTGCTGGGCCATGGCCATTTGCGGGGGGGTCACAGAGGGGCTGTTGACCTCATGTTGCCTTGCCACAGGGCTTGGGGGGGATGGCCAGTCGTCATCTTGTGGGTGCCCCTGCGTGGTATTCTCATGTTGTACGGGATGGGACAGACAGGGGGATTGGGACAGGTCATGGATGGATCTGACTTCCACATCTCCGTCTTCTGTGTCGGAGCATGCTGCCATCATTGGGGTGTCACCTATGGTGCTGCTGCCACCAGAGCCAGTGCCTTCTGTGGCATCCGTTGGGGGGACCTGTGGTGGTGGTGTAGTGGGCATGCTGGCTGCTGGGGTGCCTGTTGATGTTCCCTCCTCTGTGCTGCCACCTGATTTGTGCTGCTGCCGTGTCTTGATGCGTGCAGCTGAGGTGGAGGGTCTTTGGCCGTTGGTCTTGGCCCTCTTTGCAGGTGTGCTGGTAGGGGTGTCCTGATGCTCGTCGTTTGGATCGGACCCTGTGGTGGAGTAAAGGAGGGCGAGGGTTATTAATGGGTCTGTGGGTATTGGAATGGCATTGTATCACATGCATTGGGGTGGTACATGAGGGTGTTTTGGGGGTTTTTAATTATTTATGTATTTATTGTGGTTTTAAGGTGCGCTATGAGGGCGATGTGTGTGGACGTTCTCCTGGACATGTGTTTCCTGTTGCACTATGTGGACACATGGTACTTCACATGATTGGACATTGTGGTTTTAGCATTATTTTATCTGGCCCACCTACCTGATTCTTCGGATGTCTGCACTCCTTTCTCCATCCCTCCGACTCCCTCAATGCTCTCCATTCCGATGGTGGAGGCACAGATTTCTTCCCAGGGGGTCAACTTGATGGGTGATTCAGGACCTCCCCCGGTGGCTGTGGCAATGTTGCGGTTGGCAGAGAGTATGCTGCGGACGCGTATCCGCAGGTCGTCCCACCGCTTTCGGCATTGTTGTGGTGTGCGGGGTGCGGTCCCCACCGCGCTTACCCGCTGTGCTACCAGAGCCCATATGGCCTTCTTGTTCGCAAGTGCCGTCCTGGTCATTTGCGTGGAGAAGACGACGGCAGCATTCTCCTGGAGGGTCTCTGTTAGCACGGTGAGTTCCTCGCGGGAGAAGTGGACCTGCCGCTTGCGGTCGCACGCTTTCTTCGCTGCTTTTCCCATTTTTCTTGGTTTCGCTAGGGTGGATGACGGGTTGGGGTGTGTCTCAGGGTTGTGTTTTTAGTGGTAGTGTGGTTTTAGTGGTTTTATAGGTGTACGGCGGGTTGTTTCCCGTTCCGGGCCCATGTTTTTACTTCCGTTTCCGTATATTTCCGGTCACCGTACTTTCCGGTAGGCGCACTCTGCGGTGTCCGCTGTGATGGGTGGCGG
The DNA here is from genome assembly GCF_040938575.1 of Ambystoma mexicanum. NCBI lineage: Eukaryota > Metazoa > Chordata > Amphibia > Caudata > Ambystomatidae > Ambystoma > Ambystoma mexicanum. The sequence continues at coordinate 653,930,659 of NC_090925.1, forward strand.
TATTGCACCTAGGGCGACGTACGGCGGCGGTGTGGGCCGTTTTGGGGCCATTTGCGCCATCGCGGACTTTGCACTTCCGCCATGGCGTGGTGCTCGTGCCCGATGGGTCGGAATGGACCGCTCTTTGCTCCTTCGTGCAATGGCGGAAACGCTATTTACGCTGTTGCGGTCCGGTCAGTCACTTTCCGCCAGGGTCGTAATGAGGGCCAGTGTAGGGAAGGAGATTCATGTGCTTTAATCACATGTTAATGTTGCAAATTGAGTTCTTGTCTCCGCCACTCTCTTTTCAGAGTATCACAGACAATGCTGTTACTGTGCTATTTTATTTATTTCTGTACAGAGTGAGATTGTGTTTAAATGCAACTTTTATAATACACAAAAATATTTGAAAGCAGATGGGTGGTGTGTTTTATATTTACCAAAGCAGTGCTGATGATGTGGGGAGATGTTTAGACAGTGCAATTGTAATTTTCAAGGTAGCTAAACATCAAATTTGGTTGCAGCCGTGTGCACAATGTAATTCAGTATGAGCAGTTATAACTAACTGTGTGTGTTGTAGTTTGTCGGAGGTCTATGAGTCGGCAAAAAGGGAGGCCCGGGACATAGTTCACTACCGTATATAAGATAGTGAAAATACCACATGATAGCTCGCTGCTGTAGATAGGACAGAGAGAAATTGCCCATTGTGGCACACTAAAAATGAAAATTTGGTGTTCCAGAAATGCAAGCCTGAGGTCTCTCTAGTGATTACACGAAAAATCTAAGCAAAAATAAGGGATTCTGGATTTTGGGGCCACAAGTAAAACAAGGGAATTATGCTCACCAAAATACCACCAACCACGCATACCAAATACGCATGTCTGGGTGCTGAAACAATGCATGTCCACTGTATTATTGTTGTACATGGCCCAATCTGAATACAAGGAGTGATTGTTACTAAGTTATTTTACAGCCCCCACCCATGTCTCCCACCACCCCCTACCCCCCAGCAGTCAGGGGCAGCCTCCACCAGGCCCCCACCCATGTCTCCCACCACCCCCTACCCCCAGCAGTCAGGGGCAGCCTCCACCAGGCCCCCACTCATGTCTCCCACCACCCCCACCCCCCAGCCACCAGGGGCAGCCTCCACCAGGCCCCCACTCATGTCCCCTATTACCCCCGGCCCCCCGCAGTGCAGGGGCAGCCTCCACCAGGCCCCCACCCATGTCTCCCACCACCCCCTACCCCCCAGCAGTCAGGGGCAGCCTCCACCAGGCCCCCACCCATGTCTCCCACCACCCCCTACCCCCAGCAGTCAGGGGCAGCCTCCACCAGGCCCCCACTCATGTCTCCCACCACCCCCACCCCCCAGCCACCAGGGGCAGCCTCCACCAGGCCCCCACTCATGTCCCCTATTACACCCACCCCCCCGCAGTGCAGGGGCAGCCTCCACCAGGCCCCCACCCATGTCTCCCACCACCCCCTACCCCCCAGCAGTCAGGGGCAGCCTCCACCAGGCCCCCACCCATGTCTCCCACCACCCCCTACCCCCCAGCAGTCAGGGGCAGCCTGCACCAGGCCCCCACCCATGTCTCCCACCACCCCTGTTAGGGAGAATTCTCTGTTTAGGCTGAATTTCCTAACCTAGTGAGTCCCCCAGCAGCTTTGCTGGATTTCTGGAGTTGTTTTTTTTTCCATCCTGCCAAGAGTGAGACTCTTTTCTCCCACTCTTGGGCATGTATGTGTGTAATTCCTTTGAAGTATCAATGTGTTCGATGGGCTATGGGGTCTTTTACTCCATAGGGTCTCATATGTTTTTCTATGTGTGTTACACCGCACCCTACGTGCCGTAACACGGGGGTGCCCTAGAGGGTCCCCCACCATAGACTCCATACCCGGGGACTGACTACTGTCTCCCCGGGCATGTAAAGTCACCATTGGCTTTACTAGACCTAAATCTACTAACAGAACTAGTACCAACCATCTTATTGTAGACGTACTAGTAGGGGTAATTCGATTACTCCTGCATCTGTTACTCGAGGGGGCACTGTCCCGTCCCCCCTCGTCGAGTTTTGGCTGGTGGCAGTGGAAACTACTTGTTATGTTCGACCCCGAACATAACCCTATGGGATTCGTCCCATTGTTGGAGATTGATACTTTTTCTCATTAATCTCTGACGTACCAACGATCTACTTATCTTAAATAAGTTTATCGAGTGGTATTTTCTGCAAGAACTCGGTTTTTAAAATGGCGTCTGTGTTCGTCTCTGTGACTCCTAAACCAAAGGTTGAGCCCTTTGTTCCATTTTTGGCAGGCTCTGTACAGAGACCCTCCAAAGTGGTGCCATTCTGTCTGGGTTACCACAGGGGTGTGGGAGGGGGTTAAGGCACCCTGGACCGAGTTGCCTTGCCAACTCAGGTCGCACTCTGGAGTGATTGGCCCAGGTGGTGAGCCTTCCCGCTCACCACTTAGCATGTGTTGATTGACAGCTAGGCTGAATGAATGGGGGTCTTCTGCATAAAAGTAGGGCTTTTGGGACTGGATTTTCAGAAGTCGTCACAGGACCTAAGAATCTGATGAGGGTAACGCTGAGCCGACCTGCAACGACGACACCTCCGGTGGAGCCCTGCTGAACCGACTCACCACTTCCCAACGACAGAGGAGATCTCCCTGCCGGAGAGTCTCTTCCCCTGACTGATGGGAACAACCAGTCCCCTTTGCTTTTTATTCGCCTCAGGATGCAGTGGTCGAATTGCCCGTGCAGAGCACCTCAGCAACCGGATAGCCACTATCCCTGTACCAAGACCAAAAGGTGGTGCCTTGTGACGGAGCACTCCGCGGCTGGTCTCTTCCCTGGTGGTGCACCGGACTTTACTTTCCTTCGACGACGAGATCATCTCTACTCTTGGCCAAGACCCAACGTGCATCCACCACCAGGAACAACTGCCCCCGCCGGAGCTGCCCTCCACAACAAGGTACCGTGTCCGCCTGGCTTCCCTTTCGTTCGGTTCGAGTGAGGTGTCTTAATCCTCTCCGTTCCGCTGGGTCGCCTGAAAGCTTTGCTCATTCTTTGTTCTGAACTGGTTCAATCTGCCGATAACAATTTGCTATAAAGACTTGAATGCATCTCCACTAGAGACTTTTTTGGGACATCGCGCCTTGCCTCTCTCCGAGTGGGCCTGGCCTCTGAACTTTATGATCTATTGTGATTCTTGCCTTCCTGCCTTGCATTTTATCCGCGTAGGATTGAACTGTGTTGATTTCATAACCGGCCTAACTTTCGTTCTCTCCCTTCCTAACTAATATTCGAGTGTCATCTAGGTTGAGGTATACACCTCTGTCTGAAAATAAGTGATACCAGTAGAACCTAGAGTTGTCGATATTTTGCTAGGGGGATTGATCGTAGAGTAATTGTGTTTGATTTGTTTGCCGTGATTTGCCTTAGTGTTTTTCATAGACGTTTCTTTACACTAAGCCTCGTTGCGTGTTTGCTTGTCTTGCTGTGAAGAATTGCCCTGTTTTGTATACTCCACATACTGCTCAACTTTTCTTGAGAGAAGTCTGACTGCTCAGCCACAGCTACCAAGTGAATCTGTATGGTGCAGGCTGCTACCAAGTGGGTTCACCGCCAACGCCTGTAGTCCTAAATCTTTTGCAGTGGTCCCAGAGGGAACTGCACAGGTTTCCGCCTAACACTGGTGTACAGCGGTGGGATTTGTATCGAGTATACAGTTTAGAGTGCTTTTCGACACTGTAGGATAACTAACCACAAAACTTTGCACAAAAAGCAACTTTCAAAAAACATGTCTACGATGGAAACTTACAGTCAAGAGTCTTTGTCAGGTGAAAATACTGAGAGTTTGCGAGTTCTCTGTAGGCAAGCGAATCTTTCTGTAAGAGGCAAGAAGTTAGAACAAATAGAGAGATTGCTGGCGAACCAAAGTCTGGGTACTGGTTCAGAGGAACCAATCTCCCCAGCGAATGTAGACGACAGTAATGGTGTTGATCTGAATCGTAATTCTGATGATAGCGATGAAGAGGCTGACGAGGACGGAGAGGCTAACGAAACTGTCTCCCCCGCTCCTCTACCTGCCTTACCAGCTGTGCCTACGGGGCCCATACCAGGTCCCACAAGTAACCCTGCTTATTTTGAACTTGAAAAAATGAAGCTCGAACTAGAATATAAACGGTTCTTGGCTCAATCTGAACGAAACCAAGAGCTTGAGTTCAGACGGATGAATGCCCAGGCTGAGCAGAAGCAAGCTGAGTTAAGACTCAGGGAAATAGAACTTAATCACGAGTTAGAGATGAAAAAGTTGTCTATGGAAAATGCTTCTCTCTCCTCTGGTTCCTCTTGGAGCTCTAGTCCCAAAAGACCCCGGGTGCCGAAGGAATTAGTGGGTATGTATGAACCGAGATTGGATGTGTTAGATTGGTTGAAACTGTTTGAATACAATCATGGGCTCCAGGACATCACTGGGAATGCGTTGCTTCCCTGGTTGTTCTCTAGGCTCCCTCCTGTTGCGACTGATGTGGTAATGGATTTGGGGGAGGCGGATAAGACGGATTACGAAAGTGTGAAACTAGCTTTGATAGCTAGATTCGGGAAGACCCCTTCCCAGTATCTTAAGAGGTTTAGAACCCTCAAAAAGCATGATGGTACCCATTGGGCTACCTGGGTGAGTGAAGGGTTAAAAAACTTAGAGGGATGGATTAGGGGTTACAAAGTGAACACTTATGAGGGTATGAGAAATCTTTTTATGTTGGAGTCTATTTATGATGCCTGTTCTCCTGAGCTCAGACAGCACTTGGTTGATTCAAAGGAATTGGATTCCAGGGCACTAGCTAAGGCTGCTGACTTATGGGTTGCCAACAGGGCTACTCATAAGGATTCTGGGGCAACTCAGAAAAAGGATGAGGGAAAACAGCCAAAAAAAGACTCAAAAGAGAATTCGAATAACTCACATTCCAAAGAGGGCCCCAAACAAAACCAGAAGGGTAAGCCACCGGGAAAACCACAGCAGAATAGTGTGTCTTCTGGTGCCAAACCAGAAGGAGGTCAGAATAAGCAACCATTCCAGAAAGCATTCGGTAAATGCTTTGTTTGTGGCTCGACTGACCACGTGAGAGGAGATCCCAGATGTAAGGGTAAACCTTCAGGGGTCCAGCTTGTCTGCTTAGCCTTCGCTCCAGAGGAGGAAGTCCAAATGGCAAGTGGAAACTTTCTACTGCTAGCTGACGAACCCATTGGAGTCTCAGCCAGAGTTTCTTTAGTATCTCTGGGGTTGTGGTAACAACAGAATTTAGATGTCTATAATTCTATCCCCGATAATACTAAACAGTATTATAAGGACAGAGTCCAGGTGAATGGTCAGGAGACTCCTGCAATTAGGGACACTGGGGCCAGCATAACTGTGGTGGATAAATCGTTTTTTCAGGCTGAGGATGTTGCTAAGGCACCCAAATGCCTCACCAAGTTAGCTGGAGGACCTGTGCAGATGCTTCCCCAATTACCAGTTCTCATCCAGTGTAACGACATGACTGTGAAGATACCTGTCAGCATACAGAGTGAGGTACCAGGACGTGTACTGTTGGGTAACAATTTGAAAACTCTCGGAGTTGTATCGCATACTCCCAGACCTCCTAGTAAACGGTTACAGGAGCTAACCAAACCCGCACGAGAGAGGACCATGCGCGGTACTCTCCAGGAGATGATGAAGAAAGAAATCACTCCTGCTCCACTGGAATTGTCGGCCGCTGTCTCCAAGAAATCAGAAGCGAAGGGGAAACCTAAGACTTCTATCCCGAAACCAGCCGCCAGCATTCCAGTGCAGCCGACACGGACTTCCCCGCGGTTGTCCAACGTCACACCCATAACTCCACCTCCAGCCGAGGCTGAGAGGGAGGTACAACCTGCGTGGTAGAATTAGACTCTGAGGAAGAGCTAATGGAAGGCCAGGAACTCATTGGAGATCTGGATCCTGTTGACCATCCTGAGCTGCAGTCTTTACTGACAGAAGGTGGACCCAGCAGGGCGGACTTCAGTAAGGGACAGAGAGAATGTCCAACTCTGGAAGGTCTTCGCCATCAGGCAGAAGCTCAGGCTGAAGGGCAAGAGCCTGGGAAATACAGGTTGCACTTGGAAGATGGCCTCTTCTACAGTGAACCGACCGAGTCTGCACCTGGAGACTACAAACCACGTGTAGTACCCCAAGAGAACAGACCACAGTTCTTGCAGTTAGTCCACGAGATTCCTTTGGCTGGTCACTTGAGTTTCAAGAAGACTAAGGAAAGGCTCTTGCTCTACTTCTATTGGCCAAAGATGGGGGCTGAAGTAGAAAAACACTGCAGGAGCTGCCACACCTGCCAGCTCTCTGGTAAGGTTGGATCCAATAACGTGGCACCGTTAGTGCCTCTCCCGGTTGTGGGAGTCCCATTTGAGAGAGTAGGGATTGACATCTTTGGTCCCCTTGATCCTCCAACCTCCTCAGGCAACAGGTTTATACTTGTTGTAGTACTCCATGCTACTAGGTATCCTGAGGCAATTCCTATGAGGACTGTTACAGCTCCGGCTGTGGCTAAGGCCCTCCTTGGTATTTTTACCAGGGTCGGGTTTCCTAACGAAGTAATCTCTGACAGGGGGTCAAACTTTATGTCCCACTACATGAAAGCCATGTGGAAAACCTGCGGAGTAACTTACAAGTTCTCAACGGCTTACCACCCACAAACCAATGGGTTGGTAGAACGGTTCAACCGAACCATGAAGAGCATGATAGGTGCTTTAGAAGAACCCCTTAAGCGTAAGTGGGACCTTCTATTGCCATGCCTTCTCTTTGCTTATAGAGAAGTCCCGCAGGAGGGAGTAGGTTACTCTCCATTCGAACTACTCTATGGTCATCCCGTCAGAGGCCCATTGGCCCTGATTAAGGAGGGGTTGGAGAGTGCTCCTTCCCCCAAGCCAGCCAGAGTGACTGACTACGTGATAGGTCTCCGGAGGAGAATGTTGCACATGATGACGGAAGCAAGTGATAACTTGAAAGCTGGACAAGCATTGGTCAAGCACTGGCACGATCAAAAGGCTAACATGGTTGAGTTCGCTCAAAACCAGCTTGTTCTCGTTATGATCCCAACAAGGCAAAGGGCCTTGCAAGATAAGTGGATGGGACCCTACCGAGTAGTGGGTAAACTCAGAGAGGTTAACTATCTGGTGGACTTGGGCAATACCAAGGAGGCTCCGACAGTCTTTCACACCAACCGACTTAAAGAGTATGTCTCGCGACCTGATGTAGGAGTGTTGCTTCTAGCATCATCCGAGGAAGAAGAAGAGAGTGAAGCTCTTCTGGATCTCCTCAGAGGCTTGCCTTTAGATGAAAAAATTGAAGGAGTGAATCTCTCCTCCAATCTGACACCCGAGCAACAAGAAGAGTGCAAATCTATGTTGAATCAGTTTGCCTCTCTGTTCTCGCTTTCACCAGGCTTGACCCCTTGGGGCCAGCACGACATACTCACTGGTGACTGTCTGCCGGTCAAAAGCAGAGGATACCGCATGTCAGAAAACGTACGAACCCACATCAAAGGTGAGGTCAGCAAGATGCTTGATCTCGGGGTAATAGAGCCCTCTACTAGTCCATGGTCTAGCCCAGTTGTGTTAGTACCAAAGGCCGGATCTAAAGGACTTAGATTCTGCGTGGATTATCGAGCTCTTAATGCAGTCACCACGACTGATGCCCACCCTTTGCCAAGAACAGATGAGCTGGTGGATAGACTCGGCGCCGCCAAGTTCCTCAGCACATTGGCAAATAGCCCTGACAGACCATGCCAAGGAGAAAACTGCATTTTCTACCCCCGTTGGCTTATACCAGTTTAAGGTAATGCCTTTCGGACTGAAGAATGCACCTGCTACATTTCAGCATATGGTAAACCAGGTTCTGAATAATGGGATGGAGGACTTCTGCATGGCATACTTGGATGACATCGCAGTGTTCAGCAATTCCTGGGAGGAACATGTAATCCACCTGAGAGATGTTTTGCAGGCTCTTGGACGAGCCAATCTGACCATAAAGGCAAGTAAATGCCAAATTGGACAGAGTAAGGTAGTCTATCTTGGGCATCAGGTAGGCAGTGGAGAAATAAGGCCTTTGCTCAGTAAGATTGAAGCTGTGAAAAATTGGACAACACCGACTACTCAAACCCAGGTGAGAGCCTTCCTAGGCCTCACTGGGTATTACAGGAATTTCATAGAGAACTATGGGACCATAGCTTCTCCACTGAATGTCATCTCCTCGCCCAAATTTCCTAAAAAGGTTAAATGGAACGAGGAGTGCAATCAGGCTTTTGAAAACCTGAAACAGGCTCTTTGCCAAGCACCAGTACTCAGAGCTCCTGATTACCGCCAACACATCATTGTGCAGACAGACGCTTCCAATGTAGGGATAGGTGCCGTACTCAGTCAACTGGATGGGAAAGGTAGGGAGCACCCCGTTTGCTTCATCAGCCGCAAGCTGAAGGATCCTGAAACAAGGTGGGCAACAATCGAAAGAGAGTGCTTTGCTATCGTGTGGGCTCTGAAAAAGTTTAGGCCGTACTTGTATGGTTCTACTTTTGTTATTCAGACTGACCACCAACCCTTCAGATGGTTAATGCAAATGAAAGGGGAAATCCCAAAACTATTGAGATGGTCGATCTGCCTGCAAGGGTTTGATTTCACCATTGAGCACAGGTCAGGGTGTCACCACCAAAATGCTGATGGTCTCTCTAGGATGTATGTCATCGACTAGAGGTATGAGATTCATCCAGGAGTGGATTAAAACCTCCTGTCCCTTAGTCTGGGGGGGGGGGTGAGTGTTAGGGAGAATTCTCTGTTTAGGCTGAATTTCCTAACCTAGTGAGTCCCCCAGCAGCTTTGCTGGATTTCTGGAGTTGTTTTTTTCCATCCTGCCAAGAGTGAGACTCTTTTCTCCCACTCTTGGGCATGTATGTGTGTAATTCCTTTGAAGTATCAATGTGTTCGATGGGCTATGGGTTTTTTTACTCATTAGGGTCTCATATGTTTTTCTATGTGTGTTACACCGCACCCTACGTGCCGTAACACGGGGGCGCCCTAGCGGGTCCCCCACCATAAACTCCATACCCGGGGACTGACTACTGTCTCCCCGGGCATGTAAAGTCACCATTGGCTTTACTAGACCTAAATTTACTAACAGAACTAGTACCAACCATCTCATTGTGGACGTACTAGTAGGGGTAATTCGATTACTCCTGGATCTGTTACTCGAGGGGGCACTGTCCCATCCCCCCTCGTCGAGTTTTGGCTGGTGGCAGTGGAAACTACTTGTTATGTTCGACCCCGAACATAACCCTATGGGATTCGTCCCATTGTTGGAGATTGATACTTTTTCTCATTAATCTCTGACATACCAACGATCTACTTATCTTAAATAAGTTTATCGAGTGGTATTTTCTGCCAGAACTCGGTTTTTAAAATGGCGTCTGTGTTCGTCTCTGTGACTCCTAAACCAAAGGTTGAGCCCTTTGTTCCACTTTTGGCGGGCTCTGTACAGAGACCCTCCAAAGTGGTGCCATTCTGTCTGGGTTACCACAGGGGTGTGGGAGGGGGTTTAGGCACCCTGGACCGAGTTGCCTTGCCAACTCCGGTCGCACTCTGGAGTGATTGGCCCAGGTGGTGAGCCTTCCCGCTCACCACTTAGCATGTGTTGATTGACAGCTAGGCTGAATGAATGGGGGTCTTCTGCATAAAAGCAGGGCTTTTGGGACTGGGTCTTCAGAAGTCGCCACAGGACCTAAGAATCCGACAAGGGTAACGCTGAGCCGACCTGCAACGACGACACCTCCGGTGGAGCCCTGCTGAACCGACTCACCACTTCCCGACGACAGAGGAGATCTCCCTGCCGGAGAGTCTCTTACCCTGACTGGTGGGAACAACCAGTCCCCTTTGCTTTTTATTCGCCTCAGGACGCAGTGGTCGAATTGCCCATGCAGAGCACCTCGGCAACCGGATAGCCACTACCCCTGTACCGAGACCAAAAGGTGGTGCCTTGTGACGGAGCACTCCGCGGCTGGTCTCTTCCCTGGTGGTGCACCGGACTTTTCTTTCCTTCGACGATGATATCATCTCTACTCTTGGCCAAGACCCAACGTGCAACCACCACCAGGAACAACTGCCCCCGCCGGAGCTGCCCTCCACAACAAGGTACCGTGTCCGCCTCGCTTCCCTTTCGTTCGGTTCGAGTGAGGTGTCTTAATCCTCTCCGTTCCGCTGGGTCGCGTCCAAGCTTTGCTCATTCTTTGTTCTGAACTGGTTCAATCTGCCGATAACAATTTGCTATAAAGACTTGAATGCATCTCCACTAGAGACTTTTTTGGGACATCGCGCCTTGCCTCTCTCCAAGTGGGCCTGGCCTCTGAACTTTATGATCTATTGTGATTCTTGCCTTCCTGCCTTGCAATTTATCGCGTAGGATTGAACTGTGTTGATTTCATAACCTGCCTATCTTTCTTTCTCTCCCTTCCTAACTAATATTTGAGTGTCATCTAGGTTGAGGTATACACCTCTGTCTGAAAATAAGTGATACCAGTAGAACCTAGAGTTGTCGATATTTTGCTAGGGGGATTGATCGTTTTCTACTTCGTAGAGTAATTGTGTTTGATTTGTTTGCCGTGATTTGCCTTAGTGTTTTTCATAGACGTTTTGTTATAAATAAATACCTTGACATCTTTACACTAGCCTCGTTGCATGTTTGCTTGTCCTGCTGTGAAGAATTGCCCTATTTTTTATACTCCACATACTGCTCAACTTTTCTTGAGAGAAGTCTTTTTTTTTTTTTTTTTTTTATTTTTAATTTTTTTTTTTTTTTAATTTTTATTTGTATATGGTTTTATTAAACCTTTACAAAAAGCATCAACACATAGAATCAACACATAGAAAGAATAAATACACAATTTACAGATTTACACAAATACATATTTAGAGTATTACAGAAGCTTGGAAGTATTTTGCAATGAAGAAATCCAAGAGACATCATAACAGCATAAAATTACAGGAACAAACAAGAACAAGAGCAAGCGCAGTAGCAGCAGATTAACCCATATCTTTAACCTTTAACCTATATCTTGAAACAACATGGTAACAACAGGTATATCTATTCAAGATAGAGGTTACGAATAAAGCTAGATAGAGCCAGACCCTCCCTACTTGTTCCAATACACAGGCAGCGTTGCCATACTAGGTCAGTCGGGAGACCTCGGAATTGTAATTTCAAGACATTCAAACAAGAGTCTCTCAACACATTGAGATGACTACAGAACAGAATGAGGTGTTTAGCCGTTTCAGGGACTAAGCCGCAGAATCTGCAGAGACTGTTAGCCGCTGTAATCTGTTTCCACCTCAGTTTAGTATCCAGAGTAGGTAGAATATTCCACCGTAGTCTGAGAAGTGTATGTCTGTGATCCCGATTTGGGAAGATCTTAAGTATTGAAGATAGAATTCCTCTTTTTTTATGTTCATGAGCCAAGTGTGACATAGAAGTATATGCATGAAAGGCATCCACAGTCCGGCACCAATCAAAGTCCCACAACTTCACTTTAGTTTTAGTGGGATTACTGATTAGTTCCTCTAAATCTGAGCCGATATTGGCCAGAATATCTTCGCAGAGCATAGCAAATTTGTATAGGAATCCAGATCGGTATATGTTGTTGCCAACCAGTTCATATAACGTGTTGGCAGTAGGGGCCTTAAGTTTAGCATAAAGCAGCAGCTTCCTCCAATCAACTCGTGCAGTTAAAGAGATATAGCCCAGCTCAAAGCGAATGGCGGCCAGGGGTACTGCATTGGGGACGAGTAAGACCCGTCTCCATATGTCCCCTTCAATACCATCCAATTTGGCGCTGGTTAGCCGAGTACCGAGCTCTAGGCCATATGTCAATTTCGGTGCGATTTTCCCCTCAAAAAAAAGTAAAGCAGGTCTAATAGAAAATCGGCCATATTTACGGTCAATTTTAAGGACCTGACTGGCCAATACCTTAGCTTTATTCAGGAGAAGAAGGTTCTGCCCTTTTGAGCCTCTACTTGCTCCCAGATAATAGCCCAGATAAGTAAGACAAGTGGAGCAGGTTATAGTTGCCCCTCCTAGCTTCCAGAGGTTTGTTTTCTTCCTAACAACCCCTTTAGATAAGGCAAGGATTTTGGTTTTCGCAGGATTAATATTCAAGCCATTGAGTTGAGCATAGTTGGCGAATGCGTCCAGCAACCGCTGTAACCCCACCTTAGTTAAATCAAATAGAACAAAATCGTCAGCGTAAGCCAACCAAATAAGCTTCAAAGTGCCAATACTCTGCGCTAGTAGCCCCTCTTTCACAAGGTGCTCTGCTACATCTGAAACATATTGATTAAACACCCAGGGGGCTAGCACGCAACCCTGTCTAACCCCACGATGAGTACGAACAGCATCTGACATGTCCCCCTTTTTGTTTAACCGGATACGAACAGTAGAATTGTTATATACCCCCTCCAATAGGCCAATTAAGCCCCTTGGCAGACCCCAGGCATAAAGTTTTTGCCAAAGCCTATTTCGGTCAACACAATCAAAGGCTGCCGAGAGATCCACTGAGGCCATAAAAATAGGTCCCCTAGATGAGCTCCAAGCAGTCTCTTGAATACACTTAACTACCAGTCCATTGATGTTAGTGGAGTGGTTTTTACGGAAGCCCGTTTGAAAGGGGCTCAAAGGATGGCTAGTTTTTTCCCAATCCCTTAGATGTGAAAGAAGAAAAGCAGAGAAGATTTTACAGTCCGCATCTATCAAAGCGATAGGCCGATAGTTTTTGGGATCGGACCTACTACCGCATTTAAAGATCGGGATAACATATGCAGTGGACCAAGAGCTAGGACATGTCCCAGTTTGCAAGATATCCCGGAACTCAATACATAAGAGATTGGCCCAAAGATTCGGGTCTGCTTTAAAGGTATTGTTCGTTAGCCCATTCGGGCCAGGGGCTCTTGATCTCTTACATCTGTGGATTAACTCCAGGATCGTAACAATCTCTAACGGTGGATCCCATTTAGGATGGGGGACTAATGGGTCGTAGTCAGTAAAACTGGCCATTGCCGCTAGGGGGCTAGGAGCAAATCTATTTGAGTAAAACTCCAGCCACCCTTGTTCCGCAATCGGATTAAGTTCAGCAATGGCCTGATTACCATCCTGTCCATTAACGATCTGCCAGAAGGTTCCCACATTTGCCTTCAAGATAACCTGTAACATAAGTTCCGAGTCCTGTTGTACTAGCTGATGTTTAATTGTTTTGCAGTAATTCTTGTAGGCTTGTTTAACCTTCTTAATAAGGATTAGGCGAGTGGACAAGTCGCTTATTACAGTTTGTAGTTTCCTAATATTTTTGTTCTTGATAGTTTTTGCTGCTGCCACCTGAGAGTTATATTGATGTAAATGCCTAGTGACTGGAATTCGGCTTACAAGACTAGTGCCAATATCATCTACTGCCACTTGTATCAGGGTAGTGACCATTGCAGAATTAAAAGTTGCCAATTTCCAGTCAAGAGTAGTCTTATTAAGCATGTCCCATAGTTTACCATTCAGAGTTTCAATGTTTTTAGGGGACCACCGAATAGCAGATCCTGATAAATTTGGAGAGACCACGGTCGGATGGCACAGCCGCCCCTTTGTCAGGCAGATGTTAAAAGTTGCCGTTAATATACCATGGTCACTCCATGGGTTCAGGAAGATTTCAAACTTCGAGCATCTTGTAAGTAGATAATCATCCACAAAGATGTAGTCGAGCATAGAGATGGAAGACCCCCGCCGCCAGGTATAACTACTAGGATATGAAAAGGGTTGTGAGAGGTCACGGAGAGGTTGCAAGCCTAGATTGCCCAATTCAGTGTACCAAGTTTGACCAGCCAGTTTTTTCCTTTTATCACATCGATCAAGGGGAGACAGCTCACATAATACCCATGGAGAAAAGTTGAATAAACAGTCACAGTTCAAGTCCCCAGCTAGTAATACATGACCTGAATCATTAGCCAGCATCCACTCCAAAATAATCTGCGAGATAAGAGACACAAACAGCTTAACTTCACCAACCCCTGTGTGCCAATAGATGTTGATAATTAGTAATTTTAGTTGGCCAATACTTGAATTCAGAACTACCCCCAGAGCCCCATAGGGGAGACCCAATAGAACCTTGCCGGCTAGCCCAAGACAGTTATCCACTGCCACCAATAAGCCACCCGAAGGTCTACCCCTCAAATTATGTAGGGCCGGCTGATCGAAAATTTGGAAGCCATCTAAGCAAGGGGTTGAGGTCATCCAAGTCTCTTGAATACATATAACATTTGCATCTCTCAACAATTGTAGGCACTCCAAATTCGAGAATAGATGTTGATTGCCTCTGGAGTTCCAAGATTTTATGCAGAGGTTCGACTGAGTATCTGAAGTCAGATTTGGGGGGGTAAGCCTAAGGCACAAGTTTTTGCCACATGGTGGAGATGATGGCGGCCCAGTCAAGGTCTTTGTTTTGTTGATTCGATGAGGTTATTGGTATGGGTAGAGAATCCTGGCCACCTGCATGGGCCCCTATTGGTTTAACTGCTGAATGTGAAGAAGAGGGCCCATTGGACGACAATTCCCAAGCTGCAGCCGCTTCAACTCTGAATCCCAATTCCTTCAGAGAGTCTTTTTGGGTAAGAATCAGTTCCTTGACAAGTGGTGACGCAAGGAGAATCATGCTCATATCCAAAGAATTACAGTCCAGGAAGGCCACTCTATCAATATCCTTAGAGGAGATGAGAGCGAGGGCTGGGATTTCAGAAAAAATAGATAATACATTATGCCGATTCAAACAAACAGGCTCTTCCAAATTCAGCAGGCTTTGAATCTTTATCAAGTGTAAAGAATTAGGTTTCTTATTGTTCGAAAGTTCTGGGCGTGTTAAAGTGCCCGCTGATAGATTTTGAGAACCCTTCATGGTTAGATCAAGATGTTTGACAGCAGCAGGGGGCAGAGGTCTGGCCTGTGGTTTATATAGGCGATCCACCAGGTTACGGATACCAGCAGAGATTGTGGGGTGGGTAGAGGCAGGCTGGTAGTTGGTATCCTGAAAGAAACCCCTCTCCAATCCCCGATCCAAGGGGAAAGCAGGGAACCGGGGCTGGTTAGGTATTGTGTTCGTAAGAGGTTGCAGTTGAATGGGGCCCCAATTTGCCGGGATTTGATTAGGCCTTAAGGCCAACGAGCTCTGTAAGAAATTTAGATCGGTAGCTTGAGTCTTAACATAAGATAGAGGAGTTACTTCGAAGTTAGTAAATTTTCCAGTACCACACCCCTGTTGTAATATGGTATGTTTTACACCTTGTGGAATCGAAGGAATAATAGGAAGTTCTTCTTGGATCTTAAAATTTCCAGAACCCCTAGCTAGAGCCACGCCAGGAGCCAACAGAGCTGCTTCGTAGGTTTTAAGTTTACTAGTATCAGCTCCAGGTTGTAATTTGCTGGGATTTGCAGCTTGTGCAACCATTGGAACCATTAGAGTTTGCTCACTGGACCTAAATTTGCCTGTACCACAACCCTGTTGAGATGGTAACGAAGGGCACAGTTTTGGAGTAGGGGAGGCATGTGGAGTTTCACTTATAGACTGTTTAGGTGGGGCCAAGCAGAATTTTGGAGGGTTTCCTGACCACATGTCTGAAACGTAAGTAACTGAAGGGTTACAACTATCGGTTTGAGCCATGGAATCAACCAATTTGGTCATTGGAGGCTTAAAAACATTCGGTGAATTACCCTTAGAGATAGAGGCAGTGTACAAAGAAGTAGAGACCTTTGCAGTGGGTTTAGTGAAGAGAAAGTTGGTTTGCTTTGTAGCCAATTTCCGCTTGATAAGGCGCGTTTTACGTGGGGCCGACATTTTCTTGAGGACTGGGTGCTTAGTAGCATTGTCTTGTGTACGTTTAAACACTTGAATTGGGATCAAGCTTGTTATAGGACTGGGCTCAGTCGGCTGAGTAAGTTTTAAGGTATTAAATAGGTCCTCAGCAGTATTGCGGGGAATAGCCGATGAAGTGGGCTTAGTTTGTTCAGAAAGAATTTCTTTACTAGTGGCATTTACTATAGTAACTGGGGACCAAATAGAGTTAGATTGACCCAGGTTGGGGATCAAAATAGGCAAACTTTGGATAGGGTCGGCCAATAAGCCTGTAGAAATGGCAGGAGTGTCAAGACCAGCAGGAATTGCTGGTACATCCTGATCATGAGCAGTAGCAATATTAGAGGGTTCCACTGGCAAGTTGTTATCCGATATCTCTATAATTTGGGTATTGACAATGGGTGTTTGACTAAGGGGGGTTGGAGAACTTTCGCCCTGTGGAACTTGCACCGGCCACCTCTGAGAAATCTCAGTGCCGATCCAGTCCACTTTATTATTAAGATCCACTAGATATCTGTACCAATACAGTCAATTTTCAGATTAAGTTCTGTCATTGCAATTTTGACAGATTTAAGCTCGGACCAAACATTGTCATAAAGCTCAACAAAGGAGCTCAGAACAACGTTGAGGGCTGAGACTGTCGGATGCGTCAATCGAATCCGTTCATCCACGTCTTTTAATGTATGGTGTAATTGTGGAGAATTTACTTGGTTCTGATTGGTAGACACAGGAGCCAAGTCCGAATCATAGTCCGCTATGTTGTTTTCAATGTCTTCAATAATGTTAGTTAGGGCGGTGGGTGTATTATCGGCCACTGGCTCTTGAGAAGAGGATCTAGAGATTTCCGGAATTCCAGTAGTCAATGGCGGATTCATCGCTTTATCCGCACACTCAATTATGCTAAGATCAGTGATATTATTATTTCCACCAAAAAAAGCTTGTGTAGACATTGCTGAGTGATCTAGCATAGCGTTGCCTCTGAAAACTTTAGGAAGTTTTACTTCTGTACTGGTAGAGGTTGCTTTTAAGATATATTTGTCCATGTATGTCTGCCCAAGTACTTGTTGGTATAGTTTAGGCTTTCTAGGAGTTTTATGTACTTCAATATCACCTGCTGCAGAAACACTGGTAGCAACTTCTGTAGTCTCAGGGTTATGGATCATAGCTTTATGAGTGGCTAATGGAATACTAGGTTCCAGGGTGTTTAAAATAATAGGCTTTATTGAAGTGAGGCTACAGGACATGGCATTATTTAAAAGAGGGGTAGATTCCACCGGGAATGAAGCAATGCACAGAGACTTAGAAGTGATTGAGGACACAGTATTAGATAATCTACACTTAGCCATGAAGCAAGTAGAGTCAACCTGTACAGCCGGATCAACTAAAATAGCGTCTGATAAGAGTAGAGGGCCTTTTTGGCTGCGCAAACCAGATCTCATCATAGGGTTAAATAAAATCAGTGTTTAAACAATGAGATAGGGTTGTAAAAATAGAACTTTGTCACCAGCTACCCCCAAAAATAGAATACTGAGTTAATCTTAAATCTGGGGAACCAGAGAATGAGTGTGGCCAGATGTAAAAAATAGCAGTCAGTGTGTGTGTTATTGGTTTCCAGTTCTGCTGTCTCTAAAAACACAATTTCCTACTATGAAAAGATAAAAATAGTCAATGACGGTAACTTTATAGTTGATATTATGTCGATGCGAAAAAAGCAGCCAGACAGATTAATAAGTCTTGAAGAAGAAGGGTCTTACTAGTTGGAAATCGCCGTCCACGCCGAACAGCAGAACAGCGTCTCCAGCCCTTACAGCCTCCAGGGCTTAACGCCACAAGGGTGGATATGCCGGCAGTAAATGCTGGGATCAAGTCACGTGATCGCCCACGTGCACGCAACAGGCCCCGCCTCCTCCAGGAAGCAGGGGAGCAGCAAGAGCTCAGCTCGCAGTGCTGCTGGGCTCGAAATGGGCTGCAAGCTGTAGAAATGCTTCGTTCGTGAAGCGCACCTCCAGATAATAGAAGACACACGCCACTCGGGCGGATATGCCGGCAGTAAATGCTGGGATCAAGTCACGTGATCGCCCACGTGCACGCAACAGGCCCCGCCTCCTCCAGGAAGCAGGGGAGCAGCAAGAGCTCAGCTCGCAGTGCTGCTGGGCTCGAAATGGGCTGCAAGCTGTAGAAATGCTTCGTTCGTGAAGCGCACCTCCAGATAATAGAAGACACACGCCACTCGGGCGGATATGCCGGCAGTAAATGCTGGGATCAAGACACGTGATCGCCCACGTGCACGCAACAGGCCCCGCCTCCTCCAGGAAGCAGGGGAGCAGCAAGAGCTCAGCTCGCAGTGCTGCTGGGCTCGAAATGGACTGCAAGCTGTAGAAATGCTTCGTTCGTGAAGCGCACCTCCAGATAATAGAAGTCTGACTGCTCAGCCACAGCTACCAAGTGAATCTGTGTGGTGCAGGCTGCTACCAAGTGGGTTCACCGCCAACGCCTGTAGTCCTAAATCTTTTGCAGTTGTCCCAGAGGGAACTGCACAGGTTTCCGGCTAACAACCCCCTACCCCCCAGCAGTCAGGGGCAGCCTCCACCAGGCCCCCACTCATGTCTCCCACCACCCCCCACCCCCCAGCAGTCAGGGGCAGCCTCCACCAGGCCCCCACTCATGTCCCCCACCACCCCCATCCTCCAGCCACCAGGGGCAGCTTTCCACCAGGTCCCCACAAATGTCTACCACCACCCACTACCCCCCAGCAGTCAGGGGCAGCCTCCACCAGGCCCCCACTCATGTCTCCCACCACCCCCACCCCCAGCCACCAGGGGCAGCCTCCACCAGGCCCCCACTCATGTCCCCTATTACCCCCCCCAGTGCAGGGGCAGCCTCCACCAGGCCCCCACCCATGTCTCCAACCACCTCCTACCCCCCAGCAGTCAGGGGCAGCCTGCACCAGGCCCCCGCCCATGTCTCCCACCACCTCCTACACCCCAGCAGTCAGGGGCAGCCTCCACCAGGCCCCCACCCATGTCTCCAACCACCCCCTACCCCCCAGCAGACAGGGGCAGCCTCCACCAGGCCCCCACTCATGTCTCCCACCACCCCCACCCCCCAGCCAGCAGTGACAGCCTCCACCAGGCCCCCATTCATGTCCCATATTACCCCCTACCCCCAGCAGTCAGGGGAAGCCTCCACCAGGTCCCCACTCATGTCTCCCACCACCCCCTACCCCCCAGCAGTCAGGGCCAGCCTCCACCAGGCCCCCACTCATGTCTCCCACCACCCCCCACCCTCCAGCAGTCAGGGGCAGCCTCCACCAGGCCCCCACTCATGTCTCCCAACACCCCCACCCCCCAGCCACCAGGGGCAGCCTCCACCAGGCCCCCACCCATGTCGCCCACCACCCCCTACCCCCCAGCAGTCAGGGGCAGCCTCCACCAGGCTCCCATTCATGTCTCCCACCACCCCCACCCACCCAGCCACCAGGGACAGCCTCCACCAGGCCCCCACCCATGTCCCCTATTACCCCCACCCCCCGTAGTGCAGGGGCACCCTCCACCAGGCCCCCACTCATGTCTCCCACCACCCCCTACCCCCCAGCAGTCAGGGGCAGCCTCCACCAGGCTCCCATTCATGTCTCCCACCACCCCCACCCACCCAGCCACCAGGGACAGCCTCCACCAGGCCCCCACCCATGTCCCCTATTACCCCCACCCCCCGTAGTGCAGGGGCACCCTCCACCAGGCCCCCACTCATGTCTCCCATCACCCCCCACCCCCCAGCCACCAGGGGCACCCTCCACCAGGCCCCCACTCATGTCTCCCACCACCCCCACCCCCCAGCCACCGAGGGCAGCCTCCACCAGGCCCCCACTCATGTCCCCTATTACCCCCCACCCCCCAGCCACCAGGGGCACCCTCCACCAGGCCCCCACCCATGTCTCCCACCACCCCCTACCCCCCAGCAGTCAGGGGCAGCCTCCACCAGGACCCCACTCATGTCTCCCACCACCCCCCACCCCCCAGCCACCAGGGGCACCCTCCACCAGGCCCCCACTCATGTCTCCCACCACCCCCACCCACAGCCACCAGGGGCAGCCTCCACCAGGCCCCCACTCATGTCCCCTATTACCCCCACCCCCCGTAGTGCATTGTCAGCCTCCAAAAGGCCCCCACCCATGTCTCCCACCACCCCCTACCCCCCAGCAGTCAGGGGCAGCCTCCACCAGGCCCCCACCCATGTCTACCACCACCCCCACCCCCCAGCAGTCAGGGGCAGCCTCCACCAGGCCCCCACTCATGTCTCCCACCAGCCCCCACCCCCCAGCCACCAGGGGCACCCTCCACCAGGCCCCCACTCATGTCTCCCACCACCCCCACCCCCCAGCCACCAGGGGCAGCCTCCACCAGGCCCGCACGCATGTCCCCTATTACCCCCACCCCCCCCGCAGTGCAGGGGCAGCCTCCACCAGGCCCCCACCCATGTCTCCCACCACCCCTACCCCCCAGCAGTCAGGGGCAGCCTCCACCAAGCCCCCATCCATGTCTCCCACCACCCCCTACCCCCCAGCAGTCAGGGGCACCTTCCACCAGCCCCCACCCATGTCTCCCACCACCCCCTACCCCCCAGCAGTCAGGGGAAGCCTCCACCAGGCCCCCATTCATGTCTCCCACCACCCCCCACTCCCCAGCCACCAGGGGCACCCTCCACCAGGCCCCCACTCATGTCTCACACCACCCCCACCCCCCAGCCACCAGGGGCAGCCTCCACCAGGCCCCCAGTCATGCCCCCTATTACCCCCCAACCCCCAGCCACCAGGGGCACCCTCCACCAGGCCCCCACCCATGTCTCCCACCACCCCCTACACCCCAGCAGTCAGGGGCAGCCTCCACCAGGCCCCCACTCATGTCTCCCACCACCCCCCACCCCCCAGCCACCAGGGGCACCCTCCACCAGGCCCCCACTCATGTCTCGCACCACCCCCCCCAGCCACCAGGGGCAGCCTCCACCAGGCCCCCACTCATGTCCCCTATTACCCCCACCCCCCCACAGTGCAGGGGCAGCCTCCACCAGGCCCCCACCCATGTCTCCCACCACCCCCTCCCCCCCAGCAGTCAGGGGCAGCCTCCACCAGGCCCCCACCCATGTCTCCCACCACCCCCTACCCCCCAGCAGTCAGGGGCAGCCTCCACCAGGCCCCCACTCAAGTATCCCACCATCCCCACCCCCCAGCCACCAGGGGCAGCCTCCACCAGGCCCACACTCATGTCCCCTATTACCCCCACCCCCAGCCACCAGTGGCAGCCTCCACCAGGCCCCCACCCATGTCTCCCACCACCCCCTACCCCCAGCAGTCAGGGGCAGCCTCCACCAGGCCCCCACCCATGTCTCCCACCACCCCCTACCCCCCAGCAGTCAGGGGCAACCTCCACCAGGCCCCCACCCATGTCTCCCACCACCCCCTACCTCCCAGCAGTCAGCGGCAGCCTCCACCAGGCCCCCACCCATGTCTCCCACCACCCCCTACCCCCCAGCAGTCAGGGGCAGCCTCCACCAGGCCCCAACTCATGTCTCCCACCACCCCTACCCCCCAGCAGTCAGGGGCAGCCTCCACCAGGCCCCCACTCATGTCTCCCACAACCCCCACCCCCCAGCCACCAGGGGCAGCCTCCACCAGGCCCCCACCCATGTCTCCCACCACCCCCTACCCCCCAGCAGTCAGGGGCAGCCTCCACCAGGCCCCCACTCATGTCTCCCACCACCCCCAACCCCCAGCCACCAGGGGCAGCCTCCACCAGGCCCCCACTCATGTCCCCTATTACCCCCACCCCCCGCAGTGCAGGGGCAGCCTCCACCAGGCCCCTACCCATGTCTCCCACCACCCATTACCCCCCAGCAATCAGGGGCAGCCTCCACCAGGCCCCCACCAATGTCTCCCACCACCCCCTACCCCCCAGCAGTCAGGGGCAGCCTCCACCAGGCACCCACCCATGTCTCCCACCACCCAATACCCCCCAGCAGTCAGGGGCAGCCTCCACCAGGCCCCCACTCATGTCTCCCACAACCCCCACCCCCCATCCACCAGGGACAGCCTCCACCAGGCCCCCGCTCATGTCTCCCATCACCCCCACCCCCCAGCCACCAGGGGCACCCTCCACCAGGCCCCCACTCATGTCTCCCACCACCCCCACCCACAGCCACCAGGGGCAGCCTCCACCAGGCCCCCACTCATGTCCCCCACCACCCCCATCCTCCAGCCACCAGGGGCAGCTTTCCACCAGGTCCCCACAAATGTCTACCACCACCCACTACCCCCCAGCAGTCAGGGGCAGCCTCCACCAGGCCCCCACTCATGTCTCCCACCACCCCCACCCCCAGCCACCAGGGGCAGCCTCCACCAGGCCCCCACTCATGTCCCCTATTACCCCCCCCCCAGTGCAGGGGCAGCCTCCACCAGGCCCCCACCCATGTCTCCAACCACCTCCTACCCCCCAGCAGTCAGGGGCAGCCTGCACCAGGCCCCCGCCCATGTCTCCCACCACCTCCTACACCCCAGCAGTCAGGGGCAGCCTCCACCAGGCCCCCACCCATGTCTCCAACCACCCCCTACCCCCCAGCAGACAGGGGCAGCCTCCACCAGGCCCCCACTCATGTCTCCCACCACCCCCACCCCCCAGCCAGCAGTGACAGCCTCCACCAGGCCCCCATTCATGTCCCATATTACCCCCTACCCCCAGCAGTCAGGGGAAGCCTCCACCAGGTCCCCACTCATGTCTCCCACCACCCCCTACCCCCCAGCAGTCAGGGCCAGCCTCCACCAGGCCCCCACTCATGTCTCCCACCACCCCCCACCCTCCAGCAGTCAGGGGCAGCCTCCACCAGGCCCCCACTCATGTCTCCCACCACCCCCACCCCCCAGCCACCAGGGGCAGCCTCCACCAGGCCCCCACCCATGTCGCCCACCACCCCCTACCCCCCAGCAGTCAGGGGCAGCCTCCACCAGGCTCCCATTCATGTCTCCCACCACCCCCACCCACCCAGCCACCAGGGACAGCCTCCACCAGGCCCCCACCCATGTCCCCTATTACCCCCACCCCCCGTAGTGCAGGGGCACCCTCCACCAGGCCCCCACTCATGTCTCCCACCACCCCCTACCCCCCAGCAGTCAGGGGCAGCCTCCACCAGGCTCCCATTCATGTCTCCCACCACCCCCACCCACCCAGCCACCAGGGACAGCCTCCACCAGGCCCCCACCCATGTCCCCTATTACCCCCACCCCCCGTAGTGCAGGGGCACCCTCCACCAGGCCCCCACTCATGTCTCCCATCACCCCCCACCCCCCAGCCACCAGGGGCACCCTCCACCAGGCCCCCACTCATGTCTCCCACCACCCCCACCCCCCAGCCACCGAGGGCAGCCTCCACCAGGCCCCCACTCATGTCCCCTATTACCCCCCACCCCCCAGCCACCAGGGGCACCCTCCACCAGGCCCCCACCCATGTCTCCCACCACCCCCTACCCCCCAGCAGTCAGGGGCAGCCTCCACCAGGACCCCACTCATGTCTCCCACCACCCCCCACCCCCCAGCCACCAGGGGCACCCTCCACCAGGCCCCCACTCATGTCTCCCACCACCCCCACCCACAGCCACCAGGGGCAGCCTCCACCAGGCCCCCACTCATGTCCCCTATTACCCCCACCCCCCGTAGTGCATTGTCAGCCTCCAAAAGGCCCCCACCCATGTCTCCCACCACCCCCTACCCCCCAGCAGTCAGGGGCAGCCTCCACCAGGCCCCCACCCATGTCTACCACCACCCCCACCCCCCAGCAGTCAGGGGCAGCCTCCACCAGGCCCCCACTCATGTCTCCCACCAGCCCCCACCCCCCAGCCACCAGGGGCACCCTCCACAAGGCCCCCACTCATGTCTCCCACCACCCCCACCCCCCAGCCACCAGGGGCAGCCTCCACCAGGCCCGCACGCATGTCCCCTATTACCCCCACCCCCCCGCAGTGCAGGGGCAGCCTCCACCAGGCCCCCACCCATGTCTCCCACCACCCCTACCCCCCAGCAGTCAGGGGCAGCCTCCACCAAGCCCCCATCCATGTCTCCCACCACCCCCTACCCCCCAGCAGTCAGGGGCACCTTCCACCAGCCCCCACCCATGTCTCCCACCACCCCCTACCCCCCAGCAGTCAGGGGAAGCCTCCACCAGGCCCAAAATTCATGTCTCCCACCACCCCCCACTCCCCAGCCACCAGGGGCACCCTCCACCAGGCCCCCACTCATGTCTCACACCACCCCCACCCCCCAGCCACCAGGGGCAGCCTCCACCAGGCCCCCAGTCATGCCCCCTATTACCCCCCAACCCCCAGCCACCAGGGGCACCCTCCACCAGGCCCCCACCCATGTCTCCCACCACCCCCTACACCCCAGCAGTCAGGGGCAGCCTCCACCAGGCCCCCACTCATGTCTCCCACCACCCCCCACCCCCCAGCCACCAGGGGCACCCTCCACCAGGCCCCCACTCATGTCTCGCACCACCCCCCCAGCCACCAGGGGCAGCCTCCACCAGGCCCCCACTCATGTCCCCTATTACCCCCACCCCCCCACAGTGCAGGGGCAGCCTCCACCAGGCCCCCACCCATGTCTCCCACCACCCCCTCCCCCCCAGCAGTCAGGGGCAGCCTCCACCAGGCCCCCACCCATGTCTCCCACCACCCCCTACCCCCCAGCAGTCAGGGGCAGCCTCCACCAGGCCCCCACTCAAGTATCCCACCATCCCCACCCCCCAGCCACCAGGGGCAGCCTCCACCAGGCCCCCACTCATGTCCCCTATTACCCCCACCCCCAGCCACCAGTGGCAGCCTCCACCAGGCCCCCACCCATGTCTCCCACCACCCCCTACCCCCAGCAGTCAGGGGCAGCCTCCACCAGGCCCCCACCCATGTCTCCCACCACCCCCTACCCCCCAGCAGTCAGGGGCAACCTCCACCAGGCCCCCACCCATGTCTCCCACCACCCCCTACCTCCCAGCCGTCAGCGGCAGCCTCCACCAGGCCCCCACCCATGTCTCCCACCACCCCCTACACCCCAGCAGTCAGGGGCAGCCTCCACCAGGCCCCAACTCATGTCTCCCACCACCCCTACCCCCCAGCAGTCAGGGGCAGCCTCCACCAGGCCCCCACTCATGTCTCCCACCACCCCCACCCCCCAGCCACCAGGGGCAGCCTCCACCAGGCCCCCACTCATGTCTCCCACCACCCCCAACCCCCAGCCACCAGGGGCAGCCTCCACCAGGCCCCCACTCATGTCCCCTATTACCCCCACCCCCCGCAGTGCAGGGGCAGCCTCCACCAGGCCCCTACCCATGTCTCCCACCACCCATTACCCCCCAGCAGTCAGGGGCAGCCTCCACCAGGCCCCCACCAATGTCTCCCACCACCCCCTACCCCCCAGCAGTCAGGGGCAGCCTCCACCAGGCACCCACCCATGTCTCCCACCACCCAATACCCCCCAGCAGTCAGGGGCAGCCTCCACCAGGCCCCCACTCATGTCTCCCACAACCCCCACCCCCCATCCACCAGGGACAGCCTCCACCAGGCCCCCGCTCATGTCTCCCATCACCCCCACCCCCCAGCCACCAGGGGCAGCCTCCACCAGGCCCCCACACATGTCCCCTATTACCCCCACCCCCCGCAGTGCAGGGGCAGCCTCCACCAGGCCCCCACCCATGTCTCCCACCACCCCCACCCCCCAGCCACCAGGGGCAGCCTCCACCAGGCCCCCACTCATGTCCCCTATTACCCCCACCCCCCGCAGTGCAGAGGCAGCCTCCACCAGGCCTCCACCCATGTCTCCCACCACCTCTACCCCCCAGCAGTCAGGGGCAGCGTCCACCAGGACCCCACCCATGTCTCCCACCACCCCCTACCCCCCAGCAGTCAGGGGCAGCCTCCACCAGGCCCCCACTCATGTCTCCCACCACCCCCCACCCTCCAGCAGTCATGGGCAGCCTCCACCAGGCCCCCACTCATGTCTCCCAACACCCCCACCCCCCAGCCACCAGGGGCAGCCTCCACCAGGCCTCCACCCATGTCTCCCACCACCCCCTACCCCCCAGCAGTCAGGGGCAGCCTCCACCAGGCTCCCATTCATGTCTCCCACCACCCCCACCCCCCAGCCACCAGGGACAGCCTCCACCAGGCCCCCACCCATGTCCCCTATTACCCCCACCCCCCGTAGTGCAGGGGCACCCTCCACCAGGCCCCCACTCATGTCTCCCACCACCCCCACCCCCCAGCAGTAAGGGGCAGCCTCCACCAGGCCCCCACTCATGTCTCCCACCACCCCCCACCCCCCAGCCACCAGGGGCACCCTCCACCAGGCCCCCACTCATGTCTCCCACCACCCCCACCCCCCAGCCACCAGGGGCAGCCTCCACCAGGCCCCCACTCATGTCCCCTCTTACCCCCCACCCCCCAGCCACCAGGGGCACCTTCCACCAGGCCCCCACCCATGTCTCCCACCACCCCCTACCCCCCAGCAGTCAGGGGCAGCCTCCACCAGGACCCCACTCATGTCTCCCACCACCCCCCACCCCCCAGCCACCAGGGGCACCCTCCACCAGGCCCCCACTCATGTCTCCCACCACCCCCACCCACAGCCACCAGGGGCAGCCTCCACCAGGCCCCCTACTCATGTCCCCTATTACCCCCACCCCCCCGTAGTGCATTGTAAGCCTCCAAAAGGCCCCCACCCATGTCTCCCACCACCCCCTACCCCCCAGCAGTCAGGGGCAGCCTCCACCAGGCCCCCACCCATGTCTCCCACCACCCCCACCCCCACCCCCCAGCAGTCAGGGGCAGCCTCCACCAGGCCCCCACTCATGTCCCCTCTTACCCCCCACCCCCCAGCCACCAGGGGCACCTTCCACCAGGCCCCCAACCATGTCTCCCACCACCCCCTACCCCCCAGCAGTCAGGGGCAGCCTCCACCAGGACCCCACTCATGTCTCCCACCACCCCCCACCCCCCAGCCACCAGGGGCACCCTCCACCAGGCCCCCACTCATGTCTCCCACCACCCCCACCCACAGCCACCAGGGGCAGCCTCCACCAGGCCCCCTACTCATGTCCCCTATTACCCCCACCCCCCGTAGTGCATTGTCAGCCTCCAAAAGGCCCCCACCCATGTCTCCCACCACCCCCTACCCCCCAGCAGTCAGGGGCAGCCTCCACCAGGCCCCCACCCATGTCTCCCACCACCCCCACCCCCACCCCCCAGCAGTCAGGGGCAGCCTCCACCAGACCCCCACTCATGTCTCCCACCACCCCCCACCCCCCAGCCACCAGGGGCACCCTCCACCAGGCCCCCACTCATGTCTCCCACCACCCCCACCCCTCAGCCACCAGGGGCAGCCTCCACCAGGCCCCCACTCATGTCCCCTATTACCCCCACCCCCCCACAGTGCAGGGGCAGCCTCCACCAGGCCCCCACCCATGTCTCCCACCACCCCTACCCCCAGCAGTCAGGGGCAGCCTCCACCAAGCCCCCATCCAAGTCTCCCACCACCCCCTACCCCCCAGCAGTCAGGGGCACCCTCCAACAGGCCCCCACCCATGTCTCCCACCACCCCCCACTCCCCAGCCACCAGGGGCACCCTCCACCAGGCCCCCACTCATGTCTCACACCACCCCCACCCCCAGCCACCAGGGGCAGCCTCCACCAGGCCCCCACTCATGTCCTCTATTACCCCCACCCCCCTGCAGTGCAGTGGCAGCCTCCACCAGGCCCCCACCCATGTCTCCCACCACCCCTACCCCCCAGCAGTCAGGGGCAGCCTCCACCAAGCCCCCATCCAAGTCTCCCACCACCCCCTACCCCCCAGCAGTCAGGGGAAGCCTCCACCAGGCCCCCATTCATGTCTCCCACCACCCCCCACTCCCCAGCCACCAGGGGCACCCTCCACCAGGCCCCCACTCATGTCTCACACCACCCCCACCCCCCAGCCACCAGGGGCAGCCTCCACCAGGTCCCCAGTCATGCCCCCTATTACTCCCCAACCCCCAGCCACCAGGGGCACCCTCCACCAGGCCCCCACCCATGTCTCCCACCACCCCCTACCCCCCAGCAGTCAGGGGCAGCGTCCACCAGGCCCCCACTCCTGTCTCCCACCACCCCCCAACCCCCAGCCACCAGGGGCACCCTCCACCAGGCCCCCACTCATGTCTCCCACCACCCCCCCAGCCACCAGGGGCAGCCTCCACCAGGCCCCCACTCATGTCCCCTATTACCCCCACGCCCCCACAGTGCAGGGGCAGCCTCCACCAGGCCCCCACTCATGTATCCCACCATCCCCACCCCCCAGCCACCAGGGGCAGCCTCCACCAGGCCCCCACTCATGTCCCCTATTACCCCCACCCCCCGCAGTGCAGGGGCAGCCTCCACCAGGCCCCCACCCATGTCTCCCACCACCCCCTAACCCCCAGCAGTCAGGGGCAGCCTCCACCAGGCCCCCACCCATGTCTCCCACCACCCCCTACCCCCCAGCAGTCAGGGGCAACCTCCACCAGGCCCCCACCCATGTCTCCCACCACCCCCTACCCCCCAGCAGTCAGGGGCAGCCTCCACCAGGCCCCCACCCATGTCTCCCACCACCCCCACCCCCCAGCCACCAGGGGCAGCCTCCACCAGGCCCCCACTCATGTCCCCTATTACCCCCACCCCCCGCAGTGCAGGGGCAGCCTCCACCAGGCCCCCACCCATGTCTCCCACCACCCCCTACCCCCCAGAAGTCAGGGGCAGCCTCCACCAGGCCCCCACCCATGTCTCCCACCACCCCTTACCCCCCAGCAGTCAGGGGCAGCCTCCACCAGGCCCCCACTCATGTCGCCCACCACCCCCCACCCTCCAGCAGTCAGGGGCAGCCTCCACCAGGCCCCCACTCATGTCTCCCACCACCCCCATCCCCCAGCCACCAGGGGCAGCCTCCACCAGGCCCCCAACCATGTCTCCCACCACCCCCTACCCCCCAGCAGTCAGGGGCAGCCTCCACCAGGCTCCCATTCATGTCTCCCACCACCCCCACGCCCCCAGCCACCAGGGACAGCCTCCACCAGGCCCCCACCCATGTCCCCTATTACCCCCACCCCCGTAGTGCAGGGGCACCCTCCACCAGGCCCCTACTCATGTCTCCCACCACCCCCACCCCCCAGCAGTAAGGGGCAGCCTCCACCAGGCCCCCACTCATGTCTCCCACCACCCCCCACCCCCCAGCCACCAGGGGCACCCTCCACCAGGCCCCCACTCATGTCTCCCACCACCCCCACCCCCCAGCCACCAGGGGCAGCCTCCACCAGGCCCCCACTCATGTCCCCTATTACCCCCCACCCCCCAGCCACCAGGGGAACCCTCCACCAGGCCCCCACCCATGTCTCCCACTACCCCCTAACCCCCAGCAGTCAGGGGCAGCCTATACCAGGACCCCACTCATGTCTCCCACCACCCCCACCCCCCAGCCACCAGGGGCACCCTCCACCAGGCCTCCACTCATGTCTCCCACCATCCCCACCCACAGCCACCAGGGGCAGCCTCCACCAGGCCCCCACTCATGTCCCCTATTACCCCCACCCCCCGTAGTGCATTGTCAGCCTCCAAAAGGCCCCCACCCATGTCTCCCACCACCCCCTACCCCCCAGCAGTCAGGGGCAGCCTCCACCAGGCCCCCATCCATGTCTCCCACCACCCCCACCCCCCAGCAGTCAGGGGCAGCCTCCACCAGGCCCCCACTCATGTCTCCCACCACACCCCACCCCCCAGCCACCAGGGGCACCCTCCACCAGGCCCCCACTCATGTCTCCCACCACCCCCACCCCCCAGCCACCAGGGGCAGCCTCCACCAGGCCCCCACTAATGTCCCCTATTACCCCCACCCCCCCGCAGTGCAGGGGCAGCCTCCACTAGGCCCCCACCCATGTCTCCCACCACCTCTACCCCCCAGCAGTCAGGGGCAGCCTCCACCAAGCCCCCATCCATGTCTCCCACCACCCCCTACCCCCCAGCAGTCAGGGGCACCCTCCACCAGGCCCCCACCCATGTCTCCCATCACCCCCTACCCCCCAGCAGTCAGGGGAAGCCTCCACCAGGCCCCCATTCATGTCTCCCACCACCCCCAACTCCCCAGCCACCAGGGGCACCCTCCACCAGGCCCCCAACGATGTCTCCCACCACCCCCTACCCCCCAGCAGTCAGGGGCAGCCTCCACCAGGCTCCCATTCATGTCTCCCACCACCCCCACCCCCCCAGCCACCAGGGACAGCCTCCACCAGGCCCCCACCCATTTCCCCTATTACCCCCACCCCCGTAGTGCAGGGGCACCCTCCACCAGGCCCCTACTCATGTCTCCCACCACCCCCACCCCCCAGCAGTAAGGGGCAGCCTCCACCAGGCCCCCACTCATGTCTCCCACCACCCCCACCCCCCAGCCACCAGGGGCACCCTCCACCAGGCCCCCACTCATGTCTCCCACCACCCCCACCCCCCAGCCACCAGGGGCAGCTTCCACCAGGCCCCCACTCATGTCCCCTAGTACCCCCCACCCCCCAGCCACCAGGGGAACCCTCCACCAGGCCCCCACCCATGTCTCCCACTACCCCCTAGCCCCCAGCAGTCAGGGGCAGCCTCCACCAGGACCCCACTCATGTCTCCCACCACCCCCACCCCCCAGCCACCAGGGGCACCCTCCACCAGGCCTCCACTCATGTCTCCCACCATCCCCACCCACAGCCACCAGGGGCAGCCTCCACCAGGCCCCCACTTATGTCCCCTATTACCCCCACCCCCCGTAGTGCATTGTCAGCCTTCAAAAGACCCCCACCCATGTCTCCCACCACCCCCTACCCCCCAGCAGTCAGGGGCAGCCTCCACCAGGCCCCCACCCATGTCTCCCACCACCACCACCCCCCAGCCGTCAGGGGCAGCCTCCACCAGGCCCCCACTCATGTCTCCCACCACACCCCACCCCCCAGCCACCAGGGGCACCCTCCACCAGGCCCCCACTCATGTCTCCCACCACCCCCACCCCCCAGCCACCAGGGGCAGCCTCCACCAGGCCCCCACTAATGTCCCCTATTACCCCCACCCCCCCGCAGTGCAGGGGCAGCCTCCACTAGGCCCCCACCCATGTCTCCCACCACCCCTACCCCCCAGCAGTCAGGGGCAGCCTCCACCAAGCCCCCATCCATGTCTCCCACCACCCCCTACCCCCCAGCAGTCAGGGGCACCCTCCACCAGGCCCCCACCCATGTCTCCCACCACCCCCTACCCCCCAGCAGTCAGGGGATGCCTCCACCAGGCCCCCATTCATGTCTCCCACCACCCCCAACTCCCCAGCCACCAGGGGCACCCTCCACCAGGCCCCCACTCATGTCTCACACCACCCCCACCCCCAGCCACCAGGGGCACCCTCCACCAGGCCCCCACCCATGTCTCCCACCACCCCCTACCCCCCAGCAGTCAGGGGCAGCCTCCACCAGGCCCCCACTCATGTCTCCCACCACCCCCCACCCCCCAGCCACCAGGGGCACCCTCCACCAGGCCCCCACTCATGTCTCCCACCACCCCCCAGCCACCAGGGGCAGCCTCCACCAGGCCCCCACTCATATCCCCTATTACCCCCACCCCCCCACAGTGCAGGAGAAGCCTCCACCAGGCCCCCACCCATGTCTCCCACCACCCCCTACCCCCCAGCCGTCAGGGGCAGCCTCCACCAGGCCCCCACCCATGTCTCCCACCACCCCCTACCCCCCAGCAGTCAGGGGCAGCCTCCACCAGGCCCCCACTCATGTATCCCACCATCCCCACCCCCCAGCCACCAGGGGCAGCCTCCACCAGGTCCCCACTCATGTCCCCTATTACCCCCACCCCCCGCAGTGCAGGGGCAGCCTCCACCAGGCCCCCACCCATGTCTCCCACCACCCCCTACCCCCCAGCAGTCAGGGGCAGCCTACACCAGGCCCCCACCCATGTCTCCCACCACCCCCTACCCCCCAGCAGTCAGGGGCAACCACCACCAGGCCCCCACCCATGTCTCCCACCACCCCCTACCTCCCAGCAGTCAGCGGCAGCCTCCACCAGGCCCCACCCATGTCTCCCACCACCCCCTACCCCCCAGCAGTCAGGGGCAGCCTCCACCAGGCCCCAACTCATGTCTCCCACCACCCCGCACCCCCCAGTAGTCAGGGGCAGCCTCCACCAGGCCCCCACTCATGTCTCCCACCACCCCCACCCCCCAGCCACCAGGGGCAGCCTCCACCAGGCCCCCACCCATGTCTCCCACCACCCCCTACCCCCCAGCAGTCAGGGGCAGCCTCCACCAGGCCCCCACTCATGTCTTCCACCACCCCCAACCCCCAGCCACCAGGGGCAGCCTCCACCAGGCCCCCACTCATGTCCCCTATTACCCCCACCCCCCCGCAGTGCAGGGGCAGCCTCCACCAGGCCCCTACCCATGTCTCCCACCACCCATTACCCCCCAGCAGTCAGGGGCAGCCTCCACCAGGCCCCCACCAATGTCTCCCACCACCCCCTACCCCCCAGCAGTCAGGGGCAGCCTCCACCAGGCACCCACCCATGTCTCCCACCACCCCCTACCTCCCAGCAGTCAGGGGCAGCCTCCACCAGGCCCCCAATCATGTCTCCCACTACCCCCACCCCCCAGCCACCAAGGGCAGCCTCCACCAGGCCCCCGCTCATGCCTCCCACCACCCCCACTCCCCAGCCACCAGGGGCAGCCTCCACCAGGCCCCCACACATGTCCCCTATTACCCCCACCCCCCCGCAATGCAGGGGCAGCCTCCACCAGTCCCCCACCCATGTCTCCCACCACCCCTACCCCCCAGCAGTCAGGGGCAGCCTCCACCAGGCCCCCACCCATGTCTCCCACCACCCCCTACCCCTCAGCAGACAGAGGCAGCCTCCACCAGGCCCCCACCCATGTCTCCCACCACCCCCTACCCCCCAGCAGTCAGGGGCAGCCTCCACCAGGCCCCCACTCATGTCTCCAACCACCCCCAACCCCCAGCCACCAAGGGCAGCCTCCACCAGGCCCCCACTCATGTCCCCTATTACTCCCCCCCCCGCAGTGCAGGGGCAGCCTCCACCAGGCCCCCACCCATGTCTCCCACCACCCCCTACCCCCCAGCAGTCAGGGGCAGCCTCCACCAGGCCCCCACCCATGTCTACCACCACCCCCTACCCCCCCAGCAGTCAGGGGCAGCCTCCACCAGGCCCCCACCCATGTCTACCACCACCCCCTACCCCCCCCAGCAGTCAGGGGCAGCCTCCACCAGGCCCCCACCCATGTCTCCCACCCCCCTAACCCCTGCAGTCAGGGGCAGCCTCCACCAGGCCCCCACCCATGTCTCCCACCACCCCTACCCCCCAGCAGTCAGGGGCAGCCTCCACCAAGCCCCCATCCATGTCTCCCACCACCCCCTACCCCCCAGCAGTCAGGGGCACCCTCCACCAGGCCCCCACCCATGTCTCCCACCACCCCCTACCCCCCAGCAGTCAGGGGATGCCTCCACCAGGCCCCCATTCATGTCTCCCACCACCCCCAACTCCCCAGCCACCAGGGGCACCCTCCACCAGGCCCCCACTCATGTCTCACACCACCCCCACCCCCAGCCACCAGGGGCACCCTCCACCAGGCCCCCACCCATGTCTCCCACCACCCCCTACCCCCCAGCAGTCAGGGGCAGCCTCCACCAGGCCCCCACTCATGTCTCCCACCACCCCCCACCCCCCAGCCACCAGGGGCACCCTCCACCAGGCCCCCACTCATGTCTCCCACCACCCCCCCAGCCACCAGGGGCAGCCTCCACCAGGCCCCCACTCATATCCCCTATTACCCCCACCCCCCCACAGTGCAGGAGAAGCCTCCACCAGGCCCCCACCCATGTCTCCCACCACCCCCTACCCCCCAGCCGTCAGGGGCAGCCTCCACCAGGCCCCCACCCATGTCTCCCACCACCCCCTACCCCCCAGCAGTCAGGGGCAGCCTCCACCAGGCCCCCACTCATGTATCCCACCATCCCCACCCCCCAGCCACCAGGGGCAGCCTCCACCAGGTCCCCACTCATGTCCCCTATTACCCCCACCCCCCGCAGTGCAGGGGCAGCCTCCACCAGGCCCCCACCCATGTCTCCCACCACCCCCTACCCCCCAGCAGTCAGGGGCAGCCTACACCAGGCCCCCACCCATGTCTCCCACCACCCCCTACCCCCCAGCAGTCAGGGGCAACCACCACCAGGCCCCCACCCATGTCTCCCACCACCCCCTACCTCCCAGCAGTCAGCGGCAGCCTCCACCAGGCCCCACCCATGTCTCCCACCACCCCCTACCCCCCAGCAGTCAGGGGCAGCCTCCACCAGGCCCCAACTCATGTCTCCCACCACCCCGCACCCCCCAGTAGTCAGGGGCAGCCTCCACCAGGCCCCCACTCATGTCTCCCACCACCCCCACCCCCCAGCCACCAGGGGCAGCCTCCACCAGGCCCCCACCCATGTCTCCCACCACCCCCTACCCCCCAGCAGTCAGGGGCAGCCTCCACCAGGCCCCCACTCATGTCTTCCACCACCCCCAACCCCCAGCCACCAGGGGCAGCCTCCACCAGGCCCCCACTCATGTCCCCTATTACCCCCACCCCCCCGCAGTGCAGGGGCAGCCTCCACCAGGCCCCTACCCATGTCTCCCACCACCCATTACCCCCCAGCAGTCAGGGGCAGCCTCCACCAGGCCCCCACCAATGTCTCCCACCACCCCCTACCCCCCAGCAGTCAGGGGCAGCCTCCACCAGGCACCCACCCATGTCTCCCACCACCCCCTACCTCCCAGCAGTCAGGGGCAGCCTCCACCAGGCCCCCAATCATGTCTCCCACTACCCCCACCCCCCAGCCACCAAGGGCAGCCTCCACCAGGCCCCCGCTCATGCCTCCCACCACCCCCACTCCCCAGCCACCAGGGGCAGCCTCCACCAGGCCCCCACACATGTCCCCTATTACCCCCACCCCCCCGCAATGCAGGGGCAGCCTCCACCAGTCCCCCACCCATGTCTCCCACCACCCCTACCCCCCAGCAGTCAGGGGCAGCCTCCACCAGGCCCCCACCCATGTCTCCCACCACCCCCTACCCCTCAGCAGACAGAGGCAGCCTCCACCAGGCCCCCACCCATGTCTCCCACCACCCCCTACCCCCCAGCAGTCAGGGGCAGCCTCCACCAGGCCCCCACTCATGTCTCCAACCACCCCCAACCCCCAGCCACCAAGGGCAGCCTCCACCAGGCCCCCACTCATGTCCCCTATTACTCCCCCCCCGCAGTGCAGGGGCAGCCTCCACCAGGCCCCCACCCATGTCTCCCACCACCCCCTACCCCCCAGCAGTCAGGGGCAGCCTCCACCAGGCCCCCACCCATGTCTACCACCACCCCCTACCCCCCCAGCAGTCAGGGGCAGCCTCCACCAGGCCCCCACCCATGTCTCCCACCCCCCTAACCCCTGCAGTCAGGGGCAGCCTCCACCAGGCCCCCACCCATGTCTCCCACCACCCCCTACCCCCCAGTAGTCAGGGGCAGCCTCCACCAGGCCCCCACTCATGTCTCCCACCCCCCACCCCCCAGCAGTCAGGGGCAGCCTCCACCAGGCCCCCACTCATGTCTCCCACCACCCCCTACCCCCCAGCAGTCAGGGGCAGCCTCCACCAGGCCCCCACTCATGTCTCCCACCACCCCCACCCCCCAGCCACCAGGGGCAGCCTCCACCAGGCCCCCACTAATGTCCCCTATTACCCCCACCCCCCGCAGTGCAGGGGCAGCCTCCACCAGGCCCCCACCCATGTCTCCCACCACCCCATACCCCCCAGCAGTCAGGGGCAGCCTCCACCAGGCCCCCACCCATGTCTACCACCACCCCCTACCCCCCCAGCAGTCAGGGGCAGCCTCCACCAGGCCCCCACCCATGTCTCCCACCACCCCCTACCCCCCAGCAGTCAGGGGCAGCCTCCACCAGGCCCCCAATCATGTCTCCCACCACCCCCACCCCCCAGCCACCAAGGGCAGCCTCCACCAGGCCCCCGCTCATGTCTCCCACCACCCCCACTCCCCAGCCACCAGGGGCAGCCTCCACCAGGCCCCCACACATGTCCCCTATTACCCCCACCCCCCGCAATGCAGGGGCAGCCTCCACCAGTCCCCCACCCATGTCTCCCACCACCCCCTACCCCCCAGCAGTCAGGGGCAGCCTCCACCAGGCCCCCACCCATGTCTCCCACCACCCTCTACCCCCCAGCAGACAGGGGCAGCCTCCACCAGGCCCCCACCCATGTCTCCCACCACCCCCTACCCCCCAGCAGTCAGGGGCAGCCTCCACCAGGCCCCCACTCATGTCTCCAACCACCCCCAACCCCCAGCCACCAAGGGCAGCCTCCACCAGGCCCCCACTCATGTCCCCTATTACTCCCCCCCCCGCAGTGCAGGGGCAGCCTCCACCAGGCCCCCACCCATGTCTCCCACCACCCCCTACCCCCCAGCAGTCAGGGGCAGCCTCCACCAGGCCCCCACCCATGTCTACCACCACCCCCTACCCCCCCAGCAGTCAGGGGCAGCCTCCACCAGGCCCCCACCCATGTCTCCCACCCCCCTAACCCCTGCAGTCAGGGGCAGCCTCCACCAGGCCCCCACCCATGTCTCCCACCACCCCCTACCCCCCAGCAGTCAGGGGCAGCCTCCACCAGGCCCCCACTCATGTCTCCCACCCCCCACCCCCCAGCATTCAGAGGCAGCCTCCACCAGGCCCCCACTCATGTCTCCCACCACCCCCTAACCCCCAGCAGTCAGGGGCAGCCTCCACCAGGCCCCCACTCATGTCTCCCACCACCCCCACCCCCCAGCCACCAGGGGCAGCCTCCACCAGGCCCCCACTAATGTCCCCTATTACCCCCACCCCCCGCAGTGCAGGGGCAGCCTCCACCAGGCCCCCACCCATGTCTCCCACCACCCCATACCCCCCAGCAGTCAGGGGCAGCCTCCACCAGGCCCCCACCCATGTCTACCACCACCCCCTACCCCCCCAGCAGTCAGGGGCAGCCTCCACCAGGCCCCCACCCATGTCTCCCACCACCCCCTACCCCCCAGCAGTCAGGGGCAGCCTCCACCAGGCCCCCACTCATGTCTCCTACCACCCCCCACCCCCCAGCAGTCAGGGGCAGCCTCCACCAGGCCCCCACTCATGTCTCCCACCACCCCCAGCCCGCAGCCACCAGGGGCAGCCTCCACCAGGCCCCCACCCATGTCTCCCACCACCCCCTACCCCCAGCAGTCAGGGGCAGCCTCCACCAGGCCCCCACTCATGTCTCCCACCACCCCACCCCCCAGCCACCAGGGGCAGCCTCCACCAGGCCCCCACCCATGTCCCCTATTACCCCCACCGCCCCGCAGTGCAGGGGCACCCTCCACCAAGTCCCCACTCATGTCTCCCACCATCCCCACCCCCCAGCAGTCAGGGGCAGCCTCCACCAGGCCCCCACTCATGTCTACCACCACCCCCAACCCCCCAGCCACCAGGGGCAGCCTCCACCAGGCCCCCACTCATGTCTCCCACCACCCCCACCCCCCAGCCACCAGGGGCAGCCTCCACCAGGCCCCCACTCATGTCCCCTATTACCCCCACACCCCAGCCACCAGGGGCACCCTCCACCAGGCCCCCACCCATGTCTCCCACCACCCCCTACCCCCCAGCAGTCAGGGGCAGCCTCCACCAGGCCCCCACTCATGTCTCCCACCACCCCCACCCCCCAGCCACCAGGGGCACCCTCCACCAGGCCCCCACTCATGTCTCCCAACACCCCCACCCACAGCCACCAGGGGCAGCCTCCACCAGGCCCCCACCCATGTCTCCCACCACCCCCTACCCCCCAGCAGTCAGGGGCAGCCTCCACCAGGCCCCCACTCATGTCTCCAACCACCCCCAACCCCCAGCCACCAGGGGCAGCCTCCACCAGGCCCCCACTCATGTCCCCTATTACTCCCACCCCCCCGCAGTGCAGGGGCAGCCTCCACCAGGCCCCCACCCA
Organism: Ambystoma mexicanum; assembly: GCF_040938575.1. Lineage (NCBI taxonomy): Eukaryota > Metazoa > Chordata > Amphibia > Caudata > Ambystomatidae > Ambystoma > Ambystoma mexicanum. Next base: position 653,968,708 of record NC_090925.1, read on the forward strand.
TGTCTCCCACCACCCCCTACCCCCCAGCAGTCAGGGGCAGCCTCCACCAGCCCCCACCCATGTCTACCACCACCCCCTACCCCCCCAGCAGTCAGGGGCAGCCTCCACCAGGCCCCCACCCATGTCTCCCACCCCCCCTACCCCCTGCAGTCAGGGCCAGCCTCCACCAGGCCCCCACCCATGTCTCCCACCACCCCCTACCCCCCAGCAGTCAGGGGCAGCCTCCACCAGGCCCCCACTCATGTCTCCCACCCCCCACCCCCCAGCAGTCAGGGGCAGCCTCCACCAGGCCCCCACTCATGTCTCCCACCACCCCCTACCCCCCAGCAGTCAGGGGCAGCCTCCACCAGGCCCCCACTCATGTCTCCCACCACCCCCACCCCCCAGCCACCAGGGGCAGCCTCCACCAGGCCCCCACTCATGTCCCCTATTACCCCCACCCCCCGCAGTGCAGGGGCAGCCTCCACCAGGCCCCCACCCATGTCTCCCACCACCCCATACCCCCCAGCAGTCAGGGGCAGCCTCCACCAGGCCCCCACCCATGTCTCCCACCACCCCCTACCCCCCAGCAGTCAGGGGCAGCCTCCACCAGGCCCCCACCCATGTCTCCCACCACCCCCTACCCCCCAGCAGTCAGGGGCAGCCTCCACCAGGCCCCCACTCATGTCTCCCACCCCCACCCCCCAGCCACCAGGGGCAGCCTCCACCAGGCCCCCACTCATGTCCCCTATTACCCCCACCCTCCCGCAGTGCAGAGGCAGCCTCCACCAGGCCCCCACCCATGTCTCCCACCACCCCCTACCCTGCAGCAGTCAGGGGCAGCCTCCACCTGGCCCCCACCCATGTCTCCCACCACCCCCTACCCCCCAGCAGTCAGGGGCAGCCTCCACCAGGCCCCCACTCATGTCTCCCACCACCCCCCACCCCCCAGCAGTCAGGGGCAGACTCCACCAGGCCCCCACTCATGTCTCCCTCCACCCCCAGCCCGCAGCCACCAGGGGCAGCCTCCACCAGGCCCCCACCCATGTCTCCCACCACCCCCTACCCCCAGCAGTCAGGGGCAGCCTCCACCAGGCCCCCACTCATGTCCCCTATTACCCCCACCGCCCCGCAGTGCAGGGGCACCCTCCACCAAGTCCCCACTCATGTCTCCCACCACCCCCACCCCCCAGCAGTCAGGGGCAGCCTCCACCAGGGCCCCCACTCATGTCTCCCACCACACCCACCCCCCAGCCACCAGGGGCAGCCTCCACCAGGCCCCCACTCATGTCCCCTATTACCCCCACCCCCCAGCCACCAGGGGCACCCTCCACCAGGCCCCCACCCATGTCTCCCACCACCCCCTACCCCCAGCAGTCAGGGGCAGCCTCCACCAGGCCCCCACTCATGTCTCCCACCACCCCCCCCCCCCAGCCACCAGGGGCACCCTCCACCAGGCCCCCACTCATGTCTCCCAACACCCCCACCCACAGCCACCTGGGGCAGCCTCCACCAGGCCCCCACTCATGTCCCCTATTACCCCCACCCCCCGCAGTGCAGGGGCAGCCTCCACCAGGCCCCCACCCATGTCTCCCACCACCCCCTACACCCCAGCAGTCAGGGGCAGCCTCCACCAGGCCCCCACCCATGTCTCCCACCACCCCCATCCCCCAGCAGTCAGGGGCAGCCTCCACCAGGCCCCCACTCATGTCTCCCACCACCCCCCACCCCCCAGCCACCAGGTGCACCCTCCATCAGGCCCCCACTCATGTCTCCCACCACCCCCACCCCCCAGCAACCAGGGGCAGCCTCCACCAGGCCCCCACTCATGTCCCCTATTACCCCCACCCCCCCGCAGTGCAGGGGCAGCCTCCACCAGGCCCCCACCCATGTCTCCCACCACCCCCTACCCCCCAGCAGTCAGGGGCAGCCTCCACCAGGCCCCCACCCATGTCTCCCACCACCCCCTACCACCCATCAGTCAGGGGCAGCCTCCACCAGGCCCCCACTCATGTCTCCCACCACCCCCCACCCCCCAGCAGTCAGGGGCAGCCTCCACCAGGCCCCCACTCATGTCTCCCACCACCCCCACCCTCCAGCCACCAGGGGCAGCCTACACCAGGCCCCCACCCATGTCTCCCACCACCCCCTACCCCCCAGGTGTCAGGGGCAGCCTCCACCAGGTCCCCACCCATGTCTCCCACCACCCCCACCCCCCAGCCACCAGGGGCAGCCTCCACCAGGCCCCCACTCATGTCCCCTATTACCCCTACCCCCCGCAGTGCAGGGGCAGCCTCCATCAGGCCCCCACCCATGTCTCGAACCACCCCCTACCCCCCAGCAGTCAGTGGAAGCCTCCACCAGGCCCCCACCCATGTCTCCCACCACCCCCTACCCCCCAGCAGTCAGGGGCAGCCTCTACCAGGCCCCCACCCATGTCTCCCACCACCCCCTACCCCCAGCAGTCAGGGGCAGCCTCCACCAGGCCCCCACTCATGTCTCCCACCACCCCCACCCCCCAGCCACCAGGGGCAGCCTCCACCAGGCCCCCACTCATGTCCCCTATTCCCCCCACGCCCCCGCAGTGCAGGGGCAGCCTCCACCAGGCCCCCACCCATGTCTCCCACCACCCCCTACCCCCCAGCAGTCAGGGGCAGCCTCCACCAGGCCCCCACCCATGTCTCCCACCACCCACTACCCCCCAGCAGTCAGGGGCAACCTCCACCAGGCCCCCACTCATGTCTCCCACCACCCCCCACCCTCCAGCAGTCAGGGGTGGCCTCCACCAGGCCCCCACTCATGTCTCCCGCCACCCTCACCCCCCAGCCACCAGGGGCAGCCTCCACCAGGCCCCCACCCATGTCTCCCACCACCCCCTACCCCCCAGCAGTGAGGGGCAGCCTCCACCAGGCCCCCACCCATGTCTCCCACCACCCCCACCCCCCAGCCACCAGGGGCAGCCTCCACCAGGCCCCCACCCATGTCCCCTATTACCCCCACCCCCCGCAGTGCAGGGGCACCCTCCACCAGGCCCCCACTCATGTCTCCCACCACCCCCACCCCCCAGCAGTCAGGGGCAGCCTTCACCAGGCCCCCACTCATGTCTCCCACCACCCCCCACCCCCCAGCCACCAGGGGCACCCTCCACCAGGCCCCCACTCATGTCTCCCACCACCCCCAACCCCAGCCACCTGGGGCAGCCTCCACCAGGCCCCCACTCATGTTCCCTATTACCCCCACCCCCCGCAGTGCAGGGGCAGCCTCCACCAGGCCCCCACCCATGTCTCCCACCACCCCCTACCCCCCAGCAGTCAGGAGCAGCCTCCACCAGGCCCCCACCCATGTCTCCCACCACCCCCTACCCCCCAGCAATCAGGGGCAGCCTCTACCAGGCCCCCACTCATGTCTCCCACCACCCCCACCCCCAGGAGTGCAATTTGCCTGGGTACGTGTACTTTGTGGTGCGCGTGAAGTTCCACACGCGATTGTACATGTACTTCGGGGTGCGCGTGAACTTCCACACGCGATTTGCCTGGGTACGTGTATTACTGGGGGTGCGCATGAACTTCCACACGCGATTTGCCTGGGTACGTGTACTTCGGGGTGCGCGTGAACTTCCACACGCAATTGGGCCTGTGAGAGTGGGTCACATGTATTACAGGGGTGGGCGGGAATATTTACCCGCGACTGTGCCTGTGAGAGCGTGCTACGTGTATTCCTGGTGTGTGCGGGAAGATTCACACGTTCGCCTACGACGTGCCGAAAAAGGGTACACTCCTGACACACGTACGCCAGCATGAATCAGGCGTACGTCGACCCGCGCAGCATAAAAGTGCGCAAAAACCACAAACAAGCTCATACGCCAGGATGAATATACCATTCCTAGCAGCAGTGGCCGTGGGTTACCAAAGGAGAAGGATAATACTGGACCTGGTCAGTGAGTGGGAGGATGACCTCACATCACCCACCCTGTGCTCCCAAGCACTCAGCCCCCTGGAGAAGGTCTTCAATGTACTGCACTTCTTGGCCACAGGATCATTTCAGCGGACAAGTGCCATAGTGGGTGGGGTGTCACAGGCCACGCAGTCCCGCTGCCTACACCAGGTCTTGAACATCATCACTGCATGCCCATCAGTCCGTAGGCACATATACCTGCCCAGGACACCTTCAGAAAGGCAGGCTGCCATCCTTGATTTCTACGGTGTGGCACAATTTCCAAAAGTGCTAGGTGCCATTGACTGCACCCATGTGGCACTACGTCCCCCCAGGGCATCTGAGCACATCTATAGGAACCGCAAGCACTGGCATTCCATCAAAGTGCAGGTAGTATGTAATGCTAAGGGAATCATCACCTCAGTATATGCAAACTATCCAGGGTCCACCCACGACAGCTTCATTTACCGAATGTCTACCCTAAGCCGGGACCTCGAAGCTGGGCGGCATGGTGATACATGGCTGCTTGGTGAGTATGAATGCCACTGCACATGCATGCATGTCAGATGCAGAGTTATGTCACTACCCCACTAATGATACCCATCACCTCCTCACCAGGGGACAGTGCCTACCCTCTGAGCACCCACATGATGACACCAATTCGGAACCTCATCACGCCTCTAGAGGTAAGATACAATACAGCCCATATTGCAACCCGGGGAATAGTGGAGCGCACATTCGTAGTGCTCAAGTCACGCTTTCGCTCCTTGACCGGTCTGGCTGGCAGCTGTTATATGCGTCCCCAATAGTGTGCAGGATCATAGTGGCAGCATGTGTCCTGCACAATGTTGCAACACGCCGGGGCCTGGCCGTGGACATGGTGGTGCCCCCACATCCCCAACCACATGCACGCCCGCTGCGCATTGGAGGGGAGAGGGCATGGGGTGAGGCAGCCATTACGCAGCTGGTGGCTAATTACTTCACATAGAAATCACACCCCAGTGGAGTGCACACAGGCCTGGCACATACCATCTGATAAGCAATGATGACTCGACCTGACAATTAAGACGAACAAAGGGACTGTCAACTGTCAGAACCATAGCAGCCTGAGATTGTTCATGTGGAAGTGTCACAATGTATGCATCCCTACCTACACAAACACCACCAATGCACTGTCATGAAAATACACTTCCATGCTGCAGAAATGAATACCCACTTGCAAAATACTACATGAAAACAGTGCCATGTCACCTACCCCCTCCACGGCACGGCCACACAACACACCATGGCATGTCATGCAATGTGAGAGGAAAGAAATGAATCCCCACAACATGCCCCAAGTGTCAGCAGCTACAGTGTCCCTAATGGAAACCTGTCCACACATGAAATGCTCACAGTAATGCAGGACCTACTGCCCACATTACCAAATACTTACCAATAATACCAATCACCTACACTACCTCCAACCCACCTTAAACATGACATTACAGACTTAAAAATTATCTAGCCTCACCACCTGATGATGACAGCCCTCCGAACACTTGCAAGTATACAGTGTTAGCGCCACGCAATAGTATAGGTGCACTGCTTACAACATGGACTCCAGTTCCAAGGTGGACCACATTGTGAAGACATGAGGAATGGACCTGCAAATATGGAGGATGAGATGGCTGCAGAGGCACATATCAATACACCACGCAGTGTACAATACAACAACAATATGCACTATGAATGTATACACAGTATTGACTACAGACTGCCCACACAGCTCATGGGAGTCCAATGTCACCATGTATGTCAATGTCACTTGGGCACACCCTTTGCAAGCCCATGGAAACGGGAAGCAGGAGGGGTGTGTGTGACAAAAACCCAAGCATCTGAACCAAATCCATGACAAGCCTGCATGTGCCCAGCCACAATGCAGCGTATGCCCACGGGAGCCACACAAGGCAACACACTGTCCCAAAAAAAATTAAAAAAAATAAAATAAAAAAAAAATTTAAAAAAATTAAAAATGGCCATTAATGGGCTGGGGGGGGGTTGGGTAGGCCACCCAGGAGGTCCGAGGACAGGGTGCACACCAAAACCCACCTGTGTGGATCTTGCGAAAAATAAACACCTCCATGGGCTCATGGCCCACACGGCTACCCTATTGTGGGAGTATCACTGCTGTCGCTATTCTCACCCTGTGCAGCTGCATCCGGAGGTGGTGGCATTATGGGAGGCAGCCCATGCAAGGCCCTAGTCTGTCCCTCCATGGCTGCAAGCATGCGGGTGTGGTAGGTCTCGTTCTGGAGGATGAGTGTGCGGAGGTCCCCATGCAACAACTCACGGGATGCCCGGACCTCCGCCCTAGTTGCCTGCATCTCAGCTGAGAGCATACGGGTGAGACGCTCCAGATGCTGTTCTGTCCTTCGGTCTGTTGAAGCCTCAAGCTCAACAAGAGTCGTCCTGAGGTGAAGGAGTTCCAGCCTCAGGGCTTCCCTGTGGCCCTGGGACTCTATGGAGATGGCTTCCTGCAGAGTCGCCAGTGCCGCCCACCTGTCCCTGTTGGACGCCAACATGTCCTCCCTGTGTGACTGGCAGATGGAGTCGGTTGCCTGCTGTAGTCGCTCCATCAGCCTTTTGGGGGGGACAATGGAAGTGGCCACCCTATCCATGGCCTGAGCCATCATCTCTGATGATGCTGCCTGTTGGGTTGCCACACCGTAAATGGATTGCTCCCATGTGGTATTGCCAGGTGGCGTACGGCCACCACGTCGGCGGGAACCACACCTGTCTGGGGCAAGGCGACCTGCGCCTTGCTGTGCCGGCGCTGCCTGAGGCTGCAGGACTGCATTCCCCCTCTGATCTGCTGGCCCAGGAACAGGATCAGATGTCGCATAGTGTGACCCTGCATCCGTAACCACCAAAGGCGTACCTGCGAACACTTACATCCCCATTGAGGGTTCTAACCCTGGTGCAGGTGGGTCGGACAGAACAGAATCCCTCCCAGAAACACTCACCTGCTACGGCAAGTAGGTCTCATCATCCGAATCAACACCTGAGTACAGCTCGGGGGAGGTGCAGCCAGAGACACCCCTTGAGAGCACGACCTGCAGCAGTTGTGGGTTCTCACCCCCCACCACACCACGTCCGTCACTGGTGGTCGGTCGGCCCTCAGACCCCCCGCTGGGTCTGCACCATCTCCACAACCCCAGCAGTATCAGGTGCGTCTTCCACTGCAAAGACATAAAAGAAAACAAATGGAAACAGGCATTAGCACCATGGCACACTGTTAGGCGGAAACCTGTGCAGTTCCCTCTGGGACCACTGCAAAAGATTTAGGACTACAGGCGTTGGCGGTGAACCCACTTGGTAGCAGTCTGCACCACACAGATTCACTTGGTAGCTGTGGCTGAGCAGTCAGACCTCTCTCAAGAAAAGTTAGTCAGTATGTGGAGTATAAAAAATAGGGCAATTCTTCACAGCAAGACAAGCAAACACGTAACAAGGCTTAGTGTAAAGATAGTAAGGTATTTATTTATAACATAATATCTATGAAAAACACTAAAGCAAATCACGGCAAACAAATCAAACACAATTAATCTACGAAGTAGAAAACGATCAATCCCCCTAGCAAAATATCGACAACTCTAGGTTCTACCGGTACCACTTATTTTCAGACAGAGGTGTATACCTCAACCTAGATGACACTCAAATATTGGTTAGGAAGGGAGAGAAAAAGATAGGCAGGTCATGAAATCAACACAGTTCAAACCCTACGCAGATAAAATGCAAGGCGGGAAGGCAAGAATCACAATAGGTCATAAAGTTCAGAGGCCAGGCCTTCTCGGAGAGAGGCAAGGCGCGATGTCCCAAAAAGTCTCTAGTGGAGATGCATTCAAGTCTTTGTAGCAAATGTTATCGGCAGATTGAACCAGTTCAGAACAAAGAATGAGCAAAGCTTGGAGGCGACCCAGCGGAACGGAGAGGATTAAGACACCTCACTCGAACCGATCGAAAGGGAAGCCAGGCGGACACGGTACCTTGTTGTGGAGGGCAGCTCCGGCGGGGGCAGTTGTTCCTAGTGGTGGATGCAAGTCGGGTCTTGGCTAAGTGTAGAGATGATCTCGTCGTCGAAGGAAAGTGAAGTCCGGTGCACCACCAGGGAAGAGACCAGCCGCGGAGTGCTCCGTCACAAGGCACCACCTTTTGGTCGCGGTACAGGGGTAGTGGCTATCCGGTTGCCGAGGTGCTCTGCACGGGCAATTCGACCACTGCGTCCTGAGGCGAATAAAAAAGCAAAGGGGACTGGTTGTTCCCACCAGTCAGGGGAAGAGACTCTCCGGCAGGGAGATCTCCTCTGTCGTCGGGAAGTGGTGAGTTGGTTCCGCAGGGCTCCACCGGAGGTGTCATCGTGCAGGTCGGCTCAGCGTTACCCTCATCGGATTCTTAGGTCCTGTGGCGACTTCTGAAGATCCAGTCCCAAAAGCCCTGCTTTTATGCAGAAAACCCCCATTCATTCAGCCTAGCTGTCAATCAACACATGCTAAGTGATGAGCGGGAAGGCTCACCACCTGGGCCAATCACTCCAGAGTGAGACCTGAGTTGGCAAGGCAACTCGGTCCAGGGTGCCTAAACCCCCTCCCACACCCCTGAGGTAACCCAGACAGAATGGCACCACTTTGGAGGGTCTCTGTACAGAGGCCCGCCAAAAGTGGAACAAAGGGCTCAACCTTTGGTTTAGGAGTCACAGAGACGAACACAGACGCCATTTTAAAACCGAGTTCTGGCAGAAAATACCACTCGATAAACCTATTTAAGATAAGTAGATCGGTGGTACGTCAGAGATTAATGAGAAAATGAGTCAATCTCCAACAATGGGACGAATCCCATAGGGTTATGTTTGGGATCGAACATAACAAGTAGTTTCCACTGCCACCAGCCAAAACTCGACGAGGGGGGACGGGACAGTGCCCCCTCGAGTAACAGATCCAGGAGTAATCGAATTACCCCTACTAGTACGTCCACAATAAGATGGTGGGTACTAGTTCTGTTAGTAAATTTAGGTCTAGTAAAGCCAATGGTGACTTTACATGCCCGGGGAGACAGTAGTCAGTCCCCGGGTATGGAGTCTATGGTGGGGGACCCGCTAGGGCGCCCCCGTGTTACGACACGTAGGGTGCGGTGTAACACACATAGAAAAACATATGAGACCCTATGGAGTAAAAGACCCCATAGCCCATCGAACACATTGACATTTCAAAGGAATTACACACATACATGTCCAAGAGTGGGAGAAAAGAGTCTCACTCTTGGCAGGATGGAAAAAATACAAACTCCAGAAAACCAGCAAAGCTGCTGGGGGACTCACTGGGTTAGGAAATTCAGCCTAAACAGAGAATTCTCCCTAACACTCGTCCCCCCCAGACTAAGGGACAGGAGGATTTAATCCACTCCTGGATGAATCTCATACCTCTAGTCGATGACATACATCCTAGAGAGACCATCAGCTTTTTGGTGGTGACACCCTGACCTGTGTTCAATGGGTTTCCAGGTTTTCCTTTGTAAGCCATATGACCTACAAACCTTCCTAGGAACATCAGTCTTTTTAAGTTTTTAGGGGATCTGGTTGACCAGTCCCTCAGAAGTTGTTACAACTTCTGAACCTGTCTTAGGCTTTTTCAAGGGGTCCTTGTAAAGGATTCCCTTAGATCTCGAGAGGCCTCCAGAGGTCTTCCCCACCTCTCTGGTGAGAGAAGGTTGAGTTTTAGGCCTCTTGGTTGGAGGGGATAGAGATAAGCAAGGTACATGCTTCTCCTTCCTCTGAGATCTTACCTTACCTACTTTAGGAGTTTCCCCCTTAAGTCTAGGAATTGGGTTGGAGTCTTCTGTGGAAGGTCCAACAGTCTGAAGGTTTTTGGCCTTAGACTTTTCTTTACTGGTTTTCCACCAGCACCGAGAATCACCAGTTCTCTTAGGCCTAGTTAGGGTTCCAGTAGGTCTATCCACCTCTTCCTTAGAAGCAGGGGGAGTCACAGACTCTATAGCTGGGGGAATAATGATGGAGCTTGGTTGGGGCTTCCATTTCCCTAACATGTTAGCCTGAAATTTGCCTGGGTCAGAGGTCAATTTACCAACACCAGGGCTTGGAGTGGGGTTCTCAGTAGAGGTTCCCACAGGCTTAGAGTGGCTCCTTAAGGTGGCCTCTCTAGCCAATTTGGTTTGGTTCTGGGTCTCCATACTGGGCGGCCTGGCGGTACTGGATACTACTCCTAGAGTTTTGAGATCATTCCCCAACAGGACTCTCCCAGGCACCTCAGTCTGAACACTGACAGGAATCAACACTGTCATGTCATTACACTGAATGAGGGCTGGTAGAATTGGAACCATCTGGACAGGGCCTCCAGACATCTTAGCGGGACTTTTGGGTGCCTTAGCAACATCCTCAGGCCTGAAAAAGCTTTCGTCCACTACTGTTCTGCTGGCCCCAGAGTCTCGGCTGGCAGGGGTATCCTGGCCATTGACAAGAACACTGTCCACATAATAACATTTAGAGTTTTCTGGTATAGAGTCATATACACTCCTATTCTGATTACCCACCGGATCCATTGACTCTACCGATACACTTGCTTGAAGAACCCAAGGTTCTTCAGCAAAGACTTCAAAGTGAGCACTAGTCATTTGGACTTCCTCCTCAGGAGTGAAGGCTAAGGAGACTGTGCAGATCCCAGTAGGTTTACCCGTACATTTGGGATCTCCTTTGATATGGTCAGTTGCCCCACAGAGATAGCATGTTCCAAATGCTCTCTGGAAGGGTGGCTTGTTCTGACCTCCTTCTGGTTTGTGGCCAGAAGGGACACTATTCTGTTGTGGTTTTCCCTGTGGCTTACCCTTCTGGTTTTGTTTGGCGCCCTATTTGGAATGTGAGTTATTAGATACCTCTTCTGAGTCTTTTTTATGCCGTTTTCCCTCATCCTTTTTCTGAGTTGCCCCAGAATCCTTATGAGTAGCCCTGTTGGCAACCCACAAGTCAGCAGCCTTAGCTAGTGCCCTGGAATCCAATTCCTTCGAATCAGCCAAGTGCTGTCTGAGCTCAGGAGAACAGGCATCATAAATAGACTCCAACATAAAAAGATTTCTCATACCCTCATAAGTGTTCACTTTGTAACCCTTAATCCATGCCTCTAAGTTTTTCAACCCTTCACTCACCCAGATAGCCCAAGGGGTACCATCATGCTTTTTGAGGGTTCTAAACCTCTTAAGATACTGGGAAGGGGTCTTCCCGAATCTAGCTATCAAAGCTAGTTTCACACTCTCGTAATCCGTCTTATCCGCCTCCCCCAACTCCATTCCCACATCAGTCGCAACAGGAGGGAGCCTAGAGAACAACCAGGGAAGCAACGCATTCCCGGTGATGTCCTGGAGCCCATGATTGTATTCAAACAGTTTCAACCAATCCAACACAACCAATCTCGGTTCACACATACCCACTAATTCCTTCGGCATCCGGGGTCTTTTGGGACTGGAGCTCCTAGAGGAACCAGAGGAGAGAGAAGCATTTTCCATAGACAATTTTTTCATCTCTAATTCGTGATTAAATTCTATTTCTCTGAGTCTCAACTCAGCTTGCTTCTGCTCAGCCTGGGCATTCATCCGTCTGAACTCGAGCTCTTGGTTTCGTTCAGATTGAGCTAAGAACCGTTTATATTCTAATTCGAGCTTCATTTTTTCAAGTTCAAAATAAGCAGGGTTACTTGTGGGACCTGGTATGGGCCCCCTAGGCACAGCTGGTAAGGCAGGTAGAGGAGCGGGGGAGACAGTTTCGTTAGCCTCTCCGTCCTCGTCAGCCTCTTCATCGCTATCATCATAATTACGATTCAGATCAACACCATTACTGTTATCTACAGTTGCTGGAGAGATTGGTTCCTCTGAACCAGTACCCAGACTTTGGTTCGCCAGCAATCTCTCTATTAGTTCTAACTTCTTGCCTCTTACAGAAAGATTCTCTTGCCTACAGAGAGCTCGCAAACTCTCAGTATTTTCACCTGACAAAGACTCTTGACTGTAAGTTTCCATCGTAGACATGTTTGTGAAAGTTGCTTTTTAGTGCTAAGTTTTGTGGTTAGTTATCCTACAGTGTCGAAAAGCACTCTAAACTGGATACTCGATACTAATCCCACCGCTGTACACCAGTGTTAGGCGGAAACCTGTGCAGTTCCCTCTGGGACCACTGCAAAAGATTTAGGACTACAGGCGTTGGCGGTGAACCCACTTGGTAGCAGTCTGCACCACACAGATTCACTTGGTAGCTGTGGCTGAGCAGTCAGACCTCTCTCAAGAAAAGTTGGTCAGTATCTGGAGTATAAAAAATAGGGCAATTCTTCACAGCAAGACAAGCAAACACGTAACGAGGCTTAGTGTAAAGATAGTAAAGTATTTATTTATAACATAATATCTATGAAAAACACTAAAGCAAATCACGGCAAACAAATCAAACACAATTAATCTACAAAGTAGAAAACGATCAATCCCCCTAGCAAAATATCGACAACTCTAGGTTCTACCGGTACCACTTATTTTCAGACAGAGGTGTATACCTCAACCTAGATGACACTCAAATATTGGTTAGGAAGGGAGAGAAAAAAATAGGCAGGTCATGAAATCAACACAGTTCAATCCTACGCAGATAAAATGCAAGGCGGGAAGGCAAGAATCACAATAGGTCATAAAGTTCAGAGGCCAGGCCTTCTCGGAGAGAGGCAAGGCGCGATGTCCCAAAAAGTCTCTAGTGGAGATGCATTCAAGTCTTTGTAGCAAATGTTATCGGCAGATTGAACCAGTTCAGAACAAAGAATGAGCAAAGCTTGGAGGCGACCCAGCGGAACGGAGAGGATTAAGACACCTCACTCGAACCGATCGAAAGGGAAGCCAGGCGGACACGGTACCTTGTTGTGGAGGGCAGCTCCGGCGGGGGCAGTTCTTCCTGGTGGTGGATGCAAGTCGGGTCTTGGCTAAGAGTAGAGATGATCTTGTCGTCGAAGGAAAGTGAAGTCCGGTGCACCACCAGGGAAGAGACCAGCCGCGGAGTGCTCCGTCACAAGGCACCACCTTTTGGTCGCGGTACAGTGGTAGTGGCTATCCGGTTGCCGAGGTGCTCTGCACGGGCAATTCAACCACTGCGTCCTGAGGCGAATAAAAAAGCAAAGGGGACTGGTTGTTCCCACCAGTCAGGGGAAGAGACTCTCCGGCAGGGAGCTCTCCTCTGTCGTCGGGAAGTGGTGAGTCGGTTCCGCAGGGCTCCACCGGAGGTGTCGTCGTGCAGGTCAGCTCAGCGTTACCCTCGTCGGATTCTTAGGTCCTGTGGCGACTTCTGAAGATCCAGTCCCAAAAGCCCTGCTTTTATGCAGAAGAACCCCATTCATTCAGCCTAGCTGTCAATCAACACATGCTAAGTGGTGAGCGGGAAGTCTCACCACCTGGGCCAATCACTCCAGAGTGCGACCTGAGTTGGCAAGGCAACTCGGTCCAGGGTGCCTAAACCCCCTCCCACACCCCTGAGGTAACCCAGACAGAATGGCACCACTTTGGAGGGTCTCTGTACAGAGGCCCGCCAAAAGTGGAACAAAGGGCTCAACCTTTGGTTTAGGAGTCACAGAGACGAACACAGACGCCATTTTAAAACCGAGTTCTGGCAGAAAATACCACTCGATAAACCTATTTAAGATAAGTAGATCGGTGGTACGTCAGAGATTAATGAGAAAAAGAGTCAATCTCCAACAATGGGACGAATCCCATAGGGTTATGTTCGGGATCGAACATAACAAGTAGTTTCCACTGCCACCAGCCAAAACTCGACGAGGGGGGACGGGACAGTGCCCCATCGAGTAACAGATCCAGGAGTAATCAAATTACCCCTACTAGTACGTCCACAATAAGATGGTTGGTACTAGTTCTGTTAGTAAATTTAGGTCTAGTAAAGCCAATGGTGACTTTACATGCCCGGGGAGACAGTAGTCAGTCCCCGGGTATGGAGTCTATGGTGGGGGACCCGCTAGGGCGCCCCCGTGTTATGACACGTAGGGTGCGGTGTAATACACATAGAAAAACATATGAGACCCTATGGAGTAAAAGACCCCATAGCCCATCGAACACATTGACATTTCAAAGGAATTACACACATACATGTCCAAGAGTGGGAGAAAAGAGTCTCACTCTTGGCAGGATGGAAAAAAAACAAACTCCAGAAATCCAGCAAAGCTGCTGGGGGACTCACTAGGTTAGGAAATTCAGCCTAAACAGAGAATTCTCCCTAACACACACAATGAGGCCTGAGAGGCTACAGAAACAGTACTTGATTGACACATGTCCCACATGACTAAAACACTCCCATGCATGCACCGTCACTGCGTGTGATGGGGAGGCAGATGCCACACATTGATGACACCAAGATGGAAGATGAACACATTTGCTGCATGCTGCCTAGCAGTGCCATCACACATTGGCCAGTGATTGGCAGGTCAAATACACATGCCATCACACAGATGGCATGTACCCTAGCCATGAAGTGAAGAGGGAGAGGAGGTCACCAATTGTTCATTCAGTCCAGTTTGTTCATATGATTGATTATTTTCATTGTAATGGTTCTAATGTTTAACATGCAGTTGCCAGTCAAAAATGGTCCTATAGCACAGGGACATGTCCAAACTAATCATGTCCACGAAACTGAGCCAGTCCACTGTACCATAGCCATGTCAGACATGTGACAATAGGACTGAGAAATCCCGAGTAAAAGTGGTGGTATGCAAACAATCTGCCTGAATAAGCAGAGGTAAATAAGCAACAGTGTAGTGGCAAGATGACACTCCAAGGGCACTTGGCGTGGTGTTGGGCTGGATGTCTAATGTTGGCCGAAGGGATGCTGCTATACACAAATGCTGGTGCCAAGAATGTTTAGGAAGAGGCACATGGGTGAGCCGAACCACTCAGGCACACACACCCTCCCCTGGCACACAAACAGAAGCCCTCCCACACACAACATGCACATGGATGACACACACATGCATGTGCACTCACCGGACAATGCCTCGTAACCTGCCACTACTCCCACGCCTTGGATCTGTTCCTCCGTGACGTAGGTCCCAGCAACCTGCTCATGTGGAGTGAGTTCTACGTCGTCTGCTGGAGACCCACCTCCAGTCACTAGAGTTGCGGCATGACTTGAGGCCAGCTTATTCTTTGCCCTGCGCTTCAGGTCATTCCAACGCTTGTAGTAATCATTAGCTGTGCGCCTCACGATTCCAAGGGCAATTATGATGTCCGCAATGGTCTGCCAGTGTGCCTGACGTTGTGCAGGTGTGGTCTTGGATCCTGCAACAATCACCATTTCGCGGTCATGTGCGGACACATACTCTACAAGTGCATTCAGTTCGGCCTCATTGAAGCTGGGCTTCCTTGATGGGCCGGACTGTGTAGCCGTGTCTGGGGCATCAGCCTCTACTGGACGAGCACTCTTCCTCTTCCGCTTGGAAGGTGGTGGGGATCCGGAGTGTCCTGCGCCGCTCTGGACACTAGGGGCAGGAGCGTGGGATTGCACACTTAGCATGGTAGTTGGTGCAGGCATTATCTCAAGTGTGATGGTGTCAGGGGGAATGTCAGCATGATGGACTTGGACCGACACTGTCCTGGCTGGGTGTGTGAGAGGTAGGGTGGATGGAGCCGCAGCTGCCCCTGCAGCCTCCCCAGCCTGCCTATGCGGGGCAGCAGATGACCTAGCTGCCCCTGATCCATGTGGCCTGATGCCACCAACGTTCACCGGCGCACGTGGCCTAGACCTGCTGACCTGGAAGTCAGCCATGGAGTCACCCTGTGCCAGGTCTGGTTCCACAGTGGGCT
Organism: Ambystoma mexicanum; assembly: GCF_040938575.1. NCBI lineage: Eukaryota > Metazoa > Chordata > Amphibia > Caudata > Ambystomatidae > Ambystoma > Ambystoma mexicanum. Next base: position 653,984,497 of record NC_090925.1, read on the forward strand.
GGTCCAACAAGGGCTGAGCATGGATGGTGTCAGCCACGGTAACCTCAACCAGGGGGGGGGTATGGGTGTCCCTGACTGCTCCTCCACACATGGGGGGCTAGGGGCACCCTGCAAGTCACGGCCACGTCCCCTACCGGATCCACCGCAGCCACCACTTGGGGCTCGGCCACCTTTGCCACCCTTACGGCTTGTTCGCCTCCCAGCCATGGCACTGATGTTATTGTGCGTATGGGAGTTGATGTGAACTATTGTCCTGGGCAATTGGGGGTCAAAGGGCTTGGGTACCAGATGGTAATCGTACCCTAGTGCTCTAGCAAGGCTGTATGTCACCCCTGGGGAAAGATGACGGGTCACGCAACGCACAGGCAGCCCAAAAAAGGGAAGTAAGGTGCACGCAACCCCTCCTAGACCGTGGAAAAAAAAACCTGCACTACGCTGTGGCACCCAGGAACACAAGAATGAACGTATGCGTGTCATACGCAGCCTAGAATGACCTCTGAAGGGGTACGCGACACACGGGGCAAGCACAGATGTTAGATACGTGCGCGACTCACCGTCTGCCAGGAACAAAAGCGTGAAAAATATGCGCGTGTGCGCGTTGGCAACACCCCTGCCAAAAGAAGAATTGTACGCTGTCTGAGGAGACAGGACAACAGTAGTAGGGAAGCTGTTTGAGGAAACAGGCCCAGGAAAAAGAGGAAAAGAGAAAAAACTGTCAGAGGTAACAGGGAGTACGAACTGGAAACGCCGTGAAGTAAATCGCGTGTGAACCGACAAGAAGTACAGATTTCACCCATTCGCTCTCCACGAAAAGCACGTACAAGGAAATGGCGTCCTACACGTACCTTTTATACACACGTCACAGACGCGCATACGCAATGAGGCCATTTCCACCAATTACGCGCTTTGACACTCGGACGTGTATCTCTTCATTTTTACACGCGCCATTCTCTACGGCCATGCGCGTGACGTCACAGCTGCGCATGGTGGCCTTTGGGCCAATGAAATGAAACTGCACGTCCGAGTGTCATCGCGTGTAATCGGAGGGAAGTGAGCGTACACGCGATTGGCCTGGGTACGTGTATTTCTGGGGTGCGCAGGAAGTTCCACACGCGATTGGTGGAAATCCACGTGTGCTCTGTCATCACGTGTAATGAGGGAAACACCCGCGCGCCTCACGTCACAGACGCGCTCACGCGCTAAGGGCCTTTGGTCCAATGAAATCGCATATGCGTGCTGACGTGCATACGCGCTAAGGGCCTTTCCTCAATTTACATGCAGACGTGCAGGATTTTCACGTGCCAAATCACTCCGTATCAAGCTGGCCACGCGTAAGCACACGGAAGACCACGCTCCTGCCCAAAAGGCCGAATTACTGCCCCCCAGAGCCCCGAGCAGCCTCCCACGAGCCCTCTGCTGCTGCCTGCCTACCTGCCTGCCTGCTGCCACCGTGCCCTGCCATTTGGTGCCTGCACATCAGCCATCTGCAGGGGTCCATTTGCTGTGTCCACCCCTGCTGGAACAGAAGACTCCCGACAGGGATACCATCGCTCCACAGCCCAGCCCCAGGACCCAGTTGCCCACCCACTCCTGTCTCTGGGGTTGCCATGTCGGGCACTGTTACATCTGGCACCACTGGCAACCCCCGGCCAGAGAGGCAGAGGGGCACCAGCTTCAGTGCCACCGAAGTTGGTGTCCTGGTGGAGCAAGTCCTGGGGCAGTATGATGCCCTCTTTGGAAGTAAGCGCACCAACAAGGAAGGACGGACTCGGATCTGGACGGACATCGTGACTGCCATCAACGCGGAGGGGGTGGCAGTCCGCGACTACCAACATGTCAAGAAGCGCTGGGATGACTGCAGGTCCAGGACCCTCTTGAAGGCCCGGCGCCTCATGGAGGGGGCCGGGGCCGCATGAGTACCATCCAGATGAGGGTCCTGGAATGCGTAGGCCCAGCGCTCCACGGCCAGATCCTTGAGAGGCAGACCCGTCTGGAGTTGAGCGGTAAGTGGCCAAGCATTGCTGTGTGAGACAGGGCATGTCGCAGTGTGCTGGTTGTCTGATACTTGCCTGTATGTGTGACATAGCCCATGTATGCATGTGTGTGTGCAGGGACGTCATGCATGTGAGACCAGTAATGTGTGAACCACACGGTTGGTGCATGTGTTCAAATGCAACATGGGTTGCCCTATGCGGAATGGCCACATGAAAGCATGCCAGTCTCTGTTCCTGGACATGGGTGAGGGATGGGTGCTGATGCCATGTACATATATGCTGTCCATGTCTGTGTGTCTGACTAGCATGTCTGTGACTTGTGAATGCCTGGGATGCATGACACATGTCTGTGGCAATGTTCCGGTTCACTGATGCAGCCTAGTCATCCTTGTATCCACTGTGTCTGTGGTGTACGAGGCCAGATGGATTATACTAGGGTGAAGTATGTGCATGTGATAGGCATGGCACATGATGCATGTGAGTTCCAAAACAACAGTGTATGTTTAAAGAATAACTTGGACATGTATGCTAATGTTCATAGCATGCGCCATGCCTGTTACCGCATGTGTTTTACCTGCACTGAGCCATGTGTTGTGGAGGGACATGATGGAAGTGATCTTTGACAGTGCCACTCATCTGCTATTGCTTCCTGTCTAGGGGACCATTGTACAGTACCCTGATGCTTGTGTTCTATGTCTCCCTCTACACAGCATCACGTGAAGAAGAGGGCGAAGACGGCTCTGTGGAGCAAAGCGGCAGGGATGCCCCCACGGCTGCAGCGGAAGGGGTGGGTGGAGCCATCCAGGTTGGTAGTTTCCACAGAGGAGGAGGAGGCCGCTACTGAGGCGCACATGGGGCCTGGTGGGGGCATCCCTGCTGGTGCAAGTGTTGCATTCCAGGGGCAGGGGCAGGAGGCAGCACAGGTCGCTGTGGAGGGGCCTGTGCATCTCACTGTCCCTGACACTGTGACTGCACCACCATGCACCAGCAGGGATGCCCCATCCCAGGCCCGTCCGCAGGTAGGGGGGATGTCTATGTCATCTGACTCCCCTCCACCACCGTACGAGGGGACCCCTGGCCGTATGGAGAAGGTCCTGATTGGTGTCGGGTTGCGCACAGGTGCAATTCGTGATGAGGTGCGTGCTTCCCGGGAGGAGCATGCACGTCATCACAGAGAGCACCGTGCCGACGTGGCCCAGTTGGGAATGGCCATGGTCGGGGGTTTCCTACATGTGTCGGCCAATCTGGCGACCCTCTCCTCCTCTGTGGAGACTATGCACCAGTCGTTCTCCATGCCGTCTTCCGGCCCAGATGCCACCAGGGCCCCCTGTGGACCTGCCCCGACCAATGCAGCTGGCTCGGTGGGGATCCCATCCCTGCCACAGTTGGGAGTCGGAGGTCCAGCAGGGGTGGACACACCAGCAACTGGACCCCAGCAGATGGAGGATGTGACGGCATCATCGGGCAGGGCAGGTGCACGACGGCGTCGGTGGATACCATCAGCCTGGATGCCGTCGTGCTGGCACAGGCAGTTGCGTCGGAGGCAGCGGCAGGCTCGACGTGGGAGGCATCATGGCTCGGGGCCATCAACATCAGGGGTGCAGGCATCGGCCGGAGGGCAGGAGAACCCTGGAATGGGAGTGGCTTCCGTGTGGGAGCGGTTGGGCCAGCAGATAGGTGCGGAGCGGCAGCGGGAAGAACAGCTCACAATGGTCAGGGCGGAGAACTCCATGCGGAGGGCGCTGAGTGCCTCGAGGGTCTTCGCAGGGAGTTGGAGCTGGACACTGCTTTATCCCTGCGAGACCTCGGGGCCAGGGAACATGCCCGCCTCCAAGCCATTGAACAGGAGTTCGATGATGCCCTGGCCCATGACAACATCCAGAGAGCCGTTGGACTAGCCCGCTGCCCATGTAAATAGTTATGTAGTTAGTGTTAGGTTTCCTTTGTTTTTGCTTTTTCTTTGGACCTTTTGGACAATGGGCCACATTTTTGTATATAGTTATTTTTTATTAGGTAGTGTTGTTAGATAGGTTTCATTTCTTTTGTTGGGATCATGGACCCTGGCTTGTTCACCTGTACATAGTTCACTGTTGGATTTTCGTTTCTTTTTACCATTTACCCATGGAGCAATGGCTTTCTATTATAATTTCACATTGGATTTTCTTTTCTGGACTGTGACTTTGGACACCATTCCTTTGGATTCTGATTTTTGGTTTTGCATTTTTTCATGGACATGCTTCTTTTTACTTTTTTTAAATTCCCATTTCTGTTAGTTTATTTTGGATTCAATTCTTGTTTTCTTTAATACATATTTTAGATCAAACTTCAATGTGTAGTATCATCTCATTGGTTTCATGCATATCATGATACGGGTTTGGAGATTCACTGACACCCATTGGGTGTATGTGAGGGACATGTGTTCGTTTCAAAACTTGCAATTGCAGTTCTATCATGTTATTTCCATTTCTGAGTGGGTGGATGCAATACTTGAGTGGATGTTTTGCATTTGGAGGCTGACCATGGGGACCGGGGATCTAGATTGTGTTGACATGTTGGCTGGGGAACATGAGTTGGACATGAGTGGGGGCCTGCTGGCAGGTGCCCCATGGTGCTGGGGGGTGGGGGTGCAGGGGAACATGAGTTGGACATGAGTGGGGGCCTGCTGGCAGGTGCCCCATGGTGCTGGGGGGTGGGGGTGCAGGGGAACATGAGTTGGACATGAGTGGGGGTCTGCTGGCAGGTGCCCCACGGTGCTGGGGGGTGGGGGTGCAGGGGAACATGAGTTAGACATGAGTGGGGGCCTGCTGGCAGGTGCCCCACGGTGCTGGGGGGTGGGGGTGCAGGGGCACATGAGTTGGACATGAGTGGGGGCCTGCTGGCAGGTGCCCCACGGTGCTGGGGGGTGGGGGTGGTGGTAGACATGGGTGGGGGCCTGGTGTAGGCTGCCCCTGCACTGCTGGGGGGTGGGGGTGGTGGGAGACATGAGTGGGGGCCTGTTGGAGTCTGCCCCTGCACTGCTGGGGGGTGGGGGTAATAGGGGACATGAGTGGGGGCCTGTTGGAGGCTGCCCCTGCACTGCTGGGGGGTGGGGGTAATAGGGGACATGAGTGGGGTCCTGGTGGAGGCTGCCCTTGGTGGCTGGGGGGTGGGGGTGGTGGTAGACATGAGTGGGGGCCTGGTGGAATCTGCCCGTGGTGGCTGGGGGGTGGGGTGGTGGTAGACATGGGTGGGGGCCTGGTGGAGGCTGCCCCTGGTGGCTCGGGGGTGGTGGTGGTGGTGGACATGGGTGGGGGCCTGGTGGTGGCTACCCCTGCACTGCTGGGGGTGGGGGTGGTGGGAGACATGAGTGGGGGCCTGGTGGGGACTGCCCCTGGTGGCTGGGGGGTGGGGGTGGTTTTAGACATTAGTGGGGGCCTGGTGGAATCTGCCCCTGGTGGCTGGGGGGTGGGGGTGGTGGTAGACAATGGTATGGGCCTGGTGGAGGCTGCCCCTTGTGGCTGGTGGGTGGGGGTGGTGGTAGACATGGGTGAGGGCCTGGTGGAGGCTGCCCCTGCACTGCTGGGGGGTGGGGGTGGTGGGAGACATGCATGAGTGGGGGCCTGGTGGAGGCTGCCCCTGCACTGCTGGGGGGTGGGGGTGGTGGGAGACATGAGTGGGGGCCTGGTGGAGGCTGCCCCTGGTGGCTGGGGGGTGGGGGTGGTGGTAGACATGGGTTGGGGCCTGGTGGAGGCTGCCCCTGCACTGCTGGGCGGTGGGGGTGGTGGGAGACATGAGTGGGGGCCTGTTGGAGGCTGCCCTTGCACTGCTGGGGGGTGGGGGTAATAGGGGACATGAGTGGGGGCCTGTTGGAGGCTGCTCCTGGACTGCTGGGGGTGGGGGTGGTGGGAGACAAGAGTGGGGGCCTGGTGGAGGCTGCCCCTGGTGGCTGGGGGGTGGGGGTGGTGGTAGTCATGGGTGGGGGCCTGGTGGAGGCTGCCCCTGGTGGCTGGGGGTTGGGGGTGGTGGGAGACATGAGTGGGGGCCTGTTGGAGGCTGCCCCTGCACTGCTGGGGGGTGGGGGTAATAGGGGACATGCGTGGGGCCTGTTGGAGGCTGCCCCTGCACTGCTGGGGGGGGGTGGGGGTAATAGGGGACATGAGTGGGGGCCTGTTGCAGGCTGCCCCTGCACTGCTGGGAGGTGGGGGTGGTGGGAGACATGAGTGGGGGCCTGGTGGTATCTGCCCCTGGTGGCTGGGGGGTGGGGGTGGTGGGAGACATGAGTGGGGGCCTGGTGGAGGCTGCCCCTGGTGGCTGGGGGGTGGGGGTGGTGGTAGACATGGGTGGGGGCCTGGTGGAGGCTGCCCCTGGTGGCTGGGCGGTGGGGGTGTTGGGAGACATGAGGGGGGGCATGTTGGAGGCTGCCCCTGCACTGCTGGGGGGTGGGGGTAATAGGGGACATGAGTGGGGGCCTGTTGGAGGCTGCCCCTGCACTGCTGGGGGTGGGGGTGGTGGGAGTCATGAGTGGGGGCCTGGTGGAGGCTGCCCCTGGTGGCTGGGGGGTGGGGGTGGTGGTAGACATGGGTGGGGGCCCGGTGGAGGCTGCCCCTGGTGGCTGGGGGGTGGGGGTGGTGGTAGACATGAGTGGGGGCCTGGTGGAGGCTGCCCCTGCACTGCTGGGGGGTGGGGGTGGTGGGAAACATGAGTGGGGGCCTGGTGGAAGCTGCCCCTGGTGGCTGGGGGGTGGGGGTGGTGGTAGACATGGGTGGGGGCCTGGTGGAGGCTGCCCCTGCACTGCTGGGGGTGGGGGTGGTGGGAGACATGAGTGGGGGCCTGGTGGAGGCTGCCCCTGCACTGCTGGGGGGTGGGGGTGGTGGGAGACATGAGTGGGGGCCTGGTGGAGGCTGCCCCTGCACTGCTGGGGGGTGGGGGTGGTGGGAGACATGAGTGGGGGCCTGGTGGAGGCTGCCCCTGCACTGCTGGGGGGTGGGGGTGGTGGGAGACATGAGTGGGGGCCTGGTGGAGGCTGCCCCTGCACTGCTGGGGGGTGGGGGTGGTGGGAGACATGAGTGGGGGCCTGGTGGAGGCTGCCCCTGCACTGCTGGGGGGTGGGGGTGGTGGGAGACATGAGTGGGGGCCTGGTGGAGGCTGCCCCTGGTGGCTGGGGGGTGGGGGTGGTGGTAGACATGGGTGGGGGCCTGGTGGAGGCTGCCCCTGCACTGCTGGGGGGTGGGGGTGGTGGGAGACATGAGTGGGGGCCTGTTGGAGGCTGCCCCTGCACTGCTGGGGGGTGGGGGTAATAGGGGACATGAGTGGGGGTCTGTTGGAGGCTGCCCCTGCACTGCTGGGGGTGGGGGTGGTGGGAGACATGAGTGGGGGCCTGGTGGAGGCTGCCCCTGGTGGCTGGGGGGTGGTGGTAGACATGGGTGGGGTCCTGGTGGAGACTGCCCCTGCACTGCTGGGGGGTGGGGGTAATAGGGGACATGAGTGGGGGCCTGTTGGAGGCTGCCCCTGCACTGCTGGGGGGTGGGGGTGGTGGGAGACATGAGTGGGGGCCTGGTGGTATCTGCCCCTGGTGGCTGTGGGGTGGGGGTGGTGGGAGACATGAGTGGGGGCCTGGTGGAGGCTGCCCCTGCACTGCTGGGGGGTGGGGTTGCAGGGGGACATGATGGGGGCCTGGCGGAATCTGCCCTGGTGGCTGGGGGTGGGGGTGGTGGGAGACATGAGTGGGGGCCTGGTGGAATCTGCCCCTGGTGGCTGGGGGGTGGGGGTGGGGGGAGACATGAGTGGGGGCCTGGTGGAGGCTGCCCCTGGTTGCTGGGGGGTGGGGGTGGTGGTAGACATGGGTGGGGCCTGGTGGAGGCTGCCTCTGCACTGCTGGGGGGTGGGGGTGGTGGGAGACATGAGTGGGGGCCTGTTGGAGGCTGCCCCTGCACTGCTGGGGGGTGGGGGTAATAGGGGACATGAGTGAGGGCCTGGTGGAGGCTGCCCCTGCACTGCTGGGGGGTGGGGTGGTGGGAGACATGAGTGGGGGCCTGGTGGAGGCTGCTCCTGGTGGCTGGGGGGTGGGGGTGGTTGTAGACATGGGTGGGGGCCTGGTGGAGGCTGCCCCTGGTGGCTGGGGGGTGGGGGGGGTTTTAGACATGGGTGGGGGCCTGGTGAAGGCTGCCCCTGCACTGCTGGGGGGTGGGGGTGGTGGGAGACATGAGTGGGGGCCTGGTGGTATCTGCCCCTGGTGGCTGGGGGCTGGGGGTGGTGGGAGACATGAGTGGGGGCCTGGTGGAGGCTTCCCCTGCACTGCTGGGGGTTGGGGGTAATAGGGGACATGAGTGGGGGCCTGGTGGAGGCTGCCCCTGCACTGCTGGGGGGTGGGGGTGGTGGGAGACATGAGTGGGGGCCTGGTGGAGGCTGCCCCTGGTGGCGGGGGGGTGGGGGTGGTGGTGGACATGGGTGGGGGCCTGGTGGTGGCTGCCCCTGCACTGCTGGGGGGTGGGGGTGGTGGGAGACATGCATTGTTGATCAGTAGTGCAAGGTGACATGTGGGTTGGCTGGGGGGCATGCCCATGGTGGATGGGCTGCGTGCGGGACATGAGCAGGGGTGCAGGGTAGTCCCCCGTGGTGTGGGCTGCCTGCAGGGGCTGTGGAGGTTGTAGAGCGAACACCTGGGAGGACCCACACAGCCAATTCACGTGTAGTACTCCCCAGTACCCCTGAAATACACGTACCATGCTGAAATCGTGTGTGGAACTTCCCGCACACCCCTGAAATACGCGTACCCTGCTCGCACGGGGCCAATCGCGTGTGGAACTTCCCGCGCACCCCTGAAATACACGTACCCTGCTCGCACTGGGCCAATCGCGTGTGGAACTTCCCTCGCACCCCTGAAATACACGTACCCTGCTGAAATCGCATGTGGAACTTCCCGCGCACCCCTGAAATACACGTACCCTGCTCGCACGGGGCCAATCGCGTGTCGAACTTCCCTCGCACCCCTGAAATACACGTACCCTGCTGAAATCGCATGTGGAACTTCCCGCGCACCCCTGAAATACGCGTACCCTGCTCGCACGGGGCCAATCGCGTGTGGAACTTCCCGCGCACCCCTGAAATACACGTACCCTGCTCGCACGGGGCCAATCGCATGTGGAACTTCCCTCGCACCCCTGAAATACATGTACCCTGCTGAAATCGCGTGTGGAACTTCCCGCGCACCCCTGAAATACACGTACCCTGCTGGAATCGCGTGTGATACTTCCCACGAACCCCTGTAATACACGTTCCCCGCTTGGCGTTTGCTGTTTGCCAGCCCTGTGAACTGGTCGAGGGTTAGCGCAGCCCTTTGCGATTATTTGGGGTTTTTGAAGGCTTTTCCTTGCGCGAGGGCGTTCTTGGGGGCGTAACTGGCGCTGCTGCAGGGTCGCTGCGCCACGCTGCGCCACGGCTGGTTTTGGATGCGAAAATCCATGAATACGCTGTGCGCGGAAATCGATTTTAGCGCACGCGGCTGGCGCAGACATTCGCATGGGCATGCTGTGCGCCAGTCGCTTGCCCACTTTTGTGCGATTTTCTATGAATTACCATGTTAGTATCAGCTCTCCATTCCACTGAACCAATATGTCTAGTCTACAAATGGCTGTGCACATCAATGTTTAACATAGCCAAACAATCTTTCAAGTCTTTACGCCATTTCCTCAATCATTATGTGAAAGGCAAAGACAAATTCAAAATGGAACTACTACAAAATATGGACTCCTGTCCAGTGCGCAAATACACAGGACTACAAAGACATTCATTAGCCTGCATTTCTGGACGGATTTGCAAAAGCACATTCCACCATATCAAAATGATATCAACACAACATTCAACTATAAGAAATCTGGTTCATAAAAAGTACTATGCCAAAAGTCCTGCTTTAGCACTAGCCAATTTAAATATCACTCTTCTACATGGTTCAGCCAAAGAACTACTTGTAGAAATAGAGCATATCCAGAGAAAATATTCTGGAAATGAAAGCCACTTACAAAATGCAATAGCTTTACAACAGACTAGCAACAACTTTACAGATGGCAACCTTCTACTACACACATACAAAAAAGAAATACTAAAGTTTAAAAGTATATCTGCTGAAGTACCAAACCATGTGTGTGTGTGTTGCTGCCGGACTTTTTATATAAATAGCACAAAAACTATAGACATAAAGTACAAAATAGAAGACAATGAAGATTCCAAGTGGTTCCAATTAGCTCTCTATCTTATACCTGAAAACAAATACGAAATTACTGACCCCTTAATACTGCATTCACTGCACTGCAAAACTTGACAACAACCAAACACCTTCACGTGCTATCACAAATAACTTGGAATTCCCACTACCAAAACCCCTGCAACAACTTAACTTATATGAAAGCATCATAATTCAAACAGTGTACCCATTTTAAGCAATAATACGCCTTCAAACAAAAACAGCAAAATTACCTCACTCTGGATTAATGAAAGGCATATGTGGCAAACTAGTTTATTTGCCATTAGAGCTCAAAGAAAATGTACACACTCTGGGAGTGCAACGTCAAATAGATCAATCTTTAATTATATTAGTAAATGGCATACCAAAAAAAGCAGAAAAAAAATGGCAACATCTTGTGGACGTACATAAAACTAGACAAGCCCTGCAATATCTAAAAGACAGCAATGAATACTACAAAGACATTGATATTGAAGAAAACCTCAAGGAAACCACTGAAATAATTCAAGACTCATCAGAAACTGGTCAATTTCAACTTCTAGATCCTGCTACAGAATCCAATATTTTAGACCACTGTACAAATCACCCATTACACTCTAAAGACACCATAGATGATGCACTTGAGACGTATCAAATGTGCCAAGCCAATGGATCTCCAATCAGTATATGGGAAAAAAGTATATAAGCACGTGCCTTTCCTCTACTCTTTCCTACTGGAAAAGGAGGAAGGTATGATGATAGACCCACACAAATAACAGCATCAGAAACCTCTCTTTACAAATGTATTCTGAAGATCCAGGATTCAGACTAAACATGGAATATATATACCACCTTTTCTTTGAAAGTGAACTAGCAACTCTATGCTAGGGAGTTGCACATACATTGAAATCATGTACCCATTTTCTAAATATTTCAGCTACACAATTTCTACAAAAAGTGCAAGAAAAAGGTGAGGTTTTACAGTCAAGCATTACAAATCTTTTAGCAAAAATGCGTGGTACAAAAGAATACTGGTTCCAACGTCACAGAGATGTACGCTGTATGATAAGAAACCTTGGCCCACCCACTTGCTTTGTGACATTTAGTTGTGCAGAATATGCATGGGAAGATTTACACAAATTCCTAGCATAGCAAACAAACACAAAACAAACATAGATATAAAAAAACACCAGGAGAACTCTGTTCTCTAGATCCTGTAAATGTATCAAGAAATTTTCCATCATTGCTTCATTGCTATGCTACACTTCATTTGTAATAAAACTGTTCCTACCCTCGGAGAAGTGCAACACATAGCCAGGCCATAGGAGCACCACACATTCGCATGTTTTTGTGGATTAAAGATGCTCCTAAATTTGGTCAAAACAGTGATGCCACTGTTTTACAGTTCATCCAAATATCTTACCGCATGGCGCTAATACCACCATCGTGAACCACCCATTAAGAGAACTGAGCAGTGTTCCCACCTGCCACAGGTGGACACAATCAGCACAGGTGGAGGCAATGGAGACTCAGGCAGCACAAAAGGAGCACACCACACCCCTTCCCACACCAAGATGGTTTGAATACTAGCAGCATTACATGGGCTGGAGGACATGATCGCAGGCAGCACAGAGAGATGCAGGAGGGGGAGGAGGAGGGAAAGACAGGCACAGCAAGCACCACCACAGCACCTAATCATACCACAGAGGCACCCACCAATCCCCAGGATCAGAACCAATCCATTTAACCTAACCCCGGAGCAGATACACACCCTGTACCGTCGGGACCGGATACCATAACCAGCATTGTAGACATGATACACGACAGTGTGAGCCTCATAGACATCCAAACTGCCATCCCCCTCTACTCAAGGTGGTGACTGTGCTCCACTTCCTGGCCACAGGCACTTACCAGCATACGGTGGGGCAGATGCATGGCATCTCACAACCAGTATTCTCACGCACGTTGACCCAGGTGCTCGATGCCCTCCTGAAGCATGCACCTGAACACATATTCATGCCACGGACTGCCCAGGAGCTTGCAAACACCAAAGTTGGCTTCTATGCACTGGCAGGCATCCCAAGTTGCATCGGGGCAATCGACTGTACCCATGTGGAATTGGTGGTCCCACATCACAATGAAGTAGTGTACCGAAACAGGAAGCAATTCCACTCCATCAATGTCCAAATGGTATGTGACGCCAACAAGATAATCACTCATTGCTGTACCCGATTTCCTGGATCAACCCATGATTCCATGGTCCTGCGGAACTCAACTATCCCACGCTACATGGAGCGGCAAGCCGGACAACGTTCGTGGCTACTTGGTGAGTAGCAGGGCAAGCACATGGCAGTGTGATGGGGGGGAGAGATACATACTCCGATTGGGTGTAGCTTGTTGTCCGTTGGACAAATGCACATACAGATGTATGCCAACATCCATCTGGGTAGGCCCAAAATGTACCAGAGATGAAGGGACATGCAAGTGTGAGCTACATAACATAGATGACAATCCAGGTCTAGAAAAATCAAACCTCCATCCACATCCACATTGCACAACATTCTACACCTCAAAATACACAAATCTCATACATTTCCCACATAGTCCTAAAAAATGAGCGCAGCACAACAGCAATGATGCATTGTGGCCTTGAATGCATGCAAAGGGATCACCCCTAGCCATAGCATTACACCACTCACTTATAGCACAACTCAAGTGATGCCTCTCAGCATGGCAACATCAATGTTGGAATGGCAGTACACCAGCAGTGTGATACCAAATCTGCTTAGGACCAAGGAACCCCTGACACACGGCTTTAGCAAGGACATGTCCATTACTGTTGTAGGCATTGACGGGGCATGTGTACTTGCAGGGTCGCCCTTACCTTTGCACATTCCTGTCACACAGACATTCTGCATGTATGCTGTTAATTGTGCACTTCAATCACAATGGAAATTAAAAAAGCCTGAAATGAACTGGCCACACTTGTGCTGAACAATAACAGGTCCCCATTTGTCCCCCCATACAGGTGATGCTGGCTATCCCCTGAAGAGGTGGCTCCTTACCCCTGTACGGAACACACAGAACAGGCACAAAGAGGACTACAATCGTGCACATACCCGTACCTGCATCGTGATCGTGCAGACATTTGGCCTTTTGAAGACACGGTTTAGGTGCATAAGCAGGTCGGGTGGCGCTCTCCTGTATGGCCATGAGGAGGTGGCCAAGATCACCATGTCATGTGTCATGCTGCACAATATGTGTATCAGACGGAATGTGCCACTGCCCCCTGACGTTGAAATGGAAGCACCGATGAGGATGATGGTGGTGATGAGGACAGAGGTGAAGGGGATGCAGGACATGCAAGAGGGGATGGTCAAGAGGGACGTGCTGTGAGACAACATCTGATCAACCAAATATTCTGAGTAACGTGGTGTTTTACTGTCACGTGGATATGGGTATGAATGCACTGGTGTATGTTTGGAAGCATGCAATGGACCCTGTCGCCAATAAAGTACACAAACACAATGAAGATGTCCAAGCCTGTGTTTTGATCGGACACCAGTGTATTAAGTAACGGAAAGATGAAAAAGTTCATGTCCCCAAACACCCCACCACCCTTCAACCCACCCCTGACAACAGACCCATAACACCCTTCCACCCACCCCCCACAACAGACCCATAACACCCTTCCACCCACCCCCCACAACAGACCCATAACACCCTTCCACCCACCCCCACAACAGACCCATAACACCCTTACACCCACCCCCCACAACAGACCCATAACACCCTTTCCCCCACCCCCCACAACAGTTCCTCATGTGTCTGCCACTATGTTTGCATAGGGCCATGCGCAAAGAAGCTTCGCCATAAACTCCCTATTGGCCATTGTCTGCGCCAGCATTTGTAGGCTGGCTAGACATGCGCCTGGTGGTACGTGTGGAACGACAGAGGGGGCTTGCCTGCGTTGAACCGGCGGATGACGACGTGGCTGACTGTCCTGGTGGTGTGAACTGGCGGTCCATTGTGTCTGCTATTCGAGTGAGGACCTCCCTGAGTCTGCCTATCTCTTCACACAGCCTGTCTGTACAGGCCTCTATCCTCTCACTGGAGTGCCTTGCCGTCTCCACAAGCTCCTCCCTGAGATGGGCAGCCTCCTCCACAGCACAGTTAGTTCCTGTTGATGCTGGCTGATGGTGGCCAGGTCGAGGGCAGTGCTGGGTGCTGGTGGAGTGGCTGCTGTGCCCTCAGATGCATCCATGTCAGCAGATGAAGCCACCGTGGGGAACATTGAGCCTAAAATGTTGTCCTCGCCAGTGGCATCAGACCCAGGTGTCTGGAGTGGTGATGGCTCAGGGATTCCAGGGGGGGTTGGGGTGTGCATCTCCATTGTGACATCTGTTGTGTCCTCAACATCAGATAGTGGGGCAATGGCTGCTGCCTCTCCTGCGGAGCTTGGCACAGCTGATGGTGGGCCCTCCATGGCTGGGATTGGTGGTTGTGGGTTCACCTGCAGTGGTGGGTCTGTAGTTAGTGGTGTGGCTACTTCTATCTTGGCAGTGGCACTCCTCCGATGCTTGACACTCATCATGTGGAACCTTCCCCCCTTGCCCCTTGATGTCGTGGGGGTGTCCTCAGAGTCCTGTGCCCTTGGTCTCTTACTTGTAGGGGGTGCCCGGGATGCATTTCCGGCATCCTCACCGTCTGTATGTGAGCCTGTCAGGGACAAGAAGGGGGATGGCATTGGTTACTTTTCTATGTACTTTATGCAGAATACATCAATAATGCAGTTGTGGCCATTGGAATTTCATTGTTTGGGATGCAGGTGATGTGTCAGTTCAGTGCCTCATCCATGCATGGTTGTGTTTGGCACTTGTCTCTGGTGATGTGTGCATGTGTGTGTGTTTGGGTCTGACACGGACATTGGCAGGGATGGATGCATGTGTGGATGTTTGTCCATCCATGAGATGATTCTGGGCTCACATTTGGGGGGACCAGTACATTCACATAGCATCCTGTCATGTGTACACTCACCTCCATCTGAAGTGGTTGCCATGCCATGCTCCATAGTGCCGACTCCCTCAATGCATTCCAGTCCGATTAGGTTCGCACAGGTCTCCTCCCATTCCTTTAGTTTGATCTGTGAACCGGGTCCACCTGCAGTGGCTATTCTATGGTTTTCGGCAAGGATGCTCCTCACCCGCAGTCTGAGGTCGTCCCACCTTTTCCTGTACTCATGCACATTGCGGGTGGTGGTGCCCACTGCACTAACTTTCACCGCAACTTCATCCCAGAAGGCCTTTTTTTTTATAAGTGTCTCCCGCCGCATGTCGGTGGCAAAGACAACGGCGGCATTGTCAGCTAGGGTCTGGGTCAGCATGATCAGCTCCTCTGATGTAAATTTTTCTTTGAGCTGCCTGTCAGTGCTTTTTTTCAATGCCTTGGGCATGTTGTGGGTGTCCCTGATGATTTGCAACTGCAACCTACTCCAAACAGGTCCAGGGGGCAGAGGATGGCAATGGATTGTGTTTTTAAAAATGGCCACCGTGCTCTTTCCCGTTCCTGTGTGATGACGCTATTTCCGGTTGCGCAATTTAACGGTCACCGCTAATAGCGGTGACCGCTATTTGCATGCAGCGTGAGGGTCGAGGTGCTGTCTGCACTTTCGTCGAGGGCAGTAAGTGACTTTTTTGGTTCTTTAGCGGCATGGCGGTAGGGTCATTACCGGCATGGCGCTATGCTCGTGTCCGCGTACTCGTAATGGTACGCTATTAGCACCCTCTTGCGAGGGCAGACACGTTAAGAGCGCCATGCCGGTAATTGGAGATTTTTACCGCACAACTTGTAATGAGGCCCATACTACCCAAACAGAAGTACCACTTTGGAAACCATGTGTCTATACCACATAGCCCAACACTTCACATACAAAAATAATATTAAACCAGATGAAAAGAAAAGTAGATACAGAGTCATAAATTGTGAAGGCAACTTAGTGAAACTTACCAAACAAAGCTTAATTAATCATATAAAATTGCCATTAAAAACTCCTCAACATAAAGAACTGTGTTACATGTCCCTGCTACAACATTTTAAACCATGGAAAAAAGAAGATTTACTAGATACCTATGAAGACTCTTTCAAAGCAAATGAAAGCACTTTAACAGACATAAACTCTACACAGTACAAAGCAATGTTGCACAATGAACAGCAACATAAGGAAGAACTCCAGGCCAACTAGATGTGGACACTCCTTGCAGTAGTAAACCTTCTGTAACTGGAAGCCAAGAACCACTTGGACAGCCACTTATAGCAAATGAGGCAGAATTAGCAATGACAGAAGCAGAAAACACCATGGGCCTCATTACGAGTCCGGCGGTAGCTGTGCCGGAAAAACCAGCAGGCTGTCACCGGACCAGTTATTCCATTCTGCCTCCATGATTGCTGGAATTACCGGGGCATTACAGCCCCGGTGACCACATAATTCTGGAGGTGGCTTTTTGTTAAGCCCCATTCCATGGAGTACTATAGAACTTCATGGGGATGGGGACCATGGAAACATCGGTTCCGTCTATGACAGAGCCGGTGTTTCTATGTCCGCCTTCAGGCGGGTGGTGTTACTTCCGCCAGGTCAGACCTGGCGGGAGTGACACCTCCCGCCTGCAGAACTCAGAATCGGCCAGTCCGGAAACAACAGTGGTGGCAGATTTACCACCACCGTTGTTTCCGGTCCGGCTGACTTGTAATGAGGCCCCATGTGTTAGTATGAGCAATCTGTAGAAGAATTTGATGTACTAAAATCACAACTAAACAATGAGCAGCGTAGCATTTTCCAAGAAGTAAATAAAACAAACTGAACATGGTGTGCAACATGAAAGTAAAAATTGTATCTGCCAAGACTATGAACCTATACTGTTACATGTGAATGGTCAAGCTGGTTCAGGCAAAATGTTCTTAATCAAAATCATCAGCAAGTTCCCCCAACAATTGGTAAACAACAAACTGTCAGCTGTTGTAACTGTCCCCACAGGTTTAGCTGCCTACAACATAGGTGGTGTCACTTTACACTGATTACTACTCCTTCCAGTACAACACCAAAACAAATTAGACTATTACAAACTCCCTCTAGAAGCTGAAATGGAACTATGCAGAGTTTTCAAACAAATGAAAATGCCGCTAATAGATGAGATAAACATGGTTTCCAATCTAATATTAGCCTTCATTCACCTCAGATTACAAGAGGTACTCAAAACAGACTACGAAGAGCTCTTTGGAAAAAAAAACACTGTAGTTTTCGGAGATCTTCAATTAACACCACTTAAAGGTGAACCTATTTTTAAAACCTTAGGGCACAAACTATGCCATAAAACTCTTGGCAGCATAGGAAATGTCAACCTTTGGCAATATTTCCAATACAGAGAATTAACTGAAAATATGCATCAGTCTGCGGACCTCACATATCCAACATTTTAAAAAGTATTAGAGTTGTTGTACTATCTCAAGAAGCACAATGTATATTAAAAACCAGGCGCATCCATGCTCTCTATGGCCATAACTCATGTGTGTCATGCCCCGTGCCGTCTGGCCTGCCTCCCATAGGAAGACATGGAAAGTGCCCTGGCGCCTTGCACAGCGTCAATACAGAAGAAACTATGTTTCCTGGCATTCTGGGAAAAAGAGAAGTCATGTGATTCGAAGACGACGTCTGCGTCCCTCTGCATTATTATATGCGGCTCTGGGACACTGCTCGAGTGCTCCTTAACAATTGCTTTTCGTGTTGTTAAGTCGCACTTTTGCATCCTGATTTCCTGTTATCCGAATCCTGCTTTCCACTTTGACTATGTTTCCTTGGATTGCCCTTCATTGTTTCCTGACGCCCGGTCCCCTCCCCTCCTGCTGCTTACCTGGTTATCGGAACTCTGGCACTTCCACCTGACTTTGTTTTCGCTTATGCCCCAATCGGTTTGTTGTTTCCTCAGACTTTTGTCTGTCCGCCGAACACAGCTGAGCTCTGTCCTACGTCTTGGCTCGTTCTCTACTGCATGTGAGTGCAGCCTGCTGTGTTTGGAAACTCCGGTCCTGCTCACCGTATGCAAACGATTGATAATGCAGGTCTTCTTTGACTCAAGAATACCTTTTACTTTTATCACTGCTGGTACCTGTTTAGTAAACACTTCACAAACATCGGTTCTTACACCGCACTAGTCAACCTTCTACTAAGTGACTTTGGGACGCTCTGCTGAATTGATATTTGGTCACTATTTTTTCTATTGTTCCTGGATTTCAACTTCTCTGTGAGTTTGGGACACTACATGGACGCTTTGCTGAGGATTTCTGATATTCACCTGAGGACACTTCTTTGAGGATTTGGGGATTCGTTCTGGGACGCTCTGCTGTTACACATGGGATTGGAACTGGCTAGTTAG
Organism: Ambystoma mexicanum; assembly: GCF_040938575.1. Lineage (NCBI taxonomy): Eukaryota > Metazoa > Chordata > Amphibia > Caudata > Ambystomatidae > Ambystoma > Ambystoma mexicanum. The sequence continues at coordinate 654,003,114 of NC_090925.1, forward strand.
TCACACCGTCGTGCCACCCGGGTTAGCTAGTTTGGGACTTTTTGCTCTTCTGGGAACGGTGGAACACTTACCCATTTGTTGCTTTCATCACTTCTGGAATTCAGTAGGTTCGCTGTTCTTTTCACAACCACTGCAGGTAAGAGTGAGGTTGGTGAGGGCAGTGTGGCGGGGAGACATTGGTTTGAACCTTCATTTATGGTATTTGAAATCTTTGTGTTTTCTCCATAGCTCTGTTGCTGCTCCTGACTTTTCCCCCAAAAGCTCGACCTGTCAGGTGTTTTTAGTCCTGCAAGCTGTGATCTTGGGGGGAAGGTTTATTTTGTCTTCGGTCTACTGTTTATACTCCTAATCTTTGAAAATGAACAGTATTTCAGTGGTGATTCCTCCACTGGATCAGAACAATGTGCTACTTATGTCATGGAACAATTAGCACACAAAAATGTCAATTGTTTGTCCTTGATGCCAACTTGCAAGCTGTTCAAAATTTAATGAAATAATGTTAAAAAAAGAAATGCAACCAATAGTTCAAATTTGGTGCACAGACATACTGAACGTACATGTATGACACTACCCATGTGTCAACAAGCCACAACAAGGCTAAACACTTGGAAAATTCTATCTCTAACACAGCTGGTTTGGAGAAAATATTAAAATCATCTTTAAACTGTAGAGTAATGCATAAACGTAACCTTGATGTGGACCAAGGACTAGTTAATGGAGCACTTGGTACAGTTGTTGGCTTTCAAACAAACCCACATGACAACAGCATTCAGTTTGTCAATATTCTCTTTGACAAACTATCAGAAGTAAAAAGGATAGGGTGATCAACAGCCCGCTTCCTTCTTTTCAAATACATGTATGTACGCAGAGAACAATTTTCTCTAGCTCTAGCATACGCAGTCACCATTTATAAATCACAAGGTCTTACCGAAGATAAAGCATTGATAGATATTGGTAGCACAGTCTTTAAAGAAGGCATGAGCTATGTAGTACTATCACGCATATGTACTATCATGCTTACGTACACTTGACAGCCTATTTCTAATCGACTTTGATGCAAGTAAAGTAAATGTTGATATTCCTTGCATTCTAGAATACAATAGACTGCGTTCACTATACACTTCCATCTAAAAACCTATCCTGTTCTGCAAAAAGCAAAACTTTGGAAAAGAAAACTACTTCAGACTCAAACTATGCAGGATCTCACAGCAATTCCTCCAAGGAAGTAAAAGAAGCTAATACTTCATCAAGGACCACAACCAAAGAAAAATGTGCTGCTCAAACTAACTCAACTACCTCTTCAAAGAAACAACACACACTCCAAACAAATGACTTGGATACAGAACTGTCAGGTCCATTCAAAATTTCAAATACAACTGGTATAAATTGCTATGTAGCAATCAATATTATATTCCAATTACCACCAATTATTGACTAAATTTACTTACACGGTACAGACCAATTGTGTTGGCAAATGTTAGTCTTCACAGAAATGCAACCAACAATCCTGACAACACTTACAGTGTTTCTGGAATAGGCAGGAATTGGACTACTGTGCTGGATTGGTCCAATTCACTATAAACTGTAAGGATATTTGGCGTGTTACAGTACAGAGTACAGTAATACTGCACAAGTAGCACATTTTTTTTTTGCAGCACCATCACAAGGGTGCGGTGCATTGCTATATGGGTTGCCAGATTAACAAGGAAAGACAGGCTATTCAGTCAAAAACGATTTTAACATATAAGATGCAAATCTATTTTTACAGTTAAAAGCACACGTGCTCATTTAAAAATGCACACTATTTTTCACCTGAAATGCCTATATTGCTAGAGACACATTTGAAAATTAACAGCTAACCTATTAACAATTAACCTGACTAATAAAACCTTATTTAATATAACCCACTAATAAAATGTGTTCTCCACTGCAGAATTAGGCATACTCTGAAAACCATTTAAATGCGTGTGCAGATTTTTTTTTTGCTTCTCTTCTCTGCCTGATTCTCCGTGTTTTTGTGCACAGTAGCTGCAGGAAGAAGGAAGTCAGATTTGCAACAATTGCAAATGTATAAGCGAAGCTATTGTTGAAGAATAGGAGGATGGGAGATGATGGATTTCATTGGGACACGTCATACAGAGGGCTGAGAGGAAAGTTTTAGTGGGCAGTATCAGGGAAAAAGACAGGCAGACATTTTTCTGCACTATTGGGGAGAAGACCTGGCAGTGGGGCTCCTGACTGAATGCAGATTCCTGTGTCCTGCTGCATTCAAGATTGGGGAGAGCTGAAAGAAGGACCTTTCCACTGGCTGAGGCATTCCTATCTGCAAAAGCTGAGAATTCCAGGCAATGACCCCGGTTTGAGAAGGCAAGCGTTCCTTTTTGCTGGAGTTAATCCAAGAGAGCCACATTCACAAAGAGAACAACTAAAAAGATAAGGTAATGAGAAGTGTGGGAGCTGAGTGTGTACGGTAATATGCAGTCAGTGTAGGATTCCTGTGCGTGTCTTAATCGAGTGCTAATGTTGCAATTTGAGTTCTGTTCTCCGCCACTATCTTTGCAGAGTGTCACAGACAATGCTTTGACTGTACCATTTTATTTCTGTAAAGAATGAGATCGTTTTTAAATACAACTTTTATAATACAGAAAAATATTTGAAAACAGACGGGTGATGTTTATTGTTTACCATTACAATGCTGATGATGTGGGGAGATTTTTAAACAGTGCAATGGTCATTTTAAGACAGATGTGTGCATGTCAAAATCAGTATGAATAATTGTGAGTGACTGTAGCATAGCTTGTTGGAGGTACATGAGCCAACGGGAAGAGAGACTCTCTGAACATAGCTCCCTACCGTATATAAGGTAGTGGAAATTACCACAAGACTACCACATATAGCTCTCTGTCGTAAATAAGTCAGTGAGTTCGCCCATGGTGGCACACCAACACTATCACTGGAAAATGTGGTATTCCTAGAATGCAGGTCTGAGGTCTCTCTAGTGATCACACGAAAAATCTAAGCAAAGATAAGGGATTCTGGACATTGGGGCCACAAATAAAACAAGGGAATTATGCTCACCAAAATACCACCAACCACGTATACCAAATATGCAGGTCTGGGTGCTGAAATAATGCATGTCCATTGTATTATTGTTGCACATGGCCAAATCTGAATACAAAGAGTGATTATTGCTAAATTATTTTTCGGCGGTAATAAAATACCGTCAGGCCCCAAATCTCCACAAAATACCCTACAAAACACACAAGACGATCCACAAGAATGTTTTAATGTACTTCATACAAGTACTAGAAAACAAAAACATACCTATAAATGAAATCTCACTCTTTGCAGCCATGTAGCACAAGAAGAAGTTCCCAATGAAGGCTTCATATATGTATCCCATACCTAAATGTGAATCCATTCCACTTCAGCAACTTGTACAAAATGCAAACCACAGCAGATTATGTACTACCTTTCAAATGCAGACACATAGTAAATACGTAATAGTAATGCTTTTACGTTACAATACAGATGGTACTAAAAACAACTGCAAGTTGACTGGATTCACACATGGTCAAGTATCACTTGGTAAGAAAACCTTCACAACCATAGGTATAATCTACCACACAGGAGCCACAACCAATGCAGGTCACTACAATGCATATATAAAAAAGAATTGTGAATGGTTCGAATGTAGTGATACTACCATTACTCTATAACAGAGATTTCCAACAAATCCTGTAAATGCTTACTTAATATTCTTAAAACCAAAATGTAATAACTAATCTGTGTATAAACAAATTAACAAAACGTACACTTCAAAACTATGAACAGTTAGAATATGCAACAGGTATCTAACTGCCCCAAGATTCTGCAACAAGCAAACAGATAAATGAATACCACTAAAATGAAACAAGAAATAAACAGTTAGAATACGCCAATAGGTATCTAACTGCCCCAAGATTCTACAACAAGCAAACCGATAAATGAATACCACTAAAATGAAACAAGAAATATACAGTTAGAATACGCCAACAGGTATCTAACTACCCCAAACATCTGCAACAAGCCAACAGATAGATGAATACCATGAAACAAGAAATATACAGTTAGAATACGCCAACAGGTATCTAATTGCCTCAAAAATCTGCAACAGGACAACAGATATTGGAATACCACTAAAATGAAAAAAAAAATAGAATACACCAACTGCTATCTAATTGGAACAATACTACCACCACTTCCAAATCAAGAACTATACACCTACTAAATTCCTCCTACTGAAAACAATGAAAGGAATATATTGTACCACAACATAGAAAGGGTTTTATTTAATCCAGCATGGATTTTCTTTCCCACAGACCCAATGATTTAATAAACAAACACAGGAACTGAGCAAATTGCACAGTACACTAGTTTGAACTACCGAAGTACTTCTAAAGTACTAACTATGAGGGTCGACCCATCTCACACCCCCCACCCTCTCCAAGCACTGCTACACCCTAGCACACTTCTCAAAATTGGATTTATGCTCACTTTATGCTCACTTCCACACCGCGCTGTCCGCTGTTGTCTGCGGATCCAATATAGCGGGCACATCAAAACAATGTGACGCACCTCATGCTTTACCCCAACCAAACAACGAACACGTCACATGCCCGCGGACATGAAGCAAGCTGATTACCCAATCGTTGTACTGTCCGCTGAGCAAAAAGGGAAGTGTGTCCATGCACGGACATAGATATCACTAATTTTTTTAGACCCACTTTTTGGTCATTTTAAAAAAAGGTACTGGACAGATTTTCACCAAATGTAAAAAAGCACACTTTTGGGACCAAGCCGCCGCTCCTGCCGCAAATTTGGTGAAAATTCGTCCAGCAGTTTGCGCTGTAGGTGTGACCATATTTTGTCTCCATTCACTCTATGGGAAAAAAAGACATTTTGGGACCCCTCTATAACTTTTGCCCCCCTGCACCAAACCTCAATAAACTTTGCAAAATAATTCAGAGTGGGCCATATACTTTTTTTTTACAAAGTTTGTTGAGGATTCGTCCAGGGAGAACAAAGTTATAAGATGCCCACAAAGTGCTCTTCCTATGGGCTTAGCAATTTAGCCATAACTACATGGCCGCTACCGTAGGCCATGTAATATATATATATATATATATATATATATATATATATATATATATATATATATATATATATATATATATATATGTATATAAAACACATAAACTAGCCTTGTACAGGTAGCTGGTGCTTCATGGTTTGGATTGGATAGGTTCCATTATATGCAAGAAAACATATGTGCTCCTGGGGTTGTAGTTCTTCAAAAAAAACCTAAGGGAGACATGTAGAGAGACCCAAGCACTCAAGACCTTATGGCGTTTGGTAAAAAAGTTGATTTCTTTATTCAAAATATAAGTGCATCACATATAAAACAGTGAACATAAAATACATATTCACCAACATGACAGACTAAGTCATTTAAAAACACTCACCCATCCGGGTGGAAAACGCCACGCGTTCCGCTCATTATCACGAGCTTCCTCGGGCTGATATAAACCATTTGTGCGCATACCACCGTGAACTTTAAAAACACTGTCCAGAGCGGCATCCTCTGCCCCTGAGTCCTGTGCGTGCCAAGATCACATGACCTCAAGGTAATACGCTGATGCAGTAAAATGATATCGGCATCTTGAAAATATTTAATGATTATGACCACGGATAAAAAGTATCCTACACGCACCAAATGGTGCAAAAATTCTTAGTACACGGGATGGCAGGGGTCGAACATGCCAATCCCCCCAGTGCGTCTTATTTCTTTTTTCTTTTAATTTCGGGGATACAAAGCGCAAGTGCGCAGTTATTTTCATATTGGCATTCCGCTGACTTAAATGTCAGCAGTGAGCCAATTTGCCCCAAAGCCCGATGTTTAAAAGCCGAGAGACAAAGAGCAGCAACTTCCTTTCACCTCTATTAGAATGCATTATGATAGAGTCAAGTACAATATCCTATTCAAATGTAATGATGGCTAATGCCACTAGAGGGCCAATAAGTACATATAGATCTGCACTTACCCATGCACCGGCCACATGCTGGCCGTTACTTACTTACTGTTTATCTATTCCCACGTACCACACTGTCCCTGCCCCCTTCCCACGCACTTGGGCGATCTGAATGACACCTGGCCTAGTAGGATCGTTGTCTGTCCTCCCTCTGTTCCCCTCCCTTGCTGCGTCGCGCCTTGAAACACTTGTGTATAGGCACGTTATAAATGCCATATCATATCATATCATATCATATCATACCTGTAGCTCAGGGCAAGTGCCCAAACGGCATAAGTTAAAAAGCAATTATATTATAACAATAACAATTAGGTGATCTCGTCATCAAAACATTGTTCAATCTTAGACTTACATAAAGTGCTAATGTGGTGGGAGTATGACATCAGTCCAATCACAGCTAGATCACATGCAATACGAATAATGTGACTTCAACACTATACATGGATCCAGGGTTCTTTTGATGCTGACTGCACACAAAAAGCCCAGAAGCCTCCAACCAATACCAGATGATATGTGATGTCAGGAGACTTTGAACATAAGTGAATGCTGATTTCCTATGTTGACACATAACAGCAATAACTTTAGATGTTCACTGAGCCATGCACAGTGGCAGGCTGGTGACCATGGGGACAAGTACCTGCTCATTGAGTGAACAAATATGTCCCACTATCCCTAAACTAACATGCATGCATACGCACGGGCACACACACTATCAATTGGTAGGATAAACCATGGTTGTGGACGGCAAACCCTCTTTTCTTGTCACTGTGTCCTTCCCTGTGCTGTAAATCAACACTACAACTTCCACCACCTCCTCCTCCCTTATCTCTGATAAGTCATCAACATCATTTGAAAAGGAGGAGCCGGATGGAGAGGAGGCAAGTGTGGACACACGCAGCCTTACCCTAGTTGGCCTGGAATGGGACACAGGGCAGGATGCGGGCATAGGAAACTGTGCATCTGTGATTTCTCCTCCCTGTTGTAAGGAGGTGTTTGAGCCAACCAGTTAGAGAGAAGAAGGACATTCAGATGTGGCAGTGGTCTGGAGTACATGTGTCAATAGCCTGGAAGAGGACTCCTCCTACCCCAATTTGTACTTTTTTTAAAATCTTCTAGTGAAATGTGGTGACTTGTAGGCAGACTGCTGGTGTGGCATGTTTTTACACAACCAGAGTGCTGGTCTCAGTCTGTCCTCACACTAGAAGAAAGAACACAAATAGCCAGGACCAAATGCAGTCATTGGCACACAGATACCAATAGTAATACATCTCCCTAGTGAAACATACAATTAAAAAATGTGTAAAATTGCAGTATCCTCAGATGTAAAAGAAATCTCTCTTACCTCCATAGCATTGCTTTTGACTGATAGAACTGACAACCCCCTTCGCCATGGCACCGTATTTCGTTAACATTGATAGTGGCTAATGGGTGATTTCAGCAGTGTGATGTAAGTCTTCCATCCACAAATGCTGCTACTGGCAATACAAAGATGCATGTTTTACGAGGGCTGACAGGCTTAGAAAAAGTGTGACTCGAGGAGCTCTCTGTGCTAGAGGATCTATCTGTACATAAAAACACATGACCCCACCTGAATGTCTGTGTGATCTAGTGTCACCAGAACTGCATATAAAGGGTGTGCCATGCCCTGGTTGCATTCACTAAGTCAGACCTCTTAAGCCATGTTGCCACGGCAACTTTGTGGGTATGAAACATAGATACAATCCTAATATCGATGTAATCACCTCGGAATGATGGTCCTACGCTGGCATCACAGGGCCTGTCTCACCTTGCCTTTGTGTGCCTGCCCAGTTGTGACCGAAGCGAGCATTCCAAACTCCTCTGTCAGCAGAGCTGATCTAACACGCAGATCCGCGAAACTGACCTCCACGTCGCCATTGTTTTGAGCTCTCAAGGCCTGGCAGTACGGGTAGCCCCTGTGCCCACACAGAGTGACGCGCACACGTGTATTGCGCCTGGGCTCCGCCTGCGCACTGTCGTGCACGCGCTGGACTGCCACATTTATTTCCCTTCAATGGAGTTGCGGGCGTAGCGTGACCATGTCAACACCCCTGACACATCTGTCCAGATGGTTTTCTCACGCTGCTCTGGTTGTGCATGCCATGTTTGGCACCTCTTCAACATTGACAATGCACGCACTTAAGCCAGGGATGCAGAGTTTGACAGTCCCCAGGGAGAAGGCGAGGCTGTTGGTGCACAATTGACCCAGGTAAAGTCATCTGAATTCGGGTCACTGGCAGTGACATTACAGGAAGTGTTATCATGGTCACCTACCTACCTGTGACTGAAACACTAACTGGCCTCATGTTATTAATAACGCCCTGGCAAGAAATAAGAAAGTGACCAGTGTAAGAGTTACCATCACTCGTAACTGCAGGCATGACACTGGAACCCCGTCCTGGGAATTATACTGCCGACCCACAAGGCACAAACATGGCTGCGGTCGCAGATTTTCCGGTGCAGAAGCTCCCTGGCCCAGCAGCTCTTACGAGAATACTATGTGTGGTCACATGGAAAAAGAATATTCCAATATGGAAGATCCCCTTCCTTAACCGTAGAGGTGGGATGTGAAATGTGCACATGTAATGATGGTCAATGGAAGGATAGGGGTGATCTTCATTCAATGCCTCACACCCGTTGCTTTTTTAAACCGTTCTCCCTTCACATCAAGGGCACCAATTATCCTGTATCAACTTGTATGACTTCACCTATCCTTCAATTGCGTAACCCATCAAAGAGAACATTTGCTTATATTTTCATCATCTTCGGTAAGCTTTATTCAACATCCAGTCATAAAAGCTTTAAATATCAATATTTTAGTCATTTTTAAAACAGATTGAAATGGGGGTGCGGGGGGTTAGATCGCAGCGACGGATGACTTTGCAGGCATCTGTGGCTCCGTATAACCCCATAAAAAATCCCGAAAATATACCGTATCCAACATGCTTCATTGCAGCCGATCTGCCCCTAAGGGTGTCATTATCCCGAAGGAGGTTGGCAACTGGCACGGACTCTGAGTGCAGTCCAGCAAATGCCCAGTAGAAGCAGTGGGACACTCAGGCAGACAAGGATATCCTGGGAGGAGCAAGACCACGGTGGTGCGCAGAGTGAGCGATGGTGTGTTGATGGGTCATGGCGGTGGATGGCAGACTGATGAATGCTCTATCACCAGGTCAGGGAATTGCTTCGAGCCACGTGGTGGTGCTGACCCCTCCCCCACTCTCTGTGACGTTTGAGGCCGTGGGCAGCAGAGGTGGACTTGCAGCTGGAAGGGAGATGCGGCCAATGAAGGGCATTGTGCGGGCCACTGCGCTAAAGTTTCTGCCCGCCTGTGGGGGCCTGGTGACAATGGCCTTGAGAAAGAAGAGACAGCTCTGTGTGTGGTGTGATCAAGGTGCAGATAGCAGTGACACACATATAGCCCACTGGCGCCGTGCCCATTATGGTTCGGTGCCCATAAACACCAGACTGTTCCGGTGGTGCTGGAATCCTCTCATGCCAATTTGCCACCCTTTTAAAGATCTATATATGGGGTGAAACATGAAATCAGATAAACATAGCTTACATAGCAAAATGGAGATCTATACTTCTGCACCTACCTCCACCCTCCTGCATGAACTGCCTGAAGGACTTCAGAGACTCACTGAGGACAATGTTAGGCAGAATTACATGCAGTACCCTTTGGGAACACCACACACAATTAAGACTACAAGTGACAGTACAAATTCACCTTTGGTACAAGCCTGTACTACACAGTAAATTGTATTTGTATTTATTTAGTTCATGTAGCGCTTTACACCAAAGCGCTGCGCATTTTAACAACAGGATACATTTAACAATTAACAATATAACAGTAACAGTGGAAGCAATTTACAATTGAGAATCAGACCAACAAAACAATAAGAAGAGTAATTAACTGGAGTGGAGAAGGAGAGTAGTGCAGTAGAACTGAGAGGGAGAGGGAGGGGAGGAGAAGAGGAGGAGGAGGGAAACGGCTAGGGTGAAAGGTGAGAATGTGGGTGGGGGGAGGGAGTTGGTCAAGGAGGTAAGAGAAGGTGGGAGGGGAGCAGGAAGGGGGAGGGGTTTCATGGTGGGGAATGGAGAAGGAGAGATTTGAGGGAAGTTCGGAATGAGGAAAAGGTAGAAATAGAGCAGAGTGAGAGAGGTAAGGAGTTCCAGTGTAGGGGGGCCAGGAGATGGAAGGAGCAGAAACGGGATGTGGCACAAGGGGAAGGAGGAACAGTGAGAAGGAAGCGGTCGGCAGAGCGAAGGGAGCGGGAGGGAGTGTAGAACGAGAGGAGGGAGGAGAGATAAGGAGGAGCAAGACCATGGAGAGATTTAAAGACTAGGCAGAGAAATTGAAATTTAAGTTGGGAGTGAAAGGAAGCCAAAGTGGTAGCGATGGCTGAGCAGCCAAACTTATCTCAAGAGTAAGTGAGCAGTATCAATAGTTACACAAAGGTCAGCAATTACTATGATTCAAGCAAGCACTGACTCAAGGTTTCTGAGTAAAAGAATATACATTTATTTACACATCAGTTGTAAAACATTTCACTAAAGTAAAGCAGTTGAAAAATCACACTCTTAATACACTACAGACTGTCGTACTGACACGAAGTAGGAAGACTGGAGGGTCCTGCACTGCCCAGCGAAGAAACCAGCAGCAGAGCAAAGCAACAAATAAAAGGTGCACTCCTTAAAACGCAAGCAGGGTCCGTTCCTCCTGGGTATCCGGTTCACTTAGCTCTGTACAGCATATTCAACCAGAGATGGGAGGCCTGGCGAGCAGTTTGGTGAACTGGTTGTTCCCACCAGCTCAAGTGGTGAAGATTCTTTGCAGATCTTCCCTGTCGTTGGAGTATTTAAGATTCAGACCTGCAGCAGGGCTTCACCGGGAGGTTCAGTGGTTGCAGGGGTCCTCTTCTGTCAGCTCCTCTTTGGTTCTCCCGTTCCAGTGACAACTCTGCCTTTCCAGACTGAGAGACCTGCTTTTTATGCAGTTTTCCCCCATTCACACAGCCAGACTGTCAATCACACAGCAGGGTGGCTATCCCGCCGGGAAAGTCACCACAGCCTATCAGATCAGAGTGTGACATGGGTCTCCAAGGAGACCCTTTGCATGGAGTCTTAAACCCCTCCCTCACATCCTGTCCCCCCCAGACCTTCATGCGCCCAAGGGGGGCTTCTTTGCAGAAGCCCGCGAAAGGTCGGCGAGCAAAGAAACCAAACCTGGTTTGACGCGCAGAGTAACACACGAGAAATACTTTTACAAAAAGAAATGACGAATAAACCGAGCCAGAACCGTATAGAAACGTATATGGTAAGCAGGTTTAAGTTCGAGGCTACCAAGATAGCCTAAACAATACCAGGGTTATTTAAGATAACCGCGATAGGAAAAATAGGGCAGTTACCACTGCCACCAGCTAAGTCTTAATGATAAAGGAGCAAAACAATGCTCCAAGAAAAACAGACAAAAAGGGATACGTATTAACCCTTTCCAGAACTCTATTTAAGATAGTTTGTACTGGGTCTGTGAGTTTTAAAAGAGACTAATAAAGTCAATGACAACTTTACATGTTCTGGGAGACAGTAGTCAGTCCCAGCAAATGGAATCTGAGTTAGGAAGTCTAAAACACAACACTGTGTCACTGCACTGAAGGTGCTGTGTAACACACAGTAACAATATTATGTCTATGGAGTAGATGAGGCTCCACAGTATACGAGCACAAGAACATGTTAAACAAACACAGCAAAACACATGTATGAGTGGAAAAAAAGGCTCACACTCTTACCAGGTGAAACAAATAAATCCTAGAATTCCAGCAAAGCTGCTGAGGGACTCAGTAGGTAAGGGAAATTAGCCATTCTGGAGAATGCTCCCTAGCAGACAATCAGCCTGTACCAGGCACACTGCAAATGCAGGGCATCATGCTGGCTATAAATGACTCGAGGTCATAGATGGAAAGTAAAATTGACCACCTGGCTGATAGATGTTGTTCTCCTCCAACAGGATCTCTGGAAAATCTCAGTTGGATGTTTGAGGTTGAAACAATAATGTCAGACATTTAGGATTCTTTTACCATGATTTACAATCAGTGACAGGACTTCTTCTCCATTGAATGGGCACACTGTGTGGCAGCTCTTCATCTGCGACTGGTTCCCTGCCAAGAACAATTGTTGCAAATATCCTCAATTACCGTGATCGAGCTGCAATTCTACATTCAGCCAGATGGAAGGGGACCCTGGGCGGGCAGAGGGCTAGGGTCGCAATATTCACCAATTTCACTCGAACATTGCAGAGGGTCATACAGTTGTTTGACACCGTAAAGAAAAAGCTACTGACAATGAGCATTAAATACATCTTGTACTGCCCGACCAGTTTAAAAATATATAGGATGGCTGGTCACTGTTCTTTACAGGCACAGGACAAGCTTAGGGGTTGCTGGGACTACAGCAGGGATACCGACTGGATTGCAACAGCTGGAAGAATCGGGGCCACAAACCTGGGGATTGGTACCTATCGGGGAAGCAATACCACCAGAACGACATCATGATGATGAGGAGGAAAATAGATTCCCACACCATCCCAATGAAAAAGGAAACCTTAAGTAGCTGGGCCTGTAGCATGAACAGAGACGTTATTGCATGCTAGATAACAATACCCGCAATAATGTGGTCCATGTATCCCCTGGTTGGTTAACGGAATCACCATGAGGGATGTGTGAGTCTGTATGGAAGGACTACTGTACTTCTCTGTCCTTTCCCCCCACGATTGATTGTGCCAGTTTATTAGTTCATGTTTGGATGATGGATACACCAATTTCTAGGGATGAATGGGGTAGGGTAAATTGTTGGGGTACAAAGGGAAACACGTTTTGTTTAGCACAACTATGTTGCTCATTGTCACAATGCTCTCGTTATGGTACAGAGATCCGGTCTGGGTTACATAAAATGAAAAGGCCCAATAAGTGCTGGTAATGATAATGTGTTTCTGTGTATGTCCTGGAGTGTCAATGTTCTCTCCTCTAAAATGTTATGGGGTATTGTACTGCAGCAACTCAATAGACACATTTGTATTCCTTCAAAAAAAACCATTTGCCTGAGGATGAATGTCAATTCTTTGAAAGGACCAATTATGGCAAAACTGTTCATGTAGGATTTTTGAGGGGCTCCAAGGGGTTCATGGTCATGGTCTGCAAAAATGTTTCATTTAAGATTAATGCTGTGGTGCGGGATGTTCAGATACAGGTCCTTACGATTGATTGGGGCATTTCCCGAGGTGAAACATTTGGGCTTCTAAATATCTACTTTGCGCCTCCACCAAGTATGGATCTCCTGCCAAATCTTCATGGACTTCTCATGCCTCATACAGTGCATCTCTGGATCGTTCAAGGAGACTTTAATGATGTCATGGACAATGCACATGGTAGGTTTCCCAACCAGTGGAACCCACATCCTGACCAAGCTCAATAATTTGCACATGTACTCAACCCCTACCTGCTGAATTATTAATTTCAATCTGGTGTACATTTCTGTTTTCTTAATTGATATTTGTTTTATTTACCAAACACTGACACCACACCTTTCGGGCTACCAAAATACAATATCTCCCATGCAGTATCTACAACCGCTCCCCGCTGCTGAGGTATATAGGTCACCCACTGGGGCCTGGTCTATTCACCTGCCGATAAAATCCATATTATCTGGGAATACAGGATGTGATGAAGGAACTCAGTAATAAAACGTCCACACATTCTGAACTAAATTTCCCATTGGTTGATGAACCAGGGATACTTTGGGACGGATACAAGGCGCTGCTCCGATGTGAGTCCATTTCAATCCTAGTGGCTAGGGAACAGAATAGATTGAGAAACCTTATTCAGATTTAGGCCGATCTCGGACGGCTGGAACATGAATTTGATTCCAAACACTCTTTGAAGACCCAGAGAGAACAGCTGAGAGCCAGAGACACATGCAACAACTGTGCGACAGACACAGCTCGCCAAGCTTATTCAGCATTCCAGGCTAGAATCTATGAGATTAAGGACAAGGCTGGTAAACTACTGGCCTGGCTCAAGAAGCCTGAAGTTTCCTTGCAATATATACATGGTATTAAAATATCCACTGATGAATTTGTCATATACAGACCCGCAATATGAAGAAAGTGCTTATTCCCAATATCATGACTTGTCAGAGCAGTGCCATGGAATCGTTAATAGAGAGGAGGATGAGGTGGCAGCAGCAAAAATGTTGCTCCAATTGGATAAATCTCCAGGACCCAATGGATTTCCTGTGGAGCTGCGGAAAACTTTAAGCGATAAGGTATGTAAGCTTATGCTGTCCATGTTTCAGGGAAACAGAAATAACAGTGAACTCCCCCCTGATCTGCTCCAAGCTCATATTGTTGTTTTCCCTAAAAAGGATTAGCCACCGAAAGGCTGTGCCTCTTACAGGCCAATATCACTTATCAGCAGACAAAATCCTTGCCCGCAGATTGCTGACTGTATTGCCACCACTAGTACACCCAGGCCAGACCGGTTTTTATAGACAGGGCCTCCTGTATGAACAAATACAAGCTTCAAATGACCACGGATCATGCAGGACATATTCCTGACCCTCTTGTTGTGGTAGAAATTGAAATTGAAACAGTATTTGATGCAGTCCATTGGGAGTTTGGCTGGGCAGTGCTGACGAAAATGGGGTTCTGACCAAGTTTTCTGATTTTGGTTAAATTGTGTGTAAGTGCCCTATAGCAGTGGTCTGGGTCAACAGACAGACTTCTCGCTGTTTCCTGCTGGAGCATGCAACATGGCAGAGATGCCCCCTCTCTCCTATGTTTTTTTTTCTTACCATGAAACTCCTGGTGATCAGGCTGCAAGGCGATCCCCTACTGAAAGTATTTGTGTGGCCGGCGGTGCGAGAAGATTGTGTGTCATGATATGCAGACAATCTATTATACATGTGGGAACCTCGTCGATCCAGGCTTATACCAATTGAAATTCGATTGATATGTTAACAGTACACCGGGCAGAGCATCAATTGGAGTAAATTTACTTTGTTCCTGATTCAAGGAGGCCCAGAGATACCTGTTAGATTGTGAATTAATAATGACCATCGATTGTATTAAATACCTGGGCATCCACATAGGGTGGGGCCCAAACTCCTTCATTACCAGATTTTGGGTGACCCTTCCGCTCACCATAATTGGGTGTGCAGCTAAGTTCAAGATCTTGCTTCTCCCCAGATATTTGTATGTTCTTCAGAACACCCCTTTTGCAATCCCCCAAGGATGCATTTGGAAAATTGAGCGGGCCGTGGGACAGCTGCTCTGGCGTGAATCACAGCCCAGGATAGCATTACACACAGTTTACAACTTGGTATGCGATGGTGGCATGGGTGTCCCAGAACTCCAGAAGTAATATTGGGCATCCGAACTGTCTATCACCAACGAATGGTTCCAGGGCAACCCCTCACAACCCTGCATCAGAATTGAACTAGACTGGTTGTCACTAGCCGACCCCCTGTAGACATTGTATAGTAACACTGATATCATACACATGCCACTAACCTCACAAAAGGTTGTCATGGTTAACCGGACGGCCACAAGAATAGTGGAATGAGTTGAAATTATAACTATGAAAGCCCCTCTCTGAAATAATAGTTCAATACCCGAACTCCAGAAATTGGCATTTACAAATGTATGACTAGGAATTAATATACGTCTTGTTGGGCATGTGATCTATGAGGGATGGCTACTAACATTTGTGCAAATGCAACATAGTTTTGGGTTGACACGTATAGACCATTTCACATACCTCCTATTTAGACATGCTATACAAACACAACTAAGGGGAGCCTATGACTGCCCAGATCAAAATCCCTTAGACGCCAATTTGAATGGGGAATTAATTTCCAAAAGGCAATCTCGGCCATATAAAAGGTTGTCTTCCATTTAACCTGATAACCCTTGACGAGACTGGAACAGAAATTGATGTTGGATCACAACCCCATTGAAGCAGAAGACTGTTGGGAAATTCTGATGGAGCCACTAGAAATAGCTATCCCTGCCCAATTCCAACAGGTACATATAAAAATCCTTCACAGGTCTTTTATACCAAGCCGAGAACCCCAACTGTTTGCGTTGCCACATAGCGGTTGGTACCTTCTTTCATACATTCTGGCTATGCCTGAAACTTTGAAGGTTCTGGTTGCAATTCAAAGGTGCATATTTAATGTGCTGGACATACCCATTGCTGATGATCCAAAACTCAAGCTAATTGATATATGGGAAGAGACAGCCTATTCTCGATGTGAGAAACTGTTTATATCAAATGCTATAATCATAGCCAAACATAACATGGGCATGCTGTGGGGGAGACGGAATCTCCTAAGATCATACCAAATGAGGAAAGAGTATGTAGAGCCCACGAGTGCCCACATGCGTTTGCTAACATGTGGAACAAGTGGGGAAATCAGGATGGTTCCATCGGGAAATAGCATTAGTTTCTTTGTGCCAGTATATCAGTACTGTATTTGAATGAACTGTGTATGCTGCATAAATGTCACTGATCGATTTGGTTGTAATTGTTTGTTACCTTTCCGGGTACACGTTGTACCAGTTATTTGTTTCACTACAGCTTAACAATCAATACAAAAGATATTTTTTTAAAATATTTAGAAATGCACACAATCGAAACAATATAACAATGACCATCAGAGTAATACATTTTCAATCGTATTTCTTCTCATCCAGGCATTTTCCTTCTCAGCCAGCCATTGTAAAAAAAAGTGTGGTAAATACAATTTGCCACAGTAAAAACAACAACCAATTATCAGTAGCATGACAGAGGGGGTTCAGCATCAGCCCCTCTTCTAACTCTGTGTTTCTTCAGACATATTTTCAGGGTCCTGTGTTTCAAATTCTTATAGACAGGGTATATAACAAGAAAGTGTTACAGTGTTTCTTTTGTTTCTTCAATACAAATTCAGCTGAAAGGGACTGGATCCCATCTATGCTCCACAGTAGTCAGAGGTAAAATAACAAGAAACATTTTTTAGAGTTGAATCATTTGTAAAGGATACATGATATCTAGATAAACCTCAAAGGGAGCAGTAATCTTTGATTGAAAATGTAGCTACATAATTAACTCTCTAAAGAGTGTCATCATAATTCGATGGCAGAGACCTGTATGTGTACACTTTTGTGTAAATGCGTCCCTGCGGTTGAAATGTCCTCATTTGCATGACACAGTGCAAAACGGGAGGGTAAAAAGGTGGCGCATATGCTTGTACGCCACCCTTTGCGCTTTGCTGTCGAAAATGAGTAATTGCTTACTGCCATGTATGCATGGCAGGCCGTGTATACAATGGATTCCTATGGCGTATGCCTGCTTTGGTGCAAAAAGCCTACAGACGCCATATGAATTCCCTGCATTGTCACTAGCATGAAAAGTATTTGTATGACAGAGAAGAAGGGAGCGTGGAAAAACGTAATTTAAGTTCCGCGCCTTCTCTCTGTCATACAAATTCATGAAAAGGGGGCGTGACGTGAATGGAAGGGTTAAAATACACGCAAGGCTGTATTTACGTTACGCCCCCATGCAAAATGATCTCATACATGTTTCCCAAGGCAATTTTCCTGACCCATTTTCTAAGCGTATCTTTCATCATTAGTGCAGTGTCCCGCAAAGATGCATAGGGAGTGAACTATAAACAAGACAAAATAATCTTTGACATGAATTCCCCAGCAAAATTACCAGAACCCCCAATCTTTAAGAAATCTATAAACCCTTCTTTTAAAGGACTTGAGCTTTGCTTTGTCCTCAGGTGAATCCAATAAAGCAAAGGGCATATATACAGTTAATTCCTTATACATGTTATTCAAGATAAACTTCTACATTCTGGGCCCTGCGGGGTAGACTCAGTATTTTCTTTAAAAAAAAATTCTCCTCAACTCCCAGGCTTTTGGCATTTTCATATTCCCAGATTTAAGCATCCCATAAAGCACAAAGAAAGGCCGTCTTATTCTGTTCCTCTATTGGCGAGATTATGGACTAGTTTCCAATTGAATAAGCAAAGCTACATGGAACATAACTAGATCTTAAACGAGAGACACCGTGTTTGTTCTTGTTCTTTACCCAATCTCCAGTATTTCTCATTCTAAGACCTACATAGTGAAAGTGACCAACCTCTTCAATTTTGTCATGTTCTAATGTTAATGAATAGAACTGTAGTTTTTATTATTATTTTTACTATTATTATTATTATTATTATTATTATTAGGTTTACAGATCATCCATTTCATTGTATTGCTGTTAGTATCACGACCTTTCCATGTGCAAAATTCACAGAACTTTGCCATTTGTTTTTTCAGGCCTGTTTAAGTCTTCAAGATAAAAACATCATAAAGTAAAATACCCATTTTATAACTATTTAACGCATGTGTGAGCACAAAGGCTCAAGATTATATCAGCGATTTAATTTATAAATATAAACAGAATAACATAGTGGCCAGCACACATCCCTGTGGACAGCGTTTTCTAGAAGGAATATGAACGTTGTCTCCCCTCTTAATCCCAATTTCACACAAGATGTATACTTGGCGTTAAAGCCCAAAAGAGTGGCCAAGAGTTCAAGCGAAATGTTATAGGACACATTAAAAGATTACACTCACTTTTCATGAACACGTTATTGTAGAATCTTCAAAGTTTTTCAGGGGGGGGGCGGCAAGAAGGAGGAAAGTAGAAATCCTAATAGGCTATGCAACAATCAGATTGTGCAAGTGTGCTAGCGAGAAGTGTAAGGGGGAAGGGAGGTTGGGAAGTGCAGGAGTTGGATAGCCACAACTCAGTACAAAGTAAAGGGGCTGGAGGGCTATAAGTGTGCAAGGCGAACAGCTAAGCTTATGGGGGTATGGGGTTGTGAGACCAAGTGCAGAACAAGGGTTAGGGGGTCACAGGGGGAAATGTGCTCAGGCAGACTGGGCAGGGGAGAGCCTGGCACCCTGTAAGCCTCTGAAGGAACCAGGGTACAAGTTTTAGGCAGAGGGGACATTAGCATGGGAGGAGGGGGGAGGAAGAAGAGAAGAGGAAGGTCTTGAGGAACTTCCAGAACTAAAGGAGGTCTGGCTCAAGTCTGAGAGGGGCATGGAGGCCATTTCAGAGGAAGGCATCTGCTGAAGAGAGAGTTCCACCCCCCACTCCCTGCTTGGAAAAGTGTCTGCTTTGCAGAGAGTTAGAGCTAGAAGAGCGAAGGGCTTTAGTGTGGAGGTATTTAGGGAGAGAGAGTTGGATATAGCATGGTCCCAGGCCTCTGAAAGCTTTGTGGATTAGGCAGAGGGTCTTTAATTTGATCCTCACAGCAAATGGGAGCCAGTGGAGAGATGTATGGGCTTGAGAGATGCAATCCGTGGGCTTGAGGCCAAAGATAAGTCTTGCATCCCTATTCTGGATTAGTTGAAGGGGGCGAAGGGAAGAGTTAGGAAGATTGAGGAAGAGGCTGTTGCAGTGGTGCAGCCTGGAGAAAACCAGAGCTATGCAGACATTGAGTTTCTGGGGGAAGGTCAGGAAGGGAAGAATGCCTCTGAGGAGGTGTAGTTGAAAATGGGTCTTCTTTGGCAGGTCCATGATGTAAGGAGAGAAGGAGAGGTTAGGAGTAAAAGATGACGCCAAGGTTTTTAGCTTCGCACAGGGGTGAGGGCTGGGGACAAAGGAGGTTAGCCATAGTGTGGGAGAGAAAAGGGGAGTATGAGTCCCAATGCGAATGATCTCAGTCTTACTGGCATTAAGACAGAGATTGTTAGAAGTGCACCATGACTCAATAGCAGACAAGCAGTCAGGTATGAGTGAGGAAGAAGGGGTGGAAGTGGAGGGTAGCTTGAAAGAAAGCTGCATGTCATCAGCATATGCCTGAAAGTTAGGAGAGCAGGTAGCGATCAGATGGGCTAAGGGGGCTAAGTAGATATTGAAGAGTCAGGGTGAGAGGATCAAGCCCTGAGGAACACCACAGGTGAAGAGTGAGATGGTGGAGAGGAAAAGGCCCAATTGAACCTGGGAAGGACGGTTTTAGTGGAAAGAGGTCAACCAATCCAGAGCCCGGTCCATGATGCCAAGGGTATCACAGAGCCAATTTATCAGGGTGGCATGATTGACCATATCAACGGCAGAGGAAAGGTCCAGAAGGATGACAGCGAAAGGGGAGCTGGAATCCAGATTAGAAAGCATATCTTCATGGGTGTTCACAAGAGCAGTTTCCATGCCTCTGGCGGCTCTGAAGCCAGACTGCTGGTTGTGGAGTCAACCAACAAATTCGGTGTGGTGGATAAACTGGGAGATGGCCAGATTCCCCAGGAGTTTGCCCTGGAAGGGGTTAGTGGAGATACAGCAGTAGTTTGCCAGACAGGAAGGGTCAGCAGAAGGCTTTTTGAGGAGAGGATGCACAAGGGAGTTCTTGAGGAGTGAATGGAAGAATCCAGTGGCAAAGGAGTGATTGCAGAAATCAACCAAGGCTGGAACAAGGGAGAACATGTTGTCCTTGATAGTTCTGGAGGAGCAGGGAAGCACCTGTTTGGATGAAACTTTCATAGAGCAGACTTGTCTAGAACCCTCATCAGGTGTTATGGGAGAAAAGGAGGAAAGTATGAGGAGAGGGGAGAGTAGGGTGAAGGGAGGCATGAGGGAGGGAGAGGGAGAAGGGTGCGGGTAAGAAGAGAGTGAGGGGAAGATGTCCTGAGTTTTAGAAATGAAGTGAGAGACCAGAGAGGTGCAGAGGGCCAGGGAAGGAAGAGGAGTAGTGGAGACTGCAGTAGGGTTGGCTAGTTCCTTGCAGATTTAGAAAAGTTCAGCCATATTGTTAGTGGCCGCAGAAATGGATATAAGCCCTTTTTTCAAACAGGTGCAGAGTCTGTATTGCCTTTGGATTAGGCAGCAGGCCAGCTTGTAAGAAGATGTGCTGGAAGCCTGCCACTTCCGCTCAGCAACTCTGCACTTGCCTTTCAGAATGGCCAAATCGGAGTCATACCAGGAGTTTTACTTGGACGCAGGCTTCAGGCAGATTCTCATGACAGGGTCAAAGATATCCAAAGTGTTGGAGATGGAAAGTTTAAGATTAGAGAGGACTGAGCCAGCATGAGAGTCGGTGGAGGGAGTAGGAGGGGGCGTGAAGGTTGCGGCAAAAGCAGCAGCTGGCACTCACTTCATCGGTCAAATGAAGGAGACTGAGGCTGGCAGTATGGGCAAAGTCTTAGCTGGAGGACCGAGGAGGTCCAGATGAGAGGAACGGAGGGAAAGAACAGAACAGCAAATGGCGTAGCAAGGGAATTGGGAATATAGAGGTCTGAGGAGATGACAGCATCCATGGTGTGTTTGACAGAGTGAGTCGGACAAGAGGGAAGAACGGAGAGGGAGAGAGGGTCACAGAGGTTGCAGAAAGACCCAGATGCCGCATCAGGGGAGTCAAGTTGAATATTGAAGTCTCCAAGGAAATTAATCTTGGAGGAGGAGGTCACAAAGAAGAAGGTGAGGTCAGCCCATTCAGAGAGGAAGTTTGAGACCTGGACATGGGGCCTGTAGATGGTGGCCACAATCAGATAGGGAGACATTGAGTCTGCAGACAAGGAATTCAAAAGAGGAGTAGGACTGAGTGGGTATGATAGTAGCAGGGACACACTTAGGGAAGATGAGGGCCACTCCAACCCCATGCCTGTTAAGCCTGGGTTTAAACAGGATCTTGTAACCCTCAGGGAGGAGAGTGTCAAAACTTGTGACAGAGCTGTCCATGAACCATGTCTCAGTAAGAGCGAGGACATCTAGGTCAAGGTCCTCAAGGAGGTGGCATGTGTCAGAGGAATGTTGACTGCAGACCGGGAATTGAGGGTAGCTAAGTAGAGCGAGTTACCACTTTTGAAGGTCTTCCAAGGAGAGTTACAGGAGTGTGGTGCACTTGTCAGAGATGTCAGAGGAGCCAGAGGGTTGACAGAGAGATGAGAGGAGGGGGAGGTTGGTGAGAGATGGGAGGTGCCTATTAAGAAGGAGGAGGTTTGCATGAGGGCCCTGGGCCATGACAGTGCCATTCTGATAGACATTAATGAGGATCCTGGAGGAGAGGAAGGATGCCAAGATTGCCTCCCAACGGGTGCCACCATTAATGGTAGATTAAGAGAAAGGGGAGAGCACAGAGACCATGTGAGTAGCTTAAAGGGTTGGAGAGGGAATGAAAAAGAGGACATTGTTGAAGGTCTGCCTGGAAGAAGTATTGACATAGCTCTCAGTAATGGGTAGCACAGGGTTGGAAACTAGGAGATCCTTCTTGAACTTTCCAGTGTTAGACAGGGGTGGGATAGGTGATAAGTGATAGGTGATAGGTGATAGGTGATAGAGACGCAGTTAGAGAAAGTGGAGGAGATTGAGAGAACCATTGTGGAGACAGGGGGAGAAGGAGGGAGGGGACAGAGGAGCGCACTGCAGAGCACGATCAAATAGTGGCAAGGCTAGGCAAATGCAAGGTTCAGGAAGAGACACATTTGACAGTCAAATAGAAGAGGCAATGGAAAATGTTTGCACATACAGAATTAGCAGATATACAGATTCAACATTCCTACAGGCGAGTAAACAGCATGCTAATTAAAACACAGAAGAATTAGCAGATTAGCAGATTCAGCTGTCCTACGAGTGAGTAAAAAACATACTTTTAAAAAAAAAATTTATTCAAACCGTTGTTTATGGTTCGATTAACAAACTGTTACAACATTCATTATTCATTCACAATTTTCATCCCATAACAATTTTCATCAACCAAATCTAAAATAACAACATCTTAATATATTTCGATATCATATCCCCTTAAAAATTGTCCCATTTATAATTGATCCTATACACAATGTTCCAAAAAGACTTCAGAATGAGCATATGACAGACGTTTACAACAGGGGACAATCAAGTAGAGAAGTCAGCGTTCAGTTGCTGGAACAAGCATTTCGCTAAGCGAGCGTTATCAATGAGTGTGGTAGTCGTTTCTTTTCTCTAGGTCTTCATCCAATATGACTAAGAAACAAATAAGCCGTAGAATGGCTTTAATAGAAGAGCCCCACATGCAAGATAACCAAATCCACTCTGTTGTAACACCATAAGCACCCAATGTTACATTTCCCCATATTTCTTTTAGTTGCTCGTAGTAGTAGGTACACTATAAAATCAAGTGTTTGAGAGACTCCTGCATTTTACGTGTCTTACAAAATCTGCAGTCGTCCCCCTCTATTGGCTCATTAGATTTTATCCATCTTTTTGCGTGATCTAAGGTGGAAAATTGGTTTAATTTGAACCTTAAATATAGGTCTCTTGCTTTTGAACATGGAAATTGCGATAAATAGAGTTTATGCGGTGTGCGTACTGATACAAATTTAGTCACCTCTTTGTATGTTTTGAGTTTTTCCATGGTATTTATAGTACCGCACCAGTCGTGCTCAAATAGGCGGTGCTTGAGATAAGCTTGTCTAAATTCTCAGCAGGTGTGAGTGCCAGCTGGTCCAATATGGCCCCAATTTTCGTGTGAAATGTTTTGATCGATGGGGGATCTGAAGATCTTATCATCAATCCCAAGTCTTCGTAAAGAGAGTTTTTAGGTGGGTAAAGCATTTTTGCAAAATTTGACAATTGACGCCAGTTGTAACGGGTAGATAGTGAAGTTAATCCCAGCTCCTGTCTAAGGACCGCATTGGGAAGAGAGTTGGCCAAGCGCAGCACACCCTTCCAAAGTCGCCCTTGAAGTTGGTCCAAAAATTGATCAATGTTTGCAAGGCACATGTCTAAGGCGTAGAGTATAATCGCCTCCACTTTTAGGGTGTAGAAATCAAAAAGTGGCAGAAAGGAAAACTTGCAATATTTGTGTAGTACCATGCACATTTGGGTGGATAGAATTTTTGCCTTTTGATTAAGGTTACTTTTCCACATCGTCAATGATTTTGAGTCAGATATTAAGTAGCCCAAATATTTAATCGTGGGCGTCCTTGGTAAGGGCGTGCTGCCTATGGTCCAGTTCCATGAACGAGTACTTCTTTTCCGGTTCTTGAATATGAAAACGCTGGATTTGGCTATGTTAAAGTCAAGGTTGTGGGATGCGCAAAAATCGGCAAATAGCGAAAGCTTCGTTTGTAGTCCTGATGGGGTACGATCAAATATGACGATATCATCAGCAAACACAAGCCACTGAATCCTTAAATGGCCTAGTCTGGCAGGATAGCTAAATTGTTTATGCCAGATGTCGTTTATGCCGCAGAGATATAAGTTAAACAAGGTAGCTGCAAGATTGCAGCCTTGTTTTACTCCAATTTTAATGGGAATTGCATCAGTGGTTGCTCCAGAACGATTGACTCTGATGTAATAAACTGTATTGGTGTGTAATTTGGATATTAGATATATGATGTGTGCCGGAATGCCAAGCTTTCACATAATATGCCAAAGAGTTCCCCTCACGACACAATCAAAAGCTGCTGTCATATCCACTGATGCCATGTATAATGGTCCTGCATTGGATAACTTTGACTTTGCAAGTAAATGCGCCATCAATGTTGCGTTAAGGGATGTCCCCATCTCGGCCCTAAAACCGATCTCGAAGTGCGATAAAGTGTTGTTATTTTTCAGAAAAGACTGAAGTTCCCTTAATAGTAAAATTGCAAAAACGTTGGCTGTTGCGTCTATTAGTGCTATGGGCCTATAATTTGCTGGGTTATCCCTGTCACCCTTTTTGAAAATTGGTACAATAATTGACCCCAGCCAGGACTCGGGAATAACTAAAGATGATAGTACCTTGTCAAATCGACGTTTCAGAAGTATTGCCCATAAAGATGGATTATGCTTTAGCACACAGGGAGGGATGCCGCCTGTACCTGCTGCTTTGGAATAATTCAAGAGTTTAATTGCATATTCAATATCTTGTACAGATCAAGGTGTTATAGGTAGTTGCGGCGGAGTCGGAAATTCAGCATACAGGATGTCAAAACTATCTGGAACAGCGTATTTTTTGCTATAGAAGTCAATCCAGACTGCCGCAGGAATCGTAGAGGACTGAGTAGCGTGTAAGTCTGCCGAATCCGATCTAAGAATTGCCCATGTCGGGCGCCGATCATTGCGGCATAGGGAAGCTATAATCTTTTGATTGTCCAAATTGTGTTTGTATTGTTTCAGATTTTTGCATTTATTGCGATAAGCATTTGTAATCATTCTTTTCTGTTTAAAGTAATCATCTATAGAGTATAATTTATTTTTAAGCTTGCGTAGATTAGCGTTTTTTAGACATTTGGCTTGGAGGAGTTCCGGGCAGCTAATGTGTGAATTGGAGGCGCATATAGTAGCTTTCTCCTTTACCAGAACACCCCTTATGACGTCCACAATTTCCAAGTGCAGATTTGTTTTTGAGTTTAGTTGCTGTTTGAAATTTGTGCTGTCCTGGAAAGCGCCCAGCCAATCATCCAGACAAGAATTCACCCTTTCACATATTTTCTTATTCCATCTGATAGAAATCTGTGGACGGTCGCCCTCTAAGAATGCTTGGGAAGAATCGTAATTGAGTACATCGATGTTAATGCAACGGGACAATTGATTTACCAGATGATCACCTACGAGTGGGTCAAGAATTAGGATATCTTTACAGCAATCTTGTAAATTTTGTGAAATGGCAAAATGATTGATGCAAGAAGTTAAGGGACCCCTCCTCCATGTGTAATTCCATCCCTGGCTCTGAAATGAATGGGACAAATGCAAGATCCCATAAAGCAAAGTGACATTGCCACATACTGCCTCTACCGGCAGATGAGGATGGAAGATCATAGGAAGTGTTCGCGCAGATGGGATTGAGACATTCCGTGTTAAAATCACCTCCTATAATTATCCGACAAGCTGGATATTTTGTCAAGATCCTATCAAAAAGCATATTGAGTAAAGCAAGTGCGCAAACAATTTTCAGTCGAGAAGGATTGTGGTAAAGGGATATACATATGCAGTGATCTATACCCAATGCCTGAAAAGCTATAAGAACTGCTGTGTACAAAGTTGTTTGGAAGACTTCATGGGTAGTGGTGTTGGTTTGTGTTGATACAAATGGCCGTACCACCATGAGGGCGGCCTCTAGGGCCGTGTTCCGCTAAAGTTTGAAATACAGTGTAACCTGGCAGTGCAATTTTTTGTGTTGCCATGGTTTCTTGACAGAAAAGTATGGCACAATTGTATATGTCGTGCTTATTGTGCGACCACGTATAAAGGTTATTAAAACCACATGAGTTCCATGATAGAATCATCATTTTATGTGGATTGTTGAGAGGGCACATTGTCCATAGCGGGATTCAATGTAGAGGCCAATGAAGTTAGCCATGACCAATCCTTACTGATGTTTGACAAGGTGACCAAGTGGTTTATTACTTCCAATTTAATCGCTCCTTGCTCGCTAGGCGTGGCCGTGGTTGGAGCCTCAATAATGGGATTAGTGATAGGGGTTTCATTGAAGGCTATTGCATCGTCCAATACCTCAAATGAAATCAGAGTTAGCCCAATCATTTGAAGATCCCCTCTATGCAGCCATACCAGGTCAGTTATGTTGCTTGTTTGCACTTTACACACCATCCTATGATTTTGAGTAAGGGGGAGAGTGATCCATTCAATGTCGTCAGAGTGTAGCGTGCGAAGAGAAGGAATATGCCTGAACGCTTTTAGTAAAGCTGTGCGATTCAGTCTTTTATTTCTGTATATTTCGGGATCAGTCTCCCATCCTAATATGGTGGAAGAAGGTGAGGCCCCTTTGCCTTTGGGTTTGGGCGAGGGTATGAACTTATGTGTAGCAACCTCTCCCATTTGGTCATCCAGTTGGACGGCCGCCCGGGGCTTCTCATGAGCTGTGATCTTCGGGCATGGCAGAGCTTCACGAGGAAGATTGTCTTGTAGACAGCCTGTTACTTGGTTGTGAGGATGGTGTTGGACATTTTGCAACACTTGATAATTAACAGTGGGTTGGGATGCCACTTGTGCTGATTCTAAAACTTTGTGTGCTATGGGCTTGAAAAAGGCTGATAGCTGGGTTTGGACATTACCCGTAGGCTTAGCTGGTGCCTCTAAGGGCCCGCCTGATTTCAAATTGCTTGTGTTTTTGCCACTTTTGGAAGTGAACACAGTGTCTAACGTACCAAAGACACGCTGATAATCCTCTTTGTTGGCTACAAGAGTTTCTGCCAATACTTTACCTTGCTCGTGTTGCGACTGCCATTTTTCATCCTGCATGGACAAATTCGAGACGTCCATTTCCACATTTTTTTTTTGTTTTTATTATTTTTGTTGGTGTTGATAACTTTTTTCATTGTTTTGAGTTTAGTTCAAGTGATTTGTCCATTTGTTGAGGGGTGTTGCTTTTCGCCTTCCTTTGTAAAGCTCTAAAGAAGAGGCATTTTTCTTTACGCGAGGCAAAAATTTGACCTGCAGCTGCAGAGTACTCATTCTTTGTTTTCTTTTTAACTGTCAGTGAAGGTGTCACACACGAGTGCTCCATAAACAGGTTAGTGAGGGCCGACGGGCTGTCAAGATGGAAAATTGATTCGAGTTTGGCTTCCTCTTGGTGGGTTTCACCATCTTTGGAGTGGTCTAGTGGATTTGACTGGGTGAAAAAAAGTAATTGGTCAATTATTTCCGTGTTCTTAGTGACCATTTGGCACAATTGTGCGTGCGTGCGTGAGTATGGGTTGTGAAGCAGAGGCCAAGGGAGCGGCCACTGTTTGTGCAAAAGATTGCAGGAATGAGTATGATTTTGACTGCAATAACTGCTTATCTGCAGTCAGAGGTGCCAATTCCTTGTATTCGGTTTGAGTGGCACGACTAAATGATCCAATTTTACTGGTTATACAAGTGCCTACAGGGGCCGGCCCTGTAAATAAGGGGGCTGCACCATCAGACCGAATGGAGTCAGCAAAGATGTAGCTTTCTAATTTGTTCAATTTGAAGAGAACTTGGTTTAGTGCAGATTTGCAGTCTCTGAGTTCGTAGTGTGTATAATCATGACCACGGTCCAATAGGTTTAGAATCCGTGATAGGACCGGATAAGATGCCTCTAGAGACTGCATATCAGCCACTGGATCCAAGAGATCAAAACCCAAAGACTAGGTCTGAGGGATAGAAGTAGGTGAGGAAGAAATCCCTGCTGCCAGTGATGGGGGCACAGAATTTGTCGAGCAAGGGAGCTCTATAATGGAGTCTGTTACTAAGGTGGGGTTTTTGGTGTTCTGTGAGTTGGCAGAAATGTTAGACAAATCCAGCGGAATAGATTCTTTGCAATGTAGGTGGACATCAGCCCTTTTATTTGCAGGAACAGTTACCGGAGTTGATGGTCCATCCGATAAGCGGACACGTTTTTCCAGGGCAGCAACAACTGCTGGAGCAAGGATCAAATTGTCCGAAGGCAAAGTATTCAGGGGATCAAGATTGCTCTCCCCTGAGGCAATGGGCTCGTCCATCCTCATGCTTGGGAAGCTTTTTCTTGAGCAGGACAAGCGGACTGTACCCACTTGAGTCAGGGGAGGATTGAGAGGAAAAGAACTGGCCTGTGCGCCTTCTAGTTGTGATCGTGCATATGCAAATGCCACTTTGTGGCATATTGTGTCCTTTTGTGCTGATGAGGGCAATTGAGCAGAAGTGCTTTGCGCACCCAGTGCCATATCCATTTTATCAGATTCCACAATTGGAGAGAGGGAAAAATGGCTTAACTTGATTTGTTGGTTGCGAGGTGCACGTTTTCCCTCCAAAGTACACGGAGGGTGGCCACTACGCAAGGAATAAACCATTTATGATCACAGGTAAGTAGCACCTTTTGAGCGCAATCCGTATTTGGTGAAGATATGTGATGTATAAGGATGCAATGAAAGAACGTGAGGCGTGTTTGGAAACTGCAACAATCAACAGTATACCAGCTTCGACATACATTCATCAATGTGAAACTCGCCCAACAAAACAGAAATTTTGCGTCTCTAATAGGTAACCATACGCTGCTTACTGAATGCAGGGCTACCATCACTGTGCCTTCAGTAGATGTTTTCTTTTTTGCCTTGTGCGAGCTAGTAAGATTTTAGCTATCAGAGTGGCAATAACAGAAAAAATCTTTTTAAAGCAATGATCTCCACAAGGTCACAAAACTGCACACTATCATTCAAAAAACGAACTTTTCAGCATATAGTCACAAATGTGCACAATTGCACCCTTAGGGGTGTTTCCTTCGTTCCCGCCCACCTCATGTGCGTGCGAAACCATTTTATAACACCAACACTTCCCACTAAATAACCATGGATGCAGATGTAAGATACGTAGCTGGATCGGCCGAATTACCTCAAAAGAAGCAGTCTCAGATAGTTTTACAATGTAAATGATAACTGCGCCCAGCGCACTCGTGCACCATGAACAGTCAACAGTACTTCCTAGTACTTCACGAGTGCGCGCACGGGTGCGCTGGGTCAGTGGATTTTAGTTCTGCCGGCGGCGGCGTCACCACGCCCAGGGGGCGGGAGTTCAATGGATGAACTAACATTTAGAAAAGAAGAGGAGAGAAAGGGCGTATCAGTTTGCTTTAAATTATACAAAGTTGCACATGGTTAATGATATTAGTTTGATTGAACCATGGGGCGTGACGTGGCAGAACAGTTAAGCTCGGGCACAACATACTTTTTAAAACAAAGATGGAATTAGCAGATAGACAGATTCAACTATCCTACAGTCAATTAAAAGCATAGTTTTTTAAAACACAGATGGAATTCACAGATAGGTAGATTCAACGTTCTAGCACAGTTGGAATTAGCAGATAGACAGATTCACCTTTCCAACAAGGGAGTAAAAAACATACTTTCTTGTAACCACAGCAAGCAATTTAAAAGGAAGGCAGATACAGTTGTCCCTACAGGTGAGCAAATTAAACATGGATTTGAGTACAAAATAGGCTGAGCGGTAAGGAAGGCAAAGCTTGTAGCAAATCGAACAGTTTCATGAGACCCAGATATGGCAATCAAAGTAGAGGTTAAAAAACAACATATTGAAAACTGCAGATAATAGGCCAATAACACACAACTGGATATTGCTAGGCTCAGTGATGAGTTACAATCTGAGGTTAGGCAGCTAATGCAGAGTGTGGTAGGATAGCCATAGGAACGCATAGGTAAGTATAGTCCAGAAGCATGGTCTGGAGAGCATAACGTTCAGATCAGGAAGGTAGTCACGCCGAGTGAGGGCATATCAATAGGAGCATAGGAGCACTTTGGGCAAGGGAGGAAGCAGAGAGGAAGTGAAAAGGTAATGGAATCTGTGCATGTTATTTGCCTGCAGCATGCGAACATCCTGGGAGGTGTGGGGAGCGAGATAAGGCTGCTGAGGGATAGTCATTTGATCAGGCGGAAATGTGGGCTCGTGAGTGAGACAACATGAGCATTGCAATGGTGGCAAAGGATGTGCAAGAAGGCTTGTGGTGATGTCGGGGAACACATAGATGGATGACAGAGCACTTTGCAGGAGGAATCAGGCAAAGCCCCTAGGGCTCTCAACTGATAGGCAACATATGTGCTTGGAGTGTTCATGAGGGGGCTTAACCGTAGACAGCGGCCGATGGCAAGTGGAGACTCTGAGTTCCATGGTCGAGGCAGGGGTGCCCCCCAGGCGTTTCGAGGAGGCTGGCTTTAGCCTGCCAGCTACCAGGCCGGATGTTGTTAAAGGCCTTGCACAACCAATCAGGCGGCCCTCATGGCACACAATGCAGGCAACAGCTGGCCCCAGGAGAAAACGGTGGCCATGCTGGAGAAAGCCCAATCTGCTGACCATGGTGCAGCTCCACAATGCATTTAGGAGCTGAGGGCAGATGAAGTAGCCCAAATGAAATAAAGTTGATAAGGAGGCCCCGCCAGGGGAGCACTGGACCTTGTACAAGGCATCGGCCACAGCTTGCAGCAATAAGGAGACGCGGACTGATGGATAAAAACAAGCTTATTTTATTAGATATGAAATAAACAGCATACAGAGAAATTATCCACTGATAAGCAGGAAAATACAAAAAGACAAGGGAGCGGGCAGTAGGCACTCAGAGCTCTGAAGGGACCTCCCTTGGAGCATAGGTTACATAGCATATCAAAAGCAATCACTAATACATTACAGCATTTTCACAATGGGGGTGTTACTTGGCATGCCATTGCAGACATTTGGCAATAACTGTCAGCATCTTGCTTTTGACATTGTGACAAAGTCGCGTCGGCACATTGTGTTGGAACATGGATGTGTGACATTTGCAGAAATACTACTGTTATCTACCATATTGGTGCTGATTCTATATTTGCTGAGAGCAAATGGAAGAAAAGGTCTGACGTGTCCCATTGCCTTGTTACAGGGTGTCTAATCTGCACCAGGCGGGGGTTTGGGCATGTCAGAGGAGTTCAGTGAAGAGGGAAGCTTTAGGCAAAGGCAAAATGAAGGATCTGAGGCCTAAACGTATCAGAGAGCATAATGTTGTACGATAGCATAGCATAACATAACAATCCTGCCACATCACAGACAACAGCTGGTCCCTGGAGAAAGCGGCAGCCATGCTGGAGGGGGCCCAGTCTGCCGACCAAGGTAGTCAGAAGCTATGTTCAGATTAAGTAGAACAAATCAATTAAAGTTGAAAAAAGAGGCCCAGCTAGGGCAGCACTAGCCCCTACAGGATGCCCTTTGAGGGGGGCTGGCGTTAGCCTACCGACTCCGGGAGTGGATGCTGTTATAGGCATTGCACAACCAATCAATCGTCCCTCATGGCACACGACACAGGCAACAGCTGGTCCCAGGAGAAAGCAGCGGCCATGTTGAGATGGCTCAGTCTGCCGTCAAAGGTGCAGCTCCACAATGCAATCAGGAGCTGAGGTCAGATGAAGTAGCCCAAACGAAGTTGAAAAAAGAGATTCAGTGTAAAATAATTTTTGGGGAGTATGTTCTAGTTGATAGCTGATAATCTTAGAATGCCAGCACCAGAAATATTGTTATAATGTATGAATTCCCTGTGAACCTTTACAAACTTTACATAACTGTGTGCATTCTCTTCATGGTCATTTATGTTTGTAACCCGGTCATTTCCCAGATGATTTCTCACTACATGTGCCAAAAAGTGTTAGTATTTGCTCTTTGGTAACAGCATTCTTCAGGTTGTCCCATTTATCTTCCTCAGTAGTATGTTTATTAGCTTCTATCAGCTTTTCATATTCAGAACTGGCTTCCGCAATAGCCCTCTTAAGCTCAGTTTTTGCAAACGTGAGAACCTTGCATTTTGCTTCTTTACACTTCTTTTGTGATCCAGAATGGCTCAGCGTTTGATGCTATAGCAGGCTTTGTGATTAGTATGTAAATTGACTCAAAACGCCCCATGGCTCTCGAACTGCAAATGGGTCAGCAATAGGGCTGTCACAATCATCTCTAATATTGAAAGAACTAAATCATGAAGAAGGAAAAAAAAAACTTTTTGGTACCAGGTAGACAATTGTATTTGTATCGATTGCATGACATGACATTTAGGACTTTATATGTCTTGCCATTGTTTTGAATTAAGATACGTAGCCTTAAAATATCAGGATTATTACTGATTTCCAGATTTTCAACTATCGCAAATGATCTACCAAACTCCGACTCCAAAAGGTTTTTCCACCGTCATACATTCACAAAGGACCGTGTGCACCATCTCTGCGTCCAGCTTCAAAACAGTGCTGCATGCACCTGCAAAACCCTGGACCCAGTCTGCATCGTAACTGCAAGGATGAAATCCATCTTGTTTACTCTAACTGGCTAACAGAAAGTCATGTTATCATATCATGTCACTGGAATTTTACTATAAAACATTTATTTACTACACCCTACATTCCCAGACAATTGTGTGCACCATCTAATGGTCCTGAATAAAAATTAATCTCCTTGGGCCTACAGAATCCAAGACCTTGCATGCACCCTACCTGACACAAAGCCTCCTTTGTTAATATGACTTCCCGGGGTGTCCAGCTCTGGTGTCTGCAGTTAAGGGCCAAAAGCAGCAAAGAGCAATTCCTCATTTGGACCGGTTCATGCCACAGAATGCATTGGGTCAGTGCTGTTGCTCATTCCAGGAATTCCTTCTGCCCTTAGCCTGACACCTGCTTCTATACATAGGCTGCTATCAACCTAGTGACTCTCCATTCACTGCAGATATTCAATGACAATCCATGTTTTGAGCCTGTTGTCTTTATTTGGATTACCTATAGCCCCAGTCTATCCCAGACCAGAGTTTACACCTTCTCCTTCCCACCCAATTTTTCCCAAAGGCTCATCCTCCTACCCTCACTCACTCGTGCGGCCCTCTTCCTTCACAGTCTTCACTTGCCTAATTGTTCTACCCTCCTTCATGCACCTTGACCTCACTCCAATCCTCCTTATCTTCACTCTTCTCCACCCTTATCTCTCATAGCCTTCACCCACAAATTGGTTTAACTTCTGCCTTACACTCTCCCTCGCTGCTTCCTTCTTCCCCACTGAATCTCTACCCACCGTCCTCCCAGGATATTCAAACTCATCTATCCCCCTTGTCTACCGCACAAACCTGCTCCTCTCTCCCACTGCTTCTCATTCCTTCACTTGTATTGTTTAATGCACATTCTCTCTCTGCAACTAGCCTTCCAACATCTCTAACCTCATTGGTTTTCAATTCTTGCTATCACAGAAACCTGGATCTCCCTGAGTGGCACTGCTACAATAGTGGCTATCAACTGTGAATCTGCTGCCTTCTCCCACTTTTCTGGAACTGTTGAAAAGGGTGGTGGAGTGTGGTTCCTTATCAATAAGGCCCTTGCCGCTGGCCATGTGCCACTATGACCTCACCTCTTAATTAAAAAAATGAATCTATTCTACTCCCCCCTCCAACTCCTCTCACTGCTGTTGCTCTTTATCAACCCAGTGCTCCTCTCGAATCCTTATTCCCTAACCTTAACCGATTCCTTGAGAAGTTATTTTTTCGAATACAATATTTTTGAAAGTCAAAATTTTGAAAATATTATATCGAAAATCCATTTTTTCAAATACATTTTTTGTTTCTATAATAATATTTAATTTCGAAATACAAAATATAATAGAATATTAAATAATTTATTGAACAGTAAAATGCATTGAATACAACTGCTATCTTTTTTCACCGCTAGATGGTGGAACTGCAAAAACATTTGTAATTTAACTTAATAATATTATTTTTATAAACAGAGTTCTTTGCGTAACGTTTACACATGCGTCGCGTGTGCGTAAGCGCCATTTTGCAAGTCCGTTCGCTACTGTTGGGCGTCTTTGCTACTGCTCTTCCCATTTCTCTGGATTTTTCTTTTATCAGACTTTTTTTTTATTGCACATGTTTTTGGGATTGCATTTTTGGATTTCTGATTTTTTTTTCGCTTGCTTTCTTTATGGTCCCTGGATTATGGATTCTCTCCTTGGAATGGTTTTTTAATGCATTTTTTTGCTTGGTTTATTTCTTATGGACCCTGGATTAAATGTATTCTTGCTGGAATGGATTATGGATTCTCTCCTTGGAATGGTTTTTTATGCATTTTTGCTTACTTTGGACACGTCCTGGATTCATTTTATTGATTTTGGATACTCACTTTGGCATCGTTTCTTATGGATTCTCGGTTACTTTGGATGCTTCACGGATTAACCATATGGTTTTTGGATACTTAATTTGGTATGGTTTTTAGACTTTTATTTGCGACTTCTGATTTGGATTGCTTTTTTTGGCCTTCAACCACTCATTGTTTTATGGATTATCGTGGGACAACGTGGATCTTCGAAATGGTGAGTACCCTTACGTCCTAACACTTCACATTATATGCTATTGCTTCTAAAAAGTCATATGCATCTTGTGTTTCAAAATTGTTCACTATACTTTGAATTTGTTGTTCATAGTCTCTATATTTTTTCTTTTTACTTCTGCATTTACAGTGAAATGGTTTGTGCTGATTGTTCTGTAATTAAGTCACGTAAGAAATGCCATAGTATTGGGTTGTTGATATTGAATCTCTTGTTTATTCTGTTGTGCCACCCTTCCAGCATGTTGTTCGTTTTAGTTCTACCCTCAATTACTGCAACGTAACAGTTCCACAATGATATTTGATATTTTGGTCTCCTTCTTTTACCATTCCTTGTTAATTGCCCCAACCATGTGCCTTCCATGTAGTCTAGCAAATCTGTTATGTGTTCTTCATTTTTCTTGTAGTATTCAGTGTCAATTAAATTCTCGTAAAACTTAATCACTTTTTCCTCTTTCACAAATGCGAAAGCAAATAATTTCTTAATATTGTGCTGGAAATTGCTATCCTCTATGTATTTTGTGTGCACGCCCAGTTTTTGTATTTTTCTCCATATGGCCTGTATGAAGTGAAAAAAAACCTTGTATCCATGACTCTTTGTATACTCCTCTGAATGCTCTTATTTGGGCTTGTCCGTAGTCCATTACTATTGTGTTAGGCATTTTTTCTGGAATGGCTTCTTTAATTTTTTCAAATATCAATCTGTATAATTCCTCTGTCTTCTGCGTTATTAATACGAACAATAGTGGAATAATACTTTGGTTAACTGATCCATGAACACTGTAAAACTGTTGAAACGGTTTTGGGCAAGCTTTAAATGTGGCGTTGCTTTGTCAAACATCACAATTTCCAAGGTGTCGCAAGTTACTGTTCGTTGTAAAAATGATTATCTTTTCCTCTTTTGTTTCTAGTGTCACGTAGTGAAAATCTTCACCTTTGTCTGTTTTTCTAAACATTTCTGGAATGTATATTTCCTCGTATCCCCTCAGTGTTATAGGCAGATTTTCTTTTTGTTGATTTTTACGGTTCAAGGAACGTTGTATATGTTTCTTAGCTGGAATTTGCGCCGCCACATGTAACAGTATTTTGATACATGTGCAAGCTATAACAGACCCGCTGGCCTCACTTGGGTTTTCCACAGCTTTTTCTTTAATTTCATTCACTGTTCTTTTTACTAGTATAGCCGTTCTGTCTGGTAAATGGTTATGTTCACCTTTTCTTTTTATCATTGTTCTTTCAGTAATTGCTCTCCCTGCGCACGTTTTCTTGTGGTATTCTGTACTCTTCCAATATATTTTATCTTTTCTTACTAATTCTCTGCTATACATGTAACCCTCATGTATTAATTGTTCTCCTCCTCTCTGCGACTTCACATACTCGATGGCGTTGCTCATTTTGTATCTACAATAACGAAAACCACATTTTATTTTTTTGTCCATGTACAACATACAGATTACACTTATTATACACTTCCTCTCATGTCTATATTTTTATTAAATAATACCTGTATATATGTCACGCAGTTACACTGTATTTTTCTTCGTTGTCTCTTACCTCCGTTTCTGTCACGCAATGCCTGTTTGATCTCAACCGTCATCTGTTTGTCACTGTTCACTTAAGGTGCTTTACTCTTGCCTTTTACTCACTCATTTAACCCTCAGTATATCGTTATTTTATGTGCTTTTGGCCACTCATAATGCGTATAATTTATGTATTCGTTGCAGAGGGTGCGAGGGTTGCGTGGATAGTAGGGGGGGTGGTGGGGGAACCCCCCATGACAACATCATTTTTTAAGACAAGTTAACCCTAACATTTCGGCATTGGGTTAACACATTTTTCTTTTGAAAATGTAGTTTCGATGGACATTTCAATTATAATTATCTAATGACGACAACTTTACATTCGACATTTTTTTTCTCGAAAAAGTTGTTCGTCGGTAAAATATTTTCGGTAATATCACTATAAACCATTTTAACCATCCCAAGCCATGTACAGTCACCTGCCTTTCACGTAACTCTTTCTCTTCTGACCACTACTTCTCCCCCCCTCCATGACCAGCCTTCCCATTCTTGTGGGAACTCTAGTGACCTAGTCTTTCTCCCATCTAAGTTCTCCTCCTCTGATCGCTCCATTGTCCCCTCACCCACTGATCACTCCATTATTCACTTTAACATTTCTGTCACTCTACCCTTTACTCCCACTCTCCCCTTATCAATGACCAAAAGGAAATTCAAGCAGGACTCTTTTGCCCCTTACCTTAATGATGTAAGGCACTCTCACTTGTCTATTTTCCCCTATTCATGCCTCTTCCATTCGGTGTGCATTTGTGACTTTCACTATGCATTTATGACTCCCTTTCATCATCACCATCCTG
Source organism: Ambystoma mexicanum (assembly GCF_040938575.1). NCBI lineage: Eukaryota > Metazoa > Chordata > Amphibia > Caudata > Ambystomatidae > Ambystoma > Ambystoma mexicanum. The sequence goes on from NC_090925.1 coordinate 654,040,420, forward strand.
CAAGCAGATCAGCACCTTCGGTTTAGTCTTCAGATCTGAGTTGACTCAAGATCTAGACTCTCAAATCAAACATGCTTCAATGACCTACAATGTTGGTGCAAATCACAAACACCCACCCTTCTCCTAATATACAAATCTCTTTTGCTGTCCTCACCAATGCACAGGACTCTGCCAAATCCTCCTAATTAACAATCTTAATTTCCTCCCTTCGCAATTAGTCCTGCTAGGCTTCATATAGTCATAAACCTTTGCTCACACCCTGTGAAGGTAACATGAAGCAAGACACAGACAACAGACTTAAGTTCAAACAAATAATATGTATCAACTTAAATGTCAGGATGATAGAAGGCCTAACTTGCCTATACTAAGGTGGGATTTCCCTACATGAACAAAACTAAAGAGAGTCTGAGGGCTTATTCCGAGTTAGGAGGTAGCCATGGTGCTATTAGCGCCATGGCTGCCTCCAAACCCTGGTCCGGTCTGGCAGATCGGGGACTTACCGAGTCATTCTGACCTTGGAGGACCCGGTAGGTCCCCATTCTGTAGACCATTCCCCATTCCCATTTGAGCCCCCATAGAGCTCCTTGGGAATGGGGAAGGCGCTAATTATGGGCCCGCAAATAGTGGGCCCATTATTAGCACCCGGGTCCTTTAGCGGGACCCGCAAAGGACATGTGGTCAGACCACACGTCCTTTGCGGCTCCCGCTAAGGGACCTCAGAATTGGGCTCTAAGGGTTTAGCGGCACCGGTCTCCTTACCGGTGACAGTTAACTCTTACCACCCAACTCGGAATGAGGCCCTGAGTCAAAGAGTTAATCTTAAAAGTCTGTCTGTGTCCAGAACCCATGCTTGTCCTCACAACTAAAGCTAAATAGTGTGTAGGATGTCAATATTCAAAGAAATGGCGATCAACAAAATGTTCTGACCAAAGTTCCATATCCCAGCTCATCCTCAGCTTCCCTACCCCAAGTTCTAGAAAGTTCCACAAAAAAGTCTTTAAGATTTTACTTTGTTCAAGATTAAACAGTTCCACAAACTCCTCAGAGTTCCCTTCCTTTAAGTTCAAAGTAACACAGTTCAAAGAAAAGGGGTCTTGAGGCCCTGTCCTCAAGATGGTAGTTATAGTTCATAAAGCCTCAGGGATCCCTTCCCCAAGACTTCAACGTGGCAACCAATGGACGATTCACTCTTGTTAAAGTTCAACTTAACTCTGGGTCAACCCAAGCCTCCTTCTGGTTTGCATCACAGCTCACTTTTCTTAGTAGTCTTTGCAGTGTCTTTATCTTCCACAATGTAGGGCTCACTGGCCTAGGTGCAGTTGTCAGACCACACAGTCCACATATCAAAGGTCGCACAACCGCGGCCCCTTGGCACTCCAGCCCACACAGGTTTCTCTGAAATTGCCTCTGTGTATAAGGGAATGTTTCCTTAGGTTCGCCTTGTTGGTCTCTTGGCTCTGCCATACACCTTTTGCCAGTCTGTGGCATTGTCGCACAGCATTTATTCCCAAAGTTCACGCCCACCTTTGGTTGCACTCTAACACTTATTTATTTCCCCATACGTGGCTTTCATATGGGTTTTTTTCCGTTTAGCCTTCATTGATTCTTGATTTTGCTTAGAAAGTTATTAATATTCAAAATGAGTTTAAATTTTGTATTTTCAGTCAATTCGATATTTAACCTACTTGATTTATCACTGTTGTAAGCTTTCATTCAGTTCATTGGTCGATATGCATTGGGCAACGCTGTTTCAAACTTCCATTTAGTTCGGTATTCAATATATATAGTTTTGATTTTGGTTTCAACCTCCATTCAATTCAAAATTCAAAATGTGCACTTTAGCAGTATTTGAAAACTTTCACTCAGTTTGGTAATCAATATATATATAGATTAGCGTTATTGGGAAACTTCCATTCAGTTTGGTATGTAACATGTATCTAATTTTGCTGTGAAGCTTTCATACGAATCTTCATTCGTTGTAAGCAGCCCCCCCAGAGCACCCTGTTTTCCGAGTGTCTTTTCCCCACCACTCACTGGTCTGCTGCGTCTACTTCTGGTGGCTCTTGCTGCTCATTTCAACTCCCTAGACTGGTGCCCTGACCTTGGCGAGCCACGCTTGCATGCCGCTTTCACTTCTGCGAGCACCACCAACTTTGTTGCCTCTGATTGGATGTGGACAGCATCCGCTCTCTCTATTTTGTTCACTAGCAGCTCCCAACTGCTCCGACTCTGCCACAGAGGCTCCCCACCACAGGGATATCTTCCGGTGTCCTGGTCAAACTTCAGATTCCACCACGGCTGCCTCCACATGGAAAGGGTCCCCATGTCTATCTAACAAAGGCCTCCCGTTTGCTCTCTTTCTCTCTTCACTGGTCTCCTTTTGTACGCCTGCAGCCAGTTGACAGACTGCAGGTGAGGATGTCTAATTAGACTTGCCTGACTCTGATTAAGAGCACATGCCTGACCTCACCAAACCTTGCAGGCTTCCTCCTCGTCTCAGTACCAAAGTGGTAAAAATAGGGTGTGGTGTTCCTCACTCTTAGTCTTCTCTTCCTCATCCCAGTACTTCCAAATGTTAAATGTGGGGAATTGACGGGAGAGGTCTTGCAATACCCCATAAATATTGGGGGAGGTTTAGTTTGGTCACAATTAGGGAAAGGGGAGATAACATGTCTCGCCCATGGGTACCCCACTCCCAATCTCTGAGGACCCTCCCCCCAGGTGATCTTCCCTCGCTTCTCCACCACCAGGGTCGGGATCCAAGAGCGATGGCCTTTTCCTGGCCACCTGAGAAGAGGATCCAGGGGGTTTGGGAGTCAGAATAACCTCAGGTTTCTCACACCCCCAACCCAATTGTATAGCCCTACTCCCCTGCTGCTAATGACAATGCTCACTTATTTTCCTTTAACATATCTAAAATCCATGACACTCTCACAGCCCTCCACTCTCTTCATATCTATACTCATTCAACCACCACCTTTTAACCCAACTCTTCTACTCACAATTACTTCTCCCCTGCCTATCCTACCAAATTAGTTCCCATACTTTGCAGTGCAAAACCATCTTGTGTTCCAATTGACCAGTTTGCTCCTCAAACAGGAAATACTTAGGCCCTTATTTCTAGTTTGCCGGCATCCCGCTGGGATTACAAGTGGGATACCAGCAAACTGCAGTAACGTTTCTGCCACTTGGTCTGCAGGAATAACTGACAGATTCCAAGTGGCGGAAACACCTGTAAATCCCCATTCCATTGAGTTGCATAGGACTCCATGGAGGGAATTACCGGTATTACCGGCACTGGTGTTACCAAGCCGGTAAAACCAACAGTGCTTCTTGCCAGCAGGGTGGTGGATATACCATCAGCTTCTAGCTTGAGGTGTTCCCTCCATCCTACTGGAAAACTTAAAGTTGTCCGGAAAAGTGCCAGTATACTTAATTATCTGCTTTTTATTTCTGGATTGGCCAATTTATAATGAGGCCCTTAGCCTCAACCACCTGCCCCTATCCATCTGAGATGTTTACCTGTTCTTTCTTGGCTGAACTGTTCCTTTCCTCCTTCAAATCTACAACTTTCCAACCTACCGCTTTTGAAGGAACCATCTGATGACCCAAATGTCCTAGAGAACTATTTACCAGTTTTCCTCCTTCCCCAATATTAAAAGGTATTTGAGTGGGCAGTCTCTGATCAAATCACTAAGTTCCTGGAGGATAATGCCCTAGGAGATCCATTTCAATCTGGCATACATAGTAGAAAATCCACCAAGATTGCATTTATGCATGCCTACAACTTTCCCTCTGATTCCCTCCACTCCAAACTTTCTTCAATATTCATCCTTTTGTATTTTTCTGCTACTTTAAACACTGTTGACCACTCCTTTCTCCTCCAAACTCTGCATGTCCACAGGTTATGTAAATCTGCTCTTGCCTGGATTGCTTCCTATCAAAAGGTTGCTACTTTAAAATCTCTGGGAATTTGCAATCCTCTGAAATCACCTCTCTTCATGTCAGCATCCCCTAAGATTCAGTCCTTGGACCTCTGCTCTTCACCCTCTTTAACCTTGTCATAGTAAGACTTATCTTGTCCTTCGGCATTCTTGACAGCTCTTGAATACTACCCTCCTTTCTCGTCTTCACCCAAAAACTTGAAAAGTTGTACTACCTGTTCCAGAGCAATTCATCACTTAATGGCTCCCCACTGCCTCATGCTGGCATCTTCAAAAACCGAGGTTTTCTTTCTCCCAGTTTCCAATTCCATCTCAACCCCTCCCCCCTTTCCTTTCTCCTTCACGCCTTTCCTTTTAGCTCCCTTGCAAAAGGCTCAAAGCCTCAGGCCCCTCTTTGATATAAAGCTCCAATGGCACTTATTCATCAATACTACACCTCTGTGTCTCATATTAACATTCTCACTATTCATAAAATGTGTCATTTTCCTATTCGCTACTCTAAAAAAACCTAAAATTTCTACTCTCATGCTCACTTAACTCGAGTATTGCTCTTGCCTACTCCTAAGTCTTCCTTTCTACTCCTTTCTTCGTCTAGAGAAACCCCTCCACTTTGCTACCTGTCCTATCTAAAACCTACCCAGACCCTCCCCACTTACCCCTTCGAACACTATGTTGTTTGAATCCTTGTGCACTATTGCACCTTTTAAAGTCCATTCTTCTAGTCTACAAAGATATCAATGTTCTTGCTCCTTGGTACCTGGCTGACTGTGACATCTCATTCTGCACTCAAACTCACTGTCTCATGTTCCCCAAGTGCCTCCTCTCGCTTCCACAGTTTCTCCCTAGTCACCCACTCCTTTGAAACACACTGTCCATCACAATCAAATGCAGCCCAATTGTGGATTTAAAATCTTTACTTAAACTTCACTTATTTGCTAATGTGGGAGTTCTTCCTGCTCTCTCACCCATCCTCCCTAATTGACCCCACCACTTCCTCCAGTGCAATATAATAAAGTATGAATGAAATTGTGTAAATGAATACAGTATTTCTTTTTAGTTTTAAGCACCAGCCACCCCTATACCCCAGGTTAATGCTAACATTGTAAGTCACCTCTTTCCTATATGTTATTGCTTTTGTTTTTTTTGTTTGTTATGTCCCTGGTCTCTGCCCAACTTTGTTACCACCTCCATGAACTGGCTCATCACTTGTTCTCATCATTGTACTATGGTATATGCACACATCTGTGGAATGCTTCTGCCTTCTGTAATTGTGTTACTGTACACCATTTCTGAAAGAAACACGTAATCCCCAGGCTTAAAATACAAACACATACAAATAAAAGTTGTTTTGTCATCTGCCTTAAACGTCCCGTTTGCTGGTATGTCCCCATTCTCCCTACCATTGCATGATTGCAAACCAAGATGTATACACTGGCATTGTTGGATACAAAAACTTGTCTTAAGTGCCATTAGGGCAGTGTCAGTTAGGTCCATCTAGTTGGCTTATGTGCCAATGTTAATGCAAAACATAACCTTTACTAATCCACTGTGGAAAACCCTCAGAACTCAAATCAGAAGAATTAAAAAGTTTAGGTTAAGCATTGAGCCCAATTGTGCATTGGAACAGTGAGAAGATTGTACCAGGAATATCAGATAATAACGATATCATGAATAAAACAAACCAAACATACCAAATTTACGGTCAGAAGCAAGGGGTAAAACGGGGGAATCACAAGAATTTAAAAACAAAGACAAAAAGAAAATGTCACCTACACATTATTAGTGAATCATAACATCTAAAATATCAAAAAATTAACATTGCTCTTGAAAGACCAAGTTATTTCCACAAGTCCTAGGAAAAGATACCAACCACCTGACTTGCAACCAATTATTGCTGTGGAGACCACTAAGTGTCTGCCCCTTATAACTAAGTGTCTCCAGAAATTAAGGGTAATGTCGATATAGTCCGCCCATGCTAGTGAAGCAACTGTTGTGATAAATGATGGTATAAAAGGGGGCCCAAAAGCTAGTGATCATTCAGGGTTAAGTAATAACATGAATTTAGAATTGAAAAGATAGTGATATAAAAGAGATGGTGCCAGGTAAGGGGGAGCTTACCCTGTTCCTGGTTTTATGACACCTATAATAATGAATATCAATCAGTCATGATACACAATATCTCAATATCTTCCTGATTGAAAAGGTATTCAAAGAATGGCAACATATTTATTTATTCGCATTTGTGATGCGCGCACCAGCCCGGAGGCATTGTGGTGCTTGTTACAGACAGATTTCTTAATTACAGGTAAGGTGAACAATTGCAATTTTCAGTACAGGCAAGAAAGAGAGCAGTGCATACAGTGGTTTAGATGAAGAGGGAGGTTTTGAGTTTTTTTCGGAAAGCAAGGAGAGACTTTTCTGCTCTGATATCTGAGGGTAGTGCGTTCCATAACTTGGCGACTATGTAAGGGAAGCCTAACCCGCTAGCTTTGTCCCTGTTTATGTATGGGGTGTATAGTTGGTTAGCATAGCGAGTCCTGGTAGGTCATGTAGAGGTGGATTTTGTTATTGTCTCTGATGGATATGATGGTGCTGTGAAAGTGAGGCATTTCTGGGCGAGGGTGAGGATTTTGAAAGTGATGCGCTCTTTAACCGGGAGCCAGTGAGCTTCCTGTCTGGCATGGGAAATATGTTCCCTTTTAGGAATGCTTACAGCTGTTCATAACACATTGTTCTGCATGATTTGGAGTCGGTTTTGATTTTTTGCAGATGTACCTGCTAGGAGGGCATTGCAATAGCCTAGTTTAGCACCAATAGTAGTTCTAGCTATTGATAGACAGTAGGGCTTGGATAGGTATCGTTTTATTGCGTTTATGAGCTTTGTGGTGTGTGCCGAGGTGGAGGTGGTGGTTCTGACCTGCTTAGTCATGGATATCGTATAGTCTATGTAGACCCCTAGGGTCTTTACAGATGTGGAGAGGGAGATGATCGTATTATCAATGGTGAAGTTGGAGTACAGCTTGTCAAGTTTGGCTAATATCATTTTACAGAAAGGCAGAACAAATCATCCCTATACACCTACTATCAATCCAAGTGGTGGGGACAGTTTGAAATTGCCAGCTAACGTTAAAGGCACCATTCCTGAGCTATTTAATAAAAAAAAAAACTTGCCTGAATGCACTGACGAACATACGGAGGTGATACTTCCAGCTGAACAGAACGCAAGCCGACCACTGGATGCTACATCCTTTGACGACATTGACAATAATTCGTTATTGGATTTATGCCTGTCCATACAAAAATCTATGGCCCCTCCTCCTAATTCAGGAGAATTAGGGATTATCGAGATGGGGACTGCCAAGAAAGCTGCAAGTATAACAGTGGAGGCTCAAGTGCTACAACCTGCCAATTCCCCTCAGAGAACTTTATGTTCTGGGCGACTGTCTGAATCACCAAATCTACTGATCGACTTAGAGGAGCTAGAGCAAAGTAAGGCCGACCAACCTAGTGAACTTTCACAATTAAACTCTGCAGCTATTACTGAGATACAGGCGTCCTTATCCTCTCTCCAATTTGCCCTAAAAATTCTCCTAAAACTATGCGGTAGAATACACGTGAATACAATTCTACAGTTGAATCTCCCCGTTCCAGATTTAGATCATGAAGTAGGTCATGTAGAGGTAAAGGAGCCTCAGATTCCATCTAGCCCAATTAACGTCGAGGGGAACGAACACCCGACAAATGAAGGAAATTCTCGCCTGACCAAGAAACAGCGTAGAATGGCGAAAAGAGCAGCCTTAAGAAATGTTCCGGTAGAGGTGGCCTCTCCACTACCAAATACAGCAATTCCACAACAGAAATCTAAAAAGGCTAGAAAAAGGGCTCTTAAAAGAAAGAAAAACCGAAATAAAGGTCCGGGTACACTCACCAGCTGGATATTGACGGAAAAATCCAAAGAAATTTCCGCAGTGAGCAATGCTAGCCTAGACTCTATTCTTACAGAAAATCATTCAATTGACAATCAGTTTTCCACCCCTCAAAGGAATAATCCTAATAGTACATTTGAAAGCATGGAAACTGATAGGGATACACCGGCTCCAGCAAAGGAAGAGAATAGAGAAGGAAATAGGATTTGCATTGTGAAGAATCTGAATCAACAATGCCGTGGCAAATGGCTTCCTCGGACAGGCATGCTCGAGAAACTTCACCTAATACCTCAATTAAGAGTTATTAGGTCTGAGGATTTCTCATTTGTTGAGCCTTTATGTACCACTAACCCTAATGTTACAGCGCTGCATTGTACGGTCCTGGCCTCAGCTCAGCTGATCCGTAAGCATAAAGTCAATTTAGCGCAAGTAGGATTGGGGGTAGATGTGAATCCTGACGATGTAGACCCTCTGATCAAAGAAGCTCCAGAGTCTACTAAAACTGACAATAAAACTAAACCACCTCCTCTTGCTGGGACCAAAGTCCAAATGAGTGACATCCAGAACACCCTAAAATGGCTCGCAGAGGCTTTGCCCACGGTTATAAATCTACCCTGAACTTGCTCATTACTATCCTGGAATACCAGGGGTTTCAAACATATTACCGCAACTAATGGTTCATTACCTTTCATTATGAACTATGCCTTTTTTCTGCTGCAGGAAACTTGGCTAACCGCCCCAATTATAATAGATGGGTATAAATTGTACCACACTTTTGCCAAAAAAGGCCAAAAGGGAAGACCTTTTGGGGGGATGTTGATCGGTGTAAGTAAAACTATAGCATCCAGTGAAATTACTAACGATCATGAGGATAATATTAATGCGGTGGAGGTGATTATACCGATCAAAAATAGTCAGACGAAACTCTTGCTGGTCAATGTTTATAATCCATACGATGCATCAATGAGTGATCAAATACAAGATAGACTACACGATTTACTCACTAAGTGGACGAATGAACACCAAAATAATTTTTTTGTTATTGCTGGAGATTTCAATTGCGCCATCAAAGGGGATGGTGGTACATCTAATAACAAATATTTACACCCATATCCCCTCATGCTTCAGAATTATAGCGATAAAGAAGCGGAGAAGTGGTTGTGTTTTATGAAGAGCTGGGACTTGGAATGTCTAAACGGTCGAACTATGAGCGACCGCCCGGGACATTATACTTGGAAAGCAGGTACTGCTCGCCGCACTCTTGATTACTGTTTCATTAGCCCGGAGGTGGCTTCCCTGGTTAATGACATGGAAATAATAGACAATGACTGGAGTGATCATAGAGGCCTGAGTTTAAGTCTGAAATGTGATCCGGTATCTCCTTCAACAATAGCTATAGGAAGTGTGTTGGTTAATCATGCTGGTTCACGATTAATATGGTCTGAGAAAAATATAGCTAAAGCATGTCAAGATTGTGGTGAATGGGATGCTGATTATCACACTATGTTTGTTAACCTCTCAATAGAACAACTCAAAGGGTGGATTTATAATTTTACGGGTAAGTATGCTACAAAAAAATCATTACTTGTTATTAGAGAACAGGGCTCGACTGAGGTTTATGACAAAACAATTCGTGATGCTAAGCGTACTCTGAGAGGGGAGATACGTAGAATCAGAGCCCACTCCCATCTAATTATGGATACACATACTAAGATCAGAAAGATAAAAAATAGGTATTGGACATGGTTAAAATACTGGAACAGATCTAAAAAATTGGTAAACTGGCAAAAAACTGTGAAGACTATTTGCTCGAGAAATCCCTGGAACATCTGGGCACCTCTAGGAGAAGCTAGGGGAATCAGGGTAACTCCCCAAATAAACCCGATTGATGCGGAGGAATGGGTAAATTTTTTGGAAACGCGTAATGGTATGACAGCAGCTAACCCCGGAACTCTTCCAACCATCTCTTTAGTTCCAAAGCCGTTTCCTATTTCCCTAGAAGACCTGATAGGTAAGATTACTAAACTTAAATCCACCCGAGCCCCGGGGCCTAACGGTCTCTCTAATTTACTTATGAAGAGTAACCCAGTTTTCTGGGCTAACCTTTTGAAAATCCTCTTTGAAAAAGTCTTAAAAGAGGGAGTAATACCTGAGACCTGGCAAAGAGCAATTTTAGTGCCTATTTTTAAGAAAGGCAATAGATCTGATCCTGCCAATTACCGTTTGCTATCTATGTTAGATTGCTCTGGTCAATTATTTGCCTCCTTACTGTTACAGAAATTACAATCTTGGACTGAAACGGAAGGGATTCTGGACCGCTTTCAAAGCGGATTCAGATTTGGTTACTCTACCACTCACAATCTTTTCATCATGAACAGCCTTAGAGATAAAGCCCTACTCCCCAATAATCCGCCACTGTATGCCTTATATATAGATTTTAAGGCAGCGTTTGACATGGTTAATAGAGAGAAGCTATGGAGGAAGCTTAGGGGCCTGGCGTGCCCTGAAGGCTTGCTCCATTATCTGCAACTCCTACACCATAACACCACAGTCCAGTTGAGGCTTGACGGAAGTGGATCTACAACTAGGGTGATAGAGCAAACAAGAGGGGTGAAACAAGGCTGTGTCACCGCACCCATGCTATACAATTTGTTTGTCTCTGATATTCCAAAATGTATCAGAGAGGTGAGTAACTGCCCTCCTAAAGTTGGCTCCCAACACTGCTTAATTCTGGCGTACGCAGATGATGTGGTTATTTTTGACCACACATTTAGTGGCATCCTACGCTCGGCCGAGCGACTTTGGGAGTATGCGGAGGAGAATGAACTCACAATTAATCACACGAAAACAGAGTTGATCCTATATAGTCATGGCAAAGTGAGCCGCCCCAGAATGACTATAAGAGAGCCGCCCCAGAATGACTATAAGAGATCAGGAAATTCAATATACCCATAGCTATAAATACCTGGGAGTTGAATTTGACTCTAAGGGAAATTCCCAATCATGTGTACAAGCCCGCAAAACAAAAGCAGCACAACTTACCTCTATGATATATCAGTTCACTCGTAAGAAGAGTGGATATTCCATGTGGGCAGCCCGCCAACTTTATATCCAGTGCCTGATACCCACGGTAATCTATGGACTGGAAGCCCTAGTTAACCTTAATTTGGACTGGCTGCAGAAACTGGAAGGACGTTTTTGGCGAAAGCTGTTGGGATTGCCACCGGGAATACCTATGGCGATACTAAGATTAGAGCTAGGTTTACCCTCTCTAAAAGCTCTGGTCTTGAAGAAAAGAGCCGAGGTCTATATTAAGATGCATACTAACCCGATTAATCCCCTTTTGATAACCGTGAAAGAAGAAATCGACAGGAATAAGCAGGCCCGTTTTGCGAGAGAAATGAATGCACTATTTAAGGCGATAGAATGGATCCCTAACTGGGAGGACAATTTTATAAATCTAAAGTCCCAAATGGCAGAACGACTTAAAATTTGGGACTGGCAAGACAATTTTAGTCATCTTGCGAGTCTTCCCAGTTACGGATTTATAACTCATGTTTTATATACCTTCAGGAGAGCACAAGGATATCTCAACCTTTGCCCCTCGGCTAATTTAAGACGCTTCCTATTACTCCTACGTATCAACCATCTACCAGTCCTAGCGGTGTTGGGCCCTGAACGGGCCATTTCTAAAACAGAGCGTTTTTGCAGGGTATGTAAGAATAAAGACTTACCTGAAACTGCAAGACACGTTCTCACACTATGCCCTAGATTGGGATTAACTTACATAAAACATTATAGCAGATACTTACACAATCTCGACCATATTAAGTCCAAAGACTTCTGGATAGCATGTATTAACACTTTGAATCCTAGCCTACATTTGGCCTTATATAGAGTATGGTATACAGTTAAGGGAATACTAGAAATTTGAAGGCTAGCTTACTCTCTTTGCATCAATAAATAATAAATGAGCCTTTACATGCTATCACATGAAATCACATGAAACTGCACGAAAGTTAACTTCTGGCTATAACCTGTGACATTTTTAATAAGAATGAATATGAACATGATTTTAAACGTTTTTTTCTTTTCTTCATTTTAATGATGAATTGCTGTTTAAAAATTGCTGTTTAATAATTAAAAAAAATCTTTTTAGACTTATGTGTAAAGTTTTTGTTTTTAAAAAACTGTATCACATTAAAAAATAAATAAATAAATATCATTTTTTGACCTAGTATGATAATTTCATTCTTCTTCCCAATGAGGCAGAGGCCATTAGTCACCATCCAGTGCATTTTATGGTGAAGCGCTTCAGCGTCTTTGTTGCATGAGCCAGAGAGTGGTAGGAATACCTGGGTATCGTCAGCCTAGTTAGCATCCGCGATACGGCATCAGGATTCTTGAAGAGGGGCTTTGTGAACAAGTTGTACAATGTGGGTGCTGTGCAAGAGCCCTGTGGGACTCCACAGTGGATGGTGGTGGGGGCTGCGTTAGCTATGTTAGAAAATACTTTCATTGCACTGCCTTCCAGGAAGGAGGTAACCAGAGAGCTGCTTCTTTGGAGAAGTTAGCTGAATGGGTGAGGTGTGAGGTGAGTGTCTTATGATCCACCAGATCGAAGGCAGCCTAGAGGTCTAGGAGTAACAAGAGGGCTGGCTTGCCTTTATCCATGATTTGGGTGATCTGTTTTTTAGGTCCTCCAAGGCTGTTTAAGTGATGTGTCCTTTGCAAAAGCCATATTGCCTTGACCCGAGAATGGAGTGGGCTTCAAGGAAGAGTTGGATTTGGCTGTGGGCAGCTTTATCCAAGATCTTAAGGAGGAAAGGCACAGTTGTTATGGGTTGGTAGTTATTGGGCTATGAGGGGTCTAGGGTGGGCTTTTTTAGAAGGGGGCTTAGTTGGACTGATGGACTGAGTTGTCTTGATTATGAATAATGGATGAACGCTGAGCGTCTAACTGGGACTGCGCAAACTTGATAGTCGATGCCTTCCTCACCTGAAAAATAATCAGTATATTGCGATATGTAGAAGTCGCGGGTCTTGAGGGCAGGGTTAACACAATGAAGGCATATTAAAAAGACAACGGTCGATACCTGAGATCAGTAAATGTTTCCCAGCTGCAGAAACAGCATGTGTCTGTTTGGAGCTACCCAAAAAATATATTGGGATGCTGGTAATCGGTTTATTGTAGGAATACGTTGATTTCTATATAAAGAAGAAAGGGGGGCAATTTAATGGCTGCATGTTGAGAACGAAGAATAACATGAAGAATATCAAACTAAGTATGCTTTAAGTGTTACCTCTGAAAAAAAAGACTGTCAACAACAATGGTAGTATTAAATAAAGTGTATTGAAGTAAATGATCAGAAAACTCCAGTGTATGATATGGAATGATGGTCATAAATGAGTAGTAAAGTACTGGTAGAATGAAATAAAGAAAAATAAAGAGCAAATTGATGGCTGCAAGTAAGTGATATGATTAATGTGATTAGCGAGTAAGCATGGTTTAATGCCTCTGCAAGGGTTATTGAGTAAAAATGTCCCAATATCAAATTAATAAAGCAGAAAATAATTGTTATAGAAATCGACTTAATTCCTTCAATACACTGATTACCAGCATCCCGATTCACACATGGGACTTGTCCCATCCTGATACAGATGTGGCATCGTGTTTGTTTACATATGACATCATGTATCCAATATGCATGACGTCATCATGTGCGAACGTCACTGGACGTGACAATCCGCAACGAAAGAAACAGGCTGTATTTGTAGCGGTCCGCCATTTCCGATGGCCGCACGACAATTGTTTGAGGGATTAATCCCAAGATTATATTCTGCCTATTTTAGGTAAGGACATGGCATCCTCTTAATTTCGTTTGTTTATTTTACTTATGCTACTCATCAGTAGACATGATAGGAAACATTTCTGGACATTATGACATGATCAGGGTTGATATTTATATATTCATATACTTTGGGTACCACCATGGTTATGACTAACTGGAGGAATCATTACAATTGTTAGTATCAGTTTGGCTATTGGTCACAAGGGATTCTCGCTGAGGCCCCAGATTGGGGGACATAAATGTGGGAACCAACTGAGAATCATTATCTACATGCCAGGTTGTGAGTACTCTTTCACCTGATTTCTGAAGGGTTACGGTTTATGATTAGCATTGGTTTAACATATTACAACACGAGAGGAAGCTGACATTAATAATTAGACTAAGCTTTATGATAGGGTTATTAGAAACCATCTCATTAGTGCATATTAGACCCTAAGCCATATTTCGCTCCTACTTATCATAGGTGATATACGTATCCATCCAATTAACATCCCGCACTGGATTTGGAGAATTGAATTACTATATGCTCCAAACGGACATAGACACAGGCTGTTGCTGCGGGTGGGAAACATTACTGATCTCGGGTATGGACCTTTGTCTTTTTAACAAAGAGTGGTTTGGTAGTCCCACAAATACATGCTGGACTCCAGATGTATGTATTCCAATCAGTATCCCAGAACATGGGAAATGTATTGCTGAGCAACAAACAAACATCCTGGCATTGAACAGACTATGTAATCCATATAATTGATTCAGATAAATCATAAACAATGTCAGATGCAAAACAGTCTTTGTTATTAGCACTATTTTCTCACGGGAACTACTTTGTTCAAAATACATGAACTATCCCTTTAAATCATTTATGTGTATGTTGGGACGATTTTTGTTTAAAATTGAAGCTTTATTGCTAGAAAAAATTATTGTGTTGCAGTTGGCTGACCTTTAGCGCATATTCAAAAAGAGGTGGGGAGCCAACAAATTTCCTTATGCGCCTTAAAAATGCTTGGTACTCTATTCATTCACTTTAAGTGTTGATGTAGAAATAGAATGTTATATTATGTGTTGTTGTTGTTATTTCAGTACATTGGAGTATTTTTATATATTGAGAACAAAAGTCAATTCTAAGTTATACTGGTTTTGTATATCTGTATTTTATGTCAAGCTGTCTCTTCATTCTTGTGTTAGATGTTTTATGGTGTGAAAAGATTCTTGTAAACTGAAACACACGGTATTAATAAAAAAATAAAAATCCAAAGTAAATTATACAAATAATATGAAACCAAAGATACAGAGAGCCAATCCCAATCTGAACAGTCAAACTATTATGTTTGAACAGTCAGACAAATGTGCCATGTGCCAACACATGTTTCAACCTGTGCGGTCTTACTCAGGGCACACAGAAATATACCAAAATTAATTCACCCATTGGTGTCCATAGGGATTAGCATTATTGGATATATCACTGCTAACATAGGCATTATTAGTATGAGACAGTAAAGAAAAACAATGAGAAATGCATGGGTAAGGGGGGAAAGAAGAAAGAAAAAAACACAAATATTGCCATAAGTGAATGTCCATTATAGAGTTATTTATTCAACTGATATTCATTTGCATATTGTCTGAGCGCAAAACTTTTAGAGTGTTAGAGAACAAATGGTTCCATCAAATCATCCCATCATACATGCAATAATACATCAAACTAGTTATTAGATCTCTGCCGCCTAGAGAAGTGTGGGATACCATGCACGTTTTTTTTTAATTTTATTTTTAAAAAGGCTATTAGGAAAATTAGGAAAATTCCACTGGTTTAGGAACTCCCATTCCTCGGTCTGCTGGAATTAGAATTCTCCTGGCAATGATCACGTTCACATTCTCATGGTATTATGAAAACATGCTAATCTAATGATGCCTTTCATTTAAGGACATACCGTACAGTTCAGAGTATCCAAATGCCTATTCAAGAACGTTTGTTGCAACTTTTGCCCTTTAACCTGTTTTGTCTAATTGGTACTGATTCATGGAATTGCATGCAGTTGTCGTTTAATGTAAGGGCAGCATACAGATAATCTATAAATTTTATAACTACACAGTGGCACTGCATGCTCTATTGTTCTTACCATTGTTTGGTATCGGATTCGGTATATGGCTTCTCGTTGTGCAAAGCCCTTCTGGGTCCTTTGAAATTGATGAATAGGTCATTAGGTCGTACAATGCATTTTTGGAACGCAGTTTACTGGAGCGCCGTAATCATTGGCCTGAAATAGGGGGAGTGGACATATCAGGCACAGTGTTCCACAACTTGTACATTCACATTGCATATGGCTGATACATTTAGTACAACGTCTTACTCTTATTGACTGTTGTGACACTCTAGCGTTATGCAAAACCATGTATTTAGTGCCTTGGGTCCTTTAATAGTGATAACTAGGTCAGTATGTTGCACAGTGCATTTTGGATCATCGGTGTACTGGTGAGCCGTGATCATTTACCTAAAGTAAGGTTAGTAACACAGGATGTGTATCCGGCATAGTGTTCCACAGCATGTACTACAAAATGTATATGGTTGATACATTTAGCGATCTTACCCTTATTGACTGTCGTAGCAGTCCAACGTTAGGGTATGCCGCCTATGTACCATCCTCTATTGTTTTTGCCTCAAATTAGTTGGTGAGCAGTTAAAGGGGCAGCATTCTTTCCATTACAGGAAGTTTGTGGTTTGCAAGTTATGCTGAAAAAATACACCATGGATATTAGGCCTAATGAACAATGAAGTCTTCCATACTATCTCTATATTTGTTGTATGATGCCGGCTTTTCCTGGTGCATATTGCTTAGCCATATATGTATGGTCCGAAGCCTCCGTTTCCTTGCACTAATCCCAATAGGCACAGCAACCAGTCATCTGGTATGCTTTCACTGGATTTTGATGGCGTTCAAGGTCTGGCCACGTGTTTTTTTACGTTTCACGTGATCTGTCTGGTAAATGGTTATGTTCACCTTTTCTTTTTATCATTGTTCTTTCAGTAATTGCTCTCCCTGCGCACTTTTTCTTGTGGTATTCTGTACACTTCCAATATATTTTATCTTTTCTTACTAATTCTCTGCTATACATGTAACCCTCATGTATTAATTGTTCTCCTCCTCTCTGCGACTTCACATACTCGATGGCGTTGCTCATTTTGTATCTACAATAACGAAAACCACATTTTATTTTTTTGTCCATGTACAACATACAGATTACACTTATTATACACTTCCTCTCATTTCTATATTTTTATTAAATAATACCTGTATATATGTCACGCAGTTACACTGTATTTTTCTTAGTTGTCTCTTACCTCCGTTTCTGTCACGCAATGCCTGTTTGATCTCAACCGTCATCTGTTTGTCACTGTTCACTTAAGGTGCTTTACTCTTGCCTTTTACTCACTCATTTAACCCTCAGTATATCGTTATTTTATGTGCTTTTGGCCACTCATAATGCGTATAATTTATGTATTTGTTGCAGAGGGTGCGAGGGTTGCATGGATAGTAGGGGGGCTGGTGGGGGAACCCCCCATGACAACATCATTTTTTAAGACAAGTTAACCCTAACATTTCGGCATTGGGTTAACACTTTTTTCTTTTGAAAATGTTGTTTCGATGGACATTTCAATTATAATTATCTAATGACGACAACTTTACATTCCACATTTTTTTTCTCGAAAAAGTTGTTCGTCGGTAAAATATTTTCGGTAATATCACTATAAACCATTTTAACCATCCCAAGCCATGTACAGTCACCTACCTTTCACGTAACTCTTTCTCTTCTGACCACTACTTCTCCCCCCCTCCATGACCAGCCTTCCCATTCTTGTGGGAACTCTAGTGACCTAGTCTTTCTCCCATCTAAGTTCTCCTCCTCTGATCGCTCCATTGTCCCCTCACCCACTGATCACTCCATTATTCACTTTAACATTTCTGTCACTCTACCCTTTACTCCCACTCCCCCCTTATCAATGACCAAAAGGAAATTCAAGCAGGACTCTTTTGCCCCTTACCTTAATGATGTAAGGCACTCTCACTTGTCTATTTTCCCCTATTCATGCCTCTTCCACTAGGTGTGCATTTGTGACTTTCACTATGCATTTATGACTCCCTTTCATCATCACCATCCTGCAAGCAGATCAGCACCTTCAGTTTAGTCTTCAGATCTGAGTTGACTCAAGATCTAGACTCTCAAATCAAACATGCTTCAATGACCTACAATGTTGGTGCAAATCACAAACACCCACCCTTCTCCTAATATACAAATCTCTTTTGCTGTCCTCACCAATGCACAGGACTCTGCCAAATCCTCCTAATTAACAATCTTAATTTCCTCCCTTCGCAATTAGTCCTGCTAGGCTTCATATAGTCATAAACCTTTGCTCACACCCTGTGAAGCTAACATGAAGCAAGACACAGACAACAGACTTAAGTTCAAACAAATAATATGTATCAACTTAAATGTCAGGATGATAGAAGGCCTAACTTGCCTATACTAAGGTGGGATGTCCCTACATGAACAAAACTAAAGAGAGTCTGAGGGCTTATTCCGAGTTAGGAGGTAGCCATGGTGCTATTAGCGCCATGGCTGCCTCCAAACCCGGGTCCGGTCTGGCAGATCGGGGACTTACTGAGTCATTCTGACCTTGGAGGACCCGGTAGGTCCCCATTCTGTAGACCATTCCCCATTCCCATTTGAGCCCCCATAGAGCTCCTTGGGAATGGGGAAGGCGCTAATTATGGGCCCGCAAATAGTGGGCCCATTATTAGCACCCGGGTCCTTTAGCGGGACCCGCAAAGGACATGTGGTCAGACCACACGTCCTTTGCGGCTCCCGCTAAGGGACCTCAGAATTGGGCGCTAAGGGTTTAGCGGCACCGGTCTCCTTACCGGTGACAGTTAACTCTTACCACCCAACTCGGAATGAGGCCCTGAGTCAAAGAGTTAATCTTAAAAGTCTGTCTGTGTCCAGAACCCATGCTTGTCCTCACAACTAAAGCTAAATAGTGTGTAGGATGTCAATATTCAAAGAAATGGCGATCAACAAAATGTTCTGACCAAAGTTCCATATCCCAGCTCATCCTCAGCTTCCCTACCCCAAGTTCTAGAAAGTTCCACAAAAAAGTCTTTAAGATTTTACTTTGTTCAAGATTAAATAGTTCCACAAACTCCTCAGAGTTCCCTTCCTTTAAGTTCAAAGTAACACAGTTCAAAGAAAAGGGGTCTTGAGGCCCTGTCCTCAAGATGGTAGTTATAGTTCATAAAGCCTCAGGGATCCCTTCCCCAAGACTTCAACGTAGCAACCAATGGACGATTCACTCTTGTTAAAGTTCAACTTAACTCTGGGTCAACCCAAGCCTCCTTCTGGTTTGCATCACAGCTCACTTTTCTTAGTAGTCTTTGCAGTGTCTTTATCTTCCACAATGTAGGGCTCACTGGCCTAGGTGCAGTTGTCAGACCACACAGTCCACCTATCAAAGGTTGCACAACCGCGGCCCCTTGGCACTCCAGCCCACACAGGTTTCTCTGAAATTGCCTCTGTGTATAAGGGAATGTTTCCTTAGGTTCGCCTTGTTGGTCTCTTGGCTCTGCCATACACCTTTTGCCAGTCTGTGGCATTGTCGCACAGCATTTATTCCCAAAGTTCACGCCCACCTTTGGTTGCACTCTAACACTTATTTATTTCCCCATACGTGGCTTTCATATGGGTTTTTTTCCGTTTAGCCTTTATTGATTCTTGATT
Organism: Ambystoma mexicanum; assembly: GCF_040938575.1. Taxonomy (NCBI): domain Eukaryota; kingdom Metazoa; phylum Chordata; class Amphibia; order Caudata; family Ambystomatidae; genus Ambystoma; species Ambystoma mexicanum. The sequence continues at coordinate 654,059,911 of NC_090925.1, forward strand.
TTGCTTAGAAAGTTATTAATATTCAAAATGAGTTTAAATTTTGTATTTTCAGTCAATTCGATATTTAACCTACTTGATTTATCACTGTTGTAAGCTTTCATTCAGTTCATTGGTCGATATGCATTGGGCAACGCTGTTTAAAACTTCCATTTAGTTCGGTATTCAATATATATAGTTTTGATTTTGGTTTCAACCTCCATTCAATTCAAAATTCAAAATGTGCAGTTTAGCAGTATTTGAAAACTTTCACTCAGTTTGGTAATCAATATATATATAGGTTAGCGTTATTGGGAAACTTCCATTCAGTTTGGTATGTAACATGTATCTAATTTTGCTGTGAAGCTTTCATACGAATCTTCATTCATTGTAAGCAGCCCCCCAGAGCACCCTGTTTTCCGAGTGTCTTTTCCCCACCACTCACTGGTCTGCTGCGTCTACTTCTGGTGGCTCTTGCTGCTCATTTCAACTCCTTAGACTGGTGCCCTGACCTTGGCGAGCCACGCTTGCATGCCGCTTTCACTTCTGCGAGCACCACCAACTTTGTTGCCTCTGATTGGATGTGGACAGCATCCGCTCTCTCTATTTTGTTCACTAGCAGCTCCCAGCTGCTCTGACTCTGCCACAGAGGCTCCCCACCACAGAGATATCTTCCGGTGTCCTGGTCAAACTTCAGATCCCACCACGGCTGCCTCCACATGGAAAGGGTCCCCATGTCTATCTAACAAAGGCCTCCCGTTTGCTCTCTTTCTCTCTTCACTGGTCTCCTTTTGTACGCCTGCAGCCAGTTGACAGACTGCAGGTGAGGATGTCTAATTAGACTTGCCTGACTCTGATTAAGAGCACATGCCTGACCTCACCAAACCTTGCAGGCTTCCTCCTCGTCTCAGTACCAAAGTGGTAAAAATAGGGTGTGGTGTTCCTCACTCTTAGTCTCCTCTTCCTCATCCCAGTACTTCCAAATGTTAAATGTGGGGAATTGACGGGAGAGGTCTTGCAATACCCCATAAATATTGGGGGAGGTTTAGTTTGGTCACAATTAGGGAAAGGGGGGATAACATGTCTCGCCCATGGGTACCCCACTCCCAATCTCTGAGGACCCTCCCCCCAGGTGATCTTCCCTCGCTTCTCCACCACCAGGGTCGGGATCCAAGAGCGATGGCCTTTTCCTGGCCACCTGAGAAGAGGATCCAGGGGGTTTGGGAGTCAGAATAACCTCAGGTTTCTCACACCCCCAACCCAATTGTATAGCCCTACTCCCCTGCTGCTAATGACAATGCTCACTTATTTTCCTTTAACATATCTAAAATCCATGACACTCTCACAGCCCTCCACTCTCTTCATCTCTATACTCATTCAACCACCACCTTTTAACCCAACTCTTCTACTCACAATTACTTCTCCCCTGCCTATCCTACCAAATTAGTTCCCATACTTTGCAGTGCAAAACCATCTTGTGTTCCAATTGACCAGTTTGCTCCTCAAACAGGAAATACTTAGGCCCTTATTTCTAGTTTGCCGGCATCCCGCTGGGATTACAAGTGGGATACCAGCAAACTGCAGTAACGTTTCTGCCACTTGGTCTGCAGGAATAACTGACAGATTCCAAGTGGCGGAAACACCTGTAAATCCCCATTCCATTGAGTTGCATAGGACTCCATGGAGGGAATTACCGGTATTACCGGCACTGGTGTTACCAAGCCGGTAAAACCAACAGTGTTTCTTGCCAGCAGGGTGGTGGATATACCATCAGCTTCTAGCTTGAGGTGTTCCCTCCATCCTACTGGAAAACTTAAAGTTGTCCGGAAAAGTGCCAGTATACTTAATTATCTGCTTTTTATTTCTGGATTGGCCAATTTATAATGAGGCCCTTAGTCTCAACCACCTGCCCCTATCCATCTGAGATGTTTACCTGTTCTTTCTTGGCTGAACTGTTCCTTTCCTCCTTCAAATCTACAACTTTCCAACCTACCGCTTTTGAAGGAACCATCTGATGACCCAAATGTCCTAGAGACCTATTTACCAGTTTTCCTCCTTCCCCGATATTAAAAGGTATTTGAGTGGGCAGTCTCTGATCAAATCACTAAGTTCCTGGAGGATAATGCCCTAGGAGATCCATTTCAATCTGGCATACATAGTAGAAAATCCACCAAGATTGCATTTATGCATGCCTACAACTTTCCCTCTGATTCCCTCCACTCCAAACTTTCTTCAATATTGATCCTTTTGTATTTTTCTGTTACTTTAAACACTGTTGACCACTCCTTTCTCCTCCAAACTCTGCATGTCCACAGGTTATGTAAATCTGCTCTTGCCTGGATTGCTTCCTACCAAAAGGTTGCTACTTTAAAATCTCTGGGAATTTGCAATCCTCTGAAATCACCTCTCTTCATGTCAGCATCCCCTAAGATTCAGTCCTTGGACCTCTGCTCTTCACCCTCTTTAACCTTGTCATAGTAAGACTTATCTTGTCCTTCGGCATTCTTGACAGCTCTTGAATACTACCCTCCTTACTCGTCTTCACCCAAAAACTTGAAAAGTTGTACTACCTGTTCCAGAGCAATTCATCACTTAATGGCTCCCCACTGCCTCATGCTGGCATCTTCAAAAACCGAGGTTTTCTTTCTCCCAGTTTCCAATTCCATCTCAACCCCTCCCCCCTTTCCTTTCTCCTTCACGCCTTTCCTTTTAGCTCCCTTGCAAAAGGCTCAAAACCTCAGGCCCCTCTTTGATATCAAGCTCCAATGGCACTTATTCATCAATACCACACCTCTGTGTCTCATATTAACATTCTCACTATTCATAAAATGTGTCATTTTCCTATTCGCTATTCTAAAAAAACCTAAAATTTCTACTCTCATGCTCACTTAACTCGAGGATTTTGCTCTTGCCTACTCCTAAGTCTTCCTTTCTACTCCTTTCTTCTTCTAGAGAAACCCCTCCACTTTGCTACCTGTCCTATCTAAAACCTACCCAGACCCTCCCCACTTACCCCTTCGAACACTATGTTGTTTGAATCCTTGTGCACTATTGCACCTTTTAAAGTCCATTCTTCTAGTCTACAAAGATATCAATGTTCTTGCTCCTTGGTACCTGGCTGACTGTGACATCTCATTCCCTCTGCACTCAAACTCACTGTCTCATGTTCCCCAAGTGCCTCCTCTCGCTTCCACAGTTTCTCCCTAGTCACCCACTCCTTTGAAACACACTGTCCATCACAATCAAATGCAGCCCAATTGTGAATTTAAAATCTTTACTTAAACTTCACTTATTTGCTAATGTGGGAGTTCTTCCTGCTCTCTCACCCATCCTCCCTAATTGACCCCACCACTTCCTCCAGTGCAATATAATAAAGTATGAATGAAATTGTGTAAATGAATACAGTATTTCTTTTTAGTTTTAAGCACCAGCCACCCCTATACCCCAGGTTAATGCTAACATTGTAAGTCACCTCTTTCCTATATGTTATTGCTTTTGTTTTTTTTTTGTTTTGTTATGTCCCTGGTCTCTGCCCAACTTTGTTACCACCTCCATGAACTGGCTCATCACTTGTTCTCATCATTGTACTATGGTATATGCACACATCTGTGGAATGCTTCTGCCTTCTGTAATTGTGTTACTGTACACCATTTCTGAAAGAAACACGTAATCCCCAGGCTTAAAATACAAACACATACAAATAAAAGTTGTTTTGTCATCTGCCTTAAACGTCCCGTTTGCTGGTATGTCCCCATTCTCCCTACCATTGCATGATTGCAAACCAAGATGTATACACTGGAATTGTTGGATACAAAAACTTGTCTTAAGTGCCATTAGGGCAGTGTCAGTTAGGTCCATCTAGTTGGCTTATGTGCCAATGTTAATGAAAAACATAACCCTTACTAATCCACTGTGGAAAACCCTCATAACTCAAATCAGAAGAATTAAAAAGTTTAGGTTAAGCATGGAGCCCAATTGTGCATTGGAACAGTGAGAAGATTGTACCAGGAATATCAGATAATAACGATATCATGAATAAAACAAACCAAACATACCAAATTTACGGTCAGAAGCAAGGGGTAAAACGGGGGAATCACAAGAATTTAAAAACAAAGACAAAAAGAAAATGTCACCTACACATTATTAGTGAATCATAACATCTAAAATATCAAAAAATTAACATTGCTCTTGAAAGACCAAGTTATTTCCACAAGTCCTAGGAAAAGATACCAACCACCTGACTTGCAACCAATTATTGCTGTGGAGACCACTAAGTGTCTGCCCCTTATAACTAAGTGTCTCCAGAAATTAAGGGTAATGTCGATATATATATATATATATATATGCTCGAGAAATCCCCGGAACATCTGGGCACTTCTAGGAGAAGCTAGGGGAAGCAGGGTAACTCCCCAAATAAACCCGATTGATGCGGAGGAATGGGTTAATTTTTTGGAAACGCGTAATGGTATGACAGCAGCTAACCCCGGAACTCTTCCAACCATCTCTTTAGTTCCAAAGCCGTTTCCTATTTCCCTAGAAGACCTGATAGGTAAGATTACTAAACTTAAATCCTCCCGAGCCCCGGGGCCTAACGGTCTCTCTAATTTACTTATGAAGAGTAACCCAGTTTTCTGGGCTAACCTTTTGAAAATTCTCTTTGAAAAAGTCTTAAAAGAGGGAGTAATACCTGAGACCTGGCAAAGAGCAATTTTAGTGCCTATTTTTAAGAAAGGCAATAGATCTGATCCTGCCAATTACCGTTTGCTATCTATGTTAGATTGCTCTGGTAAATTATTTGCCTCCTTACTGTTACAGAAATTACAATCTTGGACTGAAACGGAAGGGATTCTGGAACGCCTTCAAAGCGGATTCAGATTTGGTTACTCTACCACTCACAATCTTTTCATCATGAACAGCCTTAGAGATAAAGCCCTACTCCCCAATAATCCGCCACTCTATGCCTTATATATGGATTTTAAGGCAGCGTTTGACATGGTTAATAGAGAGAAGCTATGGAGGAAGCTTAGGGGCCTGGCGTGCCCTGAAGGCTTGCTCCATTATCTGCAACTCCTACACCATAACACCACAGTCCAGTTGAGGCTTGACGGAAGTGGATCTACAACTAGGGTGATAGAGCAAACAAGAGGGGTGAAACAAGGCTGTGTCACCGCACCCATGCTATACAATTTGTTTGTCTCTGATATTCCAAAATGTATCAGAGAGGTGAGTAACTGCCCTCCTAAAGTTGGCTCCCAACACTGCTTAATTCTGGCGTACGCAGATGATGTGGTTATTTTTGACCACACATTTAGTGGCATCCTACGCTCGGCCGAGCGACTTTGGGAGTATGCGGAGGAGAATGAACTCACAATCACACGAAAACAGAGTTGATCCTATATTGTCATGGCAAAGTGAGCCGCCCCAGAATGACTATAAGAGGTCAGGAAATTCAATATACCCATAGCTATAAATACCTGGGAGTTGAATTCGACTCTAAGGGAAATTCCCAATCATGTGTACAAGCCCGCAAAACAAAAGCGGGGCAACTTACCTCTATGAGATATCAGTTCACTCGTAAGAAGAGTGGATATTCCATGTGGGCAGCCCGCCAACTTTATATCCAGTGCCTGATACCCACGGTAATCTATGGACTGGAAGCCCTAGTTAACCTTAATTTGGACTGGCTGCAGAAACTGGAAAGACGTTTTTGGCGAAAGCTGTTGGGATTGCCACCGGGAATACCTATGGCGATACTAAGATTAGAGCTAGGTTTACCCTCTCTAAAAGCTCTGGTCTTGAAGAAAAGAGCCGAGGTCTATATTAAGATGCATACTAACCCGATTAATCCCCTTTTGATAACCGTGAAAGAAGAAATCGACAGGAATAAGCAGGCCCGTTTTGCGAGAGAAATGAATGCACTATTTAAGGCGATAGAATGGATCCCTAACTGGGAGGACAATTTTATAAATCTAAAGTCCCAAATGGCAGAACGACTTAAAATTTGGGACTGGCAAGACAATTTTAGCCATCTTGCGAGTCTTCCCAGTTACGGATTTATAACTCATGTTTTATATACCTTCAGCGGAGCACAAGGATATCTCAACCTTTGCCCCTCGGCTAATTTAAGACGCTTCCTATTACTCCTACGTATCAACCATCTACCAGTCCTAGCGGTGTTGGGCCCTGAACGGGCCATTTCTAAAACAGAGCGTTTTTGCAGGGTATGTAAGAATAAAGACTTACCTGAAACTGCAAGACACGTTCTCACACTATGCCCTAGATTGGGATTAACTTACATAAAACATTATAGCAGATACGTACACAATCTAGACCATATTAAGTCCAAAGACTTCTGGATAGCATGTATTAACACTTTGAATCCTAGCCTACATTTGGCCTTATATAGAGTATGGTATACAGTTAAGGGAATACTAGAAATTTGAAGGCTAGCTTACTCTCTTTGCATCAATAAATAATAAATGAGCCTTTACATGCTATCACATGAAATCACATGAAACTGCACGAAAGTTAACTTCTGGCTATAACCTGTGACATTTTTAATAAGAATGAATATGAACATGATTTTAAACGTTTTTTTCTTTTCTTCATTTTAATGATGAATTGCTGTTTAAAAATTGCTGTTTAATAATTCAAAAAATTTCTTTTTAGACTTATGTGTAAAGTTTTTGTTTTTAAAAAACTGTATCACATTAAAAAATAAATAAATAAATATCATTTTTTGACCTAGTATGATAATTTCATTCTTCTTCCCAATGAGGCAGAGGCCATTAGTCACCATCCAGAGCCGGATGGTAGTGCATTTTATGGTGAAGCGCTTCAGCGTCTTTGTTGCATGAGCCAGAGAGTGGTAGGAATACCTGGGTATCGTCAGCCTAGTTAGCATACGCGATACGGCATCAGGATTCTTGAAGAGGGGCTTTGTGAACAAGTTGTACAATGTGGGTTCTGTGCAAGAGCCCTGTGGGACTCCACAGTGGATGGTGGTGGGGGCTGCGTTAGCTATGTTAGAAAATACTTTCATTGCCCTGCCTTCCAGGAAGGAGGTAACCAGAGAGCTGCTTCTTTGGAGAAGTTAGCTGAATGGGTGAGGTGTGAGGTGAGTGTCTTATGATCCACCAGATCGAAGTCAGCCTAGAGGTCTAGGAGTAACAAGAGGGCTGGCTTGCCTTTATCCATGATTTGGGTGATCTGTTTTTTAGGTCCTCCAAGGCTGTTTCAGTGATGTGTCCTTTGCAAAAGCCATATTGCCTTGACCCGAGAATGGAGTGGGCTTCAAGGAAGAGTTGGATTTGGCTGTGGGCAGCTTTATCCAAGATCTTAAGGAGGAAAGGCACATTTGTTATGGGTTGGTAGTTATTGGGCTATGAGGGGTCTAGGGTGGGCTTTTTTAGAAGGGGGCTTAGTTGGACTGATGGACTGAGTTGTCTTGATTATGAATAATGGATGAACGCTGAGCGTCTAACTGGGACTGCACAAACTTGATAGTCGATGCCTTCCTCACCTGAAAAATAATCAGTATATTGCGATATGTAGAACTCGTGGGTCTCGAGGGCAGGGTTAACACAATGAAGGCATATTAAAAAGACAACGGTCGATACCTGAGATCAGTAAATGCTTCCGAGCTGCAGAAACAGCATGTGTCTGTTTGGAGCTACCCAAAAAATATATTGGGATGCTGGTAATCGGTTTATTGTAGGAATACGTTGATTTCTATATAAAGAAGAAAGGGGGGCAATTTAATGGCTGCATGTTGAGAACGAAGAATAACATGAAGAATATCAAACTGAGTATGCTTTAAGTGTTACCTCTGAACAGACTGTCAACAACAATGGTAGTATTAAATAAAGTGTATTGAAGTAAATGATCAAAAAACTCCAGTGTATGATATGGAATGCTGGTCATAAATGAGTAGTAAAGTACTGGTAGAATGAAATAAAGAAAAATAAAGAGCAAATTGATGGAAGCAAGCAAGTGATATGATTAATGTGATTAGCGAGTAAGCATGGTTTAATGCCTCTGCAAGGGTTATTGAGTAAAAATGTCCCAATATCAAATTAATAAAGCAGAAAATAATTGTTATAGAAATCGACTTAATTCCTTCAATACACTGATTACCAGCATCCCGATTCACACATGGGACTTGTCCCATCCTGATACAGATGTGACATCGTGTTTGTTTACATATGACATCATGTATCCAATATGCATGACGTCATCATGTGGAAACGTCACTGGACGTGACAATCCGCAACGAAAGAAACAGGCTGTATTTGTAGCGGTCCGCCATTTCCGATGGCCGCACGACAATTGTTTGAGGGATTAATCCCAAGATTATATTTCTGCCTATTTTAGGTAAGGACATGGCATCCTCTTAATTTCGTTTGTTTATTTTACTTATGCTACTCATCAGTAGACATGATAGGAAACATTTCTGGACATTATGACATGATCAGGGTTGATATTTATATATTTATATACTTTGGGTACCACCATGTTTATGACTAACTGGAGGAATCATTACAATTGTTAGTATCAGTTTGGCTATTGGTCACAAGGGATTCTCGCTGAGGCCCCAGATTGGGGGACATAAATGTGGGAACCAACTGAGAATCATTATCTACATGCCAGGTTGTGAGTACTCTTTCACCTGATTTCTGAAGGGTTACGGTTTATGATTAGCATTGGTTTAACATATTACAACACGAGAGGAAGCTGACATTAATAATTAGACTAAGCTTTATGATAGGGTTATTAGAAACCATCTCATTAGTGCATATTAGACCCTAAGCCATATTTCGCTCCTACTTATCATAGGTGATATACGTATCCATCCAATTAACATCCCGCACTGGATTTGGAGAATTGAATTACTATATGCTCCAAACGGACATAGACACAGGCTGTTGCTGCGGGTGGGAAACATTACTGATCTCGGGAATGGACCTTTGTCTTTTTAACAAAGAGTGGTTTGGTAGTCCCACAAATACATGCTGGACTCCAGATGTATGTATTCCAATCAGTATCCCAGAACATGGGAAATGTATTGCTGATCAACAAACAAACATCCTGGCATTGAACAGACTATGTAATCCATATAATTGATTCAGATAAATCATAAACAAAGTCAGATGCAAAACAGTCTTTGTTATTAGCACTATTTTCTCGCGGGAACTACTTTGTTCAAAATACATGAACTATCCCTTTAAATCATTTATGTGTATGTTGGGACGATTTTTGTTTAAAATCGAAGCTTTATTGCTAGAAAAAATTATTGTGTTGCAGTTGGCTGACCTTTAGCGCATATTCAAAAAGAGGTGGGGAGCCAACAAATTTCCTTATGCGCCTTAAAAATGCTTGGTACTCTATTCATTCACTTTAAGTGTTGATGTAGAAATAGAATGTTATATTATGTGTTGTTGTCGTTATTTCAGTACATTGGAGTATTTTTATATATTGAGAACAAAAGTCAATTCTAAGTTATACTGGTTTTGTATATCTGTATTTTATGTCAAGCTGTCTCTTCATTCTTGTGTTAGATGTTTTATGGTGTGAAAAGATTCTTGTAAACTGAAACACACGGTATTAATAAAAAAATAAAAATCCAAAGTAAATTATACAAATAATATGAAACCAAAGATACAGAGAGCCAATCCCAATCTGAACAGTCAAACTATTATGTTTGAACAGTCAGACAAATGTGCCATGTGCCAACACATGTTTCAACCTGTGCGGTCTTACTCAGGGCACACAGAAATATACCAAAATTAATTCACCCATTGGTGTCCATAAGGATTAGCATTATTGGAAATATCACTGCTAACATAGGCATTATTAGTATGAGACAGTAAAGAAAAACAATGAGAAATGCATGGGTAAGGGGGGAAAGAAGAAAGAAAAAAACACAAATATTGCCATAAGTCAATGTCCATTATAGAGTTATTTATTCAACTGATATTCATTTGCATATTGTCTGAGCGCAAAACTTTTAGAGTGTTAGAGAACAAATGGTTCCATCAAATCATCCCATCATACATGCAATAATACATCAAACTAGTTATTAGATCTCTGCCGCCTAGAGAAGTGTGGGATACCATGCACATTTTTTTTTAATTTTATTTTTAAAAAGGCTATTAGGAAAATTAGGAAAATTCCACTGGTTTAGGAACTCCCATTCCTCGGTCTGCTGGAATTAGAATTCTCCTGGCAATGATCACGTTCACATTCTCATGGTATTATGAAAACATGCTAATCTAATGATGCCTTTCATTTAAGGACATACCGTACAGTTCAGAGTATCCAAATGCCTATTCAAGAACGTTTGTTGCAACTTTTGCCCTTTAACCTGTTTTGTCTAATTGGTACTGATTCATGGAATTGCATGCAGTTGTCGTTTAATGTTAGGGCAGCATACAGATAATCTATAAATTTTATAACTACACAGTGGCACTGCATGCTCTATTGTTCTTACCATTGTTTGGTATCGGATTCGGTATATGGCTTCTCGTTGTGCAAAGCCCTTCTGGGTCCTTTGAAATTGATGAATAGGTCATTAGGTCGTACAATGCATTTTTGGAACGCGGTTTACTGGAGCGCCGTAATCATTGGCCTGAAATAGGGGGAGTGGACATATCAGGCACAGTGTTCCACAACTTGTACATTCACATTGCATATGGCTGATACATTTAGTACAACGTCTTACTCTTATTGACTGTTGTGACACTCTAGCGTTATGCAAAACCATGTATTTAGTGCCTTGGGTCCTTTAATAGTGATAACTAGGTCAGTAGGTTGCACAGTGCATTTTGGATCATCGGTGTACTGGTGAGCCGTGATCATTTACCTAAAGTAAGGTTAGTAACACAGGATGTGTATCCGGCACAGTGTTCCACAGCATGTACTACAAAATGTATATGGTTGATACATTTAGCGATCTTACCCTTATTGACTGTCGTAGCAGTCCAACGTTAGGGTATGCCGCCTATGTACCATCCTCTATTGTTTTTGCCTCAAATTAGTTGGTGAGCAGTTAAAGGGGCAGCATTCTTTCCATTACAGGAAGTTTGTGGTTTGCAAGTTATGCTGAAAAAATACACCATGGATATTAGGCCTAATGAACAATTAAGTCTTCCATACTATCTCTATATTTGTTGTATGATGCCGGCTTTTCCTGGTGCATATTGCTTAGCCATATATGTATGGTCCGAAGCCTCCGTTTCCTTGCACTAATCCCAATAGGCACAGCAACCAGTCATCTGGTATGCTTTCACTGGATTTTGATGGCGTTCAAGGTCTGGTCACATGTTTTTTTACGTTTCACGTGATCTGTCTGGTAAATGGTTATGTTCACCTTTTCTTTTTATCATTGTTCTTTCAGTAATTGCTCTCCCTGCGCACTTTGTCTTGTGGTATTCTGTACACTTCCAATATATTTTATCTACTAATTCTCTGCTATACATGTAACCCTCATGTATTAATTGTTCTCCTCCTCTCTGCGACTTCACATACTCGATGGCGTTGCTCATTTTGTATCTACAATAACGAAAACCACATTTTATTTTTTTGTCCATGTACAACATACAGATTACACTTATTATACACTTCCTCTCATTTCTATATTTTTATTAAATAATACCTGTATATATGTCACGCAGTTACACTGTATTTTTCTTCGTTGTCTCTTACCTCCGTTTATGTCACGCAATGCCGGTTTGATGTCAACCGTCATCTGTTTGTCACTGTTCACTTAAGGTGTTTTACTCTTGCCTTTTACTCACTCATTTAACACTCAGTATATCGTTATTTTATGTGCTTTTGGCCACTCATAATGCGTATAATTTATGTATTTGTTGCAGAGGGTGCGAGGGTTGCGTGGATAGTAGGGGAGGTGGTGGGGGAACCCCCCATGACAACATCATTTTTTAAGACAAGTTAACCCTAACATTTCGGCATTGGGTTAACACTTTTTTCTTTTGAAAATGTAGTTTCGATGGACATTTCAATTATAATTATCTAATGACGACAACTTTACATTCGACATTTTTTTTCTCGAAAAAGTTGTTCGTCGGTAAAATATTTTCGGTAATATCACTATAAACCATTTTAACCATCCCAAGCCATGTACAGTCACCTACCTTTCACGTAACTCTTTCTCTTCTGACCACTACTTCTCCCCCCCTCCATGACCAGCCTTCCCATTCTTGTGGGAACTCTAGTGACCTAGTCTTTCTCCCATCTAAGTTCTCCTCCTCTGATCGCTCCATTGTCCCCTCACCCACTGATCACTCCATTATTCACTTTAACATTTCTGTCACTCTACCCTTTACTCCCACTCTCCCCTTATCAATGACCAAAAGGAAATTCAAGCAGGACTCTTTTGCCCCTTACCTTAATGATGTAAGGCACTCTCACTTGTCTATTTTCCCCTATTTATGGCTCTTCCATTAGGTGTGCATTTGTGACTTTCACTATGCATTTATGACTCCCTTTCATCATCACCATCCTGCAAGCAGATCAGCACCTTCAGTTTAGTCTTCAGATCTGAGTTGACTCAAGATCTAGACTCTCAAATCAAACATGCTTCAATGACCTACAATGTTGGTGCAAATCACAAACACCCACCCTTCTCCTAATATACAAATCTCTTTTGCTGTCCTCACCAATGCACAGGACTCTGCCAAACCCTCCTAATTAACAATCTTAATTTCCTCCCTTCGCAATTAGTCCTGCTAGGCTTCATATAGTCATAAACCTTTGCTCACAACCTGTGAAGGTAACATGAAGCAAGACACAGACAACAGACTTAAGTTCAAACAAATAATATGTATCAACTTAAATGTCAGGATGATAGAAGGCCTAACTTGACTATACTAAGGTGGGATTTCACTACATGAACAAAACTAAAGAGAGTCTGAGGGCTTATTCCGAGTTAGGAGGTAGCCATGGTGCTATTAGCGCCATGGCTGCCTCCAAACCCGGGTCCGGTCTGGCAGATCGGGGACTTACCGAGTCATTCTGACCTTGGAGGACCCGGTAGGTCCCCATTCTGTAGACCATTCCCCATTTCCATTTGAGCCCCCATAGAGCTCCTTGGGAATGGGGAAGGCGCTAATTATGGGCCCGCAAATAGTGGGCCCATTATTAGCACCCGGGTCCTTTAGCGGGACCCGCAAAGGACATGTGGTCAGACCACACGTCCTTTGCGGCTCCCGCTAAGGGACCTCAGAATTGGGCGCTAAGGGTTTAGCGGCACCGGTCTCCTTACCGGTGACAGTTAACTCTTACCACCCAACTCGGAATGAGGCCCTGAGTCAAAGAGTTAATCTTAAAAGTCTGTCTGTGTCCAGAACCCATGCTTGTCCTCACAACTAAAGCTAAATAGTGTGTAGGATGTCAATATTCAAAGAAATGGCGATCAACAAAATGTTCTGACCAAAGTTCCATATCCCAGCTCATCCTCAGCTTCCCTACCCCAAGTTCTAGAAAGTTCCACAAAAAAGTCTTTAAGATTTTACTTTGTTCAAGATTAAACAGTTCCACAAACTCCTCAGAGTTCCCTTCCTTTAAGTTCAAAGTAACACAGTTCAAAGAAAAGGGGTCTTGAGGCCCTGTCCTCAAGATGGTAGTTATAGTTCATAAAGCCTCAGGGATCCCTTCCCCAAGACTTCAACGTAGCAACCAATGGACAATTCACTCTTGTTAAAGTTCAACTTAACTCTGGGTCAACCCAAGCCTCCTTCTGGTTTGCATCACAGCTCACTTTTCTTAGTAGTCTTTGCAGTGTCTTTATCTTCCACAATGTAGGGCTCACTGGCCTAGGTGCAGTTGTCAGACAACACAGTCCACCTATCAAAGGTCGCACAACCGCGGCCCCTTGGCACTCCAGCCCACACATGTTTCTCTGAAATTGCCTCTGTGTATAAGGGAATGTTTCCTTAGGTTTGCCTTGTTGGTCTCTTGGCTCTGCCATACACCTTTTGCCAGTCTGTGGCATTGTCGCACAGCATTTATTCCCAAAGTTCACGCCCACCTTTGGTTGCACTCTAACACTTATTTATTTCCCCATACGTGGCTTTCATATGGGTTTTTTTCCGTTTAGCCTTTATTGATTCTTGATTTTGCTTAGAAAGTTATTAATATTCAAAATGAGTTTAAATTTTGTATTTTCAGTCAATTCGATATTTAACCTACTTGATTTATCACTGTTGTAAGCTTTCATTCAGTTCATTGGTCGATATGCATTGGGCAACGCTGTTTAAAACTTCCATTTAGTTCGGTATTCAATATATATAGTTTTGATTTTGGTTTCAACCTCCATTCAATTCAAAATTCAAAATGTGCAGTTTAGCAGTATTTGAAAACTTTCACTCAGTTTGGTAATCAATATATATATAGGTTAGCGTTATTGGGAAACTTCCATTCAGTTTGGTATGTAACATGTATCTAATTTTGCTGTGAAGCTTTCATACGAATCTTCATTCGTTGTAAGCAGACCCCCCCAGAGCACCCTGTTTTCCGAGTGTCTTTTCCCCACCACTCACTGGTCTGCTGCGTCTACTTCTGGTGGCTCTTGCTGCTCATTTCAACTCCCTAGACTGGTGCCCTGACCTTGGCGAGCCACGCTTGCATGCCGCTTTCACTTCTGCGAGCACCACCAACTTTGTTGCCTCTGATTGGATGTGGACAGCATCCGCTCTCTCTATTTTGTTCACTAGCAGCTCCCAGCTGCTCTGACTCTGCCACAGAGGCTCCCCACCACAGGGATATCTTCCGGTGTCCTGGTCAAACTTCAGATCCCACCACGGCTGCCTCCACATGGAAAGGGTCCCCATGTCTATCTAACAAAGGCCTCCCGTTTGCTCTCTTTCTCTCTTCACTGGTCTCCTTTTGTACGCCTGCAGCCAGTTGACAGACTGCAGGTGAGGATGTCTAATTATACTTGCCTGACTCTGATTAAGAGCACATGCCTGACCTCACCAAACCTTGCAGGCTTCCTCCTCGTCTCAGTACCAAAGTGGTAACAATAGGGTGTGGTGTTCCTCACTCTTAGTCTCCTCTTCCTCATCCCAGTACTTCCAAATGTTAAATGTGGGCAATTGACGGGAGAGGTCTTGCAATACCCCATAAATATTGGGGGAGGTTTAGTTTGGTCACAATTAGGGAAAGGGGGGATAACATGTCTCGCCCATGGGTACCCCACTCCCAATCTCTGAGGACCCTCCCCCCAGGTGATCTTCCCTCGCTTCTCCACCACCAGGGTCGGGATCCAAGAGCGATGGCCTTTTACTGGCCACCTGAGAAGAGGATCCAGGGGGTTTGGGAGTCAGAATAACCTCAGGTTTCTCACACCCCCAACCCAATTGTATAGCCCTACTCCCCTGCTGCTAATGACAATGCTCACTTATTTTCCTTTAACACATCTAAAATTCATGACACTCTCACAGCCCTCCACTCTCTTCATCTCTATACTCATTCAACCACCACCTTTTAACCCAACTCTTCTACTCACAATTACTTCTCCCCTGCCTATCCTACCAAATTAGTTCCCATACTTTGCAGTGCAAAACCATCTTGTGTTCCAATTGACCAGTTTGCTCCTCAAACAGGAAATACTTAGGCCCTTATTTCTAGTTTGCCGGCATCCCGCTGGGATTACAAGTGGGATACCAGCAAACTGCAGTAACGTTTCTGCCACTTGGTCTGCAGGAATAACTGACAGATTCCAAGTGGCGGAAACACCTGTAAATCCCCATTCCATTGAGTTGCATAGGACTCCATGGAGGGAATTACCGGTATTACCGGCACTGGTGTTACCAAGCCGGTAAAACCAACAGTGTTTCTTGCCAGCAGGGTGGTGGATATACCATCAGCATCTAGCTTGAGGTGTTCCCTCCATCCTACTGGAAAACTTAAAGTTGTCCGGAAAAGTGCCAGTATACTTAATTATCTGCTTTTTATTTCTGGATTGGCCAATTTATAATGAGGCCCTTAGTCTCAACCACCTGCCCCTATCCATCTGAGATGTTTACCTGTTCTTTCTTGGCTGAACTGTTCCTTTCCTCCTTCAAATCTACAACTTTCCAACCTACCGCTTTTGAAGGAACCATCTGATGACCCAAATGTCCTAGAGAACTATTTACCAGTTTTCCTCCTTCCCCAATATTAAAAGGTATTTGAGTGGGCAGTCTCTGATCAAATCACTAAGTTCCTGGAGGATAATGCCCTAGGAGATCCATTTCAATCTGGCATACATAGTAGAAAATCCACCAAGATTGCATTTATGCATGCCTATAACTTTCCCTCTGATTCCCTCCACTCCAAACTTTCTTCAATATTCATCCTTTTGTATTTTTCTGCTACTTTAAACACTGTTGACCACTCCTTTCTCCTCCAAACTCTGCATGTCCACAGGTTATGTAAATCTGCTCTTGCCTGGATTGCTTCCTATCAAAAGGTTGCTACTTTAAAATCTCTGGGAATTTGCAATCCTCTGAAATCACCTCTCTTCATGTCAGCATCCCCTAAGATTCAGTCCTTGGACCTCTGCTCTTCACCCTCTTTAACCTTGTCATAGTAAGACTTATCTTGTCCTTCGGCATTCTTGACAGCTCTTGAATACTACCCTCCTTACTCGTCTTCACCCAAAAACTTGAAAAGTTGTACTACCTGTTCCAGAGCAATTCATCACTTAATGGCTCCCCACTGCCTCATGCTGGCATCTTCAAAAACCGAGGTTTTCTTTCTCCCAGTTTCCAATTCCATCTCAACCCCTCCCCCCTTTCCTTTCTCCTTCACGCCTTTCCTTTTAGCTCCCTTTCAAAAGACTCAAAACCTCAGGCCCCTCTTTGATATCAAGCTCCAATGGCACTTATTCATCAATACCACACCTCTGTGTCTCATATTAACATTCTCACTATTCATAAAATGTGTCATTTTCCTATTCGTTACTCTAAAAAAACCTAAAATTTCTACTCTCATGCTCACTTAACTCGAGTATTGCTCTTGCCTACTCTTAAGTCTTCCTTTCTACTCCTTTCTTCATCTAGAGAAACCCCTCCACTTTGCTACCTGTCCTATCTAAAACCTACCCAGACCCTCCCCACGTACCCCTTCGAACACTATGTTGTTTGAATCCTTGTGCACTATTGCACCTTTTAAAGTCCATTCTTCTAGTCTACAAAGATATCAATGTTCTTGCTCCTTGGTACCTGGCTGACTGTGACATCTCATTCCCTCTGCACTCAAACTCACTGTCTCATGTTCCCCAAGTGCCTCCTCTCGCTTCCACAGTTTCTCCCTAGTCACCCACTCCTTTGAAACACACTGTCCATCACAATCAAATGCAGCCCAATTGTGGATTTAAAATCTTTACTTAAACTTCACTTATTTGCTAATGTGGGAGTTCTTCCTGCTCTCTCACCCATCCTCCCTAATTGACCCCACCACTTCCTCCAGTGCAATATAATAAAGTATGAATGAAATTGTGTAAATGAATACAGTATTTCTTTTTAGTTTTAAGCACCAGCCACCCCTCTACCCCAGGTTAATGCTAACATTGCAAGTCACCTCTTTCCTATATGTTATTGCTTTTGTTTTTTTTTGTTTTGTTATGTCCCTGGTCTCTGCCCAACTTTGTTACCACCTCCATGAACTGGCTCATCACTTGTTCTCATCATTGTACTATGGTATATGCACACATCTGTGGAATGCTTCTGCCTTCTGTAATTGTGTTACTGTACACCATTTCTGAAAGAAACACGTAATCCCCAGGCTTAAAATACAAACACATACAAATAAAAGTTGTTTTGTCATCTGCCTTAAACGTCCCGTTTGCTGGTATGTCCCCATTCTCCCTACCATTGCATGATTGCAAACCAAGATGTATACACTGGCATTGTTGGATACAAAAACTTGTCTTAAGTGCCATTAGGGCAGTGTCAGTTAGGTCCATCTAGTTGGCTTATGTGCCAATGTTAATGCAAAACATAACCCTTACTAATCCACTGTGGAAAACCCTCATAACTCTCAAATCAGAAGAATTAAAAAGTTTAGGTTAAGCATTGAGCCCAATTGTGCATTGGAACAGTGAGAAGATTGTACCAGGAATATCAGATAATAAAGATATTATGAATAAAACAAACCAAACATACCAAATTTACGGTCAGAAGCAAGGGGTAAAACGGGGGAATCACAAGAATTTAAAAACAAAGACAAAAAGAAAATGTCACCTACACATTATTAGTGAATCATAACATCTAAAATATCAAAAAATTAACATTGCTCTTGAAAGACCAAGTTATTTCCACAAGTCCTAGGAAAAGATACCAACCACCTGACTTGCAACCAATTATTGCTGTGGAGACCACTAAGTGTCTGCCCCTTATAACTAAGTGTCTCCAGAAATTAAGTCGATATAGTCCGCCCATGCTAGTGAAGCAACTGTTGTGATAAATGATGGTATAAAAGGGGGCCCAAAAGCTAGTGATCATTCAGGGTTAAGTAATAACATGAATTTAGAATTGAAAAGATAGTGATATAAAAGAGATGGTGCCAGGTAAGGTGGAGCTTACCCTGTTCCTGGTTTTATGACACCTATAATAATGAATATCAATCAGTCATGATACCCAATATCTCAATATCTTCCTGATTGAAAAGGTATTCAAAGAATGGCAACATATTTATTTATTCGCATTTGTGATGCGCGCACCAGCCCGGAGGCATTGTGGTGCTTGTTACAGACAGATTTCTTAATTACAGGTAAGGTGAACAATTGCAATTTTCAGTACAGGCAAGAAAGAGAGCAGTGCATACAGTGGTTTAGATGAAGAGGGAGGTTTTGAGTTTTTTTCGGAAAGCAAGGAGAGACTTTTCTGCTCCGATATCTGAGGGTAGTGCGTTCCATAACTTGGCGACTATGTAAGGGAAGCCTAACCCGCTAGCTTTGTCCCTGTTTATGTATGGGGTGTATAGTTGGTTAGCATAGCGAGTCCTGGTAGGTCATGTAGAGGTGGATTTTGTTATTGTCTCTGATGGATATGATGGTGCTGTGAAAGTGAGGCATTTCTGGGCGAGGGTGAGGATTTTGAAAGTGATGCGCTCTTTAACCGGGAGCCAGTGAGCTTCCTGTCTGGCATGGGAAATATGTTCCCTTTTAGGAATGCTTAAAGCTGCTCATAACACATTGTTCTGCGTGATTTGGAGTCGGTTTTGATTTTTTGCAGATGTACCTGCTAGGAGGGCATTGCAATAGTCTAGTTTAGCACCAATAGTAGTTCTAGCTATTGATAGACAGTAGGGCTTGGATAGGTATCGTTTTATTGCGTTTATGAGCTTTGTGGTGTGTGCCGAGGCGGAGGTGGTGGTGCTGACCTGCTTAGTCATGGATATCGTATAGTCTATGTAGACCCGTAGGGTCTTTACAGATGTGGAGAGGGAGATGATCGTATTATCAATGGTGAAGTTGGAGTACAGCTTGTCAAGTTTGGCTAATATCATTTTTTGACCTAGTATGATAATTTCATTCTTCTTCCCAATGAGGCAGAGGCCATTAGTCACCATCCAGAGCCGGATGGTAGTGCATTTTATGGTGAAGCGCTTCAGCGTCTTTGTTGCATGAGCCAGAGAGTGGTAGGAATACCTGGGTATCGTCAGCCTAGTTAGCATACGCGATACGGCATCAGGATTCTTGAAGAGGGGCTTTGTGAACAAGTTGTACAATGTGGGTGCTGTGCAAGAGCCCTGTGGGACTCCACAGTGGATGGTGGTGGGGGCTGCGTTAGCTATGTTAGAAAATACTTTCATTGCCCTGCCTTCCAGGAAGGAGGTAACCAGAGAGCTGCTTCTTTGGAGAAGTTAGCTGAATGGGTGAGGTGTGAGGTGAGTGTCTTATGATCCACCAGATCGAAGGCAGCCTAGAGGTCTAGGAGTAACAAGAGGGCTGGCTTGCCTTTATCCATGATTTGGGTGATCTGTTTTTTAGGTCCTCCAAGGCTGTTTCAGTGATGTGTCCTTTGCAAAAGCCATATTGCCTTGACCCGAGAATGGAGTGGGCTTCAAGGAAGAGTTGGATTTGGCTGTGGGCAGCTTTATCCAAGATCTTAAGGAGGAAAGGCACAGTTGTTATGGGTTGGTAGTTATTGGGCTATGAGGGGTCTAGGGTGGGCTTTTTTAGAAGGGGGCTTAGTTGGACTGATGGACTGAGTTGTCTTGATTATGAATAATGGATGAACGCTGAGCGTCTAACTGGGACTGCGCAAACTTGATAGTCGATGCCTTCCTCACCTGAAAAATAATCAGTATATTGCGATATGTAGAACTTGTGGGTCTTGAGGGCAGGGTTAACACAATGAAGGCATATTAAAAAGACAACGGTCGATACCTGAGATCAGTAAATGTTTCCCAGCATGTGTCTGTTTGGAGCTACCCAAAAAATATATTGGGATGCTGGTAATCGGTGTATTGTAGGAATACGTTGATTTCTATATAAAGAAGAAAGGTGGGCAATTTAATGGCTGCATGTTGAGAAAGAAGAATAACATGAAGAATATCAAACTAAGTATGCTTTAAGTGTTACCTCTGAAAAAAAAGACTGTCAACAACAATGGTAGTATTAAATAAAGTGTATTGAAGTAAATGATCAGAAAACTCCAGTGTATGATATGGAATGCTGGTCATAAATGAGTAGTAAAGTACTGGTAGAATGAAATAAAGAAAAATAAAGAGCAAATTGATGGCTGCAAGTAAGTGATATGATTAATGTGATTAGCGAGTAAGCATGGTTTAATGCCTCTGCAAGGGTTATTGAGTAAAAATGTCCCAATATCAAATTAATAAAGCAGAAAATAATTGTTATAGAAATCGACTTAATTCCTTCAATACACTGATTACCAGCATCCCGATTCACACATGGGACTTGTCCCATCCTGATACAGATGTGACATCGTGTTTGTTTACATATGACATCATGTATCCAACATGCATGACGTCATCATGTGGAAACGTCACTGGACGTGACAATCCACAACGAAAGAAACAGGCTGTATTTGTAGCGGTCCGCCATTTCCGATGGCCGCACGACAATTGTTTGAGGGATTAATCCCAAGATTATATTCTGCCTATTTTAGGTAAGGACATGGCATCCTCTTAATTTCGTTTGTTTATTTTACTTATGCTACTCATCAGTAGACATGATAGGAAACATTTCTGGACATTATGACATGATCAGGGTTGATATTTATATATTTATATACTTTGGGTACCACCATGTTTATGACTAACTGGAGGAATCATTACAATTGTTAGTATCAGTTTGGCTATTGGTCACAAGGGATTCTCGCTGAGGCCCCAGATTGGGGGACATAAATGTGGGAACCAACTGAGAATCATTATCTACATGCCAGGTTGTGAGTACTCTTTCACCTGATTTCTGAAGGGTTACGGTTTATGATTAGCATTGGTTTAACATATTACAACACGAGAGGAAGCTGACATTAATAATTAGACTAAGCTTTATGATAGGGTTATTAGAAACCATCTCATTAGTGCATATTAGACCCTAAGCCATATTTCGCTCCTACTTATCATAGGTGATATACGTATCCATCCAATTAACATCCCGCACTGGATTTGGAGAATTGAATTACTATATGCTCCAAACGGACATAGACACAGGCTGTTGCTGCGGGTGGGAAACATTACTGATCTCGGGAATGGACCTTTGTCTTTTTAACAAAGAGTGGTTTGGTAGTCCCACAAATACATGCTGGACTCCAGATGTATGTATTCCAATCAGTATCCCAGAACATGGGAAATGTATTGCTGATCAACAAACAAACATCCTGGCATTGAACAGACTATGTAATCCATATAATTGATTCAGATAAATCATAAACAAAGTCAGATGCAAAACAGTCTTTGTTATTAGCACTATTTTCTCGCGGGAACTACTTTGTTCAAAATACTTGAACTATCCCTTTAAATCATGTATGTGTATGTTGGGACGATTTTTGTTTAAAATTGAAGCTTTATTGCTAGAAAAAATTATTGTGTTGCAGTTGGCTGACCTTTAGCGCATATTCAAAAAGAGGTGGGGAGCCAACAAATTTCCTTATGCGCCTTAAAAATGCTTGGTACTCTATTCATTCACTTTAAGTGTTGATGTAGAAATAGAATGTTATATTATGTGTTGTTGTTGTTATTTCAGTACATTGGAGTATTTTTATATATTGAGAACAAAAGTCAATTCTAAGTTATACTGGTTTTGTATATCTGTATTTTATGTCAAGCTGTCTCTTCATTCTTGTGTTAGATGTTTTATGGTGTGAAAAGATTCTTGTAAACTGAAACACACGGTATTAATAAAAAAATAAAAATCCAAAGTAAATTATACAAATAATATGAAACCAAAGATACAGAGAGCCAATCCCAATCTGAACAGTCAAACTATTATGTTTGAACAGTCAGACAAATGTGCCATGTGCCAACACATGTTTCAACCTGTGCGGTCTTACTCAGGGCACACAGAAACATACCAAAATTAATTCACCCATTGGTGTCCATAAGGATAAGCATTATTGGAAATATCACTGCTAACATAGGCATTATTAGTATGAGACAGTAAAGAAAAACAATGAGAAATGCATGGGTAAGGGGGGAAAGAAGAAAGAAAAAAACACAAATATTGCCATTAGTGAATGTCCATTATAGAGTTATTTATTCAACTGATATTCATTTGCATATTGTTAGAGCGCAAAACTTTTAGAGTGTTAGAGAACAAATGGTTCCATCAAATCATCCCATCATACATGCAATAATACATCAAACTAGTTATTAGATCTCTGCCGCCTAGAGAAGTGTGGGATACCATGCACATTTTTTTTTAATTTTATTTTTAAAAAGGCTATTAGGAAAATTAGGAAAATTCCACTGGTTTAGGAACTCCCATTCCTCGGTCTGCTGGAATTAGAATTCTCCTGGCAATGATCACGTTCACATTCTCATGGTATTATGAAAACATGCTAATCTAATGATGCCTTTCATTTAAGGACATACCGTACAGTTCAGAGTATCCAAATGCCTATTCAAGAACGTTTGTTGCAACTTTTGCCCTTTAACCTGTTTTGTCTAATTGGTACTGATTCATGGAATTGCATGCAGTTGTCGTTTAATGTTAGGGCAGCATACAGATAATCTATAAATTTTATAACTACACAGTGGCACTGCATGCTCTATTGTTCTTACCATTGTTTGGTATCGGATTCGGTATATGGCTTCTCGTTGTGCAAAGCCCTTCTGGGTCCTTTAAAATTGATGAATAGGTCATTAGGTCGTACAATGCATTTTTGGAACGCGGTTTACTGGAGGCCGTAATCATTGGCCTGAAATAGGGGGAGTAGACATATCAGGCACAGTGTTCCACAACTTGTACATTCATATTGCATATGGCTGATACATTTAGTACAACGTCTTACTCTTATTGACTGTTGTGACACTCTAGCGTTATGCAAAACCATGTATTTAGTGCCTTGGGTCCTTTAATAGTGATAACTAGGTCAGTAGGTTGCACAGTGCATTTTGGATCATCGGTGTACTGGTGAGCCGTGATCATTTACCTAAAGTAAGGTTAGTAACACAGGATGTGTATCCGGCACAGTGTTCCACAGCATGTACTACAAAATGTATATGGTTGATACATTTAGCGATCTTACCCTTATTGACTGTCGTAGCAGTCCAACGTTAGGGTATGCCGCCTATGTACCATCCTCTATTGTTTTTGCCTCAAATTAGTTGGTGAGCAGTTAAAGGGGCAGCATTCTTTCCATTACAGGAAGTTTGTGGTTTGCAAGTTATGCTGAAAAAATACACCATGGATATTAGGCCTAATGAGCAATTAAGTCTTCCATACTATCTCTATATTTGTTGTATGATGCCGGCTTTTCCTGGTGCATATTGCTTAGCCATATATGTAGGGTCCGAAGCCTCCGTTTCCTTGCACTAATCCCAATAGGCACAGCAACCAGTCATCTGGTATGCTTTCACTGGATTTTGATGGCGTTCAAGGTCCGGTCACGTGTTTTTTTACGTTTCACGTGATTTGTCAAGAGTCGTGGTTACAATTCTTTTGAATTGTAGCCTTATTAGATAACAAGTCCACAATTATTCCTTAGCGTTTGGGCTATGGACAATGTAATATACCCAAAAAAATAAATGTTTTTTTGGTTCTTTTTCTTTATATCCATTTATTGAGCCGTGAACTTGATTGCGTTATTCTTGTTGACTCAATTAGTGTTTATCAAATATGGTTACGTGGTTGGTAGCTGTTCCCTCTCCAGTTTACATCAGCAAATGCCTTGTGTGTCCCCTTAAAATGATTCAAAAAGTGTATTAATTGCAAATTTGCAATCACCCTAACTGATGATGTTGTTATTGGATTGCGATATACTTGGCAGATGCCATTCCGTGCAAATGTGTTCACCCTAACTCATAATGACATTATTAGACTGTGGTTAACTTGGCTCCTACCAATCTGTGTAGATACTTCCAAAGAGGTAATTAGATATTGAACTAGAGCATTTATTTGTGGTGGTATGGTTCTTACATACACTTCACGCCGGCATAATTTGCAACCGCCAGGTTTTACTTGCCCATTTAATATATGTATTTCATTTTGACATCCAAGCAATGCCTTAGGATTAGCATATTGTCTTGTGTTCTGCTTATTTCAGCAGTCCCTATCGACTCCAAAGGATGCATAGACATTTTTCATTGTCACTGTGGTCATACACATGCGGATATCCTAAGTCCAGTGCACAACTGCACCATTGCTTAACGAATAAACAGAGGGTGCCTCCTTCACAAATGGCAATAGGCAAAACCCATCACACTAACAAGTGTCCCAAGAGAGGGTACAGTTGGTCATAAGAATTTGCCCAGCTCAAGTTCCTTGTTAAGACCGAGTTTCACACATCTCAGATTGAAAATGATGCAAGCCTCCAATTGGTGCAGTTTAAGAATATGCCAGTGCTTGTAAAGCAGTCCATAGATGTGGTTGCTGTTGCTCATGTACCTTGTGATGAAGCTAATGTGGTCAGGATATGACTCTTTCAATGGTTGTTTTTTATTCAATATGGTGTTTCTGATCAATTGATACGCTCTAGATTTGGATTTTTCAATGTATTGATTAGAATAGCCTCGTTTCTGGAATCTCTGTCCAAGCAGTTCACCTTCTAGTGCAAAATTACCATCCATACTACAGTTGCACCTAGCTCGGTGGTATTCTCACATGGGTATGTTGTTAAACACTCCCTTTTATGGCAACTAGTGGCATGCGGTTGTTTTTCTATGTGTCCTAGTATGCAATAGATTGGTAGAAATGCATGTGTGGAGATCCAGGAAATCAATAGTGGAAGTATCAATTTGTCCTGTGAATTCTATACCAAATGTTGTCTTTTTAATATGCCTTCATTGTATTAACCCTCCCCTCGAGACCTACGAGTCCTACATATCACAATATAATGGTTATTTTTCAGATGAGGCAGGAATCGACTATCAAATCCATGCAGCCCCAGTTACACTGTGTATATCCATTATTCATAACTCTGTCCATCAAGGTATGTTGCCATTCTTTGGATAATTTTTCAATCCGGATGATATTGGGTATCATGACTGATTGATATACCCCACATTGTATCTCAGGCTTCACTCCAATCTTGTCATTATTATAGGTGTCATTAAACCAGGAACAGGGTAAGCTCCCACCTTACCCGGCATCATCCCTTTTATATCGCTATCTTTCCAACAATGCTACAATCATGTTATTTCTTAACCCTGAATGATCACCAGCCTTTGGGCCCCCTTTTACCTCATAATTTATCACAACGGTTCCTTCACTAGCATGAACAGACTATATCCACATTACCCGTAATTACTGGAGACACTTGGTTATAAGGGGCGGACACCTAGTGGTCTCCATGGTAATAATTGGTTGCAAGTCAGCTGGTTGGTATCTTTTTCTAGGACTTGTGGAAATAACTTGGTCTTTCAAGAGCAATGTTCATTTTCAGATAGTTTAGATATGATGATTCACTAATAATGTTGAAGTGACATTTTTTTTTTTTTGTCTTTGTTTTTATATTCTTTTGACTCTCCCGTCTTACCTCTTGATTCTGACCTGAAATGTGGTATGTTTGGTTTGTTTTAGTCATGATATTGTTGTTATTTGATATTCCTGGTACAAACTTCTCACTGTCCCAATGCACTATTGGGCTCAATGCTTCGCCTAAACTTTTTTTTAATGTAATTTTTCATATTAATTGTTGTATATCTCTCACGATTTTTGATAATTAAGAGCCTTGAAAATGACCACGAGGTCGAAACACTTGTCGGCTGCGCACACTATGGAATGAATCCTACACACCAATAGAACTACTTGTCTCTTGTTGACTATTTGGACTATACCAAAGATTACCAAATGTGCAGTGACACCATATCCTGAGCGCAAATTGCCCTTCCCATTGTTTTGATTCTTCTTTTCACATTTTCCAAACCCCAGTGGGTGGGTTTGTGAAAAAGGTGATCGCTGCCAGACCAGAACATCATAATCACCTTTTTCCAATTTAGAGTGGTGACTAGCGCACAGATCCTATATCAAAGCCATAGAATACTTTTATCTCTTTTTCAACACTCAAATCGGTTCAACCTGAAGATATACAACTTTTAAAAGATTTTAATACATACCATGTTTGCCTTTGACCTTGAATGATAATTGGTTGCAAATGCATCAAGTATGTCCAAAGCGTTAATTCATCACTGTCCGTGGTATCTATTATTAACCACTATTATTTATTTACAACATGGTTAATCCAAACAACCCAATTACCAATATGTCAAGCTTGTTGACTAGAACAAAATGTATAGAGACATCATTCAGATTAGTCTTTGTCCATATTACCAAACCACCACTAGGGCAACCATTAGAGCTCTTACTAGCCAGTGAATAAAAGTGAACATACCCTTCCGCTGTGATTGCTTAATTGCATATGTCTCTGACAGGCACACAATATCCATATGTACATATCATTTTTTCAATGGAATCTAGTCATTATCTTGGGTATTTTTCCATAGACCTGCAATATTCCATGACATTAGATACAGAGTCCCCAACTGCACTGGTTGTAAATCTTCATATCTCACCGGAGCTAGCGTCGCATTGAGCAGCTGTCAATCTATATCTTTAAGCTCTGCCAGCAATATATCACCTGAAGCACCTGAATCACAGATAGACTGATTTGTACTAGACAAAATGTCACACAAATGTGTTGGTTTCACATACTGGGAAGTTAATGCAAATAGGAACTAGGGGAAAGCATCCCTGACAACCCGAGGCGGAATGGAAGATTTTAGACCAGACTGTGCGCTCAAAAAGTCCCTTCCTTAGCTGGTCACTCTGGGCCACCATTGTATATGAATATGTGACCCCTTTGGGGGAATAGTCCTGAATTCTTTGGGCAACAAACCATCCACTGAAAAATCATTGGCTAAGCTTGCATATAACCAATCATGGTTTGTCCCATGATTTCAAAAATCATGTTTTGCATCAAGTATATCTTCTTTAATAGTAGCACAGCATCCCTTCTCATGCCATAACCAGTGCAGTGCTTTATGTCTTAAGGCATCCCTACATTGCCTTGTCCCCATTTGTAGCTTTGGGGCGTTAACGAAATAAAGAAAATATTCAGACTGCCCATCCTTTTTTCACAGTATGGTGGCATAAGGTTTAGCTTTCCCATCAAGGCACAGAAGATGATCTTCATCATTCACATGTATAATTGAGATATTATTCCAAACAAGGTTTTGCTTTTAGATATGTATTAATTTCCAAAACCAACACATTGCAGGAGACCATGGTTGGAGTTCCTTTCAATCAACTGATACCCTGCTTGCAAGGAGCCGTCTAAATGCAGGGATTTCTTGTTCTCTGGCACCCCTTATAAGATGCCCAAGAGTGACTCTTCCCGCACTTGCAAGGCTCCCTTGTCTTATTGTTGCTGCCACTGCCAATTCCCAAATACCTGTTACCAGGACTTGTGCCCCTGGCATACTGTACATTTACTTACACTGTTTCTGATCTAGGTTACTTGATTTCCCTTTTGAGGTCCAATGCCATTCCCTTTGCCAAGTCTAAATCTTGGTGTATTAAGAGACACTCAGAGCATGTAAACGAAAAGGCCCTATCAGTGAATGTCAAATGTTTCAAAGGAGCAGGGTACCTGAACACAGGGCCCTTTCACTAATAGTTACCTAGTCTGCGATACAAAAACTTGTCTTAAGTACCATTATGGCAGTGTCAGTTAGGTCCATCTAATTGGCTTATGTGCCAATGTTAATGCAATATATAACCCTTACTAATCCACTGTGGAAAACCCTCATAACTCTCAAATCAGAAGAATTAAAATGTTTAGGTTAAGCATTGAGCCCAATTGTGCATTGGAACAGTGAGAAGCTTGTACCAGGAATATCAGATAATAACGATATCATGAATAAAACAAACCAAACATACCAAATTTCAGGTCAGAAGCAAGAGGTAAAACGGGGGAATCAAAAGAATTTAAAAACAAAGACAAAAAGAAAATGTCACCTCAACATTATTAGTGAATCATAACATCTAAAATATCAAAAAATGAACATTGCTCTTGAAAGATCAAGTTATTTCCACAAGTCCTAGGAAAAGATACCAACCACCTGACTTGCAACCAATTATTGCTGTGGAGACCACTAAGTGTCTGCCCCTTATAACCAAGTGTCTCCAGAAATTAAGAGTAATGTCGATATAGTCCGCCCATGCTAGTGAAGCAACTGTTGTGATAAATGATGGTATAAAAGGGGGCCCAAAAGCTAGTGATCATTCAGGGTTAAGTAATAACATGAATTTAGAATTGTTGAAAAGATAGTGATATAAAAGAGATGGTGCCAGGTAAGGCAGAGCTTACCCTGTTCCCGGTTTTATGACACCTATAATAATGAATATCAATCAGTCATGATACCCAATATCTTCCTGATTGAAAAGGTATTCAAAGAATGGCAACATATTTATTTATTCGCATTTGTGATGCGCGCAACAGCCCGGAGGCATCGTGGCGCTTGTTACAGACAGATTTCTTAATTACAGGTAAGGTGAACAATTGCAATTTTCAGTACATGCAAGAAAGAGAGCAGTGCATACAGTGGTTTAGATGAAGAGGGAGGTTTTGAGTTTTTTTCGGAAAGCAAGGAGAGAGTGTTCTGCTCTGATATCTGAGGGTAGTCCGTTTCATAACTTGGCGACTATGTAAGGGAAGCCTAACCCGCTAGCTTTGTCCCTGTTTATGTGTGGGGTGTATAGCGGGTTAGCATAGCAAGTCCTCGTAGGTCACGCAGAGGTGGATTTTGTTATTGTCTGTGACTGATATGATGGTGCTGTGAAAGTGAGGCATTTGTGGGCGAGGGTGAGGATTTTGAAAGTGATGCACTCTTTAACCGGGAGCCAGTGAGCTTCCTGTCTGGCATGGGAAATATGTTCCCTTTTAGGAATGCTTAAAGCTGCTCGTAACACATTGTTCTGCGTAATTTGGAGTCAGTTTAGATTTTTTGCCGATGTACCTGCTAGGAGGGCATTGCAATAGTCTAGTTTAGCACCAATAGTTGTTCTAGCTATTGATAGACAGTAGGGCTTGGATAGGTATGGTTTTATTGCGTTTATGAGCTTTGTGGTGTGTGCCGAGGCAGAGGTGATAGTCTAGTCATGGATAGCGTATAGTCTATGTAGACCCCTAGGGTCTTTACAGATGTGGAGAGGGAGATGATCGTATTGTCAATGGTGAAGTTGGAGTACAGCTTGTCAAGTTTGGCTAATATCGTTTTTGACCTAGTATGATAATTTCATTCTTCTTCCCAATGAGGCAGAGGCCATTAGTCACCATCCAGAGCCGGATGGTAGTGCATTTTATGGTGAAGCGCTTCAGCGTCTTTGTTGCATGAGCCAGAGAGTGGTAGGAATACCTGGGTATCGTCAGCCTAGTTAGCATACGCGATACCAAGGGCATCAGGATTCTTGAAGAGGGGCTTTGTGAACAAGTTGTACAATGTGGGTGCTGTGCAAGAGCCCTGTGGGACTCCACAGTGGATGGTGGTGGGGGCTGCGTTAGCTATGTTAGAAAATACTTCCATTGCCCTGCCTTCCAGGAAGGAGGTAACCAGAGAGCTGCTTCTTTGGAGAAGTTAGCGGAATGGGTGAGGTGTGAGGTGAGTGTCTTATGATCCACCAGATCGAAGGCAGCCTAGAGGTCTAGGAGTAACAAGAGGGCTGGCTTGCCTTTATCCATGATTTGGGTGATCTGTTTTTTAGGTCCTACATGGCTGTTTCAGTAATGTGTCCTTTGTAAAAGCCATATTGCCTTGACCCGAGAATGGAGTGGGCTTCAAGGAAGAGTTGGATTTGGCTGTGGGCAGCTTTATCCAAGATCTTAAGGAGGAAAGGCACAGTTGTTATGGGTTGGTAGTTATTGGGCTGTGAGGGGTCTAGAGTGGGCTTTTTTAGAAGGGGGCTTAGTTGGACTGATGGACTGAGTTGTCTGGATTATGAATAATGGATGAACGCTGAGCGTCTAACTGGGACTGCGCAAACTTGATAGTCGATGCCTTCCTCACCTGGAAAATAACCAGTATATTGCGATATGTAGAACTCGTGGGTCTCGAGGGCAGGGTTAACACAATGAAGGCATATTAAAAAGACAACGGTCGATACCTGAGATCAGTAAATGTTTCCCAGCCGCAGAAACAGCATGTGTCTGTTTGGAGCTAGCCAAAACATATATCGGGATGCTGGTAATCGGTGTATTGTAGGAATAAGTTGATTTCTATATAAAGAAGAAAGGGTGGGCAATTTAATGGCTGCATGTTGAGAACGAAGAATAACATGAAGAATATCAAACTAAGTATGCTTTAAGTGTTACCTCTGAACAGACTGTCAACAACAATGGTAGTATTAAATAAAGTGTATTGAAGTAAATGATCAGAAAACTCCAGTGTATGATATGGGATGCTGGTCATAAATGAGTAGTAAAGTACTGGTAGAATGAAATAAAGAAAAATAAAGAGCAAATTGATGGAAGCAAGCAAGTGATATGATTAATGTGATTAGCGAGTAAGCATGGTTTAATGCCTCTGCAAGGGTTATTGAGTAAAAATGTCCCAATATCAAATTAATAAAGCAGAAAATAATTGTTATACAAATCGACTTAATTCCTTCAATACACTGATTACCAGCATCCCGATTCACACATGGGACTTTTCCCATCCTGATACGGATGTGACATCGTGTTTGTTTACATATGACATCATGTATCCAATACGTATGACATCATCATGTGCGGACGTCACTGGACGTGACAATCCGCAACGAGAGAATCAGGCTGTATTTGTGACGGTCCGCCATTTCCGATGGCCGCACGACAATTGTTTGAGGGATTAATCCCAAGACTATATTTCTGCCTATTTTAGGTAAGGACATGGCATCCTTTTAATTTCGTTTGTTTATTTTACTTATGCTACTCATCAGTAGACATGATAGGAAACATTTCTGGACATTATGACATGATCAGGGTTGATATTTATATATATATATATATATATATATTTTGGGTACCGCCATGTTTATGACTAACTGGAGAAATCATTACAATTGTTAGTATCAGTTTGGCTATTGGTCACAAGGGATTCTCGCTGAGGCCCCAGATTGGGGGACATAAATGTGGGAACCAACTGAGAATCATTATCTACATGCCAGGTTGTGGGTACTCTTTCACCTGATTTCTGAAGGGTTACGGTTTATGATTAGCATTGGTTTAACATATTACAACACGAGAGGAAGCTGACATTAATAACTAGACTAAGCTTTATGATAGGGTTATTAGAAACCATCTCATTAGTGCATATTAGACCCTAAGCCATATTTCGCTCCTACTTATTATGGGTGATATACGTATCCATTCAATTAACATCCCGCACTGGATCTGGAGAATTGAATTACTATATGGTAGCACCAAACGGACATAGACACAGGCTGTTGCTGCGGCTTGGAAACATTACTGATCTTGGGTATGGACCTTTGTCTTTTTAACAAAGAGTGGTTTGGTAGTCCCACAAATACATGCTGGACTCCAGATGTATGTATTCCAATCAGTATCCCAGAACATGGGAAATGTATTTCTGATCAACAAACAAACATCCTGGCATTGAACAGACTATGCAATCCATATAATTGATTCAGATAAATCATAAACAAAGTCTGATGCAAAACAGTCCTTGTTATTAGCACTATTTTCTCGCGGGAACTACTTTGTTCAAAATACATGAACTATCCCTTTAAATCATTTATGTGTATGTTGGGACGATTTTTGTTTAAAATTGAAGCTTCATTGCTAGAAAAAATTATTGTGTTGCAGTTCACTGACCTTTAGCGCACATTCAAAAAGAGGTGGGGAGCCAACAAATTTCCTTATGCGCCTTAAAAATGCTTGGTACTCTATTCATTCACTTTAAGTGTTGATGTAGCAATAGAATGTTATATTATGTGTTTTTGTTGTTATTTCAGTACATTGGAGTATTTTTATATATTGAGAACAAAAGTCAATTCTAAGTTATACTGGTTTTGTATATCTGTATTTTATGTCAAGCTGTCTCTTCATTCTTGTGTTAGATGTTTTATGGTGTGAAAATATTCTTGTAAACTGAAACACACGGTATTAATAAAAAAATAAAAAGAATAGTCTTAGTATATTTACAATGCATATACTGGTTGTCCAAAAATCCAAAGTAAATTATACAAATAATATGAACCCAAAGATACAGAGAGTCAATCCCAATCTGAACAGTCAAACTATTATGTTTGAACAGTCAGACAAATGTGCCATGTGCCAACACATGTTTCAACCTGTGCGGTCTTACTCAGGGAACACAGAAATATTCCAAAATTAATTCACCCATTGGTGTCCATAAGGATTAGCATTATTGGAAATATCACTGCTAACAGAGGCATTATTAGTATGAGACAGTAAAGTAAACAATGAGAAATGCATGGGTAAGGGGGGAAAGAAGAAAGAAAAAAACACAAATATTGCCATTAGTGAATGTCCATGATAATCATTTGCATATTGTCTGAGCGCAAACCTTTTAGAGTGTTAGAGAACAAATGGTTCCATCAAATCATCACATCATACATGCAATAATACATCAAACTAGTTATTAGATCTCTGCCGCCTGGAGAAGTGTGGGATACCATGCACGTTTTTTTGTTATTTTATTTTTAAAAAGGCTATTAGGAAAATTAGGAAAATTCCACTGGTTTAGGAACTCCCATTCCTCGGTCTGCTGGAATTAGAATTCTCCTGGCAATGATCACGTTCACATTCTCATGGTATTATGAAAACATACTAATCTAATGATGCCTTTCATTTAAGGACATACCGTATGGTTCAGAGTATCCAAATGCCTATTCAAGAACGTTTGTTGCAACTTTTGCCCTTTAACTTGTTTTGTCTAATTGGTACTGATTCATGGAATTGCATGCAGTTGTCGTTTAATGTTAGGGCAGCATAGATCTCTATATTTGTTGTACGATGCGCGCTTTTCCTGGTGCATATTGCTTAGCCATATATGTAGGGTCCGAAGCCTCCGTTTCCTTGCACTAATCCTGATAGGCACAGCAACCAGTCATCTGGTATGCTTTCACTGGATTTTGATGGCGTTCAAGGTCCGGTCACGTGTTTTGTCACGTTTCACATGATTTGTCAAGAGTCGTGGTTACAATTCTTTTGAATTGTAACCTTATTAGATGACAAGTCCACAATTATTCCTTAGCGCTTGGGCTATGGACAATGTAATATACCCAAAAAAATAAATGTTTTTTTGGTTCTTTTTCTTTATATCCATTAATTGAGCCGTGAACTTGATTGCGTTATTCTTGTTGACTCAATTAGTGTTTATCAAATATGGTTACGTGGTTGGTAGCTGTTCCCTCTCCAGTTTACGTCAGCAAATGCCATGTGTGTCCCCTTAAAATGATTCAAAAAGTGTATTAATTGCAAATTTGCAATCACCATAACTGATGATGTTGTTATTGGATTGTGATATACTTGGCAGATGCCATTCCGTGCAAATGTGTTCACCCTAACTGATAATGACATTATTAGACTGTGGTTAACTTGGCACCTACCAATCTGTGTAGATACTTCCATAGAGGTAATTAGATATTGAACTAGAGCATTTATTTGTGGTGATATGGTATCTTACATACACTTCACGCCGGCATAATTTGCAACCGTCAGGTTTTACTTGCCCATTTAATATATGTATTGCATTTTAACATCCAAGCAATGCCTTAGGATTAGCATATTGTCTTGTGTTCTGCTTATTTCAGCAGTCCCTATCGACTGCAAAGGATGCATAGACGTTTTTCATTGTCACCGTGGTCATACACATGCGGATATCCTAAGTCCAGTGCACAACTGCACCATTGCTTAACGAATAAACAGAGGGTGCCTCCTTCACAAATGGCAAGAGGCAAAACCCATCACACTAACAAGTGTCCCAAGAGAGGGTACAGTTGGTCATAAGAATTTGCCCAGCTCAAGTTCCTTGTTAAGACCGAGTTTCACACATCTCAGATTGCAAATTATGCAGGCCTCCAATTGGTGCAGCTTAAGAATATGCCAGTGCTTGTAAAGCAGTCCATAGATGTGGTTGTTGTTGCTCGTGTACCTTGTGATGAAGCTAATGTGGCCAGGATATGACTGTTTCAATGGTTGTTTTTTATTCAATATGGTGTTTCTGATCAATTGATACGCTCTAGATTTGGATTTTTCAATGTATTGATTAGAGTAGCCTCGTTTCTGGAATCTCTGTCCAAGCAGTTCACCTTCTAGTGCAAAATTACCATCCATACTACAGTTGCACCTAGCTCGGTGGTATTCTCACATGGGTATGTTGTTAAACACTCCCTTTTATGGCAACTAGTGGCATGCGGTTGTTTTTCTATGTGTCCTAGTATGCAATAGATTGGTAGAAATGCATGTGTGGAGATCAAGGAAATCAATAGTGGAAGTATCAATTTGTCCTGTGAATTCTATACCAAATGTTGTCTTTTTAATATGCCTTCATTGTATTAACCCTCCCCTCGAGACCTACGAGTCCTACATATCGCAATATAATGGTTATTTTTCAGATGAGGCAGGAATCGACTATCAAGCCCCAGTTACACTGTGTTCATCCATTATTCATAACTCTGTCCATCAAGGTATGTTGCCATTCTTTGGATAATTTTTCAATCCGGATGATATGGCTATCATGACTGATTGATATACCCCACATTGTATGTCAGGCTTCACTCCAATCTTGTCATTATTATAGGTGTCATTAAACCAGGAACAGGGTAAGCTCCCACCTTACCCGGCATCATCCCTTTTATATCACTATCTTTCCAACAATGCTACAATCATGTTATTTCTTAACCCTGAATGATCACCAGCTCTTGGGCCCCCTTTTAACTCAAATTTATCACAACGGTTGCTTCACTAGCATGAACAGACTATATCCACATTACCCGTAATTACTGGAGACACTTGGTTATAAGGGGCGGACACCTAGTGGTCTCCATGGTAATAATTGGTTGCAAGTCAGCTGGTTGGTATCTTTTTCTAGGACTTGTGGAAATAACTTGGTCTTTCAAGAGCAATGTTCATTTTCAGATAGTTTAGATATGATGATTCACTAATAATGTTGAAGTGACATTTTTTTTTGTTTTGTCTTTGTTTTTATATTCTTTTGACTCTCCCGTCTTACCTCTTGATTCTGACCTGAAATGTGGTATGTTTGGTTTGTTTTAGTCATGATATCGTTGTTCTTTGATATTCCTGCT
This sequence comes from Ambystoma mexicanum, assembly GCF_040938575.1. Taxonomy (NCBI): domain Eukaryota; kingdom Metazoa; phylum Chordata; class Amphibia; order Caudata; family Ambystomatidae; genus Ambystoma; species Ambystoma mexicanum. The sequence goes on from NC_090925.1 coordinate 654,095,852, forward strand.
ACAAACTTCTCACTGTCCCAATGCACTATTGGGATCAATGCTTCGCCTAAACTTTTTTTTTAATGTACTTTTTCATATTAATTGTTGTATATATCTCACGATTTTTGATAATTAAGATCCTTGAAAATGACCACGAGGTCGAAACACTTGTCGGCTGTGCACACTATGGAATAAATCCTACACACCAATAGAACTACTTGTCTCTTGTTGACTATTTGGACTATACCAAAGATTACCAAATGTGCAGTGACACCATATCATGAGCGCAAATTGCCCTTCCCATTGTTTTGATTCTTCTTTTCACATTTTCCAAACCCCAGTGGGTGGGTTTGTGAAAAAGGTGATCGCCGCCAGACTAGAACATCATAATCACCTTTTTCCAATTTAGAGTGGTGACTAGCGCACAGATCCTATATCAAAGCCATAGAATACTTTTATCTCTTTTTCAACACTCAAATCGGTTCAACCTGAAGATATACCACTTTTAAATGATTTTAATACATACCATGTTTGCCTTTGACCTTGAATGATAATTGGTTGCAAATGCATCAAGTATGTCCAAAGCGTTAATTCATCACTGTCCGTGATATCTATTATTAACCACTATTATTTATTTACAACATGGTTAATCCAAACAACCCAATTACCAATATGTCAAGCTTGTTGACTAGAACAAAATGTATAGAGACATCATTCAGATTAGTCTTTGTCCATATTACCAAACCACCACTAGGGCAACCATTAGAGCTCTTACTAGCCAGTGAATAAAAGTGAACATACCCTTCCGCCGTGATTGCTTAATTGCCTATGTCTCTGACAGGCACATAATATCCATATGTATATATCATTTTTTTTAATGGAATCTAGTCATTATCTTGGGTATTTTTCCATAGACCTGCAATATTCCATGACATTAGCTACAGAGTCCCCAACTGCACTGGTTGTAAATCTTCATATCTCACCGGAGCTAGCGTCGCATTGAGCAGCTGTCAATCTATATCTTTAAGCTCTGCCAGCAATATATCACCTGAAGCACCTGAATCACAGATAGACTGATTTGTACTTGACAAAATGTCACACAAATGTGTTGGTTTCACATACTGGGAAGTTAATGCAAATAGGAACTAGGGGAAAGCATCCCTGACAACCCGAGGCGGAATGGAAGGTTTTAGACCAGACTGTGCCCTCAAAAAGTCCCTTCCTTAGCTGGTCACTCTGGGCCACCATTGTATATGAATATGTGACCCCTTTGGGGGAATAGTCCTGAATTCTTTGGGCAACAAACCATCCACTGAAAAATCATTGGCTAAGCTTGCATATAACCAATCATGGTTTGTCCCATGATTTCAAAAATCATGTTTTGCATCAAGTATATCTTCTTTAATAGTAGCACAGCATCCCTTCTCATGCCATAACCAGTGCAGTGCTTTATGTCTTAAGGCATCCCTACATTGCCTTGTCCCCATTTGTAGCTTTGGGGCGTTGACGAAATAAAGAAAATATTCAGACTGCCCATCCTTTTTTCACAGTATGGTGGCATAAGGTTTAGCTTTCCCATCAAGGCACAGAAGATGATCTTCATCATTCACATGTATAATTGAGATATTATTCCAAACAAGGTTTTGCTTTTAGATATGTATTAATTTCCAAAACCAACACATTGCAGGAGACCATGGTTGGAGTTCCTTTCAATCAACTGATACCCAGCTTGCAAGGAGCCGCCTAAATGCAGGGATTTCTTGTTCTCTGGCACCCCTTATAAGATGCCCAAGAGTGACTCTTCCCGCACTTGCAAGGCTCCCTTGTCTTATTGTTGCTGCCACTGCCAATTCCCAAATACCTATTACCAGGAATTGTGCCCCTGGCATACTGTACATTTACTTACACTGTTTCTGATCTAGTTTACTTGATTTCCCTTTTGAGGTCCAATGCCATTCCCTTTGCCAAGTCTAAATCTTGGTGCATTAAGAGACACTCAGAGCATGTAAACGAAAAGGCCCTATCAGTGAATGCCAAATGTTTCAAAGGAGCAGGGTACCTGAACACAGGGCCCTTTCACCAATAGTTACCTTGTCTGCGGTCATTCAATGGAGGTATTAAATGCTGACCATCCATGAATATATGCTGGGCGCCCCTAATCAACTTCAATGCCTTGTTGCCATACACAATACTGTTACACTCTACAACCTCTTGGTCAGGATCCTATAGGACAGTTGCTACATCCTTACCACCGAGAGATTAATTTAATAACTCTAGAAAGGTAAACCTATTCAACAGCTTTAAAATGCTCACTATTTCAAAAGTTGCCTGCATTCCATTCACCATATCTGATAACTCTTTCTTGCATGTACTATTTTGAGTAAGCGTTAGCTCTTTGATTGGGATATGGACAGTTCTCACACCTTCTTGGCCAGGTACTCTATGCATTTCATATTGAGCCAAGTGATAGTGAGATAATCGCTGTTCATCTTTTATAGAGAAGCCAATTAGAGTCACCTCAACCATCTGTTGTAAACACAATGAAAGACTGCACACTTGGAAGCCCACATTCCTTCCACTATCAGTGGACCACATCTTCTTGGCATCACAATTTTAGAGCTGGGCAAGGCCTCCAAAGCAGGAGTAACAAACACCCTTTGCAGCCTTTAGGGTCTGCTTCGCAGACTCCCGGACATCTTAATGGGAGTCCACCTTCCTTCCAACAGCAGCAGACCATCCCTTCTCTACATAACAATGGTAGAGAGGGACAGGGCTTTCCAGCAACCAAACAGCCCTTACCTATATTTCCTGGTTACCTCAGTAGCTTAATGCACCCGTTGCATTGCTCTGCGTGAAATATTTAGGTCACTTTTCTGTATCCTGGAAGAGCCAGAAAAGTAATTCTGCCTTCTGAATTGGCACACTTCAGTAACTTAGTGTTCACTCATGACCTATTGTCTACAGAAGAGGAGAATTGCTAACAGGACTACTGGGAGCCTTAATTCCTATGGGAATTGTCTGTAGTCCGCAAACAGGCACATGTATCCTCTCATATCTTGGATGTTGTAAGAGATGAGTGAAAATACAAAGCAGTTTTTGACAGATAGCTTTAGCATTAGGACATGGAAGCCATCGCTCAGGCCAACTCCAGTGTGCCTCCTACTGAGAATTTCACACACTGTCTAGCAGACTGCTTACACAATCGGGGAAAATTCCCCAGACAAGAAAGCTCCCCTTGGTCACCAAACACAGGGCTGAATATATGGATATATTTTTCTATTAGTACACATTTTTGGGTGATAAGCAAGGGGCAAACTAGGATTAGATGGTCATGCTGTGTTATGCACTATATTAAGCATCATTAAACTTATCATCTAAGGATAAAATCGTGTTCCAGTAGAGACATCCTTTATTATTTCTCAGTGCATGCTCGATAAAAAAAAAAAAAAAAGTGTGATACTTTCACAAATTTCACAAAAACGGGATATTGTAGTGTCTCTTTGGATCACCGAAACAAACAATGAGTGGAGCCTAAGGCAATGGTGGGCAGGGCATGTGTGCAATTAGGACACATGAAACCCATGTGTGCATGCATTGCCAACTGACTGACATGTATTGTAGATGATCGAGATGCCAAACTCTGAAGTACGTTACCCGTGCTTAATTCTCTAGTATGTCAAATTCAACATGTATCATTTGTTTCCTGACCTGTGTCCTGTCACGAGGCCTTCAATCCTGATGAATATGATGTGAGCAACTGAAAATGTTCCACCTCTTCATGCAGTGCCTCAAATTGCAAGGACATACCGTAATTGCAGTGACCTTTTTGACAAAGGCAAGCTAGGCCCTGGCTCTTTTCGTGGCCTTCGGTTTTCTTTTAATACTCCAGTTGCAGTTTGTGAATTGCGACCTCAACACACTCCATGTGGCCTCTGACTCATGGTAGGTCGAGTTTGTGTTCCGGGAATCCGATTGGCCACACAAATATCAGATATGTTGATTTAAGCTAGATGTCTTCCATGGTGGCAGGAGCAGAGCTCACATTCCCATGGGGGACAAGCCTCTGCCCTCTCCTCTCTCTTTGGCGGCACTGCCATGTGTAGTGGTATATCCTGCTACTGTTCAGCCTCCAGAACCTGTGTACATGCCATGTCCGTGATAACAAGTATTTGTGTTGGGTCCTGTGCTGCTTGTCTCTGGCAGTATGCTGCCTGTGAAAGGGTTCTCTGGGTGTGTGCTGTTGTCCTGCGGTGCAAGCTGTGTGAGATATGAGCCATAGATTGGATTGTTGCTATCTTGTTGTCAAGGTGACCCATTTTATTTAAAGGCTGCCTCTCACTTCTCAATGTTGATACTCTAGGTATGTCTGCCCCCTACTGGTTAGTGGTAGCATCTGTCGAGCTTGCCCCCTGTACTCCTCTATGTGATATGACATCCTGTTGTTCCACCTCACAAGACTTTTTTCTAAGTTGCCTTTCAACAGCACTTAACGTTGACTTGTCTCACCGCGTGCACTACGAGTTCTATTGATGGGAAACAATGACAGTGATTAGCCTTCATAGATACATATGCACCCCGACACCACTGTCCATCTGCTCCCTGAAGTGCATACACATCTCAACCCAAGGGAAAACCAACTTGGAATGCAGGCCTTGTTGAATCACTGCACTACCTTTATGGAATGCGGGGTTAAAGGAAGGGGTAACTAATGTGCATGTGCACGGTATCGGGCGCTGTGTTACTCAGACATTATCTTCTGGTGACAGTGATTGCATTGGCGCCTGAGCTATTTGGCCAGCCACAAATAGTATTTGTTCTGTGTAATGATATTGTGATGGGATAATGAAACAATTGTGACTGATCTCTAACTATATAAAGTCATTTGATGGAGATGCCCTGTCCTCCATATGAGAGATTGAACTTGTGGTGCATGTAGATGTGACCTTTGAACTTGCAGCAAACCAGTAACGTTGAGGAGTACATTACATGGTTATGGCATGCACACACAACCCAGGAAATCACGACGCAGTACAACTATGCGATAACAATGGTCATGTATTGGTAACACCAAAGCTAGGAGGAAGGGTGGGATACATGCTTGCTACCTTTGGTGTTGGCAAGTGGATGGTGTATGCACAGTGTGTGGGATATATCACCCAGTGGTACGGTAGTTATGGGTTACAGGTGTGTAATAGTGCTTTAATAATCTGGTTCTTCTTCCTGAGACTTACAATGGTTCTAAAGTATGAGCTTGCAGCCAGTCCTCACTGGAATATCCATGATTTTATCGGCTATGGGATGCAGTTCTGGGGAGCCAGGATGGTGAAGGCATGCAAGAGGAAACCCGGTGCAGGGCGGATGGAGATGGTAGGATGTGGAGAGCTTGGGGGAAAGGAGTATTAGGGATTAAGTAAAACGAGATATGTTCATTAAGGTAGGGGTTTGCGCTACATCATGGATGCAGTTAGACATCAGAGGAAGGAATTTGAATCTGCAGCAATTTTGTATGTATAGCCTTTCAAAGAGTTTGTGGATGTGGATGAAAAAATGTGCAGGGCTGTAGGGGATATGGGTACAAAGTGGAATCCCTTGTTTAAAGAAGCAATGGAGTAGAAAGGGTTTTCCTATGTTGAGACTTTGTTCTATATGCTGTAAACAATTAAACTAAGCCCGAGAACTAAAACAATCGATTTCAAGTATTTCATTACGTTGATCAGCACTATAGTTAAGTATTGATTGTGGCCTGAGTAGACTCAGTTTGTTAATGTGGCCAAACGAAGGCAGAAGAATGTGGTGCCTAAACAATTAAGATCATTAACATTTTCTATTTGCCTACTCACATGTCTTTATTTTCTTGTGCTTTGCCTCTCTACCCATGACACGAACAATTAATTTATTTTTTTTACATATATTTTCAGATCTGTATCTGACATATAAACCAGAAATGAAGCAATGCATTTTTGCAATGCAATCAGAGTGTGTTGGGGAACATTGCATGATCTGCATGCCTTATCCATATTTAAGAGTATTACGGTAGGGCAGATACACATCAGCAGTTGAGGCAGTGAGTTCATGTACATTTTGCACGTTCTTGTCGGACCCCTATGAGACATTCATCTGGATTGGACAATATGTTCCCCAAGCCATAATGAGCAACTGGATCAGATTTAATGTGTTCCTCTCGCATAAAACAGACGCAAGGGGTGTAGCCACTTTGATATCCTGCAACGATTCCTTAATTTGGAACAATTCAGAGTCAAAGGTGGTCTGTACATTCACTACTGTCAAATATTATGGACTGCTTTCATATTTCACCTATTCAGCTGCAAATATGGACTCTATTCATCTATTTTGCAGAGCCATCTAAAGGGAAGATCAAGTCATAGGATTTGGGTTTGTTGTGTCCTTTTCTATGAAGCATGACTAAAACAGTTGCTCTCCAAATGAATTAATATTTCAATGTTTTCTTTTTTTTTAATCAGTACCGATAATGTTGTAGGTAAATATAGAAATAGCTCTAATGGGGTCTATCAAATGGGTTCTTCCACAGCTTTCTGGTATCTCTGAATGTTACTGTTGCGTAGAATTGTCCATTTCTGAAACCGGCCACAAGGAATCACAGACAAAAGTTATTATAGAGTCTCTGCTTGGAAACAACATTACTTTGAGTGAAATGCGATCACTCCAAACGCAGGAATAAGAGGGCCCAATTGTATTCCAATCAATTTCATGTCTCTGGAAAAAAATGCATAATACACTAGATCATCCTCGTTCATAGTGGAATCAAACTTAGGGGAGGGCATCATCCAATTAGCAAAAAAAATTATCTTAATGGTGTTGACACATTTGAATCACAGGAACACAAAATAAAATCTATCAAAAAATGCCAGCGATCAAGAGCATGGCTCTTCAAGTAAATTGAAGAGGAACATTAAGCTTGGTTGTGAGCTTGGATACATATTGTGCTTATGTGAGGGGGAGCGGTCAGTGCTCATTCTCGCTGTTGTACATGCCATCAATACATTATTTTAAATTGGGCAGTTTTTCTGATGTTCATACAATCTAGCCTTCAGCCCTAGGCATAAAAGGGGTCAATGAACGTCCATATTCCGAGTGCCGGTAACATGCAAACTGTCTTATATCATTAAGCGGGCTACATCAATCCTTACGGATAACCTATCGGATAATCATACTTAACTCTAGGAAAACATGAATTAAACTATTTGTAGAGGATTTAAGTTACAGCTTTGAAAACTCCACAGACATTATGGCCTTGGTCCTCTCTAATCCTTCCTCTTCCTCTTGGCTCTGCTCGAATACTTTATTGCACTGATGACAAGAGACTGAATCAGGTGTGTAAGCAGACGGTCATAACAAAACACACAGATTACCTGGATTTAAGTTCCTTAAGCTTTCCATTACAAAAAGCAGATTTGAGGTTTCCTGGACTTAGTTCAATCTGAGTCAGGATCCTTGTCATCCCATAGTTTGGTTCCAGAGGGTGGACGTAGCTACACGTCATATGCATTAGCATCAGATCCCAAACATGAACAATATTTCTCAGCTGCTCCTTGAAAAGACCAAACTCTACAGGGAATGGAGGCTGGGGGGTTTGCATGAGCAGCTTGCACAACATCTAAATTTTGCAATTAGCATATGAGAGAGGAGAACATATAAGCAGTTGTGAATGCTTGCAAAGTAAGATAATGGCTGTATTGAACGTTACCCATCACAACAGTGTCTCCAGGATGAGAAAGGGAGCTGGAGGATTAAAGGAAAGTAAGAGGAGATGAAAATAAAATAAGAGAGGTTCTGACTGAGTGAGAGATGAGATAGAGGATTGGCGAGAGGGGGAGATAGGAAGAAAGAGAATGGTGGTGAGAAAAAAAACATTTCATGAAACACTGACACTATAAAACTTAACAACTATGAACAAATGTAATATTGCATTTTGAAAACCAACCACTCGTTGACCAGATGTGAACTCATTATGCACACACAATTTCTCAACAAACAGCACTGGTAAAATACAGTGATAACAAGCCGAGCATCCTAGTTTTTTTTGTTAATGGATTATTTTATAAAATATAACCCACAAAGAGGGAAGAGATTGTTACTCAGTCGGCAAGGACATTCAAAACTTATTCTATACCAAAAGAGGAAGAATTGATGTGTTGCCTAGTGGGATGCTGCTTTCCCCTCAGGCTGAAATATGGAATTTTAGAGGACCATTACTTCTCAAGTATCTGTCCAGTCAGATAAGAATAATGTCCTAATTGCTAATTTAAGCATACATGTATAAAAGTGTCCAATATGTGGTTGTGATGAAACAAATCCTACGGGATCATAAACTGCCTAATCACCTTGTTCGGTGAATAATCCTTAGCAGACAAGGCTCATCATTCAAGACCTGGGTTCAGGTAGGGTGCACTGTGCTTGCCTTAGCATAAGCTACGGTCCCACTGTGTCAGGGGCAATGTGCTCCTTGGAAGCAACACCAAACTGAGCACCACAGGTTCGATTCCCGGGTCCGCACTTAGAAACCTCTGGGTATTAAGTGCGTTTTAAATAACCCACTAACCTCCCACAATTGCACTGAGGGCAGCTCACCCTACATGAAGGGTGCCACTGACGCCTATCTAAAGAATGTCTGACCTAATTATCTACAAACACAACTTTCATGTGATATAGCCATAAACATCTTGTCTGCATCATACCCTCCAAATATATTATTGGGCTGCAAGATAAATATTCATTCATCCTGAAAAGTGGTGTACTTAAGGGCCGGCTGGTTTGTGCTCATGATATTTAATCACATTGGAGTCTCACTTGCCGTTATGATACTAGTAAAATAAAAAAAAGTAATTCAAATGGCTTAACATTTTGGCTACCTGGAATAAAGTGAAGTTTGCTTTGATCTTCTTGAGAACAGTGCACCTGACACATGCAGATCCCAATTTTCACGTCTGAGTCCAATGTGCATCTTTATGGCTGGTTTATAAAAACAGGAATTGCCTGAAAAATATCACGAAACTTTGCTCACATGGGAAGTCTTAACTTAACCCGAGATTTGTCCAGTCAGTGTGACTTGGGAAACGGGAAATTGGTTCAGTAGAAATGACTACTCCACTACTCCGGATCAGCGTGGGACAGTTCCCGAAAGAAAAAAAATGGATGATAACAAACTGCTACATTTGAGCACTTAGCCTAGTTCTGCAATATGCCCAGGGAAGGTTATTTGGCTGAAACCTAATCGCCTGAATTTCGAGAGATTGAGACAAATCAAACTTTCCCAAACTTTCTGTGAGATTCTTTAGAGGCCGTTCAGTGGAGCACGGCCTCAACGTTTCTAAATAAGGCATGCATATTTGGAGTTGAAATGTAGTTGAGGCAGAGATAGAACAATGACATATGGATGTATTGAGAAGATGTGGAACATTAAAAAAAGGATTTCAGCATGGGAGAGGAGGGTTTGTTAAATAATATAGACCTTCTTTATTTGATAACAGCGGGGCGTAGCAGGTATAATGTCTGAAATTCACATACCATTTCTTGTTAGTGAGTGGTAGCCAAGAACAAATCATAGACCTCTTTGGAGGCATGCCATTCCAATCAGTGGTTGTACCTTTCTCTGCAATATGTACCATCTCATTGATTGTGCTATGAAAAGGATGGAGGGAATCATGGTGGCCACCCTGTGTGGCATGCATTTGCATGACGTGTCTTGTTAATGACTATTTGTGAGGAGACTATCCTAAAATTGGAAACTAAGTGTGGCATCTTATTGGGGAAAACAGAGAATATTAGCAAAAAGGAAATATTAGAGTTGTTTTATGAGAGATGATTGCAAAACATATGGTATTCATTGTCTCTACTAGCATTAGGGCCTGGAGAGCATCCAGGTGGCCACCTGGCATGACCTACACACATTTGGCCTTTCTTGTATTGTCTAAGGAAAAGAGCATGCCACTTTTATGAGAGGCAGGCAGCACATTGCATCCAGTGCCTGGATCTCAGTGCACCCTTCTTCTGTGGCCATATAGAGCCTTAGCAAATAGTAAATCACAGAATTGGTCAAAAAGATTAGATTAAACAAATGGGCTTATCACTCGATCTTGGCTGGCTGGAGGTTCATGCAACTCAAGTCTGCACTGTTGGAGGGAGGCACGAAGGTAGTGGCAGGATGACAGTTGTTTATGTATTTGAAATTCATACACACATTCCAAGCCTTTACTGAGACTTTCCCATAGTCTGGACTGTGGTCCCCGTGGCCGTTCCCACCACAAGCGCGTCGAGACCACCGTAATGGGGAAGACACTGTATAAATGACTACTTCAATACAATATAATCCAATGCAATATGAAACCTGTTTGTTTATTTATTTGGTAATGCGCACCAAACCCATAGGTAACTGGGCGCATCAGATAAGAAAGCTTTAGACTTAGTTGCAACAGGCATCAATACAGTGCACAAACAGGACAGATACAGGTAGGTTACATTAATGAAACATTAAGGTTAAGTAAGGGTGGTGCAGTGGGATAAGTACACACATGGTTAGGCATACTGGTAGGTACAACAGATGGCCAGTCATACGTCGTTAGATTGCAACCAGTTTAATGAGTTGCAACTGAAGCTGAGGTAGGACTGATCAATTCTAAGGCTCAGATTTAGTGCATTCCAGTGTTGTGTAGCTTTAACTGGGAAGCTACCTCCTCTGGATTAGGTTAGTTTAATCCTAGGTATCTTTAGACAGTGGGAGTAAGCTTGTCTAGACGGGCGAATCAAGGTATTTCTGGTGATTCTTTCTCTGAGATATGGGGGAACTGCGTTATTGAGGCATTTGAAGGTAAGTGAAACGGTTTTAAGTAGAATCCTATCGCTTATTTCTAGCCAATGATGGTCTCTTCTGATGATGGACTCTGTTCTCAGGGCATTATTTTGAAGTGTTTGTAGTTTGTTGAGGATATGGCTGTTGGCTCCTAGATATAGGGCATTGCAATAATCTAGTTTTGACATTATAAGAGCATTGGCAAGGGTAATACAGCTAGCTTCTGTTAGATAGGATCGGCAGGCTCTGATAACTTCCCCTGTGTAGGCGGTAGAGGAAGCCAGGGAATTAATCTGTTTTCTTAGTGATAAGGTGGAATCGAGATAAAAACCTCATGGTTTTACCTTGTTTACTGCTTTGATTATGTTTCTGTCTATATTTAATGAGGCATAGTTAGAGCTTAGTTTTTTTTTAGATTGGCTATGGAGCCAAGGATCCGGATCTCTGTTTTATTGTCATTCAGGCAGAGGCCATGGGATGCCTTCCATGCCTGAATGAGGATGTATATTTCATTTACCAAGGCCATATCCTTATCAAAAATGCCCGAAAGGGGAATGATGATCTGGGTGTCTTATGCATAATTGGTGTAGATAACACCTAGTCTGTCCAATTTATCGAATAGGGGCTTGGTAAATATATTATACATAGTGGGCGAGACACAGGATCCTTGTGGGACACCACACAAGGTTTGAGTCAGCCGATGCCAATGGGGAGAAGACTCTCATTGTTCTGTTAGCTAAAAAGGACTGGACCCAGGCTACTGCGTTGCTTGAGAAGTGGGCCGCCAACGCTAGGTGTTTGCACAGGACTGCATGGTCCAAAAGGTCAAAGGCCACCGACAGGTCAAGGAGCAGTAGCATGGCAGTTTGTCTTTGTCCTTCAGCTCGTCTATTTGTGTCTTTAGGTCAATAGCACTGTTTTGGTACCATGTTGCGGTCTGAAACTGGATTAGCGAGAACCTAGGAGGTGGTTGGCTTCAAGGTAGTCCTGGATCTGCAGGTATGCTACTCTGTCAATTATTTTAAGGAGGAAGGGTACCATAGTGATGGGTTTGTAGTTGGTGAGGATGGATGGGTCAAGAGCCTATTTATTGAGGAGTGGTACCACCCAAGACTTTTTTAGGCTCTTAGGGACAGTGTTGGTTTTGAATAAGGCGTTAATTAATTTTGAAATAAATGGTGCTAGTTCTCTCGCTGCATCTTTGACTATTTGGGCAGGACAGTTGTCGCCTTGACAGTTGGAAGGCTTTAGAGATAGGATGATTTTCTCTGTTTCCAGAATGGAGACTTTAGTGAAGCTAAATGGTGTAAGCAAGCTAGGGACTTCAGCAAGAGTGGGGACATGTGGCTCAGTAGGTGGCAGTGAGGCTTTTTTATTCGCAACTTTTGTTTGGAGGGATGCTTTTTTGCTGGATAGGGCATTCTGGATGCTTGTGCACCATTGTTTGTCCTTAAGTGCGTTGTCTAAAGGGGGTATGGGGAATTCAAGTTCCGGGAGATTAACAAAGAGCTCTTTGATGTTAGAGCTAGCTCAGGAGATTCTTTCGTTGAACACATTTTTTTGCTACTGATTATTTCTTTCTTGTATTTATTCGCTAACTGTGTCAACTGCAGTTTGTTTTACTCAGAGGGAGAGCGGCGCCAGATAGATTGCAGTTTCCTTTTCTTGAGTTTTAGCTCTTTAAGATGAGGGGTAAACCAGGCATTGAGAAGAGCCTTCTGTTTACTTTTGCAAAGTTTGGCTGGCGCAATGAAATCTAAGGCATTGGCCATTGTGTTGTGAAAGACCTCTAGGGTGTTCGGGTCAGTGTTGCTTGGTAGCAAGTTAAGAAAGGCATCTGGTGGGGAGAGGTGGTGCCATCGCCATAGCTTTGGGCATTTGCTTATCTATTATTAGTGAAAAGTTTATCAGATGATAGTCTGTCCAAGGTTGCAGGGTTATATTCAAGATGGTGGTGATGCACAGTTTAGGTTGACTACCCAATCAAAGGTTCTTCCTTTGTTGTGGGTGGGGATGTGGGGGCGTGGACATTTTGGGTAAGTCCATGCTCAGATAGAATGGTTACTATGGATTGTGACTGTTTATCCTCAGGGTTATTAAATCCTAGGTTCAAGTCACCTAACACTAATATCTGTAATGACAAAGTAGTTATTAGCCAACAGGCTGGATAGGTCATCCTTGAAGGTGCCGATGGGTCCCTGGGGGCTATAAAGTAGGTATACAGTTAATGTCTGGTTGCTAGATATGGGTATTTTGGCCTTAAGCAGTTCACAGGTTTTAAGAGGTTGTGGGGTGCCTAGTCTTAGTGCAAGACTATTTTTGGATATAATAGCTATACCGCCCCTTGGGGCATTGGGTCTATCCATTCTGAGGATCTGATAGTTGTCTGGATAGCTAGCATAAGGGTATGGCTAGCTGCATCATGTAACCAGGATTCAGTGACAGCCAGGAAGTCCAGGTTATCAGTGGATGCCACTAGTGATCTTGTGTTGATCAGGGCTCCAGAGATGGTGGTAATGTTTTTAGGTTCAAGAGAGAAGGTTCGTTTTGGGCTTGGTTGATTAGTTCTGGAGTGGGAAGTTAGTGGAGGGCAGTAAGTGATGTTCCGGATTTCGAGCAGATCCTAATAGTGGATCGCGGTCTGGTCCATTGGTAATGAGCTTGGGATGGGGATTTAGATTGAGGGGTTTGTTCAATCTGGGCTCATAAAGTAGTGTTAGTCTAGCTCTGAGTCTATTGTTTCTGTCTGGTAAGGGACATGGTATAGCTTTAGTTAAGGACATTATTATGTAGGATAGGGTTAGCAGAAATACGTAAAACCGATTCTTTCCTATGTACATAGTGATAGTGCTGTTCCACAGAACAGGCTAGACCAATAATAATAGGTGGGTACAAACAAGGGCAAAGGTATTAGGCAGGTTGTGTTCGAGAGCCTCAACTGTCCCAGTATAAGCGAGGCAAATTAGGTTCACAGGATAGTCTAGTCCAGTGTATGCAGGGCAACTTAATTTCACAAAGTAGGCTATACTGGATGTAACATATTGGTTATATCTCTCATTAGAGTGCTAAGTCCATATTCCTTATTAGTAATGATACATAAGTCAACAATTACACTTTGTGAAGTCAAGATGTGTGATGCCCTGCCTTTTTATCAAACAGTCAGATAGGAGTTTATGTGGGCCCTTCTAGCTGCGTCTTGCTCTTGAATGCAGATTCATATACAAACAAAACATTATAATCACAGGTGTAAAATGGCTTTCTTTTGATTATCTCTCCATCTTCATGTGTTCAGACCTGCACAAAGTTGTTACACTCTCTTGTATTATGACATGTTGTCGAATTTCCTCACCAGACTTCCCTCAGCTACTGAAGGACAGCTTGAGTGACTGGTGTTTCTGTAATCCCTACTGTAAATGCACTCAGTGGAGTAGAATCACATATGTCTATCCATATATAAATATTAATAATAATAATAAAAACATTTTAGCTATAAGTGGGTTGGAACGGCAAACGAACCAGCTAAATAAAAAAAGGCATTTTTAAAAACAAAATGTGCTCTTATGGCTGATTGCGTGTACCACCCAGTGTTACATGTGCAGTTCTCAGTAGTACACATGTTATTCCTGCTGAAATGGTCGTTGTACTATATCTCTTAGCATACACAAAAAAAGTGCCACAGTGATTTCGGCCTCTTTACCTCAACTTCCGAGACGCTTTCAAACTCAGCCATTCGGATGTTTAAATATCTCCTGAACACATACAGACGGCAACTGTGCTCAGTGTCTGTATACCTATGACAACACGTTTGGATTAAAACAACCATGTGGCGTCAATTTATGCAGGCCCGGAAAAAATTATGATAACAACACTGTCAATGCTGACAGGGAGGAATCGAAGCAGCAGCTGCCTCCGTGCATGGGGAGGTTTTGCTACGGCAGATTTCGTCAAATTCGACTTAATCGAATTTATTTTGACGCATTCTTCCTCAAATATATCTGGGGTGGGTTTCGGAGAATAAATAATGCAGTGGGTTTATGGGTTGGAGCTGCAGGGGGTCTCCCCCGCCCCACATATAATTGATGCAACATCTGCCACAAAAATAAAATAAAATCGATGAACAAAGTCAAACAGAACCTCCTGCAGGGGTCTGAGGGCCATTCAGGCATGTTTCCTATCCACGGTCCTAACAGCGTGGTGGGCATTATGGGTGCTCGGACCCCGAAGTGCTTAAAAGTAACACTATTTCACACCTGTCTGCCACCACATGTGCATGCTTTTCACTCATGTGTGTTGTGGAGGAGGCATGCCAGTGCGGGTGCTTCAACTCATGTAGAAGGTCAAGGTGACGCTTGGTGACACCCAGTTAGGCCTGGGATGCTGATGAATAAGGACTAGAGTCTGTGATAGGGCAGCTCCAGCAGATTGAAACAAGTGATGTCACTCCACAGTACAGCATATGTTTCAAAACCTTTATCAAACTGTTGCTTTCAATACACGGTCTATCATTGCTATCATGCCAGCATCAAAGTGCGCATTTAAACTGCAACTTCTGGAATGCCTTTAGTTTTCATCACACCTAGATGTCCTTAGTGGGCTTAAGTGTAAGAAGGTGTATATCTCTCATGCGTGGAATTACTCTGCAGAGCAGATT
Organism: Ambystoma mexicanum; assembly: GCF_040938575.1. Taxonomy (NCBI): domain Eukaryota; kingdom Metazoa; phylum Chordata; class Amphibia; order Caudata; family Ambystomatidae; genus Ambystoma; species Ambystoma mexicanum. The sequence continues at coordinate 654,111,310 of NC_090925.1, forward strand.
ATTTACGAGTCCCAATCCATTTTTCCGATATGCTTTGAGATTATTTCTTTCAGTGTTTTCCCAATTATACAGCACGTACACGTTTATTGTGTCCGGCTCACTGTCTTCCTTTCAAGAATTGCACCATTGTTCGTGAGAAGTAATCACTCCTTAAATCTGACAGACTCCCCACACTCCATATAAATGTACTCCTTGATGGGAGTACTGGATAGATTAACTATACAACACACCCTGGACAATGGGTACCGATTCTTTCAAAAAACATAATTGTTATGTAACACACACAAGAAAGAATCCTTAAAATGTTACAAGTCCTTTCCAAGCCACTATCTTGCCCTCTGTGAAAGACTCTACTATCCCATGTAAGTGCTTCCGTCCCCTAGGAAGCCTTGGTGTGCCACCTATCTATAGAAAAGGGCATAGCAAGATAAACAGACACTGTCTTTTTTAAGCACGTTTTTTTTAGAAAAAGCATATTTGGTGAACTAGTTCCCAACACAATATGACCGTTAAAAAGAGTATTGAGATGGAACCTAACTTAATTCTTTCCACATTTTTATACTGGCATTTAAAAATGAGTACCTAAATGAACATTGAAAACGGGGTGGTCATGCCAGGCAACCTCTGGATGTGTAGTTCTATTAACAGTCTTTATGGCAGCAAGAAGTAATTATACAAGGTAACCCATTTATATTTTGTCTGTATCCCCAACAAGGCAGTCGACCGGTTTCAGCAGTATTTGTCAATTCAACTGCTTTCCTCAGGACTTGAAGATCCCCCTTATTTTTGGGGATCCTTTTTTATTTATGAGCTTGGTGTCGTAGTCTCAATTGCAGACCCACTCAGAGAATTACATCAGCCATCCATTGCCTTCTTCCAGGATGAATTGTAAGTTCCATGTATGACGACTATCACAGAATGTTCATAGCTGTTCGCTTTCCATGTTTGTTCCTTATGGACAGCACTTTCCGCTCTATGGGTTTCATATAGGGCAAGATAGTGACTTGGAAAGCACTCCTAAAACTGGATGGATAACATGCTACATCATTTTTCTTTTCTAGCACTACACCCACCCTCAAATCCAACCCTTTTAATGAAATGTTGCACAAGGTGGTTTATGATTGTTTCATTCATGTATATCTGTTTTTTTTAATTTATTCAAGTATGTATTTATTGTTGATGTGTGAAGTGTTAGCTGTCAATGCAGTCACTTCTTGTCACCCCAAGAGTAAGGGGTGAACCTGAGGTACTGAGAGCTGCAACAGAGCCATAATAACAGAGAACAAAATGAGGCAAGAAATCAAATCAAAGTGCAAAAAAGTATTATCCAATCGAAGAACAATTTCACTGACTGAGCAGATATAAGGACAATGGAGAACCAAGCAAAATACAATACAGTTCAGAAGTGCTGTGAACAACTGTTCTATCCAGGACGTGTCATAGAAGTAGATAATACAGCATATGCTTAAAACCGGAGTGAATCATGTAACATGCTCAAAGAAGCTCATGTGCCGCAGGGAGATCCATTGACCAGTTGGCAGGTACAATTGGTGGGCATGTGGTCGAAGGTTTGTTTGAAGAGGAGGGTCTTCAGTCCTTCTATAGTTCATAGGTGGTTTTCTTTCATTCATAAGGATTATAGTAGATTGTTCCATAGACTAGCCTCAGCTACACCATGGGTACTACTGCCGATCATTTTTTCAAATTTCGGTTGACCATGGACATGGAAGGGGATGTACTTGGTCACCTTTCCCTGGGGTTACTCTAGGCCCATGCACTAGTAGGCCTGTTGGATAAGGCAGAGTGCTTTGATGGAGATCCAGACCTCCATCTAGAGCCAATGCAACAGTCTCAAGGCTGGAATAATATGGTAGCTACATCCCAAGGATAAATCTGGCCACCTTCTTGTGAAAGACTTTCAGCTAGTGGCATAAAGTATTCGGAAGGCCAAGGCAGAAGTTGATAATGTGGCTATCCTACACAGAACCAAGGCACCCATCACTTTCACCATTTGGGAGAAGTTGAGGAAAGGACAAATGTGACAGAGTAGGTGCAGCATTAAGTGTTTTTGCTTGGAAAACACTTGCACTTGAGGAATGAGCCATCAAAGATAATCCTCCATTTCCTAGCCTCTGGGATAAGACTAGGGGCAGGGGGTATAGCCCTGTGTGCGGAAAAAGGCAGGGGGCAGGAATGGCTGACTCATGTAAAGGATTATGGTTTGGGATGTGTTACAGCATACATTGTACAGTTCCCAAAGTGGAAATGACAAGCCCTGATCAAACTAGAAGCAAGAAGTTGAGTCTCCTCCTAACTTGAATGCAACCCCAGTGTCAACTTAATTCGATTGGAATGTGCACGACAAAGGAGTTATGAGCCCTTCAAGCAGTTGAAGATCATTTTTAGAGACTGAGGTAGAAAGAATGAAACCAGTTACACCTTTCTGCCTCCCAAAGGCAGGGTCCTGCTGCAACCTGGATCTTCCTGTCCCAGAAGAGGATTTAGGTACACTCAAGGGCACTGTCTTTAATGTCAATATCGTTTTCCAAGTGGATAAGCAGAGTGGAGGTGCATCTAGAAGAATACCAATGGCCGGGCAGTTGTTGTCTGAGGTATGAACAAGCTAATTTCTCCTATAGACAATGGCAGACCTTGTACCACTAGTAGAACCAAGTCTCAATTTATGGTTCTAAAAGAGGCCATTGGCTTCATTGAAAACCAGCATTTGAGAGGTGGCCATCTTCTCAAGTATTTGCCAATGAACAGAGTGATGGCAATGGGGCAGTAGTTATCAGGGAACTTCGGTTCTTCTTAAGGTTTTTTTGAACTAAGGCATGATGTGGGTTTTCCATTTAATTCTTGAGCCCATAGATCTAGCCAGCATGAGAAATACTTATTTTGACAATGCCTTCTTCTTTGGACCATATTTTTATTTCTATTGTGATGACTTGTTTGAAGAAAGGGAAGACTGATTTAGGGGTATAAGTCTTACTTTTTAGGAGTCCAGTGTTGTTGTTGGCATGGCAAGCAATGTTGATTTGAATTGACTCATGCTTCTCAGCAAAGCAGGGAGACAAGCTGTCCACCTATGCTTGGGAGGTAATGTGCTTGCTGGCACATTCAGCATTCACCCCCTTCCCATCCCTAAGACTCCAGCAGATCTTGTGGATGCCCGGTCAATATCTCTTTTGCAAAAATATGTTTTTGTACTTGATGAGGGTGTAGTAGCCTCTCATGTGGAACATTCAAATTAACTTTTCTCCAGCACATTTTTAGATTTCTTGGGGCATATCTTTCTCTTTTCTGTAGTTGGGAAGATAGCATAGCAAGCTAAGTGCTCACCTCTGACATCTGTGTGCAGCCTTCTGTGGCAGGTTCGAATCCTGGCAGGGTCAACTCAGCCTTTCATCCTTCTGAGGTCAATAAATTGACTACCAATATGTGGGATAATAATGTCTTCTGTTATTTCAGCGCTCTGAGACTATGGGTGTGTAGCGCTATATAAGATAAAGGTTATTATTTTGTATTCATGACAGAGAGCTCACAAAGTAGGAAGGCGAGCGAGGTGTCAGGGGCACTATGGTATCAATATCTGTGACAGAGGGTGTGAAGGTGGAAGATGGAGGGAAAAGAAACAGTGAAGACCACTTTCATCGGTCTGAGAGGAATTATGTATCATAGTAGAAAGAAAGACGTCAAGTGTAGAAATGATCAAATGCATACGAGAGAAAGCTCAAACACAGGTGGCAGGAGTGTCACACATTTTAAAAAAGAGATTGCATCACAGCTTTCTTATAAGGGCTTTACAAACAGATGTTGAAGTCCCAAACAACGAGGGTTTTGTGGTAGACAATTTGGATGCTGACTATTAAGATAGCCCTTGGAAAAAATTGCTGACATTTCCAGGAGGCCGGTAAATTATCATTGCAATAGAGGTGCTAGCATTAAACAGGCCTAGCATGCTAGACACTCAAAGCCAACAGTGTTGCCCATGGCAATCCTGGTGGCAGTGATGAGTGCTGGGAAAATAAGAGCAACAAACCAACACAGAATCCTAGGTCTGTTATTCACAGTGATCTTGATTTGAAGCCATCAGTTAGCAACGTATCAACAAGGTCATGCAGTTGCTATAGCGCCAGATCTCTGTTAGGTCAAGAAAGTTTATGTCATGTTTCTCAAGCAGGTCATGGATGTGTGTTGCATGCTTATTGGAATATCTTGCAATTCAATTGTTGATTTTGAATTTGAGGCAGTCCTTGAAAATGTCCCTGGGTGGTGGACAGGGTAGAGAAGAAGAGAAGAGTCATGGAGCAAAGACAGGAGGCCAACGGGCCCCACAGGCTGTGTCACATCTTGTTGCAGAGCAGCAATATTGGCAAAAGACTGGGGGTAGGGAGCATTCAGCAAATCAAGTAAAAGCAAAGCAAGGTAATGATGGGGATGGGAGCAGCAGGTTAAACATACGCAAGATTGTGTTGCTGCCCTCGGCCATATTTGCTCCGACTAGGTAAGGTGTTTAAGACAAGCTTCTTATAGAGGAGGTGGTCAGCCTTATGTCTTGCCTGGTGCCAGCACGCACTCATTTTGTCATGCCCAGGTAAAGAAAATGTCAGCAGCATCAGGTACTGCCAGTTGTAACAGAAAATAAGAATGTTGGTAACCTTTTCTCTAGAGGCAAAGATTACATATGTGTGTTCTGTAGGCAATCTGTGGCTGTATTTATGGATATCCTATCTATATGGATTTAGTGCTTGGCAGTTGTACAATCCAGGGGTAAATACTAGTGCAGCAATTGTTAAAGATGCGAGAGGCAGATGCTAACAGGGTGGACCATGCTTTGCAGAAGCACCATAGACAGCAAGTCATCACACTACATTTAATAGGAATACCCGGTGCACCAAAGAAGAGGCTGGGGGTTCACAGAGTGCAGCCTATTTATGACAACACAATCAAAGCACAGTGCTAGATAGTCCCAAATGCACTGGAGGGTACCTAGATAATAACATTGTGAAAGGGGGAGTTATGCAAGGCACAACAGCATTGCAGGGTCAAATACACTTAATGTGAGGGCCCTGGGTGAAGTAAGGAGCACACCACACAAACATCATGATCACAATTAAAGGCTGTTCTTAGCCAATCATCCTTTGAAGAGTGAGGAGGGTGTCTGCCAGAAGACGTGTTTCCTGATGAGCAATGAAACACAAGAAGCACTAATCAGAAAGATATGCAGCGCAAAGTAGTAGACTTGCTTTTTTGGGACAAAGTAAAAGAGTAGTAAAACATGTCTATCAATATCAAACACTAACAAAGAATATCTCATAGCTAGGGAGCATGAATGGTTAACTAAAAGATGCTAATTTGAGCTTCTAATGCAGAGGTAGTTGCTAATGCTCCAGATTTCTGTCACTTGATGTCTAAATCCTTTATGGATCTGACGTACACCTACATCGTGCCTTTGTGCATTGTGTTCCACACAAATGATTATCGAGGAATATTGTCTGCAAACATGCAGTGACTGTGTGCATGTGGATATGTAGTGGAATCAAGATTGCTACCTACCACATGATTATTTTGAAAAGAATGCCCAGATGCAGTAGTGTATTTATCGCATATCAATGAAGTTGCTGTATTACACTGTATGGTGATACCTCACTATATATAAAAGGGACTTTTGTTATATGAGTGTGTGTCTGTTTGAAATGTTCATCATACTTCCCAACAAGCTACAGACCAGAAAGTTGGCATGTGGGTAGGTTCCATTGTGTAGGCAATGTAAAACGTTTTAAAAAAATAAGGATTTTTTAAATTTCTTTTTATTTAGGCGGTCTGCAATGCTTTCAACTGACAAATGTGATTATGTGTGTGTGTCTGTTCAAAACGTTCAGCATAATTTCCAACATGCTACAAACCTGAAATTTTCGCAAGTGAGTAGGTTCCATGGAGTAGACGATGAAGAAAGTTTAAAAGATAAGCAGTCTGCAATGCTTACCCCTGCCATATGTGGAAATCTGTGTGTGTCTTTTTGAAAAGTTCAGCATACTTCCCAACATGCTACAAACCTGGCATTTGGCATGTGGGTAGGCTCCATGGTGTGGGCAATGAAAAATACAAAAGATAAGCAGTCATCAATGCTTACCATGCCATATATGGAAATGTGTGTGTGTCTTTTTGAAATGCTCAGCTGTGTGTCAGCAATGGGTTTCTTGATGACCGGGGGACCCCTTGCATGTGGGAAACTGCTCTGCCCTTGCTGGAGTCTGTTTTCACTTGCTGTGGATTACTGGAGTTGAAGAGTCAGCACAAATTGTAAATACACACTGCACAAGCAGAGCATGCGAGGTGTCATATCAGTGTGTTTTGCGATTACAGGGAGGACCCCTTGCACGTTGGAAACTGCTGTGCCCTTGCTGGAGTCTGTTTTCACTTGCTGTGGTTTACTGGCGTGGAAGAGTCAGCACACATTTTAAATACACACTGCACACATGGTATGTAAGCAGTGTGTTCCGTGGCTCCAGAGTCGGGGTGTGCCCTTTTGTAAAACTGGGCTAAGCTCCGGTCTATGGGCTGAGTGCACAAGAAATGGTGAGCGCTGTTTTTAATTTTGCATCTCTAACAAGCATCATGATTCTACGCAGCCACGGAAGAGGGGGGTACTTTTTGATGGAACATTCTATCAACTCCCTGCCCACGTCGGAAACAGAATAACTTTGTAATTTATATGAAACTTCCGCAGAGCACAGATCTGATTTGGCCCCCATTCATGATTGTGCAGGTGAGCACTTAGAGTATGACGACTTTCATGTGGGTCGTTTAAACATGGACTTTACCCTCAAAGTTTCCTCAATGCAATGGAAGATTAGGGAACTTTTTTCTTGTGATATAGAAGAAAACATTGAACAGGTCCAAAGTCTGGATACACTTACAAATAAAGGAATAAATGTTATAAACATACAAATAAATGCAGAGAGACAGGAGCTATGTGGAGAATCTAGCACTTTTGTAGATCGCTCCGCTCGGAATTCCTTGATTAACACAACTGACCTCTTTGATTCTCTGAGGGAAGACCACGAGACAAGAGAGCACAATATATTGGTTTTCTCAAATTCGACAGAGTCCTCAGTGCCTCCAAGACCAGAAATAGGCCTGCTGCATTAAATCCTGTATTATTATCATTAGTAAAAGTGTTTTATATACTAAAAGATTTTTAAACAGAGTCTATACCTGGAAGGGAGGAATACAGTTGTATTTTAAAGAAGAAGTTCAAGGCATTGCCAAAACTATCGGATACTTACCAAGACTTCCCCTCATTACCCCTCCATAAACAAATGCTTGAATCTGTAACTGCTATTGTTAAAATCCAAAATAAATTAGCATCAATGGTAAATAACAAGGATAATATTGGGGGATAAAATAGCCACAAAGTCTTTTTTTCCTATAACCGGAAGGGAACAGGAGGGGTTTAAAAGTATTATTCAGCCTTCTGTGTGCCTCCTGGAGAAGAATGGACATTTCTCTGCAGTGGAAGTAGAGTTGGATACCTCTTCATTCTTGGACATACCCCCTCATGTGGATGTGATTGATGAGTTTCTCCTTTTGGGAGCAATGCAGGAAGTTTCCGACCAATTACTAATTATCATAGAGTCTTCTTCTCCCAAAGAAAATCAACTCATAGAGAAGGAAATTGGAAATAAGATCTTAAACAAAAAGGTCAAGGGAGCTATGAAGAGGGTGGCCTTTCAGGAAAAGAAAACCAAAAATCAAAAAGTAAAAAAAGTAAATAGCAATTACTCTCATGATTTTGTGAAAACATTGAGTGGGCAAGTGGATTCGAACCCCGATAATGTGAAAGAAGTGAGAAGGTAGCTCCAATATTTGTTAAGCCTTGCAACCTTAAGAAGTCCTTGGGGCGTAGTGAAACGGCATGTCAATACTCTTTGAATGACATTGAAACAAATGACTTCTTCTACCATTAAGAGGAAGTCCCTTCTTCAATTAACAAAATACATTGGGCTCATCCGATACAACCTTTCTCAAAGTGATTGGAGCAGTATGTACTTGCAGTAAATACTTTTAAACTTCATCCTGAAGGTAAGGGGGGGGGGGCATGTGCTATTCCAATGGCACCAGGTATCTTGGAGGCTAAGTCTTATCATTTGGACAATGCAGCCCCTCTTTTATCAGAAGCACATCAATGGCTGTTAAATCTGAAGCCTCTGACAAATCCTTCAGTGTATACTGGGTTCAATGGTTCTCATGTGCCACTGGGTCCTTTAAAGCATATAATGTCTACGTCATCTGGCCTGGAGGGAGAGGGAAATAAGATGAAGGCGGAAACTTGTAAGAACCAAAAGGGACCTGGGAATAGTTTGTCAGAATTAATTGCTGCCTTTTTACCTGATACAAAATCTGTAGAGGAAATTGAGACTTTTAAGGGTCAAACATAAATTCCTAGCCAAAAAAGCCAGCCAAATCCAAATCTGGATGAATTGAAAGAAACTTATCCTGCCAATGGAGGAGAGCTATCAGCGGGAGGAACAAAGGTGTGGAATGAACTTTCTTGTTTATGTTTATGCTTAGCAATTTATAATGCACACCTGGTACCCGAAGGCTGACGGGCGCGAACATACATACAAAGAACATACAGGGAGAAACAGACAAGATCATAGACTTCTCACCAGAAACATGGGAAAGAGCAGGAGAAAGACCTCTACGAGAAAAGCAGTCTTCAACTGCTTCTTAAAGAGTTCTGTCGATGCTATGTATGGTTCTTAACATTGGTGGAAGGGCATTCCATGCCAGGGGAGCTGCCAGGCCAAAGACCCCCTGCCGTGCCTTATTGGAATTGCTGCGAGGAATATTGAGAAGGTTGGCGTTATCTGATCTTAAGGTCCTGGTATTATGTTTGATCACAATGGCTTCTGTCAACTAGGTTGGCATTTGGCCCATAATACATTTATGGATGATAAGAAGGAGCCTAAATGACACTCTTGATCTAATCGAGAGCCAGTGGAGATCTTTTTCTGGTGTCAGATATATGGTCTCTTCTCTGAAGCCCTTTGACCACTCTCACCGCACCATTTTGGATCACCTGGAGGCATTGAAGCTCTGACTGCCGAATGCCTACAAGTAGGCTGTAACCATAATATAGTTTGAATCCTATGATGGCTCTAGCCAGAGTTTCTGATTTTTTTTCAGATATGAGTGGGCGCAGATGGCGAAAGAGTTTGTTAAAATATGAGGATGATGAGATAAGACTATTAACCTGAGCCTTCTTATTCAAGTGTTTTTCCAGGTAGATACCAAGTGTCTTCACCTTGTTCAGAATCTTGATGACACAATTGTCTAGATTAAATTTCTTATAGTCAGAACCCAATATCTCAAGTTTGCTTGGTGTGCCAACTAAGAGAAGTTCTGTTTTGTCACTATTTAAGGCTAGCCCATTTCGAGTTTTGAAGGTTTAAATAGATTTTATTGATGTAGGTTTCATCCTCTTGATAAGAACCAGAGATGAGTAGGACTTATTGTGTATCATCTGCGTAATTGGCAAATATGATCCCTTCCTCTTCCAACATTTGAAAGAAGGGGATTATAAAGATGTTGTAAAAGCACGGTGAGACGCAAGCTCCTTGTGGAACACTGTATAAGAGTGTCATAGGATTGGCTTCATCCAGCTCACTTGCAACCCTAACTTGTCTATCGTTCAAAAAAGAAGATATCCATTGGATTGCTTCCTAAGAGAAATTAGCATTGTCCCTTAACCTGCTGGATTGAATGGAGTGGTCCACCAGGTTGAAGGCCGCTGAGAGATCTAAAATCATAAGGAGGACAATATGCCCCTTATCCAAACCTTGTAAAAGGTGAGATTTACGGGCCAGAAGAGCCATCTCTGTTCCATGGTTGATACGGAAACCCGATTGATAGTTATGCAGAATTTGATTTTGCTCCAAAAATATGGAGATTTGATTATAGGTGACTCGATCTAAGATTTTTAGCAAAAAGATGATATTGGTGATCGGTCTATAATTGGATGGTGTTAGTGGGCACAGATTGGGTTTCTTCAGTAATGGAGTTATCCAGGCATTTTTTATGTTGTCTGGTACCTGATTAAACTGAAAGGAGGCATTAACGAATTGAATCAAGATAGCTGGGATCAAGATAGGTGAGCACTCCTAATTATAATAGAAGAACAAGGATCTCCTTTGCAGCTTGTGGTTTTGAGTTGGACGATGGTTTTGGCCAGTTCATCTTCGGAAATTGACATAAATCTAAAAGTGGGTTGTTCTTTATCCTTCGCAGCCAAGAGGTGTATGTTATCTTCCTGCACTTATATATTCAGGGAAAGTTTTGTTTGTCTCTATTGTTTCTTAAATTTTTTCTAGTTTATTGGACATGGCCTGTTGGTTTTCTGTACATCAGGCCTTATTTTTAGGAATAGGATCTTGCATTGGGCCTGAGGTGTGAGATTGTTCCTTTAATAATTTGAAAAGTTCTTTGCAATCCGATTTTGCATTAACAATTCTAGCATTCAATGACTCCTTTTTTGCTATAAGAATAGCTTTTTTAAACTCAGCAGCAGCAGTTTTATTTGCTGCGAGACTGCATGGTTCACTGAGTTCCCTCCAGGCACAGAAAAGTTTACTTTTCTTGGCTTTGAGTTCCTTCAGGTCATTAGTAAACCAGGTATTTTTATGTTCTATTGTTTGTACTTTTGACTTAACTGGGGCAAACTTCTCTGTGGCTGCCTTGAGAGAGTTTACCATAATCACTAACATGTCTTCCAAATTGTTTAGGTTTTTGATTTTGGTGTTGAGGGTCTCAGCACAGGGGCTCAACGTGTCATTATTAAGATTTTTTCGACTTCTAATGGCCACATACAATTTTGGCTGAGTCACTTTTTCATGGAAAAATCTGAACTGTGAATGAAAGCATATGCAAAAATGATCTGACCAAGTACATGGCTGCACATCTACATTGTTCACGATCACATTAAGAGTGGAGACCCAATCCAGAGTGTGTCCTCTATTATGTGTAGGGTCTCTAACATGATGGGAGAAACCCAGTGCGTCAAGAGTATTTTCCATCACTTTAGCAGTGGTTTCTAAATCACTGCCCAACCAGAGATTAAAGTCTCGTAACAGAACAAGATTTGTGTTAGGTTTAAGAAACAATAAGAGAAGACTGTTCAAGAGTGCTGGGAAAGTGGAATCTACTATAGGAGCTCTATAAAGTAAGAGAATATTCAGGGTGGTTTCAGCACTAATAGCTGTTTTTACTAATAGAATTTCAGAACCTGGGATCGTATCCATTTTAGTTTCCATGTTTTAAACCTAGATCTAATAATAAGAGCTACACCCCCCTCTCTATTCTGTAGTCTGTCCTATCTAATCATATGGTAACCTAGATCTTAGCATTTTATTATTTAAGCAATATTTCTGGACTGTTTTAAGTACTTAAATAGATGTATGGTTTTGGCAATTCTGAATGATATTCCATATTTGAAAAAAGACTGAATCCAGAGACATAGATGGAATTTAGTTTTGTGATTGGAGGAGGTGTGATGTAGCTAAAATAACAGTGAGCTCTAGGTTCATTAGAGAGTGTATTTGTTCTTCTATTGATGCAATCCTCCAGAGAGGTTTTGATATTTTCAACTCCGTGAACTCCTCTTCCAGTTTCTCCCCCTTAAACCGATACGAGGCAGGGCTGAAAGATATATTTTGGAATCTCGAAGTATACCCCATTCAATAGATACAGAGAGAGTGGTGGTTGAGGAGAAGGAATCTTTGGCTAGTAATAATTATGAAAGTCAAAAAGATTGGTTTTGGTTACTTCACCCACAAGTTCTGATTCAGAGGGTTGAGCACGTCCGTAGAATTTATCTTTAGCCTCTGTTCTCGGAACACATAGGGCTTTCAGCATTTGCTCAAGGGGGACACATTTTGTAAAGCATTGTGTAACCATGAGTTGGTACTTCTGCAGGAATCCTTTCTGTCTAAGAAAGTAGTTATGGATGGTCAAACGGGAAGTGTGGGTAGACCTAAAGGAGGCCTTCTGAATGAAGCAGTCTCATCTCAAATTTAACAAGAATAGATGATTCTATGTATGGCGTGCTGGCAGTACATTCTCTAATGAAGGGGGGTAAGGTAAATATGCTAGTAATACATGTGTACTGCAGCTATTCAGAAAAGTGACGAAAAGATTTGATTGAACACATTAATGGGATATTGATGTGGTGGAAGGAAGGTAAACATTTTGGAAGGATTATAATTGCAGTTGATTTTAAATGCTAATTGCTGGGATGCAACCAGGTGCTCCAAGTCTGAGGCAAAATTGAAGGAACCATAAATGCAGGATCCTTAGGGAAGAAATGGTGGGAATTTCTTGATGGTTGGAATTTAAGGGGTTTACACTGCAAACTTGAGCAGGGATTCCATTCCTGGAATTGATGGAGTATGGCACTAAATCATATTTGATTTATTTTGTCTTTGAGTCTGAAGAATTATGGTTGCTTGAAAATATTTTCAGTGTGAATAATGGTTTTCCTATTGACCATTCAAGACTGACAGCAACATGTTTTACTTCTAAACAGGAAGGTCACTTAGGAAAACAAATGTCTGGAGTAAAATCTCTCTAATGCCAAAAATGGATTGATTTGGGCTGAAAAAGACATATTAGAATTGAATGGGAAACTAGAGAATACATTCCTAAAACACACATGATATATGATATGATATGGCAATTATAACACAAATATACACAATAAATGATCATCCAGGAGAGGTGCCCTTCAACCCAGAGAAAAGCTAAACTAGGAGAGGGTAAGTAGGACTATAACCCCTTTGTACAACAAGCTAAAGGAGAATATAGGAAAGCTGTTACGAAGATCATCCGGTGAGCAGTTCTTACTTTACATCATAAGAATGACTTGAATAAACTCAAACAGGGATACAAAAATAAAATCAAGTCAATATGAGCAATGGTTTACCAAAAGGAGAGTGAAAACATGTTAAACATTATTAGTGAGAAGAAGGATGTGAATAATTGGAAATTAATAAACCCAAAAAATTAAGTGAATCAAGGTGCAGCACAATCGAATCCAATACTACAACACACCTGGATTTCATATTAGTCCAGACTTTACAACCAGCCAGCAGATCCCTTTATAAATTGGGATTGGTTGAAATCTGTAAAATGGGAGATTTTTACCTTTGCTGGACAAAAAGAAAATTTAACGAGTAAAAGAAGTCATTCTAGGTCTCCAGGTCTGAATGGAGTATTACTTGACACAGAATATAAAATATTTGGGTCGGTCTTACTTTCTTCTCTCAAAGAATGAGCTAGTATTAATGGTATACTCAAGCCAAATCAACTGGGCTTCCGGGCTGACGTGGGCACATATGTTCCAAGTTGGAAGTTGAATTATGTGCAAAGTTTTGCCTGGGAGGGTGCACTAAACAAGTATATGTAGTATCAGTTTATTTATCTTTAGTTCTTTAGTGTTTGACAAGGTGGATAGGAATTCATTGAGGAGGAAGTTCCTGGATCGGAGTCTTCCTAATGGTTTATTGGCACCCCTCATCCATCTGCATGAACATTGCACTCGAACGAATCAGGTTGAATGGTGAGGGGCAGTTGACACCAAAGATTTGGACTAGTAGCGGATTAAGTCAAGGTTGTATACTGGCATCCTTTTTATTTAATGTTCATATGGCAGACCTGGGGGAACATCTTAAAGCTGCTTCTTTTATCCCCCAAAAGGTATTAGGTTCCAATATTCATTGGGTAACTTATGCAGACAACACCATAATGTTAGATTGTAGTAAGGTCGGTATTCAAAGAATGTTGTGCAGTTTGGAAGAGTATTGTGCAAAAAATAATGTGATTATTAACTCCCAGAAATCCCACTAAATGACCTTTTCTGCAGGAAAAAGTGTTAGGAAAAAATCTCTATCTTTGGTTGGGAGGCTAGAAGGTAATTGAAGTGAGTAGCTTGAAATACTTGGGATTTGATATTCTCAACACTGCTAGTAAGAAAGCGACAATAGAAGGTTTCTATAACAAAGCATCAATGGCTGTCGCACAGATGAGAAACTTTAATTTTTAATTTGGCAAATTGTCTATTATCCCTCTTATTATGTATATATATGACAAAAATCGTTCCCACGTTGACTTGCGGAGCTGAAATCCACCAAGACTTACTACAGGAAGACTTTTGCCATTTAGAAGGCTCTATATGGAAGAAAGTCCTTAGACTTTCACAGGCAATACCAATTAGTGTCATCAGATATGTGCTAGGTCTTTTATCGTTAGAGGCATATATCATCTGCAAAAGAATTTTACTATGTCATGAATGTAAAGCCCCCCCTCCAAATACCTTCTTTATGGCTTTTAATGAGGCAGAGGCTTTATTAACAAATAGCCTGATTGATAGTACAGTAAAGAAATTGGAAGATTAGGGTTTGGAGTGTGAGCTCATAAATGAGATTCAATATAAACAAAGAGTGTGGGTTCCTATAAGTATTATCAAAATCTTAGCCTGGGTCCTAAAAAGTTAGGCATGTGTGCGAAATATCTTTGCAAATATCCTATATATAAAATGGCTTACACACTGCTTAGATTTAGGCTCCATCTTTTGACCACAAGCGCAAACAAGGTTAATTGGAAATTAGACCATGGTGTGATGGACAACTGTAGATATTGCTGTAAACCTACGGAAATGATGCAACATCTTCTCATACACTGTGAAGCCTTGCTTGCCCAACACTTAATATCATTTAAAAATATATAAATGCTTATGGTACCAATTCTGGGAGTGTTATATGGAAGTCGTGTTGGAATAAGTTCCTGTATAACTTCAGTAAATCACTATATTAATTTCTATCTTCGATTAAATTAGTGGAACAGTAAAGAATTGAAATGAATATCAAGTACTCTGAAAAAAATGCTTTGTTTTAGGGATTAATTACCTATTTGGTGAATGTGTATTATTAACAGAGGTTTTTGTATTATTAGAGAAAATCACTGTATCGATTCGTATCTCCCATTAAATTAGTGGAACAGTGAGGAAGAGAAATGGACATTAAGTATTCAGAAAACAATGCTTTGGTTTATGGATTAATGACATCTACTTTGTGAATGTGTTTTTATTAAGACAGACATTAATTCTGTAGATTTTAAATGTGTTTTAATAGTAGTATGTATTGTGATTATGTATGTTGCATTTCTTTTTTCTTGTTTTCTGTTTGGGTGAATGGTAAAAATGTGATTTTTTATGTATTTTGATAAATTTGTGTCGAGTTTTAAAACTACATACACAATAAATATATAAAATGCTAAGCATACTTCCCAACATGCTACAAACCTGAATTTTGGCATGTTGGTAGGTTCCATGGTGTAGCCAATGTAATAAGTATAAATTATACATGTTTTTTATTTATTTTATCAAGCAGTCTAGAATGCTTAACCCTGCCATTTGTTGATATGTGTGTGTGTGTGTGTTTGTATTTCTGTTCAAAATGTTCATCATACTTCCCAACATGCTACAAACCTATAATTTGGCATGGGGGCAGGTTCCATGGTGTAGATAATGTTAAAAGTATGCAATATATATTTCTCAATTGTTTTTTAAGCTTTTAAGCAGTCTGCAATGCAAACCCCTGCCATATGTGGATATGTGTGTGTGTGTTCAAAATGTTTAGCATACTTCCCAACATGCAACACACCTGAAATGTGACATGTTGGTTGGTGCCATGGTGTAGACAATGTAAAACGTATAAAAGATAAGAGGTCAGCAATGCCTAACGCTGCCATACGTGGATATTTGTGTGGGTCTGTTCAAATTGTTCAGCATACTTCCCAACATGCTACAAACCTGAAATTTGGCATATGGGTAAGTCCCATGGTGTATACAATTGTGAGAAACCAGAAGGTGTCTCACCCACCAGTCCCCTGGGATCTGTCATCCAGGTGGCCAGGACACGGCCATCGCTTTTGGATCCAGTTCCTGGGGGTGGACGAGTGCAGAAGGATCACCTGGTTAAGGGGTCTTTGGGGAGTGGGAGTGGGACAGCGGATGGTGAGATGTGGTATCCCCTTCCCTGTAACACCTTTATCCCATCCTATAAAATAGGATACGTAGGATCTCTACACCTCCACTTTTCCTACATGAACACTTTCACACGGACGGCCCTCTCTGGGAGAAAACAGACTGATGAGTCCCAATAACATGATCAGGCGAGGTCAGACAATTACTGACCATCACTCACACCTGACTTCCATTAAGCTTCCACACATGGATAAAAGGCGGAGCACAAAAGCATACTCTGAGCGAGGCAAAGCATATGAGGAAACAGCAGTTTTTCATGACGACAACAGAACCAGAGAAGAAAGACGGCAAAACAGGAGAGGATCGCAAGGAGGGAAGTTCCTTTGACCTTTTCGACAGGAGACCATTAATTGCGAGAGCCCTCGAGATTAGAAAGCATAACACCAGGAACCCAGGCTGAAGAAACTGGTATTGTGTGTCGGAGATACACTGGGCCTTCCTGCATCACTAATCAAGGTGGATAGAAGCAACAGCTGCTGTGGTGCCATCCTTGTCTCCAAGAACAAAGCAGCATCAGTGAAATCAACACAGCTGGTGAGTTGGGAAGACTGATACAAGACCGGCCTGTGTTGAAGCCAAGGTTGCAAGCAGCAACATTGTGTTAAGGATTTTAAAGAGGCGTCACACTCCAGACCAGGACTCGTTCTACTGGTAAGGGATGTGGCGCACAATAAAACGCTTTTAAATTGATGAATTTGGATTCAACTTTGAGAAGGCAGCCAACCATCTCACACCCCCTTTAACGTATACCCTTTGTCGCAATGGACCATGAACCAGGCTGGTGTGTAATAATGACATATTTATTTATTTTAATTTTGAATGAAAATCACACATTCAATATAGGGCAGCATTCACCAGGGTGGTGATAATTACTCATGAAAATGATAGAATACACATAGTTGAACCTCCTAACATAAGATACACAATGCACAATTGAAAGAAAGCAAGATTACTTTTGGGTAGTGTTTTTAAATGGCACCACAGTCAAGCATTTGCCCTGCAACACTCCCTCAAACCCTTGTTAAACAAAGTGCGTGTGGGTGTAGAGGAGTAGCAAGGAGCAAGGTATACTAGGCAAAAATCGGAATGAAAATCCGACCTACAACCCTGAATGTGAGGTAAAAATCGGATTGAGCTCCCTTGAAAAATGAGCAAAATGCCACTCAAAATTACTAAACAGTTGTTTTACATGTGCATTTGAATGAATAGGGCAAGAATGTGTGTGGCTGTACTAACAAGGCAAGAAAACTCACAAGCTACAAGTCAATGTACTAACAATGGGCATACAGTTTAGAAAATTGACTTTGGAATTAAAAACAGTGCAGCAAGAATCACACATGGCGAAATTTCAATTGCTTTGTTTCACGGGTTTAAAATAGCAAAAAGGCTTGGAAAAAGAGCTAAACAGACAAAATCGGAATGCAGTTTTAATGTTAAGGTACAACGGCACATAACAGGCATGATATGAAAGTGAAAGGGTGAATTTTGATGGGTAACAGTATGGGATTCTTTAAAGGAAAGGAAATCATGTTTTAAAAGGGAAACAATTTCACAGGCAACTCGGTTTTGTTAGAAAAAGGATTTATTCTACTGCAACTATATTTTAAATGGCTAGATTGTTAAAGAAAGACACAGTACACAAGGAGGTTACTTGCAAGGTCCACCTATCCATGCCACGTTCATCTCTATATGGGAATTAATTAAATTATTCAAAATAGTACTAAGGACTTACACAAGGACTGCAAATGATTTGGAAAGAATTGCGCTAACACATGGAGATTAACACAGATTCTCCTAAGGACAGGATACACAGAGGATTCTAGCAATTTTAAGGATTTTACCAGAATATTTATAGGATTTCTATGGGATTGGACAGGATACCAGGTAACAAAGCAAGGGATGCAGTTTTTGGTTGCTGGAGAAGGGAAATACTTACAACAAGCACTTGAATTGATTAGTTTGTACAGCCAGTCAGGTCTTTGAACAGCGGAACAGGGGTCTGGTCACTGACGCAACAGCTCGGCTCTCCTCTAGGGACACAGTGAGGCAACCAGGGTCTGGTCTCTTGGGCAGTGGGGTGCATCAGCTGAGCAAAGCAGGTAGCGGGGCAAAGCCGGTCTGCTCACTGGACATCCCAGAAAGGGTTCCACAGCCTTTCCCCCTTTTGTCCCTGAATTATTGGGATTCTTGTAGGCTTAAATTCTGGATTAGAGGTTCAGCCTTGGTAAGAGGTTCTGTCTGGATCTGCTATCAGCTACCCCTGGCCTGGCCCTGCAATTTGGAATCTTGTTGGGTGAATGTTGAATGTCTGGATCTTTGGATGTTGATTTATGAATGCTGGATTTTCTTGAATCTTGGATTTGTGAATGTCCTGACTGTCTGTATGTCTCCACCTTATATAGACCTGATGACATCAGAGGCTTTTTACTATGTGGGCAGAACTAAGCTAGACATACCTCTAAATCTGATAGGTCAGCCTGTAACTTCGCTGCCTTCCTGTAAGCAGATTGGACCGAAGGAAGAGACTCAGGTTTAGTGTGTGTGTTTTATGAGATGCATTGGTATGCCATAGTTACTTTTACCAAAATCAGTTATGACACAAAACCTGTATATTTACAATTGTTATCCTCCTGAAAAAATATTTTACAAGGAATATGCTCTTCCAAATCCCAAGTCGGTGCAATGCTGTTTAGTCGATCTGGCAATCTTTCACCATTTTCATGGAAAACATTTCACCTAAAATTCTACAATTGTCTACATATATACATATTATCCCTGGGCTTATTTTTGTTAAGTTTCAAAACTGTACCATCTACAACTTCCCCAGAAATTACATTTCACTGGCACTTGCGCCCACCACATGTCAGAAAAATCTACAATGTCTTAATTTAATGGCACAAAAATGACATTTAAAACGGTCATAATTTCACATTACTGTTTCTTTAGATTACTGAAATAAATGTTCTGATATGGACAGTCTTTGAAATCAAATGGGCTGGCTTTGTTTCCAAATATGCACAGTCTTTCCAAACCCCAGCCACATGTCATGCTCTAGTCAGCTTTGCCCAGGGTTGCTATGGAATCTCCTTTGATCCTAGGCAGCTGAAGCTGAGGAGAGGTGTCTGAGGATTTCACACTTCAGTGGCAGAGCTGTACATTGTGCCATGCTAGGGGAACTGCCATTCCATCTGACAAGGTCGCAAATTCTCACACATTGGTCCTTTTATTGGTAAAGGGGGTTGGTCCACTTGGGGAAGGTAATTCTGTTCCCATGGGAGGCAGGGCACCTTTGAGTCAGTGCCTGCCAAATCTGTTCTGCTGGTCTCAAACAGCTTTCGAACATGTTTTTCTCTCTTTCTTTCACAAAAGCCAGTCTTTTTGTAAATAAATATATTATACATTTAAACCAAACCCCATCCCCACCTAAAATACTATTTCTGTGCAAGTATTTGGGATGATTTCACATTTTAACTTTCAAACTTGTATTTCAATGTTTTTGCAAAAACAAATTTACATGTCTTTATTTTACATGGGGATTTCACCAGATGCAGTTTCTTTACCACACATGTTCAGAACAGGCTGGATATATCAGATCAATTTCATGGCTGGGAAAGGTGCTAGAAATAGTTTTCTTTTGTAATTGATGCATAGCCAGAGAGAAAAGCTTTACTTTTGAAGTCCTCTGCACAGGTTAATTTGTTACAAAAGTAAACGTGGGTCCTACGGACAGAAACAAATTTCTCTGCTGTTCATGGATTCTGCTTGACATATAATGCCTGTCAGGGAGGAATGGCCCTCATTAGATGGGGTTCATTTCTGAAGATAGATGGGCATGGCTGTGTTTTACTGGAACAAACTGTGTAATGTTGAAGGATGAAAAATAGCACCAGTGCAAAGCCATTTTAAAGGCAGAACATTTCATTTTTCAGTTGGAAGTTTTAAACTGGCAGCATAGCAACACTGCACCAGGCTGCATTTTAGTTCTTCTGTTTGGTACACATGAGGAAAATAAATGCAGCAATTCTCGGGGTGTTCTATGTTTCATCTCGCCCCATATGTGCTCAACAGAGCCAGCGCAGCCATTATTTTTGATAACTGCTAAAAATGCAGTTTTGTTGCAAGGGAATAGTGCTCTGCAGAGCCTGCACTGCCATTCTTCTTGTAACTGCTGAAAATTCAGTTTGGTGGTGCAGGGGAGTTCAGCTGGGCTGGTCAATGTACCCCACAATTTTATGGTGAGATCTGGAACGAACATTGTTAAAACGCGTGTGATAAAAGACGCAAGTAAAGTTGAACTGCGGATGAGTGTTTGAACTTTGAAGAGACTTTGATACATTACAATGTACAGAGTGGTCCGGCACTGTGTTGGTGCTCAATCTAAGGTCTCAGTAAGGTATCCAACTGAGAAGTGGCAGGAGTGAAAGTAGAAGGGTTATATTAAGAAGAGAACAAATATTTGTGAATGAAAGTGCTCTTGCAACGTGTCAAGCAAAATCCTGCCCACATTCAAAAGTCTTTGACATCGTAAAGAAAATTTGGAAAATGAGATAAATTTGGTCCAAGCCCGGCAGAGGGAGACCAATTGAAGGTTTTGTGTTAAAGTGGGTCTGAGCCCAGCGAATGGGGACTCCGAGTCAACAGTGAATCACCAGCAAAGTTGTGCATATGAGAATCCTGAAGAGAAAAGAACTTTGAATGTTTGATTGTCGCATCAGGCCCTGAGAAATAAGAGACTTTGAATGGCAAAGAGACCTTGGCACAGAAGTTCCTGATACTGAGGTTTTGAACTGCGTCCTCGTGCTAGAAAAGCCAGAGTATGTGCTAAGCTTGAGTGTGCTGCCTTGTCCTGTGCTGAAAATGTGGGCCAGGGAAGGATGGGAAGAAAACGGCTCAACTATCCTGACATATCAGGAAGAGGACTTATTTGCACGAGACCTGAAATTTAAGATGATCCTGGGATTTAACCCTTGAACTTAGTCCAAAGACAGAAATTATACTTTCTCAAACCTGCACTTGGGGAATGGGAAACAACATTTGATTAGCCCTGATTTGAAAAAGACGAGCAAGTCGTCGAAACACGTGTAATCAGAGGGCACCACAATTATACTAATAAAAAACACCAAAGTTTCGTTTGAACACCAAGAAGGGAGTCATTTGTCTTCATTGCTTGGTAAAGTGTGGGCGCATGGGAATATGTCTATGTAACCTCCAAAAATCTTATCCTGACATATCGTTTCTTGGACACTTTTCATTTGTATAACATTGTTTCCCACACCATTTGTATTTAGAATTAAGGATTGCCAATAGGTTTATAGGTATAGGCCCTTTTATTTTGACCACACTCTACTAGACTGCGTTATTATCATTTGATGATCGTAGCTTAGCACAGTCTCTGGCTTTTCTAGCACGAGGGTGCAGTTCAAAACTCCACCATCATGGACTTCTGTGCCAAAGTCTATTTGCCGTTCAAAGTCTCTTCTTTCAGAGGGCCTGATGCAACAAACAAATAACAAAGTTCCTTTCCTTTAGGATTCTGTTCTGTTCTGTTATGTTATGTTATGGTATGGTATTTGGCATCCACATAGTGCTCTATATATCATTGGTATGACCACAAAGTGCTGTGAGTTGAATGTCCTCGGGGGCCGTAGTCCAGGTCAGTCGAGAGAGTAGGGTATCATAGGGTACTTGGGTGCACACAAATATGTGAGCAGCTGGTGCGATTGCCTAATGGTAGCTGCATCCTAAGATTAGCTGTGGAGATATTAAGATCAGTTGAATGTGTGCAGTCTGGAGGATGGTCTCTGAGACTGGATTCTGGCGGCTTTAGGCCTGTGCAGGACGCTTATGTGTACAGCTAGGCTGATTTTCGTGGGGTGTAGCTGCATTCTAACAGGGTGTTTGAGGTGTTCATGGCCGAAATTGATCAAAGGTTGTAGCTGCGCTCTAATGTCTGTTGGTTTAGAGTAGGGAGTAAGCATAGGGATAGGAGAGGTGAATGTCAGGAGTGGAGGATTTATTGTTAAATCTCATAGTTCAGATTTCATTTGTGCATTTCGCAATAGTTTACATCTAGGTAGACTTATTCTCCTATCCATACTTTTCTTAGGTGTTTTACTGTACGCCTCAGATCCCCCTACATCGGGCTCAGATCCACTTTAGTACAAAGTACGTATTTCATGTAAACACACATTTCTTAGAATTTCTACATATCCAATTTCTCGGGTGATTCAAAGTTCACCATGCATCTCCCTCTGTCAGACTCAGATCCGTTCTAACACAAAATCTTCCATCAGTCTCCCTCTGCCAGGCTCAGACCAATTTATCTATTGTCACACAAACTTGCTTAAACACAAAGGTTTCAATTGATCTCCCTCTGCCGGGCTCCGACCAACTTTATCTACTTGGCCCTCAACTTTCTTTACTGTATCAACATCAAAGACTTTTGATTGTGCACAGGATTTTGCTTGACCTGTTGCAGGTCTACTTTGATTCAAAATTCTTTGTTCTCTTCTTAATATAACCCTTCTACTTTCACTTATGTCAACTCTCAGCTGGAAACCTTACAGAGACCATTGATTGAGCATGCACATGGTGCCGGACCACTCTGTCAAACTTATTGTATATCTTGTTTTCAAAGTTTAATCCCTCAACTGCAATTCACCTTTGCTCCTGTTAGTTATCACATGTGTTTCATACAATGTTCTTTCCAGCACTCGCCATACAATGTTGCCACTTGAAACTTTGGCTTCAACACAGACAGGTCTCGTATCAGTCTCCCCAACTCACCAGCTTTGTTTATTTCCCTGAGGCTGCTTTCTTGTAGGAGCCAAGGACAGTACCATGGCAGCTGGCGATTCTCCCTGCCTTGATTATTGATGCAGGGTACCTCTGACACACAATCAAAGATTCCTCAGCCTGGTTTCCTGGTCTTACGCTTTCCATTCTTGAGCTTTCGTGAAAGTAACGGTTCCTTGTCGAAATGGTCAAGGGAACTTCCCTCCTTTTGATCCCCTTCAGTTTTGTCATCTTCATCCTTATCTTAAACTGCCATCTTGGAACTGATGTTTCCTCGTGTGCTTAGAGTGTGCCATCGCGATCCGCCTTTTATCCATTTGGGGAAGTGTAATGGAAGTCAGGTGTGAATGATGATCAGTAATTGCCTGACCCTGCCTGACCATTGTATTGGGATATGTCAGGTGTACTGCTTGGGTGTTAGTCCATTTGTTCTCACAGCAGGCTGTCCGTGACAACGTGTTTGTGTTGTGAAAGGGGGTGGGGGTTGGGTTACTAAGTACCCTACCTGGTATGAATGGGTTAAGTTGTTACAGGGAAGGGGATACTGAGTCTCACCATCCGTTGTCTCATTCCCACTCCGAGAAGACCCTTCACCCAGGTGATACTCCTGCACTGATCCACCCCCAGGAACTGGATCGAAAAATGATGGCCGTGTCCTGGCCACCTGGATGACAGATCCCCAGGGACTAGTGGGTGAGTAACAAAAATGGGATCAAATAATCTTAAAAATACGACCAATTCACATCTTCATTAGACCTAGAGCCCTGAATCCACTCCTTTCTGAACCTTTTATTTTTTTATACCAAATCAGCTTTGGTCCCTAGTCCATCAGGTTTAGTAAGCAGCCTATCTAGAGCTTCCCCTCCGTCGGAATCAGACGATTTTGAAACCCTATCAGAGGGAGTCGAGACCTGTTTTTTTTCTGATTTAGAAAATACTACAGAAGGAACCCTTACCCCGCCGGAAGACATGGCCAACCTGACAGCCATCATGGCCCAGCTGGCCATCCATCAGATTCAGGCTGAAGCTCGGTTTCAGGAGAATTTAAAGACATTGATTGAGTTGCAGGTCAAATCCCTACTACCACAAGGCACACTACAACCATACCAAGAGGCCGAAGACCTAGGGACTTTCTTTTTGAATATCGAGTGAGTAACCAAGCAATTAGTATGGGAAGAAAACAATTTCAGTTTTTTTACCTAGGTCCTCTGCTGAAGGGTGAGCTACAGACCGCCTACCAGCTACTTAATCTTGCCCAGGGGGCTATCTTTATATCCATGAAATAGGGGTTTCTAAAAAGGGAAGGCCAAACCAGTAACTTCTATCAGCAAAAATTAATGGCCATTAGATGCAACTACGCGGAAACCCCCTTTTGAGTTAGGAGAACAAATTAAAAACACAGTCGCCCTCTGGATTAACAACAAAACAATGAAAGAATTGATAAAAATTATTACTTTGGAGCAATTCACCAATTCTTTACCACCCTTTTTGCAAAAAGCAGTAGTACAGATGAATCAACCCACCATGATCTTGGCTATTGAGACTGCCCAAAACCACTCGGATGAAGTCAAACACTTCCACTCGGTACATTAAACTGAGGAGCAGAAAGACCTCAAACTTACTCACCACTCCCAACCCAAGGTACTAGATAGAGTGGGAGGATCCTATAAATCCAAAGAATGGATACCGGAAGAAAGAATGGAAGTTAAAAGAACTGACACAGTGGTAGAGAGGAAAGCAAAAAAAGAGGAACATAAAGGAATCAAACCCTCTCCTCCTATCTGCCTTTCGTGTAGAGAAACTGGCCATCTAGCCAGAAGCTGTCTTAAGAACCCATGGAAATAGGCTGTTGTTTGTGCCCTCCCTGGTTTATACGTGTAAAAATGAATAAAACAGACACTCCCTGGACAGGGAATAAGGCACAAAAGAGCATGCTGCGAGAGTTCAAGGAAAAGTTTATCTAGATCTCTGAGAGCGCTCTGACCACATCAAGGATACAACACATTTATATAGGACATTGGCATATCTAACATATGATGCTACGTGGACCCGGATTGGTCAGCTAGGGTGGTGTCTTAGGTGTGGGCATCATCTCTTCCTCCGGGTTGGTTGCTTGGGTGGTGGGAGGATTGACGTCAGACATCTGTGCTCCACGCGGGTGAAGGTCAGGTCGTGGTGAGGCCGGCTGATCAGAATCTAAGCTAACATGATACATTGCATGCACTAAATAACAAAGTATATAGTTTCTGCAGGTTATCATGTCTCTATACAAATCACACGTATGTCTCTACTATCAATACACTTGGGTCATTCATGGCTTAGGTTGGGGGTCTTGACCACTATAACACACAGATTGAAGGTTAAGGGCTTTGTTCACTTGAATCTCAGGCATGTGACATTTGTTAGTATAGGCAACAATATACTGCAGCAGAGGTCTAGTGTTAGTAGTGGATGTGCTGGGTGGGCATCAAAGCGCAGGCAGTGGTCTGGCACATGAAAGGGATACCTTGCGGGGAAACAGGGTTAGAGTGGCAATAAGTTTCAACTGGCATGGGTAAGAGGGCAAGGACACTTTTGTGGAGATGGATGAGCTATGTACTTGGCTCATGTTGGTTCACATGCAGGACAGTGATCTCATAGGAAAAGAGATGTGTTACATCTATTATTTGTTGCAAGCATCTCCGGCTTCAGCGTGAGAATGGGATCGCGGAACCTTCCTTCACGGAGTGTGGATGAGGGTGGGCGCCATGTGCCTGCGTGCCTTGTGTGCCTGTGCGCCTGGCTGCTATGAGTGAAGGGAGCCGAGCCTTGTTGTACTATCACAGTGAGGCCTAGCTACCAAGATGGAGCCGAAAGGGGGCACAAAAGATGGATGCCCCATGTCCTGCTCAGTAGTCCCATCTATGTAAACGTCGACCGCAGTTAACATTACATAAGCGAAAGGGGCGAACCCACTACTGGAGGCACGTGGTCCAAGTTTTATACTGAGAAGTGTACGATGCAAGTGGCCTGAGGGCCCCTCGCTCCCATACATTCCCCCCTTTCATTACATCTAAAGTAACACATTATTTTACCTTATTCTTTTCCCTCTCCCTCCGGTAGTACTCGGCTTCAGCAACTGCCTCATCCCACGCTGGGGTACCTTTTATTGGCATTCATGCTCTACAAACACTTCTCAAGATGTTCCTGCTTCTTGCATATTTGTCTGGTGTTTACATTAAGTATATCCCACCATCCCCATCTAGGTCTATCCATACTTCTTTATACCATTGCAATTCCCTTGGCTCTTTAATTGTAGTGTGATGTAAATTGTCGACCCTGTCCCCATACTGCCTGTAGATGGCAGTCATTCTGTATTGTGGTGTGGTGTATTCCCCACTTTGCATTTGTGCATCTATCATAGTAGCTACCGTTGTCTGTTGGCCCATTGTTACCATCATCATAGCTGCGGTTGGCATGCTTTTCTCACAACACCGTAGTCCCAGTTGGCACACACAGAAGAACAGGAGCACAAAGACAAAGATGTGGACCAGTATTTTCATTGCCACATTTACCCATGATGGTATCCAACTGAACACATTTTCGAACCACGTGCTTTCTTCTACGCCTCCTTCTGTTCTCATCCTTTCCCCTAGATTGTGTACTGCTGTTATCACATGTGAGAGTGTCCCGAATGTGCAACATGCCCCCCCAATTTTTCGGCAAACACCACCGTCCATCGCCGTGAGGAGATCTAGGACATATCTGTTTTGCATTGTCATTAAGCGCAGTGCGCGGAGCTCTATTTTTATCACGTTGAACCCTTCTTCAGTGTCATTAGCCAGTTGGATGAGCTCCCAGCGTACTATCTGCAACCATTTGGTGTTGGTTCGTGCTTGTAGTCCCGGGACAAGAAGTGAGGCGACAAATGTCTCTGCTGATGAAAAGTGCTTGTATTTCTGTGGGATCTCAGCAAGGAGTTTCTATGATTCGGATGAGATGTAATTGGAGGATCTTTTACTTTGTGTCAATCTTTTCTTTAGCTCATATTCTGACAATAGTTCATACTCTGGAGCTTCTGTTATTATTAGTTGGGGCGCTGTCGATGGTTCAGCTGATTGCCCTGCTGCCGATATGTCAGCCGACTGCTCTGCTGCCGATATGCCAGCCGATTGTCCTGCTGACCCTTGGATATGGCTCTCTCGTATTACCATCAGGGCTGTGTGGAGGGTGGCTAGAGCACAAGTTCCTTTCCACGATGCGGGGAGGTGCAGGTAAGCTTGTTTGTCGCAAATCCAGTACATATCCATTAGTGCAGCTGTGCCTTTCTTCATGTCAGGTATGATTACCGTCTTGTTACATTTCCTTGTCTCCCCCATGTTCACTCTTCCTTCCCCATGGAAACAGTTCATGTGGCACTTCTTTCTGTTCTTGAAAACCAGGAAATTGGGAAATTCAGCACAGCAAACCATTTATTCCTAGCTCTTACAACGTGTAAGTGACTTCAATCCAGCATTCCAACTAAGTCAATGCCTAGTCTGGGATGCCCAATGGAAATCCTTATTTATATATTTTTATGTCAAAGTTCTTTAAATCTGGATGATGAACCCTTATATAACACCCCTCTCTTTGAATCTCCCCAAACTCACTGAGCCAAGAAGTAGATTTGTTTTCCAAATTAAAAAGTTTATTTGAAGAATTGAAAAATATATATATCACACTTTTATGAATAGAATAAAATCTGAATAGCACACTTATGAATATGAACGGTGATCAGCAATGGGTAATATTACAATATCAACAATCTCTTTAATCAGTTAGGAGTAGGAATAGAAAGGATAAGGTAGCAGAGAATATTTTATATGGATTCAAGGAAATGCAATAATAGGAAAGAATGTAGCACAGAAATAAAACTTGATATGAAAGACAATATGATCAGTCTTTGCCTTGTGACTACTCACTCCCCCCACTATGCAATATGAAGAGGTGGAAATGAGGGCACACAGGTTTCAGGAATACAATCAATAATGCAGTTCAATCCCAGTTCCCCCCAGCAAGCTTAGAGAGAACAGGTACGTTTTAACACGGGTCAAAATGCTTTTGAAGGTGATTGCAATGAATGGGAAAATATGCTAAAATGATTTTGATTCACTAAATGAGATTCAGGATAAGTGAGAGATACTTGAATTGGTTCAGGTCAACACTAGCAATGCTTATGAATGATTATCAGATTGAAAACGAATTTCAGCAGTTGAAAACAAGAAACAGCTATTTTGACATGTGGGGAAAAGGAGTTTAATTGCAATTCGCAGCAATTTTTCCATGTGCGGAAAACGCGATTGCAGAAAAACTTTAAGAGTTTGTTGGAAAGCTTAGGATCTTAGCTTCAAAATGACAGTTACATTTTGGTTCTAGGACGTGCGGTTCAAAATTTGCAGAGGTTTTTGTGAAGGTAGATTTTTCAGAAACAGAATCAAGATTTCAAAAATGACAGATGCGCTTTAAAGATTTACCAACAAGGATAGGCTTATACTAAGGAGCTATGAAGAAGCAAGACACGGGCAGCCACCAGAACAGCAGCGCCTTCGCTCTGATCTCTGTCCGTCAAAATACCTGTCCCTCTTCAGAAAAATATCAGCGCAAAGATGATTGTTGCTACAATTATCAAGAATTATGTGGAAGAGAGAAGAATTTAGGATAGACAAAAGAGGTTCTATAATGCAGTTCTGGATAGGTTGAAATGGTTGGAATAGGATTACTTTAAACTAAGAGATGACTATGGACAGTTCTAGACTAGATACTCACTCCTATGGCTTTGGAATGGAGTGGGCCCCGTCAAAGATCTGGTCAAAGGGTTGGCTGGGGTTCTCTCACCACCGGACAGGTCTCAGGCACTGGGTTCTGCTCTCAGCACTGCACTGCAGTCTGCGCGGCCTCTTGGACTGGATCTGATGGGTTCTGGATACAGCTCTGCTTTCTGGGTCTGGATCTTGGTTCTAGCACAGGGTTCTTAGCTAGAACAGCATAACGGCACAGCCCGGCTGTTGAATGTGAGCCCCTTGGAAGTTTAGGGGTTAGAATCAGGTTGCAAAAGATTCTGAAGGCCTGCTGAAAAAGGTTCAGATTGTGTGTTAGGCCTCTCTGCTTCAAAGTTCTAGAGTTTGGTTCTAGATTCTAAGTCTGGATACTGGATCTTTTTGCAGGGTGCTTCGCCGAGAAATCAGTTGAGTAGTGGAAAAGTGTGGGTCTTGTCTGTCCTCAGCAGTCCCTATTTATGTATTTCCAAAGTGGGTGGGGGGCTGATTCTCTATGCTCAACCCTCTAAGAATCTGATAGGTCAGAGGATTCCTTGTCCCCTGAATGGAGAAAGGAGCAGCGTGTCATCCTGTGTCATCTTTATGGCTTAGGGGAAAACCCCTCCCCTTTTCTCTGTACAGTATATCTTATTTTTCATAAAAAAACATATTTACAATAGGGACAAATTGTTAATATTACATATACACATCACAGATTAATTAAGGCACATTTCTGTTCAACTCTCATCTTCCTAAGAGCTTTGGTTCAGAAATGACAACTTTTTCGTGCTTTTGGTGGCTTTCTCAATATTAGTTCTGCACCAAATTTTATACATGCATGCATATCCCATCTGTGCACATTTCTGTAATGTTTTACAGTTCCTGGCATAAACACAGTAGCTACAATATGAATAATTCCGGGGTTTGGTCTCAGAACATAACACGGAGTCCAATTAGTTTTAAACTGTGAGAAAATTTTTCATTTTAACAATCTCAAAGTTTCACATTTTTGTCAGTGTGTTACACGTTTTTAGAAGCATTTTCCTTAAACATATATTGAGTCCAATGTTAAATCCACATCCCAATCTGGTCCGCCCCAGACCTGGGCTGACTCAGAGGGTCGCATGGCCTTCTTCCTGCCAGCAGTTTGTTGTCAGTCACACCTGAATCTCCATTTCTATTCAGCCCAAGAACTCCTTTGTCTGCACTCAGAGCAACAGGCGAGGGTGCCCCTCCTAGTTCCTATTCACAACAGCCTGTCAACCTCTTAGCCAAAGGCAGGGGGAAGTCTCCTTTGTCCAGGGAGAAGGTGTGGAATTTGTTTGAACACAGTGTGGGAAACTTTAACTCTTAACCCAATGTCTAAAAATTGTCTTTTCTTATAATATAACTCACATTTTTAACACATACATTAAACAATGTCTTCCTTCAAGCCTTTTCAGAACATAGTTTTAAATTGTATCCACCTCTTAGGCTTCTAATAGCAAGTCTTTCTTTGGCATAGTTTGGGTTCAATGTTCAACTTTACACAAAATGGTTTTAAAACGCCGCTTCTGGTAGAGGTGAGTAACGGTATTACACCAATTTTTGACAGATTTTTTCCAGCAAGCAATCCTCAAAAGTATACTTTGTTCAGATATAGATATACTTCTGTGGACCTTATATTTATGTAGATTCTAGAAGGAGAATGATGTTGACCACCCAACAAGGAGGTTGGATCTTTTTGGGTGGTTTGTAAGCCATGATTTCTACAAATTTGACACCAAATAAAAACGGATTTTTGAAACCAGCTCTGTTTCTTTTACAATGATTTTGCTCTGTGAGCAGCCAAATGATGGGTTTTGGCAGTGGTCTCCTATGTTACCACTGACATAGGCAAAAGTAGATAGTGGCCTATTTTTCAGGTTTTCACTGCGTACTTTCTGGAGATTACTAGTGAGCAGCATGCTTTCCGTCGGCCATTATGATGTTTCTGCTGC
This sequence comes from Ambystoma mexicanum, assembly GCF_040938575.1. Lineage (NCBI taxonomy): Eukaryota > Metazoa > Chordata > Amphibia > Caudata > Ambystomatidae > Ambystoma > Ambystoma mexicanum. Next base: position 654,141,963 of record NC_090925.1, read on the forward strand.
CAGCAATGCACAGTGATGCTGCAGGGCTCAGATTAGTGGGTTAAGACATCCCACAAGCCCCCCTCTTGCAATGGCCGTTGATCTTCCATCAATGGAAATTCGCAAGACTAGGATGTCAGCCTCATCTCTCCGGATTCCACAAATGGCAAAGTTCAGCACCTTTTCCTCCATCAGGGGTGGATCGCTTGGTATTCCTCGCCAGTCCTGATGGGAGTATTGAGCGATACTCCGGACCCCTCGGATCTTTGCTCCCAGTTCCCAGGTCGTCCTCCTTGGTCAGTCTCCATGGTTTATCTCTCTCTCTTTCTCTCTTTCTCTCTCTCTCTCCTATGATGAAAAAGCAAGAAACATATTTGTAGAAATTTCCCCACCACTATTAATGTAGTGGGGCAGACATATACATTTTATAATCAGGAGACATTTCCATTATTGTATTTTACAGACTATATGTGGAATATTTTAGAGATGGAATTTTATGGATCTGGAGTGGTCCCCTCTGGGGTTCCAGAAGACTCCTCCAGTTGCTGCAAAGTGAGCCTAGGATGCCTGATTAATATGGACCCACTTGTCTTCCCCTTTTGCCAAACTGCCTTTGGGGATGCGGATATTGTAGGCGACTGGGGAGATCTTGTCTATAATTTCAAAAGGTCCCTTCCAGGTAGGCAGGAATTTCCGCAGATTGGCCTGGTTCCTTTGGAAATTGTATAGATAGACCCGGTCTCCTACATTGTATTCTTTCCTGGTAGTCTTTAAGTCAAAGTGGGTCTTCATGCTATCAGCTGATCTTTCTAGATTTCGCTGAGCATAGGCAAAAGCATGTTGAAGATGTTTTCTTAAATTTTCAACATACTCATGCGTTGTGGAGGCATTGATCAATGTCTGCTCTTGGGTTCTATAGAACAGATGCTGGGGAAGCACCATCCTGCGTCCAGTCATCAGCTCAAACAGTGACATTTTAGTTGCAGATGAAGGGTTAGATCTGATGGCCATTAGAACAAGAGGTAATCGAATATCCCAACTTGGCCCAGAATCTGCCACACATTTCTTTAATATGCTCACAATGGTTTTGTTGTATTGTTCCACTGCACCACTAGAGGCTAGCCGGTAAGCAATATGTAGCTTCCTTTTAACCCCAACTATCTCCCACATCTTTGTCATTACTTCGCTGGTGAAATGGCTACCTCTGTCTGACTCAATCCTTTGGGGTAGTCCAAAACGCGAAAAGATGTGGTTGATGATCAAGGCAGCTGCTATTTCTGCCTTGCAGTTTGGGGCCGGGAGAAATTCCACCCATTTAGTAAACAAGCATGGCACGGTCAACATGTACTTGTTCCCCCTAGAGGAGCGAATCACGGGCCCAATGAAATCTACTTGAAAATCTGACCATGGCTTTGTCATCCCCCTCTTTTGAGAGGTGCACGGCGTGTGAGGGATGTTGGCTGAAATTGTGCACACACAAGACACCCCTTCAAGTATTGGTCGAGGTCCTGCCCCATGTGTGGCCAGTAAGCAACCTCTCTTAAGATTTCAAGTGTTGTATGAAACCCCCTATGACCGGCCGTGGCCGCATCATGGGTGTGATTTAACATCAGGCTTCGGAATGAGGTAGGAACCACCCACTGATCTTGGCCAGCTAGGGATTTACTCACCAACAAACCGTCTTGGATTCAGAACATTTTTGGACATTTCATCAACACTCTGAGGTCCTCTTTCCCAATGTAATCGGTATCCGTCAGGGGAAAGTTCTCAGGGTACTCAATGTGTTGAAAAAACTTACCAATTATTGGATCCCCTTTTTGAGGCATAATCAAATCGGAAATCTGGGGTCTCCCTACTCCATTGTGCAGTTGAACGATCATTGTGAGCATTTGTCTAGGACCTAGTGATAGCAGTGACCTGGATTTTCCCAAACAGGGACTCGATCTCAATTAGATCCCCTTGGATGGCCCCGGTTTTGGCCAGCTGATCAGCTAAGTCATTTCCAGTTTTGTCTGGTCCATCTACTTTGGAATGACCCTTGATCTTTTTCCAGTAGATGATCATCCCATTCGAGGTGACCAGATCATCAATATTTTGAATTAAATTCCTATGTTTCAAGGGTGTGTTATTAGCACATAGCATGCCTCTGGTTTTTCAATTAACCAGGTTCTCCACGAACCCGTTCCGTACATAATCCGAATCTGTGATTATGACCAGTTTGTGGAGTTGATGTTGGATAGCAGTGAGGATGGCTTGATGCACAGCCATCAACTCTGCCACTTGACTACTTCGGGGACCAATCTAGTACCCAGCGGAGGGTTCTGGGGACTCATTCACCCATGCATTCCCTACGCCGGCCACAAGTTCTTTTTCCCCGTTGTTGTCAACATGGTAAGAGCATCCATCCACATAGACAGTGGGCATTCCCTCACACTTGTCTTCTTCAAAGACTTTGGGCCTCATTACACAGATGGCGGTGGACCAAGGTGCTATTAGCACCTTGGTCCATGCTGTTAAAATACCGGCACCGCCTTGGTGGAAAGGAGAATTACCACCCTATTCCAAGGTTGGCGGGGCGGTAATTCCCCTTTCCCCCACTGCCCTTACCCATTCCCATTTTTGCCCCATGGGGCTCTATGGGAATGCGGAAAGTGCTAATTACGGTGCCGCAAATTGTGGTACCATAATTAGCTCCCTGGTCCCTTTGCGGGTTGGTTTTTAACGCCTGCAAAAAGCAGGCGTCAAATTTTCCAACCCGCAAAGGGACCTCGTAGTAAGGCGGTAAGAGTTTACCGGTACCGGTAAAATACCGGTACCGGTAAACCCTTACCGCCTACCGTGTAATGAGGCCCTTTGTGTGGGGAATTAAGGTATGCCTCCATGTTGTCCTTGATTTTTTCAAGACAGTTTTCTCTAGCACAATCATGCAAGTCAGCAAGACCTTGCGCGAGGGGACTCTTCTTGTTTTGGCCATATCTGACCTCCACAGGAAAGCCTTGCATTGACAGAATCCAGGTAGTAATTCGGGAATTACTCACATTTCCGGCCCAGATTCTGTCACTTTGGAGGTATTGCAGAGGCTGGTGTGGAGTCTCCACTATGATGTGTTCACCCTGGATAAACGGGCGGTAATTCTTCAATGCCCACACCGTTGCCAGGAGTACCTTCTCACAATCATGGAATTTTTCCTCCAAAGAGAATAAAGTTTTACTCGCATAGGAGATTACTTTATTGACCTTGTCATGCTTTTGGTATAATACTGCAGTCAAGCATGTATTAGAGAACCCTGTTTCCAAGAAGAACTCCTTGTTTCTGACAGGGTAAGCTAGGCAAGGTGCTTGTGAGAGGCTTCTTTTGAGTTGTCTTACTGCCTCGGTTTGTCTGGACCCCATTCCCACTTGACCCCCCCTTCAAAAGTTGAATCAGGAGTCTGGTGATTTCTGCGTATCCCTCAATGAACTTTCTACTATAATTAGTCAGTCCAAGGAGGCTCCTTAGTTGCCGCAGAGTTGTGGGGTCCTTCAGTTTCTGGAGTGCTTCCACTTTCTTTTCCTGGGGACAGAGACCCTGAGGAGTAATCTCATGCCCCAAGAAATTGACACGGTTCTACACCACTGTGCTTTCTGAAAGGAAAGTTTTGCTCCGGCGGCCCTCAACTGTGTCAGAACATAACGGATCTCAGCTATGTGTTCCTCCATAGTTGTGCTTTTGATGAGGACATCATCTACATAGGCCAGGTTACCCTCTCACCCAGGTCGGGCATGGCCTTATGTAGAAAAATGTTGAACTCATTGCCGGAGTTGAGGTATCCGAAGGGAGTCCGGGTCCATGTGTACTGCTGGCCCCCATATGTAAAAGCCAGCTTGTATTGGTCCTCCCTACTGACAGGCACAGTCCAGTATCCATTGGTCAGGTATATTGCAGTGAATACCTGTGATCCCTGGATCTGGGCCAGCCCTTGGTCAGTGTAAGGAAGAGGCCATTGGGAAGTATGGACACGTTTGTTGAGCTCCCTAAGGTTGGCACAGAGTCTCCACTGGCCGTTTGGCTTCAATATCCTCAGCACCGGATTATTGAAGGTGCTGTGGACTGGACGGATTATCCCACGGGACTTAAGGTTCTTAATGATTTCATTAAGGGACTCCATTGATGCGAGAGGCAATCGATATTGCTTCACAAACACTGGAGTCATACCAGGGTCCATGGGAATTGTTGTTGTGTGGATGTCGGTGCGACCACAGTTATATGAGTCCACCGCAAAGAGATCTTGAAAATCCAAGAAAACTTGTTTCAACTTTTGCTTCTGCTCCAGAGTCTCACAGGCATCAGCTAGGTTGACTCAACCATCTGCCTGAAGCCTGGAAAGACTTCTGGTTTGGTTATCTCAGCGGCCTCCTCCAGCTGGGTGGAGAAGTCCCTGGCCAGTGTGCTGATTTGGACTGGTGGCTTCAGGTGGGGAAGGCAGTCCTCATGGACCTGGAAAATCCCCTCATCCCTCGTGAAGTCACAAGTCACATCTTCCTTACCATAAGGGCAGGAAGTGTGCACCAGGAAGTTCCCCCCATGCTGGGTAAATATTCTGTCTGGTGTTGTGTTGTCATCACTGTCACTGTCAAAACAGTCCTTGGGGATTGGTCCTAACAGTTCATTGCCTAAATCAATGGAAAAATGTCGGTCATCAATCGCCATTCCAATAACGGTGCCTGCGGCTAGATTGATACTCTTTAAGTCGCTGTTATCCACCTCTATTGGAATGGTATCATGCTCTACATTGACTAATAGTGTTGGGTTTACCCCCAACCCTTGCTGTAGGAGAGAAGCATTTAGATGAACATAAGCATCACGGTTTTTCAATTTCTGTCCTATTTTAACTTTCACTTCCAGGGAGAATTGTCGGGTCCTTTCTGGGATGGTGACTTCCTCTCCAATCTGAATTTCAATTGCATAAGGCAGCAGTTGAGCTGACCTAAATGCTTCTCTGGATCATCAAAGCCCATGGGATTATCCGCTAATCGGGACCAAGCTTTTAAGTTTATTAGGTCCAAACTAATGGCGAAGCGATTGAGAATGTCACTGCCTAAGTAAAAGGCGGCAGTGACGTCTCGCATGACCCAACAATTATGGACTATGCTCTTGTTGCCTATGGATATTTTGAGCATACATCTGCTTGACAGGAGATGTTTGGAATTGGGTGTTTCTAGATCCATTTCCCATTTGTCTATGAGTCTAAATGTGGGAATGGCTGGATCTTTTGGGTGTTGGCGGAACATGGCTTCGCTGATGAAGCTCTTACTTGCTAACACACACTCGGGCGAGAACAGAGTCCTTCCCTTCATTTAACTGAATAGGGATGAACAACTGCTCTCCAATTTGCTGAATTTCAGCCAGGCTCTGAGCAGATTTCACATCTTTCTGGACTATAGAAGTGGGAATGTCTGATTGTGGATTGGTAAAGAATTTCAGAGTGTTTGCTTCCAGTGTGGAATACCACCTTAAACTGAAAGGAAGGTTGATTTTCAGAAATAGAGAGGACCCACCATCACCAGTCTGTTGTCCTATTGCTATTACTGTCACGTCTGGAATTTGGTTGTTCTGGAAGTGAAATTCTACTTGGTCAGATTTTTATTCAACCATGTGGCATGTGTCGTTTAAAGTAACATGGTTGACACTCTGTTTTAACTTTATTGGTCGGATAGTCTGGGTCCAGAGGACCTTGTTTATGCAATCAATTAGGGGTGACAACCTTCTTAGGAGGTCATTCCCTAGTAAACAAGGAGTGCCCTCTGGAGTCACTACTATGACCAATGTTTCACCTTGTGTCGCCCAATTTTAATGTCCAAATCCGCAGTCCCCTCGATGGGAATTTCCTTCCCGTCAAAGTTCTGAAGTTGTCCAGGAAGAGAGGTGAGAGGAATTTGATAATTCTCCCCACTTCCTGAATTTAGTTCATCAAAGGCCTTTTTGGACAGAAGGGTTGCTTGGGACCCAGTGTCCACCAGTGCCAAAATTGTACCCTGCCCCTGTACTTGAACCGGGGCATAGTATCTTCCCTCCTTCTCCGCAAGGGGGCACAGATAATGCACATTTTTGGACAACTGCTGGGCTAGTTTTTTAGTTTTGGGCATTGAGAGAGAAGAGATTTGGGAAGAATTCTGTGGGGAGTCTTGGGAATCTGAAAGAAAAAGTTGGCAACTGGAGATAGGAGAAGTTTTGAGTTCCCCTGGTTCCGGTTCTGGGCCGTCCCCGCTTTTTGGAGGCAGTCACCAGGATGGGTTTGAACCAGGGGATGTTCTTGCTGTTGGTTCTGGGATGGGATGATGGACGGCGTTAGCTCAGTCCCCACATCTACCTAGTCTGAATTTGAATCCCTTGGGACCCATTTTTCTTTGGGAGGAGTTCCCCCATCTCTGAAGGAGAAGATCCTTTTCCCAGGATCCTATGAGGATCCCTCTCCTTCAAATTGGAAGATCTGTACCTCCTCCTCAAAATGTGTCTGTTTGAAATCTTTGTTTCTCCTACCCCCCCTCTGCTCCTTGGGTGGCAGGCTTTCAGGGGTGGGAGATTTTGTTTCCGGTTCCTGGTTTTCCAGGGGCTGTTTACAAGTGGGGAAGGAAGCTTCCTCCAAGGGCTTTACACCCCCCTTCCCCTTGTGCCTCCTCCCTGGGAACCGGTAAGTTATCGGGGTGCTGCCCCTGTCATTGTTCTGGAGCACCAGGTACAAAGTTCTGGGCATTCTGTGCCGGCATGTCATCTGAGGGTTCTGCTGAGCCCTCAGCATGGGACCCAGATCCTGTGCCCTGTTTTGGACGTGGCGCTCTAACTGTGAAACCCGCTCAGGCTGATACGGGGTTCTGTTTTCTCCCCTGGGCTGATCCGGGAAGGGTAGCTATCCCTTCTCTGGTAATACCCCGGCTTCGGAAGATTTGGGTACCCCTCCACCCTTGGACTCCCCTCTCCCGGATTAGGTTGTCTGGGCTCAGAAAAGTGGGGAAAGACGGATGGATGATTTTGGGATTGGCAGTTCTGTGGGTACCTGGGGAAAAAGTTCTGCCCAGGATTCAGGGAATTTCTGCCCTCCTTGGGGAAGTAAGTAGGGAAGTTCCCTGGGTTAGGTGCTTGGTTGGACCCCCCCCTTGGGCAGGAGGGGTCCACACATAACCCAGGATGCATTTGTTTCCCTTGTAACAGGGACTTACATAGTCAGGGGAGTGAGAGACTCCATTTGTGGGACTACCACCTTGGCTCCCTGTCTGTGACTGGCCCGAGGGCCTTCTGGGCTTGGAATTATTCTGTGCAGGCAGGTTTTTAGGCCCCCCATCTCCAAATCTAAAATGGGAGCAACCTTTACCTCTGCCACCTTAGCAGTGGCAGGGGTGCTGGTCGGTTTGGGGCTTTTCTGAGCATTATTTTTATTTTCTATGGGCTTCTGCACCTCATAGATTCGGGTGGCCTGTTCAATGACCCCGTCTAGTGACCTTTTCTCATGAAAATCTCTCACTAGCTGGGTCATGATGTATTTTGGCAGCGCATGGAAAAACGTATTCACAAATTCTTTACTGTTCGTGTGCACCCTTTTGGTAGTCTGCGCAAAGGCACGCTTCAACTCCTGCACAAATTCTTGTGGGGCCTGATCCTCCCCACATTGCAAATTGTAGGCTGCCTTGCGAGCCTCTTGGGGATTTCTATGAACAGAAAAGTGCTTTAAGATAGCCGCCATATATGTGGACCATCTTGAATGATTTATGTCCTCCAGCCCCGCGAAGAAACTGGAGTATTCTGGGGAGAATATCCATTTTACGTTCTGAATGCAGCTACTGCTGTCTTTCAAATGGAAAGTCTTCATCATTTGCTCAAAAAGCTCTAAGTGTTCCCACACAGAATACTTGGCGTTCTAGTGATAAGGCGTGATGACGCTCCTTATTGCCTTAATCTGTTTTAAGGGGTCCTTAAGCAAGGCCCTTTTTGCCTTATTGGCCTTCTTGGTTCGGGTAACCCTGGTCCATTCATCCTCTGACTCAGAGGCACTGCTCCCAGAGGTGCCCGTCTGATCTTCCAGGTTTTCCAGGATTCTGCGAGCCTGGGAATGGCAGGCAGAATGTGTGGACCTAGTCTTCTATGTCCTGGGACGCTCAGAGGAGTCTTCTAGTTCCTCCTTGCTACCAGGTTTTGATGGGTACCCCCCCCCACTGACCTAACTGGGCAGAGGTTTTCAGGATGCCCTTAGTGGGCCTACTCTCCTGGGGTTCCCCACTAAATTGCACTGTACTTGGGTGCCCATACCTGGATGCCCGCCCCTCCATTCCTGGGAGGTACTGGCCTATGAGCCCCATACTTCTGACTGGATAGTAATCTGCCATCCCCGTGGCCCTGTGCTCATGTGCGCCAGGGGATATGGGGGTGGCAGAGTCCCAGGACTGGGAGAGATGAAGGTCTCTGGTACTAGGGCTCCTGAGGTTATGCTCAGGTGTTTCCCTTTCCCAGCGAACCTCATCTCTTTCAGCCCCTGCTCCCTGTTGCCATGCAAAAGCCTGAGCTTTTTGTTCCTCAATCAAGGCCTTACTAGACTCTTTCAGTCTCTCTTGCATGGCTACCTGTCACTGGAGCCTATCATTGTGCTGACAGAGAGCCTCATTTTCTCTCTGTGATTCCTGGTTTGTCTTGGAGTACTGGGCCAGTCTTTGCTGCAGGAGGGTTACCTCCTGAATCCCGTCCCTACTGGCCTGTTCCTTTCTTGCCAGAGCATCTTCTTCCCTCCCGTTGTGCTCTAACAAGTTTTGATGCTCTTTTTGGAGGTCACCCAGTCCCTGGAGGGCCAGGTGATTTTCTTCCAGCTTCCCTTTTAAATTACAGACTTCCTGGCCTAAGATATCCCTTTCCTGAGCAAGAGCCTGCCTCTGTGCCGCCAGCTCTTCCCTCTGCCTTTGAAGAGCACCAGCTTTCTGATGCTCCTCCTCAAATTCTGCCTGGGTGTCCAGGTCTTTCAGAAATAATTTGTTGCACTCTGCCTTCTCTCTATCCAGGTGGCTTTGCAGGGTGACTACCTGCTATGCACATACCCTATTGAAATCCAGTTGTTGCTCCAGCTTTTTCTGGACCTGCAGTAGGGAGTCCAAACCTTCTTGATACTCCTTCTGCAAGGACAGAATTCTGGTATCCTGGTCTGCCTTTTCCCGTTGCAGGATACCCATGGCCTCTTTTATTTTAATTAGATACTTCCTACTTTCGTTTTCTGACTCCTGGCTCCTTTGCAGCTTCTTCTTAGAAGAGTCCAGATCAGATTGGGCCTTCTCTAATGCCAACAGTTGCCTACTTGCCAGATCTTGGCCTTCAGCACATTTGTCCTGTATGGCTCCCATATATAAATATAAATATGCCGCTATCCTAGCAATCTTGTTGTGCTCATCCTTGGCCTTATGTGCCATATATAGTTCACTCAGGGCCACATGTAAGGGACCCTGATCTCTCCATGTATCTAACCCAGTTGCAGAGACCTGTTGTTTGATCGCCTGCAACCACACATTCTGGTCCTCCTCAGTCCACTCACCTCTCACAAATACCTTATGTAAAAGGTGCTCTCTAGCTATCTTGATGTCTACCAATGTCGCCATTCTGGAAATTGATTTCCTTCCTGACTTACAGAAGTTTATTATTTTATTTTGCAAAACAGACCGTTTCCTTTTGAGGGGTGCTTTTACAGCGTAACACAGCGTGGTAACCCAACAGGATTTATGTATCCTATTAGTTAGCACACTGTATTAAGCTGCACAAGTGGTAGTTCTAATCCAGAAGTCCCGCTACGAGCACCCAATCTGTAAGTGACTTCAATCCAGCACTCCAACCAAGTCAATGCCTAGTATCGGATGCTCAATGGAAGCCCTTATTTATATATTTTTTATGTCAAAAGTTCTTTAAATCTTGATGATGAACCCTTATATAACGCCCCTATCTTTGACTCTCCCCAACCTCACTGAGCCAAGAAGTAGGTTTGTTTTGCAAATTAAAAGGTTTATTTGAAGAATTGAACAATATATATATCACACTTTTATGAATAGAATAAAATCTGAATAGCACACTTATGAATATAAACGGTGATCAGCAATAGGTAATATTACAATATCAACAATCACTTTAATCAGTTAGGAGTAGGAATAGAAAGGATAAGGTAGCAGATAATACTTTATATGGATTCAAGGAAATGCAATAATAGGAAAGAATGTAGCACAGAAATAAAACTTGATATGATTTCCACAAAAGACAATATGATCACTCCCCTGTGACTACTCACTCCCCCCACTATGCAATATGAAGAGATGGAAATGAGGGCACACAGGTTTCAGAAATACAATCAATAATGCACTTCAATCCCAGTTCCCCCCAGCAAGCTTAGAGAGAACAGGTACGCTTTAACACAGGTCAAAATGCTTTTGAAGGTGATTGCAATGAATGGGAAAATATGCTAAAATGATTTTGATTCACTAAATGAGATTCAGGATAAGTGAGAGATACTTGAATTGGTCCAGGTCAGCACTAGTAATGCTTATGAATGATTATCAGATTGAAAACGAATTTCAGCAGTTGAAAACAAGAAACAGCTATTTTGACATGTGGTCAAATGGAGCTAAATTGCAATTTGCGGCAATTTTTCTGCGTGCGGGAAACCGGATTGCGGTTCAAAAGTTACAGAGTTTTTTGTGAAGGTAGATTTTTCAGAAACAGAATCAAGATTTCAAAAATGACAGATGCGCTTAAAGATTTACCAACAAGGATAGGCTCATACTAAGGAACTATGAAGAAGCAAGACACTCAAAGGGCAGCCACCAGAACAACAGCGCCTCCGCTCTGATCTCTGTCCGTCAAAACACCTGTCCCTCTTCAGAAATATATCATCGCAAAGATGATTATTGCTACAATTATCAAGAATTATGTGGAGGAGAGAAGAATTTAGGATAGACAAAAGAGGTTCTATAATGCAGTTCTGGATAGGTTGAAATGGTTGGATTAGGATTACTTTAAACTAAGAGATGACTATGGACAGTTCTAGACTAGATACTCACTCCTATGGTTTTGGAATGGAGTGGGCCCCGTCAAAGATCTGGTCAAAGGGTTGGCTGGGGTTCTCTCGCCACCGGACAGGTCTCAGGCACTGGGTTCTGCTCTCAGCACTGCACTGCAGACTGCGCAGCCTTTTGGACTGGATCTGACGGGATCTGGATATAGCTCTGCTTTCTGGGTCTGGATTTTGGTTCTAGTACAGGGTTCTTAGCTAGAATAGGAAAACGGCACAGCCCGGCTGTTGAATGTGAGCCCCTTGGAAGCTTAGGGGTTATGATCAGGTTGCAAAAGATTCTGAAGGCTTGCTGAAAAAGGTTCAGCTTGTGGGTTAGGCCTCTCTGCTTCAAAGTTCTAGAGTTTGGTTCTAGCTTCTAAGTCTGGATATTGTCTGGAGTTTGGATCTTCTTGCAGGGTGCTTCGCCAAGAAATCAGTTGAGTAGTGGAAAAGTGTGGGTCTTGTCTGTCCTCAGGAGTCCCTATTTATTTATTTCCAAAGTGGGTGGGGAGGCTGATTCTCTATGCCCAACCCTCTAAGAATCTGATAGGTCAGAGGATTCCCTGTCCCCTGATTGGAGAAAGGAGCAGCGTGTCATCCTGTGTCATCTTTATGGCTTAGGGGAAAACCCCTCCCCTTTTCTCTGTACAGTATATCTTATTTTTCATTAAAACATTTTTTACAATAGGCACAAATTGTTAATATTACAGATACACATCACAGATTAATTAAGGCACATTTCTGTTCAACTCGCATCTTCCTAAGAGCTTTGGTTCAGAAATGACAACTTTTTCGTGCTTTTGTTGTCTCAATATTAGTTCTGCACCAAATTTTATACATGCATGCATATATCATCTGAGCACATTTCTGAAATTTTTTACAGTTCCTGGCATAAACACAGTAGCTACAATATGAATAATTCCGGGGTTTGGTCTCAGAACATCACACAGAGTCCAGTTTAGTCTTAAACTGTGAGCGAATTTTACATTTTAATAATCTCAAAGTTTCACATTTTTGTCAGTTTGTTACAAGTTTTTAGAAGCATTTTCCTTAAACATATATTGAGTCCAATGTTAAATCCACATCTCAGTCTGGTCCGCCCCCAGAGCTGGGTTGACTCAGAGGGTACATGTCCTTCTTCCTGCCAGCAGTTTGTTGTCAGTCACACCCAAATCTGCATTTCTTTTCAGCCCACAAACTCCTTTGTCTGCACTTAGAGCAACAGGCCAGGGTGCCCCTCCTAGTTCCTTTTCACAACAGCCTTTCAATCTCTTAGTCAAGGGCAGGGGGAAGTCTCCTTTGTCCAGGGAGAAGGTGTGGAATTTGTTTGAACACAGTGTGGGAAACTTTAACTCTTAACCCAATGTCTAAAAATTGTCTTTTCTTATAATATAACTCACATTTTTAACACATACATTAAACAATTTCTTCCTTCAAGCCTTTTCAGAATATGGTTTAAAATTATATCCACCTCTTAGGCTTCTAATGGCAAGTCTTTCCTTGGCATAGTTTGGGTTCAATGTTCAACTTTACACAAAATGGTTTTAAAACGCCGGCTTCTGGTAGAGGTGAGTAACGGTATTACACCCATTTTTGACAGATTTCTTCCAGAAAGCAATCCTCAAAAGTATGCTTTTTTGAGATATAGATACACTTCTGTGGACCTTATATTTATGTAGATTCTAGAATGAGAATGATGTTGACCACCCAACAAGGAGGTTGGATCTTTTTGGGTGGTTTGTAAGCCATGATTTCTACAAATTTGACACCAAATAAAAACAGATTTTTGAAACCAGCTCTGTTTCTTTTACAATGATTTTGCTCTGTGAGCAGCCAAATGATGGGTTTTGGCAGTGGTCTCCTGTGTTACCACTGACATAGGCAAAAGTAGATGGTGGCCTATTTTTCAGGTTTTCACTGCGCACTTTCTGGTGATTTCTAGCGAGCAGCATGCTTTCCGGCGACCATTATGATGTTTCTGCTGCCAGCAATGCACAGTGATGTTGCAAGGCTCGGATTAGTGGGTTAAGACATCCCACAAAAGAAACAAACACACGCTTCTTTGTACATCATTTTATTGGCTTTTTTTGAAAAAACACAAAATTTTTGTCCTTTTTGCTTATTTTCTCTCACCCCCCTACAGCGACCTAGGATTCCTGGGTGGCATTAAGACCGCCTACATGTGGGAAAAAAAGAAGCCAAATTTGGCCAAGATATTTCATGTAACAAAAAAGTTAGAAGCAATTGAATGGCCACATACCGAAATCACCAAAAAAGGCCTTGGCACTGGGGGGAAATACCCATGGCACTTAAAGGGTTAAATGACGCAGGCAGAAAACAGAGCGCCATAAGAGCCAATTTACAGGCCGATTAATGGAATTAATGTGCACTGAAAATCTTCGCGCAAGCGTGCAAAAGTGTGTGAATCGCAGCGCAAGTGCAATAATCACAGTGCAAGCGTGCCAAAGCCGCGCACATTGATTCATGGAAGTCCGTGCGCGTGTAAATTGTGCTATGTGCGCGAAAATTGTGCGTGGCGCACGCGGGCGCGCACGTCATCAAACGGCGTGCGCTACATGCACAGCGAAAGCGCACATCGCGCGGTGACACAACAAAAGTAGGCGGAACACGGGGCATAACACGCGGAATGGGGAACAACGTGTGAAAATGTGGGCGTTACGAGGGAAGTAAAGGAGGAAAATGCGCAGAACGCCCACACACACACCTACAACACGTATTCATGGAATCGAACAGGGAAAACGCGTATGCCAAAAAAGACGCGCTAATCCGGAAACACGTACGCCAGCAGGAAGCAGGCGTACATGGACCCGCGCAGCATAAAAGTCAGCTCAAACAACAAACAAGCTCAGACGCTACGATGAATATACCGTTCCTCGCAGCAGTGATCGTTGGACACAGCAGGAGGAGGAGGATAGTCAGGGCCAGAATTTTTACACCCCGGACCAGCCTTTTTGGGATGCCTGATGACCAGGTATATGGGAGGTACAGGTTTCCACCTCACATAATACGCAACCTGGTGAGTGAGTGGGAGGATGACCTCACATCACCCACCCTGTGCTCCCAAGCACTGAGGCCCCTGGAAAAGGTGTTCAATGTACTGCACTCTTGGCCACTGGTTCATTTCAGTGGACAAGTGCCATAGTGGGGGGGGTGTCACAGTCCACGCAGTCACGCTGCCTGCACCAGGTGTTGGCCATCATGACTGCATGACCATCAGTCCGCAGGCACATATACCTGCCCAGAACACCTGCAGAAAGGCAGGCTGCCGTTCAGGATTTTTACAGGGTTGCACACTTCCCCAAAGTGCTAGGTGCCATTCATTGCACCCATGTGACTCTACGTCCTCCCAGGGCAACTGAGCACATCTATAGAAAACGCAAGCACTGGCATTCCATCAATGTTCAGGTAGTATGTGATGCCAAGGGAATCATCACCTCAATATATGCCAAATATCCAGGGTCCACCCATGACAGTTTCATTTACAGAATGTCTACCCTAAACCGGGACCTAGAAGCTGGGCGGCATGGCGACACATGGCTGATTGGTGAGTATAAATGCCGCTGCACATGCATGCATGTCAGATACTGAGAAATGTCACAACCCCACTAATGATACCCATCATCACCTCCCCAGGGGACAGTGCCTACCCTCTGAGCACCCACATAATGACGCCAATTCGGAACCCCACCACACCACCCGAGGTAAGATACAACACAGCCCATATTGCAACCCGGGGCATAGTGGAGCGCACATTCGGAGTGCTCAAGTCACACTTTCGCTCCCTTGACCGCTCTGGTGGGCAGCTGCTATACGCACCCCCAGTAGTGTGCAGGATCATAGTGGCAGAATTTCCTGCACAACGTTGCAACCCGCCGGGGCCTGCCGGTGGACATGGTGGTGCCCCCACATCCGCAACCACATGCACGGCCGCTGCACATGGGAGGGGAAAGGGCATGTGGTGAGTCAGCCCGTACGCAGCTGGTGGCTGATTACTTCACATAAAACCACAACCCTGTGGAGTGCACACAGCCCTGGCACATACCAGCTGACAATCAATGATGATGACATAAGGGACAGTCAAATGTCACAACCATACCAGCCTGAGATTGGTCACCTGGAAGTGTTACATTGTGTGCATCCCTACCTACCGATAGACAACCAATGCTGAGTCACAAAAAGACACACATTTATGCTGCATGAATGACTACCCCCCTGCAAAATACAACATGAAAATAGCGCCATGTCACTCAACCCCTCCCCATCTCCGCCACTGAACACACCATAGCATGTCATGCAATGTGAAAGCAAACAAAGGAATGCACAGCACATGACACAAGTGTCACAAAGTACACTGTCCCAAATGGAAAGAGGCCACAGACAATATGCTCCCAGTAATCAATAACAAACAGCACACATTACCAAATACTTACCAGCAACACAATACATCAACACAGCATGAAACATTGCTAAAATATGACAGTACAAACTCAAAGTAGTGCAAGTCTTACAACCAGATTAATCCATCACATCAACCACTTCCAACTGCAGAGTCAGGCAAATGTGTCAGTGTACTGCATACAACATGAACTGCATCACCAAAGGAGATGGCCTCGTGAAGACATGAAGAAGGTACCTGCGAATATGGAGGAAGACATGGATGCACAAGCACATATCAATACACCATGCAGTATTCAATACAAAAACAAACCCCACTAGGAATGTCCACACAGTTATGACTACAGACTGCCCACACAGCTCATGGGAGCCTAATGTCACTGTGTAAGTCACTGTCACTTGGTCACACCCTTTGCAAGCCCATGGAAATGGGAAGCAGGAGGGGTGTGTTTGTCAGGAACCCAAGCATCTAACCCAAACACAGGACAAGCCTGCATGTGCCCTGCCGGAATACACAGTGGATGCCCACGGGAGCCACACAAGGCAACACACTGTAAACAAAAAAACAAAAAAATGCCCATGTGGGGGCCAGGAGGGGGAGAAGGCCACCCAGGAGGTTCGAGGACAGGGTGCACACCAACACCCACCTGCGTGGATGTTGCGAAAAAAAAAAATACCTCCATGGGCTCATGGCCTGCACGGCTACGCTACTGTGGAAGAACTGCTGCTGTCGCTCTCATCACCCTCTGCTGCTGCATCAGGAGGTGGTGGTGCAATGGGAGGCAGCCCACTCAAGGCACTGGTATGGTCCTCCATGGCAGCAAGCATGCGGTTGTGGAAGGTCTTGTTCTGGAGGATGATAGTACGGAGATCCCAATGCAGTACCTGATGGGTTGCCTGCATTTCTGCACGCATGGCCGCCCTTGATGCCCGGATCTCCTCTCGAGTTGCCTGCAGCTCAGCTGAGAGTGAACTTGTGAGCTGCTCCAGCTGATGTTCTGACCTGAAATTTCGGGAAGCCTCAAGTTCACCCAGAGTATCCCTGAGGTTATGGAGTTCAACCCTCAGGGCTTCCCTGTGGCCCTGTGACTCTATAGATATGGCTTCGCACAGAGTCTCCAGTGCCGCCCATCGTCCCTGTTGGACGCCAACATGTCTTCCCTGTGTGATTGGCAAATGGAGTCTGTTGCCTGCTGTTGCTGCTCCATCTGCCTTTCAGGGTGGAGAATGGAAGTGTCCACCCTCTCCATTGCCTGAGCCATCATTTCAACCAATGCTCCATGTTGGGCTGCTATACCGTAAATGGAGTTTTTCCATACAGTATTGCCTGGTGGCATACGGCCACCACGTTGGCGAGCACCACACCTGTGTGGGGCAAGGCAATCTGCACCTTGCTGTGCTGGCACTGCCTGAGGCTGCAGGACTGCATTCCCCCTCCGATCTGCAGGCCCAGGAACAGGATCAGTTGAACGGATGAGTGTTCAGATCGGTCGGGTATGTAGAGCGGACGAGCGTGTACAACGGATGAGTGCGTAATATAGATGAATGTGAAGAACAGATGAGTGTAAACCGAATGAGTGTGTAGAACAGATGAGTATGTGAAACGGATAAGTTTCTAGAGCATGTGATAGCTCCAGATCATATCTGCAGGTTTCCACAGGAGAGGCAAGTAAAGCGCATGATTGTGCGGATAGCGGATGAACTCAGAAGTGCAGAGCAGATGAATGTCTGGTGCAGATGAGTGTGTTGGAGTGTATGAGTGCGTTGGAGCGGATGAGTGCGTTGTAGCAGATGAGTGCGTTGGAGCGGGTGGGTGCGCAGAGGGGATGAGTGCGTAACGCGGATGAGTGCGTAAACTTCAGAGAAGCGAGTAGAACGCAAGAATGCGCAAACTGGAAGAATGTGCAGAACGGATGAGCAAAAACAGGATGAGTGTGTAGAACAGATGAGTATCTGGAGCGGATGAGTATGTAGAGCCATCAAGTCTGGATAGCTGATGAATGTGGAAGTGCAGAGAGTGTGTCTATCACCGGAGCGGACAATTGTACAGACCTGGAAAATGTATGGAGTGAATGAGTGTAGGAAGCGGATGAGGGTATGGAGCAGATGAGTGCATGGAGCGGATGAGTACCTGGAGCGATCAAGTGCCCAGAGTGAACTGACGCATCGCGTAGAGACAACGAGTATGTAGAACGAACAAGCACTGATGCATCTGGTACTGATAAGTGTGTAGAATGGATGAGTAAGTTGAGCTACTGAATGCGTAGAGCATGAAGCAGTCAGGAGTACATGCCTAGGGCAATCAAGAGTGCCTGCCTGGGTCAGACAAGAGGGCATGCATGGGGCGGACAAGAGCGCAGGCGCGGAGCCGACTACACCTCGCAGGGCGGACCAGAGTGTATTGGACCAAACTGGGCTGCATAGAATGGATAGGTGTGCACGGTACGGACTTGAACGCATAGAATTGCGTGACATACATAGTGTGGTCTAGAATGCAGAGAACGTTTGAAAGAGCATATAACTCTTCATATCACACCACCACGCTTACTCTCTCCTTTACATCACCACTCAACTAGAACACAGAGATACTATGACACCATTCGATATGACTGTTCTCATACCAACATCCGCCGCTCACTCCACATCATTCTAGCCAGGCGTTCTCCTCAGGCCTAACGCAGCCACAGCCGTTCTGGATAAAACCTGCCTGAACTAACACATTCTCCTGATCTCTCAACCACCACACCTACCGCCAAGAAGCAGCTACTACACAGATATCGCACGTGCTGCACACATACCCGGTGCTCACATGCACCTTTTGAATCTCTCTACTCTCTCTACTGATCTGAACTTCGGTCCCCAAGGGCGTTCAACCTACCAGCGCCTTCAGACCATACCAATGGTATATAAGGCGTTATATGAATGCAAAATAACATAACATAACATAACATAACATTCAAACAGGCACCAAAAATTCATGTGAGCAGGCCTGAATGGTGTAATCATTCACATAACAAGGTAACAAATGTGGCCCAATTTGGGGTGTAATCAATGACATAAGCATGTCACATATGTGGCATTAGAGCTGAAAAATGCCTTGCAAAAATGGGAGAATTGAAACAATCAGCCTGAATGAACACTGAAAAAATCAGAACAATGTTGTTGCAAGATGACAGTTCAAGGGCAACTGCAGTAATGTGGTGCTAATTGGCTACTGTGGGTAGAAGGGATACTGTAATACCCAAATCTAAGGCCGGTGAATGTTTTGGAGGAAGCACATGGGTGACCCATACCACTCAGGAGTACACACCCTCACCTGGCACTCAATCAGAACCCGTCACCCAAATAACATACACATGGATTACACAAACATGCATGGGCACTCACCGGACAATGCGTCGTAATCTGGTAGGTCTCCCACGCCTTGGATCTGTTCCTCTGTGACGAAGGTTCCAGCAACAGACTCATGTTCAGTGAGTTGGTTGTCCTCTGGTGGAGACCCACCGCCAGTCACCAGAGTAGAGGCATGATTTGAGGCCAGCTTGTTCTTTGCTCTGCGTTTTAGGTCAATCCACCGCTTGTAGCAATCATCAGCTGTGCGCCTCACAAATCCAAAGGCACTAATGATGTCCGCGATGGTCTGCCAGTGTGCCCTACGTTGACCAGGTGTTGTCTTTCACCTTGCAGTCACCACCATTTCACGGCTATGTGCTGACACATAGGCCACAAGTGCATCAAGTTCGGCATCATTAAAGCTAGGCTTCCTTGACGTGCTGGAGTGTGTAGCCGTGTCTGGGGTCTCAGCCTGTAGTGCCAGAGCACCCTTCCTCTTCTTTTTCAAAGGTGGTGCGGATCCTGAGTGGCTTACGCCGCTCTGGTCAGTAGGGGCAAAAGTGCAGGTGGACTGGGTACTAGGAGTGTGCGAATGCACAATGACCATAGGACTTGGTACAGGCATTGGCTGCAGGGTGATGTTGGCAGGGCCAACATCGGTTTGATGGACCTGGACCAACACTGTCCTGGCTGGGAGACTCAGAGCGTGGGTGGATAGAGCTGCAGCTACCCTTGCAGCCTCCCCACCCTGCCTACTTTTGGTTAAAAAAGGCCCTTTTACATGAATGCTGATGTTGATTGCAGGCGCCGTGCCTGTTTCTGCATGTAAGTTGCGTGCATTCACCCATGTGTTGTGGAGGGACAGGATGGAAGAGACGTTTGACAGTGCCACTCATGTGTTTTTGCTTCCTGTCTAGGGGACTATTGTACAGTATCCTGATGCATGTGTTCTATGTCTCCCTCTACGCAGCGTCGAGTGAAGAAGAGGGCGGAGACGGCGCTGTGGAGCCAAGCGGCGGGGATACCTCCACCGGGCGGCGACGCTGTCAAACTGGATATTAAATTATGACTCCTATTGTAACTATTGTATGTATATTGGCCTACGCCAAGTTGCTTAAAACTGTACCCGGATAACTCTCTACGGCAAGGTCTTGACCTTAGAAATTGATGTAAGCCGCCATCTTGAATCAAGCCGCCATTTTAGGTTCTCTTGCTGTGTAAAAGTCACCCTGTACATCAAAATGGTGGACGATGCCATTCCGAACAGAATCTGGTCATCATGAACTCCGTACAGCTAATGTATAACTTGCCTACAGGCCACTTGTTAGGGTCGTGAACTGAGACCTTGTCCTTCTTTTGACCTGTGTGTAAATGGATTACCTGTATCAACGGAACTGATCTATGCGCATACTGATGTATATATTAAAAGTTGACCTGGCAGAGACCCTAGAACAGTAATACATTCATGGAATGGTTAACCCGCGAAGGGGTTGGACAAAAGGCTGGAGAAATGTATAAAAGCCTGAATGTCCCAATGTACAGTCTCTCACTGAATACATCGAACCCCGTTGAAGTTCGTTGTGTTATACTGAGGTCCGATAGCTATCCGATCTGTCATTGACTTTGTCTCTGCTTGAGCTTAAAATAAAGTACTTTGTATGTTCCTTTGTAACCAGTGTTTGGTGTGTTTCCTTTGGGCTTCCCGGCCTCATATTATTTTTCTGTTTTCGCAACGCAAGGCCCAGCGACCATCCCAGGAATTTCCATCATCCGGGAGCGAGGGGACTGGTGCCGCGTCTGCCACTACGCTGTAGCGGAAGGGCCGGGTGAGCCCCCACAGGGGCTTGCAATGGTGGAAGAAAGTGCAGAGACATCCAGGTTGGTGGTCTCCACAGAGGAGGAGGAGCCCGCTACTGAGCCGCACATGGGGCCTAGTGGGGGTAGTACCACTGGTGCAAGTGGTGCAGTCCAAGGCCAGGGTCAGGAGGCAGCACAGGTCACCGCGGAGGGGCCTGTGCATGTTGCTGTCCCTGACCATGTGACTGCAGCACCATGCACCAGCAGGGATGCCCCGTCCCAGGCCCGTCCGCAGGTAGGGGGGAGGCCCACGTCATCTGGCTCTCCACTGCCTGCGGATGAGGGGACCCCTGACCATATGGGCTCTGTCCTGAATGGTGTCGCGTTGTGCACGCGTGTCATTCATGATGACGTGCGTGCTTCCTGGGGGGAGCATGCACGCCATCACGAAGAGCTACTTGGCAACGTGACACTGTTGGGCGGGGCCATGGTCGGTGGTTTCTTACATGTGTCGTGCACTCTGGCGGACTTCTCCTCCTCTGTGGAGACTATGCGCCAGTCGTTCATTCTGCCGTCTTCTGGCCCAGATTCCACCGGGGCCCCCTGTGGGCCTGGCCCGACCAACACAGCCAGCTTGGCGGAGATCCCATCCCTGCCACAGTCGGGAGTCGGCGGTCCAGCAGGGGTGGACATCCCAACAACTGGAGACCAGCAGATGGAGGATGTGCAGGCATCATCGGACAGGGCACATGGACAGCAGCAGCAGCAGCAGCAGGCTCTAGGTGGGAACAATGATGGCTCGGGGCCATCATCATCAGAGGGGCAGGCATCGGCCAGAGGGCAGGAGGACCCTGGAATGGGAGTGTCTTCAGTGTGGCTGTGGTTGGGCCAGCGTATAGATGCTGAGCGGCAGCGGGTGGAAGAGGCGCAGCTCACCATGGTCAGGGCGGAGTTCTCTATGCGTCGGGCGTTGAGGCGGGCTGAGTGCCTCGAGGCAACGCGCAGGGAGTTGGAGGTGGACATGGCGTTATCCCTGCGAGACCTCGGGGGCCAGGACAGAGTCCCGCCTCCAGGACATCGACAAGGAGTTTGATGATGCCCTGGCCCACGACATCACAGAGTGAGCCGCAGGACTTGCCCGCTGCCATTGTATATAGTTCTTTAGTTTCCTTTCTGTTTTCATTTATTTTGGGGCGCTTGGACAATGCCCCACCTTTTTGTATATAGTTCTTAATTAGGTAGGGTTTTTGTAGGTTTTATTTCTATAGTTGGGCTCATGGATACTGGATTTTGTATTTGTACATAGTTGAACAGTGGATTTGTAATATTTTTTTTCCTTCAATTTTTTTCACCATGGAGCAATGGATTTTTATTATTTATTTCCCTTTGGATTTGCTTAGTTGGACTTAAACTTTTCACACATTTTCATTTGGATTCATTTGGATTCTGTATTCATTTTTTTTCATCTTGGGACATGCTGCATTATTTTTCTTTTTTCCGTTATTGTGTGTTTTACTTTGATTCACTTCATTCTGAGTTCAGTACATTTTTTATTCTTACTTCAATGTGTGGTATTCTTTCATTGGTTTCAGGCATCTCACCATGTGGGTTTTCACATTCAGTGGCACCCATTGTGTGTGTGTGATGTACATGTGTTGATGTACATACTTGCCATTTGGGTTGTATCATGTAATGGCCATTTCAATGTGGGGTGGATGTAATACTCGGTTGGTTATTTGGGCAGGGGTACGTGGAATTTGGGTGGCCATAGGGCCATGATTGTGGATCATGATGACGTGTTGGGGGGAGACATGTGTCGGGGCCTGCTGGCAGGTGGCCGTCACTGCTGGGGTGGGGGGTAGGGAGACATGAGGCAGTCAGGGCCTGCTGGCATGTGCCCCTCACTGCTGGGGGGTGGGGGTGCAGGGGAACATGAGTGGGACATGAATGGGGGCCTGCTGGCAGGTGGCCCTCACTGCTGGGGGGTAGGAGTGCAGGGGAACATGAGTGGGGCCTTCTGGCAGGTGGCCCTCACTGCTGGGGGGTAGGAGTGCAGGGGAACATGAGTGGGGCCTTCTGGCAGGTGCCCCTCACTGCTGGGGGGTGCAAGGGAACATGAGTGGGGGCCTGCTGGCAGATGTCCCTCACGCTGGGGGGTAGGGGTGCAGGGGAACATGAGTGGGGGCCTGCTGGCAGGTGCCCCTCACTGCTGGGGGATGGGGGTGCAGGGGAACATGAGTGGGGGCCTGCTGGCAGGTGCCCCTCACTGCTGGGGGATGGGGGTGCAGGGGAACATGAGTGGGGGCCTGCTGGTAGGTGCCCCTCACTGGGGGTGGGGGTGCAGGGGAACATGAGTGGGACATGAGTGAGGGCCTGCTGGCAGGTGCCCCTCACTGCGGGGGGTTGGGGTGCAGGGGAACATGAGTGGGACATGAGTGGGGGCCTGCTGGCAGATGTCCCTCACTGCTGGGGGGTGGGGGTGCAGGGGAACATGAGTGGGACATGAGTGGGGGCCTGCTGGCAGGTGCCCCTCACTGCTGGAGTGTGGGGGTGCAGGGGAACATGAGTGGAGGCCTGCTGGCAGGTGCCCCTCACTGCTGGGGGGTGCAGGGGAACATGAGTGGGGGCCTGCTGGCAGGTGCCCCTCACTGCTGGGGGCTGGGGGTGCAGGGGAACATGAGTGGGACATGAGTGGGGGCCTGCTGGCAGGTGTCCCTCACTGCTGGGGGGTGGGGCTGCAGGGGAACATGAGTGGGGGCCTGCTGGCAGGTGCCCCTCACTGGGGGTGGGGGTGCAGGGGAACATGAGTGGGACATGAGTGGGGGCCTGCTGGCAGGTGCCCCTCACTGCTGGGGGGTGGGGGTGCAGGGGAACATGAGTGGGGGCCTGCTGGCAGGTTCCCCGCACTGCTGAGGGGTGGGGGTGCAGGGGAACATGAGTGGGACATGAGTGGGGGCCTGCTGGCAGGTGCCCCTCACTGCTGGGGGGTGGGGGTGCAGGGGAACATGAGTGGGACTTGAGTGGGGGCCTGCTGGCAGGTGCCCCTCACTGCTGGGGGGTGGGGGTGCAGGGGAACATGAGTGGGGGCCTTCTGGCTTGTGCCCCTCACTGGTGGGGGCTGGGGGTGCAGGGGAACATGAGTAGGGGCCTGCTGGCAGGTGACCCTCACTGCTGGGGGGTGGGGGAGCAGGGGAAGATGAGTGGGGGCCTGCTGGTAGGTGCCCCTCACTGCTGGTGGGTGGGGGTGCAGGGGAACATGAGTGGGACATGAGTGGGGGCCTGCTGGCAGGTGCTCCTCACTGCTGGGGGGTGGAGGTGCAGGGGAACATGAGTGGGACATGAGTGGGGGCCTGCTGGCAGGTGCCCCTCACTGCTGGGGGGTGGGGGTGCAGGGGAACATGAGTGGGACATGAGTGGGGGCCTGCTAGCAGGTGCCCCTCACTGATAGGGGGAGGGGGTGCAGGGGAACATGAGTGGGACTTGAGTGGGGGCCTGTTGACAGGTGACCCTCACTGCTGGGGGGTGGGGGTGCAGTGGAACATGAGTGGGGGCCTGCTGGCAGGAGCCCCTCACTGCTGGGGGGTCGGGGTGCAGGGGAACATGAGTGGGGCATGAGTGGGGTCCTACTGGCAGGTGCCCCTCACTGCTGGGGGGTGGAGGTGCAGGGGAACATGAGTGGGACATGAGTGGGGGCCTGCTGGCAAGTGCCCCTCACTGCTGGGGGGTGGGGGTGCAGGGGAACATGAGTGGGGGCCTGCTGGCTTGTGCCCCTCACTGGTGGGGGCTGGGGGTGCAGGGGAAGGTGAGTAGGGGCCTGCTGGCAGGTGCCCCTCACTGCTGGGGGTGGGGTACAGGGGGACTTGAGTTGGTGATCACTAGTGCAAGGTGACACGTGGCCTGGCTGGGGGGCATGGCCACGGTGGATGGGCTGCCTGCCGGACATGACCAGGGGTGCAGGGTAGTCCCCTCGTGTGTGGGCTGCCTGCAGGTGCCGTGGAGGGGATAGAGGGCACACTTGGGAGGACCCACACTGCCAATTCACGTGTGAGACTCCACACGCATCCCCGAAATGCACGTACCCCGCCCGCACAGGGCCAATCACGTATGAAAATTCCCACGCACCCCCGAAATGTACGTACCCCACCCGCACAGGGCCAATCGCGTGTGAAACTTCCTGCGCACCCCTGAAATCCACGTACCCTGCCCGCACAGGGCCAATTTCGTGTGAAACTTCCCGCGCACCCGTGTAATCCACGTACCCTGCCTGCACAGGAACAATCGCATGTGAAACTTCCCACGCACCCCCGAAATCCACATACCACGCTCGCACAGGGCCTACCATGTGTGAAAGTCCCAGCGAACCCCAGTAATACACGTACCCTGCTCGGCCAAGGCCTATCGCGTGTGATACTCCCCGCGTACTCCCCAAATACACATAGCCTGCTCGCACAGGGCCAAACGCATGTGAAACTCCCCACGAAGCCCAGTAATACACATACCCCGCTCGCACAGGCCCTACCGCATGTGAAACTCCCCTCGAACCCCCCAAATACACATAGCCTGTTCGCACAGGACCTACCGCGTGTGAAACTAAATGTGAACCCCAGGAATACACGTTCCCCGCTCAGCGTTTGCTGTGCAGCGGCCCTGTTAGCTGGTCCAGTGTTAGCGCTGCCCTTTGCACTGGATTGGGGATTTTGATGGCTTTTCCTCACGCGAGGGGCGTTCTTGGGGGCGTAACTGGCACTGTGGGATGTTCTCTGCGCCAGGGCTCTTTTTGCCTTGGGAATTCCATGAATACGCGGTGCGCCAGAATGCTGTTTAGCGCACACGGCTGGCGCACGCTGGCTCACGATCCCTCTCTGCGCTGCTCGCGTGCGCTGCCTCTGCGCTGAAATCTATTAATTACTCTGTTAGTTACAACAACAGAGCTCAAGAATGCAAACCTAGTTAGAGTTACATGTGTAAACCGGGCAACAAAATATAGCCCAAGATACCCGTGTACATTAACATTAGGGGGTAGTCATATTTGGTATCATCAGCTATCATTCCTGGGCCCACCGAAGAAGTCATTGTGGGAAGATACTTCCCTGCGTTTTCCACTCTCTTGCAGGAACTTTGAACTACCCATACGGAATTTATACCCCAAGACCATTGGCGTTCAAACATTGACCCCAGAACCTCTCCCGTGCAGGCGTGGACGAAGACAGAACCCCATGAGCTTACCATTTACCAAAAGCCTTCCATGAAATATAGAAATATATGCTTTGTAATCTCAATGCTCCAACTCAAAGTAACTGGAATCGATTGCTTTGTTATTCAGGTAACGCAAACAACCATGCAACATCATCAACATCATTTATATTTGTTCAGTGAATGAACTTCAACTAGGAGTGAAGTGGGAATTACTGTGCGATGCTCAGGTATACCTGCTAGTGCATATAGATATGAGAAAGACAATGAATATGTATGACTCTGTTTTTCCAGAAAACTATTTTCATGCCAACCCGACTTTGACTCTGCACACCATCAGCTCCATCAATGTTATCGTCTGATAAGTTTTGCCATGCACATTTATGAACCATTTTAGAGAGTTCACCAACATGTGTTGCTTGGGACAGATTCCCAGTGTTACATGCAGGGTGTTTAAAAAGCAGCACCCTAGAACTACACGCATGTTTCTCCCAATTAATTATATTTTGCAACAAATGAAACAGGGTGTATGCCTCTGGCAGAAGGCAGGATTCTTGATGGGTGGTATGTAGGAATGACTTTTAAAAGATACATTATTCCATACACTTTAAAGGAAAAGGGGCATGGGTTTAGCTAACTTTGATATTGGCTAGCTAGACAGCTATGTGGCTTCCTCCAGATAAAGTAACACCACATTAAAGCCACAATCATGTGGATCACTCAGTTCTAGATCAGTTGCAATCCATCCAGAGTAAAAGGCAGACAACTGCGCATAGATGCTAATATGGGATTCTTAAAAAGCCAAGTTCTGGATTTGAAGGGTCCAGTGTTCAGACCTTTATAGGGGCAAACAGTTGGTGACGTGTCAAACTGGAAGAGACTACTCTGCATGGCAGTGTTGACCTGTGGTCTGAAAGTTAAAGTTAAATCGAACAAAACACTCAGATTTCTCACCAATTTGCTAGGCCATCGGGTATCTCCAAGTTCCAATGATCAGACAAAAGATACAACCTTGGGAAGGCCTTAGAGCCATGGATGAACATAGATGTTATGTGTGCATTTAGACCGAGCCAATTGTCTTCCCCAACCAGATAGAAGCCCACATTAGCCCTTTCCTCTGATGCAGACAAAAAGCGATGCACCCGCAGGCTCTTTTGAGTACGCATCTGATTAATTGAGATGAGATTCCGTAGTCAGCCTGGTTATAGGAAAGAAGACTGGGTGCTGCATACACCACATGTCACAGGCATACTCTAAAACCAACGCCAAGTGGCTCAATAGAATATTATGGTCTCCAGTATAAAATGCAGCCAACAGATCAATAAGAACCAACAATGCCAGCTTTTTGTCATCCACCTTCTAAAGAATATTTTCTCAAACATTCAAAATGCCTGTCTCTACACCCCTGTTTGTGCTATATCCTTATTGAAGAGTGGATGTCAGTCCACGCCTTTCATATAGTTTTGGAAATGTGAGGACACAATCCTCTCCAAGATCCAGCCCACTAACGAGAGCTGGCATATATAGTAGGATGATGATTATGAACTACATACAAGAGACCAAAAATGTTCTTTAAAAGCTTATGAACGACTCCTATTTTGCAACACATAAAAGAAGTACCAGATTTGCCCATCAATGGAAGAAGATCTCGGTTTCATAAAGAGATTATGGCACTAAAACACTTTGTCGTGTGTGATTCAAGATGCGCTCAGAAATGGCCATGGGCATTAAGATTTTTCATAACAATGTGGAATCTAGCAATTGAAAGTGTGAAAAAGGAACCATTTTGGGCCAGAGAATGAAAGCAGTAATGGGTCAGGAGTGACTTACTAAATTGCTTGTCCTGAAGCTCAGGAAACTGGGCATTGATTTATCCTGCATCAGAGTGAGCCATCAAAAAACATCATATTCCTTAGCAAGGGCACATTAGCATGGAAATTAATTGATGACATACAATTCACAAAACATCTTTGATGCACAATAGATTGATTTTACCAGGTGTAAGAATACCCTTTAATTAAATATGCATCCACGTTTCTTATGACTAATGAGCAAAAACAAAATGGAAATCTATGAAGATGAGGAAAGGTGCTGCATAAGCGCCCACCACATGCGTTGTGTTTAACGTAAATGAATGAATAAACCTCATGAAATCTATTTTTAAATTAAAACTGGAGGCACCCAAGAGCAATGCTGCTAGCCCATGTTCATGCAAACCAAAAGAAAATATGATAGACCATGCCAAGATTGCTTTCAGACCCAGCAGAATAAGCAGAATAAAATGTATGGGCCTAAAACGAGAACACAAAGTTGCAATGGGGGTCAGTACATGTAAGTACGGGTCAGTATGGGTTTGCCGGTAACCGGCCTGTAATACCAGCGGGTTACCAGCAAACCTGCCTTACCATTTCTGGCGCCCGATATCCCAGTGTTTCATAGATATTACGGGTGTTGGCAACAGTGGTATCTCACCATCCTACAGGACTCCATGGAATGGGTTTGCCACAATCACTGTCACTAGTAGTACTAGTGCGAGTGATTGCAGCAATTATTTGCTGAATGGGGCGTGAACTCCTGGCAGGTCAGGCCTGCCTGTAGTTCACTGCCCCTACCTGCATACTCAGAGTGTGCTGGTCCGGTAAAAATGCTGGATCTGTTATTACTGTCATTGTTCCAGCATTTTTACCGAACTGGTGCACCATTAATGACCCCCCATGATCTTATTAAAATGGTTCAATTTATGTTCATATTTTATTTAACACACCTTTGGTCAAAGGTATTTGCTGTATTAGACAATCAGCATTATAGCAATTGCATCAAATTAAATAGCCGTATTGAAAATGTGTGCTTATTAAGAACAGCTGCATAAAATTAAGGGCTTCATTACGAATCGGGGCCAAAATTGGTGGTAACTCAGCTGTTGCGGGATTAGCGTTACCATTGTGTGAATAGTGGAATAATCACTGTATTCACACCTTGCGGGTGCGTGCACTGAACAGCAGCGGTAATGGTAATTCTGCACACCTGAGTTACCACCAAAAACACAGTAAATGGCCGAATTTTCTCACAAAAAACAGTGACATTTCTGTTGCCAGCATGCCAGCCAGCAGAATTTCTGCCAGCGGAAATTCTGATGGCGGAAATTCATCATTGCTATATAAGGAAGCAGAGCGGTGGCCATTTTGAGAAATACCAATCCGTCTAATATCTGGACAGAGGAGTGCCACACAAACACCCAGGCAATCCTAAACATAACTGGAGGAAAGGGCAAAGGCAGGGTGCCTGATATGAGGTTGTGTAAGCCTACATTCTTGGAACAGGAGCTCACTAAATTAGTAGAGCAGGTGGTGGTCCACTCTGAGGAGCTATTTAGGACCAGAACTGGACGACCAACCAACAGCGCAACATCTCCATATGGGCTGAGAACAGGGACAAGGTGGTGGATGTAGGTCACGTCCAACTTGAGGTTGACGACATGAAAACGCGGCGGAATGACCTCAAGACAAGAGTCAGGAGCCTCACATCCCTCAACTGCCGAGAGAAATCTGCCACAGGAGGTGGGATAGTTGAACCACTGCAACTGACACCCTAGCAGGAAATGGTCAGTGGCATTCTGCATATGGTTGGGATCGAGTATGTGGGCACAGCTGCGTTTGGAACCAATTATCTGAGCTGAAATTGGTGAATACCACAGGGATAATATGGTCTTGTACATGGCCAACCCAGCAGGCATTCACAAAAACACAGACCGCCATGCAAGCAAGCAACGTGAACACTAGCAAGCATACACCATCCATTTGATGCATCAAGTCATAACAACATGAGTCAGTGAGGAAAGGAACCCCCATACATGACACCCAGGCATGAAATGGAGGGGATAATGTAGACAAGAATCACCATTGCATCACAATTTAGAAGGTGCAAAGCACATCCACATTGCACATCACAACCTTACCTTGCCCACACAGTGAACACCCATGCACAGGCAACATAGCCATCATGGAACCATCTGACAAGCCCATTCCCATAGATGCACATCAGTGGGTGACTGTGTCAGACCCACAAGCCCATCGACCACAACGCTCCATGTGGACACACATTGAGGAATACATGCCTGACATCATGTCCACCTGACTCACACACAACTAAATGCACTGCAATCACCTGAATGCACCACCAGAATCTATGTATCAACAGTACTGGTGCACTTCTGGACAGGACACACTGTAGCTCAACCCATCTCAAGGATGCACAATTGAAGTAAGAAGGGCACACCACACCAGGCACCTGGTTGGGCCAGATGCAATGCATGCCATTAACACAGTGGCTGACACATGATCCTAAACCCTCCCTCCAGGAGGTCCAACACACAGTGATGACATAGTACAAGTGATAGTGAATGTTGAATTGCCATGCATCTCAGCACCAAAGTGTTAAATACATTTCAATTTGCCCCAAAAGGCACACAAGACACATAGGAAACAACAGAAGAGGCTGGGCTCTCCACAACATCAACAGGCAGCCAGGCCAAGGCAGTTCAGGGAATGGGAGTGTGCCAGCCAAGAAGAGAAACCATGTAAGTGTGCCATTCATGGGCACACAGACCACCCAGACAGACACGGCCACAGGGCCTTCAGATACCCCAAGCAGTGGAAACAATGCCACCAGCAACAGGGTAAAACATCATCAGAGCTGGGGTGACTGTGGACTCACACATGAGCCACAGTGGGAATGACAGCCTGCAATCTCAGCAGGCCACTGCACGCACCGCAGACGTGCAGTCTGAGCCTGCATCCCCCGCATCGAGCCATCCACATTCCTCCATCTGGCAATGCTCCCAGGAATACTCACCCATGCACAGCCCCTCTACAATGCACACACCACCTTCCCATCAGTCATCTCGCTGTGGTCTACACTATGCAGAGGAGTCCTCCGATGAGCAGGCCGAGGATGCACGCTGTTTGGGGCACCATGACGACCATGGCAGTGGACATACATCACAGGCTGTGCGTGGCCCCACACTTCAGGACATCTGGGACCGTCATGACCAGATGGAACAGAGGCAGGCAGAGATGCATGCCATAGTCCAGGAAAAATTGGGGCATTCTCAGGCTATGAATGATTGCATTCAGGGGGCATCTAGACAGTTGCCAAGGTCCATAGATCATCTGTGCAGGAGCATGGTGTGCAGCAATGCCAGTCAGCATCTCACAAACCAGAAAGGTGCCGCAGCTTGCCAAACAGTTGTCTCTGTCCCTTGATGCAATGGCTAGAGCCATTCACCTAACCATGAACTATCTCCAGGGAAGTGTGCAGGTGAGTTCACAGTCTGCTATCCCTACTGATGGGCCATTGAAGTGCACCCCACCCAGGTACTCACAACGGCATGCATCACATGCTGCAAAGCCTGCTGACAAGGGGGAAAAGCAGAATCGCTAGTGACCATTGGTGTTGGGGATGAGGGTGGGAGTTGTTCTTGGGGCTGGGGTTGGGGGTGAGAGTTAGTGTTGGGCATGGAGGGTAGGAGTTGGTGTTGGTGCTGGGGGGTGGAAGTTGTTCTTGGGGTTGGGGGAGGGGGTGCGAGTTGTTCTTAGAGCTTGGGTTAGGGGGGTAGGAGTTGTTCTTGGGGCTGGGTGTCCTTGTTGTCAAGAATACTCATGATCATCTTGACGGATTTTATTCAATGGTGTGAGATGTGCATTATTGCACATATGGGCCGCATGTGTCCAAAGGCAAAATAAATTGCCCTTGAGGTCCTGGAGAACCATTCATCCTTCCTTCACATCCCCATGAATGTCCTGTGGTGCCCTTTTCACACTATCAACATCTTCCTCATCTGAGATAAGGGGGTAATGGTCCTCATCTGGAGGCATTTCTATGTTACTTTGTATGCACAAGTTGTGCATCATTTTATATACTTTCTCAGGCATCTACATGAGGGCACCACCTGTGTGGTGGAGGCACCTGAATCTTGATTTCAGCAATCCAAATGTGTGCCCAGTGCATGACCTGGTCCTCCTCTGCGCCTCATTATAGGCTATCTCCTGTGGTGTGGCAGGGTTCCACACAGGTTTCAACAGTCATGGTAGTCAGTTAGTCAGTGTCACCTGCAAAACATGAATGGATTTTGTGAGACATAGTGGTGTGTGGGTCGGGAACATGTTTATGGTACTGATGTGTCTACCCCTATGTGCACAACTCTGTGGTTGCGGATGTTGCACCTTGTGTGCATCGAGGTTGATGGGGCTTGGCCTACATTGTACACTTGTAGTCACTCACATTGTGGAAGTCGGCAGTCATCAATTATTTGTCAAAGCAATGTCATTAGCAATGCACTTGTCACTTACTGTGTGCCAGTACACCATGTAGGGGCCATGACAATGCTTTCATGGTTTGGCCAGTGCCCTAATTGTGTAGTGCTGCCTTGCATGCCATGTGTCGTCACATGGTTACAGTCTGTGTACTGTTGTGGGTCAGTCAGGGTTCTAGGCCTGTTCTATGCATTTCTCTTGTTGCTTCATAGGACTTGAAGTTGTTTAACATTGCTACTACTTACGTACCCCAGGTGTGTGTCAGGGATTTTGGTAATCAGCTCTGCCTACTACTTGCCCACAAGCCAGGTGAGCTGTCCTCTGTATCTCTCCATGTACGCTTTTAGGGTGCTGTTCCTCATTGTCATGGAATCATTTGTGGCCCCAAGGTATTGGACATAGCAGTTGCTGTGAGTTCTGCATCTCATACCATTTGCACATTCATGGAATGGTACTGTTTCCTGTTCCGGTATGACAGTTCTGTTGGCTTGGGGGAACCAATGCCACATGTGTTTTATCCAATGATGCTATGGAATTGTGGAAATGGGCAATGGTGTAGAAATGTGCTTTTTCTGCATGCACCTGCACCTGGGTGATGGGCATGGAGATGTGCAGATTGGCATGCCTCATGTGCACATCCAGGGCATGGTCCGGCACCTTGGAGAAAGTGGGCTGTGACATCCCATGCAGGGTCTCAACTGTGTATTGGAATCCACCCATGCCACAGAAGTGTAATAATGACACAAGCTTCAGCGGGGGTGGTGGGGGCAGTTCTGATTGCAATGGCACTCTGTAGTTCAGCCTGATCAGGTTTAGTAGTTCTGTGATGGTGGGACAGTCCAATCAATATAGGGTCACTAATTGGCTGTCCGTCAGTTCCCATGGGGAGGAATGAACACGTGGTATGGGTGTCCTCTGAAGCATATGTCTTCTGCACCTGTGTGGTGCCTGTGACCTTCCCTGTTGTGGTCCTGCATGCAGCTGTAGCTGGATGTATAGTAGGAGGTTGTGGAGCCCATAATCAACACCTGCTTGTGGCTGCATGTTTCTTGGATGTGTGTTTGGGGAAGGTATGGCCCTTTTATACTCCTCCTGAGTGGTTCTGGTGCACATGTCCCTTGACCTCTGGCACATGTATGCATTTACCTTCACTTTTGTGTGGAGGTAACCGTGGTGTGTTTTTTGACAGTATAACTTCTGATTTTTTATGGTAATTTCTGCTTATTTTGGACTTGTAATGTAGCACAAATGGGTTTTTGATTTTTGGTGGTTATTCCGCTGACGGAATTAGCCCTGTTGCTAATACTGCTAATTCTTGGAGTTATTATTAGTAATTCAGCCAGAGGTAATTCTACCATTTATTCTGTCGTTTGTAATTTGGCGTAGTGGTAAAGATGGAGGTAATGGAATTACCACCAATGTTACCACTTAACACCATACTTGTAATGAGGCCCTAAGAATGGTAAAAAGCTTCTGAATATTTAGAAAGAGTATCATTCTAGGGTCAGTTACACAACGTGCTGCTTTGTGTGGTACAGCAAGGAGGAGAAGTAGAATGAATGTAATGAGTCGAGTGAATTTTCCAGAGTTTTCTCCTTCTATTGATCAAATATGAGGTCATCTACATGTATGCACATTCGCAGGTACTGAGAGACAGAAAGAGCATGGGAGCGATGAGTAGAATCTGGCTATTTATGGCACTTGAAGCCTGGCATTGTGCTTAATGGAGAGAAGATAGAATGAGCAGAATTAACTTAATGGGGTGATTTGATGATACAATATCAATAGGCATGTTCTTGTAGTCCCAAATGCCATATGTTATTCTACTGTAGTGATTGAAAAAAGGGTGAAATAATCACTTCCAATTTATAGTGTAGTTATAATAAGGACATTAGTCTTGCTTGTCGAGCAAAACACATAAAAATCTAGAATAACTATACAAATTCTCTCCTGTTTTACACTGTCAAAATACCCCTATGCAATAGTGAAGGGGTCAAATAGCACGACTGAGGGTTTGTCTGACTTCTTTGCATGAAAGTCAAAGGATATCTTGGTGGCATAAGAAAGAAACAGACCTTTATATTTCAAATATATATGTGTAATAACAAAAAAAAATGTATGATTGAGTATCCAGGTATATAATCTGACACTAGACTGTGATGTATGTTACTCCATTGGTGTCCGAGAGCTGTCCTAATTTCCTCTCCCCAATCTGAGAGCCTTACTGAATTTTATAAGTGGAGGGAATGATAGTGTAAGCTAGGTTTCAATGAAGGAATGTTGTGCATATTGGTCTTTGTGCAGTTTTACCCCCAAAACACAAATATTCTATCATCATTATAAATGTATAGGATATGTTTGCACCTTTCAAAACCCCAAACTGACTTCAAATCAAACTACTAATTTATTCAAAAGAATAAACAGATGTGTTAACATTTGTAATCACAGTATTGCAACTGTGGCCTTTCTGGTGTTATTTTATTGTCTATTGTTTGATAATATATTTTCTTTTCATATTATACCTTATATGGTTGTATTGTGCAGCTTTGCTGCTCTTCCTTTATCTTTCAATTCCTCCCTTCCCCTATGGTGTGACTTTGTTGGTAGGTGTTGTGACGAATTGGATTCTGCTCCACAGTAGTACAATAATGATTAGCGGTAGAATGTCCCATTCAGCCCACACAGTTCTATAAACCAAAACTCATTGCAATCATAAAGGTAAAACAGGAATAATTAAGTGGATCTAGGTCACCTGGCCTAAGCCCCGCCTACCTTCTTAGACCTGCATCTTCCTTCCTGCTCTTAACTGTTAGATGAAGGGCGTCTCTCGCCCGGGCGCCCAAAGTGAAGGGCAGTCAAAGAAAAGGGCTATTGCTATTTGGACCTGTTCGGACCAGGAGGATCCACGGTCCGACCCCCTGCTAAGACAGCAGGTAAGCATGCACCAACATGTGTTTACACCCTCTGTCCCGACAGACCATCCCCACCCTCTCTGGTCCCCCCGTGTTGTTCCCGTGTGCACCCCCCCCTTCCTGCACACAGGAGTCTGTTCTGATACATTCTGGTTTCACCATCACCGTCTTGTGGCTAATGCTGGATTTTACTTTTATGGACTTCATTGATTCATGGTGCGTCACCCTTCTCAACTCTCATGCTGGACTTCCTTGTACTAAGGGTGGCCCTGAATCATGCTGTTCCATCTTCATCTTGTATCCTGGCTTGCAACATTATGTGCTACTTCTGACTTCTGCAATTGTATTCGCTCTCCTCTCTTGCTTCTAAACTCTTTTTGACTGCTTACTCTCTGTTCTCTCCTCCCTCCCCTCTCCCTTTTCCTATCTCCTCCCCTCCTCCCCTTACTTTCTTCTATGCACTTACTCTATCAGAATTGTCCCTGGACCTACTATGATAGCAACCTTGTCTGTCACTCCCCTATCCCCTTACTGTTGCCACCCCCTCCCTCCAGCACTATCTGAAACGTTGTCAGGCCTAGTACGATAGTCACTTGTTTTGTTCCTCCCCTCCCTTTATGCAGCCCTCTCCCTCACCTTTTGTTTTCCTCCAGCTCTACCAGAAATGTCATCAGGCCTAGTACGGTAGTCGCCTGTCTGTTTCCATTTCCTTCCCACTCTCCCCCTCCCTTCCTTATCTATGTCTTAGCACTTGCACTATCTGAACTGTCGTCAGGCCGACAACAATAGTTAATTTCACATCCTCACTGTTCATGGCCTGTAAGAATGTCATTGTATTTTCCCTTGTTCCCTTCCTTGCCTTGAAGTGTTTTGAAATACATTGTGTAAAGGCGCTATATAAATAAACTATCACATCATATCATATTCCTCCTTTGCTGCTTGTGGTAATATGGGCTGACTGAAGGCTACGCTCCTAAGAAGAGGGGTATGCATGCCATCCATTAGTGACCGAAACAACAGAGTAACACAATCCAAAATAAAGGGAATGTCCAATCAAGGTTCTGTACAAATATTTATACTTTAATTAAACACACCCTCTGCAATTGAAAGAGATAGAAAAAAATACTTTACAAAACCCCACCCTAGTGGAAGAACAGAGAAATGCAACAGACTGAAGAAAGTAGCACTCTGATTATGGATTCAGGGGTGGTGGTCAAATTACTATCCATGAATGTGTCTTCAGGTAAAAGCAAGTGCCATCGTGACCTAACCAGTCTATAGGGCCCAAGTGGAACGAAGGAGTAGTTTTGGTCAACAGTATCTTCGTTCTGTTCTTTGGTTAGTTGACAGTGTCAACCCAGTGTCGAAAGTTGATGCAAGCAGATGAAGCTCAGTTTGGATATGCTGGATCAAATGGGCCCAAGCAGCAAACGGGCATTGAACATGGGCAAATGCAGTCACTCTCCAGGTCAAGAGGGGGCTTTCTGCGATGCAGGTTGGTGCGGTCACAATGATCTCTACGTGGTTGTGCTGGGTGAGTCGTGTTGTAACCATTGGGAACCATCGATACATGATGCTCCAGCGGTACGATACGGTGGGCAACCGTCATCAAATTGGTGATCTCGTGGCGCCGAAGTGTGAGTCAGTGAAACAGCTGTTCGAGTGCTTTATGAAACTGAGTCAGGGTAGTAACTTCAGGGTAGGGTCAGCAAGTGACTGTCCAGTGGTTTGAATTGGGCTGGACGCCTAGAAATTGATTTGAGTCTAGCAGGTGATAGGCTCTACAAGGGTACAATACAGCGTGGAGCTGGTCAAGGTACAAACAATTTAGTTTGGTTGGGCAGAGAAGTGAAAAGAGTATTCCCTCATGTTCTATAAGCTATGGTAATGAGGTGGCCAGTTCATTGGGGCAGAACATGGTGTTTCAACTAGTCTGGCACAGTGGATGCTGTGAGGCCCACTCAGTAGGTCTCAAGGACTGGATGGTTTCTGTTCAGTGTCTGCTCTCCCAGCTTTAGGATATCTTGACATGGAGTTGTAGGTCCTGGTCCCCAGCAAAAGTCACCCCTAATGTGCCCT
Organism: Ambystoma mexicanum; assembly: GCF_040938575.1. Classification (NCBI taxonomy): domain Eukaryota; kingdom Metazoa; phylum Chordata; class Amphibia; order Caudata; family Ambystomatidae; genus Ambystoma; species Ambystoma mexicanum. The sequence goes on from NC_090925.1 coordinate 654,179,030, forward strand.
GGGAGTGGGTGGCGTAAGATCTCTCTTTTGCCTTGGGAGACTCCTCCTTCACCTCATGCTGAGGGCTTTGCAAAGTGAAACTTTCCCAAAGGAAGTCCAGTGAGTTCTTCTCACGTGTTGTTTCAAACTGAAACCCCAAGTGAATCTGAGAAGCTTTGGGAGCCCCTTCTTTTAAAGGTAAATATCCCCAGGTGATTGGACTGAAGCTAGCCTGCGTTAGCGTTCCAATCCCTGCTCTTGAACACAATGGATTTTGCTCTTCTGATGTCATGTCCAAAGTGTTTTATTACAGAAGAAGTGGAGGGGACAGGAAAGAGGAAGAGAGACACATAGGAACAAAATGGTGTAAGTCTCCTTCCATTTAACAAGGGCATTCCTGTCTACTCTAATCCGGTCTCCTTCCCTTTGTACTAAGAAGAAATGTCTTTAGAGATGCAGCACCCTGGTGTGGCTGCTCCTTTTGAATCAGCGTGCTCATTTTGTGCCTCAGCCCAGGATAGTGGTCTGCTGTGTGGCTGTCTCTGGTAGGTCTTACCTGCCCTCAAAATGAGATCAAAGATGAGGCATGGTCCTTCAGTTTCCTGTCCTGACATTTCGCAGTCTCAACCGATCTGACCAAAAGGTGCATCTACTTCCACAGTAGAGCTGACTCACAGGAAATTAAACATGTGTGGTATCAATTCAGTTGTGACAGCCATAATGATAGTAGTGCTTGTACTATGCCTAAGTTGTTTTAAAGTTTAACATACCATGCCATGTGTCCCCCTCTGGAATAACCTGCCCTGCCGCCCTCCGTCTTGAGCCTGATCTTCTTAAGTTCTGGAAACTCCTTCAGACCTTCCTCTTCACCTCTACCTTCTCTCTACCTCTGCCCTGCTAAACTAGTTCTCTGCTCTTTCCCTCTCTCCCTCCTTCTTCCTTAAAGCTTGCTGACGGACCATCTGGTGTACCTCAGAGTCTCACAGGTCCCTGGCACCCCTGCCAGTGTTCCTTGGCACTTGCAAGGGTCCCTACACCTCATCCACACTCACGCCACCTGATAAACAACTCATGAGATTGGCTCTCTCTGCACTTATCGCAGTCTCCACCAACCGGGTGCACTTGGATCTGCCCCTCCGTGACAGTCTGTGCACTTGCACGTTCCGTACGCACAGTGCCTGAAGATTGTCTGTCTGTTCTCCCTTGTATTCACCATTTAATTTCACTGGTAAAACTGCAGAATCACTGTCAGGCCTATTTGCTGTATCTCTAACTGTTAAATGTATTCTACGCACTTACTCTGCCTGTGCAGAATATTATCATCTCAGACATTCAAGTGCTCTGCGTGACTGTTGTTTTCCCCATGTTCCCACCCTCCTTGAGCGCTTTGAAACACTTGCTTGTGTGTAGGCGCTTTATAAATAAACAATACCATTCCATACCATACCACCATCATGGTTTACTTTTGATCATTGTAGGTTTGGTAGAGGGGGGCATATCTTAAAAGCTGCCCCTGTGCCACAGAGGTGTGGCTGCCACTGCAGCTGTTGAGTGGTCACTCGAGAACATTGAACCTGCTCCTTGTCACTGGTAGGGCAGGCACTGCAGACCAGGCTACTGATGCAGAAAGGCACAAGTACACTATGCTTTTGACATGGAGTTTGCGAAAAGGGAATCTGATCAGCAGATTACCCTTTCAGAGATGGAATTACCTGCATCGTTTCGTATATTAATAAAACATATTTTTAAAAAGCCACAGCTTTACACACTTGCCAGATGGCAATTCCTCACAGGTGGTATCTGTCATGTCTTTTTCTAATCAATGTTAAATCTATTTGTGGGAAACTGTAAACTTTTCTTTGTTATTGGTCCATATTTCTAATATAATATTTAAACGTTATGCTAGAGTTTGTTGGGTCAGGAACTTTACGTCTTTCAGACCATGCATTTTATGAAACCGTGCAGCTCAATTTGGTCAGGAATGATTCCACTTGCGCCCCTCAGTTATCAAAATTAAAGCCTTTTGTAATAAGATAAAGGCAGCATTGTGTACTAAAAGAAATGCAATGGATCTTTTAGGGCCCTCTCTGTTCTTTTGGAGACCATCTTTTTCATTAATTTAAGGGCGACTTGTCATCATTGTTTAGCTGATTTTTGATGTGCGCACTTTCCTTGACGTTTGCTATTCGTTCTTCTCCCTATTGACGTATTCCGAAATGCTTTGGGCTAAATTAGGTCGTCTTTGATTTGAGGGTGACAAACCTTGCTTCCATTTCGGCGCCCTGTAGCCCATCAACCCCTTTCCTTAGAATCGCATTACTGCTTTTTATAGCATGTTGTGACTTTTCTTTACTAAATATTGCAAGGCGCAGGGTACAGCACACTGTCTGACTTCATCCTGTAACATGCTGGATGAGACACACCACAAGTTAATAAATAACTACGTGTAATCCGATTTGTTTTTTTATAAATAACTGGATTTTTAATTTAAAGTAACCCATCAACAGTTGGCAGAGCTAGGCAAAATAGTGGACTACTTACTGTAACATTTCTACGGGAAAGCTAATCGCATCCTCCTAAACTAATCCCCTCCTTCCTGCCTAAAGAGGACAGACGGTGGAAGAAACGGCGAGAGATAGGCTTTCTCACTGATCCTTAAACCAAACAGTACAACTGGTGCTTATTCACTAAGAAAAGCCTGAGCATATGTCAGCGACAAAAGGGACCTTTGATAGTGACTCATCAACTGCAAGTTACGCCGGACAACTTAACATGACCCAAACATGTCTACCCTTAATTAAGAAAGTCAGGTATTTTTCTTCATATCATGAATGCATTTGCACCTCTCGACACTTTTGAATTCTGCAAATCCTTTTTGAAACTCTTCACAGGTGTTACTGTGCAGTGTTTTTTTGTGCAGTCCAGAAAATATGTATTGATGTACCTTTTTAAAGTGCTCCTCTTCTTTTTTTCACAAATCACCTAAAACATGTAAGGAGTTTAGATGTTTGTAGAAATGGTCAGAAATGGTGCAAAGATACCTCTTGTGCAATTGAACTTGGGTTATGCCTAACGCATAGTAAAGAGGTTGCTTTCAAAGGAAGCAATAGTGGATGTTAACCACAAGTGAATGTTAACCACAGCTTCTTTCGCTGTCACAAGTGGACGGACGTGGATGCGGTTAGGGAGGATTCTAGGACCAATAGGATTCTGCATTTAATGTGGGACATTTTGCTTGCAATAACAATGGCATACGGTTCCTGAAATCATGTTGTTCTAAAGAGTAAGCATAGTTGTGCTCTACATTTTCCCACATTTTTTAAACTGCATAAGGCTTGATCCCCTGCAAAAGTTAGTTAAACAATTTAGCAAAACTCATCTTTCAGAGAGATCAATTGCTTAAATCAATCCTGCAGTGCAGCAACCATGGATGACATTTATTGCTGTAGCATCGGCCCATTCAAAAGCTCCTCTGAAGTCAGAGATCTTCTCGAGGTCCGAAATGCCTCCAAGCTAGATTCCTCAACATCTATTCTCCATATGAACAGCACAACCCAGTGGAATTAATAAATCAGTTTGACAATCAGTCCAACACTGTACAGACCTCACTTCTCCAGGAGCTTGGGTCCCTAAAATGGGTCCTGCCAACCAAACCCTATGGGCCTCATTACACGGTAGGCGCTAAGGGATTACCGGCACCGGTAAGGTCACTGATGCCAGTAATCCCTTAGCGCCCTACTACGAGGTCCCTCAGCGGGTCCCGTCCTTAACGCCTGGTCTGACCAGGCATTATGGACTGGACCCGCTGAGGGACCTCAGATCTAATTGCGGTACCGTTATTAGCTCTTTCCCCATCCCCATTGAGCCCTATGGGGGCTCAAATGGGAATGGGGAATAGTGTTTGGCATGGGGACTTACCCGGTCCTCCAGGGTCGGAATGACCCGGTAAGTCCCCATACCGCCTACCCGGACCCGGAATGCGGTAAGGGGGTAGCCATGCTGCTAATAGCGGCATGGTTACCTCCTACCGTGTAATGAGTCCCTATGTATTACGTTGCAACCATTATGTATTACGTTGCAACCATTTGCTGACAGTAGGAAACAGATTGAGGAATACTGAAATGTTAATTACAGACATTGCCCATGAGCAGGCTGACATCTTCAATGAACTACAATAAATGAGCAATATAACAGTATGCTTTGTCTTTCTATCTCTCTTTCTCTCTCTCTCTAGCGGCCCGTAGTTATGGTTAAGTTGCTCAACGCATAAGAAGAGCAGTTTTTGGGTGGCTTATAACTTTGGTGCTGTTTGACGAATCCTCACCAAAGATTGCAAAAAAAAGTATATGGCCAACTCCGAATTATATGGTGAAGTTTAGTGTGCTTTCGTTAAGAGGGGGCAAAGTTATAGTGGGGTGCCAAAACTTTTGAAATTCTCATTGACATCATGGAAAAACAATGTGATTATGCCTACAGCCCAAACCGCCAGACGGATTTGCACCAAATTTCCGCGAGGACACGAGGAGTGGCGGCTTGGTCCTGAAAGCATCCTTTAGCAAATTTGGTGTAAATCCGTCAAGTAGTTTTTTTTTTTTTAAAAAAAGGCAAAATGTAGGCAAAAAAAAAATATATTGATATCTGCGTCTGGTCCGTGGACTTACTTCATGATTCAGCGTCCACAGATGCCTCTGGGGCAATCACTGGGTAGCGTGGTGTTCACAGACATCAACAATGCATGCTGGCTGTTATTGAAAAAAGTAGGCAGCGTCAACCTTATTGAAACAGTTGTGATATTGGAACTGCAGGCCCTGGCCTTTATCCATGGACAGCAAAGTGAGAAAAAACTCTGTGGCTGAAAGCTTCTCTAGGAAGCGTGGGAGAGTGGAAACATTTAAGATGGAGCTGTTTTTATAGGTGAAAAGGGCTATGCGAGTGCCACCGAAGCTGCGGTCAATTGTACTGTTCCCGGCCATATTCCGAGCTCCGAACATGATTTTGGTAGATTTATTTATGAAAGTAGCAAGGATGAGTAATATGTGCGTGTTTGGAATAAAAATATATTTGTTCTTTGTTGCTGAACAGTAAAAGCAAATGTGGTGAGTCATGTTTTTTGAAGGTGTAATGTTCGTATTTATGATATAGTTGAATTCTATTGTTGTGGCCATGGCCACAGTAATATTTGTATTGTAATTATGGTTGCTGTAGAGGGAGTATACCGTATTTGTAAAATGGTGGAAGGATATTATTGAAGTGGATATAGAATTTATAATCCAACTACAACTGTGCACACTGCTTAAGGCTTTATTAGTTTGTCATCAGTGAACATGGCTATTGTAATATGCTGATAGAAATTTATAGTGTGTATGGATGTTTAGTTAAATATTGAAAGAAGGCTTGAATGTAGAATTGTAGAGACTGGCGAAACGTATAATAATGTATCCTTACTAATTATGGCTACAGTAATATGCAGAGAGTAATTGATACTGGGTGTGGATAAATACTTCAATATGGTAAGAAGGCTGCAATCTGTGGTTGCTTCTCTGTAAAGAAAACAAGTATAATTTGTTAAACAACATGCTTTGAAACATTGAATTACTTAGCTTTGTACATATACATTTACTGTTTTGACCCTCATAAATAGTACATTCTATGTACTATGTTTCGTAGAACATTTGTGCATAGTACACTGTTGTTGTATTAACATAGTAATCATTGGGTCATTAGGAAAATAAATCCATGGTGGATTGAAAAAAAAACATTGTATACAGATACAGTTTGTGGCATTTACATGCTTTTAAAGTTTAAATGTTACAGAATATATGTGTGTGTTTGAAGTAGTTAGACACACACTGGCGTATTCTAACTGTATTGGATTTTAAAAGTAGTACTGCAGTACTATCAATGTATTATGTAATTATAAGTATGATGGCATGTTTGAAGTGTATTGTAATGAAGGTAGCAGCCCTGTTTAAAGTAGTTAGCACCCCCTGGCATAATCTAACTGTATTTGATTTTAAAAGTACTGCTGTAGTACTATGGGTGTATTATGCAAGTATTAGTGTGATGGCATTGTTTGAAGTGTATTCTAATGAATGGTATGTTTATTGTTGTTAGACAGCCATTGGTGTATTCTAACTGTGTATTGTACAAGTCAATTTGGGTTGCAAGATTTTTAGATAAGCGTATTAAATAAGTGATTGTCTGATTTTTAAAAAGAGTATAATATGCCATATTTTGCAGTCTGTAGAAGCTGGTGAAATGGAATGGATTCACAATCTGGTATGGATATATACACACATTGTTCATTAGGGATACGCTCTTGTGAAACATGGTTGGAAAGAGTGCATCTATGTTTTGTGTGAAACGTGAGGGTATTCTTACTCCTTGACCCTTTGAATCCCCTATGCAGGTACCCAGGGAAAGGCCATCACTATTGGATCCTGACCTTGGGCCTGGAGAAGCGAGGTAGGATCACCTGGGTGGAGGGTCCCTGGGGACTGGGAGTGGGGTACCCTTGGGCGAGACATGGTATCCTCATTTTCCTAGTGACAACCAACCCACCCTGCCCCAACCGTTATGGTCTATTAAAAGGCAGCTCCCCTCATTTGTCCACCATTGACACTTGACAGTACTGGGATGAAGACGAGGCAACTAAGAGCAATGAAGACTAGGCTCTTTAACCACTCTTTTACTAGGACAAGGAAGATGCCTGCTAAGAGTAGTGAAGGTGAGGCATGTCCCTTTATTTGTGGTCAGGCAAAATGGAACAATCATCCACACTTGCAGCCGGTTAAAGGACTGCAGGTGTATAAATGGAGCCCAACCCATTGGGAAAGGGAAATGACAGAAGAAGGACCAGGAGGCCAGTGCATGAAGCAGAGGAGCATCCAACATGATGTGGGGGTAGGGACTCCCTGGATCGGCACGGGAAAGGCGAATGAAGCTATGCTGGAAGACTACCCCTTTCCTTTCAATTCAATATGCTCATTCCCATGTGGTGGAGGACCACCCCAGGAGTGTCTGAGGGGCAGGAACTGGAGCCCCGACAGTGAAGAGTGAAGGACGTGTGATCCGCACTGCAGAATCCATTTTCAAAGAAACCAAAAGGTTTCTCGAAATGGAGAAATCGGGTCCATGTGTGTGAACTTGAACCTTTATTGAAATACTTTGTATCGGAATGGTCGCATCTCTGAAGGTCTCTGAACATTGAATGGCTCATTAAAGGAAAACAAACAACTATAGTTGTCAATTATTTAATAGAGTGTTCAGGTCTGACAAAGCACACGTTAAACAAAGGGGAATATTTTGCATCGCAGTAATTCGGTGTGGCAAGAAACACATTTTCAAAGGTCTCCAAATATTTAATTATTTAATTAAAAGTGAAACATACAATTATTGAATGACAAAATGAAGGGAAAACGAACCCGAAGTTTAAGATTTCATTATTGAATACTAAATAGAATTAAGACTTTACAACTAACCTGATTAAAGCCGCGAAGAGGAAGTTTAAATCCATACAATGGCAAGGTGTGCCGTTCATACTTGTGAGCTACGTGTTCCACTACTGAGACTTCCTTCATTGTAGCCCCTGCCTCCTTTCCCTATTTTGCACATTCTGAGTTGTGTGCCACAGGGCTGTGTGTCTCTGTCTCTTCCCTCACGCCCTTCTCCTCCACCTACCTCCTTTGCACCTCCTATTGTGCTCTCTGTTTCTCCTATCTTCTCTAACTGCTACTCTATCTCCTACCCTATCCCTCTCACTAAGTCTGGAAGGAAGAAGTTCAAGAAGGACATCCTGGTCTCCAACCCAGTGCTCCCTATTGCTGATACCTATACCAGTGCTTCCTCCATACAGACTCTCACCCACATCCTCTTTGTCGTTCCCTCTCCAGGCCTATGGACCCTTAACATGGCCTCTGTTCTCTCTCAATTTTTCTACTCTCCCATTAATGGTGGCATGTGGTGGGAGGTCCTCTTGGCCTACTTCCACTCCTCCAAGACCATCATTAATATCTATCTGAATGGTACCATTCTGGTTCAGGGCCCCAAGCCTATTCTCTTCTTTTTTGATAGGCATTTCCCACGTCTTATCAACTTCTTCCCTTCTCCTGCTACTCCTTCCACCACATCACTGGCACCCGACTCTTCCTCCTCTGCCCACCCTCAGGCCCCTCTACCACTTCTGCAGGACATACTTCAAGCCTGTACCCCTCCACGTAAGTCTTTCGAATGTGGCAACCTGCTCCATGTCACTACTCTCAACTCTCGTTCTGCTGTCAAACACTCCTCTGACATCTGTCACCTCCTTGAAGAACTCAACCTAGATGTCCTTGCTCTCACCAATACATAGTTCATGGCCAGTTCTGTAACGCATTTTAACACTTTCCTCCCTGGGGGCTGCAAGATGCTCTCCGGACCCAGAACCAACCTGCCTGTAGATGGAGTAGCCCTGATCTTTCAAGAGTGGGTAACTGCCTCTGTCATCCTTACACAGGACTACTCCTCCATGAATGCCTGGTCTGCAGACTCCCTATCTCTCCTGGCCTCTCTCTAACTGTGGTCACACTCTATAGGCCACCTGTCCAGGTTGCCCTCTTCCTCTCTGAATGCGCTGACCTCTCATCTTCCCTCCATGCCTCTACCTCTCAGCTTCTCCTACTTGGAGACCTCAACATCCATTTGGATACTTCCAATTACCGCCTCACGGCTGCTCTGCAATCTCTGCAACACCCTCTCTATATCTTTTATAACTTCTGGTCAGACACACTGTGCACGGCACACCCTTGATGTTCTCATCTCCTCTGACATCCCCCCCTCTAACCCTATTACCATTCCTCTTTCTTGGACTGACCACTTTCTGCTATCTTCCCACCTGACTCTCTCTATCCTCCAAGTGAAGCATACCCACCATTGCCACAACCTTCTCGGTCATCCGACCCATTAAGCGTGTGTCAGTGGAGGCCTGTGCTGCTACTTCTCTCCTCCTCCTACTTCAGTGAGAGACTCACACTCAGGCACAGCCCTCTCTAGCCTGCATCTTTCTATCACTAACACTCTTAATATCATTGCCCCTGTCATGGGAAAACACCTAAAGCCTACCTCTAAGTGCTACTTTTGGCATGACTCTGGCACTGCCACCCTAAAATGCAGGTGTGGGGTTACCAAGAGGAAATGGAAGGCATCTGGCACATCCTCTTACAAGCTGGTCTGTCGCCTGATCCAAAGGCAATACAGGCTCTCTTTACTGTCCAAGAAGAGAGCCTAAATCCAAGCCTGCGTCTCTGCGGCCTCTACCAACATGGCCAAACTCTTCAAAATGTTGAAGGAGCTGGCCAATCCTGCTGCAGTCTCCACCTCAACTGTGGCCTCCCAAAACCCTCTGCAAGGTTCTGTCCTTGCACTTCTCTACTAAAACCCTCTCTCTCCTCCTCTCTTTCCTCTTCCTCTTCCTCTACCTCTCATGACTCTCTTCTGTTTGCCTCTCCTCCTCCTCCCTCCTCCTCTTTCTCAGTGATATTTCTAGACAAGTCCCATCTATTAAAGTGTAATCCAAACAGGTGCTCTCCTGATAATATAGAACCATTAAGGACCACATTGACACCCGTCGTCCAGACTTGGCTGATGTCTGAATATTATTTTGCTGTTGGAGCTTTCCCCTCTCCCTTGTGCATACCCTCCGATAGGAACCATCCCTCGATCCTTCCTGTCTGGCAATTTACCACCCTCTCTCTATCACTCCTTTATTGTGCAAGCTCTTGGAAAATATGGACATCTCCCAGCTCACTCTCCAGACTGAATATGTTGGCTGTCTCCATGACCATCAGTATGGCATCAGAGCAGCCAGAGGCACGGAAACTGCTCTCCTGAACACCCATGAAGACCTGCTCAATAATATTGATTCCATATAGTTTTGAGTAAACCCAATTATGATAGATCTGTCAAGAAATAACCTTATAACTAATTGGGTTTACTCATAACTATTATATTTGAAAGAAATATAACAATTGTTTTCCTTAATAATCTTTTTTTCAATAAGATGTTACATAACCAGAAAGGACAGATTTCTAATCTACTAATTTCTATTTGAACTATACTTATTTATTGTTTGTTACTATACAATTTTTCGAGTGTGCAGGGGACGGAAGTGATCCACTGACCGTGGACACTTTCCATTTTTTGTACATCTCTCCACTGGCTCCCGGTGGCAGCAAGGATCAAGTTCAAGACCCTCTGAATTGTTCGCAGGGTTGTATGTGGCTGGGGCCGCACGCATTACAACCAACTCTCTCTTCCTAAACATCTTCCTTCTTGATCCCTTCGCTCACCTACCTCTAAGTCTCTGACAGTCAAACGTTTCTCCAGGAAGTTATGTGGAGGTATATCTTTCTTCTCTGCAGGGGTTTCCGCGACCTGCAAGCACCTGCACTAACTCCGGACCTCCGGGGCTCCGTGCACTTAGGGGCTGTATCTGTAACCCTACAGTCCCCGCCCCTTTGCACTTCCCATAGCTGGCTCCCCCAGCTGCACTGACTCAGAGCAACCGCTGCCCTGGCTGAACTTTCCTTCTCCCTCCCCCTGGCACTCCCACCCCCCTTGATCTTCCACGATATGAATGACACAAGGCCTGGTAAGATTGTTTGTTTCATTGACCCTATGTCTCCCTACCTTGTCTTGTCACGCCTAGAAGCACTTGTGTACAGACGCGTTATAAATAACTTTTCATATCATATCATACAAGCCACCATACATTGAAGTGCTAAAATGAACACCATTCTAAACCAACCACAGTGTGCTGAAATAAATGTGATTTGAAAAGAACAGGAAACTAAAGGATACTGAATCCTGATTTACAATGACAATTTTTCAACATGTGTGAAAGCTTGCTGGGAAGGAGAGCCCAGTCCCACCCCCCTTAGCACTTTAGAGTGAGTTGAGATGCATTCAAAGCACTATGATGGACCAGGGGGCAGAGGGGACGGTGAAAGGACCACCTCCCAATACAAAGGAAGCCACTTCAATATAATTAACCCACATAGTGTAGCTCAGGGCTCATGCAGCATTGCTATTTTTGTGTAGATATTAGTAATCATAAATAGAAGGGAAGGCCTGTGCGGCAAATGTGGCATTGTATGCACTAGGCCAAAATTGTGAGACGAGGGAAATCTTCAGCCACATCCGAGCTCCCATGGGGACAGCCCACACCCCCTACCACCACAACGCCTATCCATTGTTCTAACAGTGTTGCAAAGATGTGTTTTTTACTCAAGAGGAATGTGACTTACAAGGCTGAGATCACATAACGGTGCATGGTGTGCATGTTATCTCACACTGGACAAAGCATGACACGGCCCATCCCCAGGCAACCACAAGTTTTAGCCCAAATAACTGATTAACCTTAAGAGCCCTGAATTCCATGGCACCAGGTGCCCTTTAACCACCAACCCCGAAGTAACAAGTCCTGAAATGTTCAAAGAGGATGGACAGGGCACATCGTTGAGCAACAATTGTGTTATTTGTATTGCGAGGTGCTGGTTCAAAATGAAGGTGGAGACTTATGGCGCGGATGGGAGCGAGTGAAATGTGTTTGTGAAGGTTAAAGTGTCCCAGAACCTCCTTTGTGCCCGTTTTTAGGCCTGCTAATGCAGCATTATGTCAGGAGTGTAGTTAATTTGTTCTTTGACCTTCCATATTAGAAGAAGATGATCACAGCAGCACCCACGTGAAGGAAGATGGACGGACTGGGATGCAAACAAATGACCTGGCATCTCTTATGAAGAAGCCGGATCATGCATAGGCCCATACCAATTAAACAACTGCATGGGTTTTACTGCATGTATTGCATCATCTATGACACTGTTTTCCTTTATAAGAATCTGCTTTTACTACTTTTTGACAGAACATTCTTAGCAGTTCTTTGCTGTTGCTCTCATCTGCGTGTGAGATGAAAACTTGTTATCCTTACAAGATCGACTTCGGACCTTCTTCCCTAGCTGGTTGTATTCTCTACGGTGTGAGCGTTTAGGGGTGTGCCTTCAAGCTACAAGATGATTCAAACTGTGTATTTGACAAGAACATTTAACTTAACTGTGGAAGACAAGAACATTTTGTGTTTCTTTTTGAAGTATGGCACTTGGAGCTTCGGGAAGGGGACCCTGAGTTCTGACAAGGAACATTTCACTTCAAGCTGTTTGAATTATATGATTTAGGACTTGGGGAGGGGCACCCTGAGTCCTATCTTAGGGAAGGAGACCCTGAGACCTGAAATGACTAATTGCTTTCTAACTCTAAGAAAGGGAACTGCAAGACTTTACTTTGTTGAACTGTTTTATATTTGGGGAAGGGAGCTGAAGAAATCTGTGAGCTGGAAGAAGCGCAGGACTTTGTTTTAAACACTGGTTTTCCTTTGGTTGCTGACATCCCTAAACATTGTCTCTTTATAGTTGTGAGTGTAAGCTTAGGTTTTGGACACAGACACATTCTCAAGTTGAACTCTTTGACTCAGACTTTCCTTAGTTTTATTTAAGTAGGGAAATCCCACCTTAGTATAGGACAAGTTAGACCTTTTTCCATCTTGACATTTAAGTTAATAAAGTTGATTAATTTGAATGTAGAATCTGCTATCTGATTCCTCCTTCATGATGCCTTCTCAGATGGTGTCAGAGTGGGATATAGTTCAACTGATACAAGTTGAGGGACCCTAAAATTTGAGAAGCTAATTACCAGAGCATCAGAACCCGTAATAGCCACTAAATGCTATTGGGTTTGATATCTGTAGCAACAGGAATTAAACAATTCCTCCAGGTGAAGAGACTGGTACCCACTGACCTAATACTGATTCCACCCCCTGATACATACATTACATTGGCATCCAAGTCAGGTTTAGCATGGAGATTTAGGATTGATGTTTTAGCTGGTGTAATAGACCCAAACCTCTTTGGTGATGTTAAGGTTTTACTACAGAACCACGGAAAGGAATCATTTCAGATGCACTGAGGAGATAAGATTGCTCAAGGGGTGCTTGAGAAAGGAGTATTCCTTAAACTCAAAGAAAAATCCGGGGAGGAAAGTACAGACAAGGGGAATGGAGGCTCTGTGGAGGCTGACAGAAAACATGAAGATCCTCCCAAAACGGAAACTAGAAAACCTATAGAGGAAGAGCCTGATACTCTTCCTAACTTAGCTTTCGCTCAGAGAAATTACCCCTTATTGGCAGAGGCATTCTTACAGGCAGTTTCAGAACCGAAATCTCATGAGAAAGGGAGACTCACATTTTTCATAAAATCTGAACTTCTTTACAGAGGAGATACTTCTTCGGAAGGCCTAGTATAAACACAGTTGGTTGTACCCAAGAGTCATAAGTGAGTGGTATTAGAGATAGCCTATTCACATCTGCCGAGAGGTCATCTGGGGCAGTTCAATATTCAAGCAGATATAGCAAATGCATTCTATTGTCCCAAAATGTACGCTGACATTAAAACCTTTATTTAAGCATGGGCAGACTACCAGAAAACTAGCACACATATTGTCATGGTCATCGGGCCAAGAACACAAACATTCAAGGGCCACCTTCACAGGGGCCCCGGATGGACCGCAGTTCATCGTCAAGGCTTCTGGAACGCTGACATCTTCATCCTGGAACCGCAGCTCACCTTCAAACCTTCTGGGATGCTGAAATCTTCATTTTGACACCGCAAGACGACGCGCCTCGCCAGCAACAGCAGCACCTGCAAGAAAAAACAAAAGGCAAAGTTAGACACTTAAAAGACATTCAGTTTAAGGTCGCGCTACCACTGAACCTCACGCTTTACCTTAAACCATCACTCACATGTTGTCGGACATTGCGGTTTCTACCATCTTGTTCCGCGGACCCTCAGCTGCTGTTGTACCACATTTCCATCTATTGGGAAGTAAAAAAGAGAGAAAACGTTATTCAGGAATTAACAGCAAGATTGAGAGCAATAATACCAAGACAGAAAACGAGAAGAGGCAAAGAGAAAATGGAAAGGGGAAGAGACAAGAGGAGAAGCATAGTCACAGCTGGACTGGACTATTACTTACCAGGGATCAGTGAAGGAACAAGATCCCTTCAACAAGCACCCCTGCCAGAAGAAACAGGACGGAGAGCTTACCATCACTAATTATCAGGTGAGCCCTATGGGCCGGTACATTCCGACAGAAATCACACCTTGGGTAGAAGGGTTTGACCGCCACAATAATCACCGATCAGTGCACTGACGTTTTCTCATATCCACGCAGGAGCAGTGTCACCAATTACCGCCGCTAACAATTTATCCACAGAGGGAAAGACTGGACGGGTGTGATCTAACTCCTGGGAGGGCTGCAACAGCACTCCAACGCCTCCGCAGAGACCAGGTGAGCGTAACACATATGCCTCCACCAGCTCCCTTAAATCCATTACCAATAATTGAGTTTCCATTTTCCTGGATTGGTATGGATATTGTGGGACCCGTAGAAATCTCTAAACTGGTGAATAAATATATCTTAGTCATTGTAGATTACACCACACGTTATCCAAAGGCTTTTTCCCTGAGAGCCAACAAGACACAACAGATCTTGCAACCCCTACTTCCTTTTTTCTCCAGGGTGGGGTTTCTGAAGGAGATCTTAACGGATCAAGGCTTAACATTTATGAGCAAGCTGAAGGGGGAAGTTAAAGAACTATTACACATTGCTACACTTAGAACATCAGTATATCATCCCCAGAAGGATGGCCTAGTGGAAAGATTTAACAAGACCCGTAAAACCATACAACGAAAGTTAGTTGAAGAAGATGGGAAAAATTGGGATCAAATGATACCCCAGACCTTGTTTGTAGTTCGTAAAACCTCTCAGGCCTCAACAGAATCTTCCACTTTTGAACTCCTTTATGGACAAGAACCAAGGGATGTCCAGATATATTGAGGGACACTTGGGAGGAGATAGAGGTAGTTACAATTCCACTCTCCCAGACTGTGTGTAGATTGAAAGAACACATGAAGGTTGTAAGGGTGTCCAGTCATTTTTTTGAACACAAAAGTTTCGAAAGGCAAACTTTCGGATTTTTTTTCTTCGAAATTCCATTCTTTCGAATGACAATTTGTTTTAAATAAATTCGAAAGTTTGCCTTTCGAAACTTGGGTTAGGGTTAGGGTTGGGGCTTGGGTTAGAGTTGGGGGTGGGAGGGTGGCGTGGGGGTTGGGGGTTGGAGGCTGAAATTACAGCACTGGACAGCTCCATGTTATGTTTCAAAGTAAAAAAAAAAGCATCTAAATGCCAATATGCACAAAAACATTGAAACGTTGCATGGCGTTGTCAAGTGCTGAAATTACAGCACTGGACATCTACATCTAACGTTTCAACATTACCAAAAAAAAAGCATTGAAATGCTACTTTTAACATGTAAAAGTGCATTTCAATTTAAACTAATCCATAACTATTGTTGAAGGATTTGGTTTAGAAAGAAATGCACTTTGCATGTTAAACATAGCATGTTGCAACATTTGTTTTCGAAACGTTTGTTTCGAAACTTTTGTTTTTCAAATGTTTTGATTCGAAACTATGACTATAAACTGGTTGTAATATCTCTGGTACAGCCTTAAATGGTAAAGGCACACAAGCAATAAAAGACCTCTCATGAAAGAAAGGTTTCCCTCAGATCCTTTGCAATAGGTCAAAAGGTACTTGTCCTGTTTCCCACCTCAGAAAATAAACTTGTGTTCAAGTGGCATGGACCATACGAAGTAATAGAGCAGAAGGGTCCATGTCATTATAAGATCTCACAGCCTGATTACCACCTTAAAACACAAATCTATAATATCAATTTGTTAAAGGAGTGGAAAGAACATCCCACAAATTTCCAGCCATAATATTATCTTGTCTTTTGCCAAAGGACATGGAAAGTAAGAATCTAATTTCATCTGATCTTAATAATAATCAGAAACACAATGGGCCTCATTACGACTTTGGCGGTAGCCATGCCGCTATTGGCGGCATGGCTGCCACCAAAACCGGGTCCGGGTTCACTGAATGGGAAATTACCGGGCCATTCCGAGTTTGGAGGGCCCGGTAATTCCCCCTACAGGGAACCCGGGCCCGGACCTTCCCCATTCCTATTTGATCCCCCATAGGGCTCAATGGGAATGGGTGCAGGGAGCTAACAACCGGCCCGTTTTTAGCTCCCTGGTCCCCTCGCGGGACCCGGTAAGGACGCATGCCTTACTCACTGCCATCAATACAGCAATGTCCTGGTCATGTTCACATCTGAAGCCTCTAATTCGTCATCTTTCAGGTTTTACCAGGCGTCCTTACCGGGTCCCGCGAGGGGACCTTGTAATCAGGCGGAATAGGTTTAACGGGTCCGCATCCATTTGTGGCACCCGTTAACCCATTCCGCCACTCTTATGATGAGGCCAAATGTATATGAATTGATAAGGCAGTTTACTAATATGTTTAAGGAAGAACCAGGGAGAGTGAAGGGGACTTATCATATCCGAATTACCATGGGTTAAGTCATACTCCTAAAACCTAATTGATTACCTGAGTCTAGGAAAGAAACCATAATTCAGGAAGTGAAAACCATGCTAGAAGCTCACATCATTGAACCTTCTAGCAGCCATTGGTCCTCCCTCCTTGTGTTGCTAGCTAAAACTCATGGAAGTTGGAGGTTCTGTATAGATTTCTGTAAATGAAATGCCATTTCTGCTTTTGATGCCTACCCAATGCCTCGCATTGATGATCTGATAGATCGGCGGGGCAATGCTGTATATCTCTCAACACCTAATCGCACAAAAGGATATTGGCAAGTTTCTTTACATGGAACTGATAAAAAAAGACCTTCTCCACTCCATTAGGATTGTTTGAATTTAAAGTTTTACCTTTTGGGCTACATGGTGCTTCAGCAACACGTCAAAGACGTATGGGTACAATCTTATAACCACACTCAGAATTTTGCACACGCTTGTTAGGCGGAAACCTGTGCAGTTCCCTCTGGGACCACTGCAAAAGATTTAGGACTTCAGGTGTTTGGCGGTGAACCCACTTGGTAGCCGTCTGTACCACACAGATTCACTTGGTAGCTGTGGATGAGCAGTCAGACCTCTCTCAAGAAAAGTTGGTCAGTATGTGGAGTATACAAAATAGGGCAATTCTTCACAGCAAGACAAGCAAACACGTAACGAGGCTCAGTGTAAAGATATTAAGGTATTTAATTATAACGAAACATCTATCAAAAACACTATGGCACTTTCACGGCAAACAAATCAAACACAATTACTCTACGAAGAAGAAACAATCAATCCCCCTAACAATATTTCAACAAGTCTAAAATTTACCGGTATCACTTATTTCCAGACAGAGGTGTATACCTCAACTTAGATGGCACTCTAATATTAGTTAGGACGGGAGAGAAAAAAATTAGGCAGGTTACGAAATCAACACAGTTCAATACTACACGGGTAAGATGCAAGGCAAGAAGGCAAGAACCACAATAGATCATAAAGTTCAGAGGCCAGTCCCACTCGGAGAGAGGCAAGGCGATATGTCCCAAAAGTCTCTAGTTGAGATGCGTTCAAGTCTTTGTAGCAAATTGTTATCGGCAGGTTGAACAAGTTCAGAACAATACGTTTAGAAAAAGCTTAGAGGCAACCCAACGGAAAGGAGAGGATTAAGACACCTCGCTCGATCCGATCGAAAGGGGAGCCAGGCGAACACGGTACCTTGTTGTGGAGAGACAGCTCCGGCAGGGGCAGTTGTTCCTGGTGGTGGATGCACGTCGGGTCTTTGCCAAGAGTAGAGATGATCTCGTCGTCAAAGAAAAGTGAAGTCCGGTGCACCACCAGGGAAGAGACCAGCCGCGGAGTGCTCTGTCACAAGGCACCACCTTTTGGTCGCGGTACAGGGGTAGTGGCTATCCGGTTGCCGAGGTGCGCTTCACGGGCAATTCGACCACTGCGTCCTGAGGCGAATAAAAAGCAAAGGGGACTGGTTGTTCCCACCAGTCAGGGGAAGAGACTCTCCGGCAGGGAGATCTCCTCTGTCGTCGGGAAGTGGTGAGTCGGCTCAGCAGGGCTCCACCGGAGGTGTCGTCGTTGCAGGTCGGCTCAGCGTTACCGTCGTCGGATTCTTAGGTCCTGTGGCGACTTCTGAAGATCCAGTCCCAAAAGCCCTGCTTTTATGCAGAAAACCCCCATTCATTCAGCCTAGCTGTCAATCAACACATGCTAAGTGGTGAGCGGGAAGGCTCACCACTTGGGCCAATCACTCCAGAGTGCGACCGGAGTTGGCAAGGCAACTCGGTCCAGGGTGCCTAAACCCCCTCCCACACCCCTGTGGTAACCCAAACAGAATGGCACCACTTTGGAGGGGCTCTGTACAGAGCCCGCCAAAAGTGGAACAAAGGGCTCAACCTTTGGTTTAGGAGTCGCAGAGACGAACACAGACGCCATTTTAAAAACCGAGTTCTGGCAGAAAATACCATCCGATAAATTTATTTAAGATAAGTAGATCGGTGGTACGTTAGAGAGTAACGAGAAAAAGTATCAATCTCCAACAATGGGACGAATCCCATAGGGTTATGTCCGGGGTCGAACATAACAAGTAGTTTCCACTGCCACCAGCCAAAACTCGACGAGGGGGGACGGGACAGTGCCCCCTCGAGTAACAGATCCAGGAGTAATCAAATTACCCCTACTAGTACATCCACAATAAGATGGTTGGTACTAGTTCTGTTAGTAAATTTAGGTCTAGTAAAGCCAATGGTGACTTTACATGCCCGGGGAGACAGTAGTCAGTCCCCGGGTATGGAGTCTATGGTGGAGGTCCGCTAGGACACCCCAGTGTTACGGCACGTAGGGTGCGGTGTAACACACATAGAAAAACATGTGAGACCCTATGGAGTAAAAGACCCCATAGCCCATAGAACACATTGGCATTCAAAGGAATTACACACATTCATGTCCAAGAGTGGGAGGAAAAGAGTCTCGCTCTTGGCAGGATGGAAAAAAACGAACTCCAGAAATCCAGCAAAGCTGCTGAGGGACTCACTAGGTTAGGAAATTCAGCCTAAACAGAGAATTCTCCCTAACAACGCTAAATAGATGACATTGTAATTCATAGCATGACATGGGAAGATCATTTGCACCACCTCTATATTATTATGAGAGTATTAAAAAAAGTGGAGCTAACTGCTAATCAAAGAAAGTGAAAATTGGCCCAATCAGCGCTGGAGTATCTGGGTTTTTTGTGGGTAATGGCACCGTCCAACCACAACAGGAGAAGGTGAGGGCCATCCTAGAAACACCCCCTCCCAAACAAAGAAATATCTGAGGGCCTTTTTAAGATTGATTGGGTACTACTGCAGATTTATTCCAAATTGTTCTAGTAAAACATCTAGACTGAAAGACAAGTAAAAAAATGCTGAGCCCCTAAACATCAGGTGGGAAGAAGAGGATAAAGTGTCTTATAGAACCAATTTCATTCTTCAGACGGATGCTTCCTAAACAGGACTAGAAGCTGTTTTGTCACAAAATGATGATGGGTTTGAACATCCCATTTTATACATCAGCAGAAAGCTCTTCTCCAGAGAGAAAAAAAAAACAAAACTATTCAGTCACTGAGCAAGAGGCACTGGCAATTAAATGGGCCATACTTCACCTAAATAATTATCTTTTAGGTTGCACATTTTGCTTAATATCAGACCATTCTCATCTAGTTCAGATCAATCAGAGAAAGGAGTCCAATCCTTGCGTAATGAAATGGTTCTTGGACCTTCAGCCATATTGCTTCTCAGTGGAACACTGGAAAGGCTGATAGAAAGGTAATGTGGACTTCTCCCGGTTTCCTTATGAAACATCAGCCCAACTCGCATTAGGGAAGGGTATGTGAGAAACTTGAGGGTATTCTCATTCCTTGACCACTGGGATTCTCTACGCAGCTGGCCAGTGAACGACCATGGCTATTGGATCCTGACACTGGGAGCGGAGAATCGGTGGAGGATCACCTGGGTGGAGGGTCCTTGGTGACTGGGAATGGGGTACCCCTGGGCGAGACATGCTATCCCCCTTTTCCTAGTGCACCCTGAGTTCTGTGGACAAGCGGTGTGTTATAAAAATGTAAATAAATAAAAAGTGACAACCAACCGAACCCTGCTTCAACTTTTATGGTCTATTATAAATCAGCTCCTTTCATATCTCCACCATTGACACTTGACAGTACTGGGACGAAGAAGAGGCAACTATGAGCAATGAAGACTATGCTCTTTTACCACTCTAGTACTAGGACGAGGAAGATGCCTGCTGAGAGTAGTGAAGGTCAGGCATGTCCCTTTAATTGTGGCCAGGAAAAGTTGAACAATCATCCACACCTGCAGCCTGTTAAAAGACTGCAGGTGTATAAATGGAGCCCAACCCATTGGGAAAGGGAAAAGACAGAAGAATGATAAGGAGGCCAATGTTGGGAAGGGGACAGTAGCCCCCCCAGACGCTTTAAGGTAAAGCGAGATGCATTTGAGGCATTGTGGTGAGACACAGGGATAGGTGTCAGTGAAAGGGATGCCGTCCCGTCCAGCAGGACCCCATGCTAATATAAGCAATTATGTTGTAACCGTACGATGTGGCCCAAGGCACAGGCAGCATCACTATTTTGCGTAGATATTAACAATCATATGTATAAGAAAAGTCTTGTGCGGTAAAGGTGGAATTGCATGCAGTAGGCCCAAATCCATGAGGCAACAGAAATCTCCAGTCATACCCAAGCTCCCATGAGGACAGTTTGCAACCCCACCTCCCACACTGTTTGTTCATTGTTCTTGAAAGTGTTGCGAAGATGTATATTTCACCGAAGAGGAATGTGCCCTACAAGGCCGCAATCAGAGGCCAGTGTCTGGTGTGCATGTTATATCATGTTGGTCAAAGAATGACACTGCCCATTCCTGAGTGATCACGTGTTCTAGCCTATATAATTGACGGAAACCTAAGATCCCTGTCATGATCTCTGCTTCCAAAAGATCAGGACTTGCCCGACTCCCTTGGAAGCAGACCCATAACCCCGGTTCCGAGTGCCAGCCAGTCCCAATTGGGACCTTTTGGACCCTGTCCTGGCGCCAGTGGCACCAGGCTCATAAAGATGCCCAGTCCCAGCGCTGGAAGCGCCGGGCTCATAATGCTTGGGTGGACTTACCTGCAGCAGACCATGCTGCTTACTTACCTGCCAGTTGAATCCCTGATCCTCTTCTGTTTGGGACTACTTTTCCTGTTGGGTGGGGCAGGAGCCACTCCCTAGGTTCAGAACACTGGAACTCTTTTGGAAAACAGGAACTCTTTTCTTAGGCGTGGCTGTGGAAGGAGAAACCTAAGCACTACAGGAGGCTATTTAAACCACACCCGATGGATGAATCTTGCTTTGCGTTATTCTGCATTCTCTGCAGCAGAACGCTCATCGTGTCTTCTGCTTCTGATCCTGGGCCTAAGGGAACAAAGGCTTACCATCCTGGAATCCAGTCTTCAGCAGCACCTGTAAAGACAAAGAAAGAACAGGTTAGCACTACGGTCTTCAGTGGCAGCAAATCTCTTACCTTGTCCATCGGCTGTCACCAACGCCTCGCGCTGCATTCTGGCATCTGAAAGACAAAGGCTTACCTACTCTTCGCATGCTCCGGAGGTCTTCGCACTGCATTCCGGCATCTGAAAGACAAAAGCTTACCAGCTCTTCGCACGCTCCGGAGGCCTTCGGCGCTGCATCCCGCATCTGAAAGACAAAAGAAGGTGCGTTTAAAGACATTGGGCAACTTTATTACTCACGTGCCATTACTCCTTCCCACGCCGAATCCAGTGGGTATTCCAGCACCCTTCAGCTTCTCTAAAGCTCCGAACTTGTACCTGCAAGATAAAAGGGACAGTTAGTGCGCATCGTGAAGCAGGCTACAAGCGCTTACTTACGTGCTTCCAGGCGCTTCTATTCCTCACGCGGGTTCGATCCTCAACTCTCATCAGCCCGCCATCCGACCATCGCCGGAACCCTGCAAAACAAGAGATATCATTACAAAATACTTTTAAGACATTTGAAGTGCCCAGAACTTACCGTTCGTGCAGTTAACGACGGACAGCAGTCCTCTGAGGTCAAGAGGCCTGCACCCTTATCCAGTGAAGAAACTTGTTACGGCACCCTGCCCGAGGCAGATGGAGAGCTCGGCGTTCACTTACCTAAGGTGAGGGTGTTAACCTTTGGGGTTCTACAGGAGAAGAGAAAGGGAAGAGGAGAGAGGCACCCAATAACCCCAGTTCATTAATCCCATATTTTCTATCTGCAGACATCTTACTCTTCGAGTCAGACATACAGTGCACAGAGGTCCAGCCCAAAGAGCTAACCGTGTGTTGCACATCACCTTTGAAGATACGGCATTCACCCAGTCAAGACCGGCGCCTCTGCGGGAATCAGGTGAGCGTTAAAATCCCCGAATTCCATGGCGCCAGGTGCCCTTTGGCCACCAACACCAAAGTAACAAGTCTTGAAATGTTCAAAGAGGATGGACAGAGTATGTCGTGGAAGCGACAATCATGTGATTTGTATTGTGAGGAGCTGGGAGGGATAAATTATAGTTCAAAATGAGGGCGGAGAACTTGGAGCCGAATGGCACGGTGGCACTCAGTGAAATGTCTGTGTGAAGGTTAGAGTGCCCTGTAACCTCCTGTGTGCCCACCTTAAGGTCTGCAAGGGCACGGTATGAGCGATAAACAAGCTGTATAGTAGGAGGATAATTAATTTGTTTTCTGCAAGATTTCACTTATAGGGACAATTTGTAGTTCTAGTACTTGTTGTAAGTACATTAGGAATTCTTGTGGATCTTGCTGTGTGTTGATGGTGAATTTTACAATTCCTGTACAGTAGTGCAATTCTTGCCTTATACCTGAGATACTGTAGGTGCTGTCAGGTTAATTTGTGGCATTTGTATGGAGGGGAAGCATATGCAAACCCAACTGGTCCAAGCTGTTTATGTAAATGTTCTGAGGAATTGGTGGCAAATGGAAGAGAAGATTGATTGCCACATTTGCATAGCAATTTACTCCAGTTCTGTTGCTTAATGGACCAGAGAGCTGTGGCTGTGTATCATTTGATGGGCCTGCACCTGTTTTTGGATGAGATACATTTGTCTCTGTGTATCAAAGTTAACTAGGAATAGACCATCGAGTGTACAGAGAAATGAAAGTGCTATGTAACTCATCTGTTCTTTGAAATCTGTGCTGCCAATATTGAATAGTGCATGTTCTAGAGTTAGATCGTGCAACTTCTGAATAGTGGCAGCATACACAAGACACAGAGAGAATTGTTCTCCACATACATACATGTCTTTGTTATGCTATGTTATGTTATCACATTTCTAAAGTGCACATTCACAACAGGCATCTTGGTGCTAATGAACCTACAAGATCTGTCAGTGCCACCAGCTGGCTAAAATAAAAGAGTTTCCAGGGCATGCCTAAACATGAGATGATTCTCTGTAACTCTAACATCCCATGGCAGAGCGTTACACAGTTTGGTGGCTGCTACCGAGAAGGTACAGTCACCCGTTCCAACAAACTTGTATCATGTGATCACAGGAAGATAGCCATCTTGTGAACATAGGAAGATAGAGCTGAAATTTAGCCCACAGATATTCTGCTACCTGTCCATTTATGGCACGGTGAACCACACAGAGTGATTTGAACTCCATGCATTTTATCACCTGAATCCAGTGGAGAGTCCATAAAATAGGTGTGATGTGAGTGCCACGATGGTAACCAGTAGCGACTCAAGCAGCTAAATTCTGAAGTCACTAAAAGCGCTTAATGAAATGCAAAGGCAGTGCCAAGTACAGTGAATTACAATAATGAAGGCGACTCAATAACAGTGAAGCCTCAACCAGGGCTTTAAAATGTATGGGGAGGCAAGTTAATACTTTCCAAAGTATCTTCAACTGAAGAAGTCCTCTGTGGAAGGTGCCACCAATTTGAGCTTCCACTGACAGTGAAGCAGACAACTTCACTCCCAGATCCCGAACAACTGACACCAGGGTGGGGAAGAGTCCAAGCCAGAGGGTCAGAAAAAAGAGGTCCATAGAGTAGCAGCAGATGGAGGACCAGCCAGAAGAACCTCTGTCTTGTCCTCATTCAGTCTAACCCAGTTGGACCCCATCCGCCATGCCAAGGCTTCCAGGCAGCTCCAAAACGGAGATAATGTGCCAGTTTTCAAAAGATTCAGCTGGACTAGAATCTGTGTGTCATCTGCATATGAGTAGCATGAGAAGCCGTGGGAATGAATGAGACCCAACAGCAAATGCAAATATGCATTAAAATGAATAGGGGACAGGGCACAGCCTGGGGAACACCACAGGAAAGGGATGTGGGGCAAACACTAAAAGAAGAGAGATAGGGTTTGCACCCTATATGACAAAAAGGAAGAAAACTACATGAGTGCAAGGCCAGAGAGACTAGCTAAGGTGAGGGGATCCAACAGGAAGGAGCAGTCAACTCTATCAAATGCTGCTTATAGATCTAATAATATCAGCACCCCCACTCCATCCTGGTCGGACAACTGCATCAGATCATCCATAGCTGAGACAAGTACACTCTCTGTCTCATGGCCAGGATGCAAACCAGTCTGAACCAAACTTAAACATGCATGATTCCTCTAGGAACTGGCTAAGTGAAGGGAAAATTCAAGTCTTCAGAAGTTTCATAGGAAAGGAAAGAAGGGAGATAGACCGGAAATTGTCAGGGATATAAGGGTCCAAGGAGGGATTTTAGAGAAAAGGAACCACCAATGCCTCTTTTAATTCCTTAGGAATCATACCAGAGGTGCAAGAACCATTCACCACCCGAGTGACCAATGGAACAATCTTTGACATGATTTCCTTCCAGATATTCAAAGGAACAGGGTCTAAGGGACCTGCTGATTTAGATTTGATAGTGGTCTGTAGAATGTCTTCTAAGAAAACAGGAAAAGATTACCAGGCTGGAACATAGGTATCTAAACTAGGAACACCCTCCATATGCACAGTGGTAGATATGGTAGATAGGCATATCAATGATTTTCTTAACAAAAAAATAGGAGAGAGAGTCACAGAGAACCTGCGATGGAGCCATAGTCGAGGAGAAGTTAGAGGTAGCTGAAAATGAACGTACCAAGGAAAAAAGATCCTTAGGTTGATTTAAAGTTTTTTTGACCCTCTCCTGGAAGAAAGCAAATTTAGCCTTATGGATAGAATAATGATAAACCATGGAGGCAGCTTGAAATGCCTGCTTGTCGCTATGAAGATAGCCTAGGTGCAATTTACGCTCAGCTTGTCTACATTTTAGCTTCAAGACTTTAAGATCTTCAGAAAACCATAGTTGTGTCGGATGTTCGCGAGACTTAACCAAATGGACATGGGCAAGTTGTCGGCACCGGAAGTGGATGCTAGTAGGAGTGTAGATAAGTCATTTGTCAGAACACTACCACACTTTCTCGTAAGCAGTGAGACAATGTCACCCTTGCTCACTGAGCACCCGCTAATTCTGAGAACCTTCACTGAAGTGGATTCTGGTCAAACGACCTGTGCCTTGATTATAAAAAGACACTACAAAAGGTCCAACCATGTGATCTGAAACACAGGACAAACCGCCACTAGTGATCCTGTTGAAAAATCAAGATGAAGGTTATTACCCCGTTGATGTGTTGACTCATGTACTAGCTGAATAAATTCAAAATCCCAGATGTTGTCAAAAAAACGTTGCTAAAAGTAAATCTAACTGGGCTAAAAGTAGGTCTATCCGGAGGTCAAAAGTAAGGTTAAAATCACCAACAATTAACAAACTAGAAAATGTATTCTGAAAATCCGCCACCAAGTTGATAACAAGGTCCCAAAGAGGGGGTCATATCGAGGACAACTAACATTTGTAGCACCATTCTAGTAGGGCATGTGCAAAGACTAGCATAGTTTCCATTTTGATAGTATGCATCAATGGAGGAACAAGCAACATGATCTGAGATTTATAAATAATTGCAGTACTCCCTCACCCCCTAGGATCCAATCCAGATGAACAATATGGTAATTATCAGGGATAAGGCACACTATAGCGGACCAAAAGAATCTGTAAACTAAGTTTCTGTGACACATAGAATGTCAGGTGGGTGGTCAACAATCAAGTCATGACAAGGTGCAGCATGAGCAACTAAAAAATGTGCATTTACAAGAATATGGTGTAAGGAATCACCAGGTAAAACAGAAGTTGGTGACTTTACTAATGGAGGAAGCAATATGCCCAACTGTAAAGACATGGCTAAAGGGGCAATATTCAGTACCATGTCACATGAGGAGGAACCTACAGCTGCCTCAAAAGAGGAATTTGAGCCTGCAACTGCTCATGGGCCATCCGTTTTGAAGAGACAAAAAAGAAGGAAACATGCTATTGTGAGACCTATTCTTTTAACTTCTGCAAGTTTGTTAAAGTGGTTGACAAACTGAGTGTTTTTGTGTGGATATGTCTGTAAACCAACAACTGTACCAATTGCTTCACTGACTAAAACTTGCTCTACATCAAGGTTACTTTTTAGAATTACTGTGTAGTTTAGACACAGAGTTAATAGTTTTTCAAATGCAGTTGTGTCAGAGATACATTTTCTAAGCTATTTAGTCGTGATGTTGCTTGTTGATACATAAGGAGTGTCATGCCATGCAATTCTAGTTTGTTTGTGCAGCTGATAAGCAGTATGGGTTGCATTTCATTGTTCAACATGGTATTACCCAAATTGACCTTTTACAATTGACCTTTTGCACAATTGACCTAATCATAGTGGTCCTAATTGACCTTCTGCACAATTGACCTTTATATTATTTGAGTTATTTTATATATGTATTGGGTTGGTTTTGGATTATAAATAATATAAGGGATTGGGTGGGGGGGTTGTAGGGGGTTTTGGATTGGGTGGTGGGGTTGCAGGGGGTTTCCCCCGCATATATGTCCTAATTGACCTTCTAAATTAGGTCATTTCTCCCGAGGTCATTTCTCCTGAGGTCAATTCTCCCGAGGTCAATTCTCGCGAGGTCAATTGTGAGAAGGTCAATTAGTATACAACCTTCAACATTGTATCACTTAATTGGCTAAAGCTAGCAAGCATTGGCATTAAGCACATGCAATTTAGATTTTGCTGTGGTATCTGCTCCATGACATCAAGGGCAGATGTGTTTTGTCCATACGGCTCTTGGAATCCTTTAGTATTTAAGATGAATTGTGCATATTTAATAAGCAGACCAGTTCTAATGGTTTATATAATGTTAGCATAGGTCTGCAGCATGATGCAGGTTTTGAGTATTTGTTCTACAGAGAAAATGCTGCCAGAGATTTACATTACCAATGCTGGCAAGTGTATTACAGCATTCTTGGTTGCCTAATGTTTTGAATATGGGCTGTCCTTTTACTAGTAAGAGGTCTCTGAAAACAATAATGGGGGTAATTCATAGAATTTAGCGCACAAGTGCCGCACGCGGCTGGCGCACAGGGTGCGCGTGCAAATCTCTGCGCCAGCCGCATGCTCTAAAATCCATTTCCGCGCACAGCGTATTCATGGATTTCAGCTACCAAATCCAGCCATGGCGCACAGTGACCCTGCAGCAGCGCCAGTTACGCCCCCAAGAACGCCCCTCGCGCAGGGAAAAGCCATCAAATCCCCAATCCAGCGCAAAGGGCTGCGCTAACCCTGTACCAGCACGGCAAGTGGGGAATGTGTATTACTGGGGTTCACGGGAAGTTTCACACACGATTGGCCATGTGCGAGCGGGTTACGTGTATTACTGGGTGTGCGGGAAGTTTCACATGCAATTTCAGCTGGGTACGTGTATTTCAGGGGTGCGCGGGAAGTTTCACACGCGATTTCAGCAGGGTACGTGTATTACTGGGGATTGCGGGAAGTTTCACAAGCGATTGGCCCTGTGCGAGCGGGGTACGTGTATTACTGGGGTACGCGGGAAGTTTCACACGCGATTTCAGCAGGGTATGTGTATTTCAGGGGTGCGCGGGACGTTTCACATGCGATTACAGCAGGGTACGTGTATTACTGGGGTGTGCGGGAAGTTTCACACGCGATTTCAGCAAGGTACGTGTATTACTGGGGATCGCGGGAAGTTTCACACACGATTGGCCCTCTGCGAGCGGTGTACGTGTATTACTGGGGTGCGCGGGAAGTTTCACACGCGATTTCAGCAAGGTACGTGTATTACTGGGGATCGCGGGAAGTTTCACACACGATTGGCCCTCTGCGAGCGGTGTACGTGTATTACTGGGGTGCGCGGGAAGTTTCACATGCAATTTCAGCAGGGTACGTGTATTTCAGGGGTGCGCGGGAAGTTTCACACGCGATTTCAGCAGGGTATGTGTATTACTGGGGATCACGGGAAGTTACACACGCGATTGGCCCTGTGCGAGCGGGGTACATGTATTACTGGGGTGCGCGGGAAGTTTCACACGCGATTGGCCCTGTGCGAGTGGGGTACGTGTATTACCGGGGTGCGCGGGAAGTTTCACACACGATTTCAGCAGGGTATGTGTATTACTGGGGATCACGGGAAGCTTCACACGCGATTGGCCCTGTGCGAGCGGGGTATGTGTATTACTGGGGTGCGCGGGAAGTTTCACACGCCATTTCAGCAGGGTACATGTATTTCAGGGGTGCACGGGAAGGTTCACACGCAATTCCAGCAGGGTATGTGTATTACTGGGGATTGCGGGAAGTTTCACACGCGATTGGCCTTTGCGAGCGGGGTACGTGTATTACTAGGGTGCGCGGGAAGTTTCACACGCGATTTCAGCAGAGTACGTGTATTTCAGGGGTGCACAGGAAGTTTCACACGTGATTTCAGCAGGGAACGTGTATTACTGGGGATCGCGGTAAGTTTCACACGTGATTGGCCCTGTGCGAGCGGGGTACGTGTATTACTGGGGTGCGCGGGAAGTTTCCCATGCAATTTCAGCAGAGTACGTGTATTTCAGGGGTGCGCGGGAAGTTTCACACGCGATTTCAGCAGGGTACGTGTATTACTGGGGATCGCGGGAAGTTTCACACGCGATTGGCCCTGTGCGAGCGGGGTACGTGTATTACTGGGGTGCGCGGGAAGTTTCACACGCAATTTCAGCAGGGTATGGGTATTTCAGGGGTGCGCGGGAAGTTTCACACGCAATTTCAGCAGGGTACGTGTATTACTGAGGATCGCGGGAAGTTTCACACGCGATTGGCCCTGTGCGTGCAGGGTACGTGTATTACTGGGGTGCGCGGGAAGTTTCACACGCAATTTCAGCAGGGTATGTGTATCTCAGGGGTGCGCAGGAAGTTTCACACGCGATTTAAGCAGGGTACATGTATTACTGGGGATCGCGGGAAGTTTCACACGCAATTGACCCTGTGCGAGCGGGGTACGTGTATTACTGGGGTGCGCGGGAAGTTTCACACGCAATTGGCCCTGTGCGAGCGGGGTACGTGTATTTGTATTACTGGGGTGCGCGAGAAGTTTCACACGCGATTTCAGCAGGGTATGGGTATTTCAGGGGTGCGCGGGAAGTTTCACAAGTGATTTCAGCAGGGTACGTGTATTACTGAGGATCGCGGGAAGTTTCACACGCGATTGGCCCTGTGCTTGCGGGGTACATGTATTACTGGGGTGCACGGGAAGTTTCACACGCAATTTCAGCAGGGTACGTGTATTTCAGGGGTGCGCGGTAAGTTTCATATGTGATTTCAGTAGGGTACGTGTATTACTGGGGATCGCGGGAAGTTTCACACGCAATTGTCCCTGTGCGAGCGGGGTACGTGTATTACTGGGGTGCCTGGGAAGTTTCACACGCGATTTCTGCAGGGCACGTGTATTTCAGGGGTGCGCGGGAAGTTTCGCACGCGATTTCAGGAGGGTACGTGTATTACTGGGGATCGTGGGAAGTTTCACACGCGATTGGCCCTGTGCAAGCGGGGTACGTGTATTACACGGGTGCGCGAGAATTTTCACACATGATTTCAGCAGGGTACGTGTATTTCAGGGGTGCACAGGAAGTTTCACATGGGATTTCAGCAGGGTACGTATATTACTGGAGATCACGGGAAGTTTCACACGCGATTGGCCCTGTGCGAGCGGGGTACGTGTATTACTGGGGTGCGCAGGAAGTTTCACACGCGATTGGCCCTGTGCGAGCGCGGTACGTGTATTACTGGGGTGCACAGGAAGTTTCACTCGCGATTTCAGCAGGGTACGTGTATTACTGGGGATCGCAGGAAGTTTCACACGCGATTGGCCCTGTGCGAGCGGGGTACGTGTATTACTGGGGTGCGCGGGAAGTTTCACACGCGATTTCAGCAGGGTACGTGTATTTCAGGGGTGCCGGGGAGTCCTACATGTGATTTGGCAGTGTGGGTCCTCCCAGGTGTTCCCTGTACACCCTCCACGGCCCCTGCAGGCAGCCCACACCACAGGCGACTACCCTGCACCCCTGGTCATGTCCCACAGGCAGCCTACCCAACATGGGCATGCCCCCCAGCAAAGGCACATGTCTCCTTGCACTACTGATCACCAACTCATGTCCCCTTGCACCCCACCCCCCAGCAGTGTGGGGTACCTGCCAGCAGGCCCCCACTCATGTCCCCTTGTACTCCCACCCCCAGCATTGCGGGGCACCTGCCAGTAGGCCCCCACTCATGTCCCACTCATGTCCCCCTGCACCCCCACCCCCCAGCAGTGTAGGGCATTTGCCCGCAGGCCCCCACTCATGTCCCACTCATGTCCCCCTGGACCCCCACCCCCCAGCAGTGCAGGGCACCTGCCCGCAGGCCCCGACACATGTCCCCCAGCCAACACGTCATCACAATCTAGATCCCTGGCCCTTATGGGCAGCCTCCACATGCCAAACACCCACCCAAGTATTGCATCCACCCACTTAGAAATGCCAATTACATGATACAACCCCAATGGCAAGTATGTAAATTAACACATGTCCCTCACTTACGCACAATGGGTGTAAGTGAATGTCAAAACCCATATAATGACATGCTTGAAACCAATGAGATTATACTACACATTGAAGTTTGATGAAAAAAATGTATTAAAAGCAACATAAATGGAATTAAAAATAAATAAACAACAATCGGAATTCAAAAACGAAAAGCAGCATGTCCGTAATATAATGAAAAACAACAAATCATAATCCAAAGGAAAGGTGTCCAAAGTCACAGTTCAAAAAAGTAAATCCAAGGGAAAAACAAAACGGAAAACCATTGCTCCTTGGGTAAATCCCCCCAAAAAAAGTAAAATCCAACAGTCAACTATATACAGATAAACAATCGGGGGTTCCATGATCCCAACTGAAGAATTGAAACCTATCTAAAAATACTACCTAACAAAAAAACTATATACAAAAATGTGATACATTGTCCAAAAGGTCCAAAATAAATAAAACATCAAAGGAAACCTAACACTAACTACATAACTATTTACAAGGGCAGCGGGCTAGTCCGACGGCTCACTGGTTGATGTCATGGGCCAGGGCATCATCGAACTCCTGTTCAATGGCTTGGAGGCGGGCATGTTCCCTGGCCCAGAGGTCTTGCAGGGATAATGCAGTGTCCAGCTCCAACTCCCTGCGAATACCCTCGAGGCACTCAGCCCGCCTCAGCGCCCTCCGCATGGAGTTCTCCGCCCCTGACCATAGTGAGCCGTTCCTCCTCTGCCTGCCGCCGCTCCGCACCTATCTGCTGGCTCAACCGCTCCCACACGGATGACACTCCCATTCCAGGGTTCTCCTGCCGTCCGGCCGATGCCTGCCCCCCTGATGTTGATGGCCCCGAGCCATGATGCCTCCCACGT
The DNA here is from genome assembly GCF_040938575.1 of Ambystoma mexicanum. NCBI lineage: Eukaryota > Metazoa > Chordata > Amphibia > Caudata > Ambystomatidae > Ambystoma > Ambystoma mexicanum. The sequence continues at coordinate 654,210,861 of NC_090925.1, forward strand.
CGAGCCTGCCGCTGCCTCCGACGCAACTGTCTGTGCCAGCACGACGGCATCCAGGTTGATGGAATCCACCGACGCCGTCGTGCACGTGCCCTGCCCGATGATGCCGTCACATTCTCCATCTGCTAGGGTCCGGTTGCTGGTGTGTCCACCCCCGCTGGACCTCTGACTCCCGACTGCGGCAGGGATGGGATCCCCACCGAGTTGGCTGCGTTGGTCGGGGCAGGTCCACAGGGGGCCGTGGTGGCATCTGGGCCGGAAGACGGCATGGAGAACGACTGGCGCATAGCCTCCACAGAGGAGGAGAGGGTCGCCAGAGTGGCCGACACATGTACGAAACCCCCGACCACTTCCGCTCCCAACTGGGCCACGTTGGCACGGTGCTCTTCGTGATGACGTGCGTGCTCCACCTAGGAATCACGCACGTCATCATGACTGACACCTGTGCGCAATGTGACACCAATCAGGACCTTCTCCATACGGCCTGGGGTCCCCTCGTCCGCAGGTGGAGGGGAGTCAGATGACATGGACATCCCCCCTACCTGCGGACGGGCCTGGGATGGGGCATCCCTGCTGGTGCATGGTGGTGCAGTCACAGTGTCAGGACAGTGACATGCACAGGCCCCTCCACGGCGACCTGTGCTGCCTCCTGCCCCTGCCCCTGGACTGCACCACTTGCACCAGCAGGGATGCCCCCACCAGGTCCCATGTGTGGCTCAGTAGCGGCCTCCTCCTCCTCTGTGTAAACCACCAACCTGGATGGCTCCACCCCGTCTTCCGCCATTGCAAGCCCCTGTGGAGGCTCACCCACCGCTTCCACTGCAGCCGTGGGGGCATCCCCGCTGCTTTGCTCCACAGCGTCGTCTCCGCCCTCTTCTTCACTTGGCACTGTGTAGAGGGAGACATAGAACATAAGCATCAGGGTACTGTTCAATGGTCCCCTAGACAGGAATCAATAGCAGATGAGTGGCACTGTCAAAGATCACTTCCATCATGTCCCTCCACAACACATGGGTCAGTGCAGGCAAAACACATGCACTAACAGGCATGGCGCATGCTATGGACATTAGCATACATGTCCAAGGGACTCTTGAAACATACAATGTTGTTTTGGAACTCACATGCATCATGGGTCATGCATATCACATGCACACACTTCACCGTAGTTTCATCCATCTGGACTCGTACACCCCAGACACAGTGGATGCAAGGATAACTAGGCTGCATCAGTGATTCTGAACATTGTCACAGACATGTGTCATGCATCCATGGCATTCACAAGTCACAGACACGCAGGTCAGACACACAGACATTGACACCATACATGTACATGGCATCAGCACCCATCCCTCACCCCCACCTATGTCGAGGGACAGAGACTGGCATGCTCTCATGTGTCCATTTAAACATATACACCAACAGTGTGCTTCACACATTACTGGTCTCACATGCATGACCATGATGTCCCTGCACACACACATGCGTACATGGCCTATGTCACACATACAGGCAAGTATCAGACAACCAGCACACTGCAAGATGACCTGTCTCACACAGCAATGCTTGGCCACTTACCGCTCGACTCCAGATGGGTCTGCCTCTCAAGGATCTGGGCATGGAGCGCTAGGCGTACGCGTTCCAGGACCCTCATTTGGATGGTACTCATGCTACCCCGGCCCCCCTCCATGAGGCGCCGGGCCTTTATGAGGGTCCTAGACCTCAAGTCCTCCCAGCACTTCTTGACTTGCTTGATGTTGCAGGTTGCCACCCTCTCCGTGTTGATGGCAACCACAAAGTCGTCCCAGATCCTGTCCCGTCCTTCCTTGTCGGCGCGTGATGATCCGAAGAGGGCATCATAATGCCCCAGGACATGCTCCACCAGGACACCAACTTCCTTCTGACTGAAGCTGGTGGCCCTCTGCCCCTCTGGCTGGGGGTCGCCAGTGGTCTCAGATGGTGTTTGCCCCGACATGGCGACCCCCGAGGCAGGTGTAGATGGGCAACTGGGTCCTGGGGCTGGGCTGTGGAGCGATGGTATCCCAGTCGGGAGTCTTCTGTTCCAGCAGGGGTGGGCACCGCAACTGGACCCCTGCAGATGGCTGATGTGCAGGCACCAAATGGCAGGGCACGAGGGCAGCAGGCAGTCAGGCAGCAGCAGATGGCAGGTGGGAGCGTGCTCGGGGCTCTGGGGGGCAGTGATTCAGCCTTTTGGCCAGGAGATTGGTCTTTCGTGTGTTTTCGCGTGGCCAGCTTGATATGGAGTGATTTGGCACGTGAAAAAATTGCACGTCAGAGTGTAATTCGAGGAAAGGCCCTTAGCGCGTAAGTGCGTCTGCACACATACGCGATTTCATTGGACCAAAGGCCCTTCAAGCGTAAGCGCCTCTGTGACGTGACGCGCGCGGGCGTGTGTAGGCGTTTCAGCGCGCGTGAAAAACTGCACATCCGCATGGGAATGCGTGTAATCAGAGGAAGGGGGCCATGCGCATAAGTGACGTGACGCGCGCGGGCATTTCCCTCAGCACGGGTTAAAGGTGAGTGTGGGCAGCAGTTCTCTGTATGTGCCTTTCGTGGAGACCGACGTGTGTTGCTGCTTCCTGTTGTTTCGCAAGCCATCACAACTTCACAGCTATCAAGGACGTATCTCTTCTTTTGGCGTGGGTATTGGCTACGTGTGTTTTTCTGCATCGCGCTAGTCAGACGGTGAGTCGCACATGCTATTTTTCCCACTGCGGGTGCCCCTGTGTATCGCACCCATTTTCGAGGTCATAGTAGCCTGCGTGTCCCACTCGTATGCGTTATTCGTGTTACTGGGAGCCACCGCGTACTGCGGGAGGTTGATTCCACGCACGTAGGCTGCAGGGTTGCGTGCACGGTTTTAATGCAGTTTTGGGGTGCCTGAGCGTTGCATGACCCGTCACTACATCACCGGGGTCACATACAGCCTTGCAGGTGAAGGAGGGCTGTTAACATCTTGCTTCCCACCCCCTTCACCCCAATTGCCCAGGTCAATTGTGGTGTACACCTCCCATTGGCACTACTCCATCTGTGCCGGCACTACTACATTTGTGCCATGGTTGGGAGGCCACCAAAGGTGAGGGGCGCCTCAGCTGGGCGTACTCCTCGTGACGGGCATGGTCGGGGACTTGGCCGTGGTGACCAGGGAGTAGGGGGACTCCATGGTGTCCAGTGCGGCCACAGATGGGGAAGAGGCAGGGTGCGCCACTTGAGCACAATGTTGTGCCATGTGTTGGTGAAGTCATGCCACCACACCCTGTGGTTCCGGGGGATGCAGCTTCTGCATCTGGCACTGGCGCCCGTGTGACCCGGCAGTCCATTCCATCGACTACCACGGGCCCAAGGGTAGTGGTAGCTGCAGGTGCAGCTGTGGACACTGCCACCCAGGCTCAGGGTCTGCCAGCGCAGGCTGCGTTGGCACTTGAGGAGCCCTTGGTAGATTTCCAACAGGCCAGGAGGGAAACCATAGGGGCACGCAGGGCTGCTCAGACCAAGACACGTGTCCCTGGGGCAGTTATGTCATCTGCTGCCCCGAACAGCCGGGTGTTGGCAAGTGCAGGGGCAGATGCACCCAACAACACCCTGGTTGAGAGTCTGCCAACCAGGACCGTTGCGGTCAATGACCCTGCCACAGTGGATGTTGCTGCGCAGGTTCCATTAGAGGGCACCCTGATGCCACTGACACAAATCAGGCCTTTGGTCGTCCCTCTACCTGCCACTCCCTTGGCTCAATCCACCGAACCCACTGGCCATACTGGTCAGGGTGGCATTAGCCAGCCAGGGTCTGCGCACCAGTCCAAGAGGAGGAAGGTTGCACCTGCAGCACAGGCTGGGACCCCACACACAGCCACAACCTCCTGCACGTCGAGGAAGAAGCCTTTCTGCAAGCAGGAACTGGACTTCCTCGTGGACTACGTGCAGTGCCACAGCCGTGACATGGTAGTGGGTGCCAATAGTCAGACTACTGCTGCCCACCGTGACACCCACTGGAAGCATGTTGCGGAACATGTCAGTTCATTCGGCCATGAGGTGCGCACGGCGCAAGAGTGCAAAAAGCATTGGAATTACCTCAAACGCAGAGCTAAGGCTAAGCGTGCCTCAAATTACAACTTGACTCTGGTGACTGGCGGTGGGCCTGCACCAGAGGAGGAAGAGCTCACTCCGCATGAGTCACTCGTTGCAGAGTTCATACCACCTGAATCGGTCGAAGGAGTGGGAGAGATGCTGGACTTTGATGCCCAGTCCAGTGAGTGTTGATGCGTGTTTGTTGAGGACGTGTGAGTTTTACTTGTGGGATGTGTTGTGCATGATTGCCACTACATGTGACGTGTACATGGTTCTGATGTGTAAGTAATGCAATGCTTCCCTGATGCATGTCTGCTCTGCTGGATGGTGGGCATGTGGAGCAGACGGGGACTGTCCGCATCACCAATATTGCACCCTACTCACATGCTGGTTACCAGTATACCCCTCCGGTCCATGTTCCAGCTCACTGGCCCTTCTGCATGTGGCGTGGGGTGACCTTCCTCTCAGCCCAGGCACAATGTCATAGCATGACTGATGTGCATGTGTCCTCTGCCTGCATGCAGGTACTCCATGTAGGCATGCTCCCTTGCCGCGCCTTCGCCACTCTGCACCCCAGTTCCACCTTTGCACTGGTCTGCTTCAATCTTGCCATTGTTTACTTTCCTGTTCATGGGTCCTGTGTACATGCTAACTTCCAGCGTACAATATGCCAGACATATGCTGTGTGGTACAGCCTTAGTACTTGATGCAGGGTATCTCACTTGTACTGTGCATAGGTCAGATGCCCTGCAGGGACATGAGTGCCCATTCATGCTCCATGTGCATTGCACGCATGCCTCTATGTGTCCTTGACTGGATGATCACTGTAATACAAGTCCTGGGTGACATACGTTGCATGGCATCTCATCAGCCTTCCCATGTCAACTGTGGCTCAGTACTGCGTTGCACACATGTTTAGGGTCTGACAATCTGTGTGGGTCACAGGCCTCAGGCTGTTTAATGGCCAATGACTCTGTCCGACTGTTGTAGTGTCTTCTTCACACGTGGGCGGCCTACAGAGTTTTCATCATGTGTCCTGCTTACTGTCCCATCATCATTTGCAGTGTTGTCACTTGAATCACATTAAGCTGTTGATGCCAGTCAACACTGCCTGTCAATACACAGGTCTATGGTCAGCCTTTTGATACCATGCTAGGCATCCCTGCTTTTGTACTTGGATAGAGGGGTGCTTTTCTTGTAGATATGCTACCCATTGAATGCACAGTGCACGTGATGCCTGAATTTGACCATGCACTGCCTTCACATTTCCTGACACACACCATGGAGTCCTTGTACATGTAGGTAGTGAGTGACATACACATTTGCTGCACTGCATAGACCCACTTCTATGCAAACTGCCACCTTACAACAGGTCTGATCACAGAAGCAATTCAAAGTTGACCCAGCATGCATGCCAGGTTCTATTTTGTGTGTCACATGTCTGCCTGATGTGTTTGTTGTCGGTGTGTGTGTGTGTGTTGTGTGCTTCTGACATGTGTAGTGACCTTTTTTCTCTCTATTTTTCAGGTGATGACGCAATGGAGGCGGAGGATGGTGTTGTCATGCCAGATACAGGGTTGTTACCACTACATCAACCCGGCACAAGTGGGGGTCATGGGGTGGTAGGCCACGAAAACCCCCAAGTGCTACAGTCCATCTTGTCTCTGGCTGCCTATGAGTCCAGCCCTGATGACGACTCTGACGTCCATGTCAAGTTGGATAAGCATCAAGTCCATCTGTCAGGGGTGAGTGATTCTGATGTGGACACTCCTCTGTCCGCAACACCTGCACTGAGGGGTCAGACAGTCTTGGTTCCTCCGCCCATGGTGGATCGGGACGCAGGGTCACCCACCACACCAGTCACTGATGTGCCCGGAACATCACGTCGACGGGGGCATGTAGTCGTGCAGCCGCGGGCGGTGCCAACACAGCGAGGACACCCAGTCATTGGGTCCCGCAGGGGTCAAGCCCAGCAACGAAGTCGCCGCACCCAACCGCAGTATACTGAGTGGGAGCAAGACATGACTGCCAATTCAGAACGGCAGGGGGCAGCAATGGAGAACATCGCTGAGAGCATGGAGCGTGTGGCCCGATCTGTGCTCACCCCTGCTAGGCAGGTGCTTCTCCAGCAGCAGGCGGCACGGTCCACGGCCCGCTCACTCAGGCTGGACATGGCGGCCTCAGACAGGGTACGCCAGGCTGAAATGTCGTCTCTGCGTAAAGCAATTGCTGCTCACGCAGAGGCGCACATGGATGCCCTGAGGGAGGAGTATGCTTCCCTCAAATCTGCTCTGGGTGTCCTTATGATGTCCCAGAGGCAGCTGGCAGAAGAGAGGTTTGCACAGCATGAGCGTACCATCTCGGCTGAGCTACACGCTTGCCAGGAGGTGCAGCGGTTGTCCAGCCACGTGCAACCTTGCAAGAGGAAGCACGTGTATCACGTGAGGTTCTGCATGCAGACCAACGTCAAATCGCCACACAGAACCAGGCTCACCCGTCTGGCAGACTTGCTGCCGTCGAGGGGCACGCTGCGGCTAGGCATGGCCAGGCTACTGTGCCACGTCCTTCTTTCCAGGATGAGCCAGACTCGGATGACCATCTATCTCCCACATAGGTCGGGCTGTGCAGGCGTTGAACCCATGGATTTTTTTTTTTGGATCAGCATCATCGCATGTGGGTGTTGAGCAGCACCCTGTACCTCCCCCCTCCTGGGTGCCTCCCCTCCGCCCCGGGTCATATGTGGCCATTTTTGATTTTTCTTTTAGTTTAGTTAGTTCAGTTTCTGTTTGATAGTTTAATTAGGTAATGTAGGTTTTTCATAGTTAGTGTAATTAGTTAATATAGTTTAAAATTGCTTGTCTATTGTGCTTTCATGTGACGGTGCAGTGCTTTGTGGCTTTCGAAAGCATCCACTGTCTGTTCCAGCTGGGCCCTTCAGGCTTGTCTTGTGTATGTGTTTGCTGCTTGGGGTCCTTGACTCACATATGCCACTCCTGCCTCCCTTATCCATGGGCTCGCAAGGATGGTTCGGTGTAACAGCCTATTACACAAGGGCTTTGGACTGTCATATTTGTGGCATGTCTGGTTAACACCCCCACTAGGGGTGTTAACTTGTGTTAACACCCCTAGTGGGGATGATTGCGGTGTTATTGACCACTGTTCTGCTTTTGCTAGATGGGGTGTTTCATGATTAATGTGTACATTCATTGCTATGCATTGTGTAGTATGTTTCTCATCTTTACTGTACACATGCTTGTTGCAATTCATGCAGTAGATAGTGTGTTCCACACTTTGGATGTGAAAGACGGACTGATGGTGTGATTTCTGATGTACGTCTCTGACATGGTCCAGTAATGAGATGCCTGAAGAGACACACACAGATGTAAAGCATTAATCATGTGTTTCATGCCCTTTCTGCAGGGGGATGAGCCTCCAGACCACCTTTGCCAGCAGACATGACCCATTGGACGTCTGGATTCTGGACACGTTTGTTGGTGCCCACATGCACATGTGTGCGCAAGCAGAGGCACAGGGATTGCAGACATACATCCTAAAACTCCAGGCAAGGTGAGCAGCACAGGGGGGCCACAACACAGCAAAGCTTCCACCAGGCCAGTTGCACATGCAGGCTTAGTATCAGCACTGAGGGTGAGCTTGGACGAATATTGGTGTTGAAGCACACAATACAGCTCAGATGTGTTGGTGGATTGATGGCTGTTGATTGTAAGGTTGTCTGGGGCACCTGCAGGGGCAGTGGCACATACCCTCCGGTCCACCATGGGCCATTGAGGCACTTGTATCACCCATGTAGCCTTCCGAGACATGGAAAGGAACAGCTCACAGGGACATACAGCAAGGGACAGACTTGGGTGCAGTGCATTTCATTTCCATGTACATTTTGAAACATGCACTGCCTACTTTGTTTCGGTCATGGTGGAACACAACTTGTTCTGAAGTCATACCTTGCTATATGCGTCTGTCTGCTTACCCAGGGAACTTTGCCTGTTGTGTGAATTGTGACACATTGGTGTTCTATTTGCCACACACCCACCGGCGGCTGACTTACTGCATTGACTGTGTATGACCCATCACAGGGGTAATGTTACATATGGGTATGAAGCATCCACACCAGATTGTCTGTTTGTAGAGTAGTTTGTTGCTAGGGGGCATATTTGGTGGTGTGTTTGTGTGTTATGGGCATGCACAGATTATTAACTGTGGCTCTCTTTGCAGCATTGAAGTGCTCCTGTAACCGGACCTGAGAGTGCGCAGGCAGGAGGCCAGCACTCAAAACCAGAGCTAAGTGTCTTGCTGTTTTTCTTTCAAACTGCTCTGCATAGGCTTGCTGGGGGGTGCACTAATGCATGGATGAATGTGTAATTCAATTTGGTATGTTTTTTTATTTCCCTAATCACCCGGAGTCCTATCCAATTCTAAACCCTGTACCCTCTAGCCGGTGTTCCTGCTTCCTGTACCCATCCAACCAACGTTCCTGTCATGATGCCTACTCCCGGGGAGCCAGTTCAGGCCCAGCGTCCCCGAAAGCAGACACCATGTCCCCAGGGAGGGACCTAGCAAACCCTTATAGGGGCTCTTTGGACATTGTCCGGGCGCCTTTGGCGCCAGGCTCATAGAAGGCATCAGTCCTGGCACCATAGGTGCCAGGCTCATTATGGGAGTGCTTGGATGGACTTACCTGATGCAGACCATGCTGCCGGATCCAGACCTCCTTGAGGTCTGAAAGGGACTATTTTACCTATGGGACTATTTTACCACTCGGGCGTGGCTGAGGAAGAATACTTACCCGGAACTACTTTGGGGGCTATTTAAACCACGCCCAGACAGCAGCTCACGCTTCGCGTTGTTCTGCATCTAGCAGCTGGACGCTCACCGTGTCTGCTCCTGCATCCTGGCTCCAGCCACGCCTGCCTGCAACCTGGAACACCTGAAAAGGAAGGAAAGGAGAGAAAGGTGAATAATTGAACTTTACCTATCTCCATCCGGAGTCCGGAACCATCACTCCGACGATCCTGAGAAAAGACATTATTTTTAGAAGCGCTTTGCATCGCTCGCTGCAGCACCGCATTCCACTCACCTTCACGAGGTGCCCTCGGGCTCTTCAGCGACCATTGGCAACATCCGTCGCCTTTCAGCGCCTAAGGAGAAAAAGAGACAAAAAACAAAGGTGAGCGAAGGAACAGATCGAGGAAGGCCTGATTCGTCCACCTTAAGACTTACCTGATTATTGTTGGGACAATCTTTCCTCACCTCGGGTCGGTGCCGCTTCTTTGGCACACCGGCCCCTAAGGGGAAAAAAACACACGCATTAGTGGGTGAAAGCAAGACCGCTAAGGGAACCATCCATCAAAAAGACTCACCAGAGTTTACCTTCCGCGAATCCATTCCTCTACGCGGATTCTTCATCCTGCATCTGAAATAGAGAAAAGGACAACGGACAATTAAGGCTTGAACTTTTGCTACTGAATACTTACGGCCTCATAAAGTCAAGCGGAGTTGAATACTCACCAAACCCAAGATCCAGTGAAGTAACTGGAAATCAACGCGCCCCTGCATCGGAAGCAGGATGGAGAGCTTGTCCTTTCAGACTCTAAGGTGAGACTCTATGGGAATCGCGAAGGGGGTTCGAGGAGTGTGAGAGGGGGAAGGGGGGGAATCCAACACATTATCCAACAGACAGTTAATCCCCTTTTCCATCTACAGAAGGATTCTTCTACGGGCCAGACAGGCGAGGTTTGGGGGTCCGGTCCAGTCCGTCTTCCGAGTCCTGCACATCCCCTTAGAAGAGGTCACAGCAGTCCAGAACAGGTTGGCGCCTCCGTGGGAATCAGGTGAGTGTTACAGTTCCCTAACCCTCTTTCCCCACTGGGGTTGCGGATGCCTGTGTAAGCCCCAAGCTTGCAGGCGCCAAAACCCTAGAGGGGGTGGTTGGTTCGTGCCACTCCTAAGCCTGGACTCCGGAAGGCCCTGACAATGATGTACAAGTTTGTTAGGATTGTGTATGTGTTCATGCAGGTAGTACATTTTCGTGCATTCCCTACTTTCACGTGTCATTCCTCCTCCCCTCTCCTGCCACTCATTCCAGTTATCCAGTGTGCCAACGCCTGTCCCGACTGCATATCTCTGACCCTCCTTCCCCACCAGGGTCTCAGAGGCCTGTGTGAGGTTGACCTTACAGGCACCCGGGCCACGGTGGGGGTGGTTGGTTCGTGTCACTCCTGCGCCTGTACACGGGAGTTGTGACAGTAGACATCCGTTCGTGGTGCATCATTCTATGTTATGTACCACACATGGTTCACATCCTGTTGTGACATTGTTTTACTGTGCTACCTTGGTTGTTACATCATTGTGGTAGTACTTGGCCTTTGTGAGGTACTGCTACTTCAAGTCATCTACTGGAGGCTGTACTGGTTCGTTTTTCTGCCTTGGATTTTGTGTTTTTGCAAATCAAGGTGGACTCTGAGGGTGCAGGCAACTTTTTACACACAAGGTGGGAGATGGTAACGAAGGGGAAGGGTGATCCTGTGGCCAGATGAAATTGAGGGTTGAAGGCTCCATGACCCAGGTGCAGTTGTTCAGTGGGTCATGGTGATTTGTGAGGGAGTGGGGTTGTTTTGTTGTTGATAGTTGCCTTGCCCTGCAGTGTGATGGGAACCCTGACATTGTAATTGTGGTATCCTATGTACATGATGTGTTCTGCTGATCAATGCCTGTTCATGTGTTGTGTTTACCTTTCAGGTGTGAGGGGATAGTTGTGGTTTAACATGCTGGGGTGTACACATGGTGAATGTTCACATGTGATGTGTAGAGGACACTGATGGTCACTTGATTGCACATGCATATGTTGAGTGCATGTCCTTACTGACCCACACACTCACACTATGATGCACTACATGTACAACCACCCTTGGATATCCACGTGTACACTCTGTTTGCCTTCTGGTGCCCACTGTGTGCCTGCAGCACATGTTCTGTGACCAATTATGGATCCTGTACATGCCTAATTTGCTTTTTGATGTGGTTTGTCGCTTAGATGTGATGCTCAGGGTGTGCATCACACACAATAGCTTTTCACTGTGACATGCGCTGAGCAGTGTGTTGCAGGAGTCGGACACAGCACACAGAAGCTGCAGTGTTGATTCTGCAATGCACAATATGCATGTAGACAGGCATTCATTGTTATGTTACGGCTACAACTTTTGTAATACATTTGGGAATGACTTATTTTGGGTGGGAGGTTGTTGGTCAGTCATTTCATCTGATTCCATGTCAGGCATCATTGTCTGATGCCAATTTACATTTTTAACATGGCAATGTGTACCTTATTGGTACTGTGTTGGTGTATGGCTATTGCTTGCCATGTTGTGGTTTGGGAGGGTTTGAGTGACATAACAGTGATGGTCATGGCCTGATTCACAACTTGCATGTCAGGGTCAGCCGCTTCTCGAAGCAACGAGCTGGGGGTAGATCTCTCTCTGCGGCAGGGGCCTCCCTCTGGAACAGCCTTCCTGCCTCCCTGGAACTTGAGGGGAACCATCTCCGGTTCCGGAAGCACCTCAGAACCTTCCTCTTTGCTTCTGCTTTCTCTCTCCCTCTCCCTTGCTAAATTCTTCACTGAAACTGCACTGAATCTGCAACTGGGCCACTCTCACCAACCTCGGTCCCTGGCCCAGCCACTCTCCACTTGTACTGCCTCCCTGGCAACCCCTGCACTGCGGGACTGTCTCTCTATCCCTACAGCCCTCCCTTCCCAGCACTTGTCTGCACTTACCTTTGCACTTGCCACCAGCTGGCCTATTTATTTGTTTTTTATTCTACTTACCCTGTACTGCACTCCCCCCCTTCCCTTGCACTTTTCCCTTCCCCCTACCCCTGCACTTGCGCAATCTAAATGACACCTGGCCAAATAGGATTGTTGTCTGTCTTCCCTTGTTCCCCCCTCCCTGCCTCGTCGCACCTTGAAACACTTGTGTATAGGCACGTTACAAATGCCATATCATATCATATCACATGTCATATGTGTGCCTTTTGTTCACACAGGATAGCTTGTGTTTAAGTAGCTAGGGATGCAGACAATGTGGCACTTCCGTGGCAACAATCTCAGGGTGGTAAGGTTGTGACAGTTGACTGTCTCTTTGTCATCATCGATTGTCACTTGGTATGTGCCAGGCCTGTGTGCACTCCGCAGGGGTGGGAGTTTAGGTGAAAAATGTAGCCACAAGCTGGGTCCGGGCTTCCTCGCCACGTGCCCTGTCCCCTCCCATGGGCAGCGCCTGTACCTGTGGTTGGGGATGTGGGGGCACCACCATGTCCACCGGTACGTCCTTTCGTGTTGCAACATTGTGCTGGACACATGCTGCCACAATGATCCTGCACTCTACTGGGGGTGCATAGAGTAGCTGCCCACCAGAGCGGTCAAGGGAATGGAAACGGAATGTGTGCTCCACTATGGCCCAGTTTGCAATATGGGCGGCATTGTATCTTACCTGGGGTGGTGTGGTGGGGTCCCGGATTGGCGTCATCATGTGGTTGCTCAGAGGGTAGGCACTGTCCCCTGGGGAGGTGTAAATGGTTGTGATTATTGGGGTTTGTGTATTTGTGTGCGTGTGTGTGTGACATGCATGCATGTGCAAGGGCATTTTTACTCACCTAGGAGCCATGTGTGCCATGCTACCCAGCTTCCAGGGCCCGGCTCAGGGCGGACATTCTGTATATGAAACTGTCATGGGTGGAGCCAGGGTAGTTTGCATAGACAGAGGTGATGATTCCCTTTGCATCGCATACCACCTGTACATTGATGGAATGCCAGTGCTTGCGGTTTCGGTAGATGTGCTCAGTGGCCCTAGGTGGACGTAGGGCCACATGGGTGCAATCTAGGGCACCAAGCACTTTGGGGAAGTGTGCCACCCTGTAAAAATCCAGGACAACGGCCTGCCTTTCTGCGGGTGTTCTGGGCATGTATATGTGCCTGCGGACTGAGGAGCGCGCTGTCATGATGCCAAGACCTGGTGTAGGCAGCGTGGCTGCCTGGCCTGTGAGACCCCCCCACTATGGCAGTAGTCCGCTGAAATGACCCAGTGGACAAGAAATGCAGGACATTGAGCACCTTCTCCAAGGGGCTCAATGCTTGGGAGCAAAGGGTGGGGGATGTAAGGTCATCTTCCCACTCCCTGACCAGGTCTAGGATGATATGGGGTGGAAACCTATACCTGCCGTTGACCTGGTCGTCAGGCATCCCAAAAAGGCTTGTCCGTGGTGCAAAAATGCGTGCCCTGGCTATTCTCCTCCTCCTGCGGTGTCCCACGATCAGTGCTGTGACAAATGGGGCATTCATTGTAGCTGTATATACGTGTTTGTTGTTTGCGTGCACTTTTATACTGTGCGCGGGGACGCTTCCGCCTGCCTCTGTGTGGCGGATGCGTTGACGCCTGTGTGCGTCTTTTGCCGTGCGCAGGTTTCCCGTATTCGAATCCATGAATACGGGTTGTTCGCGTGTGTGTGGGCATTCCGTGTAGTTCCCTGCAGTATTTCCCAGTTGCGCCTTCTTTTTCACGCGTTATTCCCCATTCCGCGTGTTGCGCCCACTGTTCCACCCACTTTAGTTGTGTGCGCCGCGCTATGTGCGCTTTTGCTGTGCGCGTAGCACACGCCGTTTGGTGGAGTGTGTGCCCGCGTGCTCCATGCAAGGATTTGGCGCACGGACAGTGGGAAACACGCGCAGCGTCTTCCTTGAATCGCACGCGTGCGCATCCGCTGGGTTTCTCACTCTTGCGCCATCTTGCGCCTGCTTGCGGTGGGATTTTCGGCGCATGTTTGTTCCATGAATCGACCTCAATGTGTTTTCCGCCAAACAGTGCCTCGTAGTCGGTTTTTAGTACTTCTTGCATTCTAAAATGAATAAGAGAAAGCCTGAGGTTGGAAACAATGCTTACTTCATTAACTAGGAGGACTTTCAATTGTTGCAGAATTCTGTGTAATTCAATAGCAGCTTCTGATGACATTTTTGTAGTATTCTAATTTATTTTGAAGTTCTACTGGGAGGAGAAGTAGTGGGTGTACAGTTACACCTCCTATGTTGTAGGCAGCTAGACCTTTGGGGGATGAAAAGTTGTTATCTGTTAACTCTTGTAGAAATGTCCTGTATATTTTAATTAAGAAAGTTTTGCCAGAACCAGCCTCACCACTTGCATGCAAGAGGAGAGATTTATAATGTTTAAAGCTAAACATTTCAGTTTCATATTTTAGTCCATTTCAATTTGTTCAGTGACTTCTAGGTAAATGGTGAGTTGTTAATTTAGCTGTGATTTGAGCACTGACAAATCTTCTTCCGATTGTTTAAATTGTGCATGGTGTTTTCTACCTCTGTCACGGCTAGATCTGCTTCATTTTGAATGAGTGGTTCTCCAGGTGGTTCTTGACTTCCTGTAAGAGAAGGTTAACTGCCTTCAGGAGTGTCTTTATCTATTAGAGTTTCAATGGGCCTCATTACGAGTCCAGCGGTAACAGAGCCGGGAAAACCAGCAGGTTACCCCCGGAATTGTGTAAGTCCCCATTCCCATGGAGTCCCAGAGGACTCCATGGGGATGGGGACAATGGAAACACTGGTTCTGTCTATGACGGAGCCGGTGTTTCCATTTCTGCCTGCAGGCCGGTGGTGTTAAACCCGCCAGGTCAGACCTGGTGGGAGTGACACCTCCCGCCTGCAGGACTCTTAATCAGCCGGTCCGGTAAAACCACCACCACCGTTCTTTTCGGACCGGCTGACTCATAATGCGGCCCAATGTCTTACTCTTGTTGGAGTTCATTGTAAAACGTTTTTGTATTGTTTAAAATTGACATTTGCTATACTGCTTTCATTTGCATGCAATACTGCTTGAAATGTTTCATGCTCACCTAAAAAATTTCAGTATGGCCATGTAATAAAGTTCTGTATGCTGTGGAGATTTAAAGGGAACTTCAAATGATTAATTAGGCTGGGCTTGGGAAGTTTTACTAGGCTCCCTTCACAAGTTTAGACTGAATATTTTCCAGTTGTCTCATCAACATATTGTGGGTGTTGGGATCATTTGCTATTGTTTCTATCTTTTCCCAGGACATTAGTACCCTTTTTCGTGATGAAACTGGACCGAGGTTTAGCCAGGGAATGCTTTAATGTTTCCATATAAGGCTGTACCTGTTAAATGATCTGCAGCTTTAAAGGACACTCATTCACTATGTGACAGCATTTTGATTCCAAAGCTGTACAATTTTTGTGACAGGTTTTGTCAGATGAAATGTCTTTCCAAAGTTATTTTAGCTCAGGATTCTCAGCTTTACTGTGACATAACGTCCAACTGCAGTGGAATTGACTGCAATGTATTCAATGTCTATTTTTGCTTTCCACATGAGGGCAATGATTGCATTGTAATCATTGAGGTACTTGGAAGACTCATCTCTTTTAATGTTGAATGTGTTTTTAGGGGATTTCACTTTTACAATGTGCATGAAAGAAGACATAAAACTACTTACTTGTCCTTTGGTGGAAACTGGTCTAAAATGTTGGCTGTAGTAATAGGATGCACACATTTCAAATTGGCCAGTTTTTGGTGAATCTTTAATTATTTGGGTTGTTTCTTTTAAGTTGTCTTCTATATGTATATCTTTATAGTATTCATTGTTTTGTTTAACATATTCTAGGGCATTGCTAACTTTGTTTAAGTCAGCTAGTTGTAGACACTTTATTATGTTGTTTGTTGGTACGCCATTAACTAGTACAAACAAAGTTGGTTTTATTGGCTGTCGTACTCCTAGAGTTTGTACATTTTCTTCAAGATCTAATGGAAAATATACTGCTTTGCTACAAATACCTTTAAGTAGCTCAGATGGAGGTAAATTGTCAGTTTTAGGTTGAAGACATGTTATAGCTTGAACTGGGTGTACTGTTTGAATTGTGATGCTCTCATACAAGTTAAGTTGTTGGAGAGCTTCTGGAAGTGGGAAGATTTTTAAGTTATAATTGATGGCATTTGTTTATTATCAAGCTTTATGTTGCAGTATGTGCAAACTATTGAGGGGTCAGTGATTTTGTATTTATATGCTGCTGTTAGATATAAAATATATTAGAGCTAATGGGAACCACCGGAATTCCTCATTGTCCTGCATTTTGTAGGCCATATCTACTATTTGTGTACTATTCTTTTTTAAAGTTGTGTGACAACAAACACTACTTAGCCTGGTATTTTAGAAAATGTGTTTTGAAACCTTGCTATTTCTTTTTTGGATGTGTGTGTGTAAGGAGTTTGCTGTTTATGCAGTGTTTGCTAATGTTTTCTAAAGTAACTGAATTTTGTGAGACAACTTCAGTTCCCAAATATTTAGTTTGCATGTGTTGTATTCCTCAAAGAAGTTTTTCAGCTGTTCCATGTAGAATAATGTTGACGTTTTGGATCAGGACTTGTTGCATAGTACAGTCTACGGGCAAGGTTTTGCATATCAGAATGGTTTGTTACTAACATTTTGATGTGATGGAAGGTGCTTTTGCAAACAGTTTCAGAAATGCAGCCTAATGAATGTCCTTGCAGTCCAGTGTGGATGCGTACTGGGCAGAAGTCCATGGTTTGTAACATTTTAAATCTACCTTTGTCTTTTAGTTTCACATATTGATTGAGGAATTATTGTAAACATTAGAATGACTGTTGGAATATGTTTCATATTGAGCTGCAGATCCAATTGTACACTGGACAACTTGTTTGGACAAAAGAAACATTTGGTTGAAAGTTTGTTGGGGAAGATCTTTGAGCAAAGGTTTCTTTTACCATAATGTGCCATAATGGTGTGTGATACCACTTCATATCCTAGGCTATGATTGCCTGTGACAATCAGATTTGTTTGTTTATGTTTATAAGCCTCTTCATTGAAATATGGTTATGTGCTGCTAGTGTGAAACCATTCACCTTCACAGAACTTTGAAAAGGTATGTACATTGACATTGCACATGATTACAAGTACTCTTCGTAGTTTGTTGATTAATTTAGATAGCGGTTTCATTCGGTTTAAAATCAATGTAAAAAAACATTCTCTTTAGTTAAATGCGCTGTCAATCAGATCTTGAAGGATTTGTTTTCTGTGGTAGTTTTTAAGGGTAGACCATGACTTCAATTTTTTTTGAATAAGATTAGTAAGAATGCTACGCTGGAATTGTTTTTGTAAAATTGACATTTTAGAATATTTTACTGTGGATGTATTAACATTGCTAGATCTAGTGTGAACTTCTCGTGAGGTCTTCTTTATTTAGTACATAATGTTTGAATGTTTTGTATACATTCTTTTAGTGGCGGCTGAGTATATGGCTTGTTTGTATTTTTAACTGCTGTATCTTTTATTTGTTTTCTATGGAGTTGCTTTTTAGTAGGCATTTTGGTGTGTCTGTTGGAAACAAAGAAAGCGTGTGTTTTAAAGTTGTTTAATGCTTATTTTAGTGTGGAAAGATGATGGGTGTGCGGTTGTAATTCTAGAGGGCTGAAAAAGACTGCTGTGTGCTTCTGTAGTGGGATGATAGGTGTGGTTTGGAAGGTTGTAAGAGTGAGGGGTTGTATAGGTGTGGTGGGCTGGATAAATGTGATATTGAAATTTGGAGGTGTTTTGTGAAATAATTAGGTGTATGTGATGAGGAATGGGTGATAAAGTGTTTGTAGTACAATGTGTTGTACAGTAGTGGTATTAGTGAATATGGGAGTAGTGGTCGTATCGAATGAGGAATATTGTGCTGTGCTGAGAAAACAGGACACATTGATCCTCAACACTTCAAATGCACCTTGGGGCCCCCGGGTTCCTCGCGGGGCTACGCCTGTCTGAGGGTCACTTGAACGTCAGTAAAGTAGGTTTGGTAGCAAAGTTTCATAATACTTGTGGTAGGAACAGTTATTGGAAAAGGGTGTGAATAAAGTTTTGTTGTGTGTGGGTCACTGAAGTATGTTAACTATGTTCTCAGTATATGGTGTGTTATAGCAATGGTTGGAAAACACTAGTCCTTTATATGTAATAAAAAGAGTTGTGTGTAGGATTGCCTGTTTTTGTAAGACTTTATTGAAAGGGAAAAAATGGATACATATATTGGCACTTCGACTATGTCTGTGTTTTTTTAATTAAGGAACATCCATCTCGAAAATATTGTAGCCGCTGTTTTAGGCGGCACGTGTTGTAATGATATGTAATATTGTTCCACTACATGAGATATGGTAGTACTGGGATTAAAAAACTGTACATTTGTATGTGAGGAAAACTGATGTGTTTTTAGTACTGCCTTCTTTTACTTGTATTTTACTAACAAACATACAGTTCATAGGCAATGCAGTAGGATGAAAATGATAATATTTGTGTAAAGGAAATGCAGTTGCTAAACACTGGTATGGTAATATTATATTACAGGGTAGTTGATGTGAGGAGGTGGAGTTGGCGGCACTATCAGCGATGTGATAGGAACAGTTGGAAAACATCACAATTATATTTAAGGAAAAATACTGTTCTTTTAAAAATGTCTCTTTTTCTGAGCATTTTATTGAAAATGAAAAAATGAAAAAATGCATTTGGAGCCCAACTATTTGTAACTTTTTTTTAAACTGTTAAGTGGCACTTGGTGTGACCAGGTGCAATATGCAATATGCTGATAGTACATGTAGTTAGGTGGCACTTAATATCAGCAGGTGGACAATATTCATAATACATGGCCTTTGATAGCATTGGTTAAGAAAGAGCATATGTTTAATGAGATGCTCATTACAGGGTAAGTGGTAGTGAGCCTGTATATATATTTAAAAAGGTGTTAAAATAAATGACTTTTAAAAATTGAAGCATACCTGTACTATGTCGTCTTAGATGTATATATTGTTGAATCTGGAAATAGAAATCTGGGGCAGTTTCACAGTCCTTTTTGTATAGAGGTGGCAGTGAATGACAGGAGACATGTACTCTCAGAGTTGAAATGTACATCTGAAGTGTTGAACCGAGTTGACAGGGTTGCGTGTAAAGTTTTTGAATATGATTGGTGGATGGATGTTTGACTGTTTGAAAAGTAGCCAATGATGGAGTATAACAATAATAGAAGTAAAAAGGGTAGAAGGGCTGTGCTGTGTAACAGCATCTGCGGATATCCGTGATAGTCAGCGGACGCACACGTGCCACCCAGGTCTTTTAATTATGCCCTGCATAGAAAGGGGACGGCAAAGACCGCGGACAGTTGCAAATGTCCGTGGACATCAGGGGATTAGCCAATCAGGTTTTCTGGTTGTGGAGGGGAGTTGAAGTGCTGAGGATTACACTGGAAGGCATTGGTACCCTTGTGTGAGAATATGGTTTGTTTCAAACATCCAGATACGATTATATTACATTGCAGACACACAGGTTTAGGGTATGTTACTGGAATAGCTTTGCAGTTTGCCATGAAAGATATGTTTAGAAGGCTAATGAAACTGTTTCCAGCTACGAAGATTATTGTTTCACTGATAAATCAAAGGCAAATGTGGAAAGGTTCAAACTTGTTTTGAACACAAATTGAAAATGCCAGGTGGAATGTTAATAAAGATGCATGTGCTTTTTTATGTAGATGTAGATGTAGGAATGGCATAATTTCACAATGAGAATTTAAGATTTGATGGAGTGAACATTTTTCAAAGAGATGGAGTACATTTAACAGATTTTGGAAATTAGATTTTTCTTTCCAATGTTCAGAATGCCTTGAAACCGTTTTTGTGAAAGAAATGAAAACCAAAGACGTATAAAAACTCAGTAAACATTTGCTAGTAGCCATAGTACATACAAACTAAAAACACAAAAAGGTTTGAAGCAGTTTTTGTAAAAGTTCTATAAAACAAAGTTGTACACTATGCAGTACAGCATTTGTTAGTAGGTATAGCACATTAAACCAAAAAAAAGGTTATTTTAAGAACCACCATTGTACAACGAAAAAAAGTAAATTGAGTTCAACTTCCCCCCTTTAATTCTCGAAGATGTTTGCTGACAGTTTTACTTTCCCTGGACTATATCTTTGCAGTGAAGGAAGGAAGTCATTTTGTGATGGTAGTGTAATATGAGTGAGAAGTGTGAAAGCTTTAAACAATGCTAAGCACTTCCTACGCACGTAACACTTTATATTTACAATTTGTATGGCTGAGAAAAGGGGTTGGGACAGCAATGTATTACTGATACCTTTTCTTTTATTTGCTATGCAAATTGTCAACAAATTCCATTTGCGTGAAATGTAATGCTAATGAAAATGTTAGATATTCTTATAGAGTCTTACTACTTTAAGTATACATTTTTTTATCATTCTGTTTTTAAACTTTGAAAGGCAGTTGAATAAGGAACCTTTTTTTAATTTTATTTTTGGTATTTCTTTTGGCAGAGGAAAAAAGAGGGAGAAAAGCAGGTAGGGATGGAGGGAGCTAAGGGGCACCAACCACAATAAGGGGGAGACAGGTGGGCAAAGGAAGATGTAGAAAACTATGGTGGGGCATTCATTTTTATGCACCTTCCTTGCGCTTTGGAGGCTCTTAGGATTCTCTCTCCCTTGGTAGCTGATTGTGTCACATCACATTCAAAGTACTGTTGACCATGAAAGGTAGAGGTCAAAAACCTCATGTATGGCCTGTGAGACAGCAGGAGGAATCCTCTGCCACACTGCGGTCTACCAAGTGGTGACAGGAGTGGTCAAAGAGGGTGTAGTGGCTGAAGTTATTCTACTTCCTGAGTAGGGTTTCACATTTCTCAAGGTAGCCGGGTGAAAGGTACGGGTGTGGCAGCACATGGCAGTAGTGCCAAAGAGTAGTGCTCTTTAATGAGTACATTTCGGTTGAAGGAATATTACGTTGGCATTTGTTAGATTGGCGGTAACCTATGTTTTTGAGTAATGAAAGTGTTGTTACATTCAAACCAACCACTTCTTTTTTCGCATATGCAGTATAGTGGCCTGAAGTGGTTGTGGCACCAGTGTGGAATATTATGCCTACTGTTATGAAGTTTTTTCTTGCCAAGAGATACTTTGCCATGTGTAAAGCTAGTGAGCATAGTTATTTGTGGTACCATATGTATTGTACCTTAAAAGCATTAGTAGTACATAGATACATTGATAGGCTGTCAATGGTCTGCACAATTTGGGAGCAGCGCCTGCAAACCTCTTCAAGTCATGCACACGGACTGGTTGCTGCAGAAAGCCACCATACCCCAGGAAGTGCAACTGGGACACCCTGGCCTCACAGAGAGAAAGGGATTGTGTCATGGTCACCAAATTGAAAGGAAAGTGCCCCAAAAACCACCCAAAAAAATAATCCATGAAGGTCAAAAAAACACCAACTCTTTGCAATAAAAAAAGGTTTATTACATGCAAAAGGTTATCAGACAGTCCTGTAGTCTTAACTGACACAGAGCTCGTCTTGTCTCAAGACGTAACATCTTTTATAGTAGAGAAACCACAAATTAATAATTCTATGCCAAATAATGAGTCCAGCAGAACATGCTAATCCCCTCTATAGTCCCTGGACCAATTGGCCACATCTAATCTAAACTAATTCCCCTAAACACATGGGGGGTCATTAGGACCCAGGCGGTAAGTACGCCAACTTTACCACCATGGTGTAAACTACGTTTACACCATGGTGGATGGTGGATTTACCGCCCCGTTCCAAGGTGAGTGGGGCGGTAAATCCCCATTTCCCATTTTACCCTTCCCCATTCCCATTTTTGCCCCATAGGGCATAATGGGAGTGGGGAAGGCGCTAATTACGCCACTGTAAATTACGGTGGCGTAATTAGCACCAAGGCGGTTTAGCGCCATGGATTTTAACGGCTGCTAGAAGCAGCCTTTAAAATAGGAATCAGGCGTTAAGGGTTAACGACGGCGTTAACCCTTAACGCCTGAGTTGTAATGAGGCCCATGGTTCCCTACATCATCACAATGAAAACCAGGTACCTTATTGGTAGTTTCCCATTATTGGTATATTCGTAAAGTGAGACCATCACGTGATGTGCACCCCACAGATCCAGACACGATCAAAGTAGTTCGGTGAGTCCAACTCAGCACTAATAGACAATAGGCCCGCTCATCAACCCAGGCACTTTGGCACACACAAGCTGCCTCCCCGACCGGGTACTTCATGTACTGGCGACATCTATGCTCCTCCTATCCCAAATCAATGAACGTTCCAGACACAGCGCCCCCCTTATTTCTTCAAACCCCAGGTGCCCAATAATGATGTGACCGGGGCACTGCTCTTGAGTCTGAATTTCAGGGATTTATTTGCTTTTGGTTGAGTGTCTACTTGTAATTCATATGGGATGACCACTCATTAAGGAGAGCAATAGTGCTATAAATCTTCATCTTGCCCATTGGCATTACAAGACCTTATGCCCTGTCCTCATGAATGTTTCCTTCAAATGGGCATATCTCTACCAGTTCACATTCCATTCCCACCCTATTCAAGCTCTGTAGATGGACCAAATTAGCACTTATCTGTGTGCTATGTGTGCCTCTGACTTTGACTTCTCTTCTGGGGAACAGAGAAAGGGGATTTGATTTTGGAGCTGAACTAACAGAGCCAGAGCTCCACATCATGGCCAGCATTCTATTTTATTTGTTGTGTGCTAGGCCTTAACATTCAAAATGGTAACACTTCTTCCGTGTTAACACACTGACCACTCTTCTCCCATGATACCTTACTGACTCCATTTCCACCTGATTTTCCACCTAATTCAGTAGTACATCACAATATACTACGTTACTACAAATAAAGAACTTAAAAAACTGGACTGTATGCTGCCCTATCTATGATCTCTCCAACCACAGCAATGATACATTTTGTTTCTCTTTCAGTCTATATTTGAGAATCTAATATGTGTCAAACGTAGCTAAAACAACATGTGCTTCTGCTGCAGTATCTTCAATCTGATCCCACGGTAGTTCATTCTAATACGTTGTTCTCAACCGGAATTGTTTAGCCTGGCTGGGACACTGCTAGTGCATCCAGTCAAATACCTTAAGAAAATAGTATGATTTGCACGAGGGGAAAACATTTTATGAGTGGATCTGCATATACCTTTGGTTCCCATATATAGGTCTCAATCTGTGAGTTCCTTATACATTTGTTAATGTTGTTAATGATAAAGATATTTGTACCGCCCACTTTCACCACCGGAGTGGTCCCCTGGTGCTCTGGCAGCTCTGAAAAGGGAAGGGGGGTGAATTAGTGGGAGTAAGCGGGAAACGTGCAAGAGAGCAGTGATGTGCCATTGGCAACCTCAACACGGTTAACATCGTTCGCTGGGCTTGGGGTGTTTTCCAGTCGGTAGACAGCGTGTGCTGTTGTGCGAGTCTAGATGCGGTTTGTTTTGTTGTTGCAGTGTAGTGAAGTTTGTGCGGTTTGTTGTGGTTGTGGTTGTGTTTGGTTAGAGTTTGAGAGGTTTAGGCAGAGGGGTGAGATTGTTGTGGATTGTTTATTGGCATCGCTGTCTAGAAGCGATATGCTGAATTTCCATGTTCTTTCTAGGTGTGGCGCGCAAACATCTCTGCATGTCTATCTAGCTCCGGCACCAGCAGATATTCACAATCCCTTCCATAAATGATGCCCGCCAATATTCACAACTGTGTCCTAATTCGGCCCCTGCCCACCTTTGGAACCTGTCTATATGTACGACTAGCTGGTTTTTACAATTCCATCTCAGTGTGGCACATGTTAGCATTCAAATTCTATCTATATGGGACACAGGCTAATGTCTATTATTTCATCTAGGCGAGGCACATGTTAGCATTCACAATTCTGTCTAGGTGTAGCACATGCTGACATTCATAGTTTCATCTAAGTGTGGGACTTGCTACCATTCATAATCCTATCTAGATGCGACTCAGGCTAATGTTCATGATTCATCCAAGTGTGGCATAAGGTATCATTCATAATTCCATCTAAGTGTGGCACTTGCTGACATTCATAATCCTATCTAGATGTGCCTCAGGGTAATGTTTATGATTCCCTCTAAGTGTGGGATATGCCAACATTCACATTTCTATCTAGATGCGACTGCAGCTGATGTTCAATGTTCCATCTAAGTCTGGCAAATGCTATCAATCACAATTTCATCTAAGTGTGGCACTTACCATCGTTCACAACTCCATCCAAGTGTGGCACCCGCCGACATTCACAAACTCATCTGGATACGACTTAGGCAATGTATTGGATTCCATCTAAGTGTGGGGCCCGACACCAACCACAATTCCATCCAAGTGTGGCCCCTACTGACATTCACAATCCCATTCAGAAGTGTAGCACATGCTATCATTTACAATCCTATCTAGATGCTGTGCAGGCTAATATTCACAAATTATGTCTAAGTGTGGCACATGCTATCATTTACAATCCTATCTAGATGTGACGCAGGCTAATGTTCACAAATTCTGTCTAAGTGTGGCACATGCTATCATTTACAATCCTATCTAGATTTACACACCATTCCACCAATCACCACTACATTTTGCATAGTTACCTGTTAGGACCCTCCAGACATTACTGGCTACATGTCATTTGGACACCCCACTCCCCAGATTTCAGTCCCTTTACTCATAAAATGGGTGCCTGAAATTGGAAAAACATCAATGTGATTGTAGAAGGACCGGACAAAGCTCATTTTAAGCATCTCAACACAACAACCAAAACACAAAGGACATGTTTCAAGGCCCTAGGATGCACCATTTCTGATATGTTTGTACTGCAATGCACTGCACCGTGCCAGGGTGAGGTGACAGGTGGGGAGAGAGTGCACAGAAGGTCCCATATGATGCAGCATGCCAACTTTCAGCTTCCCTCCAAAGTATGTCAAGACACACGTGACTCAGAACAGCGACCTACAGGATCATTGATTTTCAACAATTGATGTTATCATGTCTGTCTTCAGATCCTGTGAGAGTACGGGTACTTAGTGCTAGTGTAATATAATGGCAAGTTATAGACATTCCTTGAGGCTGGCAAATGGAGTGGATTCAGGGCTGCATAACATATGGAGACATCAACACTTGAATTACAGGGATTACACATATTATTGACAAATTAACTAAGTCTAGAATATTTATTTCTGGGGGAATAGATGAAAGATTTGGCCACTAGCTCTGAAAAAGGCACCCAAATTCTACATGATAATTCTTCATTAGCAAATAAACATATCGTGATGTCTCCACTGATAAGCAGTAGAGAATGCAAATTAAAGCTCATGGATGCTGTATGGAAAGATAAGCTCTCATTGAATATTCAGGAATATTTTGATCTTGATGACACACAGGGGATCACTGTCTGTGATGTGTTCAAGAGAGTACTAGGGGAAGAATACAATTACATTTTGAGTTTGATCCAAAGGACATCATCCTATGTTAGAATGCAGGAATTTGAAGTACAATTAGAGATAAAGCACAAACCCAACATTTCTTTTACAACATATCTGCATCTACACAACAATGGTGGTAAACTAGATCTAATTCTAACTCATACAAACAACCAATTATGTGAAGTGTGGCACATTGTTATAAACTAAGTTAAATAGCAGATACTCTTTAATCACAAAAAACATCATTAAACAAATAAAATCTTATTAAAAAGATTTGGGCCTCATTACGGGTTCGGCGGTATCCCTGCCGGTGCCTGACTTCGGGTGCCATCGGGCTACCGGGCTATTCCGAACCTTTCGGTGGCTGGGAAGTCAATTGCCAGTAATTTTGTTAGTACCCACTCTCTGGGGATGGGGACACAGCAGCATCGGCACTGTTAATAACAGTGCTGGTGCTCCTGTGAGAACTCTGCCAGCGGGTGCCATTCCGCAAGCAGGTCTGGCCCTGCTGGGTGGCACAGCACCCGCCTGCTGAGTTGTAGTGTGCCAGTCTGGAAAAAACGGTGCAGGTAGGCTTACCGGCACCGTTGTTTCCGGACCAGCACAATTGCAATGAGGCCCTTGGTATGCGAAAGGTAGGTGAAACAACAAGATGAAAAATAGGAAGCTGGAAGCACTCACATACATTTACACAGATTTTTACATGAGGGAATCCCTGAATGTTTATCTTCTGGAAAAATACATGAAAATATACATCTTCTCATTGTTCAGGGTGGACAAATTGAACATTTGGAGGAACATATTACCACCAAGGGACAACGGACACTACCAGAGAAGTTACAAGTATCAAGGTTCAGGCCCAGACTTTGTTGATTTTATTTTTGTATAAAACATTTGAGTCAGTCCATATTTCCCCCTCTAATCATCATATTGAATTCTTTGTTGGTACAGCAAATATAATGTATAATGTATAATTGGTTATTTATAACACGCTTAATACCCAGAGGTTTCTAAACGTTGAACTGGGGATTGAATCTGTGTTGCTCCACGTTGTCTTGCTTCCTAGGTGAGTGCGTTGTCCTTGAACTATCCTCCCGATACATCATACATATTCATGACTCAACTCTTATATTAATTGTGAAGCTAAAAATAAAACTGGTGGAATGTGCATCCTTAGAACAATTGTTGGGAATGGGGGATGATTGTCCCAGGCCCCCAAGTGCTTTCGGATGCGGCAGAGGCCTGGGAGTGTGCAGGAGGAGTCCGGGGAGGTAACAGGTGGAAGAGGGGTGTCACCTGGGGCTACAGTGGGAGGAGGGTGGTGCATGCTTTAGCTTTACAGAATATAGGTAAAGAAATGTAGCAGCCATATTGAAATTGAGGCCTAGTTCTGCACTGCAGCCAGGGCCTGTAAGGATATTTGGCGTGTTACAGTACACAGTACAGCAATACTGCACAAGTAGCACAATTTTTTTGCAGCACCACCACCACAAGGGTGCGGTGCATTGCTATATGGGTTAGCAGATTAACAAGGAAAGACAGACTATTCAGTAAAAAACGATTTTAACATATAAGATGCAAATCTATTTTTACAGTTAAAAGCACACGTGTTCATTTAAAAATGCACACTATTTTTCACCTGAAATGACTATATTGCTAGAGACACATTTGAAAATTAACAGCTAACCTATTAACCATTAACCTGACTAATAAAACCTTATTTTAATATAACCCACTAATAAAATGTGTTCTCTACTGCAGAATTAGGCATACTCTGAAAACCATTTAAATGAGTGTGCAGATTTTTTCTCTTCTCTTCTCTGCCTGATTCTCCGTGTTTTTGTGCACAGTAACTGCAGGAAGGAGGAAGTCAGATTTGCAACAATTGCAAATGTATAAGCGAAGCTATTGTTGAAGAGTAGGAGGATGAGAGATGATGGATTTCATTGGGACACGTCATAAAGAGGGCTGAGAGGAAAGTTTTAGTGGGCAGTATCAGGGAAAAAGACAGGCAGACATCTTTCTGCACTACTGGGGAGAAGACCTGGCTGTGGGGTCCTGACTGAATGCAGATTCCTGTGTCCTGCTGCAGTCGACATTGGGGAGAGCTGAAAGAAAAACCTTTCCACTGGCTGAGGCAGTCCTATCTGAAAAAGCTGAGAATTCCAGGCAATGACCCCGGCTTGAGAAGGCAAGCGTTCCTTTTTGCTGGAGTTAATCCAAGAGAGCCACATTCACAAAGAGAAGCCTCTGAACAGATAAGGTAATTACATAACTGGGGGAACTGTGTGTGTGCACGAAAATATGCAGTCAGTGTAGAAAAAATGAAAGTCCCGTGCGTGTCTTAATCAAGTGCTAATGTTGCAATTTGAGTTCTGTTCTCCGCCACTCTATTTGCAGTGTGTCATAGAAAATGCTTTGATTGTGCCATTTTATTGCTGTAAAGAATGAGATCGTGTTAAACACAACTTTTATAATACAGAAAAATATTTGAAAACAGACGGATGGTGTACTTACTGTTTATCATTACAGTGCTGTTGATGTGGGGAGATTTTTAAACAGTGCAATGGTCATTTTAAGACAGATGTGTGCATGTCAGAATCAGTATGAATAATTGTGAGTGACTGTAGTATAACTTGTTGGAGGTACATGAGCCAACGGGAAGAGAGACTCTCTGAACATAGCTCCCTACCGTATATAAGGTAGTGGAAATTACCACAAGACTACCACATATAGCTCTCTGTCGTAAATAAGTCAGTGAGTTTGCCCATGGTGGCGCACCAACACTATCACTGGAAAATGTGGTATCCCTAGAATGCAGGTCTGAGGTCTCTCTAGTGATCACACGAAAAATCTAAGCGAAGATAAGGGATTCTGGACATTGGGGCCACAAATAAAACAAGGGAATTATGCTCACCAAAATACCACCAACCACGTATACCAAATATGCAGGTCTGGGTGCTGAAATAATGCATGTCCATTGTATTATTGTTGCACATGGCCAAATCTGAATACAAAGAGTGATTATTGCTAAGTTATTTTTCGGCGGTAATAAAATACCGTCAGGCCCCAAATCTCCACAAAATACCCTACATATTTATGGTGCGTTGCAGGCCGGGAAAGTGATCACAGAGTACCTATTGGGCGTGGCAAGCGTGTCTCACACTACCATTTGCACATTAAAGGGAACCCATTTTATAATAGCAGTGTGCCACTAAAAACGAATTTCAGAATGTCACAAAGGGAAACCACATTCTCAGATCTAGTGCAATATTTAGAGGCAAAGTTATTTGCACATGGGAATTGGTCTTCGAATACCACGTTAGAATGGAGTAACCGCATTCAAGGTGAGGTGCAGAAAGAAAAACTAGACAATATTTTTGCAGAAGGCAGCATAATTCAGGTCTGCCTTACAAGATTATTGAATGCAGCCGATAAAAGTGCAGAGAAAGACTGTTTAATACGGCTATGCGGCAAAATATGGTTTATTTTAAACAAGTCCCTGCGAATGCAAGAGAATGATACTCAGCTAATTAACAGGTTAAAGACTGAATTAGATGGGACAAGTAAAAATCAGGAAATGTTGAGAGCAGAATTGGATGTATGCCAAAAAGACATGCAATTAAAATGCAGAGACTTTGATACTCAGTTATCCAAAAGCAAGAAACAATTTGAAGATAGTGAGCAAGAATTGACACACTTAAAAGCATTAGTGGATCACATTAGGCAGGATAAAGATGAGGTTATTTCAGAAATGCAGATTTTACAAAAAGAACATTGTGAAAAAGAAGGTGATCTCCAGAGTGCAGAACAAGAAATGATTAAAATGATTCAAGAAAGAGACAAAAGAAATAAAGAGTTCAATGAATGCCAAATGCAAATGTGCGACATGCAGGAGGCGATTAATAAAATGAGCGATGAAAATAATTATTTGCAGAATGAAGCAACTAGACTCCTTAAAAAGTGTAAGGACTTAGAACAGCAAATGTGCATTCCCAGGTCCCAAGAGAGGCGGCAGGGTACCACATTCAATGGAGTGGAGGTGAATTCTAGCTCTGCCCAAAGAGCTAGTGCCCCAGTGACTGGGCCGGTGACTGAACTTGGTTGCAGCGCCCTTGGGGGATTTGATACTCCCATTGGGGGCAGCCACCAATCTCATACACCTGAAAACAGGATTGAATCACAAAATAGTGCAATTCCATGCATTGCAACAAGTAGCCCCATAAAAATAATGAAATCCATTAAAGCCCTGATCAAACCATTTAAAAAGGGAGGTGAATGCTGCATTGAGGATCACTTAGAAGCGGTGCATGACATTTTTAAAGCACTCCAGATACCTAAGGAACAGTACAGACAATATTTTCATTTAACTTTAGATGCCCCGACGGCCAGCATCATAAGGGGATTAAATGAACAGCAGAATATGGCATGGCTGGAGTTTGAAAAAGAAATTAGGCGTCATTTTTATCCTTTTCAGTCATTGCAGGAGGCAAAGAAAGTCGCGTACACTATTACTGCTGGACCTAATACATCCCCTCGCCATTTTTACAAGACTTAAAAAGAGCATTCTCTCGCTTTGATGTATCTTTTGACTCAAATTCCAATGAGTTTAAAACCGCATACTTCTATGGGCTACAGAAAGACATCATATCCCAATTGGTCCGTGAATTTGACCGTGACAAGTCCCTTGAATGGATTGTACATCAAAGCACCAAGCTATATGAGGTACTCTATTGTCAGGGTAGAGAAAGTGATAAAATGAAAGATACTAGGCCTAAATCTAAAGAACCCTCAGCCACAGTAATGGAAATCAGGTCAGCCAAAATGTCCCTTGAGTCTGCTCAAAGCCAAGGTAAAAATAATGTGACACCTGAACAAAGGGGTAATCAACAAAGATCGCCATTTCCTATACCAATGTTCCAATCACATGATCCTAGTAATAGAGAGAGCTACATCAGCCCTAGATATTTAGGGGATAGACCCCGGGTAAGATACCGGTCTGATATGGCAGGTATGAACAATAACCAGAGACAAAATCAAGATCAAAGAAATGATGGTCCCTACCAGTCATTGGGGACACAGAGTAGGTTTGATCCCAACACCATGATATATGGTAATCAGGATAGGCCCCGATATGTGGATCGATTTACTGATAATGGAAATCAACATAGGGGCCAGTACCCACAATCTGAGAGACAGGACATGAGGCAAAACGTGAACTACAGTCCACGCCAGTACAATGATTCCCCACCAGGGGACTATAATCAAAGGATGGGTGCAACCCGCTCCCCTCCACAAATGAATCAAGAGTTCAGAAACCATCCCAACCGGTATCAATCACCTGAGAGGTATCAGAATAGATCCAATCAGGGGGAAAACAACCAATATCGACCTAGGCCACAGAAAGAGGATCCTAGAGAGGTGGAAAGGTTCCAATGCCTTGAGGCCCAAGTGAAAATGTTAGCTGAGCAAATAGGAAAGCTCTATACAGCGCAAAAACAACCTTCCAAATAGGGGGCTGATGGCCAGAGCAATGACCGGGGGGCTTCCGAAAAGTGACTAAGTACTCATGATAACTGCAGTGCCAAAATGACAGATTGCTCTGATATAACTTTGCATAACGACTCTGAGATGACTAATGGATTAAAAATGAAAGTACCAGTAAATGAAATTGTGATAGAAAGTGTAAATACTTCTAAAAAAGAGGTACGGTTTAACTTAGAGCTAAATAAAACAGTAAAGATTTGCACAAATGAAAAAGAAACATTAGGAATTCCAAAAGAACAAAGGGACAGATTTAAGAAAAATGACTCATGCATGGGGAATACCAGTGAACAGGGAGTAAGTGGGGATGCCATAGCTCCTTCCCTGGGCAAGCAAAACAATGACCAAACACAGACAGAAAAAGGAAATACTCACAAGGAGGGTACAAGTCAATCACCTGAAAAATTCTTTGAGCCACATATTTTTGAAGAGGCTGAAAGGGCTGGTATTACACTAAATGATCACAAATGCACAGAATTAAAAAATGACAAATTGCTGAATGATGTTGTTACACATGTTCAGTTGGAAGGTTGTAATGTGGTCTCTGATGTTACCCAGATGGATGGGCGAACGGTGGCCACACTCCAAAAAACCTCTGAACATGGAGAAATGAATAAAATATCTCGCACAGAAATGGGTAAAAAGGAGGGAAAAATGTCTTTTCATTTACCAATGTGCTTAGCCAAAAGTGAAAAAGACCTGAGAAAGGTGAGCCCTGAAATCAGTAAGAATTCACATTTCTTATGTGTATTAGAGGAAGTTGAGGACAGATATTATGCACCCATCACTGTAGAAGAAAAATGCCACACCTTTGCTATGATTGACACTGGCGCACAGGCCACAATTATGTCCAAGGAGCTGGTAAAGAGTATCAATGAAGGGAGACCTCCACAGAGTCAGATCACAGTGAAGGCAAATCAAGGCCCAGTGCATAACTTTAATGGGGAGGAGGTGCCCATCATAGGTGTAACTGAGGTTGACATAAAAATAGGAAAGCACAGAATGAAACAAGAGGTATTGATCACATCTATTTGTGAAATTCCATTTCTGATGGGGACAGATTGCCTGAAAAGATTGTCTCCTCTCATAGATGGGGTGAATGGAGTGCTGTGGTCCTTAACCAAAAAACCATTGAGGCCTAAGAAACTAAAATCACAAAACAGCAATATAAAAGAATGTCACACCGTTGCCAAAACAAATGATGCTGTGGAGGTATATCTCCAGAATAGCTGCATACCTAGTGTCACTGTTATATTAATGTGTCAAGACAAAGATCAGAGCGACAATGAAAAACTACCTGTACAAATATACTTGGACCCAAGGAAAGATTGGCAGCCATCTATAAAGCAATTGCTACTGCAGTTGATAAAAAGTTCAGTGAAATTGTCCTGGTGACTGATTCTGACTATGCACGGAATAGCTTTGTGGAGTATTTGCCTGGTTGGAAAGCAAGAGGCATGGTTACATACAACAAAAAGCCACTTAAACATGGAAAAATGATACAAGCCATAGACAAATTGGTGTCAGAAAATAATTTAACAATATACTGGAGAAAAATTTGTGGGCATTTAAAAACACCAGGAGAGGATAAGGAGGGAAATGATAAGGCAGACCATCTGGCTAAGATTGGGGCTGTGATGGGAGAATTGCTACCTATTGATTATTTAATGAGTGAAATACAAATTGATGCAGTCACACGTTCTAAAGCACCAAAGGAGGTAGATCAACCAGTGGTGCAGTGGAGTCATGACACGCCAGACCAAGATTTGATTGAGGCACAAAAGAATGATCAAATTTTGGGAATCTATTATAATCATTTGATAGATCCTGAACAAAATCCTTTAACAGAAAATGATTGTATGGGAAAAGAAGAATTGAGGGTGTTATTAAAGAACAAAACACGAATTAGATTACAGGATGGACTCATGATTAGAGAGTCCATAACAGGGCAAATACAGTGGGTAGTACCCCTTTTATTCAGAGGACTAATGCTACACCATGCACACGATGCCATAACTGCAGGCCATAGGGGTTCACAAAAGACATTAGAAATACTAAAAGATTATGCTTACTGGCCACATATGTCCCAAGATGTGGAATTATATACTAGAGGATGTCTAGTATGCGCCCAATTTAAACCTGCTTCACCAATGCATAGAGCACCATTGATGAAAAGAGGCCTAACTCTCCCATGGTCAGATTTGCAAATAGACTATGTAGGTCCTTCAAAAAGGTCGAGCAGGGGACACCGCTATATTTTGAGTGTGGTATG
The DNA here is from genome assembly GCF_040938575.1 of Ambystoma mexicanum. Lineage (NCBI taxonomy): Eukaryota > Metazoa > Chordata > Amphibia > Caudata > Ambystomatidae > Ambystoma > Ambystoma mexicanum. The sequence goes on from NC_090925.1 coordinate 654,244,111, forward strand.
TTTGATGTCAAAGTGGATTGAGTGCATTCCCGCACCAGATTGTAGTGTGCAAACAGCAGCCACATTGCTGGTGAACCATGTGTTCTCAAGGTTTGGGTTGCCACAAAGAATTGAGTCAGACAGAGGAAGTCATTTCACAAGTACTCTAATGAGTAAGGTATGGCAAATACTAGGTGTGAAAAGGAAACTACATATCGCATATCGGGCGGCGTCTTCAGGTACAGTTGAAAGAAGCAATAGGTCTGTTGTGGATATTTTAAAGAAATTTGTGGCAGAAGCAGGTTCCAGCTGGGATTTGCGTTTACCATTGGTTTTGATGGCAATCAGGTCGACTCCTGCCAAAGCAACAGGTGTTAGCCCCATGAGGTCTTAACAGGTAGGAAAATGGTGTTACCACAACACCTACTATACAGAACACATGAGCAAACTCTAGTGAGTGCATCCACAGTTCATGAATATATTGATGAACTGAGGAGGCATTTGCAACATGCATTTGCTTTTGTGCAGAGAAATCTGGAAAGAGCTGCTGAAAGTGCTAAGTCATATTATGACAAAAAGACATCAGTAAAGGAATACAATGTAGGGGATCAGGTGTACAAGTTTCATTTTGGAAAAAGTAAACAGAAAAATTCTAAATTTCTGGCAGCCTGGCAGGGGCCATTTCGAATTATAGATAAAGTCTCTCCTGTAGTGTATAAAATTTTGAAAAATGAAGGCGAAACAGCAATAGAGCAGTTTGTCCATGTAAATCAAATCAAACCATGCCATCCCAGACATGAGATCAGGCAGCTTGAGCATGTGGAAACGGATAGAGTCCCTTGAGAAAATAAATGGGTGTAATCAGGAGGCAGTGACAAAGAAGTTAAAAAAAAGTTGATTGTTATGATGGCACATGAACACTGTAATATATGTAAAAATATATAATATAAATAAATAAATAAATAAATAAATAAATAAATGCACATATAACGGAAGCTCGTGGTTGGTGTGCAGAGAGAAAGTGTATTAAATATTGAATGCTGTTTTATATGTGTTTGTTTTCTTTTAACTTGTGTTTAATTTCAGAAAAAAGAAAAAAAAAACGAAGTATTTTTACCAAGCATGTTTTATTTTTGGCAAAAGGATGAAGTTAGTATTGTGCTATGTACTTAATCTGTTTATTTTCTATTTTGATTTAGACAATTAACATTATTTGGTCGGAGGTTCCAGGATCAGAGGCCATGGGAGACGATGGAGTCCTGGAGTCCCCTGGATGAAGACCAAAAGATGCCTGCCTCCAGGTGGAGGTGAAGACAAAATAACCGTAATGCCAAAAGAGATGAATACTGTGGATTCAAGATTGCCAAGATGAAAGAGTACTCGAATGAACCGAATAACATCGCTGGTCGGGACATACCAAAAGAGACAAAGCAAAAGTTCCGGCATATGAAGTTCCACGTATTTATTATTTTAATTATTTATTTTAACTTGTTATATTACTTATTTATTTTAGTTAGTTGTTTTATTTCATTGTTTTTTAATTGACTTGGAAAATTTAAACTTAAAGTAATGCCACTTCCACTGAGAAGGCAAATGTGGAACATTTTATGAACTGATGGACTCAGATGAAATGTTGATTGCAAATTTTCATTGATGCACATGAATATTCATTTTGTTGGATTGCTATATTGTAAAAAAAATAGAACAAGTTGTTTTTAGGAATTGGCTTGGATTATAGCCAAGTTCTAAAAACAAAAGGAGGGTATATGTAAGGATATTTGGCGTGTTACAGTACACAGTACAGCAATACTGCACAAGTAGCACAATTTTTTTGCAGCACCACCACCACAAGGGTGCGGTGCATTGCTATATGGGTTAGCAGATTAACAAGGAAAGACAGACTATTCAGTAAAAAACGATTTTAACATATAAGATGCAAATCTATTTTTACAGTTAAAAGCACACGTGTTCATTTAAAAATGCACACTATTTTTCACCTGAAATGACTATATTGCTAGAGACACATTTGAAAATTAACAGCTAACCTATTAACCATTAACCTGACTAATAAAACCTTATTTTAATATAACCCACTAATAAAATGTGTTCTCTACTGCAGAATTAGGCATACTCTGAAAACCATTTAAATGAGTGTGCAGATTTTTTCTCTTCTCTTCTCTGCCTGATTCTCCGTGTTTTTGTGCACAGTAACTGCAGGAAGGAGGAAGTCAGATTTGCAACAATTGCAAATGTATAAGCGAAGCTATTGTTGAAGAGTAGGAGGATGAGAGATGATGGATTTCATTGGGACACGTCATAAAGAGGGCTGAGAGGAAAGTTTTAGTGGGCAGTATCAGGGAAAAAGACAGGCAGACATCTTTCTGCACTACTGGGGAGAAGACCTGGCTGTGGGGTGCTGACTGAATGCAGATTCCTGTGTCCTGCTGCAGTCGACATTGGGGAGAGCTGAAAGAAAAACCTTTCCACTGGCTGAGGCAGTCCTATCTGAAAAAGCTGAGAATTCCAGGCAATGACCCCGGCTTGAGAAGGCAAGCGTTCCTTTTTGCTGGAGTTAATCCAAGAGAGCCACATTCACAAAGAGAAGCCTCTGAACAGATAAGGTAATTACATAACTGGGGGAACTGTGTGTGTGCACGAAAATATGCAGTCAGTGTAGAAAAAATGAAAGTCCCGTGCGTGTCTTAATCAAGTGCTAATGTTGCAATTTGAGTTCTGTTCTCCGCCACTCTATTTGCAGTGTGTCATAGAAAATGCTTTGATTGTGCCATTTTATTGCTGTAAAGAATGAGATCGTGTTAAACACAACTTTTATAATACAGAAAAATATTTGAAAACAGACGGATGGTGTACTTACTGTTTATCATTACAGTGCTGTTGATGTGGGGAGATTTTTAAACAGTGCAATGGTCATTTTAAGACAGATGTGTGCATGTCAGAATCAGTATGAATAATTGTGAGTGACTGTAGTATAACTTGTTGGAGGTACATGAGCCAACGGGAAGAGAGACTCTCTGAACATAGCTCCCTACCGTATATAAGGTAGTGGAAATTACCACAAGACTACCACATATAGCTCTCTGTCGTAAATAAGTCAGTGAGTTTGCCCATGGTGGCGCACCAACACTATCACTGGAAAATGTGGTATCCCTAGAATGCAGGTCTGAGGTCTCTCTAGTGATCACACGAAAAATCTAAGCGAAGATAAGGGAGTCTGGACATTGGGGCCACAAATAAAACAAGGGAATTATGCTCACCAAAATACCACCTACCACGTATACCAAATATGCAGGTCTGGGTGCTGAAATAATGCATGTCCATTGTATTATTGTTGCACATGGCCAAATCTGAATACAAAGAGTGATTATTGCTAAGTTATTTTTCGGCGGTAATAAAATACCGTCAGGCCCCAAATCTCCACAAAATACCCTACAGGCCCCCGCTCAAGCCACATGCACATGGAAATAAGTGTATGCATGCAAGAATAAGGGAATAGGTTGTAGCATGGGCACCGGTGAGAAAGGCCAGAGCTACAGAGATTCATAGAACCTTCATTATCTCATGTTGCCAGCATTCGTATCACAGAAGGAAAGCAATCTTCAAAGCCACAAGGGGGTTGAGAGCTCTCTGCGAAAAGCAATCCCATGAGAAGGAGGGCACGAGTCACCGGCCTGCCACATCTCGGCTCTAATTAATAGCACCCAGATAACCCCATTCCTAGACCCTCAGCATTCCATGGTACTGCTCAGTCCCAGACCATCTATAATAAAGCTGTTAAACCTCCAATCGATCAGAAAAGATCTGTGAACAGGGATTAGTTGCCTTCAACGCAAGTCACATGACTTGTGCTGCGTGGTGCCGGGAGGGGTAAAACAAGAAAGCCAAAATGAGGTTGGGGAGCTTTGGATGGGCACTGATGTGCCTGGAATCCAGTCAGTTTGTGCAATGCAATGACCTCAAAGTATCCTCTTAGCCCCTGTCTGCAGTACCAGGTGCACATCAGGTTTGAGATTGAGCATGCATTGTTTTTCTTGTCATAATAACCATGAATGGTAGCTTCATGCCTGATGACGTGCAAGGAGTAGCCCATATCGAAGAAGATGGACAGAAGGGGCTGGGACCAAAGGCCTGACATCCAATATGGAGCAGGTAGTCTATTGGCCTCATTACTAGTCTGCCGGTAACCGTGCCATACTACCTGTGGGTTGCCGGACCCGTATACATTTACTGTTCCCTGACTTGCCAGGAACACCGGGGATTAGAACCCCAGCGTTCTGGAAAGTCAGGCGTCAGTACATTTTTATTCCCCATTCCCATAGAGTCCAATGGATTTGAACATTATGTAATGTACGTGACTGATGACACTGTGTTCCTTCATAAAGTGTTGCTCATACTGATTTTGGCAGAACATTGTGTGGCAGCAGAGTGTTTTGCTGGCGCATTCCTATTTTTGTGGAAATAAAACTCTGTTCTCCTTGCAACAAGTGTATTGGGCTTTTTTCCCTAGTGGGTTGCATTTTTCTGGTGTGACCGTTGAGTGGGTTCTCTGCCTTTCTGGTGACTCCAATGTGATCCCAGTGACCCCAGCAAAGACAGAGGCTTCCAGGCCACATCTCTTGTTTGCTTTTCTCTTTTCTTGTCTGCATCTGCTGTGCCCCACTTGTTGTTTGTGCCTCCTTCGTGTCCCCGTTAGTGTTCTGTGTGTTTCCCTCCTTTGGCACGCCCCAAATCCCCATTGGCTGCCTGCACTGTGCCTCGAGCGAGGACCCAGCCCTGTGCTCGTACTCTCACTGTGCCATTTCCACTCTGTGGGTGCTTAGGTGAGGACCCCCTAACATACTGCTGGGCTCTTTTTTCTTGTTTGCATCTGACTTGCCTCCCTCGTTGTTCGTGCCTCCTTCATGTCCCTGTTAGTGTTCCGTGTGTTTCCCTCCTTTGGCCCACCCCCAATCCAAATTGACTGCTGGTTCCTTCTTCTTCTGGCATCTAGGGCAGTCCCTACCCCTTGCAGCTGGCTGCGGATAAGGGCCCCAAGGCAAAGGGCGGCTCCTGAAGCAGCTCTTGATGGTGTCTGCTGGTGTCTGCCAGGGAAGCAAGAAGCCTGCTGCAGTGAACCTGCTGCGACAAATCAGGAAAGTTGAACCTGGGTGTTTTGCATTGCTGCTGTGTTTGAAAACTAGGCATTTTTCCCCTTCTTAGGACATTTGAATCTGGGTGTTTTGCATTGCTGCTGTGTTTGAAAACTAGGCCTTTTATTTTTGCGCCTCCTGTGTCTTCCCTAATCTAAGTCCCACATACATTTACTATTTGTTGCCTATTGTTTGCTTCATAATTGTCATTCTCTGTCTGCTTGCTCCCCCTTCCTTGTCTCCGAACCCTAGCGATCCTTCCACCAACATTCCCTCTTGCATGCTCTATGGTGCTCTCTGTCTCACCTATCTTCTGCAACTGCTTTCCTATTGACTATAATGTCCTTCTCACTAAGTCTGGGAGGAAGAATTTCAAAAGCAATATCCTGGTCTACAATCCAGACCTCCCATTGCTGATACCTACACCAGCACTTCCTCCAGACAGACCCTCACCAACATCCTCTTTGTCATTCCCTCTACAGGCCTATGGACCCTTCATATGGTCTCTCTGCTATCTCCTTTTTTCTCTTCACCCATTAATGGTGGCACGTGGTTGGAGGGCCTCCCAGCCCCCTTCCACTCCTCTAAATGGCACCGTCTTGGTCCAAGGCCCTCAGGCCAACCTCCTCCTTTATGACAGATGCTTCCCGCCCCTTATCAACTTAATTTTTTTCTCCCGCTGTTTCCTTCTTTCCCTTCTCCGGCTCCTCTGCCTCCTCCATCCTCCGCGACCTCTTTGGCACCCTCTACTGTTTCTCTGTCCACACTGTTGTCTCCCTCTTTGGCCACCCCTCTGGCATCCTCTCCCTCCTCTTTGGCTACCTTGCCTTCTCCTCCTTCCTCCTCTGCCCATCCTTGGGCTCTTTCTGCAATTCCTCAGGGCATACCTCAGTCCTGTACCGCACCACGGAGGTCCTTCAAAGAAGGCAAACCTGCTCCACACTTGAAGCCTCAACTCTCGCTCAGCTGTCAAACACTCCTCTGACATCTGCTGTCTCCTTGAAGAACTCGATCAGGATGTTCTCGGTCTGACCGAGACGTGGTTTATGGCCAGATATGTCATACGTTTTGACACTCTCCTTCCTGATGGCTACAAGTTCCTCTCTGCACCCAGATCCAACTGTCCCGGTGGGGGTGGAGCCTTGATCTTCCGGGAGTGTATCACTTCCTTTATCATTCCTATGCAGGACTACTCTTACTTTGAATGCCTGGTCTGTAGGTTTTCTGTCTCTCCTGGACTCTCTCTCACTGTCGCCACTATCTACCAGCCTCCTGGTGGTATCAGGTAGTATTAGCCTCATAAATAATGTTGCCATACATATAGTCACCGGGAAACGGCATAGTCAACATTATTTAGGGCGATAATATAGGGTAAATGGGAGCGGGGGTTGGGTCGTGTCTCTGCTCCATTTAAAAAAATGTGAGGGTTGCAGGGACGTCCGCTGCAGGTTCATTGTGCTAATATTGCCGCAAAAAAACAGGGTCATTATTGTATGGCAAACTTTTTGCGAGGATATTATTAGATGGAACCTTCCTGGCCAGGTAACCTCCTTCCTCTCTTAGTTGGCGGACCTCGCCTCCTCTCTCCTTGACGCTACCTCTCAACTCCTTCTTGGAGATCTCAACATCCACCTGAATGCTTCATGACCTTCCTCTGGACTCTTTTGCAACATCTGTGTGTCTCTCTCTCTCTCTCTCTCTCTCTCTATCCACCACTCTGGCCCGATTCACTCTGCAGGGCAGATCTTGGATGTTCTGATCTCCTCAGACCTTTCCCAACTCGGCCAACCTTTTTAAAATCTGCAAGGAGCTGGCCAATCCTGCTGCAGTCTCTACTTCTCCTGTCCCCTCCCAGGCCCTCTGCATGGACCTGGCTTCTCATTTCATCTCTAAAACTCAGGACATCCTGTCCAGCCTCTCCTCCTCTCCAACCTCCTCATCCTCTCTTGGCCCTCCTGCAGCCGTCTCTCCTCCTCCCTTCTCCTTTCCTTTGTTTAATGTTTCTAGACAAGTATAATCTATGAAGGTCTCATCAAATCAGGTTCTTCCCTGTTCTTACAAAACAATCAAGGACCGCATTGACACCCTCACTACAGCCCACTGGAATTTTCCCTTGTGCACACCCTTCTTAAGAAACCTTCTGCTGATCTTTCCTGTTAGGCCAACTGCCACCCGATCTCCATTACTTCTTTCTGGGGAAAACTTCTGGAAAAGCTGGCTATCTCCTAGCTTAATCTTCACACTGAATCTGTTGGTTGTCTTCACGACCATCAGTCTGGCTTCAGAGCCGTCAAGAGCATGGAAATGGCTCCCCTGAACATCTGTGAAGGCCTGCTCACAAACCTTGATTCTAACCTTCCTTCTGTTCTCATTTTCCTCGATCTGTCCTCAGCTTTCCATATGGTCAACCATGCCTTCCTGCTCAACCGGCTCCATGATAACCTGGGTATCACTGATCAGGCCCTGGCATGGCTGACCTCCTTTCTCACTGATTGACCCTCCAAGATCCAACTTGGGTCCTTCCTCTCCCGTATCTCTCTCTGTACCTGTGGTGTTCCACAGGGGTCTAATCTATCTCGCTGGCTGTTCAACGAATCCCTGGCACCTCTAGCCCACCACCTCTGCTCCAACATCCAGTGCTATACGGATGATACTCAGCTCTGCTACAGGCTCCCCTCAGCCGCCTCTACCCCTTCTCTCATTCTAGACTGTCTTTCTGCAATCCAGGAGAGGTGTGCCACCAACGATCTCTGCCTTAATGCCAGTAAGACTGAGATCCACCTCATTGGAACACCAGCTCCCTCCTTTCCTCTCACTCTCTGGCTGACTGCCTTGGGCCCTCTTCCCTCTCTCACCTGTGAGGTTAAGAACCTTGTGTCATCTTTGACTCCACACTCTCCTTCTCTCTCACCTCTCCGAAGTCTCTAAGAAGTCAAACTATCAGCTGCACCTCCTCAGAGGTATTCTTCCCTTCCTCATTTTCCCCCAGAAACTCACTGTCTCCAGAGCTCTGGTTCTCTCTAGGCTGGACTACTGCAACAGCCTCTTTCTAAATCTTTCTGCCTCTATCCTCCGGCCTCTACAACTCATCCAGAACAGAACTCCGAGACTTGTCCTTGACCTCAAGCCCAGGGATTGTATCCCTCCAGCTCTGAAATCCCTTCACTGGCTCCCAGTTCAAGACCCTTTGCATTGTCCACAAGGCTTTCTGGGGCCTGGGACCACGCTACCTCCAACTCTCTCTAACAAAATATCAGCCTTCTCGAGCTCGCCGCTGTTCCACCTCTAACTCTCTGAGGGTCAATCGCTTATCCAGGCAAAGAGTTGGCAGCAGATCTCTTTCTTCAGCTGGTGCCTCCCTCTGGAACAGCCTGCCTGCCTCTCCGAAACTTGAGCAGAACCATCTCCGTGTTCCGGAAGCAACTCAAGACCTTTATCTTTGCTTCTGCCTTCTCTCTTCCTCTTACCTGCTGATCACCTGCCTGATCCAACCATGTACTGGTCACCCTCTGAATTTGAGCCCAGGTCCCTGCCTGTCCAGCTGCAATCCTGTACTGCCTCCTGGCTGCCCTGCACTGTTAGTCTGTATCTGTAGCCCTACAGTCCCCACCCATGCACTTATTGCCACCTGCTGCTGCACTCCTGTTTTTCTTCTTTTCCCAACATTTCTCCATCCTCCCCCTAACCCCTGCACTTCTCCCCTCCCCCTTCCCTGCTCTTGTGCGATCTTAATGACACAAGGCCTATTAAGATCATTGTTCTGTCCTCCTTTTGTTTCCCCCTCCTTGTCTTGTCACGCCTAGAAACACTTGTGTATGGGTGCGTAATAAATGCCATATCATATCATATGTGGAGGGGACGCGCTCACCTATAGTGACCAGACCAAAGAGCGCAAACCACATTTTCACAGATTTCCTGTCTGCTCTGTGAAGCGGGCCATGGCTCCTAGGAGGGTGCAGGCCACTGTTGGGATGCTGTGATGGAGGACCTCGGGTGAACGCACAGACACAGCTACACCTCTTGCGAGCAACAACAACAAGGGGGAGAGTGAGTAGGGAGGTGAAGCTTGTGTATGTGAAAGGCCACATGGCGAGTTTTTGCATTATTTGTATCATTATTATTATCATTGAGGAGATAATTAAGAGGAAAACAGGAGTGTGGGTTCATTTACGAGGAAGGGGAGATGGTAATGCCATTTTGTATTGTGATAAGGAGGATACAAAAGTTGGATCTCTGTATAATTAGAGAGCTCGGATCCCTGTGCCCAATATATTCCGGGTGGGGGAAGTAGGCAGAGTAGTGGTTGTTGGTTTAGCTTATTATTTTAGTTTATTCTTTTAGTGTATTGAATTATTATTGGGAATTTTGTGGAGGCCGAGGAAGGGCCTGTGGAAGTGTTGTGAGTGTGAGGAGTGAGAAGAACAGAAGTGTGCACGGAAGGGAAGAGGAGTGGGCAAGGGATGACTGGGACATTAAAAATGCCTTTTTCTCCATAGCCCCAAACCCTAATTCCCAGTACCTCACTGCGTTTACGCATGGGGGAATGCTTTTCGAGCACACAAGATTGCCTCAGGGGTATTGTGAGTCCCCCAGCATCTTCAATAGTATTCTACATGCTGACTTAAGGAATATCCAAGTGCCCAGTACCATCATTCAGTATCTTGATGATTTGCTGGTGTGTACCGACAGTGAACAGCAGTGCCGGAAGAATTCCATCACCCTCCAACAGCTGCTGACATACAAGGGGTTAAAGATAGATAAGGAAAAGCTGCAATATTGCCTTCAAGAAGTGCTCTATTTAGGCCAGTTGATATCTGTTCACAAGAAGAAAATTATACCTGATCGTGCCGCTTCAGTGCACAGCAATTCCCAGCCCAAAACTGTGCAAGAGATGCAAACGTTTCTAGGGTTGTGTAATTACAATAGGGCATGTATTCTAGATTTTGTGGTGTACACTAGGCCCCTGTTACATGGTTTTACAGAGGCTCAAAATAATAACCGTAAAAGTGCATGGACGGAGGACATGCTCAGCCACTTTAATGCCCTAAAAGAAGTGATATCCACTGCCCCAGTGCTGGCTACCCCTGATTACACACATGGGCTTTACTTCTTTTCCCATTAAAATGGCCAATTGATGACCACAGTACTGAGAGCTCTATGGGCCACAAGCCATTGGCCTACTATAGCGGACCATTAGATTATGTGATGCAGGGCTAGTCATCATGTGAGCAAGTGCTTGCAGCAACTGCATTTGCGATTGAGAAAAGCTCGACAATTGTCATGGGGTGCTCTGTAACACTGTACATGGAGCACGCAGTGTTCACCATTTGGAGAATTCACGCAGCGGGCTACACGTATAAAATCATTCTGACCAGCACAAACATTCATATTGTGAGGTGTAAAACTGTAAATCTTGCCACCTTTTTAACAGAACAGTGTACCGAGGAAGACCGTGCAGCACATGCATGTGTAACATTTAAGGGGGAGGAGGATGGCATCCAGAAGGCAAGAGATAACTTACTAGAGGGTGGTGGGGGTGCATTTCATTTATGGGTCAGCAACTATCGATCAGGGCACTGGATTGAGACATACTGGGGCAGCAGTTGTCCGCCTAATGGAGGGGCCTATGAGGTATTGGTGCAAAAGAGATTGCCCATGCAGGATTCAGCCCAAGCAGCAGAACATATAGCATTCATTGAGGCACTTTTGGTGTCTCAAGGGTGTCAGGTCACCACCTACTCTAATTCTGCCTATGTCACCATCACAGTGCAAGCAGGACTGGCACATTGGAAGATGAGGGGATTTATGATGGCTGCGAGTCCCTGGTACAACATGCGGCACTGTTAGATAAAGTAATTGACGCACTAGCCCAACCTGCCATGACAGCATTTGTGAAATGCACTGCCCTTACTAACGATACAGACAATGTATCACTCGGTAACACTGCCACAGACGCGGCAGTCAAACAGGCAGCGTATTTACCGGTGCCAAGTGTTTCTGAGTACGCAGTAGTAGCACAGAACAGAGAACAGCTGCCAGACTCCTACAATTCCTTAACGACCGCAAAACTAATTGAGATGCAGGGACGAGCCCCACAGGAAGAAAAAGACTTGTGGCTGAAAAGGGGATCCATGCATTCGCCTACAGATTTTTATTGTGGCAACAAGAAACATTGGGCAAAGTAGTTATGCCACAATATTTGCTGCAGGTCGCATTCAACCAGCTGCATCCTTGATCCCATGTGTCAAAACAGCATATTTCTGCAAATATACAGAAGTACTGGTTTGTCCCGAATCTGCAGGAAGCAGTAACTAAAATGGTTGTTATCTGTAATACATGTCAGACTTACAGCACTGGTGTTACCCAAAGAACAATCCGAGTTACCTTTCTGTGCCCTACTGGGCCATTCCGCAAGAAACATATCAACTACGCAGACAAGGGCGAAAGGTGCAACGGATCTCGCTACTTAATTGTTGTTGTGTGTCCTTTCTCATGGTGAGTAGAGGCTGGTCCTTTAGCACACCCTGATGCGAAATGTGCAGCCAGGTTTTTGGACAGAGAGGTCTTTCCTTAATGGGATGTGTGCGAAGAATTAAGGTCTGACAACGGCACACACTTTTTCAATGAGCTCTTCAAAGAGATCACAGCGTTATTGGGCACAAAGCATCGGATGTGTACAATTTACCACCCCCAGGCCAACGCAGTTGTGGAGAGGATAAATGGACTTTTGAAAAGCACCTTATTCAAGCTTTTCATCACATTGAAGAAAAACTGGGTGCACTGGTTACCCCATGCTCTGGTTAGCATGTGCACACAGCCCTGTTAGGATGCTCACTTATCACCTCACGAGGTGATTACGGGATGGTGCATGCACATGCCACCTTCTCCAGTCAGGAAAGAATCTGATGCTCATAGGGCTGAGTCTATTCTAGGAGAAGAATTTGGAAGCTACTTGCATGCCTTTACGAAAACCATAAAATGTACATCTCAACAGATTGCACCTATGAGGACTGAAGAGATGATCAGCACTGCATCTGATTCTCCACCTACATCACCCCCTCTCCAGCTTTTCTCTGGTGATCGTGTTTCTGTAAAGAACTTTGTCTGCTGGTGCAGTGAGCCTAGATACAACAGCCCCTTTGAGGTCATCTATGCTACTCCTCTTGCGGGAAAGGTTTGTGAGTTACGGTACTGGGTGCATCTATCGGATGTTCGCAAGGCACCCCGGGCCACACCCCGCCCAAACTCAGTAAAATACTAACAGTACAGGTTAAGTGCTGTACATAAAAACTCTGTTCCTGATAATAATTCTAAAAGAACACGTGTAGCTGCAGAGTGACTGTTTTTTCCTTCCTGGTGCGTTTTTGATTTTATTTTCTCAAAGCTCTACAATAAAACCTACCTCTGTGATACATAATACTGCTGCTACACATTGTTTTCACGGAGAGCTCTCTCTCTATCTTTCTCTCTCTCTCTCTCTCTCTCTTTCTCTCTCTGTCTCTCTCTCTCTCTCTCTCTTTCTCTCTCCTTTTTCCTCTTCTCCTTCACCCTGTAATGGATGTACACGGGTCCAACAACTCCATTTATAAAATACAACATTCATGTTGTCAAGAATATTCTCTTGTAACAGTGCTTTCCTCCACGTATATCTGTGTTATGCACGCTGTAGCTGGTCTATTTGCTATTTCTATGTTTGGACTGGGAATGTATCTAGGGTTTAGTTTTATATGGGTGGTCATATAGAAAGGGAGGGATAAGTAAGGCAAATATTAATGCAAACATTATTAATGTATCTTTTACCAATGGCTTTTGTTTTTATTTAACACATGACAATGTCATAAATATACCTGAAATGAATAATGCCGTGGACGGGGCCTATGATACAGAGCCTAATTAATCTGTTTTTGTTAATGGTATACTTTTCACCCAGCAACGTATGTGTAATTTTGCAAATTTACTCATGGTATCATTGTTTCCTAATGTGTTCTCTAATATCATTGTAAATTATACTTCCTTTCCTAATGTTTCACATTTTGGTGGGTTCGAAATGTTTTAAAAGACAAATTGGAAGGGCCAAAAACGATCATTACCAAGAACTTGAGTTAGACACAATAGAAGATGTGCATCATCCAGAGTTAAGTAATAGTTGGTACGCAGACATGAGCTCAGTGGGGAATTGAATGTTAATGGAAGTTGTTATGTATTTTCCTTGATGCCACACACGTCGGGAGCCCACAAGGTATTAATGCTACAGGAAACTTCGATTGTGGAGACTCGATGTTTACTCCATCTGACCTTGTGCAGACTGCAAAGCACTTTTCAGGCATGAAGCGTGAGACTATAAATAATGGATCCTGATCAACTGCAAGGTGCTCAAACCCTAAAAAGTGTGCAGTATATGCAAAGACCATACCTAAAGGTGGAAGGTGTGAAGTTTGTGTCAATCAGATGGCAAGAAACCACCATGAGCTGCATAGCTGGAGGAGTAGTAGGATTCAAAGAGAAGTGATAAATAAAGTGAACAGTTTATGCAGTGGGTACTGGAATGAGCAAGTTGCAAAACTCATGTGATCGAGGCAACTGAGAAACCAGTGAAAGTAAAAAATCAGAAAGAATATGAACTGTGTTTTTACAATGAAGGGGACTTCTTTGTGGGGCCAATAGTAGGTGCAACAGGACATTATACAGCGCAGATCTCAAGAAGGGAACAGCAGCCGTGATGGATAACTCTTGGGTGTGCGGCCAGCAGGCAGTTCTGCACCTCCTGCCATCATGAGAGGCACCTGCTCGCTGGCATTGTTGCACTCAGCGCTCCTGGTGGTGCTTGAAGAACAGTTGATGATGCAACCAGGTGGTTTGTCGGTTCCAACATCTACACCAAAGACCAACATCCTCAGCACAGTGCCACCGCAGAAGCACATATTCCGTATCTTGCCAGAGAAGGAGGAAAATGAAAAATTGTGGAGGAGAAGATCAAATTATCGATCGCAAGATTCCTCACAATTACTCAAAGAAATAACAGAGCAATACTCACTTTACAGCAAAGAAGAAATAATCTTTGCCTCGTTACTGTTACCAGGAGTGCAGACCGCCGCAAATGCCAAATGGCTTCACATTGTGCATTGGGAAGTGAGCCTGCTGGCCAATGACACTGAACAGGAACTTAATGCGATCAAGATGGAAATGTGTGCAACACGGTTGATGACACTGCAGAATCAATATGTGCTGGACCTCATCACGGTAATAGAAGGAGGGCTCTGCAAAAAGATTTGCGATTCATGTTGCACCCATGCATCTCCTAATGTTGCAGAGCATGGGTCCCTCACCAACATAATAGGGTTCCTGCATGTCCTCGGCACGCACATGCAAACTGTAGCTGGGATAAAGGAGTTTGATTGGTTTGACAACCTTTTTTCATGGGCATGTTGGTTCCTTTGATCGTTTTTTTGTTGATGATCTTCTGCACCTGTCAACTGGTGCTCCAATGCTGTTCCAAAGATGTGTCTAGTAGCGCAATGAAGATGGTCTCTTTTTTTTTATTATTAATTATTTGGTTGATAAATCAACCTTTCAACTTAACACATATTGAGCAACAACAATATTATAAACATTTCATCAGACATTTCATCATGATGATGGTCTCAATTGGGGTTCAGGAGGCACCTAGCAGTACAAAAAGTAATGTAGTCCAAATTGACGACCCAGATAAGCCATGTATTTTTGCGATAGAGCAACGCCTGCACCCCCGAGGCACCACCACAGTACCCGACCCTGAGAATTGTACAGAACACTGGGAAGATTTAGCAGGGGATATAGGGTGTATATACATGACATGCACTTCGGAGGAATATGCACAAGCAATGGAAGGTTTACGGTCTGTATGTAGGGAATGGGTACCAAAGGAAGGGTCACCTCCATACTTAGAGGCTGAAAGATTGGAAAGGGAAAGAAGAGTAAAGAAGGATGGGGATCACACGTGGGAATTTGTTAATGTAGTATTAACAAAAGGAGGGTATGTTGGGAGAGGTGACGATTGTCCCAGGCCCCCATCGCATTCGGATGCGGCCGATGCCTGGGAATGTGCAGTAGAGGCACAGGGAGGTTACATGGGGGAGGGGTGTGTCGCCAGGGGCTACAGTGCGGGGAGGGTGATGCATGCTTTAGCTTTACAGTATATAGGGAAAAACACCATTTTAAATAGCAGCTGCCATATTAAAATTGAGGCCTAGTTCTACGCTGCAGCCAGGGATGCGGCTCAAGCCACATCCACATGGAAATAAGTATATGCATGCAAGAATAAGGTAATAGCTTACAGCATGGGCACCACTCCGAAAAGCTTGTGCTAAAGAGATTCATAGACCCTTCATTGTCTCATGTTGCCAGCATTCGTTTCCTAGAAGGAATGCACCCTGCAAGGCCACGTGGGGGTTCAGAGCTCTCTGTGGAAAGCGATCCCATGAGAAGGAGGGCACAAGCCTCTGATCTTCCACATCCGTGCTCTCAGTAATAGCATCCAGATGCCCCCATTCCAAGTCCCCCAGTATTCCACTGTACCGGTCACTTCCAGACCATCGACCATAAAGCTATTAAACCCCAAATCGATTAAAAATAAAACGAAAAAGTATCAGTTGCCTTTACCGCAGGTCACAAGATTTGTGCTGCAATTTGCCGGCAGGGGTAAAAACACATAGTGGAGACGTGGAGGGTGAGGGGGGGGGGCATTTGGACGGATGCCAAAGTGTCTGGAATCGAGTTAGTGTGTGAAAATGCAATGACCTCTAATTATCCTCTTAGCCCCTGTCTGCAGTACCAGGTGCACATCAGGTTAGAGATAGAGCCTGCATTGTTTTTCTTCACTTTATCACAATTAATTGTAGCTTCATGCCTGATGACACACAAGGTGGAGCCCACGTGGAAGAAGATGAACAGAAGTGGCTGGGACCAATTGCCTGGCATCTCTTATGGAGCAGTTAGCCTATGTTTAGGGTCACAACAACCAGCCTTTTACATTTGTTCATTATGTAAATTAGATCACTGATGTTGCTGTGTGCATTCATAAAGTTTTGCTCATACTGATTTTGGCAGAACGTTCCTAGCAAGAGCTGTGCTGGGTTTATTTCCCTAGTGTGTTGCATTTTTTTCTGGTTAGGGCATTTAGGGGTTTCTCTACACAGTATAGCTTTCAGGTCCCGGCTGGGAGGGGGCAGACAAGGGCTTTAATGGCCCATCAACTCGAGTTTTGGTAGGCACGAGCGACGCAATGGACTCAGCTTGGGCAGTGGGCCGTTAGAGGCCATGTCCGCCCCCCCCCCAACGTGGGGCGAGAGATATTCACACCATGGAATTTACCAAAGTGTGGGTGGTTTTCTTTTTTTTCCTTCTGACAGGAGACCAGCTCAGCGCAAGCCCATCTCCCATCGGAGAACAAAACATGTAAAAACAATGGCTTCTGCCATTGAAAAGGAAAAGGGACTAGGTGCCAGATGATGGCGGCTATGGAAAACATGTTCCAAAATGTCCTAGTCCCTTTCCTAATTCAATGGCGGCCAGACGGGAGGATCTCTGGGACCAAAGCACAAGGCTCTGGTCCAGCAGGAAAGTGGTGGGGTGGGGTTGGAAGGGCAATCGGGTGATTTAGGGTGTGGAGAGGCAACAGAAAGAGGCTCACTGTTGCCTCCCCACATTAGAAAAAAAAGAAAAAATGGAAAGAAAAGCACCACCGGGGCCTCGGGAGGCATGAACAGCGGACAGAGATTGTGTATTCCTGCCTGTTGTTCCAGCCACTTGATTGGTTGGCTCACCCTCCCCAGTTGTGAATAGTCTTTCTTAATAACAATGCTAAGATCTTCTCTAAGATCATGGCTGTGAGACAGGATTCCCTTCATCCAAAATTAATTAAGATGGACTGTCAAGAGGTTATACCTAAAAGGATGACTGGGGAGAATACAAGAATGCAAATAGATGCCATGACAGACATAAAGGGTCATTGTCAAAGCTCACTTTTGACACAGATATATTCAGACTGTTAGGCAGAATCATCTGCAGTACCCTTTCGGAACACTACAGGCAATAAGGACTAAAAGTGTAAGCACAATTTCACTTTTGGTACAAGCCTGTACTACACAGTAAAGTGGTAGCGATGGCTGAGCAGCCAGACTTATCTCACAAGTTTAAGTGAGTAGAAGTTACACAAAGGACCAACCCATACACTGATTCAAATATACACTTACTCAAGGTTTCTTGGTAAAAGAATATACATTTATTTACTCAGTCAGTTAGAAAACATTACACTAGCATAGCAGCTCAATATCACACACTAATAAACCACAAAAATACAAACGGTAAGTAAATGAACAAGTTTAGCTCCAGTGAAGTGGGAGCAAAATGGCACTTCAGATACTTATTAAAGGAGTAAAAAGACAGGGTTATAAGATTAGACAGCTCAAATACATTCATAGGCAGGGCAAAGGGTTTCGGTTAGATACAACCAGCAATTCTTCTCAATAGGCCTGGAACTAAGTCAATGGTTCAGAGTCTTTTGTATAGGATAGAACAGTTCTGGTAAATAACGGTTAAGTCTTTGCCACAGAGATCAGAAGAATTTGGCTAGGCAAAAAGTTTGACGAATGTTAAGGGAAGGACAAGCCTTTGTAGTTGAGGAAAGTTTTACTCACTTTCTCGATGGCCGAAAAGATTTCCGGGACGTGTTTGTACATTACCTTGTCAATGAAGAAAGCTGTAGCTGAGGCAGTTGTTCCGGGCAGTTCGAGCAGATCTCGCTGTTCCTGAGCTTCAGTTGAGGGGAAAAGAAGGAGGACGTCGTGCGTTTCCTGCACCTCCAAGGGATGAGGCCCAAAGCTGTAGCAAGACGTTGGTTTAAGGTGTGAGTGCCTTAAAGTCCACAAGCTGGTTTCCTTCCCTCTGGCTATCTGGTTTCCAACAGTACTCTGATGAAACTTCGACCAGATGGGATGGTGTCCAGGTGGCTTGTGAGTTGGTTGTTTCCACCAAACTCAAGGGAAGAAGTTAACCTTGAAGGGCTTCTCTGTCGATGGAGTTTCAGGCAGTTCGGACCTGCAGCAAGGCTTCACCGGTCGTCCATGAGTTGCAGCAGTCCTCTTCCTTCAGCTCGTCTTTGGTTCTGTCGTTCCAGTCGTCGACTCTGCTTTCAAAGACCCAGAGACCTGATTTTAACAGTTTTCCCCCATTCATTGCAGCCTGGCTATCACTCACACAGCAGGGTGGCTGTCCTTGCCGGACAGTCAGCCGGCCAATCACGCCAGAGTGCATTCAGGTCTCCTAGGAGACTAAGCACAGGGAGTTTCAGGCACCTCGCTCACATCCTGTCCACCCCAGACACTCTGGCACCAGAGGAGGGTTTCAGCACTGAAGCCAGCCAAATACCAACGAACAAAGGGACCAAACCTGGTTTGGCGTGCAGAGACAAACACAAGAAGGACCTTTCCTAAAAGAAATGGCAAAAAAAGATGAACGGAGTCTGTTTTTACAGATAGGTCTTGGCAGTGGCGTAACACAAAATGTGGGGGCCCCCCTGCATGCCATGCTGAGGGGGGCCCCCTAACTCAGCAACAAATCAAGGGTCACGCCACACTCTGGTCCGGCCTAGATTATCACACTTGCACAATACACACAAATGTGCTGCTGAAGGAGTATACCGCACACTGCACTAGGAGAAAGATATAATATACAGCATACTTTCTGAGAAAAATTGGCTAAGAGGCCAGAGTGTTTGCAATTGTTTTGTAGGGTAACACCAATCCAATAGGTGCAAGTCACCAACAGTGCACAGGAAAATGAATGCTTTGCTATTAAAAATGCCATGCCACAATGAAAACATGTCGAACTGGCTGCACAATGTAGACCAGTGTTGACACGTAATAACAATATAGTAAAGCTTGCCAGGCCACATTTAGATATATCTAGACTGGTTGCACCAAAATGCCAGTCAAAGCAATAACACTCATCAAGAAGAGAACACACATTCAAGCCTGTGTCTCTGTGGCCTCTAACAACACGGCCAAACTGTTTAAAATCTAAAAAGAACTGGTCAATCCTGTTGCAGTCTTTATCTCTCCTGTTCCCTCTCAGGCCCTCTGGATGGCTCTGTCATCTCACTTCTCTGTTAAAACTCAGGACATCCTGTCCTCCATTTCCTCTTCCTCTCTCAGTCCCCCTTTGGCCATCTCTACCTCTCTTCCTCCTTTCTCCTCTTTCTCACTGACAACACCTGACAAGGTTTCTAGACGAGTCCGATCTATGAAAGTGTCATCCAAACAGGTGCTCTCCTGCTCCACCAGAACCACCAAGAACCATATTGACACCTTCACTCCAGCCTTGACTGATTTCTGTAATCACTCTTTCGCCACTGGAACGTTCCCCTCTCCTGTTAGGCACTCCTGGGCATCACGGATCAGGCCTTTGAGTGGCTGACCTCCTCCCTTTTGAACTGCCCCTCCCAGTTCCAACCTGGTCTCTTTCTCTCTGCTCCATCCTCTCACTATGGTTTTTCAACCTCTATATGGCCCCTTTGACGCACCTGATCTCTACATTCTCCTATAACTTTCAGTGTTATGCGGATGACACTCCGCTTTCCTTCAGGCTCCCCTCAGACTCCTCTCATCTCTCGCTCATTCCCAACTGTCTATCCGCTATTCAGGATTGGTGTGCCTCCAACGATCTCTGCCTAAATGTCAGTAAGATCGAGATCCTTCTCATTTGGACTCCTGCCCCTGCTTTCCCTCTCTCACTCTGGCCGCCTGCCTTGGGCCCTTTTCTTTTGTCTTCCTGTGACGCAAACAACACTGGTGTCATCCTTGACTCCACTCTCTCTTTCTCTCCTCACATCTCAAACGTCGCCAAGAAGTCCCACTACCAGCTGCTCTTCCTCAAAGGGACTCTTCCCTTTCACCCAGAAGCTCACTGTCTCCAGAGCCCTGGTTCCCTCTAGGCTGGACTACTGCAACAGCCTTTTTCTCAATCTGCCTTTCTCTACTCTCCAGCCCCTGCAACTAATCCAGAACAGGACTGTGATACTTATGCTTGACTTCAAGAACAGGGATTGTATCTCTGCAGCCCTGAAATCTCTCCACTGGCTCCCAGTTGCTGCAAGTATCAAGTTCAAGACCCTTTGCATTGTCCACAAGGCTTTCTCGGCCCGGGGCCTGCACTACATCCAACGCTCGCTCCCAAAATATCTTCCTTCTCGAGCCCTTCGCTCAGCTACCTACAACTCTCTAAGAGTAAGACGCTTCTCCAGGCAGAGAGCGGGGGTAGATCTCTCTCCTCTGCAGGTGCCTCCCTCTAGAATAGCCTCTCTGCCCTGCTCAAGCTTTGGCAGACCACCTGAAGTTCTGGAAGCAGCTCAAAACTTTCATCTTCTCCTCTGCTTTCTCTCTCTCCCTCCCCTGCTGGCCTACCTGACCTATCTGTCTGCTGTACAGACTGGTTGCTCGGCTGCTCTCAGAGTCTCACTTTCTTGATCAGTCACCCTTCCACCGCCTCTGGGCCTACCATACCTTGTCCCAGGGCCATCTTAAGCTTTTTTGGGTCCCTGGGCATGGCCATCTTTGGGGCCCCCCTCCACCAAACCAAAGGAATGAAGTGATCAAGAGTATCTGGTGGCACCCCCCAACCCCCACCGTGATCATAACGTATAGGTTGATATGCTGCCTCGCAACATTCAAAATAAGAATGTTTACTCCTTACCCTCTCCATACTTGCTCTAATCAGAATGATAAACCAGGAGCATTTGAAGGCCAACATTAGCAATCTCCGAAGAGGTTACTTTTCTTCTAGTATAGAAACAGGATACTTTTTATCAATAGCATCCAGGAAGGTATGCAGCCTCTTGTATTACTGCGGGACTGTATGTAAAAGGTACATGTAACCCAAAATAGGCAGAGAACTCACATCAGCTGCCTCAGAGAATGCAAACGTGCTCAAGCATGGATAGAGTAGACCAATTGTAAGGAAGGAGAAATCTGCACATAGCATAGCATGGATAGTGAATGCATATTAGAAGCTACCGGGAAGGTGTGTCTATCCAGACAGACCGAGATTAGAAGTGGGACGTGGTTTTCAAATAGTGTTGCCATTAGAGATCAAGGGAACAAGTGCTTGTGGTGTGCAGTATATCAATGCTCACTATTATAGTGCAAGCAACCCTATAGCCAGTGAAACCATGAGTGAGGCTTTTATGAAGATCATAACCTGAGAAGGAAATCACTCTGAAGGGCTGACAATTTTGAAAGGTTTAGGGACTGGCAATTTTGAGAGGTTAGGCAATAAAAGATTAAATGAGATGCCGAGGATCACACATTGCTTAAGGGGTGAAGCTGGGATGTGTGCTAACTATCTCATTTCATAAAACTGTCTTGCAACGTACACAAATCACATTTCCAAATCTGACCATTTTTAAAACTAAAATATTACAGAAGGGTGTTACGCAAAATGGGAATGATTCTAGCTTCGTTTGCTCCATCATCAAGGGAAGTATATAAGTACCAGCATACCAATTGATGTGATTCAACAGATTTAATCTAGGTATGTCTTTTTACTTTTAAGCTTTAAATACTTCCAAAACAATGGATTGTGAAATTGTCATTCATAAACATGCAGAAAAGCTTTTGACTGTTATGCAAAAAACAAAATGTTTTTTGTGTCAAATTAGCAGACCTTAATATGCTTGCATAAGGCCTACAACATATGGTCTGCTCTCTCCTGTCTACTACCCCTTCCACTCAAATGACCTACATAAGAAGACATATCAGGTAATGAGCTAAACGATGCCACCAGCATGCCAGACGAAGGCACAGTAAGGCAAGAGAGATTATATGATTTGGCCAGGATCACTGTATCGTCTGCTGGCAATGCCAGGCTACAAGCATGAACACCTTGGTTCCATAGTCTTGAATTTGGATACTTATTCACTTCTTGGACTAATAGTTTATGCTCTTCTTTGGTGTGCATTGCCTAGGTTTTAGAACGCCCCATCTGTACTAACCAATTTGTAGATCTTCACCATATGAATGACATGTTCGTTTTTATAGCAAACCCTATCTGGTGCAGAACATTGCTGATAATAACACCTCTTATGCTGCAAAACCAAGTACGTATGCAGGCAGGTTTATAAACTTCAGACATAGGAAAGGTTCAGCCAGCCTTGCTGGAATGTGCTCTTCTAATCATTCATATTAACACATTTCTCTGCAATGAGTGCTTAACACACTGAGCTAACTTCTGAACCATTGTGGCACTCAATTTATCAATATGGATTTCAACTTTGGCTATTGCACATGATCCACATAATTCACACAGGAAGGAAAACATGCTACAGAGGTTGTGCCGTATGGAACACACAAACTATGCATTCCACAGTGAACACAGAAAGCATTACATCATTAATTGATCACTGCAGAATGAACAGAGGTTTAGCGCCTCAGCAGCATGTCATGAAATATCATGGCGTGTGCTATTTAAGTCTGGTGAACAATGGTATCTTACTTTAGAACAAGCAGCCTTGAGCCCCCCCCCCCCCAATGTGGGGCCCTGGACAAGTGCCCCTTTTGCCCTCCCACAAAGATGTCTCTGCCTTGTCCTCCTTGCACTACCCAGAGCCGCACTGCCCTCACTGCACTTACTCAGAGCATTGCTGCCTTGTTTTTCCCTCCCTTCTCCCTTGCACTTCCCCCTCCCTTTCCCCTTGCACTTCTCGTTCTCGCACTTGCACGATCTGAATGACACAAGGCCTAGTAAGATCGTTTGTCTTGTCCTCCCTCTATCTTCCATCCCTTGTCTTGTCGCGCCTAGAAACACTTGTGTGCAGGCGCGTTATAAATGACTTATATCATATCATTTGATCACAGATGCCCAGAAAAATATACAATGCCGCAGTAAGAAACGGCTAGACTGGCAGCACCCCAATGGCAGTCTAGCCCGGTCATTCACTTAGCAGGACTGCTTTATCATAAATGCCCATTAAAAAAAAGTCATACCAAACTGAGGAATGACTAGACTGGCTGCACCAAAATGCCTCTCTAGCCACTAATACCACATATCATGCCTGCTTAGCCTGGACATGGACAGTCATTATAATTTGTCGTACAGCCTTCCCCCCCACACATCCCCTCTCCCTACCACCCCAACCTCCAAAATCGGCTCCTTGGCCCAGAATTACCTCCACGTCCCTCTTCCTTGCCCCAGAGCTTAAAGTTGAGGCTCCTTGCTTCATAGGTAAGTACTGGGATGAGGAAGAGTGGGACTAGGAGTAATGAAGATTACAGGTAGCTAAATCAGGCATTACCTCCATGTACCTCTACCTCATCCCAGTACTTGTGTATGAAGCAGAGTGCCTTATACACAAATACTGTCTCATACACACTGAGACGAGAAAGAATAGGGCTAGGAGTAATGAAGATTACCAATAAGTAATCCAGGCATAAAACACAAGTATTGGTGCAACACCATTAAGTTTGTTAAGTTTTCAGCACTCTCTCCCCCCTGCCCCCGAAATGTTGGGCTATGTTGACTCGACTTGGCTGACCTTCAAAGCAGTTGCCAGACAGAACAGGACACAGATTTTAAACGGCACCTGGGTTTCGCTGTTAACAAGAACCCAGCAATTACTAACATAAAGCAATTCACTGTTAGTACCTTCATTCAAATGCCAAACTTTTTAGGCATTTGAAATCGTGATGTGGGTTTAATACTTGCATGCCAGGGGATTGATTGGAACAGTATAAAGGGAACTGGAGACCACTCATTCTCACAGCAGTCCATAAGTGGGTGCTTTCATCCTTAAAGGAGAGAGTTAACTGCTTGTAACATTGAGGCTGCACTAGAATAGTCTCATTAAAATTCATAAAGAAATTAGATGCCCTAAACAAATACGTTTGCCCTCCCCCATCGCCCATGAAGGTGGCGCCCCTCCCAACATTTGAAGGGCTAGCCCCCGAAATGTAGGTTTTGTTGCGCCCTGAACGCAAGCACACACACCATTCACCATATACACACACCCAGCCATCCATACATTTAAGTGTGCACCCTTTCACCATACAGGCACACCCAGGCAGCCACCCATACATTTACGTGTGCACCCTTTCACCATACAGGCACAAACACCCAGGCACCCACCCATACATATAAGTGTGCACCATTTCACCATACACTCACACAGGCAGCCACCTATACATTTAAGTGCGCACCCTTTCACCATACAGACACACCCAGTCAGCCACCCGTACATTAAAGTGTGCACCCTTTCACCATACACTCACACAGGCAGCCACCTATAAATTTAAGTGTGCACCCTTTCAACATACACTCACTCACGCACAGGTCATGGGGTTGAGGGGAGCCCTAACACTTCAAAAAGAAATTGGGCCTCATTGCAACTATGCTGGACTGGAAACAATGGTGCTGGTAAGCTTACCAGCACCGTTGTTTCCGGGCTGGGATATTACAGCTCTGTGGGTGGTGCCGCCGTGCTCGGCAGGTCAGAACTGCCAGGCAGAACGGCACCCACCCGCATAGTTTTCACAGAAGCACTGGCACCCTTATTAATGGTGCCGGTGCTTCTGTGGTCCCCCTACCCATAGAGTCCCATAGGACTTTATGGAAATGGGGACTTAACATTTGCCGGCGCCTGACTTCCCAGACTGCCGGGGTTGTAATCCCCCGGTGTTACTGGGAACCCGGGTGCCGGTAAATCATTACGGGTCCAGCGGCAACCTGCTGGTAGCAATGGCACGGTTGCCACCAAACCCGTAATGAGGCCCATCGTTTCTTTTTGAAGTCACTCTGACTTCATAAAGAAATTATTTCCGTTAAGGACCGAACCATGACGGAAATAATTTCTTTGTGAAGGCAGAGTGACTTCAAAAATAAACTATTTCTTTTTGAAGTCATAGGGCTCTCCACATGCCATGACATGGAGGCTTCCAGCCTAGGGTCTTCCATGCCATGGGGAGGGCGCAGCCCTCAGACTTCAAAAAGAAAGTTTCTTTTTGTAGTCAATCTGCCTTCATAAAGAAATTATTTCTGTTACAGAAATAATTTCTTTATAAATGCAGAGTGAATTCAAAAAGAAAAAAAATATTTTTTTTTTTTGCAAAAAAATATTTTTCTTTTTTTTCTACAAGTGGGGGTCCCTCCCAGGACATGTGCTGGCGGGGCCCCCCCGCACCGCGGGGGCTGCGGGGCCCCTGTTAAGCCAGTGGGTCTTGGGCGCCATATTGAAAAACATGGCTGACCCGATTTTTAGCTACCGTTGTTCACGGTCGGGAAAAATCATGGTAGTTTGATCTAAACCACTGCTACCAGCCATTTAAAGTAGGAATGGGTAACATTTGACTGTTAAATGAGTGTTTTGACTCAGGGGAAGCTAGGCAACCCCTCCAGCACTCTATAGGAAGATAGTGTGTGCTGGGTCAGTACATTTAAAGAGACTAGTAAAGTCAATTTAACTTTACATGCTCTGGGAGACAGTAGTCAGTCCCAGAGAAGGTCTGTAAACTTTGGAAAGTCTAAAAGACATCCCTGTGTTACTGCACTGAAGGTGCTGTGTGACAGACACAAAAAGATGATGCCATTGGAGTTGTTTTAAAACTCAATAACCAAAAAACACAAAAGTGAAACACATTGAAAAGTTCAAAGCCCTAAAATATAGCAAAAGAGCTAAGGTGAGAAATCTCCCTAACATTCGTCCCCCTCCCAGACTAAGGGACAGGAGGATGTAACCCCCGCCAGGATGGATCTCCTGCTGCAAGTCGGTTAAATGGCCTGATGAGTACACCAGCAACCTTTTGTAACCCTTGCTATGAAACTTTCTATCAGTGGTTTTTCTTTGTAAGCTATAGGACCTACAAACCTGTTGTGGTACATCTCTCTTTTTTAAGGTATAGGGGATCTGATATAACAGTCCCTCAGAAGTTGTAACAACCTCTGAACCTACAATAGGCTTTTTCAAGGGGTCCTTGGAAAGGAATCCCTTAGATCTAACGGGGCCTCCATGGTTCCTCACCACCTCTCTCTCAAGAGCAGGTTGGGAATCAGGTAGCTTGGTTGGAGGGGCTGTGGTCAAGCAAGGTACATGCTGCCACTTCCTCTGAGATATGACCTTACCTATTTTTGAAGTTTCCCTCCTAATACTAGGATTTACATTGGAGTCTTCAGTGGAAGCTCCAACAGTCTTAAGGTGTTAAGCCTTAGACCTGTTTTTCCTGGTTTTCCACCAGCTTTGAGAATTACCAGTTCTCACAGGACTAGAGAGGTCTCCAATTTGTCTATCCACCTCTTCCTCAGAAGCAGGGGGGTCAAAGACTTTATAATTGGGTGGGCAATGATGGAGCTTGGTTGGGGCTCCCATTTCCCTACTATACTAGCCTCGGATTTGCCTGGGTTAGAGGTCAACTCACTAACACCAGGGCTTGCAGTGGGGTTCTCTGTAGAGGTTCCCACAGGCTCAGAGTGGTCTCTTATGGTTGCCTCTCTAGCCAATTTGGGTTGGTTCTGTTTTCTGTCACTGGGAGGCCTGGGGATACTGGATACTACTCCTAGAGTTTTTAAATCATTCCCCAACAGTACTCTCCCAGGCGCCTCATGCTGGACACTGACAGGGATCATCACTGTCTTATTATTACACTGAATGAGAGCTGGTAGAATTGGAACCAACTGGACAGGGCCTCCAGAGAATTGTTGTCGGACGTTTGGGTGCCTTAGCAACATCCTCAGGCTTGAAAAAATTTTCATCCACTATTGTTCTGCTGGATCCAGTGTCTCTCCTGGCAGGTGTATCCTGGCCATTGACAAGAACACTGTCCATATAATACCCTCTAGAGTTCTCTGGAATGGAGTTGTACACATCCATATTCTGTTTCTTACCCAGACCCATGGACTCTAAGGATACAGTGGCCTGAAGACCCAAGGGTGCTTCAGTAAATAGTTGAAAGTGGGCACTAGCAATTTGTACTTCTTCCTCTGGGGAGAAGGCTAAGGAGGCAGTGCTGATCCCTGGAGGTTTACCCTTGCATCTGGGATCTCCTTTCACATGGTCAGTTCACCCCCGGACATGGCATTTAACAAATGCCTTCTGGAATAGGGGTTTCTGCTGACCTCCCTCTGGTTGGGCACCAGAGGATTCACTAGCCCTATTTGGTTTCCCATGTGGCTTACCCTGGTAATGTTTGGGGGCCTTTTCTGGTTGGATAGATTTAGATTTATCTGTGTTCTCACCTTTGTGCTGCTTCCCTCCATCCTTTTTGGGAGTTGCCTCAGATTCCTTATGAGTGGCCCTGTTGACTACCCATGAGTCAGCTGATCTAGCTAACTTTTTTGGATCTAATTCCTTAGAGTCAGCCAAGTTCTGTCTCAGCTCAGGAGAGCAGGCATCAAAAATGGTTTCGAACATAAACAGATTTCTCATACCTTCATAAGTGTTAACTCTGTAACCCTTAACACAACCATCTAAGTTTTTCAAACATTCACACACCCAGGTAGCCCAAGGGGTACCATCTTGCTTTTTGAGGGTCCTAAACCTCTTATAATACTGGGAAGGGGTCTTCCCAAACCTAGCTATCAAACCTCGTTTCACACTTTCATACTCCTTTCTGTCTATCTCCCCCAACTCCATTACCACATCGGTTGCAACACCCTAGAGAAAAGCCAATGAATCAGTTGATTCCCGGTAATGTCTTGAATCCCATGGTTATATTCAAAAGCAGCCAACCAATCCAAAATATCAAGCCTAACCTCATACATACTACTGCATCTTTGAGCATGCAAGGCCTCTTAGGACTGGAAGACCTAGAAGACTCTGGGAGAGAACCAGTTTCAAGAGACAATTTTTTCATTTCATGTTTCCTTTCAGTTTGAGCTTGGATTTTTTAACTCAAGTCTCGGTTTTTCTAAAAAGACAAATACAGGACATAGGTTTGGACCTGATGGGGTCCCTGTGGTCAAAGGCTGAGGCCTATGAGCAGGTAGAGGTAAGACAGGGCCTACATTCTGAGAATCTTCTGCCTGATCCAACTCATCCACAATATTAGCGCTGGGCTCTGACATATTATCATCCTCATCAACATTTTCTACATTTGCTGCAGGTGTGGCGGTTTCAGACACACTCCTCAGACTTTGGTATTCTAACAACCTTTCTATCAATTCAACCTTCTTGCCTTTTACAGTGAGATTCTTAGCTTTACACATATCTCTCAATTGATCAACAGTTAAAATCACTAGGGTCTCCTCTCTGTAACTTTCCATATCAGTCATGATAAAACAATTGCTTATCTAGTGTTGCTTAGCCTTGGGAGGATTATTTGAACAAAGGTAAAGTAGCACTCTAAATTAATGTAACAAGTATACTTTATCATCACCGCTGTACACCAGTGTTAGGCAGAATCACCTGCAGTACCATTTGGGAACACTACAGGCAATTAGGACTACAAGTGTAAGCACAATTTCACCTTTGGTACAAGCCTGTACTACACAGTAAAGTGGTAGCGATAGCTGAGCAGCCAGACTTATCTCAAGAGTTTAAGTGAGCAGTAGAACAAGTTACACAATAGACCTTTGGGGGAAGGAGATATGCAAATATTCCCTTTGTTTGTAGAGTCTAGACCTTTCTTCTCTATATTTACTTGGTGGTGCACTTAGCCATTATTGTGGATTTGTGACTGGTTAGTATGTTTTTCTGCAACATATAGCTCTGCTTGCTCCTTGTTTGACCCAAGTCCATATGCACGTGTCTCTAATCTATACTTCATCGGGCAATTATATGGGCTGCTCTGGTATGGGATAGCTCTTTTGCCAAACGTCCTGCAACACCTTCTCATTGTTACATATGTTCATAATTTGATCAAGCAAATGTTTATCTTGACAGTCTATGAACTCACACATGACTGTCAAATTACAAACACCTGAATGGATTTGGCCTTTATTTTACTTCTAGTGACTGTAAAGGGTGGAATTAATTTTAAGATGCTTTTATTAAAATGGTTATGATTTTCTTCTTTCAATTTGGCCCAGGCAAACACTTGTATATTTCCTGTCCACCATGTCTAAGACAGTACAATAATAAGGCATATTTTATGTCGACAGTCCATGTAGGTACATACACCGCCAGCCAATGCTTGAAAATAACCTGTTTGCAACTGAACTTGACAACTGGCTCCTCTGGAAAGAGAATAAATAAACAGGGACTTGGAAAATGTGCCATGTCGGGCAGGCAGGGTATTGCTGTACAGTTTTACTGTTGTGGGCCCTGCCTTTGATGGGCAGAGTAGTGAGTCTGTATGTGAACCTACGTGATTATAATGTGGACTAATGGTTTCACTCTACTTAGTGTTGCAGAGTCAGACAGGCAGTTCTGTTTAATGGAGCAGTTCTCTCATTTTATTATTAGCCTATTTTTTCATTCTTATTCTCTGGTCTAATTTATTTTCTCTGTGCCCTTATGTCTTTGGAAGGAACACAGTGTATGTGCTTCAAGTGGTAGTCAGCACCAAGAACCTTCGGACCTGCCTCTCTGTGAGCCCCATGGTGTTGCTTGCTGGGCAACACGATTCTAATTTTCTTGCCAGCATCTACCCATGCACATACATGGATTCTGCAACTGTGCTCCACGTTTGGGCTCCTTGGTTTGCAGTTTCCTCATCAGAGTCGCATTGGGTCCTGGCAGGGTGTTTGTGAAGTGAAGGCACGGAAAGATAGCCCAGGGGCAACGCGTTTGTCTTGGAGTTGTTTGTCACTCGTGGGCTTGATCAGCCCTTATGAGTACTTCTTTTATGCAGCTATGTCATCAGGCTGCATGGCAGACTTTATCAGGACTTTATGGGGCAGGCCGCAGTCAATATGGTCACAGAAGAACCACAAGGTTGGCCCTGGGCTGTTGTGAGGTGCTCCTCATCGCCAGCATTCAGGAGCCGCCCAACACAAATATGCGCTGTGCAGATCTTGTGCCCATAGAACGTTATTTATTCTTCAAGTAGGAGAGATATTCCAGCCTCAGGCCTATTCATCGCTTCCTTTCCACCCACTGACTCCCCCACTCTTCTTGAACATATAAAGAATATTCCAAAGCTTGAGGAGTGCTGGGGGAAGCAGGATGGAAGGGAATCATGAGGAAAAGAAAGGAGCTGGGGAAGGGTGGAGAGGAAGAGTGGGGGCGTGCGAGGACCCAACATTCTCCAAAAATGTAAGTGCAGCTCGTAAACGACAATCACTTCATTCCTATTGGTTACATTTAGAATTAAGTTACAGCTGCTAGATGATGAGGAACACACGAGAAGCCTCAACTACTAGAACGGTGGAATCACTACAACCTGTAGAAGGAGGGGCATTTAAATATCCCTTAATATTTAGGACATTTAAGTTGTTACACCATCTTTTATTGGTGCTTATATCAACAGCCCCAAACTGAATTAACCTTTCATTTTATATATACAACAGAGGGACATAACAAACACCTGATCCTTCATAGATAGAGATAGAAGATACAAATGCTTTGCCACGTTCGGCTTTCTGTTAAGGTCCAGCTTTGTGTTAAGAGGAAGAAGTCATATCGTATGTTGTTATGCAGCGACATTTATTTATTTTGATTGCTAGGAGGAAAGTACCCTTAAGCAGCATTATGACATTCTTTTCCCTGGTAGTGCATAATCCAGGGGTGGGCATGACCAATGCATTCCTTGAGGGCAACATAGTGGGCACGATTTCATTACATGCACAATGCATATTCATGAGCTACACCTATATGCATTTAAAATATATACTGTCCCAGCGTGTGTCGAGTAGGGGACACAACACTACTTAAGTTATTCTAAATAATAAAAGTGTTTTTTTATTAAGGTTTGGGAGAGGGAAGACTTGATGTTTTATTAATTCCTTTTGCAAAACCCAAAAGGTTTTAAAAATGGAAAAATGCTTTGATTGGCAACATTTAAGACACATCGTGTGTCTCAATTTTAAAGCTACAGCTATGAGGGAAACGTAACTCCATTCTTTTAGGTCTTAATTGATTTTTCTAAGTTTAGAAATTGCTGTGCCCCCACATACGCTCTAACAAGCATTGGCAATACCAATAGTCTGGGCATTTGCATAGGCCTAGGAAAGGCACTGGTCAGGCACTGCCATAGTGGTATTAACTGGCCATTGATGGCAGCAGGTGCACAATGGTGCAGGTATCTGGGAATTTAATAGTTGTGGCATACATATACCTAATACTTATACACAAGTCAAAACTGTTGGCTTTGCCAATGCTTGTTTTTAACAGGCCTTCAGTGAAGGACATGCATGATGCTTATAAATTGAGTGGCTGAAGACAGGCCTGGTAAGACATCTTTATTACGCCAGCAGCGTATTTACAACTACCATTAAGTCATTACCTCCCAGAAGACTGCTTTGAAAAAACCTTTGCAGGCACTTTGGGTTCACAGTCTGATGGTAAGGCTTGATTAACACGAGCTCAAAGAGTTCCCACGAGGAGGTATTTTGGGCAGGAAGAGGCATGAATGATTGGGAATGGCCTTAGTGATTAGCATGGGCATGGGCGGTCAAAGGGTGGGTTCATAACCAAACAGCACCTATCAACTGTGTCTAGCCTCAGATTCCATTCCTCCCTATCTGTACTCTATTACAATAGTTTAGGCATATATGTGTCACAAGTGACACCTAATAGCCCAAACTAAAAAAGATTTCCTCATTCTGAGAAAGGACCTTTAGAAAGTTAAATGCATCCTAAATGTTTAAGACATCCTCTCAGCTGTTTTGCATGCCATGTCATGTGAGGACTTTATTATTATGAACAGAAACGAAATGGACACAAAACCTAATCCAAAATACAACCCAGAAATACAAAAGAAATGCACACCAAAACTAACAGACAGCACCCCCAAAACGATCATAAAAATACAAGTACACAAGAAGTATTCGCTTCTTTAAAAGACATGTCTATGCACTTCAAAATAAATTCTGGCATGTGCATGGAAGATGTGTGAAAAGAAATGGCTCTTCTCTCACCATTATCGTATGAATCTGATTATATGCTATCCGAGCTGTAATAGTAGGAAAGGCGCTGCTTATGCACAGTTATCTAGGATTCCATGTCTACAGAGGACCAAAGCGATGAATACTATTCACAAGTTTAATATATGGAATGAAAGCATTGTGTGCCAAGGTAATT
The DNA here is from genome assembly GCF_040938575.1 of Ambystoma mexicanum. NCBI lineage: Eukaryota > Metazoa > Chordata > Amphibia > Caudata > Ambystomatidae > Ambystoma > Ambystoma mexicanum. The sequence continues at coordinate 654,276,433 of NC_090925.1, forward strand.
TTATTTTATAAGAGGTTTCCAGATCTATGATTCCACCTCACATCAACTATTGCAACAGCCTCTACCTCTGCTTTGACCTCACAAAGTGAGTTATCCAGAACATGTGAGCCAGAATGATGGCAGAAACGACCTCCTCTCCCACCTTACCCCTCCTCTTTATCTACTCCCCCTTAGCCTTCTATAACTAATGTTTATGCATGGCCTCTCAACTACGCTCCCGCCTCTCTTCTTCTTGTTCAACAGTGACTATCCCCTTTCTCCTACGTCTTTCTCTTCCTCCTCACCTCTTACTGAATCTAGCACAGCCCTCTTGTAATCCTGTGAACATTCCACTGCTTCCCCCTGGAACACTCACCCTCTTTTTTCATCCCCCAAAATGTTTACCCACATACTCCCATTAGTGAACTCTCTCTGCAGTATTTCCCATTCTACCTCTGTTTTTCCCCCACTGATTTCAAGCACGCGGCTACTCTCCTATTTAATAAAAAAAAGCCCTCTCTCATCCCTTCCATCCCTGCTCATTAACAACCTATCTCTCTTCTCCCAATTCTCTCTAACATTCTTGAACGTGTGGTCAACTCTCAATTGACTACCTATCTTGACCGCCACAACCGGTCTTCCCCTATTTCAATCTCAATTTCAACCATTGTATTCCACTGCGGCAGTGCTCCCAGGTGACACACATAGCTGTCCTCAGTTGTTAGTCTTCTTGATTGATCACATTTGATAGAGTTAATCATCCCACTCTTCTGACCACTCTTTCCACCTTAGGCTTCTCTGGCTCTTTTTTGCAATGGTTTCAATCATACTTGTCAGACCACTCATTTTCTATTTCAATGCTGATAGGTAATTCCCCACATGTCCTCTTCAACGAGGGGTACCACTGGATTCTGTTCTTGGTTCCCTGCTTTTCTCACTCTACATAATTTCTCTAATCTCTATTGGTGATTATGTTGGCCTTTCTTGCCATATCTATGGCACCAACTTCCAACACTGGATTTCCTTTCTGTCTCTAATTTATTCTCTCTATTCCACTGTTAGTGCTTGTCTTCTCCCTATACAGTCTTGAATCCACTCCCACTTCTTGTACCATAATGCCTCCAAAACTGAAGTTCTCCTTTTCCCTGCAGTGCAAATTCCTGACCTCAATTGCTCTCTGGCTCATTCCTTCCCTTTCTATACTTTTGCCATCCTCCTCTGCCCTCAGTCCTGAGGTCATCATTAATCCTTCACCTTCATTCTCTCTTCACATGTCTTATGTTGCGCGTTCTTGATATTTCCAACCTATAGCGTTCACAAAGCCCACTCCTTTCATTCATTTCATGCCACCAAATTCCTTATTTCTTCTCTTGTTCTTTCGCACCATGATTATTGCTCAGCTCTCTTGATGGCCTTACGGTCCACCAACTCACCCCGGTATGTTCCATCTTTAATTCATCTCTCTTTTACTCTTTCCCAACTCTCCCCTCACACCTCCATCTCCTCTTCTCTTCTTTCCATTTCTTGGCTTCCGATTTGAGCCCGATCGTCTTTTCCACTTTCTTTGCATCGTTTTCACATTTATTCAGGGTCTTGCCTCTTCATATTTATCTTACTTTATCATGATCTATATCCCTGCCAATGAGCTCCAATCACAAAATCAGTTCTTAATTTCTGACCCTCAACCACGCTGTGCTCTTACTACCATGCTTTCTCTTTATTGGTACGTAAACACTATTTCCTTGCCTCCTGCTATAAGACCTTTCTCTTCTTTATTTTGCAGTTGCCTCAAAACTCATCTCTTTACCTCCCTCTCTTAATGTCTCCTGTTTGTCATGATTTTTTTTTATTTTTCATTGCTCGTGGTATTGCACCATTGTTATTACGACTGCAAACCTCTTTGGCAAATGTGCTCTATAAACCGATGTATGCCAATCACATGCATTATTCCTGAATCTGGGGCCACCAGGCACCGGTCTGAGCCGTTGGAGTTGCTGACATAGAGTGCTCGGAAAACAATAAATGTGCCAACTCCCATCACTTTCCTTTCTATGCTTATGTTAGCCCACTCTGGCAGGCTGACACCAGGATGCAGCGAGGTTGCAGACAGGCACAGGGACAAGGCATAATGGGGACAGAGGTGAGGCAGCAAGGGTGCAGTGATAGGTAGGAACAGTGTCATATTGGGTCCTGTAGTGGCAACCCTGGCACAAATGGTGCACGGGTCGGCGGATCAGAGGCAGAGATGTGATGGGTGGCAGGTGATGTGCATGCAGAGGGAGAGGGCATGAAGTACAGAATTCCTGGATAGTGGCGGCAAAAACAAAGATGCAAATAACAAGGGGGCAGGGGGTCCCGGGAGTCCCTCTGCTAGACATAAGTCCTTGTTAAGAGAGCCTTACCCAGAGTCTTTAGCTCACTATCTTTCACAGAGGAGAAATATCCAAAACATATCAGTCTTTATAATGCCCTGGGGCAGTCTAGCACTGAAATGCTAGGCAATTCTCCTCTGAACAAGAGTACCAACAGCAACCCCAGACACGTGTTCTGGTCTGGTTGGACCTCATCATCAGGGTGGAACTGTGCCTCTCTAAGAATAGTGAGCAAGGAGTCCACGTTTGGAGACCCAAAGTTACTTAAAATTGCAAATAACAAGGGGGGGCCTGGGAATCCCTCTGCCAGACATAAGTCCTGGTTACGAGAGCCTTATCCAGAGTCGTTATCTCACTATCTTTCACAGAGGAGAAATATCCAAAACATATCATTTTTTGTCCTGCCCTGGGGCAGTCCAGCATCACTAGGCACTTCTCCTCTGAACAAGATTACCAACAGCAACCCCAGACATGTGTTTCGGTCTGGTTGGACCTCATCAGTGGGGTGGCAGGTATCAGTGGGGGGTTAGAAGCAGTGGTATGGAGGGTGCAACCTCCCCATTAAGTGCAACACAATATGACAACAGACACATTTGGGAATGAGCCCAATTGGTAAATCCAATTCAGTTTATGGGCAGCAAAGAGAGACTAAGTGGGGGGGTTCCTGTTAGTGGCGATCGGCATGCAGGTTGTCAGAGAACAGCAGTTCTCGGGAAACACAAAGATCCAATTGGAAACAAGGGATATTATAAGTCCAACTCTAAAAGCACTCCACTGGCCCCCAGTAAATTGAAGAATTAAGTTCAACACTCTATTCATTATACATTGATTCTACCGTAATCCATGTAAGAATCCAAGGATCATCAGGTCAAGTGAAACTCATAAGAAATATTTTCAAAGACTTTAGCAATGGGGGAAAGCACTCACCACAAGTGGGGTTCTGGACAAAGCACCCAGTTCTTCCGCAGTATAAAGACAATCAACCTAAGGTCATAGAACAGCTACAAGCTTATCTATTCGAACAGTCCTTAGGGAATTCGTTCTCCTGCACCTGGGACTCTGCATAACTACAAATGATCTGGCTGCTACGTGGAACAACCCATGAACTTAGAACAAGGGTCCATAGAGTCCATACTCCTATCCTCCTTCTCTCTCAACATGAGTATGAACGTTTGAGTGTGATTAGGGAAAGGACAGACTGCCAGTCTGCTGTTTTTCTGATATGCAGGTCAGTTGACACAGCTTTTGTTGACACAAATTAATGGCACTTCACCATTCATCCTGTCTCTGAAGCTCTTCCTGAGCTTGGGATGCTCTAGAATTGTAGCTGCTTCTCCGAAAACACATGACTTTGTTGTTGTAAATGCTTTGCACCTCCCCTTCACCCCACCCATTAAACAGTTGCCTGATCTGGAATGTGTCAAGGTCTGTGAATGATGATATAACGACTTATTTTTCTTGAGCCCCATTTACCGCCCATTTGTTGCACCCCCTTAGAATACTCTCTTTTTTAATTCTCTCTTTTTTGGGATACCAATAATGCAGTATTATCACAGAAGGAGCCTTATAAATAAAAAAAAATATAATTTAAATACAACATAAATTTCACTTGCAAAATACAAATGTATGCACCACCATGCGAGGAAGACCAGGTTGTGAGTGCTTCAGTCTCAGCAGTGGACCTCAGCAGAAAACACGTCATTTGCTCAGTGTGCAGTAGCTGTGTGCATTTCCTTATCATATGCACATGTTGCCACAACCATGCCTTCCCTCACTTAGAAGGCTTGCCTGATTCTTCCGTTCTTTTGTCTTTGTGTGTGGTTGGTCATAGTTGTACAACCAATGCATATTAAGTGTACCAGACTATCAGCCTTTTTAGCCCTCCATTCTGAGTTGTCCTCATACATGCACGCACTTCCTCTCTTTGCTCAGCAGGATGTTTGTTTGGCACCATTTAATGTTGGTGCTCTCAGTACTTATTAACATTGGTCATAGACATGTTCACCTTTGGCACAATGGCAAAATCAATCTTTAAATAATCTTCTCATTGGGTCTCTTAATTAAGTATCTGCTTCCATGAGGAGCTGTTCTTTACGTTCAATGTGGTCTATACATAATTGTGTATGAACAGCTTTTTGGATGAATTTGCTAGTATGACATTTCAGTATGTTTTTTGAAGGTCTCCTTTGTCTTTAGAGTTTCAGAGGATATTAAAGGTACTCAGCGGGGAGCAGAACTGAAAGTGAAGAGTATGCATGTAATCATACCTGACCCGAGAGTGCTCTTTGTGGACCTGTCATCCTCCCTTGTGCCTACACGCAGACGCACACCTCATCAAGATACAAACACATCACCCCGGCTCTAATTGACCTTCACTGGCACTCAGTGCATTCACAAATCACCTTCAAGTCTTGCTGCATCATCAAGTCAGCTAGCTGCCTTGCAGAGAAACTCAGCATCTCTGGCGGACAGCGCACCACAAGAAGACAGGACAGGTGCAGACTTGAAATCCACTACTGCAAAAAGGAAAGGCAACTTTTCTGTTATCACAGTGATTCCACAGGCTAGGCCAGACAATAGGAAGACATAGCACCGCACTAGGCACAAACCACATGCTCACACTGTATATCGCAAATTGAATAGGCCACACAATAACAGACCACACACAGGCTCACAAATCCATACTTTTATATGAATAATTTTAGATCTATTAACAAGGTGATAAGCATTTTCATTTGCTTTGGTCATAGATAAAAATGAAGCCCATTCAAAAATCAACCAGCAACACATAAATTCAACCATGCATCGTGTTACAGAAAAGGAAAACAGAACATGCAATTCTACACTGACTATTTTCTTTGGGTTCTAGACACACTAATTAGCATTCATTGATAATGTGCGTAACATGGGATGGCATCCTTAGTTGCTTCCCCCATGTTTATTTTTAATAGATTGGAGATGGAATTAGGAGACACTGTTAAGCACTTTAGATGTTTTATGAAAGCAAATGCATTTTAGATACAGCCTGAACTCCCAATTACCCCTTGCACTCATGCTTAGATCTAGTTAATATGAGAATAGAGATAATGGACAATCTTGCACAGCATAACAAATGCCCATAACCAATTTTAGTTTAGGCAATTTCCTTCATGCCTGTGTACCTTAGAGATAGAGGGAGTTATGCATTCTGGACCAATGTGACCTTGTCAAATCATCACTTGCAAAGATACCAGTTACTTTGGTCCCTATCAATACTCACTTGAGACTCTTGTAACACCAGCCCTTCTGGCCTGCCTGCAGTGTCAGCACCACTCAACAGTAGCCCCCAACATTCAGCTCCAGACACTTCGGGACACTGCAGCTTGGAACACTATTGTTTTGCCAGCTACCCATATATAGCCATCACTCACACCAGGTTTCAAGGCCCCAATGAAATTTGTAAAAATGCCTTTATTATCAGACAGCACAGCCACAAACGTCTCTCTCGACCAGAGCTTCAAACAGCACTGAGACAACGATTCCTGATCCTGAGCGAGCCACTGGCTAGGCCAACCTGCAGCCGTTTGTCCAGCCTCATACCTGCAGCTAACTCCCACCTTGAACTCTGTCACAGAAGATTCAAAGTGCCCTGAATCTGACTTGACCCTGTCGAGCACCAAGAACATCTATAGCACAAGGTACATTGTGGTTCTGTCCTCTTGGTGCTTCGCAGAAGGCCCCTAGAGAGATGTTAAGACCCATTTCACCATTTGTGCTAAAACTAAGAAACCTTAACAAACTGTTTGGGTTATTAACCATACCGCCTTACCTCCCATCAGTATCCAGAGTGCATCCCGTTTCCTTCTTTGAAATTGTCTGTCCTTTGCATTCCTGTACAGGGTGGGTTGTAATTTGTAGTGCTGTTAGATTGTCTGTTGTAATTAATAAAGTAGATATTTTTAATACGACTTTCACTAAACACTCCTTTTATCATTGGGTAATATTTGTATTTTCGCGGTCTTGCAACTAACCAACTATCCAGGACCTTTCAAAGATAAGCCTGAAGTGCCTTCCACATTACCAAAATTGGGCAAGGAGGTTTATAATGTGCTGGTTATTCCAGTCTGTTCGGATTCCTTCTGCTTTATTATAGGTGTAGGGCTGATAAATGGTTACAGACCGATATTCACCACTGGACCACTGGTAGCCCGATGTTGAATCATCACAGCCCCATTTTAAAATCTCAATCAGCCGACGCCTAGTCACAGACACCATCACAGGCTAAAACTGCCACATGTCATGCAGCAAAAGCCACAGGCAGAAGACCATAGGCAAACGCCAAGTCCAAAAGTCCCACCTGCCAGCTGACAGCACACTACATCATTTTCTCCCCAATCCAGCCCGACACATATGGATTCTGAACCTTCTTACGCACCTACCTGTCAATGTCACTTCCTTCACTCCAGCCCCTTGTGTCACTACCAACTTTAACAAGTGACAGAGTTTTCGAGAAACTTCTAACCCCTACTGCAAGATCTTGTGTAATTTTCCAGCTCAGTCCTCTGGTCTTTTTCAAGCTTCACCCCTGCTGACCATTTATTCCTGCACTCAGAAGAAAATGAACCATCCCATCCTCTCATCCTGCACCTCTGACTGAACAATGACCATGTTTTCTTTTTCCAAGACCTGACATCTTGTTACACCATGCATTTCGCCTTGTGAAACAGGCAGTTCACCCTTTAATTTCTGCTGAATCTAACCCTCTCAAGCAAAGCTGTTTTGTCCACGCACATGCTGTAATGTTAATATGTTAAGGCCTCCAGCCCCCAAATCTAATCCCCTTTGTTTACCCTCAATGCTACACATTAGTACTAATATACCAAATCAAAAACAGCACATGCTGCAATGCTAGCCTCTGTTGCAACTGGTGGCACACCATTTATCATCTGGTGAAACTAGTGGAACACCATCTCTGCTGAAATTAGTGACACACCATCTCCCTACACTGCCCCAAGACTTTGTAATCTCTTCCCCATCAGCATCAGACTTGCCCCACCCCCCCCCCTCCTAAGATTCAGAACAGAACTCAAGACCCACGTCTTAAAGGAATCTCTCCTCCTCAACACCTAGGCCATCATATATATCACAACTGACTCGCTATATGCCGCCTGTCCCTCTCCTTCCCGCCACCTGGTACATCTGTATCCCTCCTCTGTGCCTGTAAAGCGCTGCATTATGTATTTGTATTGTTGTATACCTCGGTAAAGCACTATTTTGCTTCTCTAAGTTAGGTCAGCGCTAAATAAATACAATAATAATAATAATAATAATAATAATAATAATAATAATAATAATAATAATAATAATAATAAAGATATGGGAGCAGGGTAGTCCTGAAGTGCATAACTGGGGTTGTGAATCTCTGGCAATGGAACTAAATAGAGAATGGTGAAGTAATGGAGATTGACAGGTAGAGGAAGAAGGGAAGGAGAGAAAAAAGGAAGAAGGTGCAGCTCTGGTAGTGGAAAAGTAGGGTTGTTCAGTCCATACCTGATGTACATTTGACTAGATGTGTGGCAACCATGACCAAAAGATTAGGTGTTCTGCATGCCAATCTAGAGGTAAATGAACAGAACAGTGTGGGGATCAGCAACAGAAGAGCATGGCATGGAGTATGTGAGGCAGTGAGCCCTGCGCAGCCCGGCGTGCAGTCGAGCGTGGTGCGTGGGGCTCCATGCAGAGTATGAGGGGTGCACAAAGGTCTGTATGCACAGCTGGAATTGCTATGCGTGGGGGGCGTGTCTTGGGCGTTCCATCCTCAACTTGCGCACAGGGTTACTTTGCAGGAACACTTCCATGAAAACGCAGAGCGCACAGAAAATCCAATGCACGCAGTGATGCTCAAAGTCGTTTTGGGCGCAGGCTTTGAGGATTCAATGCGCAGTTTTCCATGAATCACACGAATCAGGCCCTTAATACAGTAATGTATGCATATTATTTCATCATGTTACTGTGTAACCTTGATGTTGCTCCACTGCACGGTTTGTCCTGCATATAACGAGTCACGTGCATTAATACATACACACAGGCCTGCATGCATACATCTACCCATACATACACATATCAATTCATGCATACGTGGATACATGATTTTTATATGAAATGTTTTTGTGGAAATTGGGACTGGAATAGTACGGATACATCAGACCACATTTCTTTTGCATTGGGAAGGCGTTCGCTGATCATTATGGGCAGAGTAGGAGTGCACCCGACATAACTGCCAGGAGACTGTCAGGGACCCCGATTCAATGATAGTGTGGGCTGTTGGCCATTGAAAAGGATGTGTGTGCATCTTTCATGTACGAATTTACTGCCGCAAATCAATAACGCATTAGGCTTTATTGGTGAAGTGCGAGAGATGTGGCATTCATGCAGTAAGGCGGCATGCAAAGTCAAACATTTGCAGAGGCTCAGAAGAGGCAGGTGCACCTCAGCAGGCATTACAATGAAAGCCCGGCATACGTCTTGACATCTCTTTTGGCTTCTGTGAAAATGTGTGTTTGTGGATAGGATATCAAGCCACTTGTGCAAACAGACAATGTTTACAATGTACGCACATTAGATTCATCGTGTTCCTTGACCTTTTATTTGTTTGAGATAAAAGCAGAATTACAATGTCCAGATATAGTTGTCTTGGCTTCCAAAGCTCCTAATATGTTCCTTTGAATGATGCAATCGGCATCTGTTCGGCATGGAGAGAAGTAGCTTCATCTGAGACCCGCTGAACTGATCACAGGTTCGCCATGCCTGTGAGTGCATGCATGCTCAGTTTCAAGGAATGCTGATTCAAAGAAACAATAAGCAACAGGCATGTTAAACATGAGGGAAATTGACGGCCAACCTTTAAGAACAGTTGCAGAGACCAACACAGAGTATTATTTTACGTCACCCTATTGCGCCAACCTAAACTTGTCCTCGATGCCCGAACATATTGCAACTCTAAATGAGGTATATGTATCACTCTCCGAAGACTCTTGCTATAGAACATTCTCCCTAAGTCAATAACCCCAGAAGTCAACTATCTTCAGTGGTCTTATTGTATTTCAATCATCGGTGCAACAGAGATAGCATCACATTAACAGTGCTCCCAGAGGCGTCACACGATTCTTGGCTGGCTACGAAAATGGGCCGTTGCATGCAATGATAAACAATATGTAGTGAACATGTCAGGCTTCAACATTTTTGTGCATTTTAACACCATGCGAAGATGCTCCAACTATTGAAAGATTATAAGTAGTTCCACTGTTTAATTCATAGGTGTCGACATCAACACTATAGGAGGGGTTACTCCTAAGTGACCCCAATTGAGCTCCATTACCACCTCACCTTCAAAGTGAATTTAAAATAAACCTTGTTCATCTCCTTTCTTCCCCTCTTTGCTCCCACTGCGACTCCTATATAAACAAGCATTGGCAAACCCAATAGGTTTGGCTTTTGGGTATTCACTATTTTTTTGCATTGTACACGTGTTTTAACTCTTTTTTTGTATTTTATGGAAACGGGTGCAACATAGTGAGAGTTCATGTCCATCTTATAGCAGTACCTGGCCAATGCCTAAGACATATGCACAAGCTCAAGAAATTGTCTTTCTCATTGCATGTTTTTAACAGGACTTCAGTGAAGGACACACATAATGCCGATACATAGAGTGGCAGAAGACAGACCTGGTTAAGACATGTTTATCACACCTACAGACTAACTCTCAGAAGCTTGCTTTCAACAAATATTGGCAGGCATTTTCAGCGTACAGTTTAATGGAAATGCTTGATTAATATGAGCAAGGGTTGGTTTCCCAACTATTGCTTCATACATGTACCTCCAGGTGCTGGTGGTGCCCCAATCAAAATGTCCCTTTGATTGCGTTCTGGTTTCTGTAATCTGGCCTCCAGTGGACCCTACATACCCTCCTTCATCCACATTCAGCACATGTTGCAGGTGCTTCTGAGAAGACTTCTTATTAGCAGCATATTATGATTTCTTTATTTTTTGTTTATTTTTATTGTTGTTTGTAATCAAACAAATTGGTTTTTACAACTTTACAAGTTTTACAAAAAGTATCCTCTTAGTCTCTTTAAACTGTCAGGGCCCCATTACGAATCAGGCGTTAAGGGGTTAACGGCGCCGTAAACGGCGCCGACCCTTAACGCCTGATTCCGAGGTCCCTTTGCGCCATGGTGAGTTTAACGCCTGCTTTTTGCAGGCGTTAAAATCCATGGCGCTAAGGGACCATGGTACTAATTACGCCACCGTAATTTACGGTGGTGTAATTAGCACCTTCCCCACTCCCATTATGCCCTATGGGGCAAAAATGGGAATGGGGAAGGGTAAAATGGGAAATGGGGATTTACCGCCCCACTCACCTTGGAATGGGGCGGTAAATCCGCCATCCACCATGGTATAAACATAGTTTACACCATGGTGGTAAGGGTACGATCCAGGCGGTAACTTACGGCCTGGGTCGTAATGAGGCCCTCAGTCTCTGTGGCAACTGTATTTGTGGTGGGAAAGTCATAATGCGTCTATTCAAGTTGCATTACTCTGGGCCTCGTATCGCAGATATTGACAGCTCTTGTAGGATTGTTGTGACATGCTGCAAGATCTTAAAAGTTGCTAGTTGCCACAATACTTTGTCCCCACTGATCATTCTGAACCACAGGGTTTCTTCATCTACCAAAAGAGGGTTTGTGTAAAAGGACTTGATGTGTTGCAACCTCACCCACTTGGTGCCAGGAGATGACAACAGAAGGTGGCGAATGGTCTCTATTTCGTTAGTGTCCTTGCATATTCTGCAGGTATGCATTGTTGATTGGGCTCTAATTGCTTGGATCTTGTTAGTGTCCAGAAGATTGAGCCTTGTTCTTAATATATAATTACGAGCAGGTTTGCTAGGAAATGTCTTAATGTATCCTTGCAGATCATTCAGCTTCTTCCAAGTAGGAGGCAAATGAGACGTAAGTTTGTAGCCGCCCGCCACTGTTAGTGTCTCAATCCAGTACAGTTCTTTTAGTTTTTTTAGGACTTTGGTAGGGTTATTAATTAGTTCTACTTTTCAACTCACTATTGATTCTAGGAGTGCCAAGTTGTCACTTCTCCAGGTTTTTAACATTTCACAGTTAGAGTCTCTCATAACTCTATTTATCAAGGTGTAGAGATATGTACCATCTATCATCACACATTTCTTGTTAAGCATCAAGGAGTTGCAGTTTACAGTGCCTTTCATGGAGAGTAAACTGAGTTCACTTCTTATTAAAGCAGCCGGGGTAGATTTTGGCAAGCCCAGCACTGTTCCCCAGTAGATTGCTTCTAGTTTCACCCATATTGATTTTGGTATAGCGGGCACGGCCTCAGCTCCGTAGGTGATGGTGGGGATAACTTTTAGTTTGTAGAAATTTAGGGCCGGGATAGAGGACAATTTTCCAAATTTTCTATTTATGCCCTTGCCCTGTATCGCCAATTTGCGGATTTTCAAAAGAAGGTTGTCCTGCATTGCTTTATTTTTTTTCATGCTGTCAAGAATTATACCAAGGTATTTGAAGTTCTTTACTTTGTCTATATTTCTTTAGTGAAGAGACCAGGCTATCTTTTCCGCCATCTTGAGTGCTTTTTCAAAAATCCTGATTTTCGTCTTCTCAATGTTGATGGTGAGATTATTTGCCACTGTATAGTTAAGCAAGTTGTCGAGTTGATGTTGGAGCCCAATCGGATTCTGATCGAATAAGATTAGGTCATCTGCATATAGGAGTCTGCTGATTTTTGTTTGGGCTAGGTCTGGAGGAAACGATCTAACAGAATCCTCTGTTTCCTTGTAGTCTCCGATGTAGGTGAGGAACAAAGCTGGGGCGAAGGGGCACCCCTGCTTGACTCCCCGCGACGTTGGTATGGCAGCTGACAGAAATCCTAGTTGACTTAATCAGACTTTTATGGTGGTATTTGTATGAAGGGCTTTTATGGGCTTGTATATTTTTTGCGGGCATTCCCAACGTAGGAGCTTCTCCCAAAGGCGGTCCCTATCAACTCGATCAAATGCCTGGGATAAGTCTATGAACGCAGTAAACAGCCTTGGTCCACCTTCCATAACTTTGTTCTTCAAGATAGTTAACAGCAGGATATTTATCGATGTGCCTGTGTTCTTTTTGAATCCTGACTGGAACTCATTGTTGCATGCAGCTTTCGCGGGCCAGCTCTGAAATTCCTTTAAGAGTAAGGAACCAAAAATCTTCCCGATTGAATCCAATAACGCATTGCCCGATGGTTGGTCAGTTCATTATAGGACCTTTTTTTGTAGATAGGAACTACGATGGTAGAGGTCCATGAAGGCGGGACCGATTGTGAATCTGCACATCTTGTAAAAGCTTCTGTCATGAATTTTGCCCATTCTTCAGGGTGGGTCTTTAGGTCCAGGTTTGTGATGCCATCTGGGACAGGCGCTCTTGAGTTTTCAACTTTTTTAGTAGATTGGCAATTTCGGTTTGTTTGTCAAATTTGATCCATTCAGAAGTATGAAGTTGTGCTCTTTGTCGCTTTTGGTTTAAGGGCTTCGGCAGAACAGAATCTATGGGTGTTTCGCTCCCCACTGTTCTTGGAACATTCAGTTTGAATGTAGCCAGAGATTGAAAAAGGTTTGTGAAGTAACTGACCCAAGTAGCTTCGCCAATTCTGTTCAAGATTTTATCTTTGGTTTCTGAAGCCGTGCCTCTCAAGAGACCAGAATTCCCTGGAGTTATTACTTCAGATGGCTTTGAGGATGGCTTCTGCATCTTGTTGGTACAATTTCCAGTGGTATGCTTTGGCTCAGGATCAATAGGATTTGGTTGCCTCTGTGATGACCTTGCTTGCCTGGTAGAGATACATTTTGGCTGCTGTTCTTTTAATTCTCCACAGCTCTCATTGCTTGAGGACTATGGTTTTGTTGTATGTGTGTTTTTTCATTGGGCTTGTCAGAAGTTTTCTTTTGTCCTGTCTCTGATAAGCTGTCAACAAGGGGCCATGGTGTACCATTTTGCCGCAGTCAGGTGCATCTTCCATCATATATCTACTAGTCAACTCGTTGATACTTTTTTCTGAGAGTTTTAGCCTATTCCCTTGGCTATTTAATTTCAACATGTGTTTCATCCTTTGGGTAGACGGGGAAGCGTTCCGCCAAGTTGTCGTCAAAAGATTATGGTCGCTGGCTTTGGTTTGAATGACTTCAAAGGATGCAGTCATCTGTAGAAGTAGTGTTGAGATGAAAATATAGTCAATAGTAGAATGCTGTTGATCGTTGGTCCAAGTTGGAAGACGACCTTCAGTTTTGAAGATAGAGTCTAAGTTATGTAAGTTTCTTGATTTCATCAGGTTGTGCCATAGTTTTCCTCTCAGCTCTGCTGGGCATGCTTAAGAGTTTGGATAAGGTGTGCTTCACATGGCTTTAAGGTCTTCGCATACCAAAATGTGATTAATTTGGTGAACCGCCAATATCCCGTCAATTGCGTTCTCAATGGTGTCCAGAACCTGAGTAGACGTTAATGTAGCTGGATTCCAGTATACGTTGAGGATCACAGTCTTAATCTGCTGATTGAGATTAGACGAGCCCAACTTGTGGGTCCAGATCAATGAGACTGCAAGTAAGGTGTGATTTGACACTAATATTTCTTTCACTGCAAGACCCTGGCAACTCTTACAAGTAGTCAGCAGGCCGGAAGAATGGCGGCCCATGTTTCCCTTTTTAGCTGGAGCCAAGATTGTTTCATATCCGTCCAGGATTGGAGTTTTTGTTAGCCATGTTTCCTGGAAACACAGGATGTCGTAGGCGGCTAAGTTGACATCTCGCTTAACCGTCAGATGAAGGAATCCTCTTGTGTTCCAGCAACCAAGCCTTAAATCAGTAGTGATATAGTCGTGTTGTAGATCCTAGTGACCCGATGGTCCCACGAACTTGGGTTGCTATTTAGCGCGATGAAGCATTAATGCTTTCAGGACCCAGGACCAGAAGCCTTGATCGTTAGGTCTGGTTTCATTAGGGACCACAGGTGAGATTTCTATGTATGTCTTGAGTGATAGTTTGTTGTGTTTCTGTATGGTCCTTTTGTTTTGCCATTAGTCGGGAGGATTCTGCCTTTTTTGTTTGCAAACGAGAGGGATTTTGTTCAACTCTTGTAACAGCTGTCGGGTAGGTTTTCGGGTCAGCACATGATACATGTTTTGATAGTCGGAGCTTCGCGTGAGTGTGTTTAAAGTGAGCACCCACATCCTCGTTAACTTCAGTGTAAGGTGCCAGGCGATGGTTGTGTCTCTTGACATTTCTGTGGAGTTTGTTAATTGTCGTTCATTTGGGTAGACTTTTACTGGGTGATGTCTTCCTTAGAGGTCTCTCCAATAACAGGTTGTGATCTTTGCATTCCGTTATATGATACCCCAGTCTTAGGATTTCATCTTTCTCCCACCTTAAAAGATCTTTAAGTGTTTTTGAGGAGATATACAGGTGACTTGTTGCGTTGCCATGACTGTGACTTGAGTCCACTATTTTTAAGTCTTCAGTATTGATTTGTTGTAACTTTGGAATATAGTGGAGCAGTTTCAATACCGATCTTCTATTCATAGTCACATAATCGTGATTCTCTGGAATTTGTTCTCATTTCAAGATCCATCTGGAGGGGGTTTTATCCACGATCTATATTGAGTATCATAGATTGCTTCTTTGTGGCTCGCAGAGTCTTTCCTGGATGAAGGTGATTTGAAGGCTGATGTTGAGTCAGAGCTTTTTCTTCGGGTTTCTTGTTTATTTAACTGTAGCTGTTGGTTAGGAGTCTTATATTTCCGGATGTTCTGTGTATCCGTTTGTTTATATGACTCCTTAAGTCATTCATGAGGGGGTGTTTGATCCCTGGATCATTTCCTTGGTCAGTTTGTTTCTTCGTTCTTCCAAAGGTAGGTTGCACTATTTGTAGTAGGGTGAAAAGTAAACTCCTCCTTTCAAAATGAGTAGCAAGGAAGACAGACCAACAGAGAGGGTGCTGCAGGACTGCCACTCACCACCACTCCGTGTCGGCTCCGCGGTAGGCTGCAGTCTTTGTAGTAGGGTGAAAAGTAAGCCTCCTTTCAAAATGAGTAGCAAGGAAGACAGACCAACAGAGAGGGTGCTGCAGGTCTGCCACTCACAGCCACTCTGCCTGATATTAATTAACAGTCAAGGCTGCATGAAACACAAAACACCAGCCAGGAAAGTAGCCATAGATGCCGTGCCCTACAGGGTGAGCACACATTGCTGGTGCAACACAATAAGGGAAGGAAAACATGTCTATGATCAATCCACATCTGCTGTGAAATTCCATATTCTCAACCTGTCTGTGCAAACCTGTAAGACCAGAAACCTATGGAACCTGAGTCAGAATTTACAAGGACATCTGGGAAATGTATATGTGAAATTAAGGGCAGGTGTTCATCTGTATACATTGCTTTGCTTCTCAGCACTACAAAACCATGGCCAATTAAAATTTCTTGGTATATGTAACAGGGGAGGGGGTAACATGCCACCAAAACAGCATTTTGCTGCCATATCAATAATTTGTATAGAAATATTTTAATTCTCTTCAGTGTAGTTTGCACTGATGCTGCAGCATGTGCTATGCAGTATCTTGTGTGTTTGGGAGTCTTGCACTGCTGCTGCTGCTGCTGCATGTGCTCTCCAGCATCTTGTTGAGTGTGAGGATAACTTGCACTGCTGCTGCTGCATGTGCTATACAGTATCGTGTTCAGTGTAGTGTATAAATAAAGAACTACACTACACAAATTGAATATCCAGTTGTCAATTAATATGCAGAACCATGTGTATTATTGCATGAACAGATAACAAGAAAGGTATGGCCCTCCCACCATCTGCCACCTTCCTCTATGTGCCATAAGCATGCATCCATGACTCTGATGCTGGGGATGGGTGGTGGAAGTGGGCCGTGGAGGTCATAGGGGCTGAATAAGGGACAGAGGTAGGGGGTGTGTTCAGGTGTCTCCTCAATTGTGTGCCAGGCCTCCTGCCTGGCATCATCTGTTGAAGCACCAATGTATATGGGAGGTTGGTGGGGGGGTGGCCTTCATGTTGGCGTGTGGTGCTGTGTGTCTGGGGCTGCTGGCGGTGCCTCCGTTGGGGCAGCAGGGGTACCTGCATGGGCTGCTGGCTGTGCCTGTGTCGGGGCAGCAGGTGTAGCTGCAGGGGCTGCTGGCTGTGCCTGTGTCAGGCAGCAGGTGTAGCTGTAGGGGCAGCTGGCATGCCCACTGGCCCTGTGGCTTGCATGGCTGGTGCTTTAGTTGCCTTTGCAGAGGGTTTCCTTGGCATGGCTCTCTGCCTCTGAGTGGGTGCCCGTGAGGTGCTTCGTTCTCCCTGGTCGCTGTCAGAAGATGTGCCTCTGGGGAGAGATGGGCATGCCATTAGCCACCTCTGTGCCATCGTATGGCCTTTTCGAAATGCAGCACAAACAGCATGTGTCATGATGCTGGTGCATGGTGTTTAAAGGTCACGCATTGACATGTTTCATTGTGCATGTCCACAAGTATTTCCAGTTGCCACCAGTGAGATGGTTGTTGGCTAGATGTACCAGTGGGACCGGGGTTCACACTACAAGCTCAGCGTTCAAAGCACCCAGGGTTCAACAAACCCTTCCCCAGTATACAGGTGGATGACTCAGCCAAGGACAAGTTAGAACTGTTGTTTATTATACAAACAGACAGGGATCATACAGGACATTAAGAATCTCCCAAAATTACAGCTCCTGAGCCCATGCAGGGCACATTTGTTCAGTTACTGCATCACAACATGGGGCTCTTCCCCAAAAAACTGCAAGGGCACATGATTGGGTAGTTTCGAGGTGGTAGTGCCTATAGACGGCACATATAGAGGTTAGGTGAATAGCCCTCACATGTCAGGTGGCTTTTCTTGAGCCTTCCCCTGAAATTATCTATTACATTTTTGTAGGTTTTCAGGCTTACCATTGACTCATACACTTTGCCATCCATCAATGACCTAGCTCTGTTCTCAGTGCTCTGTGTAACTCCTCAAGATGATGAGAAAGACTATGTGTCCCCATTGTTGCTACTGGTAAAGCCACTTTGCCTTAGAGATTGTCTGCAGGGTTGCAACGTTGTTAAAGAATCCATGTTTCACTTTGTGCTTGCTTCACTGGGAACTCCACATCTTTCCACCGTTGGTGAATAACCCTTTTCTGGCTCGGCCACACCTCGTGATGGAAGGCTGCAAAATTGAGCTCTCTGGTCTGTCATTTGTGAGGGTATATGCTAGTATTTTGCAGGTGGCTTCTTGTCTCCGAGGCCCAGGCATGCTCGACTCCTCGCTGACCTTGGCTGCGAGCCTTGGTCTGATGTTTCGTGCAGCCTGATTCTGCTTTTCTTTGCATCTCATCCTGAGGCCTGTGGCCTCATGTAACCTAACTACAGTTATACTGTGATTTCTATATGTTTATATTGTGCTATGTTTCTTATAGGTTAGTAGTGATTGGCTCTTCCTGGCTCCTTATATGGTACTGTAGCTCCATATGGTTAGTTGCAATAAGCGTCTACAAGCTTGCTCTGCAACTCTTGCTTTCTTGCATTTCTGCATTTGACTAATGAAAGAAAATAATAAAGGCTTTCAATAGTTTGTATATATATCTGTCCTCTGTCTACCGGACTTTGTAAGCATGTTCTTTGTGTGTGCACCTGTGTGTCCATGTAATTTCATGCATGGGTGTGAGTTTGCTTCATTGCTAACGTTGCTATGTCATGGTGTCACTAATGACAGCACAACAGATTTTCATTATTAGTCAATATGATCAGTGAGGCATTTGGAATCATGATCAGTGTAGTGGCACCTGTATCCATAAAGATGTTGCCTGGATAAGGTTTGAATGATTGTCTGAGAGAATATCTGTTTGCATATGTAGATGTCACTGGTCCTCATGGGGACTGTCCAAACAGTGAGTTGCATCTTCCATCCTTGACTCTTCAGGATGTCATGCTCATGGGGAGAGGAGGGGTATTCCAGGGACTCTCTCTTCCATTCCCCTCTGGTTGACTTGGTGACCAAACCACCATACTTAGTCACCGTTGCTGTTGGTAGCCATATCTTTGTTACTCCGCCAAGATGTCCGTAGTAATTTGCTTGGTCATCGAAACTCCATGTCATGTAACTGCAATCCCCTTGTGCCCAGTAATTGTTGTTGTCAAAGGGATCATCAAATATTATCATCTCCGGCGGGAACAGTGGGCACTCCTTTATCTTTGTCCTTAAGTTAATTCTCTCTTCTCCTATCTTGTACTTGTTCTCTTCAACATTTATATCTACTAACACTTTAATCCCTATTGTTTTCTAAGTCATTTTTCAACATTGTGTAATGCAGATCTTAATCACACACAGTCCTACCAGTATTAGGATTAGAGCTCCTAGTAGCACTTTCAGTCCATCTTCCAGCCACATTGGCATCCATAAAAATATATATGACAGCCAGCTCTGATCTTTTCCTGTTCCTTTGGCTTCCTCCTCCATTTTGGCGTGCATTTTCGACAATCTGGTTACTGCTTGTTTATGTTTATGTACTTATAACATCCCAAAAGCCTTCATGCATTAGGGCGCATGGAACAAAAAGACAGCCTAAAGACTAACAAGTAATCACTGCAGGTACTGATCAAAGACATTTGCTAGGATGATGTAAACTCATTTGAACAAATTAGTTTTATGTAGTTTCCTAAAAGACAGGTAGTTGTTTTCCAGCCGAAGGGTCAAGCGCTTCTGTCAGTGTGTCATTTTCTTCGTCATTTATGAGCACAAACATGCAACAGGAACTCCCGATCTTGGCGCAAACTCCTCCTTCCATTCTAAAACATATCTGTTCTGGAAGGCCATCAACCTTACTGCTCGGAGCTCTTCTTTATCGCGTTGAATCGATTTACAGTTGAGTTTATTTTCTGCATCAGCCTATATTTTGTTATCTGCAGCCATTTTGCATTTGTCTATGTCTGTACAGCTGGAACAACATCTCTGTCCTACTGTACAGCCGGTACATAGGTGGTACATCGTCCGGTGATGCTTCTTATGCTGATGAGAAATAGATATATTTTCACTATACCCATTATATTGTCCATTTTAGGGATGTTGTCTATATTGATGTCCTTCTGTGGCAGTACTAGTGATGGCATGATGATGTGCACCAATGAACATACCCCTCCCCAGTTCGGTGGCAGCTTCTCATGCGCCTTGGATCTGCATGCCCAATAATGATCCATTAATACTGCCTGTCCAACCTTCATTGCTGGATGCTTTTCTGTGTACCTGCACTCCTTGATTTCTCCAACCTTTACTGCACCATCATTCTGGAGAAAAAAAATGCTGGTTTCTCCATCTGTATTATGGACATTGGTCCAGCTTCATCATCCACCCAGGTCAGTAACTTTGTGCTTGCATCCCATTCTTTCAGGCATTTGTCATTTTCTTCCATCCGTCAGCTGTGTACACTTGACCATACACAAGCATTTGTGTTCTTTCCCAAAATCCTGGCTCTCCTACTATTTACTTGTGTCCCTTTTCTAGCATGGTAATCTTTTCAGTGCTATTGTTTTTGTCTCTCCGTTCTGTGTGCCTTCGTTTATGTATTGTATAGCCAGGTCTAATTGCCAATAATTGTTCATCATGTCAAGTGTTTTATATAGCTATCTTCGTATGGGAATGTTGCCTTGGACATCCATCTCAATGTTGCTGTCCTCCCTTGGAATCTTCCTTGGATTGTAAACATGTATAGGTATATAAGGCATTGTGCTCTTGATGCTGATATTTCCATTGCTATAAACTTTCTGGAGACACTCATGGCATAGGGGATTAGTGAGCAGACATAGCAGCTTTCCCCAAAGGTTGTTTACCTACTTTAGACATGTGCTTATACCAGATTTTATTAGATACTTCAACAGTAAATACAAATATAAATACAGTATCAGTGAGATAGCGTTCCACCACCCCATGTCTGCATCTGTACTACATCTGCCTCTATTTATTGTACTACATTTCTTACCTGTCTACCTGACATGGTCGTTCCACCTGCTGGAGTTGTGGTTGTGTTAGTAGAGGATACAGCATTATTTCTAGCAACATAGGAAACTCACCAAAAGATGAGGGCAAAAAAGACTACATGAGAATAAAACACAAGAAAACAACAATCATTCTTTTAATAATCCCTTGCATTACTTACACCTTGCATTTCCTTGTGTAATTTGATGAAATAAATTGCCTGCTTGAAATGCACAAAAATGTGCATTACGTTGTTTTTTTTTATTAATTCAAGCTCTGCAAACAAAATAGTTGGCCATAGCAAGAAGGAATAATTGCTCCCACACATTATTTATTCTAGGTTCTCGTAGTACTTCAAGTACGGATGGATTTCCTCTTTCCAGGTGTGGCTATACTTGGGACAAATAAGCTAGGAATATGCAGAAATACATGTTAGGGTGGTGTCTCCTGGTGCTATTGGACTTCCTGACAAACTGGACGAATTGGCCTTGGAAAGTTTCAGGATGAGGATCAAGGGGAAACATGCAACAAATGCAATAGAAACGGTCACACTTTCACGATGAATGTGTGCGGAAAGAAAAATAACAGACAGTGTGCCCTCACTCTGGATGTGTAGGAAGTCCTTGCCCTATCTCTCCTGCATGTGAGCGAGTAACCATTCAATGTCCTCTGGTGGGCTGTGCTGATTCCAAGTTATTGATTTGCTCTTCTCTTTGTGGATCATTGACCCTTTTGATATTGGTGCTAGGAGAGACCACTGCTTTATAGGGCTTGATTTCCCCCAAGAATGCCAAGATTTCTTCTGCTCCAACTTGACCACTCGCTCAGTCATTTTCTTGACTCTGTAGGGACTAGTAAGCCGTAGTTTATCCCACTTTCTGGAAAAGTTTTTCAGTAGGACCTGGTCCCCTGAATACAGCTGTGGCTGCTTTAGTAAGTCCTTGTTGGTTTTGGAATTGCCATTTTCTTCTCCTGCTTCAGGCCTATCCCGCTGTCTCTTCAGTTGATGAGAAATATCCCGCTGTCTCTTCAGTTGATGAGAAATAAAAGAGGCACTAGCCATCAAGGAAGCAGTGTACTTGTACATTTCCTGACCGAGTACATTAGACATGCTTTCCGCATCCTTAGGTACCCTAGTGGGGGGAGCCAGGGAATGTCTCATGCACCGTCCTGTCATCACCTCATGTGGGATTAAATGGTGGTCGGACCTTGGTTTTGTTTTCTTCTCCTCCAACTTGACCACTCACTCAGCCACTTTCTTAACTGTCTAGGGACCAGTAAGCCGTAGTTTACCCCACTTTCTGGAAACGTTTCTCAGTGAGACCTGGTCCCCTGAATACAACTGTGGCTGCTTTAGTAAGTCCTTGTTGGCTTTGGTGTTGCCGTTTTCTTCTCCTGCTTCAGGCCTCTCCTGCTGTATCTGCAGTTGATGAGAAATAAAAGAGGCACTAGCCATCAAGGAAGCAGTGTACTTGTACATTTCCTGACCCAGTACATTAGACATGCTTTCCGCATCCATAAGTGCCCTAGTGGGAGGAGCCAGGGAAAGTCTCATGCGCCGTCCTGTCATCACCTCATGTGGGGTTAAATGGTAGTCGGACCGTGGTTTATTGCGCAAAGCGAATAATGCTAATGTAAGACATTGAAGCCAACTTTTGGGGGTCTTTTTTAATTTTGAAAAGGCCTTCTTTGAGCAGCCCGTTGAGGCACTCACACAACCCATTTGCTTGCAGTGATATACACAGGTATTCCCAAAAAGATTGTGATGTGCTGAAACATCTAATTGGCGAAGTGAGGACCGCAGGACCTAACACACGTCTCATTGTGGGAAGATGTCTCTAACCAGGAATTTTTGCCACTCTAAGGGTGTAGGGAAGTAGCTAAGCACCCCCACCTCAATCAATACGCCCATATAGCCTATCTGTTGGACACCAGAATGCAACACATGTACAAAGCTCTTTGAACTACAGATACAAAGGAGAATTCTGGAAGTGAGGTTCCCATTGAGTAACCATACTCGCATATAAGACAGTATGATGGCTGTCCGAGTGATAGTCTGGAAGAAAGCAGGACAAATTGAAGAAACAAAGAGAAATAATGACGTCATACAAATGCAAAGCAGAAACCAGAGGAAGTAGACGATTATATAACTCATGAAGAAAGTATCGAGATGAATGACATCTTGTGATCAAGATGAAGACATGCATGCTACAAAAATAATGAAGATATCAAGCAATTTCACACGTGTAAATATGCAAAGAAACGCAAGCAGATGAGGTATTCTTGGGGCTAGCTTGATAGTAAATAGAGTGCGGCTTGCGCCAATATGTACATATATATATTGGAGTCAGTAGAAGATGGATGTTCCCACTACGTATGATAGCAGTGCTGAGCATAAGAAGGAAGGCCGCTTTTCCCAGTTTCCAAGTATGGCACAGTTAGAAAACAAGTGAATTAACAATGGTAAAAACTCGGAAAGGCGAGGTTGGATAAGCCAAGAAGCCAAGGACCTATCAGACTGGAGTGTGCTGATATTGGATACAAATCCTGTCAAAGAGCAAAGCTTCCTATTCAGAAGGCATGGACGAGAACAAGAAGCCTCCAGAGGTCTATTGGAAAATAGCATTTTTAATAAACTGAAAGCTCAAATTCTCTTTAGTCACATGGGGAGGAGAAGTCGGACGAGCATGATGGTCACACCTATGCACAAGGGCAGAGTGTGCCTTCACTCCCCTGAATTCTTCAGTAGCAAGGAAAATGTCCAAGTACGAGTTCAACACCCTAATTGACAGCAGACCACTGAGGTGATGATGGATCGTCATGCTAATTAGTGGAAAGCTATGGTTAAGACAAGCTTATATGCACCTGGATGCTCAGCCTGCATGCTGCTAACATAGATTGGGAGGATACTGACGGAGGGTAGAAAGTAACCAATGATAGAGGACTGCATGATCAAGGGTCCTATAGTTGTGTAGCCAATTAAACGTTGTAAATTTAGTGACATTCGTAGTGACACATTTTTAGGGAAGGTCTTAGTTGCCCCACCTGATGTTAAGAAGCCTATCTCTTTATTTCATTGCCCAAATGAGTATGGATCGTATACCTAGATGATCCGTTTAGACCCTATCACATAGACCCATACATTTTTAAGTTTTGCCACATAGGATGACGTTAGTGATATGCAGGTTAATGTCAATGATGATAAATATTTACTATAAAAGTGTGATTTTTTTATGTATTGCTTTGAGATCACAATGAGAGATGTCTGCTGATGTACTTTGTACTCCCTGTTTTAGATAATTGATATTATAACAGTTATCCTTTTGTCACCTACATGAGTTGTTTTGATTATTGATGTTTGAATAACATTCTGCATCCCCATCTATCTCCAGGGTATTGCTATCTCATCTTAAAGGGCTGGAAGGTCCAGTTCATGTGGTAGCAGAGATTTGATGGTTAGATGATCCATCAAGATAAGTGAGCTTTTGAGGTCCCGGACACCCCTCCCGATGTCTATAGGAAGCTGAACGGATGGAAAGTTGAAGAGGCCACTGAGGGGGGCATGCAATCTCGAGATTCGAAAGTTGAAAGATCCGAATGGTGAGTACAAAACTGGGCGATGTGGCAAAAGAGTGAATGGGTAGTGGGTGAAGGAAGTGATAAAAGGGAAAACGAGTAACGGAGGGAGGTAGTGTTAAATATTGTGTAAAAATTGACTTGAGGCAAGGCCAAGCAATTTAAGGGAAAATCATGAAGAGGAGCCCCCAATAGAAAGTACGCCTAGTGCCTGTGTTTTAAATAATTTAACAGAAGGAACAGTACCTAAAATCCTATAGAGGAAGCAATAGGAAACGGATCTGTTTAACAACCAATTTAACAAGGGCTGTTCACACTCCATATGGGTTATTTTTAGAGCCAGGATTAATTTTATGAGAGAAGACGAGAAGTATATGTGGCCGGCCGAGTGTGTTTGTCTGTCTGTTTGTTGTATGTGACTGTATACAAAATTATGAAAAGATAAAACGAAGTTGATGAAAAACGCGAGAATTTTGGACTAAGTGCATATTTAGGGAACATGAGTTGAAGATGCTTTTAGCTGATTAAAGTAAAAAACAAAATTATAAAAGGTTTTGAGCTTGCGACGATTGGTGCTCGCTCATATTGTTTGACTGTATTTAAAAGTATTAGCATAATTTGCAAAGAGTAAATGGTGAGTTTTGACGGTCAAAGAGTGACGTCTCAAAATGAGGGAAATTACTCCACTTATATACTTTTGCAAGCAATTGCCAAAACACGCTCCCAAACTTAGACAGTATAGTGTAGAATGTGTTAAAGGAACCGCGGACTAGATGTTCATGCCATGGCCACAAGGGGGATCGCTATCAAAGTCAGTCCTGCAGCATATGACAACATATTTGCATGCTGCATATACGGGGAAAAAGTTAGACAAGCAACTAGTGAGCTTAGAGCTCTAGAAGATGTAGCAGGAAGAGAGTGGAGACCCCCCTACTGTAGTTTGGATACTTGATGTATGCACAGAGGGGGGTGAAGAGCCTTCCACTCCACCCTCCGCACCTGAAGTAGACAGTGATAGTAAGAAAGATGAGGGGCTATACCCATTAAGGGAGCTCAAGGCAGCAACATGGTAAAGTAACCTGGCATACGAGTCACCTGCTCAAAGCAGTGACGAAGGCCCAGAGAAAACTACTCAGAGAAATGTATTCTCTAAGGTCCAGAGGAACAAGGAGAGATGCGATAAGGAGAAAAGTGATCGACCAAGTACATCTCTAGATATTGGATGAGAAATAAAGAGATGGAAACGAGAAAAAGATAAGGCTGCTGAGTTAGCGCTTATACAGCAGGAATGGATGGGTGGTCAGATTTTTCTCAAACTCGATGGTAAGAGCATTGAGGACGTAAGGCAAAGGGAAGAACAAGATGATCAGGGCAAAAATGGTAAAGAAAGATTAAAAGACGATAGAACAAAAAGAAATGATAGACAGAGACGGGAAGAGTTGTACCAAGAGGAGCAATTGAGAAAACAGGAAAGAGTAGAGGAACAGAGAAAATATGATAACAGGCAGAGGGCAATCGAAGAGAAAGATTAGAAAGGAAAAGAAGGGATAAAAAAATACAAAGACGAAGAGATGAAGAAATACGAAAGGCAAATGAGAGAAGGAAAGAAACAGATAGAGTAAAGGAAGAAGCAAGGAAGCAAAAGGAATTTAATGGAACGAAAGAGAAGGTAGAGAGAAAGCAATCTTGATCACATGGAAAAGGAATTTATGGATCCTAATCCAGTACTGCCATGGGAGGACATAGAAGAGTTCTTCCCAGAACATTAGCCAATAGCAGGTCCATCCAGAGCAAATCTGGAGGATGATTTTGACTCTAGAAGTATTGGAGAGGCAATCAATAAAGTTTATCATGACAAGAAGTCCCAGAAAACACTGCAGGGGAAGGGTGAAAATGATCGAACTTGAGAGTACACAGCTGTACGATAAGGAAGGAGTTTCATGTAGTTTTGAACCAAAGGACCTGTCTTTAGATAGACTGACTCTGAACAAAGATGATGAAGAGAGAGGTCACATAAGTTGGGGACAAGAGATGTCTGATGCCAGATGAAGATAGATAATCCGCTTATGGGGAAGAAGGCAATATATGTGTACCTAAAGGGTGTTTGTCAGATTTAGACCTCCCTATATCTCTGGCATCAGATTCCGTGATGTGGCTAAACCGACCTAATGAGAGATCCCATGGTCAGATGGGGAACTTGACACCATATGTGAGCAGGCTGAGATCACTCCCGGGCAGAAGGTGGTGTGGAACTATAGTTCCGGCTATGGATAGGCAAATGATGAGTGGTGAATGCAAGGTTGGTATTTCACAGTTTCCTTTGTTGGATAATCGAGAAACAAGACCACAATATATACCGTGGCCGCAAATGGACACGGATAATTTAAGGTGTAAACTCCTGAGTTTAACTTCAGGTTCTGAGAAGTGGATACATGAGCTAGAGAAAATGACAGGAGGAATAAATTAGCTATAGGGGTCATTAAGGGTCTCCTGATCGCTATTCATGGGGAAAGAGCCGATGATGTCTGTTCCAGAGCAGGATATTCCAGTGTTACCATGGTTAACACTGCTCATGATGGAGCATAATTCAGTAATTACACAGCAGCAGTTTGGAAAGCTCTTACAGTGCTATATCAGGACACATCAGATATGGGAGCTATAATGATGAAAAAGCTGCAAAATGGGGAAAATCCACTTGTTTACATTCAGATTTGCCAAGAGAAATTGGCTTTGGAGACACGTGAGGCTTGGGGGAAATCTAGACCTGTGTTCTATCATATCTTATGCCAAGGGCTGCCCGACCGAGTACAAAAGCAGCACAAGAAGTTAGTGAGCATGGAAGCCAAGCCATGGTCAAAGATTCAGCTGGTCATTGCACATTATTGCAGGCTTTTTATAGAAAACAAGGTAAAGAAAGATGATACTAGGAAAGCCGATGAGGCAAAACTAGTGCAGAAAAAACTTTCCAAGTACACCATTGAAGGGGCAATGCTGACGAGATGGAGACGTATCTGGTTTTCAACAATCAGCAAACATGCCACAAGGGAATAATCAAAGATAGTTTGACCAACGTAATAAAGGATTTATACCACAGGGAAGGGGAGGTTTTGGAGGAAGAGGCTTCCATAATAATCAGGGAAACTTCCAGAATATTCAGAGTGGGTTTCAGAACATGCAGAATGATAACAAAGGCATGCAGGGAGGACAAATTAGAAGACCTCCTGTATCTTGGACATGTGGAATGACAGGGTATAGTGCACATATGTGTGGAAGTCAAGGATTTGTGCAGAATAAACCATTTTCAAGAGTAGGGATGTTCAACCCACCTGCATATTTGCAGCAGACTGGAGATGGGTTTGCTCAAAATCAGACACAAGTGCTGGGAGTACAGCAACATTTTCAAACACAGCAGCCGCCAATAAATCGGTCGCAAGGGCTGTCGCGGCAGTCACCTTTGCAAATACCGCAAAGTACAAGCACAGGGGAGCTAATGACTCCTAGAATAGGAGGTGTCACTGTTGATGGAGGGAATCCTTTCACAGGTATGGGAATTAGGCTGTACCCGCAATAGGACAGCTCATTGGAGACTTGAAATGTTCAATAATGTCTATACTATAACGCCTAATCCTCAAGATGATCCGAGGGTTGACGTTAATATAGGAGGCAAATCATTTTCATTTTTAGTAGACACAGGTGCAACACGCACATTTATACGAGAGGGGAAATGTTTGATGTCTGAGAATGCCATTAATACTCAAGGTTTCACAGGAGCTACAAGTAGAGTTCCTTTTACTGATGCATTACGAGTCTCTATAGGAGAGTGTGACATGTCTGTAGCATTATTATATTTATGGCAGATGCCTGTCAATATATTGGGTTGAGACTTTTACTGATGAAGGCATGGTGTGTTTGACATCGGGACTGTATCATTTAAACGTGAGCAGGTTTTTTATGGCATTTGCAGGAAAGGAAGCCATACGAGGATTGCCATTAGAACCAGACGTGTTTTACTATGGGGTACGTATTCTGTTGAAATGGCTACCAGGCTTAGTGGGTAGAACTATGAGAATACCTGATGAATTTCTATTCAGACAAAAGATAGATATGGTTGAAGAGAAAGGACAAAAATTACAAGCAGCCATAGTGCAAGGAGATATGGCTTTTCTTGATGGGAATGACCATGAAGGCAGACGATGGAGCGCAGTGATTGCCATTGGAGAGGCTTTTATGCTGACTGACATCACTGATGAGGATGTGTTTGGATATTATCAATCTGATGATCTAGCGATTTTTGAGATAAGCATTACTTATTGGGTAAGAGCCATTAAAAGAGAGGTTCATCAGAAAATGATGTTAGCAATAAAACGCCCAGACTATTACGAGGAAGATATGGCGAAGATAGCTTTTGCCTTATGGACAAAAGGCCCCTATGATGTAGGCCTGTTGAAGGAGGGAGGGGAAGTAAAGATTACATTTAAACCAGGTGCCATTTTACCTCCAGCATGACAGTATCCCATGTCTCGAGAGGCAGATGAAGGTATTTTTAAAACGATATCTGCCATGATGGAACAAGGTATTTTAGTAATGTCAGATTCACTGTGTAATACTGCTATCTATCCGATCAAGAAAGGAAAAGGGGGTTTGTGGCATTTAATTAAAGATTTAAGACTGATTAACCAGATTGTAGAGTCTGAGTCTCCTCTAGTTTCTAATCCGGCGACAATTTTATGTAACATACCTGTTCAGGCACGATATTTCACTGTGATTGATTTGAATAATGTGTTTTTCTCAATCCCATTGCACAAAGACTCGCAAGATCTGACATCATTTATGTTTAGACAAACCCATCTGAATAGTACTCGCCTGCCCCAGGGTTACTGTGAGTCTACGTCAATTTTCAAAAGAGTCCTACAGATGGATATGAGCAATATTTGATTTAGGAAGTATTGTATTACAGTACATGGATGTCATATTAGTCTATAGCACCACAGAGGAGAAGTGCAGACACGATTCAGTCCAGTTGATGATTATAGTTGCAGACAAAGGACATAAAGTGGATAAGGAGAATTTACAGTACTGTCAGGAGGAAGTACTGTACATAGGACTGTAAATCTCGCATGAAGGAAAGAAGTTTACTCCTGAGAGGGCTGAGGCTATATTAAAGACAGTAAAGAAAGTCAGAGTAAAACACATGCAGAGATTGTTAGGACTATGTAATTATGTGAGACCATGGGTCTTTAAGTACAGTTCATACATAAGGCCCTTGTTGCAAGCTCTGAAAAAAGCACAGGTAAATCAGAAAATTTGTTTTTGGAACGAAGCAATGGAAGAAGGGTTTGATGCACTGATGAAATCAATTTCTACAGCTCCAGTTCTAGGGATTGCTAATTATGAAGATTCATTCTTCCGGTTTTTGCACACAAATGGCACTGTTATGACAGCTGTACTGATGCATAGAACTACATTGGGATATACGCCCCTTGCGTATTACAGTGGGATTCTAGACCCAGTAATGAGGGGTTACTTCCTGTGCAAATAATCTTTTGCAGCTGCCGCCTTTGCCATTGAGAAGGCTGCCAGCACAGGGATGGGATGTTCTATGATGTTATTTGTTGAACATGCATTATTTGACATTCTGGAAAAACCTAAAGGTATGTTTACATCTCAAAGAGCTTCTGCCTATGAGGTGGTTATATTGAATCCAGCGATCAAAATAGTTTGATGCAGAACAGTGAATCCTGCAATGCTTGTAGCTGAACCACTGGTAGAGGGTGAGCAGGCGCATGATTAGCTGGGAAGATTCTCTTTATTGATGGTTCCTCTAGAATCGATGAAAATAATGGACAGAGATATACATGTGGCACTGTCATAAAGTACACAGCCAATGGAGAGTTAGAAGTAGTGGCAAGTGCACGACTACCATCTAAGTTTTTGCCACAAGCAGCAGAATTAGTAGCGCTGATTGTCGCGTTTGAGAATCATGTAGATGAAGAAGTAACAGTTTAAAGTGACGTCAACAGTGCATTCAGGATTGGCACGTTGGAAAAGGAGGGCTACCTCCGAGCGGACGACACTCCGGTGCAGCAAGCAGACTTTTTAGGACAGACTGATTAGAGCACTACAACTCCCACTAACCATTGCAGTTGTAAAATGTGCAGCTCACACTAAAAGGGAAGATGTTATTTCACATGGGAATCAAAAAGCAGATGAGGAAGCCAATGCATTGCATATACAGAAGTGATCATGTCTTTTGATACGCCTGATGTGAATGAAAGCATGGTGGTGATGATGAGTGTGTCAAATTGTTATAATAATCTGTCTAGAACTCAATTGGGGGAACTACAAGGGGAAACGCCCCAAGAGGACACATTGGTAAACCCCTGATGCCTGTAGCCTTATTAAGGGTGGCGTTGGAACAGCGACACTACCCTGCACACAAAACTATAGAGAGCCTCGCCGCAACAATAGCTGAGGATTGCTTTGTTCCAAATAAAGTAGAACATGTTGCATTTTATGTATCAAATTGTATTATGTCAAAAGTTCACTGCTGGGCACACATTGCGCACAATTTGAGGAGTGATTCCAAGATCTAATGATCCCTTTCAGCATTTACACATCGACTATGTCGACATGCTTCAAGTCTGTAATGGATATATGATAGTGGTAGTATGTCCATTTTCAAGGTGGATCGAAGACGCCACCTGTGCAGCCACATTTCTAGTACGAAAAGGTTTTGTTAGGCTCACCTGGTTTCCACAGGGGCGTTGATCGGACCCGGACAGCTGCGGTCTCCACCAACATGATGGGTAGTGAAGAGATGACAGTCTGGACTGGCCGCCTAATCTTGTCTGCTGGACTCGTAGAAGTATTCTCCTGCAAGTGGAGAAAGGGATTTAGCCACCCGTGGACTTTAGTGATGGCCCCCCAACAGTTCTCGTTCTCCCCACTAATCACCTCCGATATTCCCTTTTGGTAACCACACCTTATGTTTTTAAATGATGAGCTCTCCATCCTGCATGGCATGCAGGGGCACGTAGATACCAGTTACTTCACTGGGTTGAAGGTACTGGAAGAGTTCCGGAGGAATATTGACTCCAGTGTCTATAAAGTCCAAAGAGTTCAATATGTCCGATGTTCACTCTTGTTCCGTTCCCTCGTTAGGTTGCAGCTGGGTCCAAAAGAATATTGCCTGGAGGCAGCTGATGGCGTTCAGGTAAGAGTCTGTATTACCAAACACTGTCCGGTAAAAGTTGCATGAGTTTAACTTGCTGTTTTCTCTCCCTTTATAGGTGCGCATAGGAAGATGCAGCGAATTAAAGAATAATACCTCCGGTGGTAAAGCAGGTAAGCCTATGGTGGCAAAGAGATTGTCCTTGTTGGTTTTCTCGGCTCACCTTGTTATTCCTTTTGTTTTCCCCCCAGGTGCTGGGTTTCGATGAAGAAAATGATGGAGGCAGCGCCGAGTCGAAAGATGCGGTGGACTGGTGAGTATAATGTGGCGCTGCTGCTGGCAAAGCGACGCGTGCTGAAATAATGTCCTTTCCAGCCTCGGAGATGTGCTGGGTCCGGATTCAGGTAAGGAATCAAATAATGTCTGTGATCTAACCTCTTCTCCTTTCTTTGCCTTTTGTCTAGGAGCTCTGGATTTGAGGCGGGCGTGGCAGAAGACTGGATGCTGACTTGCAGACACGGTGAGCGTCACGCTGCTGGATACAGAATAACGCGAAGCATGGGCTGCTGTTCGGGCGTGGTTTAAATAGCCTGCAAAGTAGTCCCAGGTAAGAAGTTCCCCAGAACCACACCCGAGTGAAAAATAGTCCCTGAAATAAAATAGTCCCATTCAGGCCTCACGTTGGCTTGGACTCATTTGCAGCATGGTCTGCATAAGGTAAGTAAAGTCTATGAGCCTGGCGCCTATGGAGCCAGGACTGAATCCGAACAGCCCCCAGCTGGGGCTGTTGGGGTTTTAATGAGTATCTGGATGCCTGCTCCCATGGCTGATGGACTCGATCCGGATGCCCGGGGGTAGGCATCATGACAGTTTTCCTAGATGGGAAATGTGTGAAGTTTTGAGATTAGATAATGGCCCTCATTTTGTTAATGAAGTCTTTGAACAAATAAGCTTGTTGCTTAGTATAAAGCATAAGTTTTCATCTGCATATCACCCGCAAGAAAATTATCTGTGAGGGACTCAACGGCCTGCTTAAGAACAGAATAACTAAATTAAAGTTGACTCTGAAAAAAGGATGGTTGCATTGTCTACCACTGGCATTATATGCATTGAGAAACCAACCAGGGTCAAACCACCATCTTACCCCTCACGTGATAGTGACAGGGAGGTTGATGAGGACACCGTCACACCTTCATCGAGAACTAGAAGTGATGCCTCGCCAACTGCAGAACAGTTAGGAAAGGAGTTACGTGATTATCTTACATGTATGACCTCAAGCATCTCTGTCATTTCAGATCAGCTCAAGCAAAAGGTATGTAGGGCAATGCAAAACACACAACGAGATGCTACAGCAACAGGAGAAGATCAATTGTGTCTTCCTAAACTGTTTCCTGGAGATGCGGTCCTAATTCTGAATTTCACTTGGAAGTGGCATGAAACACGTTTCAACTTACCTTTCATTGTGGAAGATGTCACGCCGTCTGCAGTCAAAGTGCAGGGCAGACAATCTTGGATTTTCCATGGTAATGTGAAGATCTACACTGGAGAGCCCGCTTCACCCTCACCGCCAACCAGACAGAGCATGTTGGAAGAACCACAGCACGTGCAGACTAGATCTAGGACAAGGAAAAAGGACACATAAACTGCTGCCAAATAAAAATAAAGAGTTTATTGGATTGTGGCTTATTTAGGGACACTCTTTTTAGACATTAAGAGAGTAAAGGGAAAAATAATTGGTCTTGAGCCACAGAAACGTGTTGACATTGGACCAAGGCACACTTAAGCCTTGATTGAGAAAAAGGATATGCCACAATCTGAGTTTCTTTTTCACCATTGGGAAGAGGGAAGACGTCCCATATTGCTACCTTGCTGAAAGTCCTTTCTATGGTGCCTATGGTGGTGCCTAACGACAAACCTTTCCAGATCATTTTTGCAATCTTTGTTTTCATTTTACGTGCTTACCCTGCAATGGTGTGGAGAACTACCAATGTTCACTTGCTTGTGCACAATCCAAAAAATGGCCCCATTGTGAGGTTGTTGTTCATAGCTATAATCGAGCAGATCCTTCAACTTCCTGAGTTCAGAGTGAATAATACAAATGCCCCTGTCACCGGATAATGCTCATAGACTGGCCAGTACAGTGTTTCTTTATCTAATAGAGGAATGCCTGTATCTTGTTGGAAGACAACTCAATGTCAGAAAATTCCTGAGCGATCCGAGAAATGATGCATCCCTCAATGAAATATTGAAAGATATCATCAATGAAGTGAATGGATATTCTGAGAGAACCTTGAGAACATTGCCCTGTCCTACTGGGATGTTCCGTGAATTAGAAATAGATTATGCTGACATGGGTCAGCATTGCAATGGATCCAGGTATCTCATAGTAGTGATTTGCCCTTTCGCAAGGTAGGTGGAAGCAGGGCCTTGTACATATCTGGATGCCAAATGTGCTGCTAGATTCTTGGTATGTCAGGTTTTCCCTCGGTGGGGAATATTGGCACACATTGTTTGAATGCACTGTTTCAGCATGTTACAGCACTACTTGTCATTAAGCACCGAATGTGATCAATTTACCACCCTCAGGCCAACAGTGTTGTGGAGAGGATCAACGGGCTTCTCAAAAACAAATTGTCCAAACTTTGTACAACATTGAAAAATAACTGAGTGCACTGCTTGGCCCTGGCCCTCTTCAGTCTGCAGACACAGTCCAGCAAAGTCCATCATTTGTCACCTCACCAGGTGTTAACTGGTCCACGTATGCACACCCCCATATCTCCTGTAAGAATAGCTTCAGATGCACATAGGGCAGTAGCAGTGTCAGGAACGAGTTTAAAGATTATTTAACCACACTAACCCGGGCACTTAAATGTGTCTCCCAACAATTGCACCTATCAGTTGAGACAGCAGACACACCGGACATAGCAACCACAATGGAGACAGATCCTGAGTGTATGACCACACAACCATTGCTGCGTTGTGACTTTGTGTACATTCGAATTTTGTGTGTAGGTGGACAATCCATCTGTTCCATGGGCCCTACAAGGTGATGATTTGCACTGCCCTCACTGTGAAGGAAATGGGATTGTGATATTTGGTCAATCTCTCCGATGTCCATAGGGCATCTCCAGACAGTACGTTGGCAGTTCATTTATCTTAAAGGAGTAGTAGTAATTTCGGCACCCTTTCTACCTCACTGGACTGTGTAGGTACAGTACGTCTGTGGCATCACACTCCTCAGAAGGGCCAATGCTCAGCTGTTAGCTCTACATTGTTCTTCCATCAGAAGCTCTCGCTATCTCTCTCTCCCTCACTCTCTTTCTCTTTCTTTCACTCCAATTGTAAAGGTACATCTTGCGCATCTCTCGTTTTTTGTTCTGTGTACTGTGCTTCCATTTTAGGAGAGAAGAAGATGAACATCACCAATGTAAATAACTGTTAAGTAGGGATCCTAAGTGTAAATACATACATGATAATACACAGGACTATGCCTATTATTGTGGCACGACTGTTATCACAGGTTTTTGTATGATATTGATGGTATTCTTGGGGCTCTATTGGGGAGAGTACGTTATCGGGGGAGGGCCTATGAAGGGGAAATGGGGCTGTACACTTAAACCGGATAGTACATATACATGTTAACAAATTAGTGGATTTACATATATTAGTAGTAACAAGAGTGCTAACAATAATAATGGAAGTGCATATAGAAATGGCAATAGTCTTAATATAAATATTGGTGATGATTATAGCAGGAACAACATGACAGTAAGCGTGCATGCACAATTGGCAATGAGGGTAATAGTAAAGATGTTGGTTTCAGCAATTCAAAGACTATTTTATAAATCAAAGCAATATGATGAGATTTTCTATAGCAATGTTAAGGTCAGCATAGGAGAATGAAAAGGATAGTACGGAAGCAGTATGATACATATGAAGGGCTGTGTTTGAATGTCATTGAGGATATACAGCATCACAAGTTTACCAACACATAATAATCGCAATTATATAGTGCTACGAACCCTCAGGTATCTGAGTGCTGCTTGTTATTATCCATGGTGTGTGGTGCTCATTTATCAACCTCGGAATGATGAAAGGCTGAGTTTGGCCCTGATAGGTTTCGACTCTGCGTCAGTAGGCTCTGGACAGATGTCGAAGCGAGCGCTCTTCTCGCTGTGCTATCAGACCAGCTAGACCGGACTTGGTATACTGTCATGAGTGCCATGGGAAGAAACGTTGTGAATGGAAGCTGTTATGTTTGTTCACTCATCTTACACATGCCAGGGGCTCCCAAGATGTTAGTACCACAAGCAGTCCAAATTATAGATGCACTAATGCCTCGTTCATCTTGCGTTATGCAGAATAAAAATGAACATTCTAGGCACACAATGTGCAACTGCAAATGATGGGTCCAGATCTTGTAAAGTGGAATAACGATCCAAAAAACATTAAGTATGTGGAGCTACCCTACCTGATGGTGAAAGGGCATAAACATGTCAATAACACATGGCAGGACATTACAATACCTTGCTTGGTAGAAGGACTGGCAACATATGGCAAGGAAATGATAGCACGGGTGGACAATGTCTGTCCACAAATATGGATAGAACATATCACAAAGCTAACATGGATTGCAACAATAGAAATATCAGTGCAAGTGCACAACGAAGAAGAATATAAACTTTGTTTCTGCAGAAAGGGTACAGTCTTTGTTGCCTCAAAGGAACGTTGCAATAAGACTCTCCTGATTCCAGACATGAAGAAAGGAATGGCAGCTGTCATGGATTACTACTGGGTCTGTGGCCAACAAGCTCACTTGCACCTCCCACCATCATAGAGAGGCTATTGTTCATTAGCCATGCTGCACTCAGCATTACTAGTAATCCCAGAAGAACACTTGAAAGCGGGAGCACTGCCTGTCGAGGAGCCCACTGGTCCTCCCATATTCGAAACAAAAGAAAAGAACCCGTTGCCCACACAACAGCACTGCATCCTGCCAGTGAAAGGACAGTTTAAACAACTAAAGGAGAAGAAAAGATCGAATGACTTATCCAAAGATTCCTCTGCATTGCTTGGTGAAATACCAGAGGAGTACTGACTTTTCAGCTCAGCAGAATCCTTTTTTGCATCTCTACTGTTGCCGGGAGTTCAGGCCGTAGTAAACGCCAAATGGCTGCAGATAGTGTGCAGGGAGCTGGTTCAGCTCGCGAATGACACAGCGAACGGGTTCAATGTGATCAAGGTTGAGTTGAATGCATTAAGACTTATGAGGAAGCAAAACCGCTACATGCTGGACACGTTAACAGCAATGGAAGGTGGGGTCTGCAAAAAGTTTGCCGATTCATTTTCCACATTTGAGCCTCCAGAAGATGCATAGAATGCATCTTTAATACACATCATTGCATCCTGTGTGTTTGCATTAAGAAGGAGGGAGGAGTACAGGAGAGTGACTGGTTCACCCTGGCATTCAACTGGGCCCCCTCTAGGCTCTGAGGGATCATGAAGATATTGATGTCCATTGTCATGTTCATCCTGGTTATCTTCTGCATCTTTCAACGGGGGCTATGATGTTGTGCCAATGCGGCACCCAACACAAAGAATGATGGTATATATTGGGCTTTCAAAAGCACCTCACAAGACAAAAGATAGTGAAGTACAGACTAATATCCCACAGAGTGGCCCTAAGTATGAAATGCTCCCCATCCCATATGGAGATGAAGTTCACCATCTATACCACACTATTATTACTCCACCCCCTGATCTAGAGAAGAGTTTTGGGTGGATCTGGAAATGGGGGATGCATCTCTATGGCTTGTTCACCTCAGGAATACACACATAAGGGGGAGAATTTGCATTCAGTAAGCAGGACTTGGGTGCCTAAAAAGTGAATACAGCCTGTTAGGCAGAATTATATGCAGTACCCTTTGGGAACACCACACACACAATTAAGACTGCAAGTGACAGTACAAATTCACCTTTGGTACAATCCTGTACTACACAGTAAAGTGGTAGCGAGGGGTGAGCAGCCAGACTTATCTCAAGAGCAAGTGCAGGTACTAGTCTGTTGCAGTCTCACATCCAGTAAAAATCGAGATACCTCAGGCTCTGGATGGGTTTATTTGCCATTTCTTTTTGTAAAAGTCTTTGTTGTGTTTTTTCTCTGCGCGCCAAACCAGGTTTGGTTCCTTTGTTCTCCGTCTTTTCCCAGGCTTCTGCACAGAACCCCTTCTTAGGCGCCTGAAAGTCTGGGTAGGCAGGAAGTGAGGGAGATGTTTTAGGACCCCTGCCATGGGTTCCCTTGGTAACCCAAGTCACACTCCTGTTTGATTGGCTAGGTGATTGTCCCGCCAGGATCTTAAATCTTATAGATATCTCTATAAATCTTATAGAGTGGGAGAGATTACCACATGTAAAAAGTAGAAATGTCTACTGTTCTTCGTACAAGGTACAAAAACTGGATCAGAGGTTATAAACTTTGACCCTAGGACTGCCAATTGGCAGCGTTTGCACAATGTACTCCAAACACATGACTCTAGGACATTTTGGTGGATGTCTAAGAAGTTTAATTACCTCCCCAATACAAATTATATCTAAGTGGGTGGAACTTATTATATATTTATATGGAAAATATGTTTCTTACACCAAGACAATGATGGCCCTCTTAGAGCCCCCTCCTGAAAATATAAAACAGTTATCAGCGATGACATTTATAGTATTATAATGAGGCTTACGTCCTCGAGAAATCCAGGGTCTGATGGCCTCTCAAATCTTGTCTTTAAAAGAGATCAGCTTCTTTGGTCTGGGATCCTTTGCCAGCTTTTTAAAAATGGTTATCTCTGATGGCATCATGCCTGGGTCCTGGAGAGAATCAATACTTAATCAAATACATAAAAAGGGAGCTACGGATGATCCCATTAATTATAGGTTGCTTGCTATGACTGATGCTGCCAGTAACATTTTCAGTAACCTATTGTTAAACGAAATACGGGATTGGATTACTGCTGACAAATTCATTTCTAAACTGCAGACAGGATTATGTGACAGTATGGGTACTACTCATAACATCTGGTCAGTACAGTATCTTACGCATAAAGTTACAGCTGGCCTCAGCCAAGCCGTTCTCTTAAGCATTCATGGCTCACTTTTCATGGCACGTTTGATTTTATTGATCGCATCATATTGTGGCAAAAGCTCACTTCCTGGGATATGTCTCCCTGTCTAATCAATATTATACCACAATTTTATTCAAACACTTTGGTAGTCATAAGACGTAATCAGGAGGGGCTTCTATCTGATAGTATTAAGATGACCCAAGGCCTTAAACATGGGAGCATACTGGTCGCCACATTTTATTTATTGGGTATTTATAATGCGCCTATGCACAAAGTGCTTCGAGGCGGAACAAGACAGCAGGGTGGGGGAAACAGGAAGGACAAAACAAAAACGATCCTACTAGGCCTTGTGACATTCGGAATGTGCAATTGCAGTGGGCAAAGTGCATGGGAGAGGGGATGGGAGAAGTATGGGTCTTGACCGAAGTGGCGTGATAAAAAAGCAAGTGCCAGAGGAGGTCCGGTGGACAGAGCCAGGGGAAGCAGAGAGTGCAAGGGAAGGAATGTCCACAAGCTAGGTGCGAGCAGGGGGCTGCTGGAAAGGATAAAAGGTGCCGGTCCAGCCAGGTAAGTGTGGGGGGAAGCGCACAGAAGGGCAAGTGTTGGTTGAGGGGGGGGTGTGTCCGTGGAGACCAAGTGCATGGGTAGACTGGAACAGTGGGGCCTCGTGCCCTGAAAACTATGAAGGGACTAGGCAGCCAGTCAAGAAGCAGACAGGTACATTAACAGTGGAGGGGGAGAGGGACGGAAGAAGAGAAAAGGAAGGTCTTGAGAAGCTTCAGGAAATTAAGGAGATGCGGCTCAAGTCTGAGAGGGGCAGGCCATTCCAGAGGGAGGCACCAGCGGAAGAGAGAGATCTACCCCCCAAATCTCTGCTTGGAAACGTGTCTGATCTGCAGAGAGATAGAGCTATACAACTGAAGGGCTCTATCAGGGAGGTTGTTAGGGAGGGAGAGTTGGATGTAGAGGGGACCCAGGCCCCAGAAAGCCTTGTGGATGATTTAGAGGGTCTTGAACGTTATCCCCATAGCAACCGGGAGCCAGTGGAGAGATTTTACGGCTGGAGAGATGCAGTCCTGGTAATTAAGGCTAAAGGTACATCTTGCAAACCTATTCTGGACTAGATGACTGGGGAAAAGGGAGGAGTTAGGCAGATTAGGGAAGAGGCTGTTGCAGTAGTCCATCGTGGAGAAGACCAGAGCTCTAAAGACATTGAGTTTCTGGGGGAAGGTGAGGAAAGGGAGAATGCCTCTGAGGTGGTGTAGCTGAAAGTGGGCCTTCTCAACAAGGACTGTGATATGAGGAGAGAAGGAGGGAGAGGAGTTGAAGATGACACCAAGGTTCTTTGCCTCACAGGAGGGTGAAGGGAGAGGGCCCATGGAGGGTGGCCAGAGTGTGGGAGGGAAAGAGTAATCTGGGTCCCATTAGAAGAATTTCTGTATTAATGGAATTCAGGCAAAGATTGTTAGCAGAGCACCATGCCTGAATAGACAGGAAGTCGGGAATGAGAGAGGAAGAGGAGGAGGTGGATGAGGAAAGCTAGAAGGAGAGCTGTGTGTCATCCGCAAAACACTGGAAGTTAGGGGGAAGGTGGAAATTAAGTGGGCTAGAGGAGCCAGGTAGATGTTGAACAACCAAGAAAAGAGGATAGAGCCCTGGAGAGTGAGATGATGGAGAGAAAAGGGCCCAGTTGAACATGGGAAGGTTGGTCCAAGAGGAATGAGGTCAACCAGTGCAGAGCCAGATCCGTGATGCCAAGGGTATCACTGAGCCGATTTATCATGGTAGCATGATTGACCGTATCAAAGGCAGGGGAAAGGATGAGAAGAATGAGAACGGAAGACGAGCTGGAATCAGAATTAGAGAGCATGGGCCTCATTACGACCCGGCGGTGGACCATGGTGCTATAAGCACCATGGTCCATGCCGGTGTCCGCGATGGCGGAATGGGGAATTACCACCCCATTCCGAGGTTGGTGGGGCGGTAATTCCCCATGCCACCATGGCCCTTCCCCATTCCCATTTTTGCCCCATAGGGCTCAATGGGAATGGGGAAGGCGTCAATAACGGTACCGCAAATTATAACATTTATATCTAGAGAACTATACATATTGACTGTCTGTGACAGTACCTAGAGTGTGCCGGGGACGCGAGGGGCCCACATCTTGTGGTTACCCTCCCTCTTCCAGGGTCGCAATGATGCCCCATGTCTTCATGGTTGATCAGAAAAGCAGTTTCCGTGCCTCTGGCAGCTCTGAATCCTGACTGGTGATCATGGAGACAACCAACAGATTCAGCGTGGTGGATAAGCTGAGAGATGGCCAGCTTCTCCAAGAGATTGTGCAGGATTATTGGTGTAATGGAGATAGGATGGTAGTCTGCTGGACAGGAAGTTCAGCAGAAGGCTTTTTGAGGAGAGGGTGCACAAGGGAGTGCACGAGGAGTGAGGGGAAGGATCCATTGGCAAAGGAATGATTGCAGAAATCTGCCATGGCTGGATCAAGGGAGACAATTTTGTCCATGATAGTTCTGGAGGAACAGGGCAGTATCTGTTTGAATGAGACCATAGAGAAAAAATGCCTAGAAACCTCTTCAGGTGTTATGGGAGACAAAAAGCAGAATAGGATGGTAAGGAAGAGGGGTGCCAAGGTATGCCTAAGAGCAGGTGAGGGAGAAGGGTGAGGTGTAGAGGAGAGTGAGGACAAGATGTCCTGAGTTTTAGAGATGAAGTGAGTGGCTACGGCAGTGCAGAGTGCCAGGAAAGTCAGAGGAGAAGTGGCGACTGCAGTAGGGTTGATCAGTTTCTTGCACATTGTGAAAAGTTCAGCCATATTGTTAATGGGCACAGAGATGCAGGCTTGGATATAGGCCATCTTCATCGAGCAGATGGAGAGTCTATATTTCCTTTGGTGCAGACAGCAGGCCAGTTTGTTGAAGGATGTGCCTGAGGCGTGCCGCTTCTGCTTAGCCACTCTGCACTTGTCTTTCAGAGACCCCAGGTCGGAGTCATACTAGGAATTGCACTTGGAAGAAGGTTTCATGCAGATCCTTATGACAGGGGAAATTTGTCCAGCATTTTGGAGATGGAGAGTTGAAGGTTAGTAAGGACTGTGTCAGAATGATTCAGTGGTAGGAGTGGCAGGGGGAGTCAAGGTGGTGGCAAAAGTGGCAACTGACACTTGCTTCATAGGTTTAATGATGGAGAATGAGGCTGGCAGTGCGAGAAGGGGCATAGATGGGGGATACAGGAGGTCCAGGTGAGATGAAAGGAGACCATGATCAGATCAGAAGAGAGGAGTAATGAGAGGGTTGGAGATGGAGATGTCTGAAGACATGAACGCATACAATGTGTGCCTGCCTGAGTGCATCAGATTGGAGGGAAGAATGGAGAGGGAAAGAGAGTCACAGAGGTTGCGGAAGAGCCCAGAGGCTGCATCAGGGGAGTCAAGGTGATCATTGAAGTCTCTGAGGAGGAGGAGCTTGGAGGAGGTGGCTAGGAGTGAAGAGGTGAGCACAGCCCATTCAGAAAGGAAATGGGAGACCTGACCAGGGGGCCTATAGATGTTGGGCAGAGTCAGAGAGATGCCAAGAGTGACACCAAGGCTTCACACAAGGCATTGCACAACTCATATGTTGCTGATATGATGCAATGCCTGGATACTGCCATAATTATGTTCTTAAAATTGATAGGCTTTATATTCCATGTTTATGTTATGCAGATGATAACATCCTGCTAGATCAAACCCTGAAAGGTTTACAGAGATCCTTGATGGCTTTGGAAAAATATTCTAAATAACATACATTAAAAATATATATGTAAAAAAACTAAAAAATGAGGATTATTGGGAACGGTGTGTACACAAATGTGTTTGGTCCCTTTACAGGACCGCTATTGAAGTTGTTCAAGAATATATGTATCTGGAAATACTTTTGATGCCTATAGCTGTTTCTGCTGTGTTACTCCCAAAGCCTTGTGTCGTCTTTCTATGATTAGAAACTTTATTCAGAACCATCGGGGTTACTCGTTGGAGGGCTGTTTACATATATATCAGACATCTGTCATACCGGGCATTGTTTATGGACTTGAAACATATAGCCATGACCAGCTTAAATGCCTCAAAGTACTGGAAGGAAAGATATGGCGTAATGAATGCGCTTTGATTGCCTCAATGCATTTTTTTTGAAATAATTAGAATGGAATTAGGTTTACTGTCATTAACTACAGTGGAACTGTACTGTATTACAACATTCTTATAGAGTCTGGAAATTCCTTGCTTTACTTCTTTACTGAATTTTGTCAAAAGCACCCAAACTCTAACAAGACAATGGAGGTCATTACGACCCAGGCGGTAAGGGTTAACGCCGTCGTTAACCCTTAACGCCTGATTCCAATTTTAACGGCTGCTTTTTGCAGGCGTTAAAATCCATGGCGCTAAACCGCCTTGGTGCTAATTACGGCACTGTAATTTACGGTGCCGTAATTACCGCCTTCCCCACTCCCATTATGCCCTATGGGGCAAAAACGGGAATGGGGAAGGGTAAATGGGAAATGGGGATTTACCGCCCCACTCACCTTGGAATGGGGCGGTAAATCCGCCATCCACCATGGTGTAAACGCAGTTTACACCTTGGTGGTAAAGTTGGTGTACTTACCGCCTGGGTCGTAATGACCTCCAATGTATTAATTGATACACTCATGCCTGGAATTTCAAAATCTTACTGGTTTTATTATTGATTCTACGGTGACTATATCTGATTTTAAGAAATTGTTTCCGAAGCAGACACGTACATGGGATCGTATCAACAACTTGGAATTTGTTACCACAAAAACATACATTAACTCAATTTTGAGTGCTCTAAACAACGGATATATTGCATTACTCAAGCTTTGTTACTGAGGTTGATAATATAACTGCAGATCCATTTTGTGGACAGGTTTACTCGGCAGATTCAAGGGTATTGTTGCATGCTTTCTTTAGCGTTTGAAAGCAAGTATGTATATTTATTAAGCTTAGACGTCCACTGGTACAAATGTAATTATCATCAAATTGCCACTTCTTTTACATTGCAGTTGTTATTTTATAATATTGTATTATTTTATATTTGAAAACGCATGCACTTCATACTTGTGATGACACAATTGTGTCAGTTTATAGCAAAATAACATATTTGTATTGCATGTGTGAACGTTAAATGTAATCAACTACACTCAAATAATTAATCACTTTAGCGACATTGATTTTCACTACAACCTTGTCTGCATTTCAGGTCAAGATACAGTTTCATAATTGTACTGGGGGGTTCTCAATTTGCCAGCAGCAGCAGCAGCCTGAGGAATGAATTGTGAAGAAGAAGATCAAAGGAATGAGCCGATTGAATGCCCTTGCAGCTTTGGGTGGGAATAATGGACAAACGTTAGATGGCCCTTTGGGCACCCCAGATGACTGACATGACCTATCTCTAGGGCACAGCTCCCCAAAACGAATACAAATATTGGGGAGCTGCACATCATTGGGACTGTCAGCAAGCTCACGAGAGACACACTGATACAACTCAAACAAATGATACAACTGATGAGTGGAGTGATGTCTTCTGGGTGCGTGTTGCAAAGGGACATTGCCTGTGTAGAGGTGCAAGATTACCTGAATTCTGAACTCGTAGGTATCCGCAAAGATGTGAGGCACAACATCTGACCAATAATCCTGGGAAATTATTCAGGAACACTGGAAGACATGCGCACCTGGACAGAGGATGGACCTATGGACTTCCAGAGTGCACCTTCACAGCAAAGTGGCCAGTGAAAGGTGTATGTGCCCCAACCAGATAACTCGTGCATAACCTGTTGGCTGGATGTAATTGGGACTGGGTAACACATCAAGATCTGTGAGATTTGTGAACACTGTGGAATAAAAACCAAGACCCGAGTCAATAAAGTATTTAAACAAAATGCTGATGTGGGGCACACCATGCAATGAAAAATGTACCCCTCCACCCCCATCATGACATCACCCCATTTCATCACTCCATTGTTTATTATCGTCTTTATGTCCTAGCAGACTTTGGATAGGGTGCACTTTTGTCACCTCTTGGCTGGAGGCAATGCTTATTTATTGTGAACTGGAATGCGCATGTGCAACTAAACCAATTACTGCAACCTTTCAGGATGCTTGATGGAACAAGAACAAGGCCACTGGACTGCAGCCAAGGATGAGACCTGATGCAGATGCTAGTGGCCATGTTTTCCCAGAAGTGGAACATCATGGGGTGTCTCCCGGCATGAACACTGACAGGCTAAGTTTTGGGACAATGGGTGGTATTATTTTAGGTGGGAGGTGGGAATAGCATGCAGGAAGGCATGTTCAGTGTTTCTCAAAACTTTGGGGGTTACGTGCCCTAGAGAATATAAAAAAATGACAGAGCTGGAGGGCAGCTTTGGATCGGGTTAATGGCTAGGATGCTGTCCGTGTGCTCAATAAATAAATAAAACAAATATAAAATAAACCCGAGCAGGGGGATTTTTCAGATTCCACATTCCATATTAATCTAATGGCATAGGAAGTGTGGCATGAGAAATTGTATTTTTTTCCCAAAAATGTTCTGAAAGAATATTGGGGAGGGAAGGAAACACTGACGTAAGATGTCTGCAGGAGAATTGAGTTTAGGCAGATATACATTTAACTCCTGGAAGTGTTTGGGCATTTCTGTACATGCAGCCTTAACAT
Organism: Ambystoma mexicanum; assembly: GCF_040938575.1. Lineage (NCBI taxonomy): Eukaryota > Metazoa > Chordata > Amphibia > Caudata > Ambystomatidae > Ambystoma > Ambystoma mexicanum. Next base: position 654,321,425 of record NC_090925.1, read on the forward strand.
AGTGCCTTTTACCCTTATAGCAGGCTTAGCTTTACCTCCTATTGTTCAATGTCCAAGATTAGACATATCGTGTCAGATTTGGGTCCAGCATGGTTAGGCAAAGTAAATAAAACCCATAGCTTTCCTGATAGAACAAGCCATCGGCTCAACTCATATCACACTTGGACAGTGAATAGCCTTGATTGAATAACACACCACATACTGAGGGAATTCTTCTGGCTTCCTCAAAGTTTTGGGGTGGTTTGACCTACATCAGCCAACCCAACAAAAACAAAGGCAATGAGTGGCTAACCCCACCCAAAGTAATCACTACCAGAAAAGCAGACATCAATACCTCAGAAAGAGTTCAGAAAAAGACCACAGACAAAAAATCCAGTACATGTCAAATCCTCTATCCCAGAGAACCAAGAAACATTCAACTGAAGGAGTTGTCTGTGCAAAAGAAATAATAAGAAAAATCCCCCTGCTCGGGTTTATTTTATATTTGTTTTATTTATTTATTGAGCATTTGTTAAGCGCCTATACAATCAGTGGTGCTTACAGTCAAAACAAGGTAAAGTGGGGCGGGAACAAGGGGAGTAAATAACAATGGGAACAGTAAATATCCAATGTTGGTCCTATGAGACTGTGTGACATTTGGGCGTGCAAGTGCAGTGAAGGGAGCTGCAGGAGTAAGGGAGGGGTCGGTTGAGGGGGCAGGTAGAACAAGTGCTGGTGGCAGCTCGGAAGGGAAGTGTCAGGGGGTGCCAAGGGAGGAGGTCACTGGCTAAGTGCTTGTGCAGAGGAATCCCAAGGGTGAGATGCACAGCTGCCAGGAAAGGGGCCTGCTATGGCAGTGCTGAGGGGGGCGGTGGTGCTGGTGACGACTGGGTAGACGGCCTGGAAACCTGTGAGATTCCTAAAGAACCAGGCCGCCAGTCTCAACTGCAGAGGGGTGATTAGCAGGGGAGAGAAATAGGGAAAGAAGTAGAGGAAAGCAGAGTTTTGAGAAGTTTCCAGAACTTAAGTTGGTCCGGCTCAAGTCTTCAAGGGTCCGAAAGGCTCCTCCAAAGAGAGACACCAGCCAAAGAGAGAGACACCTACCCTCCACCCTGTGCTTGTAGAAGTGGTTGACAAGCAGAGAGTTGGAGTTAGAGGAGCAGAGGGCTCTGGCAGGGAGGTATTTAGGGAGAGAAAGTTGGAGATGCCGTGATCCCATGGGCATAAGTCCTTGTGGATGATGCAGAGGGTCTTGAATTTGATCCTCATAGACACCGGGAGCCAGTGGAGAGATTCTAGGGCTGGAGAGATATGGTTCCTGTGCTTGAGGCCATAGATAAGTCTTGCAGCCCTATTTTGAACAGAAACATGGTGATTAAGCCTTTTGGGAGCAACTCAACACTCTACCACCCAAGCAGCACTTGGGCTCAAGCGGATAGTTTCCCAATGTTCCCAAGCCAGAACCTAGTTAATGACTGTACCATTCAAACTTATACAAAAATATTCCTCAGGCTATGATCCTGAGGCCTTCTTCCATGTGTTTAAGAGGAACAAAGTGGAATGCATCCAACTGGTCCCATTTTGCTGCAAATTTTCTTATGGGAAGGGTCCAGCCCTCCTATCAAATGTTAAATCCCAGCAAACAAATTGAATAAAATATTCCAACAGATGATAATCTGAAGAGAATACAAAAAATATCCCCCCCAGCAATTACGAGCTGTTTGTAAACTTTCTCAGGATGCATGCTAATTAATTGCTTATAAGGTTTGGTTTCTTTTAGAGAAATGCATGGTAAAATCATTGTGAAAGAAATGAAAAAGCAATAGCAACTGATTCTGGAACAGTGCCTCAACACCTTAGTTTCCCAGATAGGGAGACTGGTTTGGTGCCTAAATAAACCATCCCTGGATCTTGCCATCAAAATGGCCAACAATGTGCAGTAGGACAAGTTGAGACAAACAAATCAGGATATACCAATAAAACCATGGCAGATGACAATTACGAAGGTGCTTGGGAGTGACACTGGACCACAGATCACCCTATAGATTGGCCCAAAAGTTGGTCAGTACACGAGATCATTAGGGAAACCAAACACCTAGGAAAAGCCAAGACATCAAGGTCTTTTGTTGCAGAAGAGGAACCTATGGTCAAGTTGAACCTCACAATACAGTTTTTTAATGTCCAATACGTCTCATTGAGAACCCATGTATAAAAGCTATTGTGTACTGGAAGAAACTGTAGAGTCCAACCAAGACTGGTGGCTTGTTTCAGAATACTGAGACCTCAGAATGGCCCAGGATGCAGATATACATCCACAAAGTAAGCCTGCATGAAGCTGTTGCCTCCCCCTATGAAGATATTCAATCATCTTCAATGCTGACCTTAGTCATACAGAAGGGTATGCTAAGGCATGACTAAAATTATCCATCAATAAAAAAAAATCCAAGGCAGAGATGGATGTCCTACCTGTAATCATAAAAGGGGTATTGCTGGGCCAGACCTACTGAACCATGCCACCTGGTTTGGGGAAGCCCAAGTGCAAAAGTCTAGAACTGAAGCAATACCTGGTTAGCTGACTGGGACCTCCTTGATATGTTATGAAGTGGCCTTGAGATATTCTTGTCAGCAAAGAACCTACATCTTCAGGAAAAGATGCCACCCAAACTGCAACCCTTTAGAAAAGGTGGTGTTTAAAGAGTGGGGGTTAGGTGATAGACCTCCTGGCCTGACTGTCGGACTTCAAGTATTTTTATCCAGGAAGCCAGATACCTCCATTAGCTAGTGGATGATGACTCTATGGTGGTGCTGGAAGGAACCCCTGTTCACACTGGCTTTGCACCAACCATTTGACAGGTGACAGTCACATACCACATAGAAATGCGGCACCCAATATAAGGGCCGGTTTAGGAGACCATCAGCCTCTCAAGCAACAATGTGCCCAGTGCCCTCATCAAAAACTATCATCACAATGTGGACCCATGGAAATCATTTACTGCAGTTCTCGCTGTAGACACATGTCTGCTATGACCCAAAAGGTTCCTGTAGACATGTGCGGACACCATGATCACAAGATAAACTAAATGCTGCCACAGAATAGGAAAGCCATTGCAGTCTAACCAATTATTAAGCCACACTTCTAAAAATATACAAGTGTAGACCCTAGAACCCAAACCAGCCCAGGAAAAACCAATTTTTTTATAAAAGAAACGACACATGAAGGGAAGTGGTGGGTGTTTTTGGAAAAACTGGTGCCACAAGTTCGGAGTGGGTTAGTGATTTGATAAGGAGTTTGTGGAAAGAGTTGCAGAAGAACCCATAAAGTCCAGATATTGATAGAGACAAGTGTGGAAATGAAAGAAGAGGATGGAGAAAACATCACAAGATGGTAGGAGGTCAAACACAAGAAGATCTAGGAGTTGGCCCGAGAAATAGGAAGACATCATAAGGTGTTAGGAAGAAGACCACCAAAGATAACAGATAGGTAGGAGACCACAGGGGTGTTTGAAAAGGACGCCAGGAGGTGGACAACAAAAAACATCAAAGGTTGTAGGGTGGAGATCATGGTGTATCATAAGAGAAGGTAATCAGAAAGTGGTAACCAATCCAGATGGTAGATTGAAGACCACAAGAGTTGTTAATAGGAAAATATTAGAAGGTAATTGGAGAGTCACATCAAGAGGTGGTTTGAGGAAGACATCAAGAGGCGGCAGGAGTGAGACTCCATGGGTTGATAGCATTAAGAGATCGGTAGGAGGTTGGGAGACAGGAGAGAAGTGCTAGCAAGTAGCTACTAGCAAGAGAAAACTGGTATTAAAAGGCACCAATAATCCAAGATGTTGGAAGTGAAGCCCAAATCAGAAGGAGTCAAGCGCATGATGGGAGGAGCAACATGCATGTGGTATGGCATGGGCAAATGTCAGGACCAGAACAGGATTAGAGATGTGCTACAGAGGGTACAAATCAATGTGCTCTGGAAGGGAGGTGCTAAGACCCTCTTTAGCATCTCTTTGGAAACAAGGGAGTGAAAACGTTCTTGGCTCAGCTTTCCAGATGTATCTGCAGCGTGCGACAGAGAACTACCATCAATAACAGAATCTGAAGAAAGGATTGCAAGGGCTGTAATTTCTGTTGATAAATGTCTGCAATATAGCAACTCCAAACCCTTGAAATAACAAATTCAATAACAATGACAATAGTGCAGCAACTTATCTGGAGTAGTGAAGTGGACATTGTTCTTCCCATGGTGAAGTCCAATTTTTTGTGCCTTTTGAACACATTTTTCTTCTGAAATCTGATGTCTCTTCCATTTCATGGCTGCCTTCTGATGTCACAAATTAGGTTTATCGAGAACGCACATTTGTTGTGTGGCATGGGGCACTGCTTGTTGGAGAACATTGCAGTCATTAAAAAACATTGTTGTTCACTTGACAGTCTGTTGCCAAAGCCACATGGGCAACGGCCCGCCAAGCCATATGTTATGTTATGTTATGTTGATTTATATTGTGCACTGCTACCACCCAGGGGCATCTCCAGGTGCTTGTGTGTCTCTACAAGAGAGGGGCATGGCGAAGTTAGCAGGGATAGGGTGAGAGGATAGGTTCAGAACCAGGAGGAACTGGCGTCTCTGAGTGTTGTTTTTGCATGTGGTAGCCTATGCGAGAGAACCTGTGCTTTGTTACTGTATGGGTAAGATTCAGTGCCTCGAGTGTGTGTTGGTGTTTTGTGTCAGTGTTAGTGTGTTGTGTGGGTTAAGGTGGGTTTGGTCATGCGCACCGATTAGATAGTGTCTATAAGGGATCCAGAGTCATGGGTGGCTGTAGCTAATAATCTGGTATCTTGGTGTGTAATTGAAATGTTGATAATTTTATGAACTATGTGGGTGGTTCTCTTTAGGTGTGCTTCAGCATCTAGAGATGCTGGGTGTGAACATAGTATTGATTCTCTGTTTCTTTATGTGCAGTGTGGCTAGTTCAAGGTCTGGGTCATATCGGCAACATACTTTGCAAAAAACACTAACACTCTCCTACCTGGAATGTATATTTTCTTGTGTGTAACTGGTCTTGTAAAAGTGCCTTGATGCCCCCGGGCTAAGCACGCTCTATACATGCAAACACAAATGCAATGTGGTCTCCAATTACAGCTTGAGTCGATCTTGATGGTGCGAATTTACACTCTCCATGGAGGATATTGCAGTGCCTCTGAATCAAGACCCTGATGTTCCACAAACTGTATACCTTGGCACACAACACTGTGGCAGGTGTGACCATGTTGGGGAGGATAGGATAGTGAAGGGAGGCTAAATTCAGCTCAAAAGCACATTTTAAGAAGCTGGAGCACTGAGTGAGCTGAACTCATTTTGAAGTGATGAGTGTTTGTGTGCACAGTATAGGATGCCTTCCAATCCTCCTCACAAGCAAAGGACGCATGTGTAGTGTGTTGTACTGGTCAATAATCCCCATTCTTTCTGGGACATGAAGTCTTCTAATCGTAACACAATACATGTATCTTCACTGCAGTACTGGGGAGGATAGGACAGTGAAGGGAGGCTAAGTTCAGCTTGTCTATATATCATCCATATATCACACTTTTAATGCTGAACGTCTGATTGTCCTGGCCTTCTAAACCATATTGTAAACCAGAAAAATAATACATAATAAACAAATGAATAACAATGTGCACCATAAACATCAGAGAATGAATTAAACAAAACATAATCGACAAGTAACTGTAACTTTGATAATGGGAGCATTCAAGGGCATGGTCACTTATATCCCACTCCCTGAAAAAATATAGTATTATAGCAAAAGTACACGTTCTCCGAACGGGTTCTGTAGACACACATGATGAGACTCTCATCAATTGTTGAAAATCAATAATACTTTAGGTCACTGTTCCAATTTGCTTATCGCTTGAAGTGCTTTGCACCCTGAAGCAAACTGCACTAAGAATGGGCGCGTGTGGCTGGCTTACATGCACCGGTGTGCTGCAGCATACTCGGACCTTCTGTGCGCTTTCCTCACCTGTCGCCTCACCATGGCATGGTGCAATTTGTTGCAGTGCTTTGCAGTGCAAATATCTCAGGAACTGTGCATCCTAGGAATTTTGTCGGGTCCTTCTATGCCCTCCTTGATGTTTTGCCAATTTCAGGCAACCTTCTCATGTTTGAAGGTGCAGAAATCCGGAGAAAGGGATGGGTGTCCAAATGTCATGATTCCAGAAATGTCTGGAGGGTCTTAACAGGTAACTATGCGAAATTTGGTGCAGATTCGTGAAATGGTGTGGAATTGTTTAAGGAACAATGCTTCGGCAGGGCACAAACCCACAAAAAAATGTTGACTTTTCCTGAAATCCGGGGAAAAGGATAGGGTGTCTAAATATCATGTAGCCAGTAATGTCCACAGGGTCCTAACAGGTACATATGCAAAATGTGGTGCAGATTGGTGAAATGGTGTGGAATTGCATAAGGAACAACGATTCACCAAGCCACTAACCCACAGACCCACAAACAAATTCAAAGTTTTGCTGAAATTCAGGGAGAGAGGTGGGGTATCCAAAGGTCATGCAGCCAGTAATATCTTGAGGGTCTTAACAGGTAAATAGACAACGTTTGGTACAGATTTGTGAAATGGTGTGGAATTGTATAAGGAACACTGCTTCACCACAAATCCCACCACAAATCCACAAATGTTCAATTTTATGAATACAGATAGATAGAAACGCAACAAATAAAAAAGCCGCCCATAAATGAAAATGATAAAAAAAACACTGTTTAGTGAATGCTCTAAAAATAAAATTGCTTGAGTGGTTTATAAAGGGTTCACTCAGTTGATGAAGCACATACCAGGTTAGAACCTTGGTGTCTAATCGGTTAGTAGCACCACAGGAAGGTACTCAACACTACAGCCAGTGGTGTTAAAGATAACACAGGGTGCCTGAACGCCTACTTGCATGATAAAAAAAGATGGGTGTTATGGAAGAGGTTGGTGCCATTTTCATGAAGTGCTCTGTGTGGGATGCCAAGAGTCCGGAGCTGTTGTGGCTCTGGTACCCAGCAGTGAGAAGTAATGGTGGAAAACAACCGGTAGAGTATGTCTGGTTGCGGCAGCAGGTGGGAGAGAATAATGGGCAGTGGCCTTGGGGCATGCTGGGAAATGTTCCAGGGGGAAGGCATCAGCCAGCAGTAGTAAACACTGGCTTTTATGAATAAGTGAAGTCTACATTTTGCCGTTCCTGAGTCACTGGTTGCCAAATCCTGAGTGCTAAATATGTTGTATCCTATGCAATATAGTCTTAGATTTTGTGATATAGGGAAATATATTTCTCTTGTGCAACATTTCTAATGAAAGAGTTATTGCACACGTTTAAGACTATTATAGAAGTACCGTTAAATGTTGATTTGTGATTGACAAGCTTTGATGTTGACATAAAGCGTTTATTGCAAGCTGAAGACAATTTTCGCTGATACAACTATACAACCGATTTATGGGGATGGCACTTATGTTGTACAAATCTTTTTTCCACCAGTATGTGTTTGCGAAGTTCATGACTTTGCTGCAATGCAAAGTTGCGACATGTTCTCGATTTTTCCACCTGTGATGATGGTGGCGTATTTTTGTCCACAACATTAATTTACAGGATTACATTTCCTACTTCTTTGGTATTTGTTGTTTGGGAGACGGTCCCTTCTTGGAGTACACAAGTTGTGAGCTGGAGATAGCTGGACTAATATGCACGTTACATGCTTACAATGCCAGAGTGGGGTAGAAGGGCATATCCCATGCCAGTAAGCAAGGCATTTGTGGGAGAAGTTTGTCACCAAGATGAAGATGCGAACTTGTGTCTAAGGCCCCCTCCACCCCCACAAAAGGCCCATCATCAGTGGGACAATGTGTTGTGCTGCGAATCACACATGCCAGCGTGCCTGGGCTTGTAGGTACATCAGGCTGTGAAACCTAGGCCTGCATCAGAAAATAAGATAGCTGTAAGATTGAGCAAGTTAATTGTGAAATGTGTCCCTCATTTGACTTTTAAAACTAAACTCTCATATAAAATCTTTAATTTAATGTCTAAACACTTACTACTTAAGCAATAGGCCCCGAGCAGGGGGGGAATTACCACTTCAGTTGTAGGCCCGAGTGAAGCAAGGGCCTTAATGAAGTCCCCGGGGCATTACCTGAAGTGGCAATGCCCCCACCTGCGAGGAGCCTATTGCTATTACTACCCCGGCCCATAAGACTGGGGTACTTAGAGCATTTTTTTTCTGTTCCGAAACGCTTTAGCGTTTCGGAACAGGAAAAAAAATGGCCGCTGGGGAAGGGGAAACAAAGTCTGCTTTCCCTTTCCATGGCAGTCATTGAAAATGTAAAAATGTAAAGAAACAAAATGGCTGCCATGCCATTCAAAAAATAGGGAAAAATGTAAACAAAAAAAATTGACCGCCATGGAAAGGAGAGAAGGGACTACTTGTAGTCCCTTCTCTTCCTTTCCATGATGGTCTGTTGCGGAACGGGATAGGAGGCGCTGGGAACAGAAGTGTTCCCAGCGCGTCTGCTCCATAAATGGACAGAAAAGAAGGTAAGTGGGACTGGGAGGGCGGGGAGGGAATTCTTTGGATTGGAATCAGCTTTTATTTTTTTTAAATAAAAATATGTTTGCACCCCTTTGAGGCTTTTGCCATGTTATGTTGTTGAGGTCATTGGAGCCACCACACCAGTATTACGATAGTTAGGTGAGTCGTGACAGGTAATATGGGTGGCACAGGGTGTTCATCACCAGGGCTATTGAAATGTAGTAATGCACATGTTAGTATCCTCCTATATAGCTCTGGCATTTGCTAGTGGTTATGTGAGTTACATTGCTGTCCATGTCTGAACAAAGTCACTGAGTACATTAACTGAAACAGACACCTTGGTATAAAGTTCAGTGAGCATTTCCAAAATAAATGACATTAAAATATAGATCCAAATAATGTAAATGGAGAACATAGCTGTCCAAAGAACAGGACGAGCCCCAAAAATAATCATGGGGAATTAATCTATACGTCAACCTTGTGAAATGATTTTTATAGTCAGGTTACTCAATTTCTACATAGACAAATACATTATTTCCTAAACGGTATATGTACTATATGTCTCTATCATTTATGGGAAAGGGACGTTTGACTTACAACTATGGGTTGAATCAATACAGATGTTAAACTGTTCTACCTTATTTACTTAGCCAGTTCCCCCTTCAAGAGACAATTAGATATGAAGCATGGGTTTACATTTGTGACACAGATTAACTCTTCGGAGCAAACTATGTCTCTGGTGACACTGGCATGTGTTTGCAAGCTGATCTGTGTATGCCGTTGGACAGACCCAGATATCGCACGTCAGTAGTAGGGTAGCGGGTCACCGAGCAAGTAAGTGAGGGAAGTTAGTTTCCCCATTCCAGCTCACATTCATAGACTCCTCATACTAGGAATCACAGAATGTTGAGGTACAGCTGCAGAATAATAAGGGGCACTCCTTTTCATCCCTTTTTATCTCTGTACCCATGAGGGGGGGGCACATACTACTTTACCGTGGCTTAATCAATTCACTGAACCACTTAATAGAATAAAGAAATTGCAGGGTACATGGTAGGCTCCACTTACAATGCACTGCACCACAGATAGGTAAGCATCGGGGTACTACAATAGGCAAAGAAACAAACATATTCTACTTTTGATAACATTGCCAAGGAACCATCAAAGATGACATTGACTGTAGGCTTAACACTGTTGCAGGCACGAAAAATGCCTAATAGAATTTGTACCAAGTTCCAACAAAGCTGGGTGAGTTTCTGTTCACTCCAGGTTGGTTGTCTGTCCTTCACCAAATGTAATAGGCATTCTCAATACATGTTTTAGCATAGCACAGAGAGAAATCACTTGTGTGTAACATTTACACCCGAGGAATCCATATGATGGCATGCTGATTGTATCCACACTTTTAAAAAATAAAATGGAAATGCTTGCACAACGATGTTCTTGACTGTTGCACTTGTCACAAAATGTGTTTTTATTATTATTATTTTTTTTTGCACAAGATGTGGGTGGATAGCAGATACGGGCAATGGAATGGCATGTTTCTTTTTCTTTTTAGAAAATTCCCATGTACATAAGTCGAAGCCTTAGGAAGAAGCGGGAGCGATCGAAATGAACTTCACAATTACAATTTTGATGTGTGATTCTGGTTAATACAATGTGAGACTTCAGCCAATTGTACCATCCTCTCCCTCACGTTGAAACACGTGTCGGTTAGCTTGTTACTGGGACTTCATATGTTTGTCGATCATACAACATGGGAAACAACATCTGTTGTATGCTTAGCATGGCGTAAATACAAACCGTCTTTGCATGTTCAATGTGCCAGATAACTTGCAAAGATAATACATAATTTCACAAATTGCTAAATGTTTGCAGCTTTGTGAGAACAGATTTATCAAAAAGCAAGCTAGGATAAAATAACAAGCTGTTTAAGTTTAAACAATCGTTCAACCCTAACAGTTGTTGGACAGGCCCAGAGCTTCAAAATATTATTTTCCTCATTTCCTGCCCAATACTCACATTATGGTTTTTGGGCAAATGAACCAGAGGAATTACGTCCCTGATGGCACTTTTATAAATGTTTACAGACTCTGCAGTATATTAAAAAGGCACAAGAAGCTGGATGATGATTTTCTCTAGCCTTCACTGCCGAGGAGGCAATGGTATGAGAGACTCTGCTTCCCCATTATTTTGCTTCACATACTTATTGACAGCTCTGTCATCTTCAAAGAGGCACTGTCTAATCTTGTCACTGTCAGTGTTTAATGTGTACAATAAGTTCATGGCATATATAATCAGTCATTTATCACACTTGATACAACTATACACCAATAACTAACATACACTACTGAGCTTGAACCCACACTATTCAAACAACCGTCATATCACTGAAGGCTCCAGAAAATCCAAGATACCATCTCTAAAACAGACATTTTAAGACATAAACTATCTTTATTTGGATCCCTTTCCCTACCATAGTAGCATTCAAATGGCTTCAACTTGTGGGTACAGACCCTATCTTGTCGGATAAGGTGAAGAACGTATGTGTCCTTCACTAAATTCATAAATTGATATTGTGGCCTACAAATCACACTTCCGGCCCAAGTGTATTAAAAAGAAAGTGAAATGCTGACTATTTGCACACAATATACAACTAGCCTTTCTCACCCACCTTTTGACCCTTACGTGTCACTCTGCAGCACATTACTGTTACTACTCACATTCCCATGAGCCTTTACCGTGTTACCTAGAATCTGCCTACCATGGCCATGTCTACCAGTTTGAAATGCACTCCTCATAAGACACCATACTCTCTCCTGCATTGAATTATGCTTTAGCAAAAGCATCCCATACACTATGAATCACCATACTTAAGCAGACTATTTTGGATGGTTGCAGAGCCACTTGCTGTGAAATCCATGTGTATATATCATACCTCTGTATTGTACCTATGGCTTGTAATGTGCCCTCAGTTCCTTTGAAGAGGAACCGTCTTATTTATTTTATTTATGTATTATTAATACACTTTCAGCAAAGTGGCTTTGTATATACAACATTAGACAAGTTACAATTAAACATGAAACAATGGTTACAGATGCAATGATCACATTGGTACAATTGTTCTTCTAAAAAGTACTGATAGCGTTGAGTAAACCACTAAAAGTACATGATGTTAAAACCACTAAAACAGTAGAAACATATCTGAGTGTAAAACCAAAGAAAAGAAAACATGAAGATGATATCAAGATGGACACAGTCAGGTGGGTTATTAAATTGCAGCCAGACACAGGATTTCATGGACATATCATACACTAAAATGGAACTCAGCCGGTTAGAGATTCAAGAATATCAACCTATTTCCAATACAACTTGACTAGATAGTATATCATATTATGGTCACATCCATTTAAAAACAAATGTCATAATGATGAGTGATCATCACAGTTAAAACCACTATTATAGGATTCAAGGTAGACAATTCTTATATGTTGCAGGCTCTCACAGACAGTTAAGAGGTGCTCGATGCTTTCAATGTCTTGGGTGCCACACAGACGACAATAGCGAGAATCACGAGCTCCTTCAAGGCGAGCCCCATTGGTAATCAATGCTTCACTTATGTAAAATTTTAATAACAAGTATTATCTAGCGATAACACTGTTAGGATAAGCCATAATGTAGGAAGGTTTATTCAAGTGATGTGAGGTGCTAACAAAACAAAGCACTGTTACATTTAGACTACAGATTGATGAGATCTTGTTCCTTACTGTATGTCAACAGTCTAGATTTCAGGTGAGATTTAACCACATGCTCTACGCCTTCAGCGGAGTGAGTACAGCATCCAGCTTACCACTTTGTGTAAAGAGAAAACAGTGAGCCTAGTGTCCATTGTGTTACAGTTGTCTATCTCAAGGAATACATTTAAGAAACTCACCATCATTGTACTGTTATTCAACCTTAATAGGTTGTTACAAAACACTACAGTATTCCCTATAAAGTCAGACATGATACCATCTAGTTCAAGTTCTAAGTGCAAGTATTCAATGGACAGTTCCTAGGGCATGCAGAGCAATTCACGCAATATAGAACTTTTAAATCGTTTTAATGCAGCAAGGTGAATAGTCTCAACAGAGATACCACCTTGTCAGCCAATGAATTGACAGATTGCACAGACTGCTCTGTTACATTCAATCTTAGTTTCTAACCAATGTGTTTCCCACTTAGTATCTTGAACATAGAGGCCTGGATATGTATAAGAGGTAACACACGCAAGATGCAATACATTTAATTCGCAAACAACATTGCCTTCTAGACAGGGCAAATATCATTATCTTGCTTTTCTCAATGTTAATTGATAATCCATTGATATCTGCATACTCTCCTAGTGCTGTGATCAAAGTTTGTAGATCTTTTGAAATACGGTCTACCAAAAGCAGATCATCAGCGTATGCTAACCAACCAGTCAGGTGGTGGCCCATTTTCACTGGGCTGATGTATAGGTTGTTAAATGCCGAGGTCTGCCAAGTATAAATTGAAAAACTTGGTGGCTCCAATTTGCCCTTGACGTCTAATCAATTATTTACTGTGGTATTTGTATATAGTAGCATCAGCATCTTAAGCAATCCTGGGTGGATATTCCATTGTGACAACTTCTTCCACAGTCTGTTTCACAACATTAAGTCGAACGCCACAGAGAAGTCAATAAAAGCGCTATAGAATGTGGTTTCTCTGCGCTTCCAGGCATAATCTACCGATGTTACCAGAATGAGAAAAATGTGTCAAGTACCTGCTTTTTTAATAAATCTCTTTTGGTTTGGGGGAAGTATGTTCTCAGTGATCCAATTATTTAGTTCTAAAAGCACCACTTTGGGATACAATTTGCCTGAGACGTCTGGCATGGCTAGCATCCTACAGTTGTTGGCCACATGCCAAGGTCCTTTTTTGTGGATAGGCAGAATGTGACTCACGCCATGTCTCGGGAATACAGCCAGTTTTACATATATGGGTAAAGAATAAATGTATGGTATGGGCCCGCATCCCCGGGGATGCTTTGACAAGTGCGTTATAAATACTATCGGGCCTGACAGTCGTGATTAATTTAATTGCTAAATAATAATGGTTAGATCCACGATGGACACTTGGCAGCTACAGGGGGAAGTTGGAAGAGGAAAGAAATCATCATCTGGTGTAGTCAGACCCAGAGTGGTAGCAATGTGGTACGCCCAATCTGGTTCAGTGACACCATTTATGGGTAATGCATGCTCATTGTTGCCTCTAAGCACATTTCATCTTCTCGAATTCTCTTTTTGGTTAGCCAAGTGAGCAATTTCGTTCCATTTATCCAGATTACATTTAAGACGGTGCTCTTTTAACCATTTCCGGTAATTTTGCTTAACTTCTCTAATATACCGGCTTGTCTCACTTGGTGATAATGGACATATAGTGGTGTACATAACTGAGCCAATTTTATCACGTTTGGTTGTGCGATTGCGGGGTCAAAGTTCACCTGTTAAGTAATGGGTTTGTTCGCACGTTCAGCAGCACTTTTATATTGCCTCTGCAAGGCAATGGATTGTTTAATTTGATGAATCAGGTCAGTAAATGCAGACACAATCTCTGAATTAGGATCATTAGTGAGCCGTTCGAAATGTGCTATGAAGGTTGGCATCAAACTCACTGAGGTTGGTGTAGCCCTTACTAGCTGTGATTAATTCCATCGTACGTGATTACCATTTGGATTAATGTATATGTATATTTTTTTTAATTTTTTTATTGGTTTATACAAACACAAACAATACAAACCAAAACACGCAGTGCAAGTATCGACAGTTCAATTTTTCTTTTCATAATTTTGGTCACTGCTCCCCTTATCCCACCCTCCCTTACGAGCCTATTTATTCCACGCTCTCATATCCGCCTCGCGTGGTTGGGTCTCCCCTTCCGTGGATTCCGTCAGATCCTGTATCGTTCCAAACAATTCCGTTATTAATGATTTCCATGACATCAGAGTTCCCGCTTCCTCCTCTCCCACTATAGTGCTTGCCTCTTGCCATACCATGGTTTCTGCCTCCGCCCATTTCTGGAACTCCTTCCACCACACCTCCACCCGTGGCCTGTGACATGTCTTCCATGCCATGGCGATCCTTCTTTTTGCAAGCACATATGCTAGATCTTTCAATTTACTAACATGCTTACGTTTCTGCGATCTAGGGTACCCCCTCAGCAAGCATGCCGAGGCTGTATCAATAACAATCGTGACCCCCTTTTCTGCCAGTTTCTGTGCTACTTCACCTGAGAAGTGCTCAATTACTGGGCATGACCAAAACATGTGTACCATGTGAACATTTTCTTCATCACATTTGGGACAAGCTTGTCTTCTGGCATTTGTAAACCTAGATATCCTCTGGGGTGTCATATATGCCCTGTGCAATATATATAGTTGTATCTGTTTTAGTCTCGCATTTCTTGACACCTTCTTGTGATACCCCTGGGCATGTTCCCACATTCCATCCTCCATTGAAGTTCCCACTTCCGCTTCCCAGTCTAGTCTTAATTGTGTTAATTCCCTCCCAACCTTGCGCATCATCATCTCGTACAGTCTAGAGATCTTGTGCCCCCCCTCTATTATATCATAAATGATGTCTATGCTAGCATCTGGTCTTCCTCCAGTACCGTTTCGGGCCATGTCTCTTATTTTTCTGCACCATTCTGTGATACCTGATATACTGGCCCGTGTGTAATCCCATTTCCTCCCCCAGCACTTCAAAATCTACGATGGTCCCCTCTTGCCAGATATCTCCCATCGTCACTAACCCCACCAACTCCAAGTGGTTCCTGATTATCATCCTCAGTTGCCTATCTCCTCCCGCCAGTGCAACTAATGGGACCTGAGGGGAGCGTGGGAATGGGTTTTCCATCATCTGGCATGCTCTGCACCAGATCTTCCACCCCAGCACCATCATTTTAGGGCGTACTTTCATTTCTGCCTTGGGCAGCCAGATCATCTCTTTTAAATAAAACGGGGCACAATCCTGTCCAAACAGCCTGGATTCGGGGGTCTGTTCATCTGAGAGCCATTTGGCAACATTTTGCAGTTGGCTCGCTACATAATAAACCTCATAATTAGGCAGTTTTAGCCCCCCTCTTTCATACAAATTCTGCAACTTCCATAGTGCCACCCTATTTCGAGTACCATGCCACAGGAAATCCCTACACATGCTGTTCAGTTTAGTGAAAAACTTCTTAGGTATCAGATATGGAATATTCCCAAAATAATGCAGGAGCCTAGGCAGGACCACCATCTTAAGCATTGCTCCCGTCCCATCATTGCAAGGGGCAATTTCACCCGGAATTTCATACTGTTCTCGATTTTTTTTTAATGGCTACCTTGGTGTTGTGCTTGTGCTCCTCTTCCACTGTATGGTACACGTCTATCCCAAGATACCAGAAAGTACTGACTGCCCATGGTGTTTGGAGCACCGGCAAGTGTCCCACAGGGATTCCCCTATAGCTGTCCAGCGGGAAAATACTGGATTTTTGAGGATTCAATGCTATACCCGACAACCCTGCATATCTATCCATCACTTCCAGGATGTACTGGAGATTTTCTTCCGGGTGCCTCAAGTACAGCAACAAGTCATCTGCATATAAGGAGACCAAGTGTCGTTCCTCTCCTATCTCGATACCTATAGTATCGTATTGTTGCCTAAGGTATATTGCCAGGGGTTCTAAGGCTAGTATATAGTGCATTGGGGACCATGGGCACCCCTGTCTGTTGCCTCTGCTAAGTTGCCATCTCTCAAATATCACCGATCCTATTTTGACCCTGGCCAGCGGTTCACTATAACATCTTCACCCACCTTATGTATCCAGGCCCCATACCGTAGCCCGCCAGGGTCGCCAGCAGCCATGGCCACTTGACCAAGTCGAAAGCCTTTATTGCGTCCAAGGACACAATTGCCATTTCGTCTTCGTTCTTACTTCGCCATTCAACAACCCGGTGGAGCCGTCTATGATTGTGAGTTATATTTCTATTCGGGACATAGCCCGTCTGGTCGGGGTGTATTAGTTTGCCAATAACTCTCCGTAGCCTGTTTGCCAAGACAGCCGTCAATATTTTGCTATTTTGCTGTCTTGGTTCAAATCGACAGAGGTCTGTAGGAGCCACAGCTATGCCCAGGCTTGTTGGGTTTGGGAAGCGGTATTATGATCGCCTCTCTAACTGATTCTGACAGCCGTCCCACCTCAAACACTTCATTTAACATTTCTAGCATTGGGGAGAGCACTTCCTCTCTATACACTTAATAAAATTGACTCGGGAGCCCGTCCGCCCCTGGGGTCTTACTAGTAGGCAGCTGCCTCACCACTTCTCCCAACTCCTCCAGAGTAATCGGTGCATCTAGCTCCTCTCTTTCCTCGACACTTATCTTGGGCAGCCCTATGTCCTCCAGTGTTTCTGTTATCTCCCCATAACTGCGTCCTTCCTTATCTCCATATAGCAACCTATAATACTCTGCAAACTCCTGATTAACTCCCACTTGGGTGTCCACTACACTACCATCTTCTCTCGTTATCGTTCTAATCATGTGTCTAGGAGTTTCGCTTTTATATAACCATGCCAAATGCCTTCCTGTTTTGTCCCCTCCCGCATGCTGTGTCATGATGCCTGCCCCCGGAAGACCAGACCAGGCCCAGCAGCCCCGGAAGCAGGCATCATGCCACTTGGATCATCCCCAAAAGCCCCATTTAGGGGCTGTTTGGGTACAGTCCTGGCGCTTATGGCACCAGGCTCATAAAGAAAAAGTCAGTCCTGGCGCCATGGGCGCCAGGCTCATTATTGATAACTTACCTGAAGCAGACCATGCTGCATACTCACCTGAGGCAGACCATGCTGCATGAAGACTCAAGCCAAATGAGGCTTAGGAGGGACTATTTTACTGAAGGGACTATTTTGTTACTTGGGTGGGGCTGTGGAAGAATACTTACCTGGATCTTCTTCCAAGGCTATTTAAACCACGCCCGGACAGCCACACGTGCTTCGCATTATTCTGCTTGCTGCAGCGTAACGCTCACCGTGTTTTCAGCAGCTCCAGTCTTCAGCCACGCCCGCTTCAGTCCTGGGACTCCTGAAACAAGAAGACAAAAAGGATAAAGGTTAGAACAGGAGTTTTAACTTTAATCCTTACCTGAATCCTGATCCATTTCACCACGGAACTGAAAGACAGAAGTCTTTGAAGCATCGCTTCGCATTCCTACGGCGCCGCGCTGAACTCACCTGCTTGGCGGTACTTCAGTATTCCATCACGCTCTCTCCATCTCGCGGCCGCCCTCCGACACCTAAGGAGACAAAGACGGCAAGGTGAGCAAGGGGACTCTCTAAGGCCATACAAGCTACCCCCAAGGACTTACCTGATTTACCACGGGAGGTACTCACCTCATTTCGGGTCGGCGCAGTCAACTCTGCTTCATCGCCGTACCCCGGCCCCTAAGGGGATAAAGCAAGGACAATACCAGTTACCTCCCACAAAACTTACCTGATTTACCACGGGGGTCTCACCTCATCTCGGGTCGGCACAGTCAACTCTGCTTCATCGCCGTACCCCGGCCCCTAAGAGGAAAACCACAATAGACTTACCTGAATCTTACCGAGTGCCATTTGGAAATCTTCGAGTGGATTAATCGGCAACCTGCAAGGAATCGGACAGAGTGAAGAGCAGACATTTGAACTCTTATGAACAATTGGACTTTAGAGTCAATACTGGAACTCACCAATTCCTCTACGCCAGTGAAGTAACTGGTCATCAACGCGCCCCTGCGGTCGACGCAGGATGGAGAGCTCATCCTTCCAAACCATCAGGTGAGACTAAGGAGGGGACATCAAGAGTGATCAGTGGGAAGACAACGGAAGTGGGGAAGGTGGGTTGACACTCAATTCCACGGGTGGTTAATTCCTCTTCTCCTTTGCAGAAGAATATTCTTGCGAGCCAGACAAACTAGGCTGAGCGGGCCAGTCCAGTCTGTCATCTCGGCGCTACACGTCACGCTGGTGGAAATAACAGCGGCCCAGTTCCGGTCGACACCCCCGTGGGAACCAGGTGAGCGTAACAGAACGCGAAGCCTACCCACAAATACCCACCTGGGCATCATGGAGACCTCGGAAACTGATCAGTTGGCCCAATTATTAGGGGAATTAAGGGCCGAAGTGCATTCCGCCCGCCAAGAAACCAATGCCCTCAGGAGGGAACTGATAGTGTCAAAAGAACAAACTGATGAATTGGCCAGACAACTATTACAGAGCCAGGCTGGACAAACACCTCTACCAGGACTTGGGGCAACTCCAGCTCCTGTACCATCGAGTAACCCGGTGCAGATAAATTTACCTGGAGCCGTTCCTTTGGCTCTGCCTGAACGCTTTGCCGGAGACCCAAAAGGGTTTGCAACATTCATGAATCAATGCCGCTTGCACTTTTTATGTAGACCTGGAGCTTTCCCAAACAATCAGGCCAAGGTAGCCTTTGTACTGTCATATCTCAGCGGTAGTGCGGCGGATTGGTCCATTCCACTAGTTAACCAGGATGACCCGATTCTTCGAGATTTCCAGGGTTTTCGAACAAGCATGGAAAGACTATTCACCCGACACTCCCGAGGACAGGCTTTGGACAACGAACTTTTATCCCTACGTCAAGGTAACCAGGATCTTTTATCTTACATTGCAACTTTCAATAGATTAGTAGTGGAAACCGAATGGCCTGAAGCCAAGCGGATCACATTATTCCATCGAGGACTTCGAGGAGAACTCAAAGATGTTTTGGCCCAAATCGTGAACCCGCCTCAAGACTGTGCTGAATATATAGATCTAGTGGTCCAGCTCGATCACAGACTTCAAACCAGGAAGGCTGACCGAACCAAGTTTGAGAACAGGGTGTTGGTTAAAACCCACGTAAGCTCCAAGGGAGTAGATGTCTCAGAACCAATGCAAATCGGGGGGGTTAAAGGACCCCTAACCCAAAAGGAGAGAGATAGAATACGGCAACTGCAATTATGTTTATACTGCGGAACTACTGGTCATTTTCTTCGGAACTGCCCTGTAAAACCACCCAATAAAGTTATAGGAGCAGCAGACGAAAACCATGTGAAATCTGACTCGGGAAACGACCACGCCCGGCAAGCATAGAGGTCCGCTTGCCGAGCTTAAAGAAGGACACTCTGACCTCGCATTTCACCATACCCATGGTCCTTGTAGATCCAGAGCAGCCATCACGCATGCACGCGGTAAAGGCGTACGTAGACAGTGGAGCCATAGGAAATTACTTGGACTGGGAATTGGCTACCAGGATGAATCTATCTCTCACCCGCAAGACCACGGCCGATGTTGTCACCACTGTAGATGGAACGGAAATTGCCTCTGGACCCGTAACTCATTCCACTGCAGAGATGACATTGCTGAGTCAAGATGGGCATCGAGAGGCTATGGTGTTTGACTTAATCAAGGCCCCACAGTTTCAGCTGATACTGGGGATACCTTGGTTGGAAAAACATAATCCCTGTATTGATTGGCGAGAGAAGAGACTAACCTTCCCAGAATGTGCTCACACCTGCTACCAAAGGAAAACTCAAAACTCAGTCCTGGCCCCAGTAATTCCAGTAGCCATGCAATTACCTGTTGAATACCAAG
This sequence comes from Ambystoma mexicanum, assembly GCF_040938575.1. Lineage (NCBI taxonomy): Eukaryota > Metazoa > Chordata > Amphibia > Caudata > Ambystomatidae > Ambystoma > Ambystoma mexicanum. The sequence goes on from NC_090925.1 coordinate 654,341,647, forward strand.
ACTTTCAGGATGTCTTCCAAAAGGAACAGGCAAACACCTTACCACCTCACAGATCGTATGATTGTCAAATAGATCTTGTACCTGGAGCACAACCACCTTGCAGCAGAATCTATGCCCTTACGGAACCCGAAAATCTTCATTTGCGCCAGTACCTAGACCAGTACCTTGCTAATGGCTTCATTCGCCCGTCCAAATCCCCTGCATCTTCAGCTTTGTTCTTCGTACCGAAAAAGGAAGGCGACCTTAGAACATGTATAGACTACCGCGCACTGAATCAGATAACCATCAAGAATCGATACCCACTGCCTTTGATCCCAGAACTACTAGACCAGGTGAAGGACGCTTGTATATACACGAAACTAGACCTTCGGGGGGCATATCATCTGGTACGTGTCAAAGAGGGTGACGAATGGAAGACTGCTTTTCGCACCAAGTACCGACTATTTGAGTACCAGGTGATGCCCTTCGGACTATGCAATGCACCAGCAGCCTTCCAGTTCTTCATGAACGATGTCCTCCGAGAGTTTATCGACGTTTGTGTGGTCGTTTACATCGACGACATCTTAGTATACTCTTTATCAGAATCTGAGCATGTAAAACACGTCCGAGCAGTCCTAGAGAAGTTACACCAGCATAAATTATATGCTAAACTGGAAAAATGCATCCTCCACACTACGGAAGAGGAATTCCTTGGATTTATTCTGACCGCGAGAGGAATCCGGATGGATACACGAAAAGTGGATGCCATTCTTAATTGGCCTTCGCCAAGTTCAATCAAAGGAGTCCAAAGCATGCTTGGCTTTGCCAATTTCTACCGCAGGTTTATCCCGGACTTCTCGCACATTGTACATCCCATCACAACGCTATTGCGAAAAAACAAACGCTTTGTGTGGACAGAGGAAGCCGAGAATGCCTTCCAAGAGTTAAAAGCTAAATTCACATCTGCTCCCATATTAAGACACCCGCGCCCTGACCTTCCCTACATAGTGGAAACAGATGCATCCAGTTCAGCCATGGGAGCAGTCCTTTCCCAAAAGGATCCCGAAACTAACCAGCTTCACCCAGTGGCGTTTTGGTCAAGAACATTTTCAGCCCCCGAATTAAACTATGCCATAACCGACAAGGAGCTGCTGGCCATCAAGTCCGCCTTCAAGGCTTGGCGGCACTATCTACTGGGTGCCAGACATACCATCACGGTCATCACCGATCACCGCAACTTACAATACCTAAAGACAGCCAAAGCCCAATCTTCGCGCCAACTCCGTTGGGCATTGTTCTTCGCCGAGTTTGATTTTGTAATAACCTATCGACCAGGTTGTAAGAATGGTAAAGCAGACGCCTTGTCCCGGATTGGAATGGGAAAAGCAGAAATAACTTTAGAACCCGTACCCATAATTCCGGAACAGAGAATCCTTGGCCTGACATCCATACAGACACTGGAGAACATTCAAAACAAGTTCCACCAACTCTTTGATTCCGTTGCCCTACAGGACTGGGCAAAGAAAGGTCCAGAGTACTCTGTCATTGATGATTTACCTTATTACCAAGGCCGGCTATTTTTACTGCAAAAGGAACTATAGGTACTTGTCATTTCCCATTACCATGACACCTTAATAGAAGGGCATCCGGGTATTGCAAAAACCAAAGCTAAAATTAGGAAGCAATTTTGGTGGCCTACCTGGCGAAAGCATGTCAAGTCATTTGTCATGTCTTGTGGCATTTGCGCACAAATAAAGGGCAAAAGAAAAAACCTGCTGGATTATTGCAACCATTAGACATACCACCTACCCCTTGGCATACCTTGTCATTAGACTTCATCACGGATTTACCCCCGTACCAAGGTTACAATACCATTCTAGTTATTGTAGATCTTTTTTCTAAAATGGCCCACTTCATTCCTTTAAAAGGGATACCTTCAGCTTCAATCCTGGCCAAGGAATTCCTTGAAAATGTTGTCCGCCTGCATGGCTTTCCTTCAGTGTTAATTTCAGATCGGGGCAGTCAATTAATTTCCCATTTTTGGAGGAAATGCTGCCAACTGGCACAAATTGATGTTAGGCTTTCGACCAGTCACCACCCTCAGACCGACGGTCAAACGGAGAGGACCAACCAGACTCTTGAACAGTACCTCCGTTGTATGCTACATCAGACTGAGGGGAATAGGAAAGACATTCTGTGGATTGCAGAGTATGCGTACAATAATTGCGTACACTCAGGAACTGGACAAAGTCCTTTTTTTACCAATCATGGGCAGCATCCTCGAACCTCGGATTTGGACTCACCCCAGCATTTAGAGATGCCCGCAGTGGACCATCTCCACGCTGTTATTACACAAGCCTTTAAAGAAGCAACCATCCATTTGCAAAAGGCTAAGGAAAAATACAAAAAGGATGCGGATCAGCACAGAAGTGAAGCTCCTCAATACCAAATAGGGGACCAAGTATGGTTAGCCACTAAGCACTTACCACTCAAGGGGACTCGGACCTTTAACCCCAGGTATTTGGGACCTTTTTCTGTCAAAGCAATTATTAACCCAGAGGCCGTCAAGTTGGACCTACCTGCTCATATGCGAATCCATCCCGTTTTTCACGTGTCTCTTTGGAAGCCAGTGCAACCAGGAACAAGGCTAACCACTCCACCTGAACCTATCCTCATAGACGGGGAGCCCGAGTTCGAAGTCAAGAATATTTTGGACTCAAAAAGAGTGAGATCAAAACTCTTTTACCTAATTGACTGGAAAGGTTATGGTCCACAGGAAAGGTCTTGGGAACCTAGTGACCAGGTGCATGCACCTCGTTTAGTGAAGAGGTTCCATCGGGAATTTCCAGACAACCCATGGCCAAGGGGGAGAACGACTTTAGGAGGGGCCTTGAGGGGGAGTGCTGTCATGATGCCTGCCCCCGGAAGACCAGACCAGGCCCAGCAGGCCCGGAAGCAGGCATCATGCCACTTGGAGCATCCCCAAAAGCCCCATTTAGGGGCTGTTTGGGTACAGTCCTGGCGCCCATGGCGCCAGGCTCATAAAGAAAAAGTCAGTCCTGGCGCCATGGGCGCCAGGCTCATTATTCATAACTTACCTGAAGCAGACCATGCTGCATACTCACCTGAGGCAGACCATGCTGCATGAAGACTCAAGCCAAATGAGGCTTAGGAGGGACTATTTTACTGAAGGGACTATTTTGTTACTTGGGTGGGGCTGTGGAAGAATACTTACCTGGATCTTCTTCCAAGGCTATTTAAACCACGCCCGGACAGCCACACGTGCTTCGCATTATTCTGCTTGCTGCAGCGTAACGCTCACCGTGTTTTCAGCAGCTCCAGTCTTCAGCCACGCCCGCTTCAGTCCTGGGACTCCTGAAACAAGAAGACAAAAAGGATAAAGGTTAGAACAGGAGTTTTAACTTTAATCCTTACCTGAATCCTGATCCATTTCACCACGGAACTGAAAGACAGAAGTCTTTGAAGCATTGCTTCGCATTCCTACGGCGCCGCGCTGAACTCACCTGCTTGGCGGTACTTCAGCATTCCATCACGCTCTCTCCATCTCGCGGCCGCCCTCCGACACCTAAGGAGACAAAGACGGCAAGGTGAGCAAGGGGACTCTCTAAGGCCATACAAGCTACCCCCAAGGACTTACCTGATTTACCACGGGAGGTACTCACCTCATTTCGGGTCAGCGCAGTCAACTCTGCTTCATCGCCGTACCCCGGCCCCTAAGGGGAGAAAGCAAGGACAATGCCAGTTACCTCCCACAAAACTTACCTGATTTACCACGGGGGTCTCACCTCATCTCGGGTCGGCACAGTCAACTCTGCTTCATCGCCGTACTCCGGCCCCTAAGGGGAAAACCACAATAGACTTACCTGAATCTTACCGAGTGCCATTTGGAAATCTTCGAGTGGATTAATCGGCAACCTGCAAGGAATCGGACAGAGTGAAGAGCAGACATTTGAACTCTTATGAACAATTGGACTTTACAGTCAATACTGGAACTCACCAATTCTTCTATGCCAGTGAAGTAACTGGTCATCAACGCGCCCCTGCGGTCGACGCAGGATGGAGAGCTCATCCTTCCAAACCATCAGGTGAGACTAAGGAGGGGACATCAAGAGTGATCAGTGGGAAGACAACGGGAGTGGGGAAGGTGGGTTGACACTCAATTCCACGGGAGGTTAATTCCTCTTCTCCTTTGCAGAAGAATATTCTTGCGAGCCAGACAAACTAGGCTGAGCGGGCCAGTCCAGTCAGTCATCTCGGCGCTACACGTCACGCTGGTGGAAATAACAGCGGCCCAGTTCCGGTTGACGCCCCCATGGGAACCAGGTGAGCGTAACATGCTGCCTCTCTATATATTCTTCATAGTTGAGGTTGCACAATCTTTCCCAGTGCTCCGCACATTTCTGCTGCAATGTAAGTATTAGATCCATGTCTTTCTCCGTGTCACCTCCCCCTTCAATGCCTTTTCCAGTTCCTTTTCTTTTTCTTGTAGGTCCGCCAAGATCCCACCCTGCAAGCCCTTTGATTTTGCTATGGCTACACCTCGCACCACCACCTTAAAGGCTTCCCATAGTGTGCCTGCCGAGTCCACACTACCCGTGATTGTCTCAAAGTAGTTTATAATTTCCTCCCTTATGTCTTCCCTAAAACAGGGATCCTTAAGTGCCTCTGCCCGGAGGCGCCATGTCGGAATCCTTGCTCTTGGGGGGGAATATTGCCATCCGAGAATCAGGGGCGAATGGTCGGAAAGGACCCTCGCTTTATATTCTGTCTGAGTAATCTAAGTTATTACCTCCGACGTAGCAAAGACATAGTCCAGTCTCGTGTGTAACTGCTGCGGGACAGAGTAGTGCGAGTATTGCCTTGCTTGGGGTGTCTCGTTCTCCACACATCTGCCAGACCAAATTTGTCTAGTAGCGTCTGCAACACTTTAGCCACTGGGGCTGGTCTATCAAACTTTCCATCTGATCTATCTACCCTGGAGTTTAACACACAGTTAAACCCCCCCCCTGATATCACCGCGCTCCCCATACACTTGCTAAGATTAGCACTCAGAGTTCTGAAATATGCTGCTGTATTCTGATTGGGGGTGTATGTATTTACAACGTTTATCTCCCTGTTCTCCACTAATCCCCTCAATATGACCATCCTCCCATCTGTTTGCACCTTTTTCTGCAACAGTTGAAACGGGACATGCGGTGCCACCCAAATGAGCACTCCTCTAGCATAAGCAGAATATGTCGAGCCCACCACCACCCCCTTCCATTTCTTCACAACCATCTCCATCTTTTCCCGCATCAGGTGAGTCTCCTGCAATAATGCAATGTCTATCTTCTGTCTGCGCAGGTACAACATAACCTTGTTCCTCTTTAGATAACTATTAAGTCCCCTGACATTCCACGTAATTATTTTAAGGTCCACCATGGCTCATTAGCATTCCCTCCCCTCTCCCACTGGTGCGGTCCAAATCACACTTCCATCTCTGTTTATATAGGTTTGTTTTCCCTTTCAAACTTCCCCTAACTACGAACACCCCAAACCCACTTAACACAACAAACTCCCCAACCTCCCACCCTCCCGCCTCCCTATCCCATCCCAACAACACCCTCCACAACTGTTGCCCAGCTCCGTCCCTGGATCTCAGGCACCCCCGCATCTAGCCCTTTCTGGCAATTTCCCGTACTCACGGCTCAGCAGGGTCAAGCAGCCCTAGTGGCTGTCTTACTACTAACTCTTGGGAGGTAGATTGCCTCCATTCTACTGCTCCTGTTTATTACCGCTAATATTTCCCAGTCAACTTTATACTTATTATCTATATTCCAGTCCAACAGGATCCCTTGGTCCAAAAGCGACATAATGCAGTTCGAATATTGAATCATGACATAATGGGCTCCCCCTGCTTAGCCCCCCAATGATTTTACTGTATTCCTCTCACTTATCTTGCTTCCCACGGTCTTGTTCCACCTCACGATCTGGGCAGCCCTGCAGATCCAGCCATGCCATCACATCCTCCGGAGTTTAAAAAAAGAGCGCTTTACTTTTGTGAAAGACTTTTAGCCTTGCAGGGTACAACAACATGTATTTGATCCCAGCCGCACGCAGTCTCCTCTTTACTGCCACATAGCTGTATCTCTGCCTTTGCACTAACATTGACTAGTCGGGATATGCCGTGATGTTAGTGGATGCCCTTTCAATCGTCCCACCTTTACGAAAATATTCCAGGATTTTTTCTCTGTCTTTATAGTTTAATATTTTCGCAATTATCGCCCGAGAAGGGGCCCCGGGTCGTGGTTTTCTCGTCAGGGCCCGATGTGCTCGTTCGACAGTAAATCCTTGTGACAACTTGTCCACTCCTATCTCTTGCAGGATCATATTCTACACATAGTTCGTGGGGTCCTGGCCCTCCTCCCACTCCGGCAAGCCGACCACTCAGATGTTTTTCCTTCTCGCTCTTCCCTCCGCTTCCTCTGCTCGGTTCTCCAGGTTAGCTACCTGCTGTTTCAATATGTGGACCTCCTTCGCATTATTCGTGCTAGTTTCTGTATTCATCTTCACCGCTATCTCCAGTCCACTTGTTCTTTCCGCCAGCTCCCTGACATCCTGTTGCAGCAGGGTAACTTCAATTCCCACTGCATCAATCTGGTTCCTAAGGCCGTTCGTAGATCTGCCATTTCCGTACCCCATGTGTTCCTCAGCTCTGGTATCGCTGCGAGGACCTGATGATTTTCTTCCCCTGGAGTACCGTCCGCGGAGTCCATGGCTGGACCCGCCACCGGGGCAGCGGGAGTTTGTGGTGTCTTAGCAAAGGCGTCCATTGTGGGCTGTTTGCTTTTGGCTCTGAGTCCTTTAACCAACATCATGCTGTCCTGTCTGCGTGTTGAATTCTGGGTCCCTTTGTATCGTTCTCAGTCTATTTCCTGCAGCTCCACAGCGACACTCCAGGCTAAGGCACGCACCCTTCAGAGAACTACAGTATGCAGCAGCATGCACTGCGCTTAGATTTCAGGTGGGTTGTGCCCTCCCACGTACCTTCGTTGTCAGTTACAGTTGCTGCCCTTTCAGGTCATCTACTTCGTTGCCACTCGCACCTCAGACAAGCAAAATCCAGGCCACCACAGTGCGCGTTTATTATTCCTTCACACACTCCAATGTCCGCAGTTCCGCCACAGGGACGCCATGACCCATCCGTTCACCATGCGTTGCCTCCGAGAGGTTATCTATGGTCTTGTCCACTCCTCGGGAGGCCCCATTTCACCCAACTCCACGGGGGTGGGAGGCCACCCGCCTCTTCTCTCACTCCCCCTGTTGTAGCTATTCAACCCTGTATGCCTGGCTCTTCTTGGATCTGTGCTGGGGTGCAGTCCGCCCCACCCCACACCAGCAGAGCTGAGCCACCCCAGGCGCAATATTGGGGTCTGGGTGTCTTCTTCAAAAGCCTTGCAATGTTCAGGGTCTCCCCATCTTACATCGCTTGGCTTTGTGCTGCCAGCCCACAGGGGAGCAGTCCAGAACAAATCAGCTCAGGCAAGCACAACGCGGCCCACTGCATGTACCACGCCGCCTGCTAATTAGGCCACCTATCCGTATCCCGTTGTCTGCTGGCTGTGCACGTATCTTGCAGGCAGCTTACTTTACGGTGCCCGGGCTGTGCTTTTTGGTTTTCTGAACCCAGCTTACAGTCGCGGTCCATGAGCCCTTGCTTCTTCACCGGCTCTGCAGAACATTATCATCGGCAGCCGCACACACTGCTCATGGGCACATTGTTTGGATCTGGATGCCTATTTTTAGAGGCCGTGCAATGCTCAGGGTCTCCCCATATTACATTGCCTGGTATGTTGCTACCAGCCCACAGTGAAGCGGCACAGAGCAAATAAGCCCCAGCAAGCACAACACGGCTCTCTGCATGTGCCGCGCTGCTTATTTATTAGGCCACCAATTTGTGTCTCGTAGTCTGATGGCCGAGCGCGTGTCTCGCAGGCAACACGCTTTACAATGCCCTGGTTGTGCTTTCAGTTTTCCAGGACCCGGCTTGCAATCGTGGTCCGCGAGCATTCGCTTCTACACCGGCCCTGCAACTCGTAGTCATCGGCAGCCGCACACCCTATTTATGCGTGCGCTGCCAGCATCATTGCTGGATAAAACCCAGCAGATCCTCCAAGCCATCTATCTTTATCTCATTGTCTGCTGGCTTGCGGGCAACACACTTTTCGGTGGCCAGGTCGTGCCTGTTGCACTTCTTCGCCAGCTCTGTAAGTCGTAGTCCTCGGCAGCCGCACACACTAGGTATGTGTGCGTGCTGCCCGTATCGTTGCTGGACAAGACCCAGCAGCTTCTCCGCGCAGCTTCTCACTGGCACAGGGGGCCGGGTCCGTAATTGTGTCTCTGCAGTGGCAATCAGCCGCCGCACACTCCTCCCGCAGCGTCACTCCGTGCTATAACTTGCACTCCCCTCGGGCTCCGCTGCTTCAACCTGTCAGCGTGGCTCCGATCCAGCCTCCGCCAGTCCTCTCTTCACTTTATCGCCACTGCAGTGACCCGCTCTGCAGGCTTGCCAGCTGGTTTTGCGGATCCCTTTGTTCTACCACAGCCGCCATTTTGTCATCATACGGCCGCATTCAGGATGTGCTACAAAGTGTCTGATCTCTCATATTCCTTCACCAATTCAATCGCGGGTAAGCGCAGCCTCTTCCCGTCACCTTTAGACACCCATGCTGTTGTTTTTATGTAGTAGTCTGTTGGCTGGTAACATACGCTACAGAGAATCAATAGCTGGATCACAGAGCATGATAGAGTCAAAGCCTACTCCATGGCTGCCAGTCCACGCCCCCCCGGATTAATGTATATATCGCTGTTTATGTCATAGGAGTTCTCTAACTTGCATCTATCTATTTGAGTGAGCAAAAGGCACAGTGGAAATGTTCGCTTTCTGCTCTTGGCAATATGGACATGTCTTTGACAAAAGACATCCCACTAGCATTTACAAATACGTAATCCAGAGTTGAAGCAGATTTGCCACTTACATGGGTGAAAGCCATGGGGACATCCCCAGGACAGAGACCGTTAAGGCGCATCATGCCAAACTCTTCTCAGAGTATCACCCATTCTTTAGCTGAACGTCTCGACATGATGGTGGGTTGGGAGCGCATCGACTCCCGATCGTCACAGTTGGTGAGTCTGGTGAATTCTATAGGTGAGTTAAGATCACACACTATTCAGATGGGGAAGTCATGATGGAATTTGTTCAAGATGGATTTCACTACAGCAACATTTTCGATGGTCACTAAATTGGTTGGAGGATCATATACATTAATGAGAATGAAGCTCTGGAGTTGGTATTGAAGTTTAGTAGCCAGCACCATAGATTAGAGCCATATATTTCAGATAGTGACCAAGGTGAAACCACAGATATTAGCAAACCTCCTTTTGGCCACCCAATTGGGCCTTTTGAAGCTAGTTTCTGTAGAGTGGCCCGATCAACAAACTGAACTCGGTCTGTGAGGCAGGTTTCCTGCAGAGCAATGATCGAGAAGTTATACATGTTTGATATGAGCCCGTCATCACTAAATAGAAAGGCAAAACCTGGGATATTCCAAGAGCAAATGATCTGAATGTCATAGAGACATCTGTGAAAAATGTTTTTTAAAGATGGAAGGTAGCCACTGCCAATACCCTGCATCAGAATCGCTTGTTGCACAGCAGTTGGTTGTTGGACACCTGATAATGCTTTGGTTGGTACCAGAATAGTAGATATTGGTCTGTTAGGTTTCATATTATGAATGGAGCAGGAGAGTGACTTACTACCACTCTTACACATGTGTTGACAACATGTGTGTTGAAGATTTGATGTCATGGGGACAGAATTAAAGGCATGATTACTAGCCGAGTGTGGCGATCTAGGTTAACGATAATCTGCGGTCTTTTCACTGCACACAAGAAGACCTACAGAATATCCACAGAAGTTTTATTTGAGCTCTTCACCTTGGCTCTGCCCCCCTTCCCAGAAGTCTGCATAAATGGAAACACGAGTACGCATGTTTAACCTCCTTAGAATCTGGGTCTTAATAATGCCAAAATAAATAATAATGTGAATCCCACTAGGAAGAATCCTTGTCTGTAAGACAGAGATGGATAGGAAAGTTCATAATTGAAATTCTCTAAGTGGGACTTAACTGAATGACTGGAAATGAAAATAATAAAATATGTGTGACATACCATTTTGCTACATCTTCTGTGTATTTGTTATCGGGTAGTACTCTACAATGAGGTTCAAGCAGTGCACAAAGCAGGGCACGGCATAACAACTGACATCTTGTCATTGCATGTACAATGTTGCTGCCAATGTTGCTGATGACAAAGCCAACATCCAGTATGTTTGGTCTAAGCTTTCTCAAAACCTTGACATTTAATACCACCAGGATGTTTACCACTGTGTATTCCTTCTACATGGCAAACATTGAAATAGTTTTTTGTCATGCCAGTGGAGGTCGTGGGGGATGATTAGTAGGTGTGCATTCCCCTAAACTAAATCTGAAGTCCTGTGCTGCACATAGCTGCATCCTCAATCGTTTTTTGGATGCAAGTGAAGAGATGTACTAGCACAAAATGAGACCCGTTTCTTATAGAGCGGCCTCTCTCTCTCTGTTGGGTTTGTTGGTGCTGCATCTGCTGCATGCCAGGTTCACCTCTGGGTGTCTCTTTCTCCTGCTGGTCATTCCGGGCTGTTTTCTGGCCCTCATTGGGGAGCATACAGGTCCTGCTAAAGACAGGAGGTGACTGGCAAGTACTTGTTTGAGGCATGGAATGAGTCAATATGTGATATGCACAGACACATTTTGAAGCAAGTAGGAATTTTAAAGATTTGGGCTGCCTATTTGAGACAGGGCTACTGGTTCCCCTGGATGGGAAGCAACCCTTTTTTTTGCCAAGGCCAGGGTACTAGCCTTTTCACAACCCACAAACAGTAAAAGATAGGATGAACCTGAATCAACACATGTATGGTCCATCCTCCTCCATTCCCACAATACATTCCTCTCCAAAAAGCATACAAGTGGTAAAAAGTTCATCAATGATTTATTGATTGGTTCTAATACATGATATGAGTAATCACCTGTGCTTGAGTATGAAAACATTGTGGCGATTAAACATCAGACCAAAGGATGCATCTAGGTCTTTTCAGTCAGTGGCATACAGTAACTTTAACTCTGAGGACAGTCACAAGACAAAAACAGGAAGTGGAAGTTAATCTTACCAACTTATATGGCATGCTCTTCTCTGTCATCTATTTGACTTGAAAGAAATTGTTTTGTGAGAAATAAATTTAGCAAACAGTGGTTTTAACAATGTATTCTCAACACCCTCTTCCTTGGTTCAGAAGGTAATATATTGTTGTAATTTGCTTATTAGTTAAAGCTGCTTGTTGAGGGTAAAAGAAATGCAGCTCCCACAAAACACTATCATTCTAATAATCACATATATGCACACATTATGGAACGCCAGGTGTGCGGGCATTAAATGGTGCCTTTCAAAAACAGTTTGAGCAGTTTTGCAAAGGATTCCACAAAGTGTGCAAAGCTGAATTCCAAACATTTTGCTAACCCTTAGTTCATACGTGTCAGAGATGATTCTCCAAATTTTGCCTTAAATGGGCAATGATTACAGACTTGTCTAGTTAAATATAAATGATGGTTTTGAGATCAATACACTTTCTATAAAACTATGAACTAAAGAGTTGTGTTACATAACATAGCATCCACATGTGTTTTCACTTCAAACTCAGGTTTAATGGCAATCAGTAATGGTGAATGTGGTTTATTCATGATGCACTTCATATTGAATATCATACTGTTTCATCAAGGATAGGGCACATGAAACTCATGGTACATGTTTAAAGATGGTGATATACATAACTTATTGTAGATATAATGGACATGCAGAGGGAGGAATATGCATAGTTCCTCTTCACATTCTTACAGAATAACTACTCATCGTCACCAGCATAATGGGTGGAGGTAGGACGTATCTTTCATATTTCTTATACTGGCCTTTGCTTTGTAATTGACTCTTACAGCATTTCCTTAATTCATGTCAATCTTTGTTGTTTACTGTAGTAGGGAGAGATGAAACCTTTAATCATCAAGCTAAGCTTAACAGGTTTCCATGCCCCTTTAGGCCGGATATCGCACCTATCTGAGGTCACAGGGGGGAAGTGACGTCATGCTGGGTGACCCACAAGTTCTGCCTGAGTGGAAATCACATCCCGGAAAAGCCATACGTGTGTTTAACAGGATCTTGGGCCCTAATGGGGGTGTCCCACTGGATGTGACATCATAGTGGCTAGCGGGAAGGTCCCCCCAAAGCCTGGAGCCCCTAGGGGCCCCACAGGGGCTTCCCCCGGATGTCCCCCACAAAGAGCCGGATATGTGGCACTGCGGTTTTGCATGTTGGTGCGCCTTAAAATGATGGCCATCTTTAGGGGTGGGGCGTGTAGGGTGCATATATACAGGTTTTGGGGGATGTACAAGCTGCTTCTGAAGCCGTGGAAAAACCTGAAAGCTCAGCGCCCACGATACCGGGAATTATGAAGAGGTACAGCAACTACTCTAAGAATAATTTAGAGGCCAATGGTTTATAGCATGGGTGCACAACATACGGCCCGCGGGCCAGTTGCGGCCCACCATGCCGTTTTGTCCAGCCCGCCAGCACCAAAAACTTTCCTAATGGAGGGCGGCCCGCAAGCAGCATCGGCCGCCCTCCATTAGGAAAGTCTTTGTTGTCTTCCGGGCAGGACAAAACACTGGCCCTCATTAGTTCAGTGTAGTGCATGTGTGCTACACCAATGGAGTGCCAGCACTATGGCTGGCGTGGCCAGTAAGGCTTGATGCCGGAAGCCTTGCCAGCGTTCCAGCATGTCTGGATAAGTACACGGTGGGGGGGCTGTATGTTTGTGTGTGTGTGTCTGTCTGTTTGTCTCTGTTCCGTCCTGACTGACTGTGTATTTTGTTTTTGTATGTATGTTGAGATGCAGGGGTGGGGGGGTGTCAGGTGTTTATGGGTGTTTGTATTTGTATGTCTGCAGTGTATGTTGCTTGAATGTGTTTGTGTGCAAGTGCAGTGTGTGTTGAGATGTGGAGGGGGGGTGTGTGTCAGGTCTGCCTGAATGTGTTTGTGTGCAAGTGCAGTGTGTGTTGAGATGCGGAGGGTGGGTGTGTGTCAGGTCTGCCTGAATGTGTTTGTGTGCAAGTGCAGTGTGTGTTGAGATGCGGAGGGGGGGTGTCGGGTCTGCTGAATGTGTTTGTGTGCAAGTTCAGTGTGTGTCCAGATGCGGGGGGCTGTGTGTGTCGGGTCTGCCTGAATGTGTTTCTGTGCAAGTTCAGTGTATGTTGATATGCGGGGGTGGGGTGTGTGTCGGGTCGGCCTGAATGTGTTTGTGTGCAAGTGCAGTGTATGTTGAGCTGCTGGGGGGAAGGGGGTGTCAGGTATGCCTGAATGTTTGTTGTTGTGTGAAAGTGCATGTTGAGATGCAGGTGTGGGGTGTGTGTCGGGTCTGCCTGAATGTTTGTTTTTGTGCGCAAGTTCAGTTCATTTTGAGATGCGGGGGTGGGGTGAGTGTCGGGTCTGCCTGAATGTTTTTGTGTGGAAGTGCAGTGTATGTTGAGATGCTGGGGTTTGTGGGGGGTCGGGTCTGCCTGAATGTTTGTTGTTGTTGTGTTCACGTTCAGTGTATATTGAGATGTGGGGGTGGGGGGTCCGGGTCTGTATGCGTGCATGCTTGTGAGTTTGTTTGGTGAGTTGGGGGTGGGGGGGTCCAGGTCTGTATGGATGCATGGTGTATGTGTGTGAGTTTGTATGGTGAGCTGGGGGTGGGGGTCTGTATGGGTGCATGGTGTATGCTTGTGAGTTTGTGTGCTGAGTTGGGGGTTCGGGTCTGTAAGGGTGTATTGGTGTATGCTTGTGAGTTTGTGTGCTGAGTTGGGGGTGGGGGGTTCGGGTCTGTATGGGTGCATGGTGCATGCTTGTGAATTTGTGTTCTGAGTTGGGTGTGGGGGGGTTCGGGTCTGCCTGAAAGTGTTTGTGTGCAAGTGCAGTGTGTGTTGAGATGTGGAGGGGGGGTGTCAGGTCTGCCTGAATGTGTTTGTGTGCAAGTGCAGTATGTGTTGAGATGCGGAGGGGGTGTGTGTGTAAGGTCTGCCTGAATGTGTTTGTGTGCAAGTGCAGTGTGTGTTGAGATGCGCGGGGGGTGTGTGTCAGGTCTGCCTGAATGTGTTTGTGTGCAAGTTCAGTGTGTGTTGAGATGCGGGGAGTGTGTGTGTCGGGTCTGCCTGAATGTGTTTGTGTGCAAGTTCAGTGTATGTTGAGATGCGGGGGTGGGGTGTGTGTCGGGTCTGCCTGAATGTGTTTGTGTGCAAGTTCAGTGTATGTTGAGATGCGGGGGTGGGGTGTGTGTCAGGTCTGCCTGAATGTGTTTGTGTGCAAGTTCAGTGTATGTTGAGATGCGGGGGTAGGGTGTGTGTCGGGTCTGCCTAAATGTGTTTGTGTGCAAGTTCAGTGTATGTTGAGATGCGGTGGCGGGGTGTGTGTCGGGTCTGCCTGATTTTGTTTGTGTGCAACTGCAGTGTATGTTGAGGCGCTGGGGGGGAGAGGGGTGTCGGGTCTGCCTGAATGTTTGTTGTTGTTGTGTGCACGTTCAGTGTACGTAAAGATGCGGGGGTGGGGGCTCCGGGTCTGTATGCGTGCATGCTTGTGAGTTTGTTTGGTGAGTTGGGGGTGAGGGGTCCAGGTCTGTATGGATGCATGGTGTATGCTTTTGAGTTTGTATGGTGAGTTGGGGGTCGGGTCTGTATGGGTGCATGGTGTATGCTTGTGAGTTTGTGTGCTGAGCTGGGGGTAAAGGTCTGTAAGGGTGCATTGGTGTATGCTTGTGAATTTGTGTTCTGAGTTGGGTGTGGGGGGGTTCGGGTCTGTATTGGTGCATGGTGTATGCTTGTGAATTTGTGTTCTGAGTTGGGGTGGGGGGGTTCGGGTCTGCCTGAAAGTGTGTGTGTGCAAGTTCAGTGTGTGTTGAGATGTGGGGGGGGGGTGTCAGGTCTGCCTGAATGTGTTTGTGTGCAAGTGCAGTGTGTGTTGAGATGCGGAGGGGGTTGTATGTGTCAGGTCTGCCTGAATGTGTTTGTGTGCAAGTGCAGTGTGAGTTGAGATGCGGGGGGGTGTGTGTCGGGTCTGCCTGAATGTGTTTGTGTGCAAGTGCAGTGTGTGTTGAGATGCGGGGGGGTGTGTGTCGGGTCTGCCTGAATGTGTTTGTGTGCAAGTTCAGTGTGTGTTGAGATGCGGGAGTGGGGTGTGTGTCGGGTCTGCCTGAATGTTTTGTATGCAAGTTCAGTGTATGTTGAGATGCGGGGGTGGGGTGTGTGTCAGGTCTGCCTGAATGTGTTTGTGTGCAAGGTCAGTGTATGTTGAGATGCGGGGGTGGGGTGTGTGTCGGGTCTGCCTGAATGTGTTTGTGTGCAAGTTCAGTGTATGTTGAGATGCAGGGGTGGAGTGTGTGTCAGGTCTGCCTAAATGTTTTTGTGTGCAAGTTCAGTGTATGTTGAGATGCGGTGGCGGGGTGTGTGTCGGGTCTGCCTGAATGTGTTTGTGTGCAAGTGCAGTGTATGTTGAGGTGCTGGGGGGAGAGGGGTGTCGGGTCTGCCTGAATGTTAGTTGTTGTGTGAAAGTGCATGTTGTGATGCGGGTGTGGGGTGTGTTTCGGGTCTGCCTGAATGTTTGTTTTTGTGTGCAAGTTCAGTTTATGTTGAGATGCGGGGGTGGGGTGAGTGTTGGGTCTGCCTGAATGTGTTTGTGTGCAAGTGCAGTGTATGTTGAGATGCCGGGGGTGGGAGGGGGTCGGGTCTGCCTGAATGTTTGTTGTTGTTGTATGCACGTTCAGTGTATGTTTAGATGCGGGGGTGTGGGGTCCAGGTCTGTAGGCATGCATGCTTGTGAGTTTGTTTGGTGAATTGGGGGCTGGGGGGTTCAGGTCTGTATGGATGCATGGTGTATGCTTGTGAGTTTATATGCTGACTTGCGGTTGGGGGTCAGTATGGGTGCATGGTGTATGGTTGTGAGTTTGTGTACTGAGTTGTTGGTTCGGGTCTGTAAGGGTGTATTGGTGTATGCTTGTGAGATTGTGTGCTGAGTTGGGGGTGGGGGGTTCGGGTCTGTATGGGTGCATGGTGTATGCTTGTGAGTTTGTGTGCTGAGTTGTGGGGTGGGGGTTCAGGTCTGTATGGGTGCATGGTGTATACTTGTTAGTTTGTATGCAGGGGTGGGGGGTTGGGGTCTGTATGAGTATGTATGTGTAGTGCATGCTTGGTGGCATGGAGCATAGTTTTTGGTTGGGGGGTGGGGGCCATGGGGCACAGTATTTGGTTGGGGAGTGGGGCCCATGGGGCATAGTGTTTGCTTGAGGGGTGGGTGTCTTGGGGCATAGTGTTTGCTTGAGGGGTTGGTGTCTTGGGGCATAGTGTTTGGTTGAGGGGTGGGTGTCTTGGGGCATAGTGTTTGCTTGAGGGGTGGGTGTCTTGGGGCATAGTGTTTGCATGAGGGGTAGGTGTCATGGGGCATAGTGTTTGGTCGAGGAGTGAGGGCCATGGGGCATAGTGTTTGCTTGAGGTGTGGGTGCCTTGGGGCATAGTGTTTGCTTGAGGGGTGGGTGTCTTGGGGCATAGTGTTTGCTTGAGGGCTGGGTGTCTTGGGGCATGGTGTTTGCTTGAGGGGTGGGTGTCTTGGGGCATAGTTTTTGCATGAGGGGTGGGTGTCTTGGGGCATAGTGTTTGCATGAGGGGTGGGTGTCATGGGGCATACTGTTTGGTCAGGGAGTGGGGCCATGGGGCATAGTGTTTGCTTGAGGTGTGGGTGTCTTGGGGCATAGTGTTTGCTTGAGGGGTGGGTGTCTTGGGGCATAGTGTTTGCTTGAGGGTTGGATGTCTTGGGGCAAAATGTTTGCTTGAGGGGTGGGTGTCTTGGGGCATAGTGTGAATGAGGGGTGGGTGTCTTTGTCATGGGGCATAGTGTTTGTTTGAGGGGTGCGTGTCTTGGGGCATAGTGTTTGCTTGAGGCGTGGGTGTCTTGGGGCATAATGTATGCTTGAGGGGTGGGTGTCTTGGGGCATAGTGTTTGCTTGAGGGGTGGGTGTCTTGGGGCATAGTGTTTGCTTGAGGGGTGGGTTTGCTTGAGGGGTGGTTGTCTTGGGGCTTTGTGTTTGCATGAGGGGTGGGTGTCTTGGGGCCTAGTGTTTGCATGAGGGATGGGTGTCATGGGGCATAGTGTTTGGTTGAGAGGTGGGAGCCATGGGGCATAGTGTTTGGTTGAGGGGTGGGGGCTATGGGGCATAGTGTCGCACTCCAAGAGTGAACCCAAAAATAAAGCTAAAACAGGCACAGTTAGGAGATGTATATCCCTTGCTTTTTGTGGAAACCTGACTCAATGAAGGCCATACTCCTCTTGGGCAATCCAAACAGCAAAGTATAGCAGTCCAAAATAATGGAATGTCAAATCAAGTGTCAATAAAATATATATAATTTAATTAAACAGTCGATATGCAATAACTAAATAGAAATAAATAACAATGGAAAATGTGTAGTACAAAATATAAGTTTGAAATACAAATAAAAATAATTACACCTCAAAAACGTATTCTTTTTCCATGTGTTTAATAAAAATTGGGGGTTGAAAAAGCCTCCTGCCACGCCACGCCCCACCGCGCTTACCCCTCACCCACATTTACTTTTCGGCCCACTATAGCCATCATGTAAGGTATTTTCGGCCCTCTGTCAAAATCAGTTGTGCACCCCTGGTTTATAGTCATTCCATTGAAAAAAAAGGAACAACATACCAAAGCATCTAAAAAAATGCATCGTATGCCAATGCATTGACAGTCTATATTTAACATGGAAAAGTGACTTTCCATCTAAACCAGTCCATCGAAATGGACTGGTTTCAATGTAAATGCACTTAACATGTAAAACATAGCATTTCAATGCTTTTATTGTAACTTTAAAATGTTACATGGAGCTGTCCAGTGCTGAAATGTCGGCACTGGCCAGCTCCTTTTAACATTTTTTTTTGTTGTATATTGGGGGGTCCACCCCCCCACAACCCCCGACCATAAGTCTAACCCTAACGTAATCCTTAATCTACCCCTAGCCCCAACCCTAACCCTAATTTAACCCTTAATCTAACCCTAGCCCCAACCCTAACCCTAGCCCCAAACCTAACCCTAATGTAACCCTTAATATAACCCTAGCCCCAGCCCTAACCCAAACCCTATCCCTAGCCCCAACCCTAACCCTAACCCTAGCCCCAACCCTAACCCTAATGTAACCCTTAATCTAACCCTAACCCCAACCCTAACCCTAACCCTAACCCTAGCCCTAACCCTAATGTAACCCTTAATCTAACCCTAGCCCCAACCCTAACCCAAACCCTATCCCTAGCCCCAACCCTAACCCTAGCCCCAACCCTAACCCTAATGTAACCCTTAATCTAGCCCTAGCCCCAACCCTAACCCTAATGTAACCCTTAGTCTAACCCTAGCCCCAACCCTAACCCCACTAGTTTCAATGGATCCATAGAATTTTATGCAACGAAATGGCCAATATATGCAATGGTATTTCGATGGATAAAATTTGATGGTTTGGTGTTAGATGGTTTGCCATTCGATGGAATGACCAGATACCAAGGCCAATGACTTGAACACGCTTAAAAAATACTTCAGCCCTGAAATTGCGCCGGCACCGGCGATAGCCGTCGACGGGGAATGATGATGACGCATCGGCTATGGATAAGACTTGTGAAAGCCAGCCTGGGATCATCGGCGATAGTGTAAATGACTCCTACACAGATGCAGACTACGTAGATATGGATGAGTCTGTTAAGGCTCTGAAGGAGTCCCCGAGTGAGGATCTGGATGTTTTAGAGCAACTGTTTCCAGAGGCTGCAATGACCCCGGTGTTAGACACAGCATCCGATGAAGACAAGTTGTTTTTGGACGTAACTAGCGCCTCTGTGCTGGAAGATGCTGGTTCTGAAACATAAGTAAGAAAGCAAGTCGGAGTGTGTGTGTGTGTGTGTAAAGTTCTGATGAGGAAGAAGATAAAAATATGACCCTTTTAGAGTGAGTAACAATTCAAGCTTTTGCAGCGTCTGTTGTGAAAACTTTTCTGATGTGTGACTATTATCGAAGGTGTGAAGGTCATAAATACGGAGACCCCCAGCAGATTCTCATGGTTGTTTACTCTGATTTATCAAACTAGAGCAAAATGGCTGATATGTCAAATGTTGAAGTCATATAACGTTTATCAGATGCTTAAATGTGTTTATAAAACCATGGGTACACGTGTACATGCTAGTATCAGGGGGCTAGTAACAAAAACAATCCTGGAAATATACACGTGTCGCAGGCCTGAGAAAAAATGAAATCTTTACAACTGGCATGACCCAAGATTTTTCGAAAACATATAGCCCGTTTAATGCAGAGAGACTTTTCAAACCTGTACAGTCTTAGGATGAGCCATAAGGGTTGTCCGGTACCACAAAAGCTTTTTTTAAAAGATAAAAATACAATAAACATGCTCCTTATACATGTACCATTGTTTCTACAGTAGCGTTTCTGGAGGACAAGCCGGGTGGGTGGAGCGCGCCCTGACACCTGGACGTATGTGTGTGGACAAACTTGTATACGCTATGCTGAAAGCGAGAATAGCTGTACACAGCTTACACCTGTTGTGGGGGTTTGTGATACCGACACTCCGATATGCGCAGACTTGTCAAAGTTCAATCTGTATAAGGGTAATCTGTAACATCATCAAGATGCCGGCGTGTGATGAATACGGTTCTGTATTCCGATACAATGTGGGACCTTTATACCTGGGTCCTAGAACCGTGTTGCAACACCACATGGCTGAAATGTATGCAAGATACCTCTGCCTTAAAGGTTGTATTTTACAAGCCTCTGAACTATCTGAACTGTTAAATGCTATGAGTATCTGGTGTCTACAGAGTTACAGGCGGGGCAACCACGTGGATCTGTATCGCTTGTTTTATAATGCATCCAATAAAATGTCATCGGTGGTAACGGTTTGTTACCCGATACATGTATAATAACCAGTATAAAAAAATAAAATAAAACATCATACACCAACCCTGTGTCTTTTTATTTTTTGCAGTTCTTCAATGGATAACAACAAACATTCAAGATTGTATAAAAGCTATTATGATAAAAGCGGTGTTGGGAGTTATGGGGGTGTTGATGCGCTTTATCGAATATTACAGCGTGATAAACATCCCGTCACACGTGGAGCTGTTAAAACCTGGCTATCTGGTCAGGAGACATATACCCTTCATAAAAATGCTAGAAAACGTTTTAAAAGAAGAATGAACATGGTATCATCCAAAGACCACCAGTGGCAAGCTGACCTCATGGTTGTTTGTCCCCTTGAAAAGCAGAACAACGGTGCATGGTAGATTCTGACGGTGATAGATGTTTTATCAAAATATGCTTTTGCAGAGGTCTTGAGGGATAAAACTGGTGCAAGAGTGTCTGCAGCCTTCAAGCATATCATCAGCAAGGGCCGAGCACCTGTAAAATTACAAACTTATGCCGGTAAGGAGTTTTTAAATAGACCCCTCCAAAACCTTCTAAAACAACACAGTGCGCATCATTTTATAACCCACACAGAGGTTAATGCAGTGGTTGTTGAAAGTTTTAATATATCCCTGAAATCTAAACTATGGAGATATTTCAGAGCCTATAATACGCAACACTTTGTAGATATATTACAGCCTTTTACAGAGGTGTATAATGACAGCTACCACTGGTCTATTAGAATGCTGCCCAAGTCTGTAACATCTGAAAGCGCATTATCAGCGTGGAGAAACCTGTATGCTGGAATGCTATCGGAGAAGATCAAGGCGCGTAGGAGACCACGTCTGAGTAATCAAGTTAAAAGGTGTCTTTACAAAAGGGTACCAGCAATCCTATACCGATGACATGTTCATAGTGGCAAAAGCATCAGTGAAAGAGGGTGTATACATATACCAGTTGACTGATTATACTGGTGAAGTTGTAATCAGTCATTTCTATACAGAGGAGTTACAAAAGGTGGTCAATGATCCCCAGCGCAATTATACAGTTGAGAAAATTATTCAGAGTAAAAGTAAGGGGTCTAAGAAACAACACCTGGTGAAATAGTTGGGTCAACGCGTCATCTGTAGAGTATCTAAAAAGCTGAGGAGTTCCCTGAGAAGAAGAAGATGGAAAACACTGGCTTTTATATGATCTTGCCCAGCAACGCCTCTTTAGGTACATTCCCCAACAATGCAATATCCAATTATTCTGTGACGCTGGCTAAACCCATTGATTTACATGGCCAGTGGGAAACGGGTCTGATGGAGGTTCAATATCCCCATACCTGGGACACCATAGATAGAACTGAGGCGAAGTTTGCCATCACGCACGAAGGACCTATTGAACTGATACATGCTAGGTTTCTGCACGGTTTTTACCCCAACATACAAGCATTGGTAGATGCTGTCAACAGGTCTCTCGCAAAGATCGAGAACTATTCTGATATACAACTGTTTCTGGATAATAATCAGAGGGAAGTATTTCTATGATCACCCGATCTTACCGTGGAGTTTATATGTAACGGGAAACTCGCGAGGCTGTTGGGCAACTTACAACATGAGAAAAGTAATACAACTTTGGACAGAACATGTGTTGATATCAATAGTGGATTTTACAGCCTCATGATCTACACCAATATAGTAGAGTATCAAAGGGTCAGTGATTCATACGCTCCCCTGATGAGAACCTCCCTGGTCAGAGGTGAAAATAATGGGATTGTTGAGGATACATGAAACCTGATTATATGCCTGTTTCTAATTGTCATTTTGAGACAATCAAGATACAAGTAAGGGAAGACCAGGGGGTGCTGGTCTCATTTAAATACGGGAAGGTCCTAGTGAAACTAAACGTGTGCCCTAGACAGAAGAAAGACAACTGGAACATGGTAATCATGAAGAATTACGGGGAGCCGCATGCTTAACGGGATTATTACTACAGACAGGTCAGTTATGGAAATCACCCCTACTGCCAAGGAGCTCCGGTGATGTATGGTGAGAGTCTAGGAAGTATTTTCAGAAGTCTTTTCCGGAGACCCAAGCCCTTCCTGCGCAAAGGGTTTGAATTAGCCAAGCCACATATGAAAACAGCTGAAACAAACATTGCTAAGGATGTGGTGCCTACTGAAACAACCTCCATTGCACATCGTTCCAACCAACAAGCACAAGAGGGGTCTGGTCTGGTTTACATGGGTAAAAGGCTGGCAAAAGGAAAAAGACATGCTTCATGCAAATGGGGCTTCCAAAGCGGCATATAAAACGAAGATCAACAACTAGAGCCGCTCAGAAGTGAAAACGCATGACAAAGAACAGACAGGGCAAGCAAAATAAAAACAGACCGAGCACCAGTATTTTCTAAAAGATGGCCGTTATCCATTGTGCCTCAGCAGAAAGTGTGAAATTGGAACTAGACCTGTTTGGTGTACCCCCGACACAGACAAGCATCGAAAACAATTTTTTCATGGAAGTTGCACACCTAGCGGCACTATCTCCTTTAGTGCCCATCAAATTTTACACATCGGGCTCAATGGAGACGTACCTGGATCTGAATGACACATTACTCTACCTAACCTGTAGAATAACAAAAGAGAATGGGACAGCCAATGGAGCTGTCACAAAGGTGGCCATGATTGCCTACCCCGTGGCCACCCTTTTCAGTCAAGTGGACATTACTCTAGGTGATCGCATGATTACCTAGAGTGACAGTATATACGCCTATATAGAGCGTACATAGACAACATTCTGAACTACAGCAATGACACTTTGGACACACAGCTCACAGCGGGACTTTTTTATAAAGACACAGCAGGGCATATGGATGATTATTCTCTAGATGGAAACAACAAGGGCTTTATAAAGAGAGCAACATATGCGACCGCTAGCAGAAATTTTGATTCACTACGGTGCCTACACATGGATCTCTTTTTCCAGGAGAAACTTATGCTCAATGGTGTTGATCTGAAAATTAAACTCTCTCAAAATAAAGACGCCTTCTGTTTTAAGAGTGATGATGCAGAAGCCTACAAACTGGGAATAGTATCAGCGAGTTAATTCATTAAAAGGGTCAACGTGTCACCTACAGTCAGACTCGCTCATGCTGACGTTCTACAAGTATCTAACTTGAAGTACCCCGTGGAGAGGACATCCTTGAAAATCTTCAGTGTACCAGTGGGCAGTTGGGTTGCCAGTCAAGATATCTTATTCCTGGGACAGCTACCTTCAACACAAAAATACGATTAGGGAGTATCTGGGACTAGTCTCCATCAGTGGCAAGCACATGCGTGATAAAGGATTTGTGATACTGTGTGACAACTAGGACGGTGATTACACCTTGCTGGCTTTTCATTATAATCTGATTAGGAATGGTAATTTACGCCTCGACGTACGGTTTGCTGCAAATTTACCAATCACTGTGAATCTTATTATTATGGCCCTATTCGATTTGGTCATAGAACTCAACAATCAGTGGCAGGTGCTGTACGATATGTAATGGATACCTACCAGATCATGCATTTCCTGCGTAAAGACAAACATGCTGTGAAAACATTCCGGGGCATGTATTCATGTGATAACATTCCAAGGGATGTACCTGGAGAGCTGCCCATCAGTTTTGTGGTGATCACAGATTCCCCAGCATCAGGAAGGCACAAAATGGATAGCTATGTTTATAGACACTGGTGCAATAACTGTTTTTGATAGTCTGGGGTGTTTTCCAAGCCATCCTATATACAATGGCTCTCTATTGGACTATGTTAAACATATAACACTCATATTACAATATAATAGAGCCCAGTTGCAGCATTCCAAAGCCGTGACATGTGGGCAGCATGCTTGTTACTTTACATCTAAAATGTCTGAGAAACAGTAATTGTGGGCTGTAATGCAAACCTATTCTCTTGATCTCAGACAAAATGACCGGATGGTGGCGGATTTTGTGAACACGCATAAATATCGCAGGCCCCCTGTAAATGTATATAGTTTATGTCAGAAAGGTAAGCGTGTTACTAAACAGTAGATATGTGTACAGGTCTAAATAAAAGCATCTTTTACTTTTAAACAATGGTCTCCGTCTTACTTGTGTACTGTTTAATTAATATTTTAAAAACCAAAAGGCCATGGTATGCATGCTTGAAATAATTAGACGCAAAACATGTGGTTAGTATAAATAATCAGTGTGTTTTATTACAAACAGAACCTTTGTATATACATTTAGAAGGGGTGTATATAAAAGCATCTACATAAACCATATTTTATTAGAAATATTTCCATTGTTTAATCAATCTGGAGGTGTACACTTATAAAAACATTTACAAAATCCCATATACATATACATATTACATTGGTTAAACATGGTTCTTAAAATTGAAAAAAAAACACAGTTACACACTAAACCAGGCCTCGCGTTTGGGTTTCTTTTTCTTTTTTCTTTTTTTTCAGGAAATATCTAGGGAACCCACATCGTCGGTCGGGGTTTTAACACCAGAGTCTTTTAACGTCTCAAGCATCTGCCGATGTCCCGTATTTCCCACTAGAGTAGCAGGGATATTTAAGTCTGCAGCGTATTGCATGAACAGATCCCAGCCTCTATGTTTTCTGTGCCTTCCAAAGGCCTGAGGATTGGTAATACTGCAAACTAAACCGTGGACGTTTGAACCTTGACAGCCGTCCCTTTATATACAAACTCCCCCTTTGTGTTCCAGGGTACTACCACCTGGTCACCGGTCATCTTGTTCAACAATCGTTCAGCATTTTTACGATAGTGGAGATTAATGGCGTTCAAGATTTCTGCCACTAGAGGGTCTGAAACGGGGTGTCCGGGGTTTGGGTTGCCGAGACTTGCGGGCTCTTCAGGGGGCATGTACAATGTTAGTTTATTCCTCTAATTTTCGGATTGTCTAAAGTGTGTTAAGTATTTTTGGAGAATAGATGAATAGAGGGTAACCTTGTCGTAGTCCGATAAATCATGACGCCGTAGGACCTCTTGTATTTCAGAATCGAACTGCAGGGTGGCTGATTTTCGAAAACCAGGTTCTTCATGGTTTTTTGGGTGCTCAGGTCTTTCAGCTGACGCTTGTCAACCAGATACATCTTCTGACTGTGCTCCATTAACTGCCCCTAGAAGCCTGGTGATCAGAGTCAATGCAGGGCCTAGGAGCGAGCATTGAGTTGCTGTGGTGGTGCTGTTACTAAATTTTAAGCAAAGCATAGTTACTACATATACGTGCCGTCATGTTGGTCTGTCGGGGGTGCTAATGAGGTTGGTTTTTCTCATCATCAGGTTTTTCTAGTGGCCTTTTGAATGTGGACGACCGGTAAATCAGGATAGAAACGACCAGTGCACAGTCGGTAGTCCTCTAAGGTATTTGTTTTTAAATCCACCAATAAGTAACCATAAGGTTTCTGGGTAGCGTCTTCTAGGCCTCCATGAAAAAAATGCGATTACCCGGATACATCTGTCTCGCTAGAAGAGAGAGTTGTTGTTTTTCTCTGGGGTTCTTAAACAGAACGATGTAGCTGGCATTTAGTGCTATCAAACGGTTGCCCTTGCCCTTGTAGAATATATTCTGTACAATGTAGCAGATACTAAGGGGCCGATGACGTGAGTGCTTTTTCCAGTTCCGAGCTAAGACTGCCCTCCATCATAAGATCATCTACAATAATCATATTAACAAGGTGTGGTGGCAGCAAATGGTCATCATTCAGAGAATCTCGTAAGCCCTCCACAAACTTCAGGTGTAGTATTTTAGCGGACAGTTCATTATACAAGGGTTGCCAGCACGAATCAAACCAAATGAGATTATCAGGCATGGCGGACATTTTTGTGTGGCCTTTTCTAGGGGCTGTTTAATAAAACAGCTTTTACTGCAGCTGGAAGAACCCGCTAACGCGGATGAAAAAGGGCGTTGCAATTGGGTGTCCATCTTACACAATCTTTCCTTTTCAGTAGCCATAGGGTAAGGTTTTGTAGTCGTTTGTGAGCACCCGTTTATCAAACACCAACCTCAAAGTCTTCTGCAGCGTCTGTGTAATAATTTCCCCATGCTTTTTCTCCTGCTCTATGGATGGTTGCTGCACTACAATAGTCTTGGTATTGTTTTTTAAAGTGTACTCAGGCACAAGCTCTTTCAAACTGGCAAAATGAATCTTCCTGCTGTTGCTGACATTCAAAGTGATGCCTTTTACTTTCATACATACAGCCCCTGTGAATGCCCGATAGGAATATGTTTTGGGTCCTGCAGAAACAAACTTTATAATGTGCTCACCCGGAGCTAATTTGTTTGTTAGATTACCCAGATAATCACCCAGTGGGGGATTCTCCTGATCGGGGGCACTAACATAAATGACCGAATTGGTGTTGTGGTACAAACACCACTCCTGGAGAGCATCCATGATGGTATATAACTCCAGACGGACATGAGCTGTTGTAAAACACGCAATAAATATGTTTATATTGCTGGAACACTGTGGGTACTCCTCTGCGTACCTCCAACAGAGGCACGCTTTTTCCTCATCTATAAACTGCAGGCTTGAAAAGTCATAGCCGACGTCAAAAAGATAGGTTGTCAGTTTGTCAGGATCAGTTCTAATGGTTGTGTTTGGTAAATTTGTTCTCTGAGCAAACTTACCCCATAAGGAATTTAAACACAATTTAGCTAGTTGCCGTCTGGAGGCGTTTTCCTTGATGAATTCTGGTCTCAAACGGATACCCTGATGTGTGTAATACTCTGTCAGGATTAGGGGTTGGCAGGGACGAAAGCGGCGCCAGAAACTGAATAAATAGGCAAAAACTACCTTTCCCAGGAGCACCTGGGGAGATTGGTAGTCCTCAGCCGTGCGCGCATATGGCCAGCTGATTTTGATGAGTAATGGTTTATTAAGGCCACACGGAGCATGGCAGGTGTGGCTTATTGTGGATTTGTGCGGAGTTTTATGTCGGATGGAACGCATAGAAGCAGCGGAGGCGGCGGCGGGCAGAAGCTAATGCTGAACGCATAACGGTCAAGACTGCAGCTGCGACTTGCCTTCTCACCCAGAGTCCGGGAGGGCTTCCGCGCCCCCCGGACTTAAGATAAGTGCCAATGTATATTTCCAAAAGGCTTGGATCTGTGTAAATCGTTACAGCATTTTCTTTTATGCACACAAACAGTTGGTATTGACGGTGGGCAGTTCTGGGTGTGGAGAAGGCTGCATTATACTCCGCGGGTCCACTAACATGCACGAGTTTACTCCAGCATTGTATATGGACACATTTAGGGGATATTCAATGATATGAAATGAGTTTCTGAGGACATTTAGACATAAGGTATCTTTCGCCAGGTATTTGATGCTTAAATACTGACAGGGAGAGTTTACTGTATCAAAAGACTATGGCCTGCAGAGGGGAATGATCAGAAGAAGGATGTCTCCATGTGTATATGTTCTTTCTTGCTAGCTGTGATCAGTGTTGCTACCTGCTAGCCCAAGTGGGCCATGTGTTATGTCATTCATAAGGGGAGCTCAACCAATTGTGTGTGCCATACTGCTTGCTTTGTGTAGTGTTTATGTCAATGTGTGATTATGGTACATGTATCAAGATGTGCTAAAGTGGTCTCAAGGGTGCATAGAATGAATGTCAGAGTCATGGGCAAGACATGTTTAGGAGAATACTAGGAGTTAAGCAGTGAAGGGTTATTTCCCTGTTACGTCCCGTCCTATCCACACGAGGGTTCCCTTCAACCTCTTCCCAGTTTCCCTAAAATTCCCCATCCCGTCCACAACCTCTTCCTAACCCTCTTCCCCCCACTGGCTGCCACGTGGTGTCCTGCTCACTCTACCAGGTACCTGTGCCAACCACGGTGGGAAGGTCGACTTCATTCGGCTTCTGTGGTTCGGGGGAGAGTGTCGACCTCTCTTCCCCTTTTGTTGTGCATCTTGACATACTCATCTATGTACTTCTGGTGGGAAGCGGGGTCGTCGCAACCCTCGGGGTATCCTGAAGATTCCTGTTTAATTTTCAGGAACATACAAATTAACTCACAAAAGAGTACTACCGTAATTTTCTCAAAGTGCCATGTTTCATGAATCTTGCCCAGATGGTACCCTGTCTGAAAGGCCACTTCTAGCTCCACGGTACACCATGTACCCGTAATCAAGCGTTCCTCATCGCTGTGTGTGCATTTTGTAGTCTGTTTTGACTCTGTACAGGCGATACATGAGGAGAACATGAGCTTACCAGAAATCCTCTGAGGGAGGACCGGAAAATAAAGCTTCCTAGGGGGGTACACTTGGCATTTGATCAGACCAAAATACTTCTTAATTTCCCCAAAGTTTGTGTAGATGATTCGTGGGTGCCCTAAAGGGTAGGGTTTTCAATGGCCGACAAAGGGGTAGAGGCTGGTATAGTCATAGTAGTTTATCTTCTCACCAGGGGCTGTTTCGTGATAGAGCTTGATGGCGTTAGTCGTACCACCAAAAAGAGCGTCACTCAGTTCTAGGGGTTCTGGTAAATTCTTATGCTTAAGAAAAACCTTTAAGTCGGAATCTTTTTTCAACATTTCTACCCACTCAAGCTCCCAAAGCATAATAAGGCGCAGGCCCCGAGTCTCAAGAACATTATTTTTTAAAAGAGTTGTCCTGTACAGATAATCATAAGTACACATCGTGAGGTTGTTATAGTCATCTTTCTTATAGTATTGTGGGCAGCTGTGATAAAAACAACCGTTAAACTCATATGCCTGTTGTACCCCATTTAAAGAAGTGTAGCCGTCTAGAAAATAGGGGCCAAACTTTTTCTCTCCTCCCAGCAGCACTTGCTGTATAGGTGTCTTGATCTGCTCAGACATATACCTGAGCCACTGGATGAAGGGTGTGGAAAAGTGGTTATGTTTCCCATGGTACATGTCTGGGTGTACAAGGGCTATTGTTTCAGGCTTTAGAAACAGCTGCTTGTATATATGCATACACATGCTAGCCAGGGTGATAAACGTAAATGGATCTACGTAGGTAACACATTTTATATTCATCCCTGGGTTTTCAAGATACTCCATAGTGTGCACCTTTCGGGTCTATGATGCCGTCTCAAAAACTGTTGCAGGTGGTTCTCACAATATTGACATCTTCACAACAAAAGGTTTTTAGCTCTCTCTTAAAATCAAAAACATGTTTATGGGCATCGTTTTACCATTTAAGAAACACCTCCTTGTCGGCAGGCATCATGTATTCTGACCCATAACACTCAACAGGGGGGATGGCTCTCACATAATTCTGATTCTGGACGGTGTTAAAGAAATGTGGGAAATTACCTTTGGACCCCGGGAAACCAAATGCTTTAGGCAGTTTGCTTAATTCAAGGACATAAAATTCAATCTATCGATAAAGCAAATTTTAAGGTCTTGTACCACGAGGAGCTTCAGCTTTGCACCCTGAGTTATCAGTGTGACGTCAACTCTCTCTTTAATCAGTTGTTGTATTATGAAGAAGCCATCATAGCCCTGACTGTTGTGAGCCAGAAAGCTATAACCCTGGAATTTCTTAACCAGAAATGCAGTGATAAATTGGTTGACACAATCAACCCCATTGAATTCCCAGCTGTCTTCACGAGTGAGATGCT
The DNA here is from genome assembly GCF_040938575.1 of Ambystoma mexicanum. Taxonomy (NCBI): domain Eukaryota; kingdom Metazoa; phylum Chordata; class Amphibia; order Caudata; family Ambystomatidae; genus Ambystoma; species Ambystoma mexicanum. The sequence goes on from NC_090925.1 coordinate 654,371,390, forward strand.
TGGCATAGATATAGTTGGGGATGTGTATGTCTGTCTCTTGCATGCACTCCATGTCAAAGATTATATATTTTTCTCGGTCTTTGCTACCGCTTCTCAGGTTGTCATATAACACTGGTGTTTATCCAAGGAGATCACTTCCACATCACACCGAGGGAAGATCCTCCCCTTACAGGTATGTTTGACATTTATAAATCAGCCGCAGGAGCTGCAGTTGGTTTTAAGATGACATACAGCTTTACCTTGACATGCTTTTTGAATGTGCTGTTGAAGACATTCTTTGGACCAGGCAAATGTTTTACACCGGGGACATTTAAACACTGATTCACTGATCACCACACAACCATCCCTCTGACATATGTTGCAGTGTAAGTAGCACCTGTGAGTCGCCTTATTGCTGGATATGTGACAACAATGAGGGCATACATTTTCAGCCCCTAGGAAACCCTGAAGATTTAAGATTCCAAAATAGTGCTGCTCGTGGTGTAAAACATGTATATTGTTCTAATTAACGTTGTCACTCGCCGGGAAGTATTTCCAAAGCCGGTCCGTATTATACAGTATTTTGATAGGGATGCCAAAGTGCTTTTCAAATAAACGCAATTCATTAAAGCCAACCATAATGTCAGGGGGCATAACTAGAGCTTTGGGAACCTCCTTAGCCTTTGTCTGAATGTATCTGTCCGTAACTGTCCTCGGCTCCAGCAGCCCTATAATGCTTGCCACCATACATATGTTCAAGTCACCATTATTAAAATCCAAGAACCAGTGTTTCTTCTAGGCCACAACCATGCTATAAAAGGTTTTCTTCAGTGGTCTGTAAATGCCACCCTCTCTACATCGAACAACCACAGACTTTTAGTCTCAATGGTTCGGTTACGGCAAGTTCAGCCTTACTTTGTAGCAGTTGTCAATGTTTTCTAGAAACTGCAAAACATCAAAGGTCTGCCGAAACAAATGCCTGGTAAAAGAGGCTTGTTTAAAACTGTGCTGTCTAAGCGTATCTGGACAAAGTCGTTCGGCCCGATAGTTTCAAGAATCTGGGAGACGAGTCTTTCAACTACATTGGTTATCATTAATAAACCCTGCCCTGTTGATCTTAACTGATCTAAATTTACAAAGCGTAACACCTCATAGTATTCAACGCTTCTAAACTTTGGTAGCTCGCTCTGGTATGTGCCCATACTCTGCAAGAAAACAGTGCCTGTTTCATCCTATGGTGGTGTGTTTAGGGGGCTGGTTCTCTAAATCTTTAAGTGAGCGCTGCATGATGATTATTTTATCTTTTCTCAGGCATTTCAGAAACATTTTCTGCTGCCTGGGGGTTTGAAACCATTTTAAACGGCGTGCCAGTAAATCTTTTACAGGTATGCAGTGTTTTTTAACCGGATTTGGGGGGGGGGTGTTTGTATCTTCCAACACTAGCCACTGTGTCTTAGGCTCTGCGTTTAAGTAGGTTTCGTCTGTACCTACCCCGGGGGCCAACCCAGATTTCGAAAGGCTCTGGGGGTACTGCAAAATCAGAACTGTGCTGTATATTTTTTTGTAGCCACCATTTCTTTTTTTAGTTTGTTTTTAATAGTTGGGGACCTTTTATTTTTCATTAGCTGTGGTGTCACCCTGTTTTTAAATACCCTCGTGTAAAGGACGTGCTTGGACTTAGACACATGCTTACGCATATTTGCTAGAGATTTTTTACCAAGCCTGTGTCTCAAGCTACAATCCTGGCATCATAATCTATAGTTGTTCTGTTCTCCTAATAAATGTTTTCCTTTTTCTGTTTTTTTAAACCTGGGGCCGGATTAACTGCTTAATAACGCTATCCCATTTAGAATCACGAGTATTCACAAAACCATTGGATGTATTAAGATTGATAGGCTTTGGGGTATATAAGAGCTGTATATTACACTCTGTACAATAAATGATGGTTGTACGACGCTGCTTGTTTACATTGTTGGGTCCCCGGCAGGAAAGATCGAGGGGTTTCAGGGCATAGCCTGATCCAAAGATAACAGACACGTATACAAAGTATTGAGACTCCATTTTTAAGAGGGAGTCTGAAATAACTATGACCGCCTCTTTTATGGCTGAATCAGTAATTAATACAATAGGGTTCAAATCTAGGTCGACAGTGGTGTTTGGGTGAACCCTCACACGTTCTATATATTCAGAAACAGTAACATCTATCTCATTGTTGGGCTCCGTGGGTGAGTACGCGTGGGTTGTTGTGCTTTCTCCCCAGATGGGGGAACCCGGGTGGGGACTACCCGAGATGCCAATGTTGGGCTCATTGGTGAGTATGCATGGGGGGGGACTACCACAGACAATGACGTTGGGACTCGTTGGTGATTACGTGTGGGGTGGTGTGATCTCGCCGAAGCTGGGATTCTATGGGTGCAGGCTAGCCAAAACTCAGGCTAAAAGGCCCACTGCCAGGAGCCCCAGGCCCTGTGTAATGACACCCCCAAGCTGTGTTTCCTAAGGAGGTCTAACATCCACAGGTGGTACAGGTGCAGAAGGTTTAATAGGCTGGGGTATATGGTTGTTGGGAACAATAACACATTGAGGGTTAGAGGTAGCTAGAACATTTGCAAACCCTTGAGACACCGCCCCCTTTTAAGTGATAAGCACCTTCTTTTATTTAAAATGAGCTGTACCGCTCATGTAACACAGTGTGGAGACTATTGGCATTGTACAATAGTGTTGTATGTGGCTGACCTGGAGATGGCTGGGTGATCGGTGGTGGGGTCTCAGAGGGTGTTTGCGATATAACCTCTTCCTCAGCTGCAACAGAAGCCCCTAGAATTAAACAAAAGAAAAAACAGGTTTAGCGTTGTATTACCAAAAAATAGGACATTCAATACTTTACAATGAAATGCTAGGGTGAACCTGAAGGGTTACGAAATCCCATTAAAATATTAAATGTCGTAGTTGGGTAGAAATAGCCCAAACAACACTCTACAATAACATGAATGGGCCGGTATAGAGTTTTACAAAGACACATTGAAATGTTAACAGACAAAAGGGGCTTGTTGTTTAGTAGTCATACACACGTACAAACATACAATGTGTATCCCCGCCAGGTTGTTTCCTCTTTAACGAATGGACAGTCAGTGGTGATGGACCTCCAACGGGGGACCTGGGTGTGGCAACAGCGGCAGCGTGTGTATCTGATGGGAGAGTTGATGGTGTTGGGCCTTCAGTGTGTGAACCTGTAATAAAATCAAATAACCCTTTTAACCCACATATTCTACATCAAGGATTCACATGTCCGCCATCAGCTTCAAATGCATAATCTTATTTTACACTAAAGACTCAAATCTTGGAGAACACCCGGTACCCTATAAAACACATACAGGCTTTGTAGGGGTTGACCTTTAATTAGCATATCTAAAGTGACAGCAACCATTCCCTGCAACAATGCCTGCTGCCTGTCTCCCAACCTCAGAAGTACCAGCCTCAGAAGTATCACCAGCATCGGTCTTGTCGTAGTCGTGGTCGTGAGTCACTGCTAAAAAATAAAAGAAATGGTATACATTATTGTAAAAAGAAAAAATTAAATATTCTTGAAATAAACAATCAATTAGAAAATCATACTATAATTCAAAATGTGAAATTATTAAAGATCAGCACTGGATGTTAATGCCCAACTAATACATTATTCAATATCAATATCAGATTTTATTATCAGATATTGGTTACAGATTAATATCAGATATTAGTAACAGATATTAAAGAAATATTAATAATACACACCAAACGTATCTATATTATGAAATCCATTTTCGGCCAAGAGCTTGATAAGTGCTTTGGAATTGATACAAGCGTCCTCCGAGCTGGCATTCCAAGGCAGCATATTCATCTGCTGGAATAATTTAAAACAGGCATAAACTTCTGGCCTCCCATCCTGCAAATATCTGATCACAGTGGCCCCCGACACACAAGCGCACAAGAAGCACAATATGTCATGCTTGGGGCTCTTATTACCTGGGTCCCATTGGGGGACAGCTTGATGAGTTAACACACAATCAGGCTTATAGTATTTGACCAGTGTTGCTGAATAACTATTCTTTAAAAAAGTACACTATCACATTTTATTAAAAACCACCTCTCCCCTTGGTTCGTATTCAAACAGCGTCACAAAAGAAATGAATTGCCATTTTGCAATGGAGGGTGGGCCACATTTTTTCGTTCGTGCCTGTGAATTTTTTTTATACCCCAGACAAACCCTGGCGCTGTGGGGCTCCCCATTAAATAAGGGTTTTAAATAAGGGTTCCCATGATAAAATTAGCAGTGCGATACTTGGGTCTTTTAAAACAATCCGCTCTGTTTGTTGTTTATCTTGCTGGGAATGCCGGGGTTAACAGGGCCCTAGCCAGCTCTGCGACCCCAGGCATGTCCAACAAGATAAACAAAGGTCCCCAAAGCCCATTGCTTCTTGGCGCTTAAAACATGCACACCTTTAAACGTTTTCAACAAATCTATCATGAGGAAATATCGGAAAATGCCATTCCCCCTGTGCAATATGGGTTGTTATACATAGCCAGGTCAATGAATTGTGCATATTACAACATGATCCCTGATTAAAACACACGCGGAAATAAAGATTGTGCCACCCCTTATCACAACGGACCATGAACCTGGCCGTTGTGTAATAATTAAAAAAAAACATGTTTTCTTTTTTTTTTTTTTAAATAAAAATGAAACACATTCAATATAGGGCAGCAATAATTACACAATAAAATGATAAAATACACTTAGTTTAACCTTCTAGCATAAAATACACAATGCAAAAATGAATGATTACTTTTCAGGTAGCATGTTCAGATAGCACCAGTTAGGCAACCCCCTGCAACACACCCCAAGACACTGTTAACCAAATTTTGTGTGGGTGGAGAGAAGTAGCAAGGAGTCAGGTATACTATGCAAAGATCGGAATGAAAATCTGACCTACAACCCCTGAATGGGGGGTAAAACGTGGATTGAGCTCCCTTGAAAAATAAATTACTGAATGGTGATTTTACATGTGTAGTTGAATGGAAAAGGCAAGAAGGGCGTGGATTTATCAGAGAAGCAAGAAAGGAATTTGTACTATTTTGATTCTGCCCTATTAGTTACAGGTCTTCAAATCACTGCCATGTTATGCTATGGGTCTCACACAAGCCCTATCATGGGGCCACTTGCGCACTGTGAGAAGTTGGATGCTGCAGGATGAGTATCCAACTTTTGGAAATAGGAGAACCAAACAGGGGAACGGGCAGCAGTGAACAATTCTAAAGAACACCAAGAGGGGGCTGATGACCCTCTTCCACAGAGATTCATAGATGAACAAGGGCAGCTAGGATTTGAGGAGGCACAGTATCCCAAGAAGGTGATATAGGCAAGAAAGTCTTCCTAAAAGCATCCAACACAAAGCACCAGATTATTAGACAGTGTCCAGAGGCAGGCACAGTGTATGTATCAGAGTTCTAGAAGCAAAAACCAAATTAAAACGTAAGGCAAGACAAATCCAGGGATAGGCAGAGGTCAGGTTGCAGAGTAACACAAGATATCACTCAAAATAACCTAAGGCAAGGCATTTCCAGGGGTAGGCCATGTTCAGATTACAATGTTTAGCAAGATAACGCACCAAACATGTTAAGCAAGAGTAATCCAGGGGTAGGTGTAAGTCAATTCTAAGAAATTCAGTTCAAATAGACAGAATACAAATATCAGAGATGCCACTCACAGGAACACGTTGAGAAGCACACCACTGCTAATAACACCTGCTTTTCACTTCCCGCTCTGTGAGCAGTGATCGACTGTGGAGGCATCTATGCAACTATGTCACATAGTGTGTGGTTTACTGGGAAGTCTAGTTCATGCTGGCATGTCAAAGCCTCCACCGCAAGCTCCATTGAGCAAGAAAAAGGATGCGCTCGGTGCGCCAGAACGTGTCACCTGACATATAGTCCCAATTGTAGAGCAGGGGGCCAGGGATTCTCCAATGTACCTTATTTTGTCTTAGGTGGTTTGACAGCATCGACCTGTGCTTCTTGAGGCTGTTCTTGTTGGTAAAGCCGGGTTGAAGTGCAGTGAAATGCGTTGATTCAGATGGGGAGACAGTGTTGAGATGAGTTCACAGGAAAACCATGTGCAATTTTATGCGGCATCAGAACCGTGCACTTCAAATAGTTCTGTTTGATTGTTGAGTTCATGGACACTACTTGCTCAAGTAGGCAAGTGACACTATGATATGATTTGATATGGCATTTATAGTGCACCTGTACACAAGTGTTTCTAGGCGAGGTATGAGTCGAGATCCAGGTCAACTGGATGTGTAGATCCTTGTGGTTTTAGGTGCTGTTCAAGACACAGCAGTTTGAATACTTCTGCAGTGTTAAGCTTCTGTTCGAGCTGAAGCGGCAATGAGTGAAGCTGCTGCAATGTGACTCGAAAATGGTTTGAAAGATGCAAGCAGCGGCTCGAAATTTGGTGAGAGAGCACTGAATGCTACACTTTAGGTCCTGTGTGGTTGAAAGGCTTCAAACATGGTCAAGTTGGAATATGGTTCTAAGGTGTCCAAGTTACTATGGGCTTCCCAACGTTTGGTGTGTTACAATCCAGGGGCTCTAGGTCAAGGTAAGTCAATTTTCTCTTCACTGCCACTCCAGGAGTCCTTCGCCTTCAGTTGGGAGCATGGTTCCAGCACAGCTGACAGTGTGCATGCCATTGTGTAACCGCAGTTACCAGGGGATGGTTAGGGACAGAGTTTCCCTTTGCTTTGGAAACTTTGGAATGGAATGCAATCCCAGTAGAGGTCAATGGAATTATTCTGTTCTGCTTAAAAGTCCATGAACCAAAAAAGTAGCTAAACGCCCGTATCTTATAAAGGTGAAATGACAGGGGGGAACTAAGAAAAGCAAGCCTGATGTAAGGGGACCAAACCCTGTCACTGTGACAAGTGGGCTTTGCATTCTTGCATTGTACCCAGGGTGATCCAGGAAAGAGAACCACACAGAAAAGCAAAACAGTGAAACCCTTCTTGGTTTCATTCTGCCCCTTCTGGCTACTTCATTCCCATCCTGTTACATCCCATACCTCCAGCTTCCAATTCCCTTTGGTGTGAATGTGGCAAGCCTTTGTTATGTAACTGTTCCTTTGAAGTATAATTCCCTGAATTTCCTGGAGATTTCCTGGTGAGAGCTCCAGGGCATGGGTGGAGGTGTTAGCCTACCTCCCAGAGAATCAAAAGAGAACTCTATCCTGTTCAATTTCTAACTTGCAGATGCAGCGGCAGGCATGCTTGCTATGAAAGATATGATGTGATATGATATTTTATTTATATTTTGCCTATACACAAGTGTTTCAAGGCACGACGAGGTGAGGGAGGGGAACAAGAGGGAACAAGACAGCGATTGTACTAGGCCCAGTGACATTGAGAATGCACAAGTGCAGGGGAGAGGGAAGGGGAGAAGTGCCGAGGGATGGGGAGGAGGAGTAAGTGCAAGACATAGGATCAAACATTGAAAACAGGAAGTGCAGCCTGCAGATGGCAGTGCAAGGGTTAAGTGCAGAAAACAACTAGGTGATAGAAAAGTGTGTGGGGTTGTAGGGTTGCAGATACAGCCCCAAGTGAAGGGGTACCAGAGGGGCAGTGCAGGTGTGCAACTGGGAGGGCAGAAACCTGGACCCATGATACAGAGTGAAGCCAGGAAACCAGTACAGTATCAGACAGGAGATCAGCAAGGTAGCGTAAGAGATAAGGCAGAAGCAAAGAGAAAGGTCTTGAGCTGCTTCCAGAACCAGAGATGGTTCTTCTCAAGTTTCAAAAAGGCAGGGAGGGTGTTCCAGAGGGAGGTACCAGCCGAAGAGAGCGATCTGCCCACAACTCATTGCTTGGAAAAGCCTCTGACCCTCAAGGAGTTGGATGTGGAGGAGCGAAGTGCTTGAGTAGGAAGATACTTCCGAAGAGGAAGCTGGAGACATTTCAGTCCCTGGCCCAATAGGCCTTGTGGACAATGCAAAGGGTCTTGAACTTGATCCGTGCAGCCACTGGGAGCCAATGGAGAGATTTCAGTGCTGGAGAGATACGATACTTGGACTTGAGGAAAAGGATAAGTCTTGCAGTCCTGTTCTGGATGAGTATGGAGTAGAGACAGGAAGATTTAAAAGGAGGCCGTTACAGTAGTCAAGCCTAGAGAGAACCAGAGCTCTATATACAGTGAGCTTCTGGGGGAAGTTGAGGAAATGAAGAGTACCTCTGAGGAGGTGCAGTTTGTAGTTTGACTTCTTAGAGATGTCAGAAATATGAGAAGAGAAGGCGTGAGAGGAGTCAAACATAGCCCCCTGGTTCTTAGCCTCAGAGGTGGGAGCACGAGGAGGAAGGCTGGAAGGCTGGCCAGAGAGTGGTAGGAAAGAGGGGTGTGGGTGTGCCGATGAGGAGGATCTCCATCTTGCTTGCATTCAAGCAGAGATTGTTGGTAGCGCACCACTCCTGAATTGCAGTCAGGCAATCCAGGATGAGAGAGGGAGAAGAGGCAAAGGAGAGGAGTCTGAAGGCGAGCTGGGTGTTATCCACATAGCACTGGAAATTGGGGCAGAGAGCAGCAATGCCATGGGCAAGAGGTGCCAGGTATTGGTTGAACAGCCAGGGAGAAAGGTTAGACCCCTGGAGAACACCGCAGGTGGAGAGAGAGATAGAGGAGAGGATCGGTGTGAGTGGAAAGAAGTCAGCCATGCCACAGCCTGATCAGTGATACCCATGTTATCACGGAGCAGGTTGAGCAGGGTGGCATGGTTGACTGTGTCAAAGGCACAAGAGAGGTCAAGTAGGATGAGGACAGAGGGGAGATTAGAATTAAGGTTAGAGAGCAGGTCTTCATGGATGTTCAGGTGAGCACTTTCCATGCTTCTAGATGCTCTTAAGCCAGACTTGTGATCATAGAGACAACCAACAGATTCAGTGTGAAGATTAAGATGGGAGATGGCCAGCTTCTCCAGGAGTTTGCCCAGGAAAGGAGTATTAGAGATCAGACGATAGCCGGAAGGAAGGTGTCGGCTGAAGGTTTCTTGAGAAAGGGGTGCACAAGGAAGTGATTCAGGGGGTAGGGAAAGGTCCCAGAGGCAAAAGAGTGGTTGCAGAAGTAAAACAGGGCAGCGCCAAGTGTGTCAATGTGGTCCTTGATGGTTTTGGAAGAACAGGGAGAACTTGCGTAGAAGAAGTTTTCATAGATCAGACTTCATCAGGGGAGAAGCGAGGAAAGGCAGAGGAAGGAGGAGGGGTAGCTGCTGGGGGATCATGGGAAGAGGAGAGAGTGGAAGGATGGGCAGTAGAAGCCAAGAGGGTGGACAGTATGTCCTGGGTTTTAGAGATGAAGTGAGAAGATAAGGCTGCACAGAGGGACTGGGAAGGCTCAGGAAAGTTAGAGACTGCAGCAGGATTGGCCAGCTCCCTGCAGATTTTAAACAGTTTGGCCGAGTTGTTAGATGCCGCAGAAAAGTGGTGTTGGATGTGAGCTCTCTTCTTGGTGAGGACAGAGAGTCGGTATTGCCTTTGGAGCAGGTGACATGCCAGTTTGGCAGAGGATGTACAGAATGATATGGCTAGAAATGACTGATGAACCATTGCCACTATTCGCAATGAAAAGATAAAAAAATCTCAAAGATCTCTTTGTTCATTCCAGTTCACAGGCTACTTCCCCTGTGGGAGATGTTCAGTATGCACACTTCGTAAAACAATTAATGGGTTTTAAGTGCAAGGAAGACAATGGAACCTACGCCAACACACAAACTGCAAGACCCCCAACTGTTTTTCCATCATTTCTGCTCCTGCCCTGCAGTCAGTAGTTCAGACTTGAAAGGCCCTTGTCTAATCAAGATATCATTTTCACTTTTCCCCACAGAATTATTGACGCGCATTCGGATTTGTGCCAAATATTCGGTTCACAATCATTGGAGGTTTAGACGCCAGCCTATTCAGGCATACATTGTTACGCTACCCGGTGTGAGTTGTGCTCCATGGTCTTCTTGAAGTTATGTTAATAAGAACCTTTATGCTGATTTCTCGACAGGTACAACAAGGCAAATTACATATACACAATTGCATATTTGTGTGCTTTTTCAGCTCTCTCCACAGATCCATTGGAATCCAATTGGATCTCTTTTCTCTGTATGGGATAACATATTTCCTTCACGAGTTGAAATTTGCTGGCTTGCTTACACACCTTCTTCCACTACGCTGGGGGTAAGCCACACTTTGTTCCCTTTTTCGTTATATGTGTGCACTGAGTTTAGATATAGGCAAGATCTGGACTATATGCATTGCCACCAATGAGCTTCCTTTTGAGGGTGATGATATTTAGCCGGGCACTAAGTTAACTGTCAAAATTAGCATGCAGAAATGTCTTCTCTTTTCTGGAGATAATGATAATATTGCCAACATTTTGCTGGTTTACCATTCGGAGTTGGTTTCTGGCACTAATAGGCTGGACACAATTACCTTTATTGTCAATGTATGGAGGGCACAGATGTGGCCTCCTCAAAAATTGGTATCAATTATGCCAGACACTGTGGCAGTGGCCAATTAATTCTGGCAGAATAAGCAACAAACTCATAATGAGGTATGGAGAAGAAGCTAATAAATGGCTTGCGCTTTCACTCAAAACATTTGCTCAGAGTCTGGACTAATACAAATCTCACCGACATCCACAATCGACTAAACTCACAGTGAAGTATCTGGCTTGTTTTTATTGTATTTATTGACACCTTGCTACTGTTGTGGGAGTGACACATATTGTTGTTTTTTAAAAACATTAGTTTATTTTTCATCATCACAGAACTGTGATATGATACAATCATAAAAGCAACAATCAACAACAATAATAGTGATGCATGTGATTCCTTCTCCAAAGGGGTTGTCTGCTAACCAGATCTCAATTTGTTGCAACTCCATGCCAAAAGCATATTGTATTTATTTGTGCCCCACTGCATCAGTAGCCTGATCCGCAGCACTCACCCTGCTCATGGCGCAGAACAGGTTCAAAGGTCACAAAATGCCCACTCAATTGCTGCTGCGATGGCAACGTCACTGTAGCACAGGGGCAACTTTAAAGATACGTCCCCTGTACCTAGACTATGATGATCATGATTAGCCCATACTGGTGGCTTGATAATCTCTGAGAATAAGCTATGGCTGAGTTTAGGCATAGTGCATGGTGACAATTATGGTTGTGGCTGCCAGATCCCAATTGACTGTGCATATATGTCAGCTCCTGTGAGTCAACTCTGCTGTGGAATGGAATGTGTATTCGGGTCAGATAGGCCAGTACTGCCACATGGCCACATGGCAGGGCAGAACCCACAGGGCCCAGTCTCTCTTTGATTGCCAGAAACCCCCTACCAAAAAGACAGCCACACAGCAGGCAGCTATCCTGGGCCCAGGTATCAAAGGAGCACCCCCATTCAGAAGGAATAGCCTCACACCAGGGTGTTGCATATCCAAATGTCTTTATTGTCAATAGGAGGTAAGGGGGGTAGGATAGGAAGGAGTGTGCCTGACACTGTAAGAAGCCTTCCAACATCTTGTTTCTCACTGTCTCTCTTTACTTTTCCTGTCTCCTCCACTTCCTCTCGAGCAAATCACTTTTAGTGCAAGATAACCCAGGAAATGTCCACTCCAGCCGAAAGCAAGGATTGGTCCCCTAAAGTTGACTAGCTTTGGGCCAATCACCTGAGGACTTGTGCCTTTAAAAGAAGGAGTCGTGCACTGATTCAGCAGAATTCTCTCAGTTCCTCAAGGATTTATTTATGGCCACAGACGTTCTAAACATTTTCACCTGAACTTCCTTTGGGACAGTTGCATTGTCCAAAGTCCTCTGCCGGAGTTGAAGAAGGAGCTGTCCAAGAAAGAAGGAGGATCTGTTCCCTAACCAATCCCAAAGAACATAGGGGGTGACCAGTGCTGTGGACCAGGACCAACCATACTGCAATGGATCTTCTGTGCTAGAAGAGCAGACCCTGAACTGAGCATCCTGTCCTGGTGTTCTCCGGAAAAAGGCCTCACAGCAGCCAGAGGACCAGATCAGCTGAATCTCCCTGTACTATCGTACCAACCTGATCACTCTGTATCAGTGTTCCCTGCATCCTGAACAATAGGGAAGACACTGGTCCCGGTGTCTGTGTTCCTCCAAACAGCCAAACTATTGTATTGCATCTGTACCAGCTCTACGCTGCATCGTGTCACAGTGAAGCACATCACTGAAGCGACTTCTCAATTTCGAAACCCAAACCAAATCTCTGAAGGGTCACTCGCAGACTCTTAGTGGGGTTTGCAAGCATGTTTTGGTGGAGGCAGCCCGAGAAATGCTGCCTCATTGTCTGCACATCGATGCACCCTCGATCACCACTTTAACGACCACCGCCCACCAACTCATACCACTGGTGCATCACTCTCCAACCTCTTCCAGTAGCTAAATCCCAATTCAGCATGGCAATCTGCAAAGGGTTCTTGGGACTGCCCCGACCTTCATCATTGAATCATTGCCATACGACCAGACAGAGCACCCGCATTCGACCCTACTAGATGCCCGCTTGCAGCAAGGGCTTCCACAATCCCATGTGCCTGAACTGAGTCCGATATGCTTTAATCATCATTCCACATTGGGTCTGATTTGTCAGCCCACCAAGAACTGAATCCAGGTACTGTTGACACTGTTGAAGTGCTCCCATGATCCACTAGGACCCTAGAAGTTGGTTAGGCCATGATCGCTCCTGTTTTCAACCCAATATAATTTTTTATGGTTGTACTTTATCTCCACCCCTGGAACTACACAGAGTGCTACTTTCTCCAGTCTGTCACGCTTCCTATCCTTTCCTTTGGGTTAGGTTTTTGTATAGTAATCTCTTTTCGTTCTACTTGGCGATGGTGTGTTTTTTTTAAAGTGTTTATATTTTTTTACAATCTTTATCAGACATTCCCTTCATTTTGAACTCTGATACTCTGTTGTTTGGATTGCTACTGGTTCACATTCATAGTCCCCTCAAGAGTTTTGCCCTACCTTGGGCCACATTACCACAAAAAGTGATTTTCTTGATTTTACCCTGTTTTGCCTTCATGAGTGCATTGTTTTTTGGTTTGTAGCACTGTGAGGCCTGGACAGGCCATTTTAACCCTACTCATCCTTGTACTCCTGGGAGGCAGAATACAATTCATCACAGATACACCATGTGAAAAACAAGGCTCAAGCAGATGCTCCACTATCTGCAACTACATAGAAGGGAACTGGGCTCCTTGTATAGATGGCCGCCATGTTTCCCTGTCTCCCTGCAAGCATCCATCCTTCTGTGGATGCACAAGCCTGCAAGGCCCCATCCGATTGGAGGGCCACCACAAGAAATGAGGAACTGATCCAAGCTGGGAGGAGATGCTGGGACCGGTACAAAGGCCCGGGTATAAGGCCTCCAAGCCTGTCTTTGCATGTCTTGCCGGTTTGCCTTTCACTATTCGCCCACTTGCCTCAACTCATGGGAACACCTCCGACTTGTGCAAACAACCTTACAGCCATCCAATCCACGTATGCTCACTCAAGGTAAGAGGTGCCTCATGTCCTCACCCGCATTCTCTGTCTCGTCCTTCTCTGCAACGGTGCTCCTGACACGTACCCCTCCATGTTCTCACATCCTAGAGGTAGCCCATGTAACACGGGGCTCCCTGCATTGTTCCTGCTTGCCTGCGTTACTCTGACAACTCCCACCTTTCGCCACATTCCTACTTGCCCCATACATGGAAGTCGCCTGGCACTTGCCTACACCACCCCCCTTCTCATTCCAGGTCCCACGCTCATAAACCAGCCTTTCGCACTTACCAACTCATGGCCCAGACCATGATTCCCGCCTTGCGACACCTCGGAAGGCGGCTTACACTGTTCACTCAGACAAAGCATAACTTTATCTAAACTGCCTGGAGCCAACAACGCGAGCATGGTCACTCCTACTCCTCTTTCCTAACCTGTTGTCTCTGCCGCCATGCAATTGTCCCATATGCTCAGAATGCTGACTGCCCTTGTTCCAACTCTTTGCCTCTGTATATTCTTCAATGTGACTAACTTTGTAACACCAGTTCTCTGTACTATTGCTGGAAAGGCCAGTGCCTCCATAACCTGACCAAGCACCACCACCCATGTGCCTCTACGTTCAAAGGTTCCACTGCGTTTGCTGGTTATGCTGTGACCTTTTTGCCTTTGTGTCATTTGTCTCACATCTGATGCGTCTGTGTGATGCCAAAGTAATCTCATGTAATATACCTACTACGACTTGCGTAGCCACTGCTACCAGGTAGCATCCTGACCAACTCAACCTTGCACTGCAAATGTGTCATCCTGCATCTTACCTATTGTGACCAAGTAGCCTGCACTGCAAATTTAATATCCCAGCCTTGTGCTGCACATGTAATAATGTGCATCCTACCTACTGTGTCTAACTCAGCCTTTGCTGTGTATGTTATATCCTGCAAATTACCTACTATGACTTAGGCAGCCAGGACAGCGAGTGCAATTTGTTGCTCATGCCTACTTATGCCTATGTTGGAAGCAGCCCCCGCACCAAGAGGTGAGGTTGTGCCAGTTTGTACATACTGTCCTATTGTAATTCATTGTGACTCTTGGCAGCCTGCAATACACCTGAATTATACCTACATGCTTCTTCGGATTTGACATTTGGCAGCCTGCACTGCTCTTGAATATGTACCCATGTGCAACCTCGGATTTGACACTTGGCAGCCTGCGCTGCACTTGAATTATTCCTATATGCAGCCATGAATTTGACATTTGGCAGCCTTCGCTGCTCTTGACTTGTATCTTTATGCAATTACCGATTTGACATTTGGCAGCCTGCACTGCTCTTGAATATGTACCCATGTGCAACTTCGGATTTGACACTTGGCAGCCTGCGCTGCACTTGACTTGTATCTTTATGCAATTACCGATTTGACACTTGGCAGCTTGCGCTGTTCTTGAACTATACCTATATGCAACCTCGGATTTGACATTTGGCAGTCTGCGCTGCACTTGAATTACACCTATATGCAACTATGTATTTGACATTTTGCAGCCTGCGCTGCCCTTGAATTGTACCGACCTGCAACTACTGAAAATGACTAATACAGTTTCTACTTGTACTTTGGCAGTAGCTCTTGAACCATGTGGTGTAGCTTTGCCATAAGCGTAACTGAAACACTAATAGTGGGGTTCGGTGTGCTATATAAATGCAAAAATAAATAATTAAATAATAACTCTAGAGTTAATTGTATACATTGATTGTCATGAGTCCCCAATTGTAGCATTTCCCCACACCTGCCCTATTTTGACTCTAAATCCTTGCCACACTGTAGCACAACCAGAAATTAACATTGCATCTGTGTCCCATGGTCTTTTCACTAACCACTTCCAGAACTCCTGTATTCTTTTAATTCGTGGAAAACCCCACTTCTAATCAAACTCCATCCTTCTCTCCACATCATGGATGCATGCATAGAGGGTGAATTACCACAGCAAGCTCAGCACTCGTTCTGACATCTGTGCACAGCTGGCTGATGCATGTATGAGCTCCGACAGGACCAACTCAGCATACAGTTGGGTAATAATATTAACTGTTAGTTTAGCGCTTAGATACCTGTGAGTTTATAGCACTATATAAATGTGATATTATTACTATGATTGCATCTGGTCGTAAGTCAATTCAACCGTTGACCCCAACCAGCAACAATCCCCTCCTCCATTTCCATTGTCCTGATCATTTGCAGAATCTCAATTTCCGCCCATTCCCACCTTTTGATATCCAACACCCATTGCGCAATATCGGGCCTCTGAGTCACATCCACGGAATCGCAACTCAGTTTTTCGCCAATAGCAAAAGAAACAGGGTTATTTTCTTATTATTTCAGTCCTTTTTACCACCAGGTAATTTCCCCAGTAAGCAAGTGGAATGTGCGCATTCAGATGTCCCCATTAATTAAGTTGTTGGTCCTATCCATTACTTCCCTCCAATACATCTGGATAGTAGGGCAGTCTCCTGAACCTTGCTTTTTCTGAGGTCGTTGTGAGGTACTTCCGGATTTACTGCATGTATTTTTGCTGTTGTCAAGTACACCCTATGAAAACGATTATATTGGATTAACTCAAATCTAGCATTTCTGGACACATTCACTACATGTTCCCAAATTCTTTGCCATTCCCGATCAGACACTGAGTAGCCCAGATCATTTTCCCAGGTGCCAGAGTTTGCAGTTTTTAGTCCAATGTTATCAAACTGTTTGTGTCCCTTATGGGGAAAAAAAGTGTTTGTATCAAAGAAATAGGTTCCGGTTCTGCTGGAAAATCTGACCACAACTCTGGCACCCTATTTGGCATTCTTGCATAATTCAAAAACTACCCTTGAGGCATACTATACTTCTCTGACCATTGTACAGACGTGAGTAACGTGCCATCAATAGAGATATCTCATATAGAGCTGCACTCTATATAATGTTGAGAGTCCAATATCCCAATACCAAAATATTCTCTGGACGGCCGTATCACTGCCCAGAGGTAGCTCTAGGCAATATACTTCATATAACTGACATTTCAGCACTAGCCTCCTCCAATCCTGTTGTACCACAGTTCACGACACTCGTCTTTGCCCTCCATCCCATAATAGTTATATTCCCTGCCGACTCATCGGGAGACATCCCAACAATCTGCTTGGCTTGCAATCATGTGTGTTATCCCGCCTCAGTACATTCTGTATCTGAGCCACCAAGAAATACAACTCATAATCCGGTTGAGTCAAGCCCCGGGTGAGATAAGATTTCCAGAGTGTCACCTGCACCACTCTGCGCATACCCACTCCGCATAGTAATTCTACTATCTTTCCTTCCAATATTTTGAAGAAGACGGTATATTGCCAAATAAACATAACAGTCTGGTGAGGATGATCATTTGGCAAAACGCCACCATCCACATCAGTGATTGAGGTAGCATCTGTCAGAAGGTTATGGCATCATCAATCTCAACAAGAGGTCTACCTGTGTTATGTCCAAATGTCTCCTCCAACTCGTGAAAAATCTGAAACTCTAGGTATTTGGTAGACTTGCACTCCCAGCGTATATGCCAGTTCAGATTGGATTCCCTAGATCTTTCCCTCATCCAGGCCAAAGGAAGGATCACTGGCTTTTCTCTATTTATCTGGAAGCCAGACAAACATCTGAATGATCTAGTACTTCCAAAATGATCTGGACATGGTGCAGGGGATTAGATACATACAGCAGAACATCATTCCCATATAGAGACCACATAGATATTCAATATGATTACACCCATTCACTGTAACTCCCGCCTCGGCCATGTGTTGCCTAAAATAGTTTGCCAGTGGTTCCAACAACAAGGCAAAAAGGACCAGGCATACTGGACAGCCTTGGCTCTTGCCCCTACCCAAAGTCCATCTGGGTGAAATCCGATTATGTTTCCTGGCCCTTGACATCAGTCAATTGTATAAAAACGAGAGCCAATCTTAAAATGTTTGATCCCAGGCAATACTTTGCCAATACCCTAAATAGCTGTTCCCATTCAACAGAGTCAAAGGCCTTGACCACGTCGAAGGACAGACGTGATAACTCCTCAGTCACTGTTAGGGAGAATTCTCAAAATGTGCTAATTTCCCTTACCTTTTGAGACGTTGCTGGATTTCTAGGATTTGATTTTTTACCTGAGAAGAGTGAGAGCCTTTTTTCCCACTCTTCCATGTATTTTGATGTGTGTTTTACTTTTGTGTTCTTTGGTTGTGGAGTTTTAAAACAACTCCATAGGCATCATCTTTTCTGTGTGTCACACAACAGCTTCAGTGCAGTGGCACAGGGATGTCTTTCAGACTTCCCAAGGTGTAAATACCTTCTCTGGGATTGACTACCGTCTCCCAGAGCATGTAAAGTTAAATTGACTTTACTAGTCTCTTTAAAATTACTGACCCAGCACACACTATCTTCCTATAGAGTGCCGGAGGGGATTGCCTAGCTTCCCCTCAGTCAAAACACTCATGTAACAGTCAAATGTTACCTTTTCCTACTTTAAATGGCTGGTGGCAATGGTTTTAATCAAACTACCCGACCGTTAACAACGGTAGCAAAAAATCGGGTCAGCCATGTTTTTCAATATGGCTCCCAAGACCTAACTGTTAAAACAGACTTCGGTCATATTTTTTTGCCATTTCTTTTAGGAAAAGTTCTTCTTGTGTTTGTCTCTGCATGGCAAACAGGGTTTGGTCCCTTTGTTCATTGGCCTTTGGCAGGCTTCAGTGCTGAAGCCCTCCTCTGGTGCCTGAGTGTCTGGGTTGGACAGGATGTGAGGGAGGTGCCCAAAACTCACTGTGCTTAGTCTCCTCTTACGTGATTGGCCGGCTGGCTGTTCGGCAAGGACAGCCACCTTGCTGTGTGAGTGACAGCCAGGCTGGAATGAATGGGGGAAAACTATTTAAAAGCAGGTGTCTGGGACTTGGAAAGCAGAGTCGACCACAGGAACGAAAGAACCGAAGATGAGCTGAAGGAAGAAGACTGCTGCAACTCCTGGTCGACCGGTGAAGCCCTGCTGCAGGTCCGAATTGCCTGAAACTCCATCGACATAGAAGCCCTTCAAAGTTAACTTCTTCCTTTGAGTTTGGCGGGAACAACCAACTCGCAAAACACCTGGACACTGTCCCGATACTAGTCGAATTTTCATCAGAGTGCTGTTGAAAACCGGATAGCCAGTAGGAAGGATACCAGCTTGTGTTCTTTAAGTGGCAATCACACCTTAAACCGACATTTTGCTAAGCTTGTGGCCTCATCCCTGGGCAGTGCAGGAACTTCCAGACGTCCTCCTTCTTGTCCCCACGACTGAAGCTCAGGAACAGCGAAATCTGCTCGAACTGCCAGGAACAACTGCCTCAGCTACAGCTCTTCTTCCCTAACAAGGTACTGTGCAAACGCGATCCAGAAATCTTTTCGGCTATCGTGAAAGTTCGTGGAAATTTCCTCACTTCAAAGGCTTGTCCTTCCCTAAACATTCATCAAACTTTTCGCCTAGCCAAATTCTTCTAAACTCTGTAGCAAAGACTTAACCGTTTACTACCAGAACTGTGCCATCCTATACAAAGACTCTGAACCATTGACTTTGGCCCAAGCCTATGAACTGAATTGCTGGTTGTAGTTTACTGAAACCCTTTTTCCCTGCCTATTCAAGTATTTGTGCTATTGATTCTTATAATCTTGTCTTTTTACCCCTTTATTAAGTAACTGAAGTGCCATTTTGCTCCACCTTCAGGGGAGCTGAACTTGTTCAGTAACTTATTGGTTGTGAATTTGTAGTATATTAAGTGTGTGATATTGAGCTCATCTTGCTAGTGTAATGTTTTCAAACTAACTGTGTAAATAAATGTATATTCTTTTACCAAGAAAACATGAGTAAGTGTATATCTGAATCACTGTATTTGTTGGTCCTGTGTGTAACTTGTTCTACTGCTCACTTCCACTCTTGAGATAAGTCTGGCTGTTCAGACATCGCTACCACTTTACTGTGTAGTACAGGCTTGTACCAAAGGTGAAATTGTACTTACACTTGTAGTCTTAATTGCATGTAGTGTTCCCAAAGGGTACTGCATGCGATTCTGCCTAACAGTCGCCATTTTAGTCATGTACAAACAAGATGCAATCTCTGAAGATTCATCAAGGTATTTCTACCACCCACAAACCTACATTAGTCTATATGTACCAATCCCATAGTCATAGTGGACAGTCTCATAACAATCACTTTCTGAAGATTTTTCACTGTGATGTTGATCAATGAAATAGGTCTGTACGATTCACATTGCCTCAGATTCTTCTGAAATTTGAGGAGAACTATCACCATCGCCTCACAGATGGATACCAGCAGAAGTCCAGATTTAAAGGCAGAATTATACAACATCTTCAAATTGGGGACCAAAATGTCAACCTGAGTCCTATAGAATTTGGAAAATTAATCATTGCCTAGATTGTTCCTTCCTTCAAAAGTGCTTCCAAGTCCTCTTTTGAGCCGGTCTGCAGCAATTGTATTAAGCCAATAAAAAGGCTTCATTGTCCGAAAATGTGTTCTCATTGAAATATAAAGACCTGGTAATATTCCTGAAAAACTTCAGTAATCCTTTCCTGCAAGACCTCCAGTGTTCCCGCTTCATCATACATCTGCATGATCACTGATCTTGGTGCCTCTTTTCGAATTATCCATGCCAGGATTTGGCCCGCATTATCGCCCTCCCCATGAATGCAAATTGTGTTCTGACTATACCCATATTTCTGTAACTGTTCCAGAAGCTCCCGATGTTGTCCAAGCTCCTTTGAAAGATCATGCTGACAGGGATTCCTGCATGAAAATTCCCCTTCTCGTTTCACGATAGTCTTTTCCAACACCTGCAAAAGGTTATATAGTGACTTACGCAACCCCACTGACTTAGTTATACATACTCCCATTAGTGTTACCTGAACAGTCTCCTAGCTCAAACCAACACCATATACCGAGCCCGCATTCTGCTAAAAAAAAGTAGCACATTTCCTGGTTAAGCTTTTACCTAAATGCCCTGTCTTGCAAAGTTTTTCAGCTCTCCAAGACAGAATTGCACGTTTCACCTTACCTCACGTCATGTTAGTCAGAGGGACTGGTCCGATAATATCCACCCTAAGTACTATGTGCCAGTAAATTGAGCAATGTATTCCCTACTCACAGAAATATAGTCTATTCTAGAAAACGTGCCTCGAGGACATGAACACAATAACCAGCCCCTACTGTTCCCATAGTTTTCTGTCAACAGCTGGAACAAGTCTAATTCTGTCAGCACCTTATTGTAAGATCTAGAGGAATATTACCTGAAAGGCCCCACACCTGTTAATCTATCCAGGCAGGGTTCCAGCAATATATATATCCCTGCCAATTCTACTTCACTCTGGAAATATCCTGTGATGTCCTCATTTGGTGCGTAAGATTTCACCAAACAAAACCCTCTCCCCTCCAAACTCCCCACCAACATCAGAGTTCTGCCTTCTGATTCTCTCAGTTTTTTTTTCAACATCTATGGGTGTTTCTTTTGCTATCCAAATGAGAACCCCCCCTAGCATACGAGGAGTAGCTATATCCCCCACTTCTGTCGAACATTCTCCAAATCAGTTTCAAACAGATGCATATCCTGTAGTAAGTCAATTTGGATGCCATTCCTCCTTATATTATTCTCTGTATTCCTCCATTTCACTTTGTTAATTAACCCCCTGACATTCCACGATAACAGACGCACCCTATTTGGAACCGGTATAATAAGTAATTTTTCCATACATACATTCCTAGGCCCCTTTTCACACCATCTAAGAATTACCCCAAAAATCCCCAACTCCACACCGACACCTACCCCGCCACCCCACATAAACAAAACCTTCCACCCCAACAATCCCAAACTGGTCAAAGAAATTAAACAAGTTCCTGCATTCAGTGCTTGCATTTCTATACACCTTTGTTCCAGCCTTCACTCCCAGGGTTTATATAAGACCACAGAGCTGGGGGGAAGCCTTGCCACCTGGCCTTCATCGCCTTATCAGACAAGTGCTTCTTCAAGGCAGCAAAATACCTATCACTCTCCCTCACCCAGTAGTCATGTCTGTCCCAGCGGGACTGTCTCTGAGGTGATGGTTGAGACATCATAACTCCCCTTCTCAGAACATCTACTCTCCAACCATTCCCAAGCCTCCTGTACAGATTGAAAAAAAAACAGGATTTCCCATTAGCCATTACCTTCAATTTTGCTGGAAAAACATGATGTATATCATATTCTTTTCTGATAATCTTCTCGTCACCCCATCATAAAACGGTCTCATTTTTTGGGTCTCCTGTGTAATTTCAAGATATGGCAGAGCCCATATTAAAGGGATCACTCTTACAGTGTTCCCGCAGCAGAGTATCTCTGTCTCTGAAATGAAGGAATATTGCCACAATTACCCTTGCTGGAGCTGGAGGCAGGCATCTCCTAGGCACCCTATGTGCTCGTTCAATCGTGAATAGCTTTAGAGAGCTGGTATCCGGAAGATGTCTAACAACATGTTTTCCAAGAAGAGTTCTGTTCAATGTTCTTCTTCTCCCTCCAGCACGCCCACCACCTGAAATTTTCAAAATCGCGATCATCGCTCTGTGTCCTCAGCCTTGAATTCCAGTGATGTTGCGGCCATTACCAGATCCCTTCATCTTGTTCTGTAGCGTAATCAAAGCATCCTCGATATTGATAATCTGTTGTTCCACATCCGTGACTCTTTCAGTCACTTTCCTCATATCTGCATGCAGGCGGGATACATCTTTGCCCACCTGTCGAATCTTAGACTCAATCAATGATCTAGACTCTTGTATTGCCACCATTAGACGTTCCAAATTGACTCACTCAGTGGTCTTGGTGGCCTCGGATGCTTCGCCTCCAGTTGTGGAAGAGTGCTCACTCTGCCTATTCTTGGATCCATCACATTGCTCCATCTTCTGTTGCCCTTTCACCATGACACCCAGAACCAGAAAATGATAACTCCACCCTAGGATATTAAGTGGTCACACACTCTAACCAGTGCTCTTTCAGCTGTGCAGGGGCTCATCTGCCTTCTAAATCCCATATGTAAATTCTATTGAAGTCTAATGGGAAATCTCACTGCCACTTTAGGAAGGGGTCCACAGCCCCCTCCAAATCCTTACAGGCCTCCAACCCATACCCCCAAGCACCACTCAGTGAGGAACCAAGTAGCCATCCCAGCACTAAGTTCAGCAGTTCAACAGCAGTTTAGCAGTGTGCCCCTACCATGCATTCGGTAAACATGAGAGGCATCCTCAGAGGTACTCAGGGTCTTCTTCAGCTCCTGCCATCAGCCTCTGGTGGCCATTGTTCATCCGGAAATTAGCAAAGAAGGCCCAGCTGACCTGTCAGTTCCTCCAGGGGTACCACAACTGCAGCTCTTCACTGCATCTGAGACCCGTTCATGCAACCATCCACACAGTATGCTCCAAACATCTGTTCACTGTAAGATGCATGGGCAGACTCTGGTGCCAATGCCCTCTTATCGTTGCTGATTCGAGTGCTCCCTGCCTTTTGCCCAAGGTCTCGATGGGCCCGGGTCATTTCCAGAGTTTGCTGCCTCCTCTGCACCTCTCCCAGCCTTACCACTAAAAGCCGCTTCTCTGACAAAGCTAGCGGCCGATCCCTTGACTCCAGCACAGGTCGTGGGTTGAACGGGATCCTGCAGTGTAAAGACTCTTTCAGCCCGATCGCCTCCTTCTACAGACCTTCCGATATTAATATTTGCTATTGCCTTTTTGTCATAACTGATTTTTCAGGATATTTCAACTGGCTGCCACGAAGCACTCGCCGACCACTTCTTCATTGACTTGCTCCGGCCCACACTCCCCCACACATATGTTGCTGGTTAATGCTACTGATTCCATTGGTATTCATGTAAGTGCTGCACATGGCCCAGTGGAGTCTGTCCCGATACCATTGGGACTAATATAGTAGATGACGCGGCTCATCAATGTCAGTCCTGTCCCCCTTGTCACTGATTTGTGGGGCTTACACTGAAGAGTAATACCAGTCTACCCACCCTCGGTACTGATGAATGGGGGCAAACATGGAGAATGTAGGCCAGAGATAGCGCCTTTGGTGCTTACGTGGACAGTGTTGAACATTGTTCATGTATCCTTTTTACTTTGTGAAAGGTCAGGCAAATCTGTATGTGTGGATGTAACACGTGGTGTTATGGAGAAGAGAATCATGATTCCAGCCAATGTAGAGAAGGGAGACGGGTTGCCACGTCTGCATTTTCTCTTTACTTGAACAAACAATTATTTTTCCATTGCTTGGCAATGACTTGTGCAAACCCATTGGATGACAATGTGGGTGGAGCATTCCGGCTAAGCTTAAGTGCCTAGACTATATATAGGTGTGCTGGAGGATGACCGTCCTACAAGGAGTGGAAGCTGGACGCTTGAATTCAGCAGACTGCTAAGCCCTCTCCCAAGCATGAGGGCGTCCACGGCTTTCCTGCTGGTGGCCGTAGGCTGCTGCTTCAGTAAGTAAACAGAGGATGAGGTGGTGCCCTGGACGATATGCCAAAATCTGTCATGCTTCTTGAAAATGCTGTAACGATGCCTCTCTCCATAGGTGGAGACTAGGCCCTGATGCATGGGCAATCTTGCCAGGTCCTTGTCGTTTCTTCTTGTACTATTTGGGCAGTAGGAGCTGCTGTATTATGTGTGGTTCAACGCTCTACAGTGTATGCCACCCTTTCAGCTATGCTTGTGATCATGGTAGGCAATGCAGTCTTAAAGATATGTGTATAGACATGTACTAAAATGCATGTGATACTATATTATGAGTGGTAGTAAGGTCTACAATGTGAAGGAGTCAGAGTCACAGTCAACAGTGACAGGGAAAGAATAGCAACACAATCAAGAAAATGTATCAGATTTACAGAACCAAAAAGAGAGAACGTTTTACCTTTTTATTTATTTATTTATTTTTTAGATTCAGGAGAGTCTTCGGTTGATGCGAATCTAGGGCCCTTCTCAAGGAAAGTCTGGTGGCAGAGAGTGTTATTACTCGTGGGAGTGAGTGTCATAGTCTTGGAGCCAGGCGATTGAACATGGATGGTAGACTAATATATGTTGGCTTTGGGCTTTTCCAGTTCAGAGAGATGTAGAAAGCAGTGCCAATTGGAATGCATGACATGGTTGCATATTTCTAGCTGAGCTGCTGCCAATCTGTCCCAGACCAGATATTGCTCTCATACACTCACTGATGCCCGAGGGCAGGCTTCTGATCGGGTGAACACAATGTTACAACCAACCGAGTTGGTGCATGGGCTTAAATCGCCACAGGAGCTCAAATACCATTTTAGTGCCCTCCAGCCCTTACAGCCTCGGTCAAATTGAATGTTATTAGATCCAAAAAGGCACATGTTATGTCCCTTTCGTGGTGGCTCCCTAGCCACCTGTAATTGTCTTATTAAAGCAGCAGCAAAATCTCATGTCAGAGTTCAGTACGAGTCGGAAGCTCACTTTATGGCTAGAAGTTAAGTGCTGACAGACTTTGCTTATGGCAGTTCATGGAAGAGAGATTTCAGAATTGGCAGAGTTGAGGAGTCTGGCTGAAGAGAAACTACGGCAGGAGAAGGTTTGGGGATCAGCTTCTCCGGTGGTGGAAGAAGCTGCACTATGATTTACAGGACCCTGGTGGGTCATTACAAGCTTGTCGGTTTGGAAACAACGGTACCGGTAAGATTGCTGATACTATTGTTTCCGGACTGGCAAACTATGAGTTCTGCGGGCGGGTGCGG
Source organism: Ambystoma mexicanum (assembly GCF_040938575.1). Lineage (NCBI taxonomy): Eukaryota > Metazoa > Chordata > Amphibia > Caudata > Ambystomatidae > Ambystoma > Ambystoma mexicanum. The sequence continues at coordinate 654,396,754 of NC_090925.1, forward strand.
TCCTGCCCACCAGGTCTGACCTGGCGGGCAGAACGGCACCCGCCTGCAGACCTTGACAGTAGCACTGGCACCATTCTCACAGCCGCTGCTGTGCCTTTTTTGCTGGCATGGCTACCGCCAGACTCATAATGAGGCCCACTGTCTTCAGAAAGAGAATAGATGACTAATACGCTGGGAAGGCACATAATTGCTGGCCCGATTCAGAGTTCTGTGTGAAAATAGAAATGTGTTGTTCCATGCAGTAACAACACATTTCTTAAACATCCCATGTCCTGACAAAGAATGAAAGCCTCAGCTTTTGCATGCATCTGATTTATGGCCTGCCAACTGCCCTAGAAACCTCCAGGAATGTCAGGCAGAGACTGTAAGGGGATTCTCCTGGCAGAGCTATGCTTCTCCAGGTCAAAAAAGAGGAATTCAAATACAGGACCTGCGAGGTGCCCTTAATGTCTACTGCACACGTTTCTCGCGTTTTCTAGGCATTTACCAGACTGCAGCACCACTTTTGTAATTCACGGAAAGCTTAAAGACACTTGAATACATTTTTAAAAAAGGCAGTCTTTTAAGAAATGCGAGCAGTGACACTGCTGCACACGCTGCCGCCACTATTTGGGATTTTAGCATGACATCTCCCCTGCATTCTTTCCTCCCACCTCAGGATGGTGGTGCTGAAAACTGGAGGGAGAATGTTGGCAGTCTGCTCTGCGTTCTCAGAATCAGACAGTGAGTCTGCCAAGGAAGTACTTTTCTCGAGTTTGGAAATGAGAACCATTAAAAATCATATGTATGAAAAAAAGACATTCCATTCAGAAGCCTATTGTACTTTTAAGTGGGTGATTCAGAACAGTATATGCTGGCTTAGTGAGCATTTGGATACGATTTATGATATTAAAGTGATCATTACAATTTGTCACCTGAATTCCAGATTTCAGGCTTCAGACTCATAGAACATGTCTTTACTCTCCATGAAATCCTCGACAAAAACTAATAGTTTTGCCAAACCAGACTGCATAGAGGGGTGAAAATACAATAGACACGGTACTTCAGTAATGCATCTACTGTGTAGAAATGTATCTTGCAAGCACAGTGGCACAGTGTGTGTATGGCAGGAGGGCAGTGTGGTGTGGCATGTGAAGGAGAATCAAATGCTTTCGTCTAGGGGTCATCAGGTTGATGAATAGTAACCCTGCCATTATTAATTGTATAATATTGGCAAAATCCATTGGTAGAAAACAGCATTTAGTAATGAAGGAACTACAGCAAAGCTTCTTCAGGCAGATTTCAAACAGGTTATACTGTTATTGGTCAAAAGATTGAAAATACACGTTCAATATTTTTTCTGTAAAGATTATGTGTGCTGGTGGTTTGCAGCCCTGCTCCTGATCTTTCACGCTGAGAACCCCAATAAAAAGAGAAAGATGAATGACACACATGTACTTTTCAGTGAATGAATGCTGAATGAGACCGACACTGTACTCAGCTGACCTACCTTAATGTTTCAGCAAATTTAGTCCGAAACATGTCTGGGGATGCCTGTGGTCTCTTGCACCTAGCAGTTCAGGCTGGACTTCCCCTTTTGGGGTGGGACCAAGCCTGATTTGCATATGGCCTTTGCCCTTTCTGTAATGGCTTGGCAGGTGAATAACAATGGTCTGGGGGGTTGCCCGAAGCAATTGCCAGAGGTTAAGATTGATTCTAAACCTTCCAGTCATCACCGCTTTTGTTTTGGTACCACGTTTACTTTACAAGAACCCAGCTTGAGGTTTAATGAGGTGCATAGGAAGTGAAGCATCTGCTCCTGTCCTCTTGCTGAGGAGCAAACAAAGGATACATTGCATGGCTGGCACATGCATGCCAAAACTCAGAGGCCACCATCTTGAGGGTTACCCACCTATGGGAAATTAAGGCAGCACCTGTGTGAAATAGTTTTTCTAACTTTTCTTACAACAGTGTGAGAATAACACGTTTCACATCTTAAAATGATGGCATGATTGTTTTCTTTTTGCCCTACTGTTGCAGGAATGCCAGAAATTGTCTAGGCATCATGTACTAACATTCATTTTTGATTAAAATAATTTCGATATAATTTGGAATATCATGATTTTATTAGAATGGCATGTTGGCATTGTGCACCACAAGGTATTGCAAAAAGTTAAGGAAGGTCAAGGAAGCAACAAATGGCCTAGGCTTTTTACTACAGGAAGACGGGCAAGGAACTATATGATCAGTGGGCAAGGGAGGCATAAGCAGCAGGGCATTTTGAAAGAAGAATGGTTGGCCTCTGGTTATCTGTGACCTGGAAGATGGGGCAGAGAATATGACCACTGCTCTTAAACCTTTCAGACAATTAGAATGGCAGCGTGTTGTTTCTGGTTGTATATTTAAGCCTCTTCTTGGCCATCACTTTTGCCATCAAACTCTTCCACGTCAACCTGCACACTAGTGCTTTATCTTAATAGACCACAGGTACGTGGTTTGAGAGGCACAGAAAGCAAAACTCATTATGAAAAACAGTGCAATTCCCCTACAGGCTTAGACTGGCCTATACGGAGATAGGGTGGCGCCTGGAGGTCGGGACAAACATACTAGTATGAGCCCGTATTTTGGCCCAAGTTGGACCAGTTTAATGAGTTACTGCACTGCACAGCTGGCAGTTTTGACCAATGTTACTGCCAAACAGTGCTTTGAAAAACATTATTATGTGGTAACGGTTTACAGAAAAATCCCTCATTAAGCGGTGCTTAGTTTGCCATTGCCATGTCCAATAGTTGGAAACATTTCTGAGGTCCAGGTTTAATGTATGTTCCTGTCCGAACCTCCTTCCATCATGGCCTATCTAAAACACACTGCAAACGAGCTTTAAGGGGGACGCAGTGTTCAGCCACATTTAACAAAGGCATGCTTATCAATAACTTCGGCATCCTGTGTCCTTGCATTTATATTCAAAATGTGCTAGAGTCAGGTTCAATATACACTTATATTATTAAATATATATTTTTTTGTTGGTCACAACAATCAACCAGTCATAGCCCAACAGGTTTCTATGTCTGCACCCAAGAACCAGCTCAGGCAAGGCGATTCTTTTCAACCACTTGAGATCTTCCCACGTCATTTGTTTATTTTTTTTTTCAAACTCCACAACCATTTAGACATAGTTTCATTCAACACATAAAAGATACATCACTATACGCAGAAACAGCCAAATAGGAATGTTTCCCTTTACCTATAGACCATTGCAGTTGTATGTTTGCGCTCTGAGTGATCCGCATCTGGGAAGCAGACACAGGGCGCGTCTCATTGTCCTGGCTGCTGCGTCCCTTTGTTTACCATGATTATTCTGTTCACAGATACTGCAGCTGGATTTTGGTTGCCATCTCCATCCTCCTCACAGTCCAATGCATTGAGCGGTGGCTCGCAGACAAAGGGTAAGGATGCATGCTACCCGTGTGTCTATTATTTAGAGGGAAGAACTCCCATTTTTCACAATCAAATATTCTGAAGGGAGAACCACCCTAGGTACAGACCCCCTGCCCATGTGACATCATTGTATTTAAGAATCTGCCATAAAAATAGTCCCTCCCCTGTGGAGTCGTTAAAAAGCACATCCTTTCCTTCAGTTTTCCCTCTTAATGCTGAGCCTGTAAATCAAAGTCTGGTCAATTACGAGAACACAGGAGATCATAGAGACTGTCAAGAACTGTGACGAGGAACAGTGGGAATCAGGTTAAAGAGGATTACTATTAAGTAGTCAACTAATTACCTGTATCGACCTCACCCTCTTCACAGTAATATAGAAAAGGATTATATGGCAAACAATCGAATAATTCGGAAAGAGGCTGCCAAAAGAAGACGTTCCAGCATTTAAACATGAAATTAGAATTCTTCTGCCCGCCATATTGCAGAACTAAAATGTACTTGAGATGGACATGCTCTCCGTAGAGGACAATTCATTTGGGGAGGGCACCCACCTAGCTGTTTTAACAATCGCAAACATAGACAGATCCGTTGCTTCTGCCGAAGATGAAGCCATGCCTCTTGGAATAGCCCTGGGCTATTCAATGGTAAGGTGCATTATGGGACTGTGTCTTTGATAAGACCGGGCCATAGTCTCTATAATACTGCTGCTGCTAAGAGAGGAAGTGGTGTGGTCTGAAAGCTATCGATAGGGAATCCGTTTTTCAAAAGGATGCATTGTTCTGGAAATAAATCTGTGCTGCCCTGCCACCTTCCAAAACAATGAAACGTGAATTAGTAAAAGTCAATGTGGGCAAAATCATTTGTGTACAAGAATGAAACTGAGGCATACTAACTTGAAATTCTTGAATCCAATCCTTCTGGTCAAAAGTGAAGAAAAGCCTTTCCCTAATCTCCTAATCTGCGTTTGTATGTGGTTTCCCCTGAAAGAGAAAGTTGAGGAACGCAATTTCAAGGCTGCATCGGAAAAAAATAATTAACAGAACTTCTTGAATAGCCTTAAGGACCAAAAGAAGATCTCACTGGGTAGAAACAGGGCACAAGTTGGGGGTTTGCGTGGGTGGATGGATCATGTGAACATTTTTCACACGGTGGATGCAGTTCCTCCCTGAGTATTTTAAAGGAATGTAAAACAATTTATAATTGGGTGCCTCCACTTTAAATAAACAATGCTGTGGCCAGGATTCAAAAACTGGTTGCAGAGGACCTGTGAGACCTGAGATTTAGCCAGAATGCTATAGAAATTAATTGTCATGAACATATGAAATGTCTTATATTGACATTCTGCTATACAAAATATGTTTTTTTTTACAAATTCTTAGATATAAAGAGTGCAAACCTTTTATACTTAGCAAGCAACATTGTAAGAAAATGTGTTCTCATGACAAATTATTATTTGTCCTGTACACTTGCTTAGGTTGTGAAAGACAAATTGAATGTAATGTGCATATTTCACTGTAGGATATGTTCACTCCCCATGACTTCACTTGCGATTGTGTAGGTTTGAGACCCCTTTTCTTGTTCTGGACATGAGCCGTGCGAAGTAGGGTACTTCACCAGCAGTGTGGACAAGAGATAGCTTTGCAGTAGGTGAACAGCATAGAATTTATTATGAGAAATCCCACTGCAGGCAGCACTCACCAGTTGGGCTTGGAAAGTACAGACTGCCAAGCTTTTGTCAAAGTCTTCAGAAAGTTATCCAGTCTCTTGCCAACATTTGAGCACAGCAGATGAATATATGACTGGAAGACAATATCACACAAAGTGACAAGTGCCTCTCCGCGGTTTTGAGGGTTGAGGAACATTTGCACTTCTATACTGCCAGGGCAACATGTTTGAGTAACCTGTTAGTCATCAAACTTCTCTCAGTCACCACTGCATGACATTCAATCGGAGGTGGGTCACTTCCATTAGTAAGAGGTAACTGAGATGAGGAAGACGCAAAGGGCCACGGACAACCTCATTGCCAGTAGAAAAAGTAACCAGGAACACCAGTGGACAATCAGAATGATCAAGAATTGCACACTCCTGATCTCGCTTACACCCCTGGGAAGATGAGAATAGGATGGATGGACAAAAGGTGATCTTTCATCCTCACATCATGGCATCCTCTAGTAAAAGGGAGGCACCTTAGCAGTCTAGAGCAATCACCAAAGAGATGGAAATTGGCGAAAAGATTTACCCAAGAACAATCCAAAATTTAAAAGAGATGGCTAACCACCTGATTAGACAGGGAGAATAACATTATGTATGAGAACACTCTGCTGATAGTCCACCCAGATATTAGCTTTCCCCTGAATGAAGGCAGCAGAGACAGGCTCCAACTACAGGGGAAATTGGAATTCCATCCAAATAGCAAGATGCTGAGGGATTCTTTCTAGGATATACTCTTGGTAGCCCAACACTAGTCTATTGGATTTGTTGCAACTGAGTTCTCTATGAGGTTTAGAACTGACAAGTTATACAATTGGAGTTTGAAGTGCCAATGAAACATGGTGAACGGTCTACGCTCGGTCCAATTTAATGATCTTGTGGATTCATGAAGAGTCTGATTTCCCTCAAATTAGGAAGGTAACAGAGTGGATGCCAATCCTTTCGTAGCATTAGTTACTTGTCACCACAATCAGTTACAAAGAACTCAGTAAAAAGACTCTTGTTTACACTGTCATTCACATTATGACACCTTTTTTCTGAATCCTAATTCAACATCTTACTTTTTTATTCTTAAATTGTATGTTCATTGAGGCTCAAAGTAAGGTACTTATTGTGGGCTTCTGCACACACATGAGGTTACTTTGGACACACAGAGAATATTAGGACACTATCTGGCCAATACTGACTAGTACATCCAGAGAGAAGTGATCCTTGATCTTTCATTCATTGTGATCTTTAGGTTCAGGCAAAATGGTGGGGATGTAGGTAATTCATACACCACATTACCCTTATACCACTTCCTGTGGGGACAAACTTTGCAGTTTTCTGTAGTTCTTTCCCAGTCCCGCACAGAGTATGGAAGCTACCCTTCGGTAAATATAAGCTTTATGTCAGCCCAGGCTGAATCTAGGGTCCCGTTAGGCAGAGGGTACTAATACACATTCAGGGTACCTGTGCCTTGAACTTTCTAGAGTCTATTTTAGTTAGCCTGTTTCACAACTTGTGTGTCTACAGGCTCGATTTTTTTTAGCTTGAACATCCTTGTTCAGGTTTACTTAACTATTTATCATTTTTTATTTTTCATCATTGCTTCACGTTATGACACCTTTTTTTCTGAACCCTAATTCACAATCTCACTTTTTTATTGTTAAATTGTATGTTCAGTGAGGCTCAAAGTAAGGTACTAATTGTGGGCTTCTGCACACACGTGAGTTTGCTTTGAACACACAGAGAATATTAGGACACTATCTGGTCAATACTGATTACTACATCCAGAGAGAAGTGATCCTTGATCTTTCATTCATTGTGATCTTTAGGTCCAGGCAAAATGGTGGCGATGTAGGTAATTCATACACCACAAAGCCTGGAGAGCGCAATCAGAATTGTAGAGCTGCAAACAGCCCAGCATCAAAACCAGATGATGAGAAGGACTTGTGATTTCAAATGCTGTCTTGCATTGGAGATGGTGAAAAACACACACTTCCCTGGTCCTTAAAATCACAATAATAATAATGCAGGTAATCACTGTCATAGTGATAGAGGGCTAGATGTGCAAAGGGAACATTCCTATCATTAGTGTTGACAGCTGGAAGAACACAGGTAAGCGGGATATGAGAGGGTGCAAGGTGGCAGCACAGTATAAGGAAAGCTATGGGGGAGAAGCATCTGAGGATTTAAAACAATACAGAAACGAGAGGGCGAACTGATAGGGCCAGGTGCAACTTTGTAAGGTCATGTACTATTGTACTGTCCTCATGTACCTAGAGGAGGACTAATACTCAGATCTATCAGGTGTATTCTTGAAAGCCCATGTACCGGTCTCGAAAGCTTGTGGCTCAGCCACCAATTGACCAGGTCCTCCTACAATACTCCCCAAGCATGTTCATGAGCTGCAGCGGAGGTCTGTGTATATTTGGCACAACTGATTGATGGCACTCTTCCTTGCTAGCTGCTTAAACTAATACACAACCATCCATCCATTTAGTCTCGTGGAGGGAGGGATTGCGATTGGAAGTCATGTATAGATGCAGCACTCTACATCTGTTCCAGTTCAATGACACACACAGATTAGTCTCTGCATGCACAGCCTATTCCAGTCAAACATTCTTCTCCCCTCTAACACACATCCAAGATGTGTGCCCTTGTGAACTGTGCCAGCCTTTCAGTCAAGTAATGTATGCTTACTCTAATTTGCAAGTATTTTGAATGCAATATTTATAGAGTCACTTTAGCATATTATTGTAATCTTTGGAACAATTAATCAAGATGTTTCAAACGTTTTGCCTGTGTATTAAGCATCAACAAGCAATGTTGAGCTTTAATTTCTGTTGTAATAAATCAAGTATCACAGGAACATAGAGACAGAAACATTTTGAACCATTGGTGTACACCTTGCACATTGTAAAGTGCACATACAAAGGAACAGATCTATTGGAAATTCGAAAGTGAAAAAACCCAAGAATTCTGGTATGAGGATTGTTTGAAATAACATATACACATGCCAGCAAGTGTTATCCCAGCACATATGAAACTATTGGGGGTGTGTAATGCAAAACCGTGTGAAAAACGAATTAAGCAAAATATGTTTTTTGATGACAAATTGTAGCACTGCTCCGTGGAAAGTGAATAACTTGTCTGTTAAACAGAGGAGTGAACTAGTGTTGGGCCTGGGAGAAGGTGCCATACTATAAGATTGCTTGGAAAGCAGGCTTTATTGGTGGAAGCTAACATTTTATCAGTGCCCCCACACCACCCGAATATGGTGCAGTTCGCTATGTTTTTCTGTTGAAAAAAACAAGAAGCATTCTGACTTTGCACAACATTTTCTTCACCCTCTCTGCACTGGGATTCTCCTAGCACCTTTCAGTTGTCATTGCATGTCTATAAATAAGACCAAATATGCGGCCTACCTACTCAGATGCAGCACAAGAGAAGGAAACAAAACATAAGTTCAACTTTCTTATTTCATATTGTCACCGCAGCACTCGCGCTGTTCACTTGAGGGTGCTAACAGCTATCATAACTCACTAGTGGCGGTTGTCGCAGCCCGTCAGGACGCAACTCAGCCCACACCAAGAGCTCTCACTTCACTCAGCACTTTAGCGTGGTCATTTTCAGATTCTAAGAAACCACAGCCATAAACTCTGTCAAATTGATGTGGGTATTTTTGATGACTTTACTGGTCCATGTCCTAACATTGTACATGTGATGCGTGTTTGCTTTCCTGCACATGCCTTTGGAGTCCCGCTTTCTTATTGTCTCAGTAATGTGGGCTTGGTAGCCAGGCATAGAGTCATCACTGTGTTCAATTGTCTTTGAATTCCACACCTTTTCCTGACTTTAAACATGCAGAGTGAATCAAATGTGCAGAAAGTTGCCAGGGTTAATTCCACATATGCATGTCGAACAACAAGGATTTCTTGACGGCAGTTCTGGGCAAACACATACATATGTTTACATTTCAATATACATTTGCACAATGGATTTGAGATTTGCTCAAATGACCCCCCTGAAGTGTGGAGGCTTTTGTTGCCAGGAAATGAAAGTAATTTCCTAGACTAAAGAGTCTCTGCCTTATTCACAAGGAGGCCACACAACCAAGATGTCATGAGCAGCCAACTCCAGGAGAACGTACTAATTTTTCAAAAGTATTTTGCTCCAGCAGTTCCAAGCATGTTTTTATGTGCCAAGCCGCCACCATAGTGGTCTCGGTGTTCAATTGTCTTTGAATTCCACACCTTTTCCTGACTTTTTCCTGTTCTTGCAGGTGCTGCTGGTGGATTGGCATGGTCCTCTAAGCAAACTGGTGAGTATATGGGGTACCCAGATTCAGAAACTACTTAACACGACTTCTTTTTCTGCTTTGCACATTTTATGGGACAAACTGAGCTTACACGTTCTGTTCTTTAAGACTTTTATTAAGTGGATGTTCAGGTGAAGAAACTAGGTTAAGAAACTAGTAGTTTGCAATGTCTATATGCGTGAAACACACGTTTCCAGTCCTGACATTGAGACCATATTATCCTGGGCACTCCTGCTGCTGATCTATAGGTAACCATGTTTAGAAATAGGAACTATGAGAACACAAGCATGAACATATAAACCATTGCTAAATACTTTTATTACCCAGAATAGGTTTATCAAAATAAACTATTTTAGTGTTGGGGATTAGCAGGCAATAAATGTCTCATCCCAATGACTTATCATAACGATGTGACTGCAAGGACCATTACGAAAGATTATGTAAACATTGTAGGAAGAGAGGGCTCTGAATTTCAGCCAAGGTTTTTAATTTTAACTAAGGCTCTGGATTTCAACATAGATGAAAACTGACCCCACTTGTCAACAAGGGTGTGAGACACAGTTGTGAGACGTGCTGAATCTAGTATATGCCAGTATTATAAATGCGCAAAATAAATACAAGCTAAAAGTTGAATCTGAATTTGATACTGCACATGACGTAGTCATGTTGCACCACACCACAATTATGGACTGAGTGCAATGTAAAACATAAGACTAAAATGTACTAAGTTATACTAATATCCTCTAACCTCTAACATATCCCCTATCAACATTCAGAGCAGATCCATGACCTTTGTGTACAAAGCATCCACATGGCCAAGATAAGCACTGCCCTAATCCCCTGTATATAACCCATACACTGGATAGCTGCTGGAGGCCCAACAGCCACAGCCCCCAGTACAGAGTGAGGGTCAGAGAGAAAGAGATCATCCAGGCAGACTTCCTGCACAATCAGGGCACATGTTACAATTAAAAGAGAACCAGGGTTCACAAGAGACCATTGCACAAACACTGACTGGCTAAGGATGACACGCTTTTGGGGTAGAATTCATTCCATGTAGAAGTGATTTGGTATAGAAGTTCACAACTAACTACTCTTGCTAGGAGCAGGTACCACACCTATTATAATATGTCTGTTCACATTCTTAAACACAACAGACAGACCAAACAGAGTGGCCTTAAATACTAAACAGAGAACGTACTAATGTTTCAAATGTATTTTGCTCAAGCAGTTCCAAGCATGTTTTTATGTGCCAAGCCGCCACCATAGTGGTCTCGGTGTTCTCAGGCATTTCTAAAAAAAAAGGTGTGTATTGTACCTGAGGTAGGAATCTCTAGGCCATAGTCGGTGGGGCTTAGGATAAAGGGGAAATGGGTGAAGATGTGCAGAAAAGGGGTGAAAAGACCAACAGAGAAAAAAGTGATAGGCCTGTGAGCAAGAAGAAAGAGGGCGCATGTATGTGCTGACTAGGGTGCATGATGCAGCAGTTAAACATGCAGAGTGAATCAAATGTGCAGAAAGTTGCCAGGCTTAATTCCACATATGCATGTCGAACAACAAGGATTACTTGACGGCAGTTCTGGGCAAACACATACATATGTTTTCATTTCAATTACATTTGCACAATGGATTTGAGATTTGCTCAAATGACCCCCTGAAGTGTGGAGGCTTTTGTTGCCAGGAAATGAAAGTAATTTCCTAGACTAAAGAGTCTCTGCCTTATTCACAAGGAGGCCACACAGCCAAGATGTCATGAGCAGCCAACTCCAGGATGGACTGTTTGATTGAAGATGTTCATGGAAACATGAGCAAAGGAGAGGGTAGGATGGGAGTCCATCCGTCTGAATCTGATGCAAGCCTTGGCACCATAATGGGATGCACTGTTTTCTTTGTTGCCGAGTGTGCATAAAAAAATAACCGATTACACCTTCAGTCATTTGATAAAAGATCATTGACTCTTATGACTGTCCTGACTACACCAGTCCAATGATTCATTTTACCTTATTAGGCACATGATCACTCCAAGTGTGCATACCCGGAAACATGTGTATTGCCTATTGTGCACATCAGACAGCAAGTGCACATACAGTAGAGCATTTTAACTTAAGACTACATTGTTAATTATCATTTCTGTCCTTGGTTTGGCAGTGCAATTTCTCAAACCCATAAGGTGGGCAAATAGTCTTTGCAAGCGTGACTGTCCGGAATCATGTTCCCTTCCTCCAGACATGTCAGGAACTGATTGGAGATGAGGGCTCTGTATCAGGGCCATGCATATTCTTGCACATCTGAATCCATATCATGACATGGGTACCTAGACAGGATTAGACCTCCTTTAGCACAGTCTGCATATATGGGTTTCCTTGGAGGCATACTCCCGCTGGAGCATTTACTGCAGACCTGGGACAAGACTGGTTCTGATGCAGGCCCTGTCTGCTATGATACCAAGGAAACCGGTGGACACTTCGATAGTACAGGCACCTTAGAGCCATTTACTTAAAGCCCACATTGCGAGAACAACACATTCAACATTTTACTGATTTCCTTTCGTGTAAATCAACGGGAAAAAGATGTAACATGTTTACCGTATCAATATATATTAACAGAGCGAGGCTAATTAAGCAGGGCTGTGCATCTGTTCCTGACAAGGTTAATTAAGTCTGCTATTACAGAATCTATTGTGTTTTTGATTAATGATGGCTGAGTAACATTATTGTCGAATTAAGATATTTTGACTGCCTGATTCTTATTTTTTGCATTATGTTTTGTATGTGTTAATACATTGCACAGTGATGAATTAATGGTGTGTTTCTTAGTGGAAACACGTGTGCAAGAGCCGAGCAAGTGTCCTATGTTACATGTATGTAGTGTGATATCGTTTGCTGCGTTTGCTTTTTCTTACCATTTCCCTTTTCTCTGTAGGCGGTGGTTCTTTTGGTTCATCACAGTCCGGTGGATTGACTGGTGGAGCTAATGGTGAGTGTGTTTTGTACTTACAGTGAGAGCGTACTGAAGGTTAGGCATGCCATCTGATGCCCGGGGATGACCCGTCATCCTAGTTCTTTCCATAATATGTCCAGTTAATCACCGAAAGTGTCAGGTGATTGAATTCAAAGCAAAGGTACTGAGGAAGATCACAGAGTTAGGGCGATTGGACAAGATGGGCAGCACAGGATAGAGGAAGCAGAGGGAATTCTACATTAGAACAGCATGGGAGGAGTGAATGGCTTCTGCAGGATTCTGGGGTCAGGAGTGTCCTCATATGGCCTTCCACTACCTGGCAGAAACTACAGTTAAGAATTCTGATGCGTCATGCCAACTTACTGTCTTCAGAGGACAAAGCGTGCTTTACAAGGATGTTTCTGGCCTCTACGCTGCAACGTATTCGAAGCGAATGCCGAGTATGTCCCATCTATTACCCTGTTACATACCAAACAAGGCATTTGAATAACATAACTTTGTTCCTATAAGGTGGCATGCCTGCACACCTACAGCATGTATGACAGAACCCATCCTTCACAATACCTTGTGGAGGTGTCCTGAAAAACAACACAGCTCTCAGGCAACAAAGAGGAGAGAAGGACATAGGTTTCAAAATGTCAAGTACCCAGGAGATATTCCCTGTGACACGCACAATTCCATGTCGCCACAGAAACGGGCGGTGGCTGGCATGCAGTCCTCATCTTTCCAGTCTTAGGACCCAACTTCACAGGCCCTTCTGACCCAGAATACTCAAACCCCTATATCAAATAATTTGCTTCTCGAAGTTGGTGAAGATCAATAACCCACGGAAGAGAACATCAGCTGGTTAATTGAGGTAATTGATAAGTCAGCAGGACCCCTTGACAAATAACAAGTATCACTCGCATTTGCTCAGCTAGCCAATCTGCTGGATGGAAGTCTAGTTACAAAGAGAATGTTACTGCTCGGCGGCCAGAATAGTGAAAGTAATCTTCTGATTTGTGTAGGACCTTTGAGAAGCTAGAGAGCTTGCAGCAGCAAACTTCCATTCCAGCTGGTTCATAGCAGTGAAATATAGCTATGGATGAATGTGTCAACCACCTGTGCTCTCCCAACAGTATAACTGCATTGGCAGAGGGTTATGTGTGGCTGATGCCTCCCGGCACTGCAAGCCACTAAGCTCTTGCGTCTTACGTTTGAGAGAAGGACTGTGCACATCCAGAAATAGATGATCCCTCACTGCCTTATTTACTTGCAGCATGTTTTGAGGAAGCGGATCAACAGCAGCACAACCTAATTAACATCTCCCCCACAATTTATTTATATTTCTGGTTGACCCTTGCATTGTCAGGAAACATATTTTTTGTTCTCCTCTCGCGTTTGTCGGGGAGTTATTGACTAATTGGGAACCCATGGCTGCAATATCAAAATCTCATGAACGTTTTGAAGAATGTAAACATTTATCGGGCATTGAAAATTCCAACTTGATCGGAAGAATAACATGGATATTTAGGGCATTAATCATGTAGTGATGATATTACTGTATACTTGAGTCAGTGTGATAAGACATGAACCGCAAGCCTAACCATAGCTACAACCACTATGACATGATTATGAAGAGCATCGACTTGGCTGACGTGGGACACATTGGGCCTCATTACAATGTAGGCGGCCACGGAATGAACGGTGCCGGTAAGGGATCGACACCATTAATTCCGGGCCGCCTCATTAAGAGGTCTGCAGCAGGTCCCACTCTGGAAGCCTGGCCAGACCAGGCGTCCTTCGCGGGACCCGCTAGCAGACCAGGATTCTAACAGCGGGCCCATCATTAACAGGCCGTTGTTAGCATCCTCCCCATTCCCATTGAGCCCTGTGGGGATGGGGCTGTACCGGGTCTGGGTCCCGGGAAAGGGAATTATGGGCCCTCTAAGATGGGAATGGCCCGGTAATTCCCTATTCCTGAACCCGGACCCAGTACCCGGTTTGGGGGTAGCCATGCCGCTAAAAGCGGCATGGCTACCTCCAAACTCGTAATGAGGCCCAATTGTCTGTAGGATAGGAGGTAAAGAGCTAGGACCCTTGGAGAAGGTGCCAGCCTATTAGCTTGCTAAGGTAGATGTACTGAACTGGGTAAGGTCACATTTCATGCTGGCTGCCAGCGGCCTCCCCCACCTCAGGGTATTGCGATTCCTGCACCAGGATCCTTCTAGTCCGTTTTTAATACTTCATTACATTGTGCTCTTTTTTCCAGCACATTTGCACATATTGTAACGATACAGAGAAGATTAGCATTACATTGCCACGTATAACACATCAAAAAAAGAACTTAATCAACCAGATGCAGCAAAGTAAGCCAAACGTTCTACTTTTATAATGTCAGCAAAGCACTTGCGCTGTTCACTTGTGGATGCTTCTCAGCTGGCCAGGGCACAACAAAGCCCGCTTTAAGAGTCCTTACTTCACCCATGACCTTAGCAAGGATAATGGGCTGTAACTTATTATTGCCTAATAGGCAGGGGTGGACTGGGAACCAAAAGAGGCCGTGGAAATAATTTTGCAAAAGTGGCTCCATATTACACATTTTCAGCAGACCTTGCCCTTTTCCTATGAGGAAATGGTGAAGTTGCAACTCAAAAGAGGCACAGGGTGCAGAGGCCTACCGGGAAATCTCCAGAGTAGACTATAGGCCAGTCCACTCCTGCCAATGAGAAACCATAGCCTTAAAGTCTGTATCTTTAATTTGGGCATTGTTGAGGAGTTGAACTGTCCATAGCCTAACATTATTAAAGAACTGCCTCTTTACCTCCATCTTCAAACTCCTCAAGTCCTTCTTCTTCTCTTCCTCTTTCTCTCTCCCTCTCCCCTGCTAACTTTCTCTCTTTTTCTCTCCTGCCTCACTCCTCCTTCTCTTCCCTAACAGTTCTTCGCATTTGGCTCCGGCCCCTGTACCATGCTCAGCATCACTGCACCTTCAGCATACGCTCCATGAGGGGGGTAACCTCTCTGCACTTAACCCAGGGCCCTGCTGGACTGGGTGCACTTGTCCCCCGACTCCAACTTCCGCCTGTACCTTTGTATGACCTGAATTTACTATGCTAGTAAGTTCTGTCCTGACCCCCCTTTGTCTCCGCTCCCTAGTCTGGTTGTGCCTGAAACACTTCATGCACTTACACTAGGAGAAATGCCGTCAGGCCTGGTATGCTAGTTAATTTTTTGTTAGATTATTCCGAAAACCTAAAGGCCTAAGAATGACTACTGTATTCTCTTGCACCCTTCCCGCCTTGAAACGCTTTGAAGCACTTCACTTGTGTATAAGCGCTGTACAAATAAACAATTACAATTCATGCCTTTGAAGTTCCACGTTATTGTTGTTTCATTGGAGGGCTCAGTGGCGGTAAGATAAGTGGTGAGTCTATGGGTACCTGGATTCAGGACCCACCCAGCACAGGTGTCTGTTTCTGCTCTGCAGGCTTTATGGGACAAACTGGCCTTGCAAGTTCTGTGCTCTAGTTCATTTCTTAGAAGGATGTGTAGGTGAAGAAACGAGTAGTGTGCAAAGTCTCTTACGGTAAACATGTTCATAATTATGAATTGTGAGCACAGTATGAGAAAAGTAGCACGAGCACAAAAACACTAAAGCCCTTGTCTAATACATTAATAAACTCTAATTACTTTTTTAAAAAAAAAATCAAAATAGTGTCTTTTAGTGATATTGATTGCCTGGGAATACATATCTCAGCCAGATACTCCGGAGCGCTGTGGCTGAAGGGACTGGATAACTAAACTAATTGACACATCAGCAGGGCGCAATGACAAATAAAACGTGTCGCTGCACCTGTGCACACGTGAGCAAGTACTCAGATAGCCTATCTGCTGTACTGATCACGGGTTACAAGCAGAATGTTACTGCCAGTGATATGAATAGTGAAGATCAAGTTTTAATATGAGATTGACCCTTATGTGGCTGGAAAGCTTGCAGCAGCTAAAGCACACAGCAACAGGACCCCAGCAGTCAACTATAGCTTTGGTCGCATTCCTCATCCACTTGTGAAACCCCAAAAAGTAGAACTGTGCCGGTAGCAGGTTGTGGTTGAAGCAATATTTTCGGCACTCCACCTCCCAAAAGCCTACTTATGGTTGGGAGACCGAGTGCGTGTACCGGTACACAGGTGCTCACTCACAGCCTAACATACTTAAGGCGTGTTTTAAGGTCTAACATCCTACAGAAACATGCACCCACAATGCATTGACATTTCTAGTTGCCCTTTGCATTATTTTGGTAAAACATATTCTTTTCTCCTCGCATGATTGCCAGGGAGCTGTTGACTTCGCCAGAATCCATGAGTGCAATGACAAAACACATAAAAAATTTGAAAAATATGTATACATACATTGGGCATTGAAAATGCCAGCTTGAGAAGAATATTAACATGGATATTTAGGGGGCTGATGTTCAAGTGATGACATTTCTGTATCCATTAGTCATTGTGATAGGAGACTACATGAACCACAACTAAACCCTAGGTGCACCCTCTATTACATTCCTTTCCCTGATTATCGGCAGCATCGACTCAGGGGAAATCTTGAAAGTGTCCGTAGAACAGGAGTGAAAGAGTTAGGACCCTTGGCGAAGGTGCCAGCCTATGACTTTCTTGGTAAGCAGGCTGGGTTGAATGGTGTAAGCCCACATTCCATGCCGGCTGGCAGCACTGCCCCACCTGAGTGTATTGCAGTTCCTGCAGCGAGATTCTACTAGAGCATTTTTACTCGTCATTACATTGACAGAAACAAGCACTAACTCTACCCAGATGCAAAGTAAGGTACACGTTCTTCTTTGCAGCACAAAAGCCTTGTGGAGGCTCCCATCTGGCCAGGGCACAGCGAAGCCAACAATGATACTAACTTCTCAAAACCTTTTAGCGTCTGTCATGACCTTGAAGGCAGGCAAGTTCTTAGAGCCTAATGAGAAAACGTAGCTTTAAAATCAGTAAGACTAATTTGGGCATGTTATAATGAGTTCACCTGTCCATAGCCTAACATTCTACAAAAAAAGCCTCTTTAGCTCCAGGTTCATGCTTTGCAGTTCCACTATATGGGGGCTTGGCAGCCAGGCATGGATTGAGCAATGTGTTCAACTGTCTTTATCTTCCTAGCCATTCCATTTTCCTAACCTTTCACTGTTCTTTGCAGGTGGAATGACATGGTCGTCTGGTTCATCAAAGGGCAATGGAGGGCTCGGTGGCACTAAGATAAGTGGTAAGTGTATGGGTACCCAGATTCAGGGACTACCTAGCACAGGTGTCTGTTTCTGCTTATCATATGTTATGGGTCAAACAGAGCTTTCCCCTTCTGGACAGTGCCCCCTGTCTGTTATGGTATAGATACACATTTTCAGTCCTGTCGTTGAGACTGCATTTTCCCAAGCATTCGCAGCAGCTGATGAATTGTCTGAGATTTGAAGTATGAGAATTGAACGAGAAAATTAGCACACTCACAAAAATCCGTGTTTGATTCATTAAGGAACATATCTCATATCTTTTATCAAAAGCATCTCTTTCAGGGATGTTGAGTGCCAGGGAATAAATGGCTCATCCCCATGAAATTATCATGTATTACAGGATCTCGCAATCAGTCGTATATCTACCACCAATGCTAGCAGTCTAATCAGAATAGCTTTGCAATGTTCCTTGTCATATGAACACAAGCAAAACCAGACAAGTTCTGCAAATTTGGGAATAATCAGTGGGACGCAGCTTGATTCCATATGTGTAGCAAATAAGTGCATAGTGCTTCATTTAGTGAGACACGCAAACCAAAACATATGACCTATCTCTTTAAATCAATCATGCCCACTTTGATTTGACTAGGCAGCCTTCCAAATCACTGTATGTTAATCAGAGACATGGCACTACCAGTGTTGGCATATGATACAAATTTCTAAACCATAAGGCCAACACGTACTTGTGTTGGATGCCTTCTCATGCAGAGTGGATGTGGCCTAGCAGTCTGGTGTGAATTCGACTTTAAGATGGTAGGAACAATACTGATTTGGATGTGTCTTGCCCCATGTTTCAATGGTGCAGATAGGATGTAACAAGGTCATATGGATGGCAGCCAAGAGCAATAACAATACAAGATTCATTCAAAGAATTGCACCCATCACTTTTTGATTTTACTCTGCTTTTTTCTCCTAGAATTTCTCATGTATAAGTTCTTATTTTTGCCATGCGTCCTTAAGTAGGTAAACCAAATGAAAAGACAACTTGAATATTCTCTGTGAGACTCCTTAGCTAGCTGGTTGAGGTCTCAAATGTGTAATCTGTCCGATCCCTGAAAGCATTTCATCCTACTTAGTTGGCTAGTGAGCATAAGACCTACGTGAGATGTCTCCAATCTTCCGGCAGCCACAAGTGATCTGGATGGTGGGAAAGAGAGGAAAACATCTAAAGAAATATGTGGCAGGTATGGGAAAGCGCCACTGTGTCCAAGACAAGTAGGCCCTCTTCCCCTGTTGCCACAGGTGGCAGACCATGAGGAGGACCTAAGAAAAATGAGCCATGATGGTACCCTTCTCAAACAATCTGGGACACATGCCCAGGTAAAGCCGCTCACTCAACAAATCATGTAGTGTTTAGTTTGTTTCCCTGTAGTCTAGTAATCATACAATATTCATATACAGGCAGAGACATTGAAAGCCTAAGGCTGACGTGTGTCTGTGATAGAATGGTTTCCATTTAGGACGGTCATGGCCTTGAAGTTCACAATTAACTGATCTTGGGAGAGGCAGGGATACGACTATCCCAATATGTGTGGCTCTGTTCTGTTACAAACTAAAACAGTGACCTGCAATGCTACCCAGGTGCTGTAGCAGTGGTTAAAAAAGGAGCTGTGAAGCCGAAGTGAGAAGCCAGTCTGCAGCAGAGCAGACCAGCACCAGAGTCCTTCCACTGTGTTGTATGTGAAAGGAGGAGTCTATAATTAGCCAGACCCATCGCAGAGCGTTGAGCGGAGCCGTGAAGCCGAGGTGAGAAGCCAGTCTGCAGCAGAGCAGAGCAGACCAGCACCAGAGTCCATCCACTGTGTTGTACATGAAAGGAGGAGTCTATAATTAGCCAGACCCACTGCAGAGCGGTGAGCGGAGCTGTGAAGCCGAGGTGAGAAGCCAGTCTGCAGCAGAGCAGACCAGCAACAGAGTGGTGCCATCAAGGTATCTGACTATGTAAAAACACTTGGCGTATACCTGGACTCGAACCTCACCATGGACAGACAAGTGAATACCATCTCCACCTCCTCAGCCTACTACGCCAAAATCATTAATGCTTCTAGACAATTTCTCTCCCAACAGAACTGTCTCACCATAGCCAGAGCCATTATAGGCTCCAGACTAGACTATTGCAACGCCTTACTATGCGGGATGTCATGCAAGAACCTCTGAAAACTAAAACTAGCACAAAATAATGCCCTGAGAGCAGCCACGGGCACCTCTAGGAAAGAGCACATCTCCGATATCAGGAGACAGGCCCACTGGCTCCCTGTTAAACAGAGAATCATTTTTAAAACTCTCTCCTTGGCACACAAATGCCTCCATGATGGTGCCCCTCCGTACCTTGTAGAGAGGATTGTCAAACACAGTGCCACAAGAACTCTTAGGGGAGGCTACTCCAACCTTATCCTTGTGCCCAAAACCAAAAAGGCTTGTGCAGGAGGATCCAGCTTCCCCACGATTGCTGCCACACAATGGAATGCCCTCCCACCGAACCTAAGAATGATTCAATCCCATACAGCCTTCCGAAAAGCACTCAAATCACAACTATTCATCTAACTAATCAGCTTTTTCTCCTGTGATACATAAACTGTATTAGTAATGTCAATCTTGTAATGAGTAATGTATGACGACTGTAACTGTAACCAAGAGACCTTGCGGTCACATGTAACCTAGCCTATTGAAAGTGTATGTAGAAATTCTTGTAACAAGCGCCATGCTGCCTCTGGACTGTAGGTGCGCTCTACAAATGAAATCAAATAAAAATAAAAATAAAAAGAGTCCTTCCATTGTGTTGTACGTGAAAAGGGGATTCTATAATTAGCCAGACCCACCGCGGAGAGGTGAGCGGAGCTGTGAAACCGAGGTGAGAAGCGAGTCTGCAGCAGAGCAGAGCAGACCAGCACCAGAGTCCTTCCACTGTGTTGTACGTGAAAGGAGGAGTCTATAATTAGCCAGACCCACTGCAGAGCGGTGAGCGGAGCTGTGAAGCCAAGGCGAGAAGCCAGTCTGCAGCAGAGCAGAGCAGACCAGCGCCAGAGTCCTTCCATTGTGTTGTACGTGAAAGCAGCAGTCCGCTGCAGACACGGAGCCGAAGCCACATGGAGCCTGACGTGGGACCGATGAAAACACCTACACCCACGCGGCTGATGGCGCCGGGGAAAAAGGAAAGGAGCAAGTCAGAGTCTGCCCCGAGACCTGCAAGCACTTCTTTTGAGGGTTCCAGTCCCCCGGCTGAGATAAGCGTGGCCCCAGGGGCTAGAGAGGCTAACGAGTCAAGACCAGCGTCCCTACTCCCTCTAGAGCAGAGGCCCGCAGGGGAGTACACAGCCATAAACAGTTCGAATGTGGATGTTAATCAACTGGAGCCGAGTGATCAGAGTCTGGCGTCAGTATCTCTACCTACAATGCCTTCCCCGAATATCCCGGCTCCAACAGAAGATGAAATCACCCAAATATCGACAGTGGAGGAGGCGTTTGGGGTGCATCAGTGTGAGGAACTTACCTCTGCATCGCCCTCCTCAAGCCCCGATGGCCCTGCAGCTGGCAGTCCGCAGTCCACCGGTAAGGCGAGTGGCATTTGTGCGAGCGCGGTCGGAGGACGGCGCCCGCCTGATGCCAGGTGGATGTCCATCGGTGGGGGCAAACACAAACAAAGTGCCGAAGCGGAGGCGGACCTCGCGAAGCCCGATGTGATTGACAGGAAAGTTGGAAGTACAGTCTCTGCAGGCAAAAGCCCTGCATGGAGCATAGCAGGAGCAAAGAGGGGAGAAAAAGAGGTGGAACCTCTGGACAACTCACCCACCCAGAGAGGCCACAAAACAACAACACTGCAATAGAGATACAGCTCAAAAGAAACTGGGACATATAACGGTCGAAACCGAAAAGGAATCGGAATCACAGTCTAGCAGCAACAGTATTCTAATAAGGGCAATGATGCATAATATCAGCAGAGAAAATGCTGTCACCCTACAAAGCCAGGGGAAGCGGACAATAAAGACAAAAAGAAGATCAAACGAGATTAAGCCCATTATTGAGATCAGTGGGAGTGAGATGGATTCTGACACCGATATGGACACAGAAGATGAATAATCCGACGAAGTAGTCACCGATATTGAAAGTAAAGCGGCGGACGAGACGGAAGACGCAACAAAGGAAACAGATGATAATCAACCAAAGCCCGCAATGATGGAAAAAAGTAAAAAAAATACTAAACAGTAAAACCCTGGTGAAATTGTCGAAACAAGGGGATAAAAAGGTGCCAAACAAAAGATCAGTAAGCAAACAGCCCCTGACGGAACTGAAGGTCAAGAAGGTTATGAGAAGAAGGGATCAACCCGCCAAAGGGCTGCCAAATCCACTTCTGTCATGCCCATTAAAGGCTTTCTTTACCCAACATCATAAAAGAAAGCTAGTCACAGAAGAAGTATCCGATGTGGAAATGCTTGAAGTAGCACTCAAAACGGCACCAGCCCAAAAGCAGAGAAAAATGGAAATGGATGCCACCGCAAAAGACAAACGGGGTCGGCGGACTGGGTGTCTCAAGAAAATAAAGAGATCAGCATTAACGAAGATAAGACAAGTGCAGAAGTTCTAAAGGGCGCTGGGGAGACGGTCTTGAAGGAATCAGAGACAAGGAGTAACGTCAAATTCAAACCTTTAAATCCTCAAATGCTACACCCCAAGAAAGGGGCCCAGGAGATCAAATGTGTAATGGAAGGACTGGTAGAGGGAAACGAGGAGGAGGCGGTTCAGGCAGAACATACAGCCAGGGAGGCAAATCAGCGACCTAAGATGCTGACTGAAAGTGTACATCGTTTAGCTTGGACCAAGCCCCATCTGTCCACGGGCCCGTCCAACAAGTCACCCACTAAAACGAGGGAGACGTCCAAAGCCCTCTGGTATAGTGTCCGTATAAATAAAGGGTCCGCAGGGCACCTACCGTTAAGTGACAGAACTCAAAGTCCCCAACTGGACTGCACACAAATGGATTCTACAGCTGTAATGAGAAGACAGGAAAAAATCCAATTATCCCCGAAAAAGAGAAGACTTAGCGACATAGCAGCCTCGATGCAGAAAGAATCACCAAATAAGAAACCTGACATGATAGCAACCATGTCTGCAATGTCCATCATGCTAGCGCCCTTCTGCAAGTTATATGAAGCCATAAAAGAGGATGTTAAATATAACACCACAATTCTAACAAATATGATAACCAAATTGTTGCATGTTGAAAGCTACATTACAGCAGTAGAGGACAGAGCAAGTAACCAGCAAGTCAATTGGGAAAGTAAAATCGAAGCGCTGGAAAGAAAGATCGAAATTATGGAAGCCATAAACAAAAAACTATTGTCACAAACGAACAGTCCAAAACCTAAATGTCAAGAGGCGCAGATACAGCTAAAGAACAAGGGAAAACCCCAGTCAACACCTTCTCTGGACAAAAGTGAAGGCAAACTCCGTCCAATCCCAAAAAAAACCTCCAAGTGCTACTACTTCAGACAGATGCAAGCAGAAAGCCGAAGAAAGACTGGAATTCGACCAGTGACCCAGTAGAGAAAAACCATACCCTGGCGGGGTCGCAAGGAGAGGAGAAACAAGTCGAACCAAAAAAACGGCGAGAGGAAAATTCCATAGCCAGATCTCCTAGAACAACAGAGGAATTCCGGACCAGCTCCGATTTAATGAACATGTCGCTAAATGCAGAAAATGACCTGATAGAGGAGAATGAAGGCACCAGAGATATATTTAGAACCGCCGAGCGCACCACCCAAATTAATGTTCTGAAGGTGGCTGAAGTAGGGGCAGAAAAAGCTTATGGTCTCAAGGATCGTAGCATGCCATCTACGTCAGAGCCAAAGGATTCTAAAGACAAAAACAGACATCAGTCAAGTGAGGAGGACCACAAGAAGAAACCCAAAGAAAGTATAACAAGAGGGAGCCCACGAAAACATAGAGCCCAAAGACCCGAAAGGGAAAAGCAAAACAGTACAAAAATGGAGATAAGAGTGTTTAAGTTGGAACAAATGGACACAGAAGGAGGTAACTTAATACTCAACAGATCGACAGTATTGAACATAACAAATGAAACGAAAACGTTGAAAAATATCAGAACGGAAGATTTCAAACTAGTGGAGCCATATCACATGGAAAAGAGGGCCAAAGCCTGTTTACATCTTAAATCAGCTGGAATCATATACATCGACTGCCAGGCATATGACAACATCGAAAAAATGGGTTTTCGTCTGACCGAGATAACCACGATGAGGGAAAGAAGGGAGCACCCGTAGGAAAAGTCTGAAAGAGCCAAATACCAAAAACACTACCAATTGAAGACGGAAGAATGATATCGCCAAAATCATTGGAAATACGCCCAGGAGTCACAAGAAGCCCGGAAGGATCATCGCGATACCCGCGGGGAAGGCAAACGAAACAGAGAAATGAGTGGGTGGGAAAAACCCACAAACAACTCAAGATGGACTCTAAACAACAGGGAGAACCCTGAACATGGACGAAGTTCTGACAGCACCTGTAGAGATGAGCATCAAGACGTGCGGAGAGTCTGAGCTGAAGATTTAAATACCCATGAGGATAAGAAAAGGGCCCAGCCTAACAGTGTGCTGAAAACTTCAGAGCCCCACAAAGCAGGCCCCTGGGAGTGGTTACCATCAACATCGAACAAAAGCACAGGGAAATAGCAACGACCAGGGTCATCCTGCCTCCACGGCAACAAAAGCAGAAGAGTTGCGGAGCGGCCCATAAATGAAAAATTCAGTTTGGGATCGTGGAACACAAGAGGACATGCACATCTCACGATAGTCGGAGAGGTCAATTTGGGCATCTTTGACATAATCTGCCTGCAAGAAACGTGGTTGGTATACCAACCATCACTTGATGGTTACACCGTGGAAATCTCACCAGCTGTGAAAGGTCTGCTAGGCAGACCTTCATCGGGTCTCCTAATTGCAATCAAAATGGGACAGGAACTATCCGAACCAAGAAAGTGGAAAGAGGCATACGAAATGCTGGTGGTCTTGACTACATGGTGTCACTCCACCGAGAAGAAGAACAGCCATCCTAATTCCTTAGCAATAATAAACTGCTATTGGAACACGCAACGTATGTCTACAAAATCCTTCTGCGTGAACATGAGTGCCACGATTGATCAACTGTACGAAGATTTCGAGAGAATAGAAATCATCATATGTGGCGACTTTAACGCAAAATGTACCGACACAGGGGCCGTACAGCCAGGAACTGCCCAACGGCACGGGGTCATGGAACCAACCGCAGAGGGAGGAAAGGCTTGGAACAAAGTCATCAGATCAAGAAACATACAAAACATAGCCTCGCTCTTCCCAACCCAAACAAACATCCCAACGTGGGAACGCAATTTTTTTGAATGCTACCCTCGACTACATATTCAGCTCAGACGGTCTTACACACAGTATGAGGAGTTTCACGGTCCAAAAAACCTAACAAAGCGACCACAGCCTATTGATCTGCACATGGCAAGGTTGTAGGTTGAGCAAAGAGACATACGAAACAGCTACCAAAGTAAATTCCCAAATAACCCGACTCAGGATAACAGAAGCAGACATCCTGAAAATCAAAAGAGCATGGGACCAAAATGCCATCAACAATCAGGCAAACAAGATCGAGGATAGACTTAATTACTTACCTCTACTACTGGCATATCGTACGCAGGGGTCTCAAAACATCAGGAAATCAGATCCCGCAATACACGCGTTCGATAAGGCATTGGTCGATAAAAGAAAAGTGGTGCGAATACTGAAAAGAATAGCCAAAAACAACAATGCACAGGGAGACTGGGAGAAATGGAAGCTGGAAGTGAAATGGTATAACAGATGGCGCAAACACCACAGAGCAGCCAAATACCAAAAGGATGTTGAGGAGATGATGGGCACACTGCAAACAAAAGAATCCAGCGAATTTTGGGGCCTGACAAAATCAATGAACAGCACACTGAGCGCCATCCAGTGCAACGCAGTGGCCGAAGCAAAGTGGATAAGTTATCTAACCACGGAATTTGAGAGCCCGGACGCAGTTCTGCCGGTGGTGAAACAAGGGCCAAACATAGCCTGGGTGGATGTATCCGATCCAGCAGACATTGAAATGACAATTAAAAAGTTGAAAATACCCAGAGCCCCGGGCCCGGATGGCTTAACGAATGTGGACCTTGAACTTTTCCCAAAGGAATGGTCGGAAGTGATCAGCATGATCTTTGCGGAATGTGGTAGGAAAAAAATGATCCCGGAGACTTGGCTAAATGCGGTCATAGTTCTGATCTACAAGAAGGGATCCCGAAATGACCCCAAAAGTTATAGGCCTGTCGCCTTACTGGATATAATAGGGAAAATCTACGCAACTCATCTGCTTGAACACTTTCGAATCTGGGAAAAAAAATGGACCTTCGAAAGACTTTCTTCAAACAGGCTTCCAAAAAAATGGTAGCACAGTGATTAACATCTTGCTTATAAACATTCTGAAAGCCAAAGTAAAGGAAGGAGCGCCTAAGGTCTTTTTGGCTTTCGTGGACCTATTGAAAGCTTTAGATAGGATAGACCGGAACAAACTATGGTCAAAACTACAAAGTTGGAATTGCCCTAAAGAGGTGCTTGACCCAATAAAAGCTCTGCACTCCCAGACGAAAATCAGAGTCAAACTAAACTATCAGGGCATGTTATCAGAGGAGATCAAGGTGAACAGAGGCGTTAAACAGGGCTATCTATTGGCCCCGGCCCTATTCATCGCGTTTCTAGGAGACTATCAGCAGTCGGAAAGTAAAATAAGAGCATTTCCTCCAAAAATTGGCAAAACAGAGATTCCGCGACTCCTTTACGCTGACGACGTGATCCTGATTGATCAGACCAAAGTGGGGCTTCAACGGAAACTATCTAACTTGGCAAAGTATATCAGTGAAAACAACCTTGAGATAAACAAATCGAAAACAAAAATTCTAGTTATAGAGAAAGCACCAAGCAAAACGAAAAAAAAACAGACATGGTTTCTGGATAACACCAAAATTGAAACTGTAAAGAGTATCAAATATATGGGCGTACAGATGGATAGCTCAGGAACGGATAACACCTTGCAAAGCCAACTGTGGGAGAAAGTCAAACGTTTGACTTCACAAACAAAAGCAGTGGATAGCAAGTTTGGAAAATTCCCTCTAATTCCGGCAATAACCTTTTATAAAACAAAGGTAGTCCCATCGCTCGTGTATGGAACAGAGGCTTCACTGTATATCTCACGGCAGCTTTGGACAAAATTGGAAGGCTACGTCTGGAAATCTGTTTTAGGCCTACCAAACTCGACATCCATGCCTGCCATTAGGAGAGAATTGGGCCTTTGTCCCTAGCGTCTATGGTTGATCAAAGCGCTATGAGGCTGTACAGGAAAATAATCATGTCCGACACCCTACGCACATATGACATCATGAGGGAAGAAATGGAATCAGGAAAGTGCGAAGAAAAGGCCAGAAAAGACGAGCTAACACAAATAGCCTGTACAGAAAAAGACCTAAAGGAAAATCCAGATTGAATTAAACGAAAAATGGAAGAGTGGGACTGGATCACCACAGTTGAAAAGGCAGTAGGAAACAAACTGTTAACCCACTTACCACGGACTTTCAACAAGCTGAAAAAACCGCAAAACTACCGTCTAAAATTCCCGGACAAAAAACTGAGAAGTCTGTTTATGAAAGCCAGATTTAATCTGTTACCAAGGTGGGAGATTATAGCCATTCGAGGAACCAAGAGCGACAAGACTTGTCGCCTATGTTAAAAGGAGGCAGTGACAGAAACACTAAAACATATAGTGATAGACTGTCCAAAAACCAAAGAAAATAGAATGTCTTATCTTCGGCCGTTGCTTTCAAACGCTTGTTTTTTACAATCAGAGGACCTGTAGAACAGATTGATCTCAGGTGAAAAAATGAGATAGACTGTGGCAATGGCGAAACTAACAGAATTAGCACTGGAAAAAATAAACCAGCAAGTGCCCACGGATAATCAGCAGACAAGCGTCAAACCACCCCAGTGATTATGACAAAGATGCAAATCCTTGCATCCGTTCTCCATCGCTGAATACTAGCACTACAGGATGGTGGATTTGCGGGAAGATGTTCCTCACGCATGAAAAGAGAGTTTGAAGCTTTGATAAAACTCAGTTTTAGATGAGTAAAAATCAAATAAATACATTTTAAAAAAAAAAAAAAACAATTGTTCAAGCAGTTCCTTCAAATACTGGGTTCTGTGAATTGATGCTATGCTTGAAAAGTGCAGTTTTGTGCCTCAGACAGGGGTCTCCAGACCATAGTCTTTGATGGAAAGGAGTGCAATGGAATGGGTGTTTAGGAACAGAAAAGAGGATGAAAAAGCAACTATGGATAGAAGCAAATCTAGTGAGGGATATGTGTGATAAGTGTGATAGCTAGGCTCCATTATGCACCAGTTAACAAAGCCTCTTGAATCAGATATGCAGAACGTTATTGGAGTAAATTCCAAATAAGTCTGTTTAAGGGGGGAGTTACCTTAAATGTTAGTATGCAGCTGCATGTTGAAATTGCGATGTGCTCAAATGACTCCTTGAGGCAGGGACACTTTTGATGTCAGGGAATGCATTTCATTTCCGAGACTAAACAAACACCACTTTAGGAATGTTGACACTCGCAAGGCCAATAGGTACAGAGACACCACATAAAGAATAGATCATGTGATGAGTACATTTGGATGGAAACTTTAGAGACGGATAACAAAGAACGGGAGTATGAGTATCTGAATGGGCTGCAAGCATTGGAACCATAACTCGAATATCTGTGTTTCTGTCTACTGTTAAATCATGTAACACGTAGAGTAATTCAGTAGAGTAATGTAACTTAAGAGTACACCCTTGACTATTAGATTTGTCCGTAGAATGCCAGTGCAATTAGTGCAGTTTTTCATACCACTGAGGATTGCAAGTTGCATTTTAACGTGTTATTCCCGGGAAAGATGATCCCTTCCCCTATTCATTTAAGCACCTGAGTGGATCTGATGGCCCTGCAATACTTAAATGCATATTCATGCATATTTGTTAACACTAACCAGCACATTTGTTAATTATTTTGCATGTTTACTTGCTGGACAGAAAATGTGTTTATGCTGTTGAAGGAAATGTGTTATGAGGTTACCTTTTAATGGACGCTTGACTGAGTCAATTAAACCGGTGAGTCGCCCATGGTGCCCATAGCAGTGATATGATATGATGAGTCATTTATAATGCTCCTGCATACACGTGTTTCTGTACACAAGTGCACCCTGATGGCCCAGAAAGTATGTAGTTCAAATCGATTCGTCATCATCAATAGTGTCGTCATCAATAGTGTGTGCTAGTGCATAAGGTTACACATCTGGCAGAGGGTGCACTAAAGAAGTACTTTACCAATCAGAAATCCTTCCACTTCTGGAAGATATTCAGGAATGTCCGACCTTCAAATAAGGATGTGAACACGAGTGCATGAGCTCCAGAAAAACTCTTATTAGTAGATGTAACTTTACTTGGTATGGTATCTCGAGAAATGTAAACAATAATAAATAGGTAATCTTATTTACGGTATGGTAAACACCATCAGTGACACTAGTGCAACTCTCCAAGAAGGGGATATTTATTAATAATAATAATAATAATAATAATAATAATAATATTAATAATAATAATAATAATAATAATAATAATAATATTGTGTGATAATAGATGTTCCTGCATGTGGAATCTCCTCTGTTTCTTCTCCATTGTAATTGAGTTTTCCAGTACTTAGGACCCTGTCCCTATTATGCAATGCATGTGACATGAGATCATATGAATGACAATGAGATAGAATGAACCCCCTGTGCTGGACTCACCTCATTCAATCCAAGGTGACCTCCTGAGAACTATGGTTTTGTATTTAGTGGCTCGTTCAGGCTATTGGGTTCTTGCAGGTTGACATTTTCTGGTAGTACCTTTATGTCGGTCAGATAGCACAGCGAGTAGAGCGCACACTCTGACATCCGTGCAGAGCTTGCGGACACAGTTTTGAATCCTGGCAGAGCCAAACTCAGCCTTTCACCCTTCCGAAGTTAATAAATGAGCACCACACAACGTGGGTAATAATACACAGCACTGAGATGCCTGAGGGTTTGCAGCCCTAGATAAATGCAAATGATTTAATTATTATTATGCATATATCATGACAGCCAAGGTTATCCATACCAAACCAGTTGATGGCACAACTGTAAAACTTGATCGTTAAAGTGCAAGTTATGTGTACCTAAATGGCATAGACACCCTTATTAATCTCTGGACAGCAGCATAGATCCACCACTGCTTTTCAGTCATTTATATATTGCCCCAATAATGTCTGACGATGATTGGCCCAGAAAGCACGAGGTCTGCCTTGTGCTTGCTCTATTTTCCCACCACCTGCTTGCTTCGAAATGCAGTGCCATGTTCATTAGCTGTTGGATCCGAAACCAGATGTTCAAGAAACCTAAATAACATAACACACTTTAACAGAGCAAATAGTTTGGTGCTGTTTAATGATACACATTAGCAAAGACAGCAAACACAACCCTGTGATGGATATTGTGGGAGGAAGTGCTTTAAAGGAGGGGTGGAGAAGCACTGGAGGACTGGAAAAGAAATTCGAAAATAATAGAGCAGATTGATAGATCCAGGTGACATCTCCTAAAATCCTGAGCTGTAATCAAACATCTGGTCGAGTACTTACGATCAGCTATAACAAGGTCCAACCTTATAAACCGTTGTACTCCCATCAAATTCCATGGGACTGCCATAAAATTCCGAAACAGTCTGTTAGGCAAGATTGCATGCAGTATCCTTTGAGTGTTCTACAACAACCCTGACCTCCCGGCAATAGCAACTAAACCTTTGGTATAAGTCTGTACCACACAGGTTGGTAGTGTGGACGAGTAGCCAGGCTTATCTCAAGAGGTGTCAATGTGAGCTGTAGGGGAGTTACACAGACATTCACAGTGACAGGTACAAGCAAACACTTACACACAGGGTTTCTTGATAAAACAAAATGATTAATTTATTTACCGGTCAGTTAATGTAAGCCTTCTTCAGAAGGGAGCAATATACAACAACACACACATACACTCCAAAAATACACACTCCTAGATTCTAAATCAGTTAATACCCATTTGGGATGTCATACAGACACTACCTACGCCCACAGGTGACTTCACTAGTTAGGGCGCTGTTGACATTAATATATTACTGTTTGCATTTAGAATTTATTTGGAAAAGTGTCAAAGAAAAAGAGGGATCATATTAAACCAAGTATCCACACACTTATTCTCAAGAAGGTAAGTACTTTCAATAACTCCCAAATGCAAAGTTAGTTAACCCTTACCTGGAAGGAAGGCAGCAAACACTTAACCAGAGGAGAGAAGAGTCATTCAGAGAGCCAGGCCAGCCAATGTTAAGTTATCAAAAGTCAAGGTGAACTGAAGCACTTCTTGCAGGTAAGTTGAAAGGCTTTCACAATGTTTAAAAAGTCTTTGTAGGAATCAAAGTAGGGCTACAAGCTGATTAGGCTTGTGAGGTAAAGAATGCAACAGCAACTCTACCCATGCAAACAAGCAAGTCTCCAACGAGGACAGTGGTTACACAACAAGATGTAAGTTCTCTTAGATCTACAGCACCTTTAGGTTGAAGAAAAAGTGCATCAGATGACTTTTGTTCCTGTGCAGCTCTGCAGATATCGCTGTTCCTGGGCCTCAGTCGTGGGTACAAGAGGGAGGATATTTGGGGACTCCTGCACTGCAATGAGACACTCACCGCTCGCAATCGGCAATCTTCAAACAAGTGGCTGTTTGGTGTTTCTGCTCCTCGCGTCTACCGCAAATAGCACCACTGTGGTTCCTGGCTGTTGAGATGGGCTTTCTTTGCTTCTGGGGTCCCACACTCTGTTGAGGGGGACAGGCTAGGTCAGCTTAAAAGCAACACACACAAACTGGTGTTCCTCTCCCTGGCTATCCGGTTCCAGCAGAGACTGCAGTGGAGACTCGACCAGCATTGAGAGGATGTCCAGGTGGCTTACTTTGGAGTGGATTGGTCCAACCAACTGAAAGGGAGAAGGTGTCCTTGCAGGAGCTTCTCTGTCGATACGAATTTTGAGTTTCAGCACAGCAGCAGGGCTTCATCGGGCAAACCATTGGTCCAGGAGTTGCAGCAGGTGTCCTCTTCAAATTCTTCTTCAGATTCCTACGCCCAGTAGTCGGCTCTGCCTTCCAAGCCAAAAAGCATTGCCTTTTTTTTCAGATTGCTCCCATTCATTCTAGGCTAGCTGTCAGTCACACAGCAGGGTGGCTGTCCTTCCAGGACAGCCAGCCGGCCAATCACCTAAGAGTGCATTCCTGTCTCATAGGAAACTAAGCACAGGGAGTTTCGGGCACCTCTCTCACTTCCTGCCCCCGCCAGACACCCTGGAGCCAGAGAGAGGCTTCACTCGTGAATCCTGCCAAAGACAAAATTAACAAAGGGACCAAACCTGGTTTCCACAAAGAAATGGAGAAAAAGGAAGCCTGGGGTCATTTTGCCAGAAATGGCACCCATGGGTGCATTACTGTGGCTGCGAACGCAGCCCGCTGTAAAATTCCATAATGGTAGTAAAAAGTAAACCACTGCCACCAGTCATTCAGTGAGGAAAGGGTAACATAAAATGGTTACATGAGACTCTAGCCAAAGGGTATACTAAGTAACCCCTCAAGCACCCTATGGTAAGATAGTGTGTGCTGGGTCTAGAAAGTCAATTTCACTTCACTGCTCTTGGAAACAGTAGTTTATCCCAGAGAAGGTATTTAAACCTTGGGGAAATCTGAAAGATGATGCCTATGGAGTTTTTCAGACTCCACAACCAAAAGAAACACAGAGTTAAAAAGCACATTGAAATACACAAGAGAGTGGAAAATAGGGGCTTACTCTCTCCAGGTTAAAAATATCAAGTCCTCAAAATCCAGCAAAGTAGCTGGGGGTCTCTAAGGTGGAGGAAATTAACACATTTCTGAGAATTCTCCCTAACACAGTCTCACAATGTTCCCCAAGCACATGGAGGAATTGAAGAAGAGAACTCTGCACATTTGACACAATTGATCGAAAATAGCCTTCGTTATTAGCAGCATGGTACAAGGCAGCTGATTAATTGCAACACATATTGTGGGACTATGCACCCATTTCATGGTGAGGAGACTTGGTTGGGATTGGAATCAGCACATTTCTTCTCTTCATCTTGAATGATTCACACAAACTGCTATATGTGTGCAATAGCTAGTACAGGGAGATATCTCTCCCCCTCTCATAAACCTACAAGGTCAATCCACAGATGAATTCTGGCACACTTTCAGCTCAATCTAAATACTAGTAGGCATCTGAAGAGTCTAATATTGTAATGTACGTACAGGGTTATTGTAATCTAAGGAACAATGATTCAAATGTTATAAATTATTCACCTGAGTTCTACTTATCGACCAGCAATTTTGAGGTTTCATCCTACACCTCTGTTTCCATTACAATAAATCCAATATAGAGAAATTAGACAATCTTCTGTAAATTGGAAAACAAAGTCCTCCACGTTTCGTCAAATGCTGATTGTTTGAAATAATTTACACAGGATTCTACACACTGTAATCCTAACGCACGTTGAACAAGGTAGTGGTGGTGCTTACTCACAATGTGTGTGAAACATACATTTTCAGAAAATACTCTTTGATGACAAATGGGCGGGTAATAATCAAAATGGCTTCAAAATCTTGAGAGTTTTTAGTTAATTGTACAAGGGATTAATTAGTTGTTTTGCAAAACAGTGTATACGTGGTAACATATTGCAATATGGCGAATTAATGGTGTGTTTTTAAGCAGAGACAATTTGCTAATGTTAAGTAAATACCAAATGTTATACGTATATAGAGTGATGTAGTGTTCTGCCATTTCGTTTTCTTACCATTTCACTCTTCTCTGCATAGGTGGTGGGATCTCTATGCCATCTTTTGGTGGAGCTAATGGTGAGTGTATATTGGACCTTAAAAGAAAGTCTATCACAAGTTAATGATGTCCTCTAATGGCCATTAACTGACAAACAATATTGTGTGTTTCCATCATATGTCCAGTGAATCACTGAAAGAGTAAACTACTTTAGCATTGAGTCAAGGTGCTGAGGAACGGCATAGGGCAAGGGAAATAGGTGGAGATTAGACACACGACAGATTAGCAGTACAGGAAACACTACATGAGGAATAGCCTGGGAGAAGTGAATGGGCTTTGCAGACTTTTCGGTTCAGGCCTGTCCACATATGGCCATGCACTACCTGGTTGCAACTATCCCCATGGAGCTACACGATATGATGTTTCCTGCCCAACTAGTGCCATCAGAGAACTAGGTGTGCTTGATTTGGAATTGTAATGCCTCCACGAGGCATGGCATTATATTGAATCATTGAGGCTGTGCCATCAATTGCCCCGCTACTTTCTCAAAAACACAGTATTGGTATCATGACCTTTTTCTCATGAATTGTGACATCACAGATGCATTCATGCTTGCACATACACAGCACTGCATTGTATGGCACAACCCATCCATCATAATCTGTGGTGTAGGTGTCATGCAAACCATGCATCACTCAGTCAAGATGGAGGAGAGACGAAAGTGGTTTTCAAAATGTTATTACTTACACATGAGACATTGCTTGTGACACACGCAACTCGTGGAAGCCCCTGAAAAGGACCCTGGCTATCACTAGATGCTCACCTGCCCAATTTTGAACACATTCTTGCAGGCACTTCTGACCCAGGGTACTCATACTTCATATCAAAGGATGTGCATTTAGATGTTGGTGGGTACCATTTACCCATGGAAGAGAAGATCAGTTGGATAGATCATTTAATTGTTAAGTCAGAAGGGCTGTATGACAAACAACGCATATCTGTCGCCTGAGCAAAACCAAGCATGATAGCCTATATGCTGGAAGGGGCATTGGTTACAAACAGAATATTACTGCACAGCGATAAGAATAGTCAAGAGACATGTTTGATTTGTTTAGGTACTCTTGAGAGATGAGAGCTTGCAGCAGGAAAAGCCCATTCCAGCAGGCACACCATGGACGACTGTAGCCATGGTTGCATTCATTACCTACTAGTGCAGCCGTATTACATTTTTACAGGATTATGTGAAGCAGAAATATGTTGGTACTCTGAGCCCAAAAAGCCTTCTAAAGTTTAAGAGGAGTGTGCAAATTAGGACACAGCTGATCACCAGAACCCTAATCAACTGGATACATGTGTTGAGGCGCCTGATCAATAGCCGTACATCCTAAGGAATCATTTTATGTGGAAACTAAAAATTGTGAGATTTGGTTGCTCGCTTTTCAAGGAAAAGTTGCAACACAGGGAAATTGGGATTTCTGTCATACACCCCCTGCCAAATGTTTTTTAGTGCCCTAGGGTAAAAAGTAGAAGTGTTATGTAGCCTGTGTTTTCTAGGGCATGGCTTTAACATGCCCCAGCCCCCATGCAGTGAGTAGATTCCAGACATACTCACTGGTGCAACTAACACCTCTTCTCCAGATATCTCTCCTTTTGTCGCTGCGTCGCATAGAATAAAGATGAGTCCTATGATAAATTCGGTCCCCAAACCTCCTCCACCTTTTCCTTCTCATGCCTTCCTCGCTATCTGATCCATCACCCGCCCTCATCCGAACTATCTACCTGACTTTCCTCCTTCATACCACTGCTGGCGGTTCTGTCATAAATCTCTCCAACCTCTATGACGGACAAACACACTTCAACGTCATGAACTATGGCTGTAGGCACTATACCAATTCAAGATAACATGACATAACATGCACCCAAAATGTATTGATATATCTTTTTGACATTGTAATTTTTTTTTGGTGACACATTTGTTCTGCTCTTATGATTGCAGTGCAGCTAACGGTTTATATGCAACCCATGACTTCAGTATCAAAAAGGCATACCAGTTTTGAAAAATATAAATGCTCAAGATTGAGCAGAATATTAACATGGATATGCTAAGGACTATTTTTGCGGTGATGATGTATTCTCTGTCAGTCACTGTGATAAGATACAAACCACATGCCTTCCCATGTGTGCAACCAGTATAAACAAATAGAAAGAAAAAACAAGACTAAAACTTACTTTGCCCTCTGTGCAGAAGGTGTGTTCTAGTCTATTGCCAGTCTTCATTACAATGCCCTAAATAAGACTAAATAAAAATTACATCTACCAAGATGTGGCTAGTAGTAGACACCACAACATAAGGTAAACTTGTTTCTTTTTTTAAATGCTCCCAGGTTATGCACTTGCCTTTGCTAATGGCAGACATACCGAGACTCTCTCTCAAATTCACGGCACCCCAAAGCCTGTGTCCAGAACTCTCAATTTAATGGGGCGCTTAACTTGGGAGCCTGTCTGTAACTGATGAGCACAGCACGTTTAGGAATTTCTTATCACCTACTTACAATCCTTATCCTTACACCCGGTCACATGTTTATGTCCTAACACTATATGTGTGATGCCTGTTTGCCTTGCTGTACATGCCTTTAGAGTCACACTGTATTGCTGTCTCAGTAATGTGTGCTTGCCAGGCAAGCAGTAACATAGTAAGATGTTCAATTGTTTTTGATTCCATCCCCCTTCAAGAACCTGCTACTTTTCTTTCTAGGTGCTGCTGGTGGATTCTCGTGGCCACCTGGTTCATCACAGACCAATGGACAGATTGGGGGAGCTAAAACTACTGGTGAGTTTATGGAGATACTGACCATACCTACCACAATGTTCTGTTTCTGCTTTACATGTGTCATAGGTCACTCAAGCTTACATATTATGTGTTGTGCTTTAACAAGGCATCACTAGATCAGGGGTCTGTAACCTGCAACCCTCCAGATGTGTTGTACTATAACTCCC
This sequence comes from Ambystoma mexicanum, assembly GCF_040938575.1. Lineage (NCBI taxonomy): Eukaryota > Metazoa > Chordata > Amphibia > Caudata > Ambystomatidae > Ambystoma > Ambystoma mexicanum. The sequence continues at coordinate 654,433,395 of NC_090925.1, forward strand.
ATGGGCCTTCACCATGGTATATTTTTTGTTGGGCTGATTTGGAGCTGTTGTCCAAAACATCTGGAGATCCATAGATTTTAGGCCCATGCCTGTAGATACATTTTGATATATGTGAATACTTTAATACATTAAGGAACCCTAATATCTGTTTATCAAAATAGTGTATTTCAGTGATATTGATTGCCAGGCAATACATTCCTCAGCCCAATACTCCCTGGGGCTATGGTTGGCTGAAGGCACTATCAGGCATGAAAATTTAACAAATAACACTTGTAGATTAATTGAAGTTCTTGACCACAGAGAAAATTTGTATTGGCATTTCGAAAAAAACATAATTGGTGTGATTGCATGTTTCTTATTGCCCATGCATTGAGATACGAAAAGATATAAGCTTTAAGCATTATTAGAGCCTCAACCATTATTTAGCTAATTGGCTTTATTCGAGGTGACATGCACAGCAGCATTTATTCATAAGTATGTTGAGTAATTCTGTTTGCCCATTTCAGAATTATACCTTCAAACATCAATTGATGTTGCTCTTCTTTCCTCTTAGATGGCATGTAGCCTAAAAGCTCAGGTTGTACTGCTTCCCTTAAGGTCAAAGTTAAGAATGATTAACAAAAAACACAATTGGTCAAGCTGAAAAAAAATGAAATGCAATCCAAAGCTATTAGCTTCCCTCCTTCCCCATTATTCAAAGTCCTTCAGTGGGTGGTTATACACCAGACCACTAAATACCTTGAAGATAGTGTCTTTGGAGATCCACTTCAGTCTGGCTTAAATAGTATACACACCACCGAGATTGCACGTGTGCATGTCACCAATATTATCTCCAATGCTCAACAGTCCTAACTATCTTCGAAGCCCATTGTTTTGGACCCCTTTTCTGATTTCAACACTGTCAACCACTCCTCCCTACTGCTCACACTCCACAAACGTTGCTTTTGCATATTGTATCTCACCTGGATCGCCTCCTATATGGAAAGTCACTCTTTTATAATCTCCTGGAATTTGCAAACCAATGACCAAATGCCTAACCCAGGCAGCATCCCACAAAGATCAGTCATTGTACCTGTGCTCTTCATCCTCTATACCTCTGCCCTAGGAATAATGGTATCACCCTTTGGCTTTCACTATCCCCTCTTTGCTGATAACACTTTCATAATTTCCTTATCCCAGACATTCTGGAATTGATTACCAACGGCCCCACTGCAATATGTAACTGGATTGCTCTCTTCTTCCTCCTGCTGGACTCTTCAACAACATAATTGATCTCTCTCTTCCAATGCCAGCCCTAACTTACACTTTCCTATTTCCTTGTTGCCTAACTTTTCTGTTCCCACAAACAAGTTTCAAAACCTCAGGATCCTGTTTAATAGCCACCTCTGACTGCAACATGTCATATTTAGCACTGCCTCTGGTGCTCTTATGAACCTGCTCAGCATTTGTGCTACTGTACAGGCATCCTTCAGGGGAAGGCCTCGACCATCTGTAAACATGCTATTTTAGGTAATTTCTGATGAAAATGTACATCAATTTTCTTCAAACAAGTACAAATACAAACATATTGAAGTACAGGTATTTTTGACTGCTTTGTTTTACTGAGTAGATATTGAGATATTTTATTCTAGGGAACAAATACTCAATCTTTATAAATGATTACATGTGTCTTAAGTATAGACCAGGCATGTCGAGCTTTCAACACTCACCTCAATTTACATTGTAATAAATCAAATACAACATATATAATATTTGTTATCACAAGACATGCTAAACTATTGATGGTGCCTGACTCTGTGTAAAACATTGATTTAGTGAAATGTATTTTTGCTGATAAATTAGCTATTAATTAATCAACAGACCTTCAACAGCTTCAATGAATTCAACAGTAAATGTATAAACAAAAAGATGTTTTGTTGCATCACATTTCTATGTTATAATACATTGCAACATGAAGAATTATTGGTGTGCTTCTTAGTTTAAACATTTTTGCTAGGGCCAGGTGAGGGTTAGATGTTGCATGCATGTAGTGTGGTAGTGTGTGCTGCCATTCATTTTTCTCATAATTACGCTCTTCCCTGCAGGTGGTGATGGATTGTCTGGTGGAGCTATTGGTGAGTGTTTTTTTGTACTTGCATTACGAGCATGCCAAGTATTAGGCATGCCATCTGATGCTCAAGAACACCAAAAAGTGTTAGTTCTTTCCATAACATGTCCAGTTAATCACTGAGAGTGTCAGGTGCCTGAGGTTAAAGCAAAGGTACTGAGGAAGATCACAGTGGTAGAGTGATTGGACAAGATGGGAAGCACAGGATTATCTGGAGCCCAGGGAATTCTACATTAGGAAAAGCAGGGGAGGAGTAAATGACCGCTGCACAATTCAGGGTCAGGAGTGTCCTCATATGCATGGCCTTGCACTACCTGGCCGAAACTATCACTATATAGAAAGGAGATATGAGGCTTCATGCCGATCTACTGGGTGTGTATGATCTGGAAGTGTCTTCCTCCATTGGACAAGGCATAGGAAGCAAACGTCGGGTTGGTGCCATCAATTACCGTGGTACTCACAAAACCCAGGTATTTGTATCACATACCCTTTTTTGTGATAAAAAGAAGTAGTGGAATTATGATCCCTGCTGTCCTGCCCCCTTTGACAGGCAATACAACCCCCAAATCTCCAAACAAACGTACTTGTTGTTTAAGGGAACGTTCAGTGCCGTGCACGTTTCAAATTCTTCCTACACTTTTATTTAAAAACAAAACCATTACGGAATAGTTTTTAAAATAAAAGTGCAGGAACGGTAAAACTTAATTGAGAAATGTAGAGGAGCAAAGCTCCCAACCGCTCCCGCCCACTTTGACCACTGGTTATGACCACAGCACATATAATACTGCGATGGAGAGGAGAGAAGAGTGGTGTATGCAACATGTTACAACATTGCCCAAAATAAATTTCCTGAGAAACACACAACTCCATACACCCCAGAAAAGAAAGGTGGCTATCACTTCATCCTCATATACCCAATGTTAGGACACTTCCTTGCAGGCTCTTATAACCCAGGGCATTCATACCACATATCTGAGCATTTACTTGTAGGTGTTGGTGGAGGCCAAAAACCCATGGAAGAGTATGCCATCTTGATAACTAAGTTAATTGATACACCAACAGGGCGCTATGGCAAATACCAAGTATATCTGCACCTGTGCAAACTTGAGCACGTACTCAGATGGCCTCTCTGCTGTCATGATCACGAGTTACAAGCAGAATGTGGCTGCCCAGGGGTAAGAATAGTAAAGGTCAAGTTAGAATTTGAGAAGGAACCTTGTGTGGCTGGAAAGCTTGCAGCTGCTAAAGTACACAGAAACAGGCCCCAAGCAGTCAACTGTAGCTTTGGTCGCATTCCTCATGCACTTGTGCTCCCCCTAAAGTAGAGCTGTATCAGTAGCAGGTAATGTGAATAAACAATTCTTTCGTCACTCCACCTCCCAAAAGCCTACTTATGTTTGGGAGACAAGAGTGTGCACATCGGGACACAGCTTCTCACTCACAGCCTAACATACTTAAGGCGTGTTTTAAGGTCGAACATCCTACAGAAACATGCACCCACAATGCATTGACATTTCTTGTTGACCTTTGCATTATTTTGGTAAAAACATATTCTTTTCTCCTCGCATGATTGCCAGGGAGCTGTTGACTTCGCCAGAATCCATGAGTGCAATGCCAAAAACACATGACAATTTTGAAAAATATGTATACATACATTGGGCATTGAAAATGCCAGCTTGAGAAGAATATTAACATGGATATTTAGGGGGCTGATCTTGAAGTGATGACATTTCTGTATCCATTAGTCATTGTGATAGGAGACTACATGAACCACAACTAAACCCTAGGTGCACCCTCTATTACATTCCTTTCCCTGATTATCGGCAGCATCGACTCAGGGGAAATCTTGAAAGTGTCCGTAGAACAGGAGTGAAAGAGTTAGGACCCTTGGCGAAGGTGCCAGCCTATGACTTTCTTGGTAAGCAGGCTGGGTTGAATGGTGTAAGCCCACATTCCATGCCGGCTGGCAGCACCGCCCCACCTGAGTGTATTGCAGTTCCTGCAGCGAGATTCTACTAGAGCATTTTTACTCGTCATTACATTGACAGAAACAAGCACTAACTCTACCCAGATGCAAAGTAAGGTACACGTTCTTCTTTGCAGCACAAAAGCCTTGTGGAGGCTCCCATCTGACCAGGGCACAGCGAAGCCAACAATGATACTAACTTCACAAAACCTTTTAGCGTCTGTCATGACCTTGAAGGCAGGCAAGTTCTTAGAGCCTAATGAGAAAACGTAGCTTTAAAATCAGTAAGACTAATTTGGGCATGTTTTAATGAATTCACCTGTCCATAGCCTAACATTCTACAAGAAAAGCCTCTTTAGCTCCAAGTTCATGCCTTTGCAGTTCCACTATATGGGGGTTTGACAGCCAGGCATGGATTGAGCAATGTGTTCAATTGGCTTTAAATATCTTCCTAGCCATTCCATTTTCCTAACCTTTCACTGTTCTTTGCAGGTGGAATGACATGGTCGTCTGGTTCATCAAAGGGCAATGGAGGGCTCGGTGGCACTAAGATTAGTGGTAAGTGTATGGGTACCCAGATTCAGGGACTACCTAGCACAGGTGTCTGTTTCTGCTTATCATATGTTATGGGTCAAACAGAGCTTTTACCTTCTGTGCAGCGCCCCTTGTCTGCTATGGTATAGATACATATTCCCAGTCCTTTTGTTGAGACCGCATTTTCCTGAGCACTCGCAGCAGCTGATGTATTGTCTAAAATTTGAAGTATGAGAATTGAAAGAGAAAATTAGCACAATCACAAAAAACCTTGTGTGGTTCATTAAGGAACACTCCATGCCTTGCATTTTGAGCAACGGGTAAAAAATAAAAAAAGAACTCAATAAAATTAATAAAAGAATAAAACGTTCTTGTCCTCTCTCCACCCAGAGTATAATAAATGTAAAAAAGACTAAATAAACAGTACATCAACCAAGATGTGGCTAAGAGTAGACAACACAACGTAAGGTGCACTTATTCCTTTTTTCAAACGCTGTCAAAGCACCCACAATATGCACTTGCCTGTGCTAATTGCAGTAGTAACTCACCTACGTAGACTCTCCAGAGGTTCACACCATCCCAAAGCCTTTGTCCAGAGCCCTCACTTTACTGGGGCCCTTAACTTGGGAGCCGGTCTGTGACTGATGAGCACAGCATGTCAAGGAAATTATTATAACATACGTACAATCCTTATGCTTACACCCTGTCACATGCCCATGTCCTAATACTGTATGCTCGGTGCCTTTGTGCCTTCCTGTACATGTTTTTGGAGTCGCACTTTATTGCTGTCTCAGTAATGGGGGCTTGCAGAAACCATTGACATATCAATATGTAAAATTGTTTTTGATGTCATTCCCCTTCTTGAATGTTTTGCTGTTCTTTACAGGTGCTGGTGGTGAAATCTCATGGCCATCTGGTTCATCGCCGCCCACTGGACAGCTCAGTGGTGGTAAGACAACTGGTGAGTATATGGAGATACAGAGACTATCTGCCACAATGCTCTGTTTCTGCTTTGCAAGTTTCATTGGTCAAACCAAGCGTTCATGTTTGTGCTTCAACAGGAGATCCTATAGATCATGGGCCTGCAATCTGCCACCCTTCAGATGTTTTTCACTACAACTCCCATGTTCCTTCGTTTCAGCTTTGTTGGGCTGTTTGGAGTTATCCAGATCTTCTGGAGAGCCATTCATTGTAGGACCCTGCAGTAGATGGTTCGAGAAACGTGTAGCGTGCAGTGTCCCAAGGGGCACAGTTACCAATTTTGAGTAATTTCATTGAGACCACATGGCAATTGGAAGAAAAGTATGAGAGTAGAAACATAAGTGTATAACCCCTCATTGCATCTAAAGAGGAGCTGCCCATCATTTAGTCAAAATGGCCACTAACAGGGATTTTTTTTGCCAGGGAATACATGGCTTCACCCAATTTCTACTTGTCCTAACCCTATGGCTGAAATAACCATCAGGCTTAGCAACTGAAAAAAAGTCTTCATGTTAAACAAAGTTCTTTACAAACAAGTTTCTAATTGGTTTTAAGAGAATGATTTGTTGGCATGTTCTCTATTGCCCACGTGTCAACGTAAAAAAAGACAGAAACCTTAAGCATTATCAAAGTCAAGAAATGTGGGCAAAGGGGTATTTGCATATCTCAACATCATCCCTCCAAACACAATTTACTGTGGCTTGTGTTTTCTCTTAGGGGGCAGATGGCATAATACTTCAGATTGGCCTGCTCCCTTTATGGGCACAGTTAGTATTAATTAGCATTAAACAGATATTTATTAATTTAGTTTCATATACTAATAGCAGATAAGCTTTGTATATACAACATAAAAAAATCATAAAAGTTAAAAACCTAAATACATAGATAAATATATATATACATTATATTTCAACATCCAATATAATATAAAAAAAAACAATAGTAATTCATTAAACATCCATTAAAAGGCATTTAAAAAACATTCAAGAATCTTCAGGAATCATTTAAGAATCAGCTGTAATTCTAAATACAGTTTTCATAAAATCCCAAATTTCTCGTTACATTTCCAATCAAATTTAAAAACAAAGTTAAGGGCTATTTCTATTCATAAATCGTGGCCATATTAGAGCCAAGTCCATACAGTCTATGTGATTATTATATGATTTCATATACTTAAACTTTAGCATCTTAAGACAGTGACACTTTCAGTGTTGGCATTTTTATGCTAAACCATAAGGCGAAAATGTAGATGGGTTTGATGCCTTCTCATGCAGAGTGGATGTGGCCTAGCAGTCTGGTGTGAATTCGACTTTAAGATGGTAGGAACAATACTGATTTGAATGTTTCTTGCTCCATGTTTCAATGGTGCAGATGGGATGTAACAAGGTCATATGGATGGCAGCCCAGAGTAATAACAATACAAGATGCATTCAAAGAATTGCACCCATCACTTTTTGATTTTACTCTGCTTTTTTCTCCTAGAATTTCTCATGTATAAGTTCTTATTTTTGCCATGTGTCCTTAAGTAGGTAAACCAAATGAAAAGACAACTTGACTATTCTCTGTGAGCCTCCTTAGCTAGCTTGTGCAGGTCTCAAATGTGTAATCTGGCCGAGCCCTGAAAGCATTTCATCCTTCTGAGTTGGCTAGTGAGCATAAGACCTACGTGAGATGTCTCCAATATTCGAGCAGCCACATGTGATCTGGATGGTGGGAAAGAGAGGAGAACTTCTAAAGCAATACGTGTGAGGTATGGGAACATGCCCCTGTGTCCAAGACCAGTAGGTCCTCTTTCCCTGTGGCCACAGGTAGCAGATCAGGAGAAGGACCTAAGAAAAATGAGCCGTGCTGCCACCCTCCTCAAAAAATCTGGCACACATGCCCACGAAAAAGAAGAAAAAAAAACACTCAACAAATAATGGAGTGCTGAGTTAATTTTCCTGTTCTGTTCCAAGAGAAACATGGTTCACAAGAGATCATGCCATAAGCAATGAGCCAGCTAATGAGCAACGTATGCAATAGTGTGCACTATTCAACCACTCAATATTATAAAGAGATCAATCATTGCAGTCCAGTAAACCATAAAATATTTGTACACATGCAGGGACATTGAAAGACTAAGGCTGGCGTGTGACTGTGGTGGAATCTTTTCCATTTAGGAGGGTCATGGCCTGGAAGTTCACAATGAACTGGTCTTGGGAGAGGCACGGATACGACTATCCCAATATGTGTGGCTCTGTTCTGAAATAGAACATTCTAACTAAAACAGTGACCTTCAATGCTAGCCAGGTGCTGTAGCAGTAGTTAAAAAAAGCAGTTCCATCATTACTGGGTTCTATAAATTGATGCTATGCTTGAAAAATGTGGTTTTGTGCCTCGGACATGGGTCGCCAGACCATAGTCTTTGATGGAAAGGAGTGCAATGGAATGGGTGTTTAGGAACAGAAAAGAGGATGAAAAGACAACTATGGATAGAAGCAAATCTAGTTAGGGATATGTGTGATAGGTGTGATATACTTCCCTATGGGCCCGTGTACAATGGAGAATGCTTTTGCTATACACACCTATCACTCCATACAATACTCACTATGATACAGCTGGATAGGTGCAGCACCACCACAGTGAGGCGGCCCATAAGGAACCAGCAACAACCCCACCCACAGGGATATAGCTCAAACAGACCCAGAAGTACCTGAATCAGGATACAGACCCCACCTACCCAATCCTCAGTTTTCTGCATACTCAACCCACACAACATTTCCACAACCATTTCTATCCCAGCAATCCGCACACACTTTACCACACTGCATCAACAACACATAAACAGCACCTACAGTACACAAGGTCTTTCCCAATCCAATACTTACACCAAAGCCCAGCACTCGGTTCATACTCAGCTGAAGCTGCCAACAGCACACCACTTCTCCGACTCTCCTATTCCCCTCCTCCCGACTAACTCTACCCGCCCTCCTTCCTGTTTACAGATCTGCCAGAGCACCTGGGGACCAATTCCGTTGGTGAAGGTACATGTCCTAATATTGTATGCTCGGTGCCTTTGTGCCTTCCTGTACATGTTTTTGGAGTCACACTTTATTGCTGTCTCAGGAATGGGGGCTTGCAGAAAAACATTGACATATAAATGTGTAACACCATTTTTGATTTCATTCCCCTTCCTGATTGTTTTGCTGTTCTTTACAGGTGCTGGTGGTGAAATCTCATGGCCATCTGGTTCATCTCCGCCCACTGGACAGCTCAGTGGTGGTAAGACAACTGGTGAGTATATGGAGATACAGAGACTATCTGCCACAATGCTCTGTTTCTGCTTTGCAAGTTTCATTGGTCAAACTAAGCATTCATGTTTGTGCTTCAACCAGACGTCCTACAGATCAGGGGGCTGCAAACTGCCACCCTTCAGATGTTCTTTACTACAACTCCCATGTTCCTTCGTTTCAGTTGTTTTGGGCTGTTTTGAGTCATCCAGATATCCTGGAGAGCCATTGATTGTAGGACCCTGCAGTAGATGGTTCGAGAAACCTGTAACATGTGGTGTCCCAAGGGGCACAGTTACCAATTTTGAGTTATTTCATTGAGACCACATGGCAATTGGCAGAAAAGTATGAGAGTAGAAACGTAAGTGCATAACCCCTCATTGCATATCAAGAGGAGCCGCATATCCCTTAGTCAAAATGGTCACTTAAAGGGATTTTGTTTGCCAGAGAATACATGGCTTCCCCCATTTACTTATCCTTTCCCTATGTCTGAAATAACCATCAGGCTTAGCAACTGAAAAAAGGTCTTCATGTTAAACAAAGTTCCTTACAAACAAGTGCCTAATTGGTTTTAAGAGCATGATCTGTTGGCATGTTCTCTATTGCCCATGTTTCGAGGTAAAAAAGTCAGAAACATTAAGCATTATCATATTAAAGTCAAGGAATGTGGGCAATGGGGCATTTGCACATCTCAACCTCATACCTTAAAACACGACTTGCTGTTGCTTGTGTTTTGTTTTAGGGGGCAGGTGGCCTAATACTTCAATTTCCCTGCTCCCTTAAGGGGCACAGTTAGTATTGATAAGCATTAAACATATATTTATTAATTTAGTTCAATATACTTACAGCAGATAAGCTTTGTATATACAACATAAAACAATCATAAAAGTTAAAAAACGAAATACATAGATACGCATATATATGTTTATATATATATTTCAACATACAATATCAAAACAATAGTAATTAATTAAACATCCATCAAAAGGCATTTAAAAAACGTTCACGAATCTTCAGGAATCATTTAAGAATCAGCTGTCTATCTAAATACAATGTGCATAAAATCTCAAATATCTCTTTACATTTCCAATCAAATTTAAAAATAAAGTTAAGGGCTATTTCCCGTCATAAATTGTTACCATATTAGAGCCAAGTCCATGCGGTCAGTTTGATTATTATATGATGTCATATACTTCAACTTTAGCATCTTAAGACAGTGGCGCTTCCAGCGTTGGCATTTGACACAAATGGCTAAACCATAAGTGAAAAACGTACTTGTGTTGGATGACTTCTCATGCAGAGTGGATGTGGCCTAGCAGTCTGGTGTGAATTCGACTTTAAGATGGTAGGAGCAATACTGATTTGAATGTTTCTTGCTCCATGTTTCAATGGTGCAGATGGGATGTAACAAGGTCATATGGATGGCAGCCCAGCGCAATAACAATACAAGATTCATTCAAAGAATTGCACCCATCACTTTTTGATTTTACTCTGCTTTTTTCTCCTAGAATTTCTCATGTATAAGTTCTTATTTTTGCCATGTGTCCTTAAGTAGGTAAACCAAGCGAAAAGACAACTTGACTATTCTCTGTGAGCCTCCTTGGCTAGCCTGTGCAGGTCTCAAATGTGTAATCTGGCCGAGCCCTGAAAGCATGTCATCCTACTGAGTTGGCTAGGGAGGGTAAGCCCTACGTGAGATGTCTCCAATATTCGAGCAGCCACATGTGATCTGGATGGTAGGAAAGAGAGGAGAACTTCTAAAGCAATATGTGGCAGGTATGGGAACGTGTCCCTGTTTCCAAGGCCAGTCGGCCCTCTTGCCCTGTGGCCACAGGTCGCAGACCATGAGAAGGACCTGAGAAAAATGAGCCATGATAGCACCCTTTTTAAACAATCTGGGACACATGCCCAGGAAACAAAAAAAAAAAACACTCAACAAATGATATGATGGAGTGCTGACTTAATGTCCCTGTTCTAGTCCAAGAGAAACATGGTTCACAAGAGGCCATGCCATGAGCAATGATCCAGCTAATGAGCACGTATCCAATGGTGTGCATTATTCAAACAATCAATGTTATAAAGAGATCAGTCATTGGAGTCTAGTAAACCATACAATATCTGTTTACATGCAAAGACATTGAAAGACTAAGGCTGGCGTGTGTCTGTCGTGGAATCTTTTCCATTTAGGAGGGTCATGACCTGGAGTTCACAGTGAACTGGTCTTGGGAGAGGCAGGGATACGACTATCCCAATATGTGTGGCTCCGTTCTGAAACAGAACATTCTAACTAAAACAGTGACCTTCAATGCTACCCAGGTGCTGTAGCAGTAGTTAAAAATAAAACATTTGCTCAAGCAGTTCCATCATTACTGGGTTATATGAATTGATGCTTTGCTTGAAAAGTTGTGGTTTGTGCCTCAGACAGGGGTCTCTAGACCATAGTCTTTGATGGAAAGGAGTGCAATGGAATGGGTGTTTAGGAACAGAAAAGAGGATGAAAGGACAACTATGGATAGAAGCAAATCTAGTCAGGGATACATGTGATAAGTGTGATATACTTCCCTATGGGCCTGCGTACAATGGAGAATGCTTTTGCTATACACACCTATCACTCCATACAATACTCACTATGATAAGGCTGGATCCGTGCAGCACCACCACAGTGAGGTGGCCCATAAGGAACCAGCAACAACCCCACCCACAGGGATACAGCTCAAACGGAACCAGAAGTACCTGAATCAGGATACAGACCACACCTACCCATTCCTCAGTTTTCTGCATACTCAACCCACACAAAAGTTCCACAACCATTTCTATCCCAGCAATTTGCACACACTTTACCACACCGCATCAACAACACATAATCAGCACCTGCAGCACACAAGGTCTCGCCCGATCCTACACTTGCACCAAAGCCCAGCACTCAGTGTATACCCAGATGAAGCCGCCAACAGCACACCACTTCTCCCACTCTCCTACTCCCCTCCTCCCGACTAACCCTACCCGCCCTCCTTCCTGTTTACAGATACGCCAGAGCACCTGGGGACCAGATCCGTTGGTGAAGAGGCATGTCCTAAAACTGTATGCTCAGTGCCTTTGTGCCTTCCTGTACATGATTTTGGGGTCGCACTTTATTGCTGTCTCAGTAATGGGGGCTTGCAGAAAACCATTGACATATCAATGTGTAAAATTGTTTTTGATGTCATTCCCCTTCCTGATTGTTTTGCTGTTCTTTACAGGTGCTGGAGGTGAAATCTCATGGCCATCTGGTTCATCGCCGCCCACTGGACAGCTCAGTGATGGTAAGACAACTGGTGAGTATATGGAGCTACAGAGACTATCTGCCACAATGCTCTGTTTCTGCTTTGCAAGTTTCATTGGTCAAACCAAGCATTCATGTTTGTACTTCAACCAGACATCCTACAGATCAGGGGCCTGCAAACTGACACCCTTCAGATGTTCTTTACTACAACTCCCATGTTCCTTCGTTTCAGTTTTGTTGGGCTGATTGGAGTCATCCAGATCTTCTGGAGAGCCATTCATTGTAGGGCGCTGCAGTAGATGGTTCGAGAAACCTGTAACGTGTGGTGTCCCAAGGGGCACAGTTACCAATTTTGAGTTATTTCTTTGAGACCACATGGCAATTGGCAGAAAAGTATGAGAGTAGAAACAAAACAGCATAACCCCTCATTGCATATCAATAGGAGCCGCATATCCCTTAGTCAAAATGGTCACTTACAGGGATTGTGTTTGCCAGGGAATACATGGCTTCCCCCAATTACTTATCCTAACAACCCTATGGCTGAAATAACCATCAGGCTTAGCAAATGAAAAAAAGGTCTTCATGTTAACCAAAGTTCCTTACAAACAAGGGCCTAATTGCTTATAAGAGAATAATGTTTGGCATGTTCTCTATTGCCCATGTTTCGAGGTAAACAAGTCAGAAACCTTAAGCATTATCATATTAAAGTCAAGAAATGTGGGCAATGGGGTATTTGCACATCTCAACCTCATACCTCCAAACACGACTTGCTGTTGCTTGTGTTTTCTCTTAGGGGACAGGTGGCCTAATACTTCAGACTGGCCTGCTCCCTTTACGGGCACAGTTAGTATTGATTAGCATTAAACATATATGTATTAATTTAGTTGAATATACTTACAGCAGATAAGCTTTGTATATATAACATACAACAATCATAAAAGTTAAAAAAATAAATTCATATATATATATATATATATATATATATATATATATATATATATATATATATATTTCAACATACAATACAATACAAAAAACAATAGCAATTCATTAAACATCCATTAAAAGGCATTTAAAAACATTCAAGAATCTTCAGGAATCATTTAAGAATCCGCTCTCAATCTAAATATAGTGTTCATAAAATCCCAAATATCTCTTTACATTTCCAAAGAAATTTAACAATAAAGTTAAGGGCTATTTCCCTCCATAAACTGTGACCATATTAGAGCCAAGTCCATACAGTCAATTTGATTATTATATGATTTCATATACTTAAACCTTAGAATCTTAAGACTTTCACATACTAACAGTATATGTTCCAAGGTTTCAATAACATCATCTCCACATAATCTACATTTACGGTCAGCTTGAGGTATTCCCAAGTAGCCACCCTTTATCTCCAGTACATCACAGATGTTACAATTTAAAATAAGGTACTGTCTAATCACACATCTACTTGGAAATGCAACAAAATATGATCGTCTAGAGCAGCAAACTTGTTGATAAATAATAAATGGACCACTATTGGATTTCGTGGCTAACCGGACAATATGACATTCATAGCTGTAACTACCCAGCTTCAATTTCTGACTCTATTTAATTGCCTGGTTGCAGGGATAACAAAGCAATGTAGACCAGTCTGCCATTTATTATAGAGGGTAACTATCCTGCCCATAGTCCCCAGCTTGGTATAATTCTCCAAACAAAGGAATTCCTGCATATATTTCACCATCATAGAGCTGTTATTTAGCACATTTACCAAGCCATAAAAGAACATTGAATACACGTTGATATAATCCCTATTAATTTAAATTCCAAGTACAGAAATTCAATTGACGAAGCTGATGGCATGCAGAATAGTTTGTGCGATATCTTTGCCTCAAGTCTAATTAGCTCTGAACGATAGGCATGGCCCCATTTTTCAATTCCATATGTCAGTACAGGTAGTATTTTAGAGGTGTATAACAATAGCACAGTTTGATCTGAAAAATTACCATTCCTCCCTTTATATGTTCTTATTGTATTAGCCATAACCATTCATTTGTTTTTGGTTTCCTGCCAATGGATATTCCACTTAAGAGAGTTAGCAATACAAATGCCAAGATATTTGTAGCTAACAAAAGTCTCATATTCAACCCCATCCAATGACCATGCAGGACACAGTCTCAAAACCTTTTAAGCAGGGAATATCTTTATTTTACTTTTTGCTATGTTAACAGCAGTATGTCCATGCTGAGATGAATAAACACCCAGTGCCCCAATCATCGACTGAAGACCTTTGAGGGTATGATCCAGAAGTGCAAGATCATCTACGTAAGCTAACCAGCCTATGAACTCAGTGCCTACTTTAACAGGACAATGAGTGATATTCATAAAAGCCTAATTAAAATCTGCCAATTACAAGTTGAAATGCATGGCTGAAATAATGCAGCCTTGTTTCACACCTCCATTCGTTTGAATGGCAGAGGAGAATTTTCCCACCCCATCCAGACATACTCTGACACTAGTATCTCTGTGAAGCAGCATTAGCATCTTCAGTACGCCAGAGGGTATATTGCATGCCACCAGTTTCAACCATAATCTGTTTCTAAAAGCTGTGTCAAAAGCGGCCATAAAATCAAGAAAGGCACAACATAACGCTGTTTCATGTCTCAATCTAGCCTATTCAACCACTGAGACCAAGGTCAAGATGTTATGGGATGTCCAAGATTTAGTACGAGAACCAGTCTGACAGAGGCTCAAAATATCTTTAGTATTTATCCACTCGGACAATTCAGCCAGTAATACTCTAGCAAAAATCTTGGCCAGAATATCAAGCAATGCGACCATGCAATAGTTGGAAGGGCAACTGCAAGGGCCTTTTTTATAAATAGCAAAAATATGACTTTCGCTCCATGTGGTGGGTGGTATGCCAGTAATGCCAATGTCATTAAGTAGTAAATGTAGGGCATTTGCCCACGGGTCAGGTGACATTTTCAGTAGGCCATTTCATAAACCATCCAGTCCAACAGCACAAGACTGATTAAGATGTTCAATTATCAAAATGATATCAAGGATGGAGGCTTTACAAATCCAAGTTGCCTTGGGTACAGCTAATTGGTCATCCTCTAGTGAAGTAGACCCTAACGTAGATTCAATATGTTCAACCCATGTGGACTCAACTACTCCATTAATAGGAAAGCCCCGTTTAGAACACAATCTCAATCCTTTTCAGATTTTTGTATTGTCATTTGATGTTTCCAGATCAGCGATCTGTAACCATCTCTTTTTCTCCAGAGATGCTCTGTGTTCTCTTACCCATATGTGATACATTGTTTTGCACTTTTAATCTGCTCCTTCATTATATCAGGGCTAATACTACCTACGGGGATATAGATATAAGTCGTAACAACAGCTCGCAGTTGCTTTTTTGCAGCTGAGATGTCGGGGTCAAAGTTGATTTGTTTAGATGTGGATTTACTGCATCACTCATATGGGCTCTGATACTGCCTTTGTTTCTTAATACACTTGCTAACAGATATAATCAATGCAGAAATTGATTCAGCAATAGGCGTTAGAGAAGTGAATTCAATGCCAGCGTATGTTTCAACAAATCTAGGAACAGGATTTATTTGAGTCGTCTTGACCTTTACCCAAGTTATGGGGGTTCCATTGAATTTGATTACCGCAGTTATTAACTAATATGTCCCCGTTCAGATCATACTGACAAGATGATGTATTTGCCAAAAGAGGGCTAAAAAGAACACATAGCGGTAGATGGTCGCTTTCTTCTCTAGACAAAATCGCCATGTCATCCACAAGAGATAATCCAGATTGATTAACGAAGACGTAATCTATGGTGGAGACAGATTTGCCTATATGCCCACATAGTATCACTTGCAGATAGGCCATTTAAACATATAGCCCATATGACTTAAGCGGGGTAATCCATATATGTGCTTGCGGTTTAAGTACCTTTTGTCTCACAGGTGATGAGATCAAGCGCATCATAAAAGGACTATCATTAATATCAATATCGGCATTGAAATCAATTATTAACAAAAATGGAAGATGTTCTATATTGGAATCAAGGATGCATTTTACATTAATTGCATTCATCTTGGTGGCTAAACATAAGAGATTTGAGCCTATAAAACTAAATTGGTCGAGCCAGGAAGCTCAATAATGTGCCACGGGTGCCATGCCGATATCAAAAGACCATCCTTGGACCATCCAAGCAACCCTCTAGTAACTACTTTCTAGATCATGTTACGGCCATCAAAATGAATGATCTCAGTGAGCCATGTTTCCTGGAGAGCTAGAACAACAAACAAGTAAATTACCGACCACAGACCTTCTGGTTCGAACAAGTTTGCAAAACCTTGCGTGTTCAAGGAGCATAAAACATTACTGTCATAGCCACGATGAGCACAAGTGAGATTTTAATGCAGTAGGCAGACATTGCCAGTAGCCATCACTGGTATGCAATTATTTGCCATTCACACTGTCACCAGCCGGCGCTACAAGTGTACCTGTGGGCGGTATTACTGATACATGTGCTTTATCCATGGTGGATGTTTTAAAGCCAACCGTCAAAGGAAGAAAAGATTTCCCAATATTTCCTTTATCACGTACTAAAGACATAGCACAAAATGTATCCTTTGAGAGATTTTGTGAACTGTTTCCAGCCACGGAGAAACTATGTTTAGCTGATAATATATAAACAATATTACATTTAAAGTCCAGTCTATAAAGCTTTGATTTGTATTTCAGGACATAGTTGAGCGTGGCATCCGATCCGAATCATATGTTCGAAATACTGGTAGAGATCTGGTCAATGATCGTAATATCATCAGATAGAATCACTCGTAAATCAGCTACTGCATGTAAGATGCTGAGTACCCTAGATCTATTCAGGGGAGGAATATCATTCTTTACTAGATATAGATTGCAGTTGTAATGCTTTTATGGTAGAGACAGTAGGAGGGAGAGGAAGAGGGATAGCAGTAAGCAAAGGAGAAGGATGGGACGGAGCAGTCCAAAAATCAGATAATGTGGTTTACACAACCTTATCAGGTATACCAGAGACACTGCTAGGTTGTGTACCTATTGGCAAAATCAAAGAATCATGAGTAGTATTGCCATGAGAACCAGTAATTACACTTACAGAGTGATCCAGCATTGATCCCACAACCTCATTATCCACAAATGCATTATCTGATGCCACAGACAATGCCCGGGCTATTTCATTAGAGGTAGCAACATATGTGTCACTAGGAGGAGCATCTAGAAGGGGCAGTATTGAAGATACACCTTGTTCAGCAACTATGCATGCATTGTTCCTTCAATTTACTCTCTCTGCATACATTAAAGCTTGAGAAACAGGTTTGGCTTTCCTTTTAACTATTCCACATTTAGACGGTAAAACTGACTCAAAACTAGAAGCAGTGGCATTACTACTCTGTATCACTGTTGAGACAAAATAAGGCAGAAATGTGATTGGATAATATCCAGCAAATACAGTGTTGCAGCATTGGTCTCTTACAGATTTATGAGCTCGATTAATACTTTGTGAGGAAGAATGGATTGTAGGTCCATTGTATTTTCCATTTTGTCACACTTTGCGGCAAGAGTGGTTAACAAGCATTCAAAAGCCAAACGCATGTCATTTGAAGACATGCTAGTCCTGCTCAGATCATTTAGTATCTGGTTGCAGTATAGCAATTACAGTTGCTACCATAGATTTATTCGAATGGGCAGACGTGTCTATGTCCACTTGGTCCGCAACATTCAAGTCAACATTAACAGTCTGAATAATGTCACCAGTTATGTGTATAGTAGGACACTCATCAAAAAAAGTCTGAGGGTCAATACCTGAAGGGTCTGCCATAGGAGAGGTATCCATCAGGTCCCCCATATACTCAACCTCTGGAATATCGGTGACAGTATCAACATTTTGCCCAGTGCTACTATGCTGCTCATCGAGTCTAGAACAGTGCACCATGGAAGATATCATGACAGTGGGGGACGGGGCCATCAGATCCGTAGATGTGAAACCCTGTTCAATTAATCCAATTTTTTTGTCATTGATATATATTACCGTTCTCGCCCGGGATATCGGCATAGTCAAGCATGTTGGGTTGCATCATACACGGCCTATCCCTATGTGCCGGGTTCACATCAGCCCCTACTTCAACAACCACAGGAGTTGACTGAGCAGCCCCTGCAAAGACACCTTCAATACATTTGGATCCCAGACAGCCTCATGACAAGTTTATCTCGGCAACAATTTCCTGTGTCGCTTTTTTTATTGATTCGCTCCATCGCCTGAATTTTAGGGAAATATGCAGTTAACGTATTTGTTTTCATTGCAGATACAGTTCTAGTGATTGCATTTGGTGGGGAAATACGTCTGTCTCGTCTGGGACGTTTTAGCAATGGCGGGACCACAATAGTGGCGTCCGTTGTGACCTTAGGATCAATCACAGCCATGCTGTAAGTGCACAAAACATCCTTCACAGTCAACTTTAAAGACATGGTTAGTTCAGCTGCAGCACAATAAAGCAATGCGCACCAATCACGGAGGAAGTGAGTGCTATATGGCGCTATTAAAGAGGGATATTGCTGCAAGAAGAACTAATGATATGAAGCCATATAGCATGGGTCGAACACGCGTCGTATACTACAAAATGTACAAAAACACTGTAGAGGGATTGAGTCACTTAAGCCGTAATCACGTAAGTCAGATACCACTCTTCTTTTCCTTACAGTATTAAAAGGCAAATGTGTACCCGGCTACAATTATATCAACTAACACTCACAACTGCTTTTCCGGATACTATATGAAACTGAAAACATGTCATGCCGTACACAGACATAGGCAGCGACACAGCAAAGAGCCAATAAGCACACTTCAGAAGCGCACTTCCGAATGCGCTTGCCGAATGCGTACGTGCCCAAGTTTAAATATGATTTCCGGGTCAGGGAGGCGGGGCTTCCTAAGAATCTGCAATTATAAAGATCTGGGGCAGAGTAAATAGATGTATACGCTCTATATATACGCTCTGTATATGCGCTGCCATGCTCGCGTCTTACCGTTTTTCTCTTCTCTTCATGAGCTGCAGTTAGATTATTTTTGCAGCCTCCTGGTTCATCACAATCTATCGGTTTGATTGGTGGCATTCGGCAAATGGTGCTTGTTCCACCTGAAGCGGACATGTGCGCGGAGTGTTATTTTCTGCTAGACCAACTCATGAGGACCACAAAGGTTCCAAGTGGTGCATTTTCTCAAGGCATCAAGATCGCTGTGTGTGCACTTGCTTATCCTAAGTCATTTTCTTTAGAGATCGATCTGCACAACACTCATGCCTCTTCCTCCAATGCCACCTCTAAGCCCTCTCAGGACCCGGATATGCCATTTCTCTCCACAGCATTAGCGTTGCAGTAAGGACCCGTGCTACTGGTGCAGCGCAGTAAAGGCTCAGAAAGACGAGGACAGTGTCTGTACCAAAGCTGCCCGTGGTAGCTGCTAAGCAGTGGGCCTCCTTTTGGAGTGTGTTAGAGATCCATGTGTAACACCAAATGTGTTTGTGAATGGAAATACTGCCACAAAAACCTAAGGTTAGAAATGAAAGGTGGATGGGATTCAAACGTGTCACATTTTGAAGTGGACATGACATGCTTTCTAATCCTTCATCCTGCATGTTATGCTTGTATTTCTATTGGAGTTTTTTGAGGCACTCCCAACTACAGGTACCTAGGCACCATTCTTACTAAAAAAGGAGAAGAAACTAATTAGTCTCAACGAAGGTTTTATTTCTTTTTGGAAGGGATGCTGGTCTGCAGTGAACAGAATGCCTTTGCTGTCCCAATTACCCCAATAGCCTGGGTGCAGTGTAACTATGGCATTAGTCACTGAAAGTGCGGCATATGTATTATGCGCCTTGCATTACACATATGCAAACACGAACCGTTCACGTGTTCTTAGGCGCGAATGGCGATGATTTGCAAGTTCTGTCTTTTTTACTCATGCCATTTTGCAGTTGTACGCAATATTTTGCTTTCCTCGTCGCACTGGTAGCAACCTGCATTGCCTACTGCCGGTCAACATGAATCACTGCCCCTAACCAACAAAGGATCAGTCAACTAAGCTGAATCGCTTGCATTATATCTGATATTTCACAACAACATGGGTTCAAAGTTCAGCCCTTGTCATCTCATGCGTGCTGTCATGGGAGGGAAGATCCCCACAATCAGAACCCCCGCCACACAGATCCACTCATAACTAAGAGGTTTTGTACATCTGGCACAAAGAAGAGTAAAGATCAGTGAAGATCGTTATTTTTTGAGGGAGAGGGCTATCTTGTATTTGCTCTCTCTCCACACATCTCTCTTATTTGAGAAACATGAACATACATTATTCAACCGGAATCCCTCTCTCTCTCTCTCTCTCTCTCTTTCCCTCTCGCTCTCTTTCTCTTTCTCTCTTTCTATTGCTCCTGTTCTCCCTCTCTGTCCCATATCTTCCGCTCTTTGTCCTTTTCTTTCCATATTGAGCCCTCTCCCCATACCTCTCACTCTCTCTTTCTCTTTCCCTCTTTGCCCCTCTCTCTCTCTCTCTCTCTCTCTCTCGCTCTCTGTCTCTCTCTCTATCTCTTTTTCTTTCTCTTTTTCTCTCTCTCTGTCCCATATCTTCCTCTCTTTGTCCTTTGCTCTCAATATTGACCCATCTCTCCCTCCCTCTCTCTCTCTTTGTCTTTCTCTTTCTCATTTAGTTTCTCTTTCTCTCTTTGCCCCCTCTCTCTCTCTCTCTCTCTCTCTCTCTCTTTTTCTCTCTCTCTGTCCCATATCTTCCTCTCTTTGTCCTTTTCTCTCTATATTGACCCATCTCTCCCTCCCGCTCTCTCTCTCTCTTTTTGTCTTTCTCTTTCTTGTTCTGTTTCTCTTTCTCTCTTTGCCCCTATCTCTCTCTGTCTCTTTTTCTTTCTCGCTCTCGCTGCCATTGTCCTGTCTTACTGTTTTTCTCTTCTCTACATGAGCTGCAGGTAGATTACCTTTGCGGCCTCCTGGTTCATCACAATCTACTGGTTTGATTGGTGGCATTCGGCAAATGGTGTTTCTTCTACCTAAAGTGAGAATGTTCTTCTGAGTGCTTCTTTCTGCTAGCCCAAGGCTTGGGACCCTCATACGTTCCAGGTTTTTCATTTTATCATGGCACTCATCCATTGCAGTGTTGCGCTTTCTTATCTTAAGTCCCTATATTTAAAGCTCATTCTGCTGAACACTCACTACTTGTGATGTTTTTGGTAGTCCATGGCAGATGTCAAAAGAATGAGACAATTGAGGGTCATTATAAGTTTGCCGGTCCAAGGAAAAGTGCTGGTAAATGTGGCGGTAATTCCATGACCAGCACTTTTCCTTGACTGGGTGGTAAATCACGGACCCACCAGCAAAAAACAGCCAGTATTTCTAGCACTAGTATTACTGTTGCCAAAAGTACCAGCAATCCCCTCCATGGGGATTTACCACCGTTGCCAGCACCTGGAATATCCTGGTAACACCAGGATATCAGGTGGTGGTAACGGTAGGTCCATTTCCTGGTATCCACCAGAATTACCAGCGTGATACTGGGATACTCGTAATTACCTCCCAATATGCCCAAGCCTATAAACCCATATTGATAAAGGCCTTCAAATTGCTTGGAAATCCAAAGGGATTACTTCCGACAAAATCACATCAAGGAACAACAATTATAAACATTGTTACAGGTTTGCGAAAGACAGATTTTTGGTGCCACTATTTTCCCTAGAAAGCTCTCAGGAGAAGACATGAACCACTTACCATTTATTAAGATATTGAAGTTCATCTTTGTAACATTGCAACCTGTAAGTGGATGAATGAAGTACAGTCGAATTAACAGCCGCCATGACAGTCAGAACAACATCTCTAGAAATCGTGCATTTAATGTAAAGGCAAAAAAGATGGAGTAGGGTACCGGAGTAGGGTACCATGAAGAGAACATGTAGAGTAGTTTACAATGCTGTACAAGGCATAGGCCATTTACGAGAACGGACATTAACATCTCAATGTTTATTCCTAATATCTTCATTTGAACAGGAAATAGTTTGCATGACATCTGTCTTTGTTGTTGGCAATGATGGATGTATATGCATCATCCCATTATTCTTAAGCATTGGGACTTTGTTAGGATGATATGATATGATATGATATGGATTTTTTTACGTGCCTATACACAAGTGTTTCAAAGCGCGACGAGGCGAGGGAGGGGAAGACAGTGGAAGACGGACAACAATCCTACTAGGCCAGGTGTCATTCAGATCGCTCAAGTGCGAGGGTAGGGAGAAAGTGAAGAAGTGCCAGGGGAAGGGAAAGGGGAAAAGTGCAGTACATGGGAAAGAAGAATAGATTCAATAAATAACGGCCTGAAGGTGGCAAGTGCAAGGTAAGAGCAGACATAAGTGCTGGTAAGGGACTGATGGGATCCAGAACCAGTCCCCAAGAGCAGGGGGTTGCCAGGGAGGCTGGGCAGGTGAGCAAATGGCAGGACCTGGCCCCAAGATCAGAAAGGGTGGCCAGGTAACCAGTGCCGAATCGGCAGGGAATATCAGCACGGGAGAAAGGCAGAGAAAGCAGAAGCAAAGAGGAAGGTTTTGAGGTTCTTCCGGAACCGGAGATGGTTCTCCTCAAGTTTCAGGGAGGCAGGAAGGCTGTTCCAGAGGGAGGCCCCAGCCGAGGAGATCGACCACCAACTTTTTGCTTGGAGAAGCGGCTGACCCTGAGTGAGTTGGAGGCAGATGAGCGAAGAGCCCGAGAAGGAAGGTATTTAGGAAGAGAGAGTTGAAGGTAATGCGGTCCCAGGCCCCAGAAGGCCTTGTGGATAATGCAGAGGGTTTTGAACTTAATCCTTGCAGCCACTGGGAGCCAGTGCAGAGATTTCAGCCCTGGAGAGATGCGATCCCTGGAAATGAGGCCTGTTTTGGATAAGTTGCAGAGGGCGGAGAGTAGAGGCTGGCAGATTTAGATAGAAACTGTTGCAATAGTCCAGCTTAGAGAGAACCAGAGCTCTGGAGACAGATCCATCCTATCATTCTTAATTTTGCCTTTGACATAACAGCAGAGGGCCTTGCAAGTGCAAAACATTGTTGATGCCCTTTTACTCACAAGAATGCTGCCCCGCCGTGGCTATCTTGCTACTTTAGCTCTGAACAGGAACACAAGCTTCCTCAGGTAGGTGTTGGTCATAATGGTGAGATGTACCTTAACGTGGTAGTTGCAGCAATCTCAGTTTCAATGTATGAGCATACAACATCCACATAAAGAGATTTATTTATAACATCCAAAAGGTGCTGGAGAGAAATGTTTCAGCCAGTGCATCAAAGCCCATGTGTAACCATCTGGCTAGCATTCCAGCCCATCACCTTTAATCATAGCTTCGTCATTCGGCGTGAACCAACATTCAAAGATGTGTCTTTTTTTTTTTTATTCAAATGTTTTGTAATCATATGTTTAACACACAAAACCCCTGCAACATTTTTGTAA
This sequence comes from Ambystoma mexicanum, assembly GCF_040938575.1. Lineage (NCBI taxonomy): Eukaryota > Metazoa > Chordata > Amphibia > Caudata > Ambystomatidae > Ambystoma > Ambystoma mexicanum. Next base: position 654,457,052 of record NC_090925.1, read on the forward strand.
AATGACATCATCAGCATGGAAACAGACGTCACTGACAAGCAGCACTGTGTGACACAGGGCCACGGGTTAAAAGTAGGTTTCTTATTTTGAAGATACCATTAGCACCCATGTAGGAAACTACACGACTGCTAAGTGTGAAGGTAGGGAAGGGAAGGGGGTGCTGGCTGCTTAGGCAGCTTGGAACGCGGGCTTGTACCATACATTACAGCCCAGGTTCCAGGACTTTTGATTGGCCAGCAATGTATTTTCCAAACTGAAAAAAAAAAGAATTGTTTTATAATCATGCTGAGATTGCAAAATAGAATCCCCCCCTCCCATTGTCCCACAAAAAGAAGAAAAAGGTTGCAGGATACTGCATTGGCAAAATAAGTGGAACACTGCATTAAAGTGTATTCAGTTGCTTACCACATGTCACTCATCAGGGCGTCTCTCCAAGCCATTCACTTTAGTTATAGAATCGTATAGATGATGGTACATGTTAGGCATGCCCAAAATCAGAGTAATCTGATGAAAATTGTTAAGCCATAATGTACTTACACAGATATGTATGCAACAGCATGAGGTACAAGCATCACAGTGTATTTGGCTGACTAGTTTCACTTTTTGGTTATTATAATGTCTAATTGTACGATTGTAGAGATTTCAATGGTCCCACCTTGGTATAAATAATATACACCCTCAGGTAATGAGGAATCTGACGTGGCCTTAAAGGTACTAAAAATGGTGTCTGTTAATGTGATGATTTGTGAGGCTATTCAACTTTCGGTTTTACGCGGTTTCCGTGTAATAATTTGCAAGGTAGCCCCTTTTGTCACCAAAAAAAAAAAACCCACACGTTTCATTGTTGGCCAAATCACTATTTAGTTGTTTCCTTTCCTTGTGTTCCCTGACACCCTCAGACTCCACTGTATGATCATTATTATTATTATTATCATATTATTTATTATTTTATTACGCTGCTTACCGTGTACTGCACTTTCCCCCCCACCTCCTCCCCCTGCACTTTCTCCTTTTCCCCTTACCTCTGCACTTGCCCGATCTGAATGACACCTGGCCTAGTAGGATCGTTTGTCTGTCTTCCCCTTGTTTCCCTCCCTCCCTGCCTCGTCGCGCCTTGAAAAACTTGTGTATAGGCGCGTTACAAATACCATATCATATCATATCATATCATTACATTCTTACGAGCTGATTTCCTCCATCCGCCCTTTCTGGGATGGATACCCCTTGCTCTCTCACTTTCCCGCTTCCCCCTTTTTTCCCATGCTACTCCCTTCATCAGCTCTCTGTCACATATTTCCCCTGTCCACCATTTGCTCGTTTCTGTTTCCAACTGCCACTCACGTGCTTCAAATAGGCCTGCAGGGCTGGCATAGAATTTGTTGGGGGTTTGCCTGCTACTGACATCAGGCAGGCACCTTGGGTGCTATTCCGTTCAGCACACGTCAGGCCCAGTGCCTCTGGGGGTTGGGGCCTGCCCTGGACATCCAGCAGGCCCTCTGGTGCTATGGGGCATCAGCACCATTGGGGGTGGGCATAGCTCTCAACCATTTGTCTCGCAAAAACGGATGAAATCACCCAATTTTGTTTTTGGCGGGTGAGTCAGCCCTTTGCAAGGCGGGTGACACCGCCAAAAGCTTTTGAGTTGAGAGTGATGGGTGGGGGCACAGCCTGCCAGGCACCTGACCATGCGGACCTCTGCCACCGTCCTGGCACGACGGTCCCACGGCATCCAGGCCTGCAAACCTGGGCCTCCATGTGTAGGCCTGCAGCCTACACGCAGTGAGCCACAGACTCCTCTTCTGGAGTCTGCAGACTATTCCGCACTCAAGGGTCTCCTCTTTTCCGAAAAGGACCTCCACTCTTCGAAATCAGTTCACCAGTGCCTTACCAATGAACTCCGTTGCATGCCGACTGTATACTGTACCTAGAGCGATGGTAAATATCACGGTGAAAAAGTCATCACAATACATTTTAACAATGAGTCCTGGCAATGCGATTTTTGGCATTTTGCAATAGCCCTTTTCCTCGCATTTTATTGAAGATAAAACACCCACCAAATGTAAAAGGCCAGCCTTTAAATGTCTCATTAATTGATGTATCAAGAGAACCACAGCAATGTACATCAATAAGGTGGACAAAAACCCCTGCCCCGATGCTTCATCAACAACAGCAGCCAGGGAGAGTCAGACAGGGTTGCCATGGAAATGGAAGATGGGCTCTCCGCTCGGTGCCTGTCATCCATTTCCGTGGCACTGAAGCAGGAAGATGTGCAACGCGGGCGGAGGAGCCCCCGAGTTAAGGATTGTTGGTTGGGGGCGTGTGCATAGCGTACACAAGTTGCTCTGAACCCGGGCTTGCATCAGTAGATTCAGCCGGGGTTTGGAACAACCTGACTGCCTCCCGCGCCTGCCGAGGGTGCTAATAGTTGAAAAAAAAACCTTTCTACAAATATTCAGACTCAATTGCAGTAGAGATCAACGATAATTCTATCACCAATTGCACAACTCATGCTGCAGACACAGACAAGTCCCAATCACAGCTCAGCAAGCTCCTACTCCACTTAAAAATGCCGCGATGAAGATGGTTATTTGCATCTAAACAGCACATTCTTTCAGTATCTTAACTTCACCTTCTTCCTAATACAATGTAATGGAGTGTCTTTGAACATAGGTTTGTAATACAATTGAAAAACACATCTATAAATAGTCTAATCAGAAGAGATGCATTTTCAAATCCCTCAATATTACTGTTCATATGATGTGTTATGATTAGGCAGGAAACTAGCAGTGAGGGTGAACTACTGTTTTCATTGAGAATGCTTCTTTAAAGAAATGGTTTTCTCTGTAGGAGCTCTGGGTGGATCTTCAGCTTCCGGTTCAGCGCAGCCCAGTGCTCCACGGATAAATGGTGAGTGGCTGTGCTGCCCTAGCCGATACTTCACCCAGATTTCCGCCTTATGATTTGAGTCTATGTTGTGTCACTCTAGTATGCACTTTATTTTGCAAACATTTAAATACTTGATTTTACAAATAGCCACTAGATGGCAGCCACTACACGTGTGTCACTCTTTGAAGTACTTTATTATACGAAACAAGTTATGAAATACCCAATAGAGGACACTGTTATTCCGATCACAAAGCTGCAATTTTGCATGTTGCCGGTCACCTCCAGTCGTGCAAAGAGACTACGCTAACATGAATGCCCCCGGCTACATCCATAGCAGTGTTTGCACATATGTGTGAAGCATGAAAATGTTAGATCCACAACGTGAAACAATCTTTTTTTTTTCTTCTTTTTTTTGGTTGAGGTAGTCTCCAGGGCTGGATATTGGGATTCGCATTTCTAATACAAACATAGCAACTGCCGTCACCACCAGACCCAACCCATGTATAGGATTTTAATGGACACAAATAGTGCGCATTGAGCGGAGTAAGGGCAGTTAATGCATGCAAATTTGATTTGAGAAACTGAGCTCAGAGAGGTGCTATGCAAATGCCAACTACTACAATATAGTGTGTTCTCCATGAGCCAGTCATTCAGGTCATGGAAGACTTGTACTGGGGATGATCAACTTTAAAACCCGCTGACGGATTTGGGTAAAATTCATATTGTTTATATTACCAATTATGAAATGGTGAATGTATTTTACAGATGTCCTTTTGGGTGAATTTGATGGGAAACAAATCCCACAACATTTTGAGGATATTTATTTAGCAAAATCAGTGAAAGACTCTAATGAACACATTGCTGAAAAAAGTAAATCTGCATCAAGTGTTTAGCTCTGTTTTATTCCTGGAAAGCACGTGGACACATCAATTAGAACGTTTACATTTTGTACTTGAATTTCCAGCAAAAGAAGCAAAAAACTGTTGCCTTAATTTGATCAGAAAATCCCCTTCGAAATTTCATGTGATTCATTTTTTCAACATTAATGTGGGGTCATTAAACCCCTATTTTTGTAGACTGCATTTACTGCACATTAACTCATTTGGTTATGTTCCATGTTTGTAAATGTTGTACATGTTTTGAAATTGTCAGAAATGACCATTTCACAAAATTAGCTAAAGTAAAATTGCCCAAATTCATTAATTCTTAGTGTGAAGCCACAGATGAATGCCCCTCACTCATTACACACACAACTACGATGTGAAAATAAATATTCTGAGCTGGAATGATCAGTAGTGTTAAGTAACATGAAACTAAATTAAATGTCTACTGATTTTGTGGACTAAAATGCAGAGTCGGATAAACACCCAACAACCAGTCAAAGACTAACCAATTCTTGAAGCTTCAAACACAAATTGTGCATCTCAGTGGACAAAGAAAATCTTGTACATACGTCACCGTCTCTTCTGAGCTAAGCACCATCCAGACATGTGACTAAATTATGAGTTTACTAATAGTATGTTTACCTTTTGTATGTTGCTTTTGAAGCCTGACTTTATTGCTGCCTGTATCATAGAATATTGGTAGCTAGGAAACAATGCATTAACTGGTTTCATTTGCTGTCCAATTCGTTTTTTTTTTACTCTTATGCTCTTCTCTGCAGGTTCTCCCGGTGAATACCCATTACCGTCTCCTGGTTCATCACAGCCCGGTGGATTAAAGGGTGAGTGCTGATGGCATTTGAAGTGAGTGCTTCTGCAAACATCTTCTTTCTGTTTTACATATTGTGTCTGCCACTCTAACCTTTCAGGTTCCTTCACTTCAGGAGGCAACAAGTAAATCCTGCATAGGTTAAGTAACAAAGATGGCGGTGTACAGTAAACCAAAGGCAATCATTGTCTATTTCAATTGTGTAAACATGACCACGTTCTTCTAACTGTGCATTGCTGCTAATACATGTATAGGCAAAATTTCCATCCTACAATCAATAATGTATTGTTTGCATCATGGAAAATCATTAAATTAAATTATGTTCATGGTGGTCGTTAGTTTATTTTGAGAAAATATCAAAACAATTGTTTCCACTAAATACCCAGCGTTCCATTGCTTCCTAGGTCGGTTCACACTATATATAACATCAACTACAAATACAAAAAAGTCACCAAGTTAACATACATTTCTATACAATCTACCACTACAGTCATATCTCAGGATGTCAAGAGTCCTCCAAAATGTCAGAGGTTGCACGAAATGAGACCAGCACGGTTGTTCTCATAAGACCATTCAAGCTCTGTTTCTTTACATATGGCATTGACATCAGGATTCTACTAAGATTCAAGAAAATAACAACACGTTTCTCTACAAATTAAAGTACTGCATGATGAAAGATTCGGAATAGATGAAGGTGACAAATAATTCAACAGAACCAAAAGCGAGATCACTGAGTCAATTCTGACTCACTTTTCTGGAATACAAAAATGTGTGACTTGATCCAAATGTCCATGTACCATCCTAGTACAGTCTGTAACCATAATTAATGCAGTTCTTCCATTTTATGATCCTTAATCAAAAAACGGTTTCTTTTATTTAAGATTGCTAAATCACGCCATAAACCTCTTCACAATCAATCACAGAATAACTGAAGGAAAGTCAATGATCTCATCCCTTTTTGACCACTGTAAAAAATAAAATCTAACCAAATCCGTCCACAATTTAGGTGCTCCCCTTATGTTCATATTAAACCACCAGTGCCGACCCGCCCCTCACTTTCTGATTACATTTGCTGGCCTTGACCCTGTTTCTCTTTCTGTTGTTCTTTTATGTGTTCTTGTCTGTGCCCTAATGCCTAAGAGTCCATGGTTGCGCTATATAAATAAAAGAAAGTAAAGACAAAAGGATCAGATGTGGCTCACAAACAGAATGTGCTGGTCAATTACCATAACACAGAGAATGAAATAAATATGAAATAATATGCATTGCCCATCATTCCGATAATGGCATCTGCCATCATGTTTCTTGAAAATTTCAAAAAAATGCACACACAGCAGATCACTAAGATCAGACAACACAATAATTCTGGTTTCACCCAAAAAAGGTAACACTAGGAAAGGTGGCTGAGCCTTCTCAGATAAGGCCAGTAATCTTTGCGAGTCCCACCTTGGTCACATCAGTGACCTAAATGACAAAAACCTGCATTATTTAAGGCATTTGAAACCTCACTGTTCCCATCCACAGAGTAACACTTGGCCCTTACTCACCACTCTTCCAGTCTCTGAATCCATCCTGGTTGAAAATGTGAAGCCTCAGGTTCATTTTACGTGAACCAAAAAAAAACATGCATTTGGAATTCATTATATTGGCCACAAAGAGCTCAGTGAAAATGCATATATATGAGTGAGGTCTCTCATGGAACAGTTCACTTATTTGTGCATTTGTAATTTATGGTGTGTGCAAAAGTGCCTTCAGAACACCGGTTGTATACAGCGGGGAAAGCACGGGGGGGACTGGAGGGGGGTGTTTGGGGAGGAAGGAGCCTTCATAGGAGGAATGTGAGGTGGGGGTAAAACGTTCGGACCAGTAAGGGCCATCCATAGACATGAAGAAGCTCGCATTCTGGGGGTTATTTTGGTCAAACACGTTTGTAAGTTACAATAATGGTTAGTATAGCTTGGTGAAATGGATTTGTATATTACAATCATAGATTATAAAAAGTCACAATCGAAAATTAAGTGTAGCTGTGAGGTTGTTCATTTCTATAGCTGCTTCCGTGTATTCTGACCCTTGTGTGAGCGATTCACTTTGACACGTTATCATACATTTAAAAAGGTGTTCTTGGCATATAATTTCCAGGTGCATATAGTTCCAGAGATGGGGTGTGCCGAATATCAACGTATCTCTATTTTTGCCTCTCAATGGGTTATTCATGTCTAGGAATCTTTTGATCAAATTCATTGTACAACTTCTCTGCACTTCTCTGCAGGACCTCAAGATGGATCATCAGTACCCTCATCTGGTTCCAAACAGCCCGGTGGATGGATCAGTGGTCCTGAGGGAAAGGGTGAGTGTCAGTGCCAAATAAAGCAAGAGTGAAACCAGGCTCCCAAGCTAGAGGGTTAGTTTAGTTTGTTTATTTATAGAGCGCGTCCGAACCTTCAGGTAGCTGGGCGCATAATCATGTGGACAACATAGTTACATATCGTTGCGCGCAGCATAAAGAAAGAGTACATACATTCAATGGTACAGTATGTGGCATGGGATAAATACAGTAGATAATATAGGACCTGGTTACATGGCGGTCCGTTACAGGTTAGTTAAGGCATACAGTTGAAATTGGTAGAGTGAAGCGGCCTGGGGTGGGTAAGTAGCAGAGTGTTAGGCAGAGAGCCAGGATTTCACCATGGCTCTGAATGGCCAGAAGGAAGCTTCTGATCTGATTGCAAGCGTGAGTGTGTTCCAGCATTGTGCTGCGAGAAGTGGGAAGCTGGAACCTCCTGCTGTTTTTAGATTGAAGTGGGGGACCTTGAGTTGGTGCAAATATGGAGTTCTCGTAGGTCTGGTAGTGCTGTGTCTAGAGAATTTGTCAGATAGGTAGCGCGGGGCAGTCAGTGACAGGCACTTGTGTGTAATGACAAGAGTTCTTAGCTTGATTCTGTCTCGGATTGGGAGCAAGTGGACATCTTTGCTGGCAGTGGAGATGTGAGCCTTGCACGGGAGGTTAAGAGCGCATCTTAAGGCATTATTTTGAAGAATCTGGAGTCTGTTCAGATTTTTAGTGGTGGTGCCTAGCAAGAGTGTGTTACAATAGTCTAATTTAGACAGTATCAGTGCTCTGGATAAGGTGAGGCAGCTGGTTGAAGATAGAAAAGGTCTAGAGGCATTGATAAGTTTGTTGGTGTATGTGGTAGATGAGATGGTAGCATTCATTTGTTTTTTCAGTGATAGGGTGGAGTCAAGGTACACACCTAGAGTTTTGACCTCTTTGGAGACTTTTATGATGTTGCCATCGATGGAGAAAGATTGGTACCTAGAGTCCAATTTATTGAGGCAGGCCTGGGAGCCTATGATAAGCAGTTCCGTTTTATCGTCATTGAGGCAGAGACTGTGTGTAGCCATCCAGGCTTGGATTTCTAGGTAGATTTTGTTAAGCTTTGCAGCATCTTCTTCATAGCAACCAGTGAGTGTGATGAGGACCTGGGTGTTGTCTGCATAATTAGTGTAGCTGACACCCAGATCGTCAAGATGGTCGAAGAGAAGCTTAGTGAAGATGTTGTAAAGTGTGGGAGAAATGCAGGAACCTTGGGGGACTCCACATTGGATTGGGATAGGGTCTGCAGCTGCTGAGGAGGCGAAGACCCTAGTCGATCTGTCAGACAAAAATGACTGAATCCAATTGGTGGCATTCTGTGAGAATGCGGCAGCCGATGAGAGGTGTTGTGTAAGGATCTGGTGGTCAACCAGGTCGAAGGCAGCGGATAGATCCAACAGGAGCAAAATGGCCAGTTTGCCCTTGTCTTTGGCTTCATCCATTTGGATTTTTAGATCCAGGAGAGCGGGTTCGGTCCCATGCCTGGGTCTAAAGCCGGATTGTCGCAAGCCTAAGAGGTTATTGTCTTCCAAATGTTGTTGTATTTGGAGGTAGGCTACTCTGTCTAATATTTTGAGGAGGAAAGGGACCGTAGTGATGGGTCTGTAATTCGAGGGAATGTTTGGGCCTAGGTTGGGTTTTTTGAGAAGGGGGAGAACCCACGCTTCTTTGAGGTTGATAGGGACTACTGAGTTCTTGAAGGAAGAATTGATCAATGAGGTGATGAGGGGAGCTAGATCTTTGGCTCCATCTTTGATGACAGAGGCCGGGCATATGTCACCTTTACAGTTGAAGGGTTTAAGGCTAGCGATTTTCTTGATTACTTCCTCTTCGGTGACTGGGGAAAAGTGGAAAGCTGGGCAGTTGGGAATGGTGGGGTCTTTTTTGCTGTTGAGAGTATCTTTGGCGGCAAGGTTTGCTTTTTTGGCTTAAATCTTTGCTTGTAGAAGGGCAATTTTGTTGGAGAGGGCTAGTTGGATATTGTTGCACCATGCCTTATCCTTCGTGCAGTCCTCTGTGGGTGACAGTGGAGATTCAATTCTCTTAGTATAGAGAATAATTCTTTCGTACTAGATTTGACGTTGTGTATTCTTGTGTTATAAGTCTCTTTTTTGGAGTTTAAGATATCGGATTTGTAGGTGGAGGCAGCTGTAGTGAATTTGTCTTTAGTGGAGAAAGATGGGGCTTTTCTCCAGCAAGTTTCCGCTGCTCTTTTGATGTTGCGGAGGGCTTTTAGTTCTGCTGAGAACCATTTGTTGGTGTGGGCGATGGGTTTGGCTTTACGTTGTTTGAGTGGAGCTATCTGGTTGAGGGCTAGTTCCAACGTGTTGTTGTATAGGTCTACCAGGGTAGACTGGTTGTCATTCTGCATGGGCAGGTTGGCTTTAGTAATGGGCATGAGAAGTGGTCTAAGGTTTTCCATGGTGATGTTGCGAATGTTTCTAGAGATTATATGTGATGTCCTAGAAGGTGGTGTTGTATTGGGTACAGTTCTGGGTAGAGAGAAGGTGATAAGGTGATGGTCGGTCCAAGCACAAGGTGTGATGTCTGTCAGTGAGAGGTTGCAGTTGGCATCTGCCAGCCAGTCTAGGGATCTGCCTTTTATATGTGTAGGTTTGTTAATGTGTTGAGTGAGGCCTAAGTGAGTAATGGTGTCATTGAGAGAGGTGGCGTGATTGTCCTTATGGTCATTGAGTCCTAGGTTAAAGTCACCCATGATGATGATTTGAGATTTGGGTTTAGTATTCGTGGTGAGTAGGAGAGAGATATCTTCTTCAAAGGTGGATAGGGCGCCTGGGGGTCTATATATAATGTGTAGGAGGATGGTTTGGGTGTCTGATAGTGGGAGTTTTATGGAGAGGAGTTCAGCTGAAGGTAAGGTTGAGTTAGTTGCTTCTCTGATGTTTAGGTTAGTTTTAGCAATAATAGCCACACCTCCTCCTATCAAGTTTTTTCTGTCAGCACGGAAGATGTTGTAGTTATCCGGGATGGCTAAAGCTAAAGTAGGACCAGCTGCTAAGTGGAGCCACGTCTCAGTGATGGTGATGAAGTTGAGGTGGTTAGCAGAGATAATGTCTGCAACATCTATGGCGTGGGCTACCAGGGAGCGGGCATTAATGAGAGCACCCTTTATGGGAATGGAAGTAGGGTTGACTTTCGAGGGTGGAGGAATATGGGGAGTTGTGATGTTTTAGCTCGCTGTGGAGACGATATGCAAAGTCTGCTGCGTATGGTTCTTAGTCAGGTTGGTCATCGTTGTAATGAGTTTGTGGCTAGCGCTAGTGCGGAGGCTAAGTCTAGCGTTTCTATATGTGGTGGATGGCACAGCATTCAAGATGGTGGTAGTGGGTAGGTAGAGGCGAGAGCCTAGTTGTATGTTTCTAAGAAGTGTGGGGCATGGTGTGAGGGGTGTGGGTGGGAGCGCAAATCTGTTTATCCATTCCATAGGGGAAAGTGGTTCTGGGTAAAGTGGAATCGTCGTGCTGGTACAGTTCTGAGGTGCGATATTGTGGAGTAAGGGAAGGAGAGTTGCCATGGTGAGGGTGGCACCTCTTAGGGTGGCCATCATAGGAGGTTAGGCTCCTGGTAGTATTGGCAGATGAAGGGGTCAATGGCTTTGTGTGTTGGCAGTTTCTAGGGTGGCAAGTGAACTTGGATGGTAGTATATGCAGTAGATGTAGACATAGAGTTTACATTGGAACAGCATCAGTCAATGGGTAGAATGTGCGATCATAGGTCAGCACTAGAGAGCACTAGATAAGGCAGGGCCGTCTCAGCAGGGCAAGGCAGGCAGTTTTAAACAGTCAATATATGCACACAATGTATATTATCATAGGCAACGTTATGGCATTCAATATAAATTAGCATAGGCAGCGCTGGGTCTGCTATGGGTGGAGGCACAGGGCGATTTGAGGATGCAGTACAAATTAGCGCAGGTAACACTAGGGCCACTATGGACAGAGGCAGGGCAACAGCGTGGCATGTGTCAGTAGATGGGCACAGCACAGCGTAGGAGCGTGGGCGCAGAATGGCTAGTGATATGCAGACAACATAACCCAGCAGAAATCACAGGTAAAAAGTATAACATGAAGATAACAAGTGAGGCCTAGAGGTATAACGGTGCAATATAGGCAACGTGCAATCATGCCAAGGGTCGAAGTGTACATCAACTTAGCACAATCAGGCATAGTTGGGGATACAGACCAGCATGTCACGACCTGAGCAGCACGCAGTCTGGTGGAGTAACGGGAGTACAGCAAATGTAACACAGTCTGGCAGACATAAGTATAAATGCAGCGTGCTGATTGCAGGCGTTACCATAGGAGTGCACGAGGGTGTGCGCATTGCATTGGGGGTGGGGCAACAAGCAGTCGGGGCAGATATCCGGATACAATTGTAAACAACCGCAACAACTGTGACACAGTCAGGCAAAGGGGATGTAGTTCAACGAAGAGCAAGTTGGTATACGGAGCAATTTAAAATGAGGTGCCTCAAGTGACAAGGGTTAGAATCGCTTAAAAGTGAGAGGCAGGCTGTGAGGAGAGGGTCAGGCCTCGAGCAGCGCGTATAGTGCAGGCACTTATGAGGGGACAGGTGCAGCAGTATATGCTTATAGGGTACAAATGAAAAGAAAGGTCTTATACAGTGAATGACTGGGCATCAGGTCCGTGGTGCCACATGTGAAGCTGGTAATATGCAATGTGTGCAGAGCGTCCGGCTGAGCAGGGAATCCAGGCAGTAGGCAGCGGAGGCTGCAGACAGGCTGAAGACAGGAGTCAGCCTTCGTGTTCTGGCCTTAGTGCTTCTGTGCCGGCTGATCGCCTACCGGCTGTGGATTGGCCCACCAGAGGAGGCCAGCAGCCAATCGGGGAGGTGGAATGGTGGTGTTCAGGCAAGCCCAAACACAACGGAGACGAAGTCGGCCATCTTGGGGTGTGCAATATGCCTCATGGCAGGAAATGGTGTAGACACAGGCTGAGGTTAGCATCCAGCCAAACGAAGGATATATGGGCCTCAATACTGAATCTCAGAGGCATCAATAGGTATGCCAGCAATAATCGTGCATTAGTCGCAGTGCCGTCGTCGAGTAGAGAAAAAGCGGCTGACTTTCACCAGCAGTATGAAGGTGGCTTGATACGTGTGTTTCACTAAGCGTCCATGTGGCATGCCTTCCCAAGACGCTCATCAGATGAGTGCTTGGGGCAGTAACTTAGAATGCTAGTGATTATGATGGAGCCTTGAGAAGTGTGCCTTATTGTTATTAATTTAATTCAAAGCATATTCATGTAAGTGTTCAATACGTGTGATGTATTGTTTAGACACATACTGTCTTCTCCATTACGACTATTGATAGGGAGAGGAAAATGTATCCTGCAAAAGTGTCTACAATGGACTGTCATCATATGAAGTGTTGCTAATAACTTGGCTAATGTTGTCCTGTGGACAACTACAAGCCTTTCTAGAATTAGCAGAGAGAACTGTAAACAAATTTCCTAAACAGACTCCACATATATGCATCCATACAATATAGACTGAGCCACATCTAAACAGAAAAGATGCATTTTCAAATCCCTCAATTTTACTGTCCATGGGATGTGTTATGATTAGGCAGGAAACTAGCAGTGAGGGTGAACTACTGTTTTCATTGAGAATGCTTCTTTAAAGAAATGGTTTTCTCTGTAGGCGCTCTGGGTGGATCTTCAGCTTCCGGTTCAGCACAGCCCAGTGCTCCACGGATAAATGTTGAGTGGCTGTGCTGCCCTAGCCGATACTTCACCCAGATTTCCGCCTTATGATTTGAGTCTATGTTGTGTCACTCTAGTAAGCACTTTATTTTGCAAACATTTACAAACAGCCACTAGATGGCAGCCACTACACGTGTGTCACTCTTTGAAGTACTTTATTATACGAAACAAGTTATGAAATACCCACTAGAGGACACTGTTATTCCGATCACAAAGCTGCAATTTTGCATGTTGCCGGTCACCTCCAGTCGTGCAAAGAGACTACGCTAACATGAATGCCCCCGGCTACATCCATAGCAGTGTTTGCACATATGTGTGAAGCATGAGAATGTTAGATCCACAACGTGAAACAACCTTTTTTTTTTCTTCTTTTTTTTGGTTGAGGTAGTCTCCAGGGCTGGATATTGGGATTCGCATTTCTAATACAAACATAGCAACTGCCGTCACCACCAGACCCAACCCATGTATAGGATTTTAATGGACACAAATAGTGCGCATTGAGCGGAGTAAGGGCAGTTAATGCATGCGAATTTGATTTGAGAAACTGAGCTCAGAGAGGTGCCATGCAAATGCCAACTACTACAATATAGTGTGTTCTCCATGAGCCAGTCATTCAGGTCATGGAAGACTTGTACTGGGGATGATCAACTTTAAAACCCGCTGACGGATTTGGGTAAAATTCATATTGTTTATATTACCAATTATGAAATGGTGAATGCATTTTACAGATGTCCTTTTGGGTGAATTTGATGGGAAACAAATCCCACAACATTTTGAGGATATTTATTTAGCAAAATCAGTGAAAGACTCTAATGAACACATTGCTGAAAAAAGTAAATCTTCATCAAGTGTTTAGCTCTGTTTTATTCCTGGAAAGCACGTGGACACATCAATTAGAACGTTTACATTTTGTACTTGAATTTCCAGCAAAAGAAGCAAAAAACTGTTCCCTTAATTTGATCAGAAAATCCCCTTCGAAATTTCATGTGATTCATTTTTTCAACATTAATGTGGGGTCATTAAACCCCTATTTTTGTAGACTGCATTTACTGCACATTAACTCATTTGGTTATGTTCCATGTTTGTAAATGTTGTACATGTTTTGAAATTGTCAGAAATGACCATTTCACAAAATTAGCTAAGGTAAAATTGCCCAAATTCATTAATTCTTAGTGTGAAGCCACAGATGAATGCCCCTCACTCATTACACACCCAACTACGATGTGAAAATAAATATTCTGAGCTGGAATGATCAGTAGTGTTAACTAACATGAAACTAAATTAAATGTCTACTGATTTTGTGAACTAAAATGCAGAGTCGGATAAACACCCAACAACCAGTCAAAGACTAACCAATTCTTGAAGCTTCAAACACGAATTGTGCATCTCAGTGGACAAAGAAAATCTTGTACATAGGTCACCGTCTCTTCTGAGCTAAGCACCATCCAGACATGTGACTAAATTATGAGTTTACTAATAGTATGTTTACCTTTTGTATGTTGCTTTTGAAGCCTGACTTTATTGCTGCCTGTATCATAGAATATTGGTAGCTAGGAAACAATGCATTAACTGGTTTCATTTGCTGTCCAATTCGTTTTGTTTTTACTCTTATGCTCTTCTCTGCAGGTTCTCCCGGTGAATACCCATTACCGTCTCCTGGTTCATCACAGCCCGGTGGATTAAAGGGTGAGTGCTGATGGCATTTGAAGTGAGTGCTTCTGCAAACATCTTCTTTCTGTTTTACATATTGTGTCTGCCACTCTAACCTTTCAGGTTCCTTCACTTCAGGAGGCAACAAGTAAATCCTGCCTAGGTTAAGTAACAAAGATGGCGGTGTACAGTAAACCAAAGGCAATCATTGTCTATTTCAATTGTGTAAACATGACCACGTTCTTCTAACTGTGCATTGCTGCTAATACATGTATAGGCAAAATTTCCATCCTACAATCAATAATGTATTGTTTGCATCATGGAAAATCATTAAATTAAATTATGTTCATGGTGGTCGTTAGTTTATTTTGAGAAAATATCAAAACAATTGTTTCCACTAAATACCCAGCGTTCCATTGCTTCCTAGGTCGGTTCACACTATATATAACATCAACTACAAATACAAAAAAGTCACCAAGTTAACATACATTTCTATACAATCTACCACTACAGTCATATCTCAGGATGTCAAGAGTCCTCCAAAATGTCAGAGGTTGCACGAAATGAGACCAGCACGGTTGTTCTCATAAGACCATTCAAGCTCTGTTTCTTTACATATGCCATTGACATCAGGATTCTACTAAGATTCAAGAAAATAACAACACGTTTCTCTACAAATTAAAGTACTGCATGATGAAAGATTCGGAATAGATGAAGGTGACAAATAATTCAACAGAACCAAAAGCAAGATCACTGAGTCAATTCTGACTCACTTTTCTGGAATACAAAAATGTGTGACTTGATCCAAATGTCCATGTACCATCCTAGTACAGTCTGTAACCATAATTAATGCAGTTCTTCCATTTTATGATCCTTAATCAAACAACGGTTTATTTTATTTAAGATTGCTAAATCACGCCATAAACCTCTTCACAATCAATCACAGAATAACTGAAGGAAAGTCAATGATCTCATCCCTTTTTGACCACTGTAAAAAATAAAATCTAACCAAATCCGTCCACAATTTAGGTGCTCCCCTTATGTTCATATTACACCACCAGTGCCGACCCGCCCCTCACTTTCTGATTACATTTGCTGGCCATGACCCTGTTTCTCTTTCTGTTGTTCTTTTATGTGTTCTTGTCTGTGCCCTAATGCCTAAGAGTCCATGGTTGCGCTATATAAATAAAAGAAAGTAAAGACAAAAGGATCAGATGTGGCTCACAAACAGAATGTGCTGGTCAATTACCATAACACAGAGAATGAAATAAATATGAAATAATATGCATTGCCCATCATTCCGATAATGGCATCTGCCATCATGTTTCTTGAAAATTTCAAAAAAATGCACACACAGCAGATCACTAAGATCAGACAACACAATGGGCCTCATTACGACCCTGGCGGTAAGGGGTTTACGCCAGCGTTAGCTGCGCCGACCCCTTACCGCCAATTACGAGGTCCCCTAGCGCCATGGTGCTTTTAACACCTGCTTTTAGCAGGTGTTAAAATCCATGGCGCTAAGGGACCATGGAGTTAATTACGCCACCGTAATTTACGGTGGCGTAATTAACGCCTTCCCCACTCCCATTATGCCCTATGGGGCAAAAATGGGAATGGGGAAGGGTAAATGGGGATTGGGGACTTACCGCCCCGCCTAGGTCGGAATGGGGCGGTAAGTCCGCCAACCACCATGGCGTAAACGTAGTTTACGCCATGGTGGTAAAGTCACGGCCCAGGCGGTAACTTACCGCCTGGGTCGTAATGAGGCCCAATAATTCTGGTTTCACCCAAAGAAGGTAACACTAGGAAAGGTGGCTGAGCCTTCTCAGATAAGGCCAGTAATCTTTGCGAGTCCCGCCTTGGTCACATCAGTGACCTAAATGACAAAAACCTGCATTATTTAAGGCATTTGAAACCTCACTGTTCCCATCCACAGAGTAACACTTGGCCCTTACTCACCACTCTTCCAGTCTCTGAATCCATCCTGGTTGAAAATGTGAAGCCTCAGGTTCATTTTACGTGAACCAAAAAAAAACATGCATTTGGAATTCATTATATTGGCCACAAAGAGCTCAGTGAAAATGCATATACATGAGTGAGGTCTCTCATGGAACAGTTCACTTATTTGTGCATTTGTAATTTATGGTGTGTGCAAAAGTGCCTTCAGAGCACCGGTTGTATACAGCGGGGAAAGCACGGGGGGGATGGGAGGGGGGTGTTTGGGGAGGAAGGAGCCTTCATAGGAGGAATGTGAGGTGGGGGTCAAACGTTCGGACCAGTAAGGGCCATCCATAGACATGAAGAAGCTCGCATTCTGGGGGTTATTTTGGTCAAACACGTTTGTAAGTTACAATAATGGTTAGTATAGCTTGGTGAAATGGATCAGTATATTACAATCATAGATTACAAAAAAGTCACAATCGAAAATTAAGTGTAGCTGTGAGGTTGTTCATTTCTATAGCTGCTTCCGTGTATTCTGACCCTTGTGTGACCGATTCACTTTGACACGTTATCATACATTTAAAAAGGTGTTCTTGGCATATAATTTCCAGGTGCATATAGTTCCAGAGATGGGGTGTGCCGAATATCAACGTATCTCTATTTTTGCCTCTCAATGGGTTATTCATGTCTAGGAATCTTTTGATCAAATTCCTTGTACACCTTCTCTGCACTTCTCTGCAGGACCTCAAGATGGATCATCAGTACCCTCATCTGGTTCCAAACAGCCCGGTGGATGGATCAGTGGTCCTGAGGGAAAGGGTGAGTGTCAGTGCCAAATAAAGCAAGAGTGAAACCAGGCTCCCAAGCTAGAGGGTTAGTTTAGTTTCTTTATTTATAGAGCGCGTCCGAACCTTTAGGTAGCTGGGCGCATAATCATGTGGACAACATAGTTACATATCGTTGCGCGCAGCATAAAGAAAGAGTACATACATTCAATGGTACAGTATGTGGCATGGGATAAATACAGTAGATAATATAGGACCTGGTTACATGGCGGTCCGTTACAGGTTAGTTAAGGCATACAGTTGAAATTGGTAGAGTGAAGCGGCCTGGGGTGGGTAAGTAGCAGAGTGTTAGGCAGAGAGCCAGGATTTCACCATGGCTCTGAATGGCCAGAAGGAAGCTTCTGATCTGATTGCAAGCGGGAGTGTGTTCCAGCATTGTGCTGCGAGAACTGGGAAGCTGGAACCTCCTGCTGTTTTTAGATTGAAGTGGGGGACCTTGAGTTGGTGCAAATATGGAGTTCTGGTGGGTCTGGTAGTGCTGTGTCTAGAGAATTTGTCAGATAGGTAGCGCGGGGCAGTCAGTGACAGGCACTTGTGTGTAATGACAAGAGTTCTTAGCTTGATTCTGTCTCGGATTGGGAGCAAGTGGACATCTTTGCTGGCAGTGGAGATGTGAGCCTTGCACGGGAGGTTAAGAGCGCATCTTAAGGCATTATTTTGAAGAATCTGGAGTCTGTTCATATTTTTAGTGGTGGTGCCTAGCAAGAGTGTGTTACAATAGTCTAATTTAGACAGTATCAGTGCTCTGGATAAGGTGAGGCAGCTGGTTGAAGATAGAGAAGGTCTACAGGCATTGATTAGTTTGTTGGTGTATGTGGTAGATGAGATGGTAGCATTCATTTGTTTTTTCAGTGATAGGGTGGAGTCAAGGTACACACCTAGAGTTTTGACCTCTTTGGAGACTTTTATGATGTTGCCATCGATGGAGAAAGATTGGTACCTAGAGTCCAATTTATTGAGGCAGGCCTGGGAGCCTATGATAAGCAGTTCCGTTTTATCGTCATTGAGGCAGAGACTGTGTGTAGCCATCCAGGCTTGGATTTCTAGGTAGATTTTGTTAAGCTTTGCAGCATCTTCTTCATAGCAACCAGTGAGTGTGATGAGGACCTGGGTGTTGTCTGCGTAATTAGTGTAGCTGACACCCAGATCGTCAAGATGGTCGAAGAGAAGCTTAGTGAAGATGTTGTAAAGTGTGGGAGAAATGCAGGAACCTTGGGGGACTCCACATTGGATTGGGATAGGGTCTGCAGCTGCTGAGGAGGCGAAGACCCTAGTCGACCTGTCAGACAAAAATGACTGAATCCAATTGGTGGCATTCTGTGAGAATGCGGCAGCCGATGAGAGGTGTTGTGTAAGGATCTGGTGGTCAACCAGGTCGAAGGCAGCGGATAGATCCAGCAGGAGCAAAATGGCCAGTTTGCCCTTGTCTTTGGCTTCATCCATTTGGATTTTTAGATCCAGGAGAGCGGTTTCGGTCCCATGCCTGGGTCTAAAGCCGGATTGTCGCAAGCCTAAGAGGTTATTGTCTTCCAAATGTTGTTATATTTGGAGGTAGGCTACTCTGTCTAATATTTTGAGGAGGAAAGGGACCGTAGTGATGGGTCTGTAATTCGAGGGAATGTTAGGGTCTAGGTTGGGTTTTTTGAGAAGGGGGAGAACCCACGCTTCTTTGAGGTTGTTAGGGACTACTGTGTTCTTGAAGGAAGAATTGATCAATGAGGTGATGAGGGGAGCTAGATCTTTGGCTCCATCTTTGATGACAGAGGCGGGGCATATGTCACCTTTACAGTTGAAGGGTTTAAGGCTAGCGATTTTCTTGACTACTTCCTCTTCGGTGACTGGGGAAAAGTGGAAAGGTGGGCAGTTGGGAATGGTGGGGTCTTTTTTGCTGTTGAGAGTATCTTTGGTGGCAAGGTTGGCTTTTTTGGCTTAAATCTTTGCTTGTAGAAGGGCAATTTTGTTGGAGAGGGCTAGTGGGATATTGTTGCACCATGCCTTATCCTTCGTGCAGTCCTCTGTGGGTGACAGTGGAGATTCAAGTTCTCTTAGTAAAGAGAATAATTATTTCGTACCAGATTTGACGTTGTGTATTCTTGTGTTATAAGTCTCTTTTTTGGAGTTTAAGATAGCGGATTTGTAGGTGGAGGCAGCTGTAGCGAATTTGTCTTTAGTGGAGAAAGATGGGGCTTTTCTCCAGCAAGTTTCCGCTGCTCTTTTGATGTTGCGGAGGGCTTTTAGTTCTGCTGAGAACCATTTGTTGGTGTGGGCGATGGGTTTGGCTTTACGTTGTTTGAGTGGAGCTATCTGGTTGAGGGCTAGTTCCAACGTGTTGTTGTATAGGTCTACCAGGGTAGACAGGTTGTCATTCTGCATGGGAAGGTTGGCTTTAGTAATGGGCATGAGAAGTGGTCTAAGGTTTTCCATGGTGATGTTGCAAATGTTTCTAGAGATTATATGTGGTGTCCTAGAAGGTGGTGTTGTATTGGGAACAGTTCTGGGTAGAGAGAAGGTGATAAGGTGATGGTCGGTCCAAGCACAAGGTGTGATGTCTGTCAGTGAGAGGTTGCAGTTGGCATCTGCCAGCCAGTCTAGGGATCTGCCTTTTATATGTGTAGGTTTGGTAATGTGTTGAGTGAGGCCTAAGTGAGTAATGGTGTCATTGAGAGAGGTGGCGTGATTGTCCTTAGGGTCATTGAGTCCTAGGTTAAAGTCACCCATGATGATGATTTGAGATTTGGGTTTAGTATTCGTGGTGAGTAGGAGAGAGATATCTTCTTCAAAGGTGGATAGGGCATCTGGGGGTCTATATATAATGTGTAGGAGGATGGTTTGGGTGTCTGATAGTGGGAGTTTTATGGAGAGGAGTTCAGCTGAGGGTAAGGTTGAGTTAGTTGCTTCTCTGATGTTTAGGTTAGTTTTAGCAATAATAGCCACACCTCCTCCTATCAAGTTTTTTCTGTCAGCACGGAAGATGTTGTAGTTATCCGGGATGGCTAAAGCTAAAGTAGGACCAGCTGCTAAGTGGAGCCACGTCTCAGTGATGGTGATGAAGTTGAGGTGGTTAGCAGAGATAATGGGCCTCATTACGACCCTGGCGGAAAGTTTCCGCCAGGGCCGTGACTTTACCACCATGGCGTAAACTGCGTTTACGCCATGGTGGTTGGCGGACTTACCGCCCCATTCCGACCTTGGCGGGGCGGTAAGTCCCCAATCCCCATTTACCCTTCCCCATTCCCAATTTTGCCCCATAGGGCATAATGGGAGTGGGGAAGGCATTAATTACGCCACCGTAAATTACGGTGGCGTAATTAACATCAAGGTCCCTTAGCGCCATGGATTTTAACGCCTGCAAAAAGCAGGCGTTAAAATCACCATGGCGCTAAGGGACCTCGTAATCAGGCGGAAAGGGTCGGCGCTGTTAACGCTGCCGTAAACCCCTTTCCGCCAGGGTCGTAATGAGGCCCAATGTCTGCAACATCTATGGCGTGGGCTACCAGGGAGCGGGCATTAATGAGAGCACCCTTTATGGGAATGGAAGTAGGGTTGACTTTCGAGGGTGGAGGAATATGGGGAGTTGTGATGTTTTAGCTCGCTGTGGAGACGATATGCAAAGTCTGCTGCGTATGGTTCTTAGTCAGGTTGGTCATCGTTGTAATGAGTTTGTGGCTAGCGCTAGTGCGGAGGCTAAGTCTAGCGTTTCTATATGTGGTGGATGGCACAGCATTCAAGATGGTGGTAGTGGGTAGGTAGAGGCGAGAGCCTAGTCGTATGTTTCTAAGAAGTGTGGGGCATGGTGTGAGGGGTGTAGGTGGGCGCGCAAATCTGTTTATCCATTCCATAGGGGAAAGTGGTTCTGGGTAAAGTGGAATCGTCGTGCTGGTACAGTTCTGAGGTGCGATATTGTGGAGTAAGGGAAGGAGAGTTGCCATGGTGAAGGTGGCACCTCTTAGGGTGGCCATCATAGGAGGTTAGGCTCCTGGTAGTATTGGCAGATGAAGGGGTCAATGGCTTTGTGTGTTGGCAGTTTCTAGGGTGGCAAGTGAACTTGGATGGTAGTATATGCAGTAGATGTAGACATAGAGTTTACATTGGAACAGCATCAGTCAATGGGTAGAATGTGCGATCATAGGTCAGCACTAGAGAGCACTAGATAAGGCAGGGCCGTCTCAGCAGGGCAAGGCAGGCAGTTTTAAACAGTCAATATATGCACACAATGTATATTATCATAGGCAACGTTATGGCATTCAATATAAATTAGCATAGGCAGCGCTGGGTCTGCTATGGGTGGAGGCACAGGGCGATTTGAGGATGCAGTACAAATTAGCGCAGGTAACACTAGGGCCACTATGGACAGAGGCAGGGCAACAGCGTGGCATGTGTCAGTAGATGGGCACAGCACAGCGTAGGAGCGTGGGCGCAGAATGGCTAGTGATATGCAGACAACATAACCCAGCAGAAATCACAGGTAAAAAGTATAACATGAAGATAACAAGTGAGGCCTAGTGGTATAACGGTGCAATATAGGCAACGTGCAATCATGCCAAGGGTCGAAGTGTACATCGACTTAGCACAATCAGGCATAGTTGGGGATGCAGACCAGCATGTCACGACCTGAGCAGCACGCAGTCTGGTGGAGTAACGGGAGTACAGCAAATGTAACACAGTCTGGCAGACATAAGTATAAGTGCAGCGTGCTGATTGCAGGCGTTACCATAGGAGTGCACGATGGTGTGCGCATTGCATTGGGGGTGGGGCAACAAGCAGTCGGGGCAGATATCCGGATACAATTGTAAACAACCACAACTGTGACACAGTCAGGCAAAGGGGATGTAGTTCAACGTAGAGCAAGTTGGTATACGGAGCAATTTAAAATGAGGTGCCTCAAGTGACAAGGGTTAGAATCGCTTAAAAGTGAGAGGCAGGCTGTGAGGAGAGGGTCAGGCCTCGAGCAGCGCGTATAGTGCAGGCACTTATGAGGGGACAGGTGCAGCAGTATATGCTTATAGCGTACAAATGAAAAGAAAGGTCTTATACAGTGAATGACTGGGCATCAGGTCCGTGGTGCCACATGTGAAGCTGGTAATATGCAATGTGTACAGAGCGTCCGACTGAGCAGGGAATCCAGGCAGTAGGCAGCGGAGGCTGCAGACAGGCTGAAGACAGGAGTCAGCCTTCGTGTTCTGGCCTTAGTGCTTCTGTGCCGGCTGATCGCCTACCGGCTGTGGATTGGCCCACAAGAGGAGGCCAGCAGCCAATCGGGGAGGTGGAATGGTGGTGGTCAGGCAAGCCCAAACACAACGGAGACGAAATCGGCCATCTTGGGGTGTGCAATATGCCTCATGGCAGGCAATGGTGTAGGCACAGGGTGAGGTTAGCATCCAGCCAAACGAAGGATATATGGGCCTCAATACTGAATCTCAGAGGCATCAATAGGTATGCCAGCAATAATCGTGCATTAGTCGCAGTGCCGTCGTCGAGTAGAGAAAAAGCGGCTGACTTTCACCAGCAGTATGAAGGTGGCTTGATACGTGTGTTTCACTAAGCGTCCATGTGGCATGCCTTCCCAAGACGCTCATCAGATGAGTGCTTGGGGCAGTAACTTAGAATGCTAGTGATTATGATGGAGCCTTGAGAAGTGTGCCTTATTGTTATTAATTTAATTCAAAGCATATTCATGTAAGTGTTCAATACGTGTGATGTATTTTTTAGACACATACTGTCTTCTCCATTACGACTATTGATAGGGAGAGGAAAATGTATCCTACAAAAGTGTCTACAATGGACAGTCATCATATGAAGTGTTGCTAATAACTTGGCTAATGTTGTCCTGTGGACAAGTACAAGCCTTTCTAGAATTAGCAGAGAGAACTGTAAACAAATTTCCTAAACAGACTCCACATATATGCATCCATACAATATAGACTGAGCCACATCTAAACAGAAAAGATGCATTTTCAAATCCCTCAATTTTACTGCCCATGGGATGTGTTATGATTAGGCAGGAAACTAGCAGTGAGGCTGAACTACTGTTTTCATTGAGAATGCTTCTTTAAAGAAATGGTTTTCTCTGTAGGCGCTCTGGGTGGATCTTCAGCTTCCGGTTCAGCACAGCCCAGTGCTCCACGGATAAATGTTGAGTGGCTGTGCTGCCCTAGCCGATACTTCACCCAGATTTCCGCCTTATGATTTGAGTCTATGTTGTGTCACTCTAGTAAGCACTTTATTTTGCAAACATTTACAAACAGCCACTAGATGGCAGCCACTACACGTGTGTCACTCTTTGAAGTACTTTATTATACGAAACAAGTTATGAAATACCCACTAGAGGACACTGTTATTCCGATCACCAAGCTGCAATTTTGCATGTTGCCGGTCACCTCCAGTCGTGCAAAGAGACTACGCTAGCATGAATGCCCCCGGCTACATCCATAGCAGTGTTTGCACATATGTGTGAAGCGTGAGAATGTTAGATCCACAACGTGAAACAACTTTTTTCTTTCTTCTTTTTTTTGGTTGAGGTAGTCTCCAGGGCTGGATATTGGGATTCGCATTTCTAATACAAACATAGCAACTGCCGTCACCACCAGACCCAACACATGTATAGGATTTTAATGGACACAAATAGTGCGCATTGAGCGGAGTAAGGGCAGTTAATGCATGCAAATTTGATTTGAGAAACTGAGCTCAGAGAGGTGCCATGCAAATGCCAACTACTACAATATAGTGTGTTCTCCATGAGCCTGTCATTCAGGTCATGGAAGACTTGGACTGGGGATGATCAACTTTAAAACCCGCTGACGGATTTGGGTAAAATTCATATTGTTTATATTACCAATTATGAAATGGTGAATGCATTTTACAGATGTCCTTTTGGGTGAATTTGATGGGAAACAAATCCCACAACATTTTGAGGATATTTATTTAGCAAAATCAGTGAAAGACTCTAATGAACACATTGCTGAAAAAAGTAAATCTTCATCAAGTGTTTAGCTCTGTTTTATTCCTGGAAAGCACGTGGACACATCAATTAGAACGTTTACATTTTGTACTTGAATTTCCAGCAAAAGAAGCAAAAAACTGTTCCCTTAATTTGATCAGAAAATCCCCTTCGAAATTTCATGTGATTCATTTTTTCAACATTAATGTGGGGTCATTAAACCCCTATTTTTGTAGACTGCATTTACTGCACATTAACTCATTTGGTTATGTTCCATGTTTGTAAATGTTATACATGTTTTGAAATTGTCAGAAATGACCATTTCACAAAATTAGCTAAGGTAAAATTGCCCAAATTCATTAATTCTTAGTGTGAAGCCGCAGATGAATGCCCCTCACTCATTACACACACAACTACGATGTGAAAATAAATATTCTGAGCTGGAATGATCAGTAGTGTTAACTAACATGAAACTAAATTAAATGTCTACTGATTTTGTGAACTAAAATGCAGAGTCGGATAAACACCCAACAACCAGTCAAAGACTAACCAATTCTTGAAGCTTCAAACACGAATTGTGCATCTCAGTGGACAAAGAAAATCTTGTACATAGGTCACCGTCTCTTCTGAGCTAAGCACCATCCAGACATGTGACTAAATTATGAGTTTACTAATAGTATGTTTACCTTTTGTATGTTGCTTTTGAAGCCTGACTTTATTGCTGCCTGTATCATAGAATATTGGTAGCTAGGAAACAATGCATTAACTGGTTTCATTTGCTGTCCAATTCGTTTTTTTTTTACTCTTATGCTCTTCTCTGCAGGTTCTCCCGGTGAATACCCATTACCGTCTCCTGGTTCATCACAGCCCGGTGGATTAAAGGGTGAGTGCTGATGGCATTTGAAGTGAGTGCTTCTGCAAACATCTTCTTTCTGTTTTACATATTGTGTCTGCCACTCTAACCTTTCAGGTTCCTTCACTTCAGGAGGCAACAAGTAAATCCTGCCTAGGTTAAGTAACAAAGATGGCGGTGTACAGTAAACCAAAGGCAATCATTGTCTATTTCTATTGTGTAAACATGACCACGTTCTTCTAACTGTGCATTGCTGCTAATACATGTATAGGCAAAATTTCCATCCTACAATCAATAATGTATTGTTTGCATCATGGAAAATCATTAAATTAAATTATGTTCATGGTGGTCGTTAGTTTATTTTGAGAAAATATCAAAACAATTGTTTCCACTAAATACCCAGCGTTCCATTGCTTCCTAGGTCGGTTCACACTATATATAACATCAACTACAAATACAAAAAAGTCACCAAGTTAACATACATTTCTATACAATCTACCACTACAGTCATATCTCAGGATGTCAAGAGTCCTCCAAAATGTCAGAGGTTGCACGAAATGAGACCAGCACGGTTGTTCTCATAAGACCATTCAAGCTCTGTTTCTTTACATATGCCATTGACATCAGGATTCTACTAAGATTCAAGAAAATAACAACACGTTTCTCTACAAATTAAAGTACTGCATGATGAAAGATTCGGAATAGATGAAGGTGACAAATAATTCAACAGAACCAAAAGCGAGATCACTGAGTCAATTCTGACTCACTTTTCTGGAATACAAAAATGTGTGACTTGATCCAAATGTCCATGTACCATCCTAGTACAGTCTGTAACCATAATTAATGCAGTTCTTCCATTTTATGATCCTTAATCAAACAACGTTTTTTTTTATTTAAGATTGCTAAATCACGCCATAAACCTCTTCACAATCAATCACAGAATAACTGAAGGAAAGTCAATGATCTCATCCCTTTTTGACCACTGTAAAAAATAAAATCTAACGAAATCCGTCCACAATTTAGGTGCTCCCCTTATGTTCATATTACACCACCAGTGCCGACACGCCCCTCACTTTCTGATTACATTTGCTGGCCATGACCCTGTTTCTCTTTCTGTTGTTCTTTTATGTGTTCTTGTCTGTGCCCTAATGCCTAAGAGTCCATGGTTGCGCTATATAAATAAAAGAAAGTAAAGACAAAAGGATCAGATGTGGCTGACAAACAGAATGTGCTGGTCAATTACCATAACACAGAGAATGAAATAAATATGAAATAATATGCATTGCCCATCATTCCGATAATGGCATCTGCCATCATGTTTCTTGAAAATTTCAAAAAAATGCACACACAGCAGATCACTAAGATCAGACAACACAATAATTCTGGTTTCACCCAAAGAAGGTAACACTAGGAAAGGTGGCTGAGCCTTCTCAGATAAGGCCAGTAATCTTTGCGAGTCCCGCCTTGGTCACATCAGTGACCTAAGTGACAAAAACCTGCATTATTTAAGGCATTTGAAACCTCACTGTTCCCATCCACAGAGTAACACTTGGCCCTTACTCACCACTCTTCCAGTCTCTCAATCCATCCTGGTTGAAAATGTGAAGCCCAGGTTCATTTTACGTGAACCAAAAAAAAACATGCATTTGGAATTCATTATATTGGCCACAAAGAGCTCAGTGAAAATGCATATATATGAGTGAGGTCTCTCATGGAACAGTTCACTTATTTGTGTATTTGTAATTTATGATGTGTGCAAAAGTGCCTTCAGAGCACCGGTTGTATACAGCGGGGAAAGCACGGGGGGGACGGGAGGGGGGTGTTTGGGGAGGAAGGAGCCTTCATAGGAGGAATGTGAGGTGGGGGTCAAACGTTCGGACCAGTAAGGGCCATCCATAGACATGAAGAAGCTCGCATTCTGGGGGTTATTTTGGTCAAACACGTTTGTAAGTTACAATAATGGTTAGTATAGCTTGGTGAAATGGATCAGTATATTACAATCATAGATTACAAAAAAGTCACAATCGAAAATTAAGTGTAGCTGTGAGGTTGTTCATTTCTATAGCTGCTTCCGTGTATTCTGACCCTTGTGTGACCGATTCACTTTGACACGTTATCATACATTTAAAAAGGTGTTCTTGGCATATAATTTCCAGGTGCATATAGTTCCAGAGATGGGGTGTGCCGAATATCAACGTATCTCTATTTTTGCCTCTCAATGGGTTATTCATGTCTAGGAATCTTTTGATCAAATTCATTGTACACCTTCTCTGCACTTCTCTGCAGGACCTCAAGATGGATCATCAGTACCCTCATCTGGTTCCAAACAGCCCGGTGGATGGATCAGTGGTCCTGAGGGAAAGGGTGAGTGTCAGTGCCAAATAAAGCAAGAGTGAAACCAGGCTCCCAAGCTAGAGGGTTAGTTTAGTTTGTTTATTTATAGAGCGCGTCCGAACCTTCAGGTAGCTGGGCGCATATTCATGTGGACAACATAGTTACATATCGTTGCGCGCAGCATAAAGAAAGAGTACATACATTCAATGGTACAGTATGTGGCATGGGATAAATACAGTAGATAATATAGGACCTGGTTACATGGCGGTCCGTTACAGGTTAGTTAAGGCATACAGTTGAAATTGGTAGAGTGAAGCGGCCTGGGGTGGGTAAGTAGCAGAGTGTTAGGCAGAGAGCCAGGATTTCACCATGGCTCTGAATGGCCAGAAGGAAGCTTCTGATCTGATTGCAAGCGGGAGTGTGTTCCAGCATTGTGCTGCGAGAACTGGGAAGCTGGAACCTCCTGCTGTTTTTAGATTGAAGTGGGGGACCTTGAGTTGGTGCAAATATGGAGTTCTGGTAGGTCTGGTAGTGCTGTGTCTAGAGAATTTGTCAGATAGGTAGCGCGGGGCAGTCAGTGACAGGCACTTGTGTGTAATGACAAGAGTTCTTAGCTTGATTGTGTCTCGGATTGGGAGCAAGTGGACATCTTTGCTGGCAGTGGAGATGTGAGCCTTGCACGGGAGGTTAAGAGCGCATCTTAAGGCATTATTTTGAAGAATCTGGAGTCTGTTCAGATTTTTAGTGGTGGTGCCTAGCAAGAGTGTGTTACAATAGTCTAATCTAGACAGTATCAGTGCTCTGGATAAGGTGAGGCAGCTGGTTGAAGATAGAAAAGGTCTACAGGCATTGATAAGTTTGTTGGTGTATGTGGTAGATGAGATGGTAGCATTCATTTGTTTTTTCAGTGATAGGGTGGAGTCAAGGTACACACCTAGAGTTTTGACCTCTTTGGAGACTTTTATGATGTTGCCATCGATGGAGAAAGATTGGTACCTAGAGTCCAATTTATTGAGGCAGGCCTGGGAGCCTATGATAAGCAGTTCCGTTTTATCGTCATTGAGGCAGAGACTGTGTGTAGCCATCCAGGCTTGGATTTCTAGGTAGATTTTGTTAAGCTTTGCAGCATCTTCTTCATAGCAACCAGTGAGTGTGATGAGGACCTGGGTGTTGTCTGCGTAATTAGTGTAGCTGACACCCAGATCGTCAAGATGGTCGAAGAGAAGCTTAGTGAAGATGTTGTAAAGTGTGGGAGAAATGCAGGAACCTTGGGGGACTCCACATTGGATTGGGATAGGGTCTGCAGCTGCTGAGGAGGCGAAGACCCTAGTCGACCTGTCAGACAAAAATGACTGAATCCAATTGGTGGCATTCTGTGAGAATGCGGCAGCCGATGAGAGGTGTTGTGTAAGGATCTGGTGGTCAACCAGGTCGAAGGCAGCGGATAGATCCAACAGGAGCAAAATGGCCAGTTTGCCCTTGTCTTTGGCTTCATCCATTTGGATTTTTAGATCCAGGAGAGCGGTTTCGGTCCCATGCCTGGGTCTAAAGCCGGATTGTCGCAAGCCTAAGAGGTTATTGTCTTCCAAATGTTGTTGTATTTGGAGGTAGGCTACTCTGTCTAATATTTTGAGGAGGAAAGGGACCGTAGTGATGGGTCTGTAATTCGAGGGAATGTTAGGGTCTAGGTTGGGTTTTTTGAGAAGGGGGAGAACCCACGCTTCTTTGAGGTTGTTAGGGACTACTGAGTTCTTGAAGGAAGAATTGATCAATGAGGTGATGAGGGGAGCTAGATCTTTGGCTCCATCTTTGATGACAGAGGCGGGGCATATGTCACCTTTACAGTTGAAGGGTTTAAGGCTAGCGATTTTCTTGACTACTTTCTCTTCGGTGACTGGGGAAAAGTGGAAAGGTGGGCAGTTGGGAATGGTGGGGTCTTTTTTGCTGTTGAGAGTATCTTTGGCGGCAAGATTGGCTTTTTTGGCTTAAATCTTTGCTTGTAGAAGGGCAATTTTGTTGGAGAGGGCTAGTTGGATATTGTTGCACCATGCCTTATCCTTCGTGCAGTCCTCTGTGGGTGACAGTGGAGATTCAAGTTCTCTTAGTATAGAGAATAATTCTTTCGTACCAGATTTGACGTTGTGTATTCTTGTTTATAAGTCTCTTTTTTGGAGTTTAAGATAGCGGATTTGTAGGTGGAGGCAGCTGTAGCGAATTTGTCTTTAGTGGAGAAAGATGGGGCTTTTCTCCAGCAAGTTTCCGCTGCTCTTTTGATGTTGCGGAGGGCTTTTAGTTCTGCTGAGAACCATTTGTTGGTGTGGGCGATGGGTTTGGCTTTACGTTGTTTGAGTGGAGCTATCTGGTTGAGGGCTAGTTCCAACGTGTTGTTGTATAGGTCTACCAGGGTAGACAGGTTGTCATTCTGCATGGGAAGGTTGGCTTTAGTAAAGGGCATGAGAAGTGGTCTAAGGTTTTCCATGGTGATGTTGCGAATGTTTCTAGAGATTATATGTGGTGTCCTAGAAGGTGGTGTTGTATTGGGAACAGTTCTGGGTAGAGAGAAGGTGATAAGGTGATGGTCGGTCCAAGCACAAGGTGTGATGTCTGTCAGTGAGAGGTTGCAGTTGGCATCTGCCAGCCAGTCTAGGGATCTGCCTTTTATATGTGTAGGTTTGGTAATGAGTTGAGTGAGGCCTAAGTGAGTAATGGTGTCATTGAGAGAGGTGGCGTGATTGTCCTTAGGGTCATTGAGTCCTAGGTTAAAGTCACCCATGATGATGATTTGAGATTTGGGTTTAGTATTCGTGGTGAGTAGGAGAGAGATATCTTCTTCAAAGGTGGATAGGGCACCTGGGGGTCTATATATAATGTGTAGGAGGATGGTTTGGGTGTCTGATAGTGGGAGTTTTATGGAGAGGAGTTCAGCTGAGGGTAAGGTTGAGTTAGTTGCTTCTCTGAAGTTTAGGTTAGTTTTAGCAATAATAGCCACACCTCCTCCTATCAAGTTTTTTCTGTCAGCACGGAAGATGTTGTAGTTATCCGGGATGGCTAAAGCTAAAGTAGGACCAGCTGCTAAGTGGAGCCACGTCTCAGTGATGGTGATGAAGTTGAGGTGGTTAGCAGAGATAATGGGCCTCATTACGACCCTGGCGGAAAGTTTCCGCCAGGGCCGTGACTTTACCACCATGGCGTAAACTGCGTTTACGCCATGGTGGTTGGCGGACTTACCGCCCCATTCCGACCTTGGCGGGGCGGTAAGTCCCCAATCCCCATTTACCCTTCCCCATTCCCAATTTTGCCCCATAGGGCATAATGGGAGTGGGGAAGGCGTTAATTACGCCACCGTAAATTACGGTGGCGTAATTAACATCAAGGTCCCTTAGCGCCATGGATTTTAACGCCTGCAAAAAGCAGGCGTTAAAATCACCATGGCACTAAGGGACCTCGTAATCAGGCGGAAAGGGTCGGCGCTGTTAACGCTGCCGTAATCCCCTTTCCGCCAGGGTCATAATGAGGCCCAATGTCTGCAACATCTATGGCGTGGGCTACCAGGGAGCGGGCATTAATGAGAGCACCCTTTATGGGAATGGAAGTAGGGTTGACTTTCGAGGGTGGAGGAATATGGGGAGTTGTGATGTTTTAGCTCGCTGTGGAGACGATATGCAAAGTCTGCTGCGTATGGTTCTTAGTCAGGTTGGTCATCGTTGTAATGAGTTTGTGGCTAGCGCTAGTGCGGAGGCTAAGTCTAGCGTTTCTATATGTGGTGGATGGCACAGCATTCAAAATGTTGGTAGTGGGTAGGTAGAGGCTAGAGCCTAGTCGTATGTTTCTAAGAAGTGTGGGGCATGGTGTGAGGGGTGTGGGTGGGAGCGCAAATCTGTTTATCCATTCCATAGGGGAAAGTGGTTCTGGGTAAAGTGGAATCGTCGTGCTGGTACAGTTCTGAGGTGCGATATTGTGGAGTAAGGGAAGGAGAGTTGCCATGGTGAGGGTGGCACCTCTTAGGGTGGCCATCATAGGAGGTTAGGCTCCTGGTAGTATTGGCAGATGAAGGGGTCAATGGCTTTGTGTGTTGGCAGTTTCTAGGGTGGCAAGTGAACTTGGATGGTAGTATATGCAGTAGATGTAGACATAGAGTTTACATTGGAACAGCATCAGTCAATGGGTAGAATGTGCGATCATAGGTCAGCACTAGAGAGCACTAGATAAGGCAGGGCCGTCTCAGCAGGGCAAGGCAGGCAGTTTTAAACAGTCAATATATGCACACAATGTATATTATCATAGGCAACGTTATGGCATTCAATATAAATTAGCATAGGCAGCGCTGGGTCTGCTATGGGTGGAGGCACAGGGCGATTTGAGGATGCAGTACAAATTAGCGCAGGTAACACTAGGGCCACTATGGACAGAGGCAGGGCAACAGCGTGGCATGTGTCAGTAGATGGGCACAGCACAGCGTAGGAGCGTGGGCGCAGAATGGCTAGTGATATGCAGACAACATAACCCAGCAGAAATCACAGGTAAAAAGTATAACATGAAGATAACAAGTGAGGCCTAGTGGTATAACGGTGCAATATAGGCAACGTGCAATCATGCCAAGGGTCGAAGTGTACATCGACTTAGCACAATCAGGCATAGTTGGGGATGCAGACCAGCATGTCACGACCTGAGCAGCACGCAGTCTGGTGGAGTAACGGGAGTACAGCAAATGTAACACAGTCTGGCAGACATAAGTATAAATGCAGCGTGCTGATTGCAGGCGTTACCATAGGAGTGCACGATGGTGTGCGCATTGCATTGGGGGTGGGGCAACAAGCAGTCGGGGCAGATATCCGGATACAATTGTAAACAACCACAACTGTGACACAGGGCCTCATTACGACCCTGGCGGTAAGTTACCGCCAGGGCCGTGACTTTACCGCCATGGCGCTAACTACGTTTACGCCATGGCGGTAAGGGGATTTACCGCCCCATTCCGACCTTGGCGGGGCGGTAAATCCCCAATCCCCATTTACCCTTCCCCATTCCCATTTTTGCCCCATAGGGCATAATGGGAGTGGGGAAGGCGTTAATTACGCCACCGTAAATTACGGTGGCGTAATTAACACCAAGTTCCCTTACCGCCATGGTTTTTTACACCCGCTAAAAGCAGGTGTAAAAACCGCCATGGCGGAAAGGGAACTCGTAATTGGCGGAAAGGGGTTGGCGCAGCTAACGCTGCCGCAAACCCCTTTCCGCCAGGGTCGTAATGAGGCCCACAGTCAGGCAAAGGGGATGTAGTTCAACGTAGAGCAAGTTGGTATACGGAGCAATTTAAAATGAGGTGCCTCAAGTGACAAGGGTTAGAATCGCTTAAAAGTGAGAGGCAGGCTGTGAGGAGAGGGTCAGGCCTCGAGCAGCGCGTATAGTGCAGGCACTTATGAGGGGACAGGTGCAGCAGTATATGCTTATAGCGTACAAATGAAAAGAAAGGTCTTATACAGTGAATGACTGGGCATCAGGTCCGTGGTGCCACATGTGAAGCTGGTAATATGCAATGTGTACAGAGCGTCCGACTGAGCAGGGAATCCAGGCAGTAGGCAGCGGAGGCTGCAGACAGGCTGAAGACAGGAGTCAGCCTTCGTGTTCTGGCCTTAGTGCTTCTGTGCCGGCTGATCGCCTACCGGCTGTGGATTGGCCCACAAGAGGAGGCCAGCAGCCAATCGGGGAGGTGGAATGGTGGTGTTCAGGCAAGCCCAAACACAACGGAGACGAAATCGGCCATCTTGGGGTGTGCAATATGCCTCATGGCAGGCAATGGTGTAGGCACAGGGTGAGGTTAGCATCCAGCCAAACGAAGGATATATGGGCCTCAATACTGAATCTCAGAGGCATCAATAGGTATGCCAGCAATAATCGTGCATTAGTCGCAGTGCCGTCGTCGAGTAGAGAAAAAGCGGCTGACTTTCACCAGCAGTATGAAGGTGGCTTGATACGTGTGTTTCACTAAGCGTCCATGTGGCATGCCTTCCCAAGACGCTCATCAGATGAGTGCTTGGGGCAGTAACTTAGAATGCTAGTGATTATGATGGAGCCTTGAGAAGTGTGCCTTATTGTTATTAATTTAATTCAAAGCATATTCATGTAAGTGTTCAATACGTGTGATGTATTTTTTAGACACATACTGTCTTCTCCATTACGACTATTGATAGGGAGAGGAAAATGTATCCTACAAAAGTGTCTACAATGGACAGTCATCATATGAAGTGTTGCTAATAACTTGGCTAATGTTGTCCTGTGGACAAGTACAAGCCTTTCTAGAATTAGCAGAGAGAACTGTAAACAAATTTCCTAAACAGACTCCACATATATGCATCCATACAATATAGACTGAGCCACATCTAAACAGAAAAGATGCATTTCAAATCCCTCAATTTTACTGCCCATGGGATGTGTTATGATTAGGCAGGAAACTAGCAGTGAGGGTGAACTACTGTTTTCATTGAGAATGCTTCTTTAAAGAAATGGTTTTCTCTGTAGGCGCTCTGGGTGGATCTTCAGCTTCCGGTTCAGCACAGCCCAGTGCTCCACGGATAAATGTTGAGTGGCTGTGCTGCCCTAGCCGATACTTCACCCAGATTTCCGCCTTATGATTTGAGTCTATGTTGTGTCACTCTAGTAAGCACTTTATTTTGCAAACATTTACAAACAGCCACTAGATGGCAGCCACTCCACGTGTGTCACTCTTTGAAGTACTTTATTATACGAAACAAGTTATGAAATACCCACTAGAGGACACTGTTATTCCGATCACAAAGCTGCAATTTTGCATGTTGCCGGTCACCTCCAGTCGTGCAAAGAGACTACGCTAGCATGAATGCCCCCGGCTACATCCATAGCAGTGTTTGCACATATGTGTGAAGCGTGAGAATGTTAGATCCACAACGTGAAACAACCTTTTTTTTTTCTTCTTTTTTTTGGTTGAGGTAGTCTCCAGGGCTGGATATTGGGATTCGCATTTCTAATACAAACATAGCAACTGCCGTCACCACCAGACCCAACACATGTATAGGATTTTAATGGACACAAATAGTGCGCATTGAGCGGAGTAAGGGCAGTTAATGCATGCAAATTTGATTTGAGAAACTGAGCTCAGAGAGGTGCCATGCAAATGCCAACTACTACAATATAGTGTGTTCTCCATGAGCCTGTCATTCAGGTCATGGAAGACTTGTACTGGGGATGATCAACTTTAAAACCCGCTGACGGATTTGGGTAAAATTCATATTGTTTATATTACCAATTATGAAATGGTGAATGCATTTTACAGATGTCCTTTTGGGTGAATTTGATGGGAAACAAATCCCACAACATTTTGAGGATATTTATTTAGCAAAATCAGTCAAAGACTCTAATGAACACATTGCTGAAAAAAGTAAATCTTCATCAAGTGTTTAGCTCTGTTTTATTCCTGGAAAGCACGTGGACACATCAATTAGAACGTTTACATTTTGTACTTGAATTTCCAGCAAAAGAAGCAAAAAACTGTTCCCTTAATTTGATCAGAAAATCCCCTTCGAAATTTCATGTGATTCATTTTTTCAACATTAATGTGGGGTCATTAAACCCCTATTTTTGTAGACTGCATTTACTGCACATTAACTCATTTGGTTATGTTCCATGTTTGTAAATGTTATACATGTTTTGAAATTGTCAGAAATGACCATTTCACAAAATTAGCTAAGGTAAAATTGCCCAAATTCATTAATTCTTAGTGTGAAGCCGCAGATGAATGCCCCTCACTCATTACACACACAACTACGATGTGAAAATAAATATTCTGAGCTGGAATGATCAGTAGTGTTAACTAACATGAAACTAAATTAAATGTCTACTGATTTTGTGAACTAAAATGCAGAGTCGGATAAACACCCAACAACCAGTCAAAGACTAACCAATTCTTGAAGCTTCAAACACGAATTGTGCATCTCAGTGGACAAAGAAAATCTTGTACATAGGTCACCGTCTCTTCTGAGCTAAGCACCATCCAGACATGTGACTAAATTATGAGTTTACTAATAGTATGTTTACCTTTTGTATGTTGCTTTTGAAGCCTGACTTTATTGCTGCCTGTATCATAGAATATTGGTAGCTAGGAAACAATGCATTAACTGGTTTCATTTGCTGTCCAATTCGTTTTTTTTTTACTCTTATGCTCTTCTCTGCAGGTTCTCCCGGTGAATACCCATTACCGTCTCCTGGTTCATCACAGCCCGGTGGATTAAAGGGTGAGTGCTGATGGCATTTGAAGTGAGTGCTTCTGCAAACATCTTCTTTCTGTTTTACATATTGTGTCTGCCACTCTAACCTTTCAGGTTCCTTCACTTCAGGAGGCAACAAGTAAATCCTGCCTAGGTTAAGTAACAAAGATGGCGGTGTACAGTAAACCAAAGGCAATCATTGTCTATTTCAATTGTGTAAACATGACCACGTTCTTCTAACTGTGCATTGCTGCTAATACATGTATAGGCAAAATTTCCATCCTACAATCAATAATGTATTGTTTGCATCATGGAAAATCATTAAATTAAATTATGTTCATGGTGGTCGTTAGTTTATTTTGAGAAAATATCAAAACAATTGTTTCCACTAAATACCCAGCGTTCCATTGCTTCCTAGGTCGGTTCACACTATATATAACATCAACTACAAATACAAAAAAGTCACCAAGTTAACATACATTTCTATACAATCTACCACTACAGTCATATCTCAGGATGTCAAGAGTCCTCCAAAATGTCAGAGGTTGCACGAAATGAGACCAGCACGGTTGTTCTCATAAGACCATTCAAGCTCTGTTTCTTTACATATGCCATTGACATCAGGATTCTACTAAGATTCAAGAAAATAACAACACGTTTCTCTACAAATTAAAGTACTGCATGATGAAAGATTCGGAATAGATGAAGGTGACAAATAATTCAACAGAACCAAAAGCAAGATCACTGAGTCAATTCTGACTCACTTTTCTGGAATACAAAAATGTGTGACTTGATCCAAATGTCCATGTACCATCCTAGTACAGTCTGTAACCATAATTAATGCAGTTCTTCCATTTTATGATCCTTAATCAAACAACGGTTTATTTTATTTAAGATTGCTAAATCACGCCATAAACCTCTTCACAATCAATCACAGAATAACTGAAGGAAAGTCAATGATCTCATCCCTTTTTGACCACTGTAAAAAATAAAATCTAACCAAATCCGTCCACAATTTAGGTGCTCCCCTTATGTTCATATTACACCACCAGTGCCGACCCGCCCCTCACTTTCTGATTACATTTGCTGGCCATGACCCTGTTTCTCTTTCTGTTGTTCTTTTATGTGTTCTTGTCTGTGCCCTAATGCCTAAGAGTCCATGGTTGCGCTATATAAATAAAAGAAAGTAAAGACAAAAGGATCAGATGTGGCTCACAAACAGAATGTGCTGGACAATTACCATAACACAGAGAATGAAATAAATATGAAATAATATGCATTGCCCATCATTCCGATAATGGCATCTGCCATCATGTTTCTTGAAAATTTCAAAAAAATGCACACACAGCAGATCACTAAGATCAGACAACACAATAATTCTGTTTTCACCCAAAGAAGGTAACACTAGGAAAGGTGGCTGAGCCTTCTCAGATAAGGCCAGTAATCTTTGCGAGTCCCGCCTTGGTCACATCAGTGACCTAAGTGACAAAAACCTGCATTATTTAAGGCATTTGAAACCTCACTGTTCCCATCCACAGAGTAACACTTGGCCCTTACTCACCACTCTTCCAGTCTCTCAATCCATCCTGGTTGAAAATGTGAAGCCCAGGTTCATTTTATGTGAAAAAAAAAAAACATGCATTTGGAATTCATTATATTGGCCACAAAGAGCTCAGTGAAAATGCATATATATGAGTGAGGTCTCTCATGGAACAGTTCACTTATTTGTGCATTTGTAATTCATGGTGTGTGCAAAAGTGCCTTCAGAGCACCGGTTGTATACAGCGGGGAAAGCACGGGGGGACGGGAGGGGGGTGTTTGGGGAGGAAGGAGCCTTCATAGGAGTAATGTGAGGTGGGGGTCAAACGTTCGGACCAGTAAGGGCCATCCATAGACATGAAGAAGCTCGCATTCTGGGGGTTATTTTGGTCAAACACGTTTGTAAGTTACAATAATGGTTAGTATAGCTTGGTGAAATGGATCAGTATATTACAATCATAGATTACAAAAAAGTCACAATCGAAAATTAAGTGTAGCTGTGAGGTTGTTCATTTCTATAGCTGCTTCCGTGTATTCTGACCCTTGTGTGACCGATTCACTTTGACACGTTATCATACATTTAAAAAGGTGTTCTTGGCATATAATTTTCAGGTGCATATAGTTCCAGAGATGGGGTGTGCCGAATATCAACGTATCTCTATTTTTGCCTCTCAATGGGTTATTCATGTCTAGGAATCTTTTGATCAAATTCATTGTACACCTTCTCTGCACTTCTCTGCAGGACCTCAAGATGGATCATCAGTACCCTCATCTGGTTCCAAACAGCCCGGTGGATGGATCAGTGGTCCTGAGGGAAAGGGTGAGTGTCAGTGCCAAATAAAGCAAGAGTGAAACCAGGCTCCCAAGCTAGAGGGTTAGTTTAGTTTGTTTATTTATAGAGCGCGTCCGAACCTTCAGGTAGCTGGGCGCATATTCATGTGGACAACATAGTTACATATCGTTGCGCGCAGCATAAAGAAAGAGTACATACATTCAATGGTACAGTATGTGGCATGGGATAAATACAGTAGATAATATAGGACCTGGTTACATGGCGGTCCGTTACAGGTTAGTTAAGGCATACAGTTGAAATTGGTAGAGTGAAGCGGCCTGGGGTGGGTAAGTAGCAGAGTGTTAGGCAGAGAGCCAGGATTTCACGATGGCTCTGAATGGCCAGAAGGAAGCTTCTGATCTGATTGCAAGCGGGAGTGTGTTCCAGCATTGTGCTGCGAGAACTGGGAAGCTGGAACCTCCTGCTGTTTTTAGATTGAAGTGGGGGACCTTGAGTTGGTGCAAATATGGAGTTCTGGTAGGTCTGGTAGTGCTGTGTCTAGAGAATTTGTCAGATAGGTAGCGCGGGGCAGTCAGTGACAGGCACTTGTGTGTAATGACAAGATTTCTTAGCTTGATTGTGTCTCGGATTGGGAGCAAGTGGACATCTTTGCTGGCAGTGGAGATGTGAGCCTTGCACGGGAGGTTAAGAGCGCATCTTAAGGCATTATTTTGAAGAATCTGGAGTCTGTTCAGATTTTTAGTGGTGGTGCCTAGCAAGAGTGTGTTACAATAGTCTAATTTAGACAGTATCAGTGCTCTGGATAAGGTGAGGCAGCTGGTTGAAGATAGAAAAGGTCTACAGGCATTGATAAGTTTGTTGGTGTATGTGGTAGATGAGATGGTAGCATTCATTTGTTTTTTCAGTGATAGGGTGGAGTCAAGGTACACACCTAGAGTTTTGACCTCTTTGGAGACTTTTATGATGTTGCCATCGATGGAGAAAGATTGGTACCTAG
The DNA here is from genome assembly GCF_040938575.1 of Ambystoma mexicanum. Lineage (NCBI taxonomy): Eukaryota > Metazoa > Chordata > Amphibia > Caudata > Ambystomatidae > Ambystoma > Ambystoma mexicanum. The sequence continues at coordinate 654,495,898 of NC_090925.1, forward strand.
AGTCCAATTTATTGAGGCAGGCCTGGGAGCCTATGATAAGCAGTTCCGTTTTATCGTCATTGAGGCAGAGACTGTGTGTAGCCATCCAGGCTTGGATTTCTAGGTAGATTTTGTTAAGCTTTGCAGCATCTTCTTCATAGCAACCAGTGAGTGTGATGAGGACCTGGGTGTTGTCTGCGTAATTAGTGTAGCTGACACCCAGATCGTCAAGATGGTCGAAGAGAAGCTTAGTGAAGATGTTGTAAAGTGTGGGAGAAATGCAGGAACCTTGGGGGACTCCACATTGGATTGGGATAGGGTCTGCAGCTGCTGAGGAGACCCTAGTCGACCTGTCAGACAAAAATGACTGAATCCAATTGGTGGCATTCTGTGAGAATGCGGCAGCCGATGAGAGGTGTTGTGTAAGGATCTGGTGGTCAACCAGGTCGAAGGCAGCGGATAGATCCAACAGGAGCAAAATGGCCAGTTTGCCCTTGTCTTTGGCTTCATCCATTTGGATTTTTAGATCCAGGAGAGCGGTTTCGGTCCCATGCCTGGGTCTAAAGCCGGATTGTCGCAAGCCTAAGAGGTTATTGTCTTCCAAATGTTGTTGTATTTGGAGGTAGGCTACTCTGTCTAATATTTTGAGGAGGAAAGGGACCGTAGTGATGGGTCTGTAATTCGAGGGAATGTTAGGGTCTAGGTTGGGTTTTTTGAGAAGGGGGAGAACCCACGCTTCTTTGAGGTTGTTAGGGACTACTGAGTTCTTGAAGGAAGAATTGATCAATGAGGTGATGAGGGGAGCTAGATCTTTGGCTCCATCTTTGATGACAGAGGCGGGGCATATGACACCTTTACAGTTGAAGGGTTTAAGGCTAGCAATTTTCTTGACTACTTCCTCTTCGGTGACTGGGGAAAAGTGGAAAGTTGGGCAGTTGGGAATGGTGGGGTCTTTTTTGCTGTTGAGAGTATCTTTGGCGGCAAGATTGGCTTTTTTGGCTTAAAGCTTGTAGAAGGGCAATTTTGTTGGAGAGGGCTAGTTGGATATTGTTGCACCATGCCTTATCCTTCGTGCAGTCCTCTGTGGGTGACAGTGGAGATTCAAGTTCTCTTAGTATAGAGAATAATTCTTTCGTACCAGATTTGACGTTGTGTATTCTTGTGTTATAAGTCTCTTTTTTGGAGTTTAAGATAGCGGATTTGTAGGTGGAGGCAGCTGTAGCGAATTTGTCTTTAGTGGAGAAAGATGGGGCTTTTCTCCAGCAAGTTTCCGCTGCTCTTTTGATGTTGCGGAGGGCTTTTAGTTCTGCTGAGAACCATTTGTTGGTGTGGGCGATGGGCTTGGCTTTACGTTGTTTGAGTGGAGCTATCTGGTTGAGGGCTAGTTCCAACGTGTTGTTGTATAGGTCTACCAGGGTAGACAGGTTGTCATTCTGCATGGGAAGGTTGGCTTTAGTAATGGGCATGAGAAGTGGTCTAAGGATTTCCATGGTGATGTTGCGAATGTTTCTAGAGATTATATGTGGTGTCCTAGAAGGTGGTGTTGTATTGGGAACAGTTCTGGGTAGAGAGAAGGTGATAAGGTGATGGTCGGTCCAAGCACAAGGTGTGATGTCTGTCAGTGAGAGGTTGCAGTTGGCATCTGCCAGCCAGTCTAGGGATCTGCCTTTTATATGTGTAGGTTTGGTAATGTGTTGAGTGAGGCCTAAGTGAGTAATGGTGTCATTGAGAGAGGTGGCGTGATTGTCCTTAGGGTCATTGAGTCCTAGGTTAAAGTCACCCATGATGATGATTTGAGATTTGGGTTTAGTATTCGTGGTGAGTAGGAGAGAGATATCTTCTTCAAAGGTGGATAGGGCACCTGGGGGTCTATATATAATGTGTAGGAGGATGGTTTGGGTGTCTGATAGTGGGAGTTTTATGGAGAGGAGTTCAGCTGAGGGTAAGGTTGAGTTAGTTGCTTCTCTGATGTTTAGGTTAGTTTTAGCAATAATAGCCACACCTCCTCCTATCAAGTTTTTTCTGTCAGCACGGAAGATGTTGTAGTTATCCGGGATGGCTAAAGCTAAAGTAGGACCAGCTGCTAAGTGGAACCACGTCTCAGTGATGGTGATGAAGTTGAGGTGGTTAGCAGAGATAATGGGCCTCATTACGACCCTGGCGGAAAGTTTCCGCCAGGGCCGTGACTTTACCACCATGGCGTAAACTGCGTTTACGCCATGGTGGTTGGCGGACTTACCGAACCCATTCCGACCTTGGCGGGGCGGTAAGTCCCCAATCCCCATTTACCCTTCCCCATTCCCAATTTTGCCCCATAGGGCACAATGGGAGTGGGGAAGGCGTTAATTACGCCACCGTAAATTACGGTGGCGTAATTAACATCAAGGTCCCTTAGCGCCATGGATTTTAACGCCTGCAAAAAGCAGGCGTTAAAATCACCATGGCGCTAAGGGACCTCGTGATCAGGCGGAAAGGGTCGGCGCTGTTAACGCTGCCGTAAACCCCTTTCCGCCAGGGTCATAATGAGGCCCAATGTCTGCAACATCTATGGCGTGGGCTACCAGGGAGCGGGCATTAATGAGAGCACCCTTTATGGGAATGGAAGTAGGGTTGACTTTCGAGGGTGGAGGAATATGGGGAGTTGTGATGTTTTAGCTCGCTGTGGAGACGATATGCAAAGTCTGCTGCGTATGGTTCTTAGTCAGGTTGGTCATCGTTGTAATGAGTTTGTGGCTAGCGCTAGTGCAGAGGCTAAGTCTAGCGTTTCTATATGTGGTGGATGGCACAGCATTCAAGATGGTGGTAGTGGGTAGGTAGAGGCTAGAGCCTAGTCGTATGTTTCTAAGAAGTGTGGGGCATGGTGTGAGGGGTGTGGGTGGGCGCGCAAATCTGTTTATCCATTCCATAGGGGAAAGTGGTTCTGGGTAAAGTGGAATCGTCGTGCTGGTACAGTTCTGAGGTGCGATATTGTGGAGTAAGGGAAGGAGAGTTGCCATGGTGAGGGTGGCACCTCTTAGGGTGGCCATCATAGGAGGTTAGGCTCCTGGTAGTATTGGCAGATGAAGGGGTCAATGGCTTTGTGTGTTGGCAGTTTCTAGGGTGGCAAGTGAACTTGGATGGTAGTATATGCAGTAGATGTAGACATAGAGTTTACATTGGAACAGCATCAGTCAATGGGTAGAATGTGCGATCATAGGTCAGCACTAGAGAGCACTAGATAAGGCAGGGCCATCTCAGCAGGGCAAGGCAGGCAGTTTTAAACAGTCAATATATGCACACAATGTATATTATCATAGGCAACGTTATGGCATTCAATATAAATTAGCATAGGCAGCGCTGGGTCTGCTATGGGTGGAGGCACAGGGCGATTTGAGGATGCAGTACAAATTAGCGCAGGTAACACTAGGGCCACTATGGACAGAGGCAGGGCAACAGCGTGGCATGTGTCAGTAGATGGGCACAGCACAGCGTAGGAGCGTGGGTGCAGAATGGCTAGTGATATGCAGACAACATAACCCAGCAGAAATCACAGGTAAAAAGTATAACATGAAGATAACAAGTGAGGCCTAGAGGTATAACGGTGCAATATAGGCAACGTGCAATCATGCCAAGGGTCGAAGTGTACATCAACTTAGCACAATCAGGCATAGTTGGGGATGCAGACCAGCATGTCACGACCTGAGCAGCACGCAGTCTGGTGGAGTAACGGGAGTACAGCAAATGTAACACAGTCTGGCAGACATAAGTATAAATGCAGCGTGCTGATTGCAGGCGTTACCATAGGAGTGCACGAGGGTGTGCGCATTGCATTGAGGGTGGGGCAACAAGCAGTCGGGGCAGATATCCGGATACAATTGTAAACAACCACAACTGTGACACAGTCAGGCAAAGGGGATGTAGTTCAACGTAGAGCAAGTTGGTATACGGAGCAATTTAAAATGAGGTGCCTCAAGTGACAAGGGTTAGAATCGCTTAAAAGTGAGAGGCAGGCTGTGAGGAGAGGGTCAGGCCTCGAGCAGCGCGTATAGTGCAGGCACTTATGAGGGGACAGGTGCAGCAGTATATGCTTATAGCGTACAAATGAAAAGAAAGGTCTTATACAGTGAATGACTGGGCATCAGGTCCGTGGTGCCACATGTGAAGCTGGTAATATGCAATGTGTACAGAGCGTCCGACTGAGCAGGGAATCCAGGCAGTAGGCAGCGGAGGCTGCAGACAGGCTGAAGACAGGAGTCAGCCTTCGTGTTCTGGCCTTAGTGCTTCTGTGCCGGCTGATCGCCTACCGGCTGTGGATTGGCCCACAAGAGGAGGCCAGCAGCCAATCGGGGAGGTGGAATGGTGGTGTTCAGGCAAGCCCAAACACAACGGAGACGAAGTCGGCCATTTTGGGGTGTGCAATATGCCTCATGGCAGGCAATGGTGTAGGCACAGGGTGAGGTTAGCATCCAGCCAAACGAAGGATATATGGGCCTCAATACTGAATCTCAGAGGCATCAATAGGTATGCCAGCAATAATCGTGCATTAGTCGCAGTGCCGTCGTCGAGTAGAGAAAAAGCGGCTGACTTTCACCAGCAGTATGAAGGTGGCTTGATACGTGTGTTTCACTAAGCGTCCATGTGGCATGCCTTCCCAAGACGCTCATCAGATGAGTGCTTGGGGCAGTAACTTAGAATGCTAGTGATTATGATGGAGCCTTGAGAAGTGTGCCTTATTTTTATTAATTTAATTCAAAGCATATTCATGTAAGTGTTCAATACGTGTGATGTATTTTTTAGACACATACTGTCTTCTCCATTACGACTATTGATAGGGAGAGGAAAATGTATCCTACAAAAGTGTCTACAATGGACAGTCATCATATGAAGTGTTGCTAATAACTTGGCTAATGTTGTCCTGTGGACAACTACAAGCCTTTCTAGAATTAGCAGAGAGAACTGTAAACAAATTTCCTAAACAGACTCCACATATATACATCCATACAATATAGACTGAGCCACATCTAAACAGAAAAGATGCATTTTCAAATCCCTCAATTTTACTGCCCATGGGATGTGTTATGATTAGGCAGGAAACTAGCAGTGAGGGTGAACTACTGTTTTCATTGAGAATGCTTCTTTAAAGAAATGGTTTTCTCTGTAGGCGCTCTGGGTGGATCTTCAGCTTCCGGTTCAGCACAGCCCAGTGCTCCACGGATAAATGTTGAGTGGCTGTGCTGCCCTAGCCGATACTTCACCCAGATTTCCGCCTTATGATTTGAGTCTATGTTGTGTCACTCTAGTAAGCACTTTATTTTGCAAACATTTACAAACAGCCACTAGATGGCAGCCACTACACGTGTGTCACTCTTTGAAGTACTTTATTATACGAAACAAGTTATGAAATACCCACTAGAGGACACTGTTATTCCGATCACAAAGCTGCAATTTTGCATGTTGCCGGTCACCTCCAGTCGTGCAAAGAGACTACGCTAGCATGAATGCCTCCGGTTACATCCATAGCAGTGTTTGCACATATGTGTGAAGCGTGAGAATGTTAGAACCACAACGTGAAACAACCTTTTTTTTTTCTTCTTTTTTTTGGTTGAGGTAGTCTCCAGGGCTGGATATTGGGATTCGCATTTCTAATACAAACATAGCAACTGCCGTCACCACCAGACCCAACACATGTATAGGATTTTAATGGACACAAATAGTGCGCATTGAGCGGAGTAAGGGCAGTTAATGAATGCAAATTTGATTTGAGAAACTGAGCTCAGAGAGGTGCCATGCAAATGCCAACTACTACAATATAGTGTGTTCTCCATGAGCCTGTCATTCAGGTCATGGAAGACTTGTACTGGGGATGATCAACTTTAAAACCCGCTGACGGATTTGGGTAAAATTCATATTGTTTATATTACCAATTATGAAATGGTGAATGCATTTTACAGATGTCCTTTTGGGTGAATTTGATGGGAAACAAATCCCACAACATTTTGAGGATATTTATTTAGCAAAATCAGTGAAAGACTCTAATGAACACATTGCTGAAAAAAGTAAATCTTCATCAAGTGTTTAGCTCTGTTTTATTCCTGGAAAGCACGTGGACACATCAATTAGAACGTTTACATTTTGTACTTGAATTTCCAGCAAAAGAAGCAAAAAACTGTTCCCTTAATTTGATCAGAAAATCCCCTTCGAAATTTCATGTGATTCATTTTTTCAACATTAATGTGGGGTCATTAAACCCCTATTTTTGTAGACTGCATTTACTGCACATTAACTCATTTGGTTATGTTCCATGTTTGTAAATGTTATACATGTTTTGAAATTGTCAGAAATGACCATTTCACAAAATTAGCTAAGGTAAAATTGCCCAAATTCATTAATTCTTAGTGTGAAGCCGCAGATGAATGCCCCTTGAATGCCCCTCACTCATTACACACACAACTACGATGTGAAAATAAATATTCTGAGCTGGAATGATCAGTAGTGTTAACTAACATGAAACTAAATTAAATGTCTACTGATTTTGTGAACTAAAATGCAGAGTCGGATAAACACCCAACAACCAGTCAAAGACTAACCAATTCTTGAAGCTTCAAACACGAATTGTGCATCTCAGTGGACAAAGAAAATCTTGTACATAGGTCACCGTCTCTTCTGAGCTAAGCACCATCCAGACATGTGACTAAATTATGAGTTTACTAATAGTATGTTTACCTTTTGTATGTTGCTTTTGAAGCCTGACTTTATTGCTGCCTGTATCATAGAATATTGGTAGCTAGGAAACAATGCATTAACTGGTTTCATTTGCTGTCCAATTCGTTTTTTTTTTACTCTTATGCTCTTCTCTGCAGGTTCTCCCGGTGAATACCCATTACCGTCTCCTAGTTCATCACAGCCCGGTGGATTAAAGGGTGAGTGCTGATGGCATTTGAAGTGAGTGCTTCTGCAAACATCTTTCTGTTTTACATATTGTGTCTGCCACTCTAACCTTTCAGGTTCCTTCACTTCAGGAGGCAACAAGTAAATCCTGCCTAGGTTAAGTAACAAAGATGGCGGTGTACAGTAAACCAAAGGCAATCATTGTCTATTTCAATTGTGTAAACATGACCACGTTCTTCTAACTGTGCATTGCTGCTAATACATGTATAGGCAAAATTTCCATCCTACAATCAATAATGTATTGTTTGCATCATGGAAAATCATTAAATTAAATTATGTTCATGGTGGTCGTTAGTTTATTTTGAGAAAATATCAAAACAATTGTTTCCACTAAATACCCAGCGTTCCATTGCTTCCTAGGTCGGTTCACACTATATATAACATCAACTACAAATACAAAAAAGTCACCAAGTTAACATACATTTCTATACAATCTACCACTACAGTCATATCTCAGGATGTCAAGAGTCCTCCAAAATGTCAGAGGTTGCACGAAATGAGACCAGCACGGTTGTTCTCATAAGACCATTCAAGCTCTGTTTCTTTACATATGCCATTGACATCAGGATTCTACTAAGATTCAAGAAAATAACAACACGTTTCTCTACAAATTAAAGTACTGCATGATGAAAGATTCGGAATAGATGAAGGTGACAAATAATTCAACAGAACCAAAAGCAAGATCACTGAGTCAATTCTGACTCACTTTTCTGGAATACAAAAATGTGTGACTTGATCCAAATGTCCATGTACCATCCTAGTACAGTCTGTAACCATAATTAATGCAGTTCTTCCATTTTATGATCCTTAATCAAACAACGGTTTCTTTTATTTAAGATTGCTAAATCACGCCATAAACCTCTTCACAATCAATCACAGAATAACTGAAGGAAAGTCAATGATCTCATCCCTTTTTGACCACTGTAAAAAATAAAATCTAACCAAATCCGTCCACAATTTAGGTGCTCCCCTTATGTTCATATTACACCACCAGTGCCGACCCGCCCCTCACTTTCTGATTACATTTGCTGGCCATGACCCTGTTTCTCTTTCTGTTGTTCTTTTATGTGTTCTTGTCTGTGCCCTAATGCCTAAGAGTCCATGGTTGCGCTATATAAATAAAAGAAAGTAAAGACAAAAGGATCAGATGTGGCTGACAAACAGAATGTGCTGGTCAATTACCATAACACAGAGAATGAAATAAATATGAAATAATATGCATTGCCCATCATTCCGATAATGGCATCTGCCATCATGTTTCTTGAAAATTTCAAAAAAATGCACACACAGCAGATCACTAAGATCAGACAACACAATAATTCTGGTTTCACCCAAAGAAGGTAACACTAGGAAAGGTGGCTGAGCCTTCTCAGATAAGGCCAGTAATCTTTGCGAGTCCCGCCTTGGTCACATCAGTGACCTAAGTGACAAAAACCTGCATTATTTAAGGCATTTGAAACCTCACTGTTCCCATCCACAGAGTAACACTTGGCCCTTACTCACCACTCTTCCAGTCTCTCAATCCATCCTGGTTGAAAATGTGAAGCCCAGGTTCATTTTACGTGAACCAAAAAAAAACATGCATTTGGAATTCATTATATTGGCCACAAAGAGCTCAGTGAAAATGCATATATATGAGTGAGGTCTCTCATGGAACAGTTCACTTATTTGTGCATTTGTAATTTATGGTGTGTGCAAAAGTGCCTTCAGAGCATCGGTTGTATACAGCGGGGAAAGCACGGGGGGGACGGGAGGGGGGTGTTTGGGGAGGAAGGAGCCTTCATAGGAGGAATGTGAGGTGGGGGTCAAACGTTCGGACCAGTAAGGGCCATCCATAGACATGAAGAAGCTCGCATTCTGGGGGTTATTTTGGTCAAACACGTTTGTAAGTTACAATAATGGTTAGTATAGCTTGGTGAAATGGATCAGTATATTGCAATCATAGATTACAAAAAAGTCACAATCGAAAATTAAGTGTAGCTGTGAGGTTGTTCATTTCTATAGCTGCTTCCGTGTATTCTGACCCTTGTGTGACCGATTCACTTTGACACGTTATCATACATTTAAAAAGGTGTTCTTGGCATATAATTTCCAGGTGCATATAGTTCCAGATATGGGGTGTGCTGAATATCAACGTATCTCTATTTTTGCCTCTCAATGGGTTATTCATGTCTAGGAATCTTTTGATCAAATTCATTGTACACCTTCTCTGCACTTCTCTGCAGGACCTCAAGATGGATCATCAGTACCCTCATCTGGTTCCAAACAGCCCGGTGGATGGATCAGTGGTCCTGAGGGAAAGGGTGAGTGTCAGTGCCAAATAAAGCAAGAGTGAAACCAGGCTCCCAAGCTAGAGGGTTAGTTTAGTTTGTTTATTTATATAGAGCGCGTCCGAACCTTCAGGTAGCTGGGCGCATAATCATGTGGACAACATAGTTACATATCTTTGCGCGCAGCATAAAGAAAGAGTACATACATTCAATGGTACAGTATGTGGCATGGGATAAATACAGTAGATAATATAGGACCTGGTTACATGGCGGTCCGTTACAGGTTAGTTAAGGCATACAGTTGAAATTGGTAGAGTGAAGCGGCCTGGGGTGGGTAAGTAGCAGAGTGTTAGGCAGAGAGCCAGGATTTCACCATGGCTCTGAATGGCCAGAAGGAAGCCTCTGATCTGATTGCAAGCGGGAGTGTGTTCCAGCATTGTGCTGCGAGAACTGGGAAGCTGGAACCTCCTGCTGTTTTTAGATTGAAGTGGGGGACCTTGAGTTGGTGCAAATATGGAGTTCTGGTAGGTCTGGTAGTGCTGTGTCTAGAGAATTTGTCAGATAGGTAGCGCGGGGCAGTCAGTGACAGGCACTTGTGTGTAATGACAAGAGTTCTTAGCTTGATTCTGTCTCGGATTGGGAGCAAGTGGACATCTTTGCTGGCAGTGGAGATGTGAGCCTTGCACGGGAGGTTAAGAGCGCATCTTAAGGCATTATTTTGAAGAATCTGGAGTCTGTTCAGATTTTTAGTGGTGGTGTCTAGCAAGAGTGTGTTACAATAGTCTAATTTAGACAGTATCAGTGCTCTGGATAAGGTGAGGCAGCTGGTTGAAGATAGAAAAGGTCTACAGGCATTGATACGTTTGTTGGTGTATGTGGTAGATGGGATGGTAGCATTCATTTGTTTTTTCAGTGATAGGGTGGAGTCAAGGTACACACCTAGAGTTTTGACCTCTTTGGAGACTTTTATGATGTTGCCATCGATGGAGAAAGATTGGTACCTAGAGTCCAATTTATTGAGGCAGGCCTGGGAGCCTATGATAAGCAGTTCCGTTTTATCGTCATTGAGGCAGAGACTGTGTGTAGCCATCCAGGCTTGGATTTCTAGGTAGATTTTGTTAAGCTTTGCAGCATCTTCTTCATAGCAACCAGTGAGTGTGATGAGGACCTGGGTGTTGTCTGCGTAATTAGTGTAGCTGACACCCAGATTGTCAAGATGGTCGAAGAGAAGCTTAGTGAAGATGTTGTAAAGTGTGGGAGAAATGCAGGAACCTTGGGGGACTCCACATTGGATTGGGATAGGGTCTGCAGCTGCTGAGGAGGCGAAGACCCTAGTCGACCTGTCAGACAAAAATGACTGAATCCAATTGGTGGCATTCTGTGAGAATGCGGCAGCCGATGAGAGGTGTTGTGTAAGGATCTGGTGGTCAACCAGGTCGAAGGCAGCGGATAGATCCAACAGGAGCAAAATGGCCAGTTTGCCCTTGTCTTTGGCTTCATCCATTTGGATTTTTAGATCCAGGACAGCGGATTCGGTCCCATGCCTGGGTCTAAAGCTGGATTGTCGCAAGCCTAAGAGGTTATTGTCTTCCAAATGTTGTTGTATTTGGAGGTAGGCTACTCTGTCTAATATTTTGAGGAGGAAAGGGACCGTAGTGATGGGTCTGTAATTCGAGGGAATGTTAGGGTCTAGGTTGGGTTTTTTGAGAAGGGGGAGAACCCACGCTTCTTTGAGGTTGTTAGGGACTACTGAGTTCTTGAAGGAAGAATTGATCAATGAGGTGATGAGGGGAGCTAGATCTTTGGCTCCATCTTTGATGACAGAGGCGGGGCATATGTCACCTTTACAGTTGAAGGGTTTAAGGCTAGCGATTTTCTTGACTACTTCCTCTTCGGTGACTGGGGAAAAGTGGAAAGGTGGGCAGTTGGGAATGGTGGGGTCTTTTTTGCTGTTGAGAGTATCTTTGGCAGCAAGGTTGGCTTTTTTGGCTTAAATCTTTGCTTGTAGAAGGGCAATTTTGTTGGAGAGGGCTAGTTGGATATTGTTGCACCATGCCTTATCCTTCGTGCAGTCCTCTGTGGGTGACAGTGGAGATTCAAGTTCTCTTAGTATAGAGAATAATTCTTTCGTACCAGATTTGACATTGTGTATTCTTGTGTTATAAGTCTCTTTTTTGGAGTTTAAGATAGCGGATTTGTAGGTGGAGGCAGCTGTAGTGAATTTGTCTTTAGTGGAGAAAGATGGGGCTTTTCTCCAGCAAGTTTCCGCTGCTCTTATGATGTTGCGGAGGGCTTTTAGTTCTGCTGAGAACCATTTGTTGGTGTGGGCGATGGGTTTGGCTTTACGTTGTTTGAGTGGAGCTATCTGGTTGAGGGCTAGTTCCAACGTGTTGTTGTATAGGTCTACCAGGGTAGACAGGTTGTCATTCTGCATGGGAAGGTTGGCTTTAGTAATGGGCATGAGAAGTGGTCTAAGGTTTTCCATGGTGATGTTGCGAATGTTTCTAGAGATTATATGTGGTGTCCTAGAAGGTGGTGTTGTATTGGGTACAGTTCTGGGTAGAGAGAAGGTGATAAGGTGATGGTCGGTCCAAGCACAAGGTGTGATGTCTGTCAGTGAGAGGTTGCAGTTGGCATCTGCCAGCCAGTCTAGGGATCTGCCTTTTATATGTGTAGGTTTGTTAATGTGTTGAGTGAGGCCTAAGTGAGTAATGGTGTCATTGAGAGAGGTGGCGTGATTGTCCTTAGGGTCATTGAGTCCTAGGTTAAAGTCACCCATGATGATGATTTGAGATTTGGGTTTAGTATTCGTGGTGAGTAGGAGAGAGATATCTTCTTCAAAGGTGGATAGGGCGCCTGGGGGTCTATATATAATGTGTAGGAGGATGGTTTGGGTGTCTGATAGTGGGAGTTTTATGGAGAGGAGTTCAACTGAGGGTAAGGTTGAGTTAGTTGCTTCTCTGATGTTTAGGTTAGTTTTAGCAATAATAGCCACACCTCCTCCTATCAAGTATTTTCTGTCAGCACGGAAGATGTTGTAGTTATCCGGGATGGCTAAAGCTAAAGTAGGACCAGCTGCTAAGTGGAGCCACGTCTCAGTGATGGTGATGAAGTTGAGGTGGTTAGCAGAGATAATGTCTGCAACATCTATGGCGTGGGCTACCAGGGAGCGGGCATTAATGAGAGCACCCTTTATTGGAATGGAAGTAGGGTTGACTTTCGAGGGTGGAGGAATATGGGGAGTTGTGATGTTTTAGCTCGCTGTGGAGACGATATGCAAAGTCTGCTGCGTATGGTTCTTAGTCAGGTTGGTCATCGTTGTAATGAGTTTGTGGCTAGCGCTAGTGCGGAGGCTAAGTCTAGCGTTTCTATATGTGGTGGATGGCACAGCATTCAAGATGGTGGTAGTGGGTAGGTAGAGGCGAGAGCCTAGTCGTATGTTTCTAAGAAGTGTGGGGCATGGTGTGAGGGGTGTGGGTGGGCGCGCAAATCTGTTTATCCATTCCATAGGGGAAAGTGGTTCTGGGTAAAGTGGAATCGTCGTGCTGGTACAGTTCTGAGGTGCGATATTGTGGAGTAAGGGAAGGAGAGTTGCCATGGTGAGGGTGGCACCTCTTAGGGTGGCCATCATAGGAGGTTAGGCTCCTGGTAGTATTGGCAGATGAAGGGGTCAATGGCTTTGTGTGTTGGCAGTTTCTAGGGTGGCAAGTGAACTTGGATGGTAGTATATGCAGTAGATGTAGACATAGAGTTTACATTGGAACAGCATCAGTCAATGGGTAGAATGTGCGATCATAGGTCAGCACTAGAGAGCACTAGATAAGGCAGGGCCGTCTCAGCAGGGCAAGGCAGGCAGTTTTAAACAGTCAATATATGCACACAATGTATATTATCATAGGCAACGTTATGGCATTCAATATAAATTAGCATAGACAGCGCTGGGTCTGCTATGGGTGGAGGCACAGGGCGATTTGAGGATGCAGTTCAAATTAGCGCAGGTAACACTAGGGCCACTATGGACAGAGGCAGGGCAACAGCGTGGCATGTGTCAGTAGATGGGCACAGCACAGCGTAGGAGCGTGGGCGCAGAATGGCTAGTGATATGCAGACAACATAACCCAGCAGAAATCACAGGTAAAAAGTATAACATGAAGATAACAAGTGAGGCCTAGAGGTATAACGGTGCAATATAGGCAACGTGCAATCATGCCAAGGGTCGAAGTGTACATCAACTTAGCACAATCAGGCATAGTTGGGGATGCAGACCAGCATGTCACGACCTGAGCAGCACGCAGTCTGGTGGAGTAACGGGAGTACAGCAAATGTAACACAGTCTGGCAGACATAAGTATAAATGCAGCGTGCTGATTGCAGGCGTTACCATAGGAGTGCACGAGGGTGTGCGCATTGCATTGGGGGTGGGGCAACAAGCAGTTGGGGCAGATATCCGGATACAATTGTAAACAACCACAACTGTGACACAGTCAGGCAAAGGGGATGTAGTTCAACGTAGAGCAAGTTGGTATACGGAGCAATTTAAAATGAGGTGCCTCAAGTGACAAGGGTTAGAATCGCTTAAAAGTGAGAGGCAGGCTGTGAGGAGAGGGTCAGGCCTCGAGCAGCGAGTATAGTGCAGGCACTTATGAGGGGACAGGTGCAGCAGTATATGCTTATAGGGTACAAATGAAAAGAAAGGTCTTATACAGTGAATGACTGGGCATCAGGTCCGTGGTGCCACATGTGAAGCTGGTAATATGCAATGTGTACAGAGCGTCCGACTGAGCAGGGAATCCAGGCAGTAGGCAGCGGAGGCTGCAGACAGGCTGAAGACAGGAGTCAGCCTTCGTGTTCTGGCCTTAGTGCTTCTGTGCCGGCTGATCGCCTACCGGCTGTGGATTGGCCCACAAGAGGAGGCCAGCAGCCAATCGGGGAGGTGGAATGGTGGTGTTCAGGCAAGCCCAAACACAACGGAGACGAAGTCGGCCATCTTGGGGTGTGCAATATGCCTCATGGCAGGCAATGGTGTAGGCACAGGCTGAGGTTAGCATCCAGCCAAACGAAGGATATATGGGCCTCAATACTGAATCTCAGAGGCATCAATAGGTATGCCAGCAATAATCGTGCATTAGTCGCAGTGCCGTCGTCGAGTAGAGAAAAAGTGGCTGACTTTCACCAGCAGTATGAAGGTGGCTTGATACGTGTGTTTCACTAAGCGTCCATGTGGCATGCCTTCCCAAGACGCTCATCAGATGAGTGCTTGGGGCAGTAACTTAGAATGCTAGTGATTATGATGGAGCCTTGAGAAGTGTGCCTTATTGTTATTAATTTAATTCAAAGCATATTCATGTAAGTGTTCAATACGTGTGATGTATTTTTTAGACACATACTGTCTTCTCCATTACGACTATTGATAGGGAGAGGAAAATGTATCCTACAAAAGTGTCTACAATGGACAGTCATCATATGAAGTGTTGCTAATAACTTGGCTAATGTTGTCCTATGGACAACTACAAGCCTTTCTAGAATTAGCAGAGAGAACTGTAAACAAATTTCCTAAACAGACTCCACATATATGCATCCATACAATATAGACTGAGCCACATCTAAACAGAAAAGATGCATTTTCAAATCCCTCAATTTTACTGTCCATGGGATTTGTTATGATGAGGCAGGAAACTAGCAGTGAGGGTGAACTACTGTTTCCATTGAGAATGCTTCTTTAAAGAAATGGTTTTCTCTGTAGGCGCTCTGGGTGGATCTTCAGCTTCCGGTTCAGCACAGCCCAGTGCTCCACGGATAAATGTTGAGTGGCTGTGCTGCCCTAGCCGATACTTCACCCAGATTTCCGCCTTATGATTTGAGTCTATGTTGTGTCACTCTAGTAAGCACTTTATTTTGCAAACATTTACAAACAGCTACTAGATGGCAGCCACTACACGTGTGTCACTCTTTGAAGTACTTTTTTATACGAAACAAGTTATGAAATACCCACTAGAGGACACTGTTATTCCGATCACAAAGCTGCAATTTTGCATGTTGCCGGTCACCTCCAGTCGTGCAAAGAGACTACGCTAACATGAATGCCCCCGGCTACATCCATAGCAGTGTTTGCACATATGTGTGAAGCATGAGAATGTTAGATCCACAACGTGAAACAACCTTTTTTTTTCTTCTTTTTTTTGGTTGAGGTAGTCTCCAGGGCTAGATATTGGGATTCGCATTTCTAATACAAACATAGCAACTGCCGTCACCACCAGACCCAACACATGTATAGGATTTTAATGGACACAAATAGTGCGCATTGAGCGGAGTAAGGGCAGTTAATGCATGCGAATTTGATTTGAGAAACTGAGCTCAGAGAGGTGCCATGCAAATGCCAACTACTACAATATAGTGTGTTCTCCATGAGCCAGTCATTCAGGTCATGGAAGACTTGTACTGGGGATGATCAACTTTAAAACCCGCTGACGGATTTGGGTAAAATTCATATTGTTTATATTACCAATTATGAAATGGTGAATTCATTTTACAGATGTCCTTTTGGGTGAATTTGATGGGAAACAAATCCCACAACATTTTGCGGATATTTATTTAGCAAAATCAGTGAAAGACTCTAATGAACACATTGCTGAAAAAAGTAAATCTTCATCAAGTGTTTAGCTCTGTTTTATTCCTGGAAAGCACGTGGACACATCAATTAGAACGTTTACATTTTGTACTTGAATTTCCAGCAAAAGAAGCAAAAAACTGTTCCCTTAATTTGATCAGAAAATCCCCTTCGAAATTTCATGTGATTCATTTTTCCAACATTAATGTGGGGTCATTAAACCCCTATTTTTGTAGACTGCATTTACTGCACATTAACTCATTTGGTTATGTTCCATGTTTGTAAATGTTATACATGTTTTGAAATTGTCAGAAATGACCATTTCACAAAATTAGCTAAGGCAAAATTGCCCAAATTCATTAATTCTTAGTGTGAAGCCACAGATGAATGCCCCTCACTCATTACACACACAACTACGATGTGAAAATAAATATTCTGAGCTGGAATGATCAGTAGTGTTAACTAACATGAAACTAAATTAAATGTCTACTGATTTTGTGAACTAAAATGCAGAGTCGGATAAACACCCATCAACCAGTCAAAGACTAACCAATTCTTGAAGCTTCAAACACGAATTGTGCATCTCAGTGGACAAAGAAAATCTTGTACATAGGTCACCGTCTCTTCTGAGCTAAGCACCATCCAGACATGTGACTAAATTATGAGTTTACTAATAGTATGTTTACCTTTTGTATGTTGCTTTTGAAGCCTGACTTTATTGCTGCCTGTATCATAGAATATTGGTAGCTAGGAAACAATGCATTAACTGGTTTTATTTGCTGTCCAATTCGTTTTTTTTACTCTTATGCTCTTCTCTGCAGGTTCTCCCGGTGAATACCCATTACCGTCTCCTGGTTCATCACAGCCCGGTGGATTAAAGGGTGAGTGCTGATGGCATTTGAAGTGAGTGCTTCTGCAAACATCTTCTTTCTGTTTTACATATTGTGTCTGCCACTCTAACCTTTCAGGTTCCTTCACTTCAGGAGGCAACAAGTAAATCCTGCCTAGGTTAAGTAACAAAGATGGCGGTGTACAGTAAACCAAAGGCAATCATTGTCTATTTCAATTGTGTAAACATGACCACATTCTTCTAACTGTGCATTGCTGCTAATACATGTATAGGCAAAATGTCCATCCTACAATCAATAATGTATTGTTTGCATCATGGAAAATCATTAAATTAAATTATGTTCATGGTGGTCGTTAGTTTATTTTGAGAAAATATCAAAACAATTGTTTCCACTAAATACCCAGCGTTCCGTTGCTTTCTAGGTCGGTTCACACTATATATAACATCAACTACAAATACAAAAAAGTCACCAAGTTAACATACATTTCTATACAATCTACCACTACAGTCATATCTCAGGATGTCAAGAGTCCTCCAAAATGTCAGAGGTTGCACGAAATGAGACCAGCACGGTTGTTCTCATAAGACCATTCAAGCTCTGTTTCTTTACATATGCCATTGACATCAGGATTCTACTAAGATTCAAGAAAATAACAACACGTTTATCTACAAATTAAAGTACTGCATGATGAAAGATTCGGAATAGATGAAGGTGACAAATAATTAAACAGAACCAAAAGCAAGATCACTGAGTCAATTCTGACTCACTTTTCTGGAATACAAAAATGTGTGACTTGATCCAAATGTCCATGTACCATCCTAGTACAGTCTGTAACCATAATTAATGCAGTTCTTCCATTTTATGATCCTAAATCAAAAAACGGTTTCTTTTATTTAAGATTGCTAAATCACGCCATAAACCTCTTCACAATCAATCACAGAATAACTGAAGGAAAGTCAATGATCTCATCCCTTTTTGACCACTGTAAAAAATAAAATCTAACCAAATCCGTCCACAATTTAGGTGCTCCCCTTATGTTCATATTACACCACCAGTGCCGACCCGCCCCTCACTTTCTGATTACATTTGCTGGCCTTGACCCTGTTTCTCTTTCTGTTGTTCTTTTATGTGTTCTTGTCTGTGCCCTAATGTCTAAGAGTCCATGGTTGCGCTATATAAATAAAAGAAAGTAAAGACAAAAGGATCAGATGTGGCTCACAAACAGAATGTGCTGGTCAATTACCATAACACAGAGAATGAAATAAATATGAAATAATATGCATTGCCCATCATTCCGATAATGGCATCTGCCATCATGTTTCTTGAAAATTTCAAAAAAATGCACACACAGCAGATCACTAAGATCAGACAACACAATAATTCTGGTTTCACCCAAAGAAGGTAACACTAGGAAAGGTGGCTGAGCCTTCTCAGATAAGGCCAGTTATCTTTGCGAGTCCCGCCTTGGTCACATCAGTGACCTAAATGACAAAAACCTGCATTATTTAAGGCATTTGAAATCTCACTGTTCCCATCCACAGAGTAACACTTGGCCCTTACTCACCACTCTTCCAGTCTCTGAATCCATCCTGGTTGAAAATGTGAAGCCTCAGGTTCATTTTATGTGAACCAAAAAAAAACATGCATTTGGAATTCATTATATTGGCCACAAAGAGCTCAGTGAAAATGCATATATATGAGTGAGGTCTCTCATGGAACAGTTCACTTATTTGTGCATTTGTAATTTATGGTGTGTGCAAAAGTGCCTTCAGAGCACCGGTTGTATACAGCGGGGAAAGCACGGGGGGGACGGGAGGGGGGTGTTTGGGGAGGAAGGACCTTCATAGGAGGAATATGAGGTGGGGGTCAAACGTTCGGACCAGTAAGGGCCATCCATAGACATGAAGAAGCTCGCATTCTGGGGGTTATTTTGGTCAAACACGTTTGTAAGTTACAATAATGGTTAGTATAGCTTGGTGAAATGGATCAGTATATTACAATCATAGATTACAAAAAAGTCACAATCGAAAATTAAGTGTAGCTGTGAGGTTGTTCATTTCTATAGCTGCTTCCGTGTATTCTGACCCTTGTGTGACCGATTCACTTTGACACGTTATCATACATTTAAAAAGGTGTTCTTGGCATATAATTTCCAGGTGCATATAGTTCCAGAGATGGGGTGTGCCGAATATCAACTTATCTCTATTTTTGCCTCTCAATGGGTTATTCATGTCTAGGAATCTTTTGATCAAATTCATTGTACACCTTCTCTGCACTTCTCTGCAGGACCTCAAGATGGATCATCAGTACCCTCATCTGGTTCCAAACAGCCCGGTGGATGGATCAGTGGTCCTGAGGGAAAGGGTGAGTGTCAGTGCCAAATAAAGCAAGAGTGAAACCAGGCTCCCAAGCTAGAGGGTTAGTTTAGTTTGTTTATTTATAGAGCGCGTCCGAACCTTCAGGTAGCTGGGCGCATAATCATGTGGACAACATAGTTACATATCGTTGCGCGCAGCATAAAGAAAGAGTACATACATTCAATGGTACAGTATGTGGCATGGGATAAATACAGTAGATAATATAGGACCTGGTTACATGGCGGTCCGTTACAGGTTAGTTAAGGCATACAGTGGAAATTGGTAGAGTGAAGCGGCCTGGGGTGGGTAAGTAGCAGAGTGTTAGGCAGAGAGCCAGGATTTCACCATGGCTCTGAATGGCCAGAAGGAAGCTTCTGATCTGATTGCAAGCGGGAGTGTGTTCCAGCATTGTGCTGCGAGAACTGGGAAGCTGGAACCTCCTGCTGTTTTTAGATTGAAGTGGGGGACCTTGAGTTGGTGCAAATATGGAGTTCTGGTAGGTCTGGTAGTGCTGTGTCTAGAGAATTTGTCAGATAGGTAGCGCGGGGAAGTCAGTGACAGGCACTTGTGTGTAATGACAAGAGTTCTTAGCTTGATTCTGTCTCGGATTGGGAGCAAGTGGACATCTTTGCTGGCAGTGGAGATGTGAGCCTTGCACGGGAGGTTAAGAGCGCATCTTAAGGCATTATTTTGAAGAATCTGGAGTCTGTTCAGATTTTTAGTGGTGGTGCCTAGCAAGAGTGTGTTACAATAGTCTAATTTAGACAGTATCAGTGCTCTGGATAAGGTTGAGGCAGCTGGTTGAAGATAGAAAAGGTCTACAGGCATTGATAAGTTTGTTGGTGTATGTGGTAGATGAGATGGCAGCATTCATTTGTTTTTTCAGTGATATGGTTGAGTCAAGGTACACACCTAGAGTTTTGACCTCTTTGGAGACTTTTATGATGTTGCCATCGATGGAGAAAGATTGGTACCTAGAGTCCAATTTATTGAGGCAGGCCTGGGAGCCTATGATAAGCAGTTCCGTTTTATCGTCATTGAGGCAGAGACTGTGTGTAGCCATACAGGCTTGGATTTCTAGGTAGATTTTGTTAAGCTTTGCAGCATCTTCTTCATAGCAACCAGTGAGTGTGATGAGGACCTGGGTGTTGTCTGCGTAATTAGTGTAGCTGACACCCAGATCGTCAAGATGGTCGAAGAGAAGCTTAGTGAAGATGTTGTAAAGTGTGGGAGAAATGCAGGAAACTTGGGGGACTCCACATTGGATTGGGATAGGGTCTGCAGCTGCTGAGGAGGCGAAGACCCTAGTCGACCTGTCAGACAAAAATGACTGAATCCAATTGGTGGCATTCTGTGAGAATGCGGCAGCCGATGAGAGGTGTTGTGTAAGGATCTGGTGGTCAACCAGGTCGAAGGCAGCGGATAGATCCAACAGGAGCAAAATGGCCAGTTTGTCCTTGTCTTTGGCTTCATCCATTTGGATTTTTAGATCCAGGAGAGCGGTTTCGGTCCCATGCCTGGGTCTAAAGCCGGATTGTCGCAAGCCTAAGAGGTTATTGTCTTCCAAATGTTGTTGTATTTGGAGGTAGGCTACTCTGTCTAATATTTTGAGGAGGAAAGGGACCGTAGTGATGGGTCTGTAATTCGAGGGAATGTTAGAGTCTAGGTTGGGTTTTTTGAGAAGGGGGAGAACCCACGCTTCTTTGAGGTTGATAGGGACTACTGAGTTCTTGAAGGAAGAATTGATCAATGAGGTGATGAGGGGAGCTAGATCTTTGGCTCCATCTTTGATGACAGAGGCGGGGCACATGTCACCTTTACAGTTGAAGGGTTTAAGGCTAGCGATTTTCTTGACTACTTCCTCTTCGGTGACTGGGGAAAAGTGGAAAGGTGTGCAGTTGGGAATGGTGGGGTCTTTTTTGCTGTTGAGAGTATCTTTGGCAGCAAGGTTGGCTTTTTTGGCTTAAATCTTTGCTTGTAGAAGGGCAATTTTGTTGGAGAGGGCTAGTTGGATATTGTTGCACCATGCCTTATCCTTCGTGCAGTCCTCTGTGGGTGACAGTGGAGATTCAAGTTCTCTTAGTATAGAGAATAATTCTTTCGTACCAGATTTGACGTTGTGTATTCTTGTGTTATAAGTCTCTTTTTTGGAGTTTAAGATAGCGGATTTGTAGGTGGAGGCAGCTGTAGTGAATTTGTCTTTAGTGGAGAAAGATGGGGCTTTTCTCCAGCAAGTTTCCGCTGCTCTTTTGATGTTGCGGAGGGCTTTTAGTTCTGCTGAGAACCATTTGTTGGTGTGGGCGATGGGTTTGGCTTTACGTTGTTTGAGTGGAGCTATCTGGTTGAGGGCTAGTTCCAACGTGTTGTTGTATAGGTCTACCAGGGTAGACAGGTTGTCATTCTGCATGGGAAGGTTGGCTTTAGTAATGGGCATGAGAAGTGGTCTAAGGTTTTCCATGGTGATGTTGTGAATGTTTCTAGAGATTATATGTGGTGTCCTAGAAGGTGGTGTTGTATTGGGTACAGTTCTGGGTAGAGAGAAGGTGATAAGGTGATGGTCGGTCCAAGCACAAGGTGTGATGTCTGTCAGTGAGAGGTTGCAGTTGGCATCTGCCAGCCAGTCTAGGGATCTGCCTTTTATATGTGTAGGTTTGTTAATGTGTTGAGTGAGGCCTAAGTGAGTAATGGTGTCATTGAGAGAGGTGGCGTGATTGTCCTTATGGTCATTGAGTCCTAGGTTAAAGTCACCCATGATGATGATTTGAGATTTGGGTTTAGTATTCGTGGTGAGTAGGAGAGAGATATCTTCTTCAAAGGTGGATAGGGCGCCTGGGGGTCTATATATAATGTGTAGGAGGATGGTTTGGGTGTCTGATAGTGGGAGTTTTATGGAGAGGAGTTCAGCTGAGGGTAAGGTTGAGTTAGTTGCTTCTCTGATGTTTAGATTAGTTTTAGCAAAAATAGCCACACCTCCTCCTATCAAGTTTTTTCTGTCAGCACGGAAGATGTTGTAGTTATCCGGGATGGCTAAAGCTAAAGTAGGACCAGCTGCTAAGTGGAGCCACGTCTCAGTGATGGTGATGAAGTTGAGGTGGTTAGCAGAGATAATGTCTGCAACATCTATGGCGTGGGCTACCAGGGAGCGGGCATTAATGAGAGCACCCTTTATGGGAATGGAAGTAGGGTTGACTTTCGAGGGTGGAGGAATATGGGGAGTTGTGATGTTTTAGCTCGCTGTGGAGACGATATGCAAAGTCTGTTGCGTATGGTTCTTAGTCAGGTTGGTCATCGTTGTAATGAGTTTGTGGCTAGCGCTAGTGCGGAGGCTAAGTCTAGCGTTTCTATATGTGGTGGATGGCACAGCATTCAAGATGGTGGTAGTGGGTAGGTAGAGGCGAGAGCCTAGTCGTATGTTTCTAAGAAGTGTGGGGCATGGTGTGAGGGGTGTGGGTGGGCGCGCAAATCTGTTTATCCATTCCATAGGGGAAAGTGGTTCTGGGTAAAGTGGAATCGTCGTGCTGGTACAGTTCTGAGGTGCGATATTGTGGAGTAAGGGAAGGAGAGTTGCCATGGTGAGGGTGGCACCTCTTAGGGTGGCCATCATAGGAGGTTAGGCTCCTGGTAGTATTGGCAGATGAAGGGGTCAATGGCTTTGTGTGTTGGCAGTTTCTAGGGTGGCAAGTGAACTTGGATGGTAGTATATGCAGTAGATGTAGACATAGAGTTTACATTGGAACAGCATCAGTCAATGGGTAGAATGTGCGATCATAGGTCAGCACTAGAGAGCACTAGATAAGGCAGGGCCGTCTCAGCAGGGCAAGGCAGGCAGTTTTAAACAGTCAATATATGCACACAATGTATATTATCATAGGCAACGTTATGGCATTCAATATAAATTAGCATAGGCAGCGCTGGGTCTGTTATGGGTGGAGGCACAGGGCGATTTGAGGATGCAGTACAAATTAGCGCAGGTAACACTAGGGCCACTATGGACAGAGGCAGGGCAACAGCGTGGCATGTGTCAGTAGATGGGCACAGCACAGCGTAGGAGCGTGGGCGCAGAATGGCTAGTGATATGCAGACAACATAACCCAGCAGAAATCACAGGTAAAAAGTATAACATGAAGATAACAAGTGAGGCCTAGAGGTATAACGGTGCAATATAGGCAACGTGCAATCATGCCAAGGGTCGAAGTGTACATCAACTTAGCACAATCAGGCATAGTTGGGGATGCAGACCAGCATGTCACGACCTGAGCAGCACGCAGTCTGGTGGAGTAACGGGAGTACAGCAAATGTAACACAGTCTGGCAGACATAAGTATAAATGCAGCGTGCTGATTGCAGGCGTTACCATAGGAGTGCACGAGGGTGTGCGCATTGCATTGGGGGTGGGGCAACAAGCAGTCGGGGCAGATATCCGTATACAATTGTAAACGACCACAACTGTGACACAGTCAGGCAAAGGGGATGTAGTTCAACGTAGAGCAAGTTGGTATACGGAGCAATTTAAAATGAGGTGCCTCAAGTGACAAGGGTTAGAATCGCTTAAAAGTGAGAGGCAGGCTGTGAGGAGAGGGTCAGGCCTCGAGCAGCGCGTATAGTGCAGGCACTTATGAGGGGACAGGTGCAGCAGTATATGCTTATAGGGTACAAATGAAAAGAAAGGTCTTATACAGTGAATGACTGGGCATCAGGTCCGTGGTGCCACATGTGAAGCTGGTAATATGCAATGTGTACAGAGCGTCCGACTGAGCAGGGAATCCAGGCAGTAGGCAGCGGAGGCTGCAGACAGGCGGAAGACAGGAGTCAGCCTTCGTGTTCTGGCCTTAGTGCTTCTGTGCCGGCTGATCGTCTACCGGCTGTGGATTGGCCCACAAGAGGAGGCCAGCAGCCAATCAGGGAGGTGGAATGGTGGTGTTCAGGCAAGCCCAAACACAACGGAGACGAAGTCGGCCATCTTGGGGTGTGCAATATGCCTCATGGCAGGCAATGGTGTAGGCACAGGCTGAGGTTAGCATCCAGCCAAACGAAGGATATATGGGCCTCAATACTGAATCTCAGAGGCATCAATAGGTATGCCAGCAATAATCGTGCATTAGTCGCAGTGCCGTCGTCGAGTAGAGAAAAAGCGGCTGACTTTCACCAGCAGTATGAAGGTGGCTTGATACGTGTGTTTCACTAAGCGTCCATGTGGCATGCCTTCCCAAGACGCTCATCAGATGAGTGCTTGGGGCAGTAACTTAGAATGCTAGTGATTATGATGGAGCCTTGAGAAGTGTGCCTTATTGTTATTAATTTAATTCAAAGCATATTCATGTAAGTGTTCAATACGTGTGATGTATTTTTTAGACACATACTGTCTTCTCCATTACGACTATTGATAGGGAGAGGAAAATGTATCCTACAAAAGTGTCTACAATGGACAGTCATCATATGAAGTGTTGCTAATAACTTGGCTAATGTTGTCCTGTGGACAAGTACAAGCCTTTCTAGAATTAGCAGAGAGAACTGTAAACAAATTTCCTAAACAGACTCCACATATATGCATCCATACAATATAGACTGAGCCACATCTAAACAGAAAAGATGCATTTTCAAATCCCTCAATTTTACTGCCCATGGGATGTGTTATGATTAGGCAGGAAACTAGCAGTGAGGCTGAACTACTGTTTTCATTGAGAATGCTTCTTTAAAGAAATGGTTTTCTCTGTAGGCGCTCTGGGTGGATCTTCAGCTTCCGGTTCAGCACAGCCCAGTGCTCCACGGATAAATGTTGAGTGGCTGTGCTGCCCTAGCCGATACTTCACCCAGATTTCCGCCTTATGATTTGAGTCTATGTTGTGTCACTCTAGTAAGCACTTTATTTTGCAAACATTTACAAACAGCCACTAGATGGCAGCCACTACACGTTTGTCACTCTTTGAAGTACTTTATTATACGAAACAAGTTATGAAATACCCACTAGAGGACACTGTTATTCCGATCACAAAGCTGCAATTTTGCATGTTGCCGGTCACCTCCAGTCGTGCAAAGAGACTACGCTAGCATGAATGCCCCGGCTACATCCATAGCAGTGTTTGCACATATGTGTGAAGCGTGAGAATGTTAGATCCACAACGTGAAACAACTTTTTTTTTTCTTCTTTTTTTTGGTTGAGGTAGTCTCCAGGGCTGGATATTGGGATTCGCATTTCTAATACAAACATAGCAACTGCCGTCACCACCAGACCCAACACATGTATAGGATTTTAATGGACACAAATAGTGCGCATTGAGCGGAGTAAGGGCAGTTAATGCATGCAAATTTGATTTGAGAAACTGAGCTCAGAGAGGTGCCATGCAAATGCCAACTACTACAATATAGTGTGTTCTCCATGAGCCTGTCATTCAGGTCATGGAAGACTTGGACTGGGGATGATCAACTTTAAAACCCGCTGACGGATTTGGGTAAAATTCATATTGTTTATATTACCAATTATGAAATGGTGAATGCATTTTACAGATGTCCTTTTGGGTGAATTTGATGGGAAACAAATCCCACAACATTTTGAGGATATTTATTTAGCAAAATCAGTGAAAGACTCTAATGAACACATTGCTGAAAAAAGTAAATCTTCATCAAGTGTTTAGCTCTGTTTTATTCCTGGAAAGCACGTGGACACATCAATTAGAACGTTTACATTTTGTACTTGAATTTCCAGCAAAAGAAGCAAAAAACTGTTCCCTTAATTTGATCAGAAAATCCCCTTCGAAATTTCATGTGATTCATTTTTTCAACATTAATGTGGGGTCATTAAACCCCTATTTTTGTAGACTGCATTTACTGCACATTAACTCATTTGGTTATGTTCCATGTTTGTAAATGTTATACATGTTTTGAAATTGTCAGAAATGACCATTTCACAAAATTAGCTAAGGTAAAATTGCCCAAATTCATTAATTCTTAGTGTGAAGCCACAGATGAATGCCCCTCACTCATTACACACACAACTACGATGTGAAAATAAATATTCTGAGCTGGAATGATCAGTAGTGTTAACTAACATGAAACTAAATTAAATGTCTACTGATTTTGTGAACTAAAATGCAGAGTCGGATAAACACCCAACAACCAGTCAAAGACTAACCAATTCTTGAAGCTTCAAACACGAATTGTGCATCTCAGTGGACAAAGAAAATCTTGTACATAGGTCACCGTCTCTTCTGAGCTAAGCACCATCCAGACATGTGACTAAATTATGAGTTTACTAATAGTATGTTTACCTTTTGTATGTTGCTTTTGAAGCCTGACTTTATTGCTGCCTGTATCATAGAATATTGGTAGCTAGGAAACAATGCATTAACTGGTTTCATTTGCTGTCCAATTCGTTTTTTTTTTACTCTTATGCTCTTCTCTGCAGGTTCTCCCGGTGAATACCCATTACCGTCTCCTGGTTCATCACAGCCCGGTGGATTAAAGGGTGAGTGCTGATGGCATTTGAAGTGAGTGCTTCTGCAAACATCTTCTTTCTGTTTTACATATTGTGTCTGCCACTCTAACCTTTCAGGTTCCTTCACTTCAGGAGGCAACAAGTAAATCCTGCCTAGGTTAAGTAACAAAGATGGCGGTGTACAGTAAACCAAAGGCAATCATTGTCTATTTCAATTGTGTAAACATGACCACGTTCTTCTAACTGTGCATTGCTGCTAATACATGTATAGGCAAAATTTCCATCCTACAATCAATAATGTATTGTTTGCATCATGGAAAATCATTAAATTAAATTATGTTCATGGTGGTCGTTAGTTTATTTTGAGAAAATATCAAAACAATTGTTTCCACTAAATACCCAGCGTTCCATTGCTTCCTAGGTCGGTTCACACTATATATAACATCAACTACAAATACAAAAAAGTCACCAAGTTAACATACATTTCTATACAATCTACCACTACAGTCATATCTCAGGATGTCAAGAGTCCTCCAAAATGTCAGAGGTTGCACGAAATGAGACCAGCACGGTTGTTCTCATAAGACCATTCAAGCTCTGTTTCTTTACATATGCCATTGACATCAGGATTCTACTAAGATTCAAGAAAATAACAACACGTTTCTCTACAAATTAAAGTACTGCATGATGAAAGATTCGGAATAGATGAAGGTGACAAATAATTCAACAGAACCAAAAGCGAGATCACTGAGTCAATTCTGACTCACTTTTCTGGAATACAAAAATGTGTGACTTGATCCAAATGTCCATGTACCATCCTAGTACAGTCTGTAACCATAATTAATGCAGTTCATCCATTTTATGATCCTTAATCAAACAACGTTTTTTTTTATTTAAGATTGCTAAATCACGCCATAAACCTCTTCACAATCAATCACAGAATAACTGAAGGAAAGTCAATGATCTCATCCCTTTTTGACCACTGTAAAAAATAAAATCTAACCAAATCCGTCCACAATTTAGGTGCTCCCCTTATGTTCATATTACACCACCAGTGCCGACCCGCCCCTCACTTTCTGATTACATTTGCTGGCCATGACCCTGTTTCTCTTTCTGTTGTTCTTGTATGTGTTCTTGTCTGTGCCCTAATGCCTCAGAGTCCATGGTTGCGCTATATAAATAAAAGAAAGTAAAGACAAAAGGATCAGATGTGGCTCACAAACAGAATGTGCTGGTCAATTACCATAACACAGAGAATGAAATAAATATGAAATAATATGCATTGCCCATCATTCCGATAATGGCATCTGCCATCATGTTTCTTGAAAATTTCAAAAAAATGCACACACAGCAGATCACTAAGATCAGACAACACAATAATTCTGGTTTCACCCAAAGAAGGTAACACTAGGAAAGGTTGCTGAGCCTTCTCAGATAAGGCCAGTAATCTTTGCGAGTCCCGCCTTGGTCACATCAGTGACCTAAGTGACAAAAACCTGCATTATTTAAGGCATTTGAAACCTCACTGTTCCCATCCACAGAGTAACACTTGGCCCTTACTCACCACTCTTCCAGTCTCTCAATCCATCCTGGTTGAAAATGTGAAGCCCAGGTTCATTTTACGTGAACCAAAAAAAAACATGCATTTGGAATTCATTATATTGGCCACAAAGAGCTCAGTGAAAATGCATATATATGAGTGAGGTCTCTCATGGAACAGTTCACTTATTTGTGCATTTGTAATTTATGGTGTGTGCAAAAGTGCCTTCAGAGCACCGGTTGTATACAGTGGGGAAAGCACGGGGGGGACGGGAGGGGGGTGTTTGGGGAGGAAGGAGCCTTCATAGGAGGAATGTGAGGTGGGGGTCAAACGTTCGGACCAGTAAGGGCCATCCATAGACATGAAGAAGCTCGCATTCTGGGGGTTATTTTGGTCAAACACGTTTGTAAGTTACAATAATGGTTAGTATAGCTTGGTGAAATGGATCAGTATATTACAATCATAGATTACAAAAAAGTCACAATCGAAAATTAAGTGTAGCTGTGAGGTTGTTCATTTCTATAGCTGCTTCCGTGTATTCTGACCCTTGTGTGACCGATTCACTTTGACACGTTATCATACATTTAAAAAGGTGTTCTTGGCATATAATTTCCAGGTGCATATAGTTCCAGAGATGGGGTGTGCCGAATATCAACGTATCTCTATTTTTGCCTCTCAATGGGTTATTCATGTCTAGGAATCTTTTGATCAAATTCATTGTACACCTTCTCTGCACTTCTCTGCAGGACCTCAAGATGGATCATCAGTACCCTCATCTGGTTCCAAACAGCCCGGTGGATGGATCAGTGGTCCTGAGGGAAAGGGTGAGTGTCAGTGCCAAATAAAGCAAGAGTGAAACCAGGCTCCCAAGCTAGAGGGTTAGTTTAGTTTGTTTATTTATAGAGCGCGTCCGAACCTTCAGGTAGCTGGGCGCATATTCATGTGGACAACATAGTTACATATCGTTGCGCGCAGCATAAAGAAAGAGTACATACATTCAATGGTACAGTATGTGGCATGGGATAAATACAGTAGATAATATAGGACCTGGTTACATGGCGGTCCGTTACAGGTTAGTTAAGGCATACAGTTGAAATTGGTAGAGTGAAGCGGCCTGGGGTGGGTAAGTAGCAGAGTGTTAGGCAGAGAGCCAGGATTTCACCATGGCTCTGAATGGCCAGAAGGAAGCTTCTGATCTGATTGCAAGCGGGAGTGTGTTCCAGCATTGTGCTGCGAGAACTGGGAAGCTGGAACCTCCTGCTGTTTTTAGATTGAAGTGGGGGACCTTGAGTTGGTGCAAATATGGAGTTCTGGTAGGTCTGGTAGTGCTGTGTCTAGAGAATTTGTCAGATAGGTAGCGCGGGGCAGTCAGTGACAGGCACTTGTGTGTAATGACAAGAGTTCTTAGCTTGATTGTGTCTCGGATTGGGAGCAAGTGGACATCTTTGCTGGCAGTGGAGATGTGAGCCTTGCACGGGAGGTTAAGAGCACATCTTAAGGCATTATTTTGAAGAATCTGGAGTCTGTTCAGATTTTTAGTGGTGGTGCCTAGCAAGAGTGTGTTACAATAGTCTAATCTAGACAGTATCAGTGCTCTGGATAAGGTGAGGCAGCTGGTTGAAGATAGAAAAGGTCTACAGGCATTGATAAGTTTGTTGGTGTATGTGGTAGATGAGATGGTAGCATTCATTTGTTTTTTCAGTGATAGGGTGGAGTCAAGGTACACACCTAGAGTTTTGACCTCTTTGGAGACTTTTATGATGTTGCCATCGATGGAGAAAGATTGGTACCTAGAGTCCAATTTATTGAGGCAGGCCTGGGAGCCTATGATAAGCAGTTCCGTTTTATCGTCATTGAGGCAGAGACTGTGTGTAGCCATCCATGCTTGGATTTCTAGGTAGATTTTGTTAAGCTTTGCAGCATCTTCTTCATAGCAACCAGTGAGTGTGATGAGGACCTGGGTGTTGTCTGCGTAATTAGTGTAGCTGACACCCAGATCGTCAAGATGGTCGAAGAGAAGCTTAGTGAAGATGTTGTAAAGTGTGGGAGAAATGCAGGAACCTTGGGGGACTCCACATTGGATTGGGATAGGGTCTGCAGCTGCTGAGGAGGCGAAGACCCTAGTCGACCTGTCAGACAAAAATGACTGAATCCAATTGGTGGCATTCTGTGAGAATGCGGCAGCCGATGAGAGGTGTTGTGTAAGGATCTGGTGGTCAACCAGGTCGAAGGCAGCGGATAGATCCAACAGGAGCAAAATGGCCAGTTTGCCCTTGTCTTTGGCTTCATCCATTTGGATTTTTAGATCCAGGAGAGCGGTTTCGGTCCCATGCCTGGGTCTAAAGCCGGATTGTCGCAAGCCTAAGAGGTTATTGTCTTCCAAATGTTGATGTATTTGGAGGTAGGCTACTCTGTCTAATATTTTGAGGAGGAAAGGGACCGTAGTGATGGGTCTGTAATTCGAGGGAATGTTAGGGTCTAGGTTGGATTTTTTGAGAAGGGGGAGAACCCACGCTTCTTTGAGGTTGTTAGGGACTACTGAGTTCTTGAAGGAAGAATTGATCAATGAGGTGATGAGGGGAGCTAGATCTTTGGCTCCATCTTTGATGACAGAGGCGGGGCATATGTCACCTTTACAGTTGAAGGGTTTAAGGCTAGCGATTTTCTTGACTACTTCCTCTTCGGTGACTGGGGAAAAGTGGAAAGGTGGGCAGTTGGGAATGGTGGGGTCTTTTTTGCTGTTGAGAGTATCTTTGGCAGCAAGGTTGGCTTTTTTGGCTTAAATCTTTGCTTGTAGAAGGGCAATTTTGTTGGAGAGGGCTAGTTGGATATTGTTGCACCATGCCTTATCCTTCGTGCAGTCCTCTGTGGGTGACAGTGGAGATTCAAGTTCTCTTAGTATAGAGAATAATTCTTTCGTACCAGATTTGACGTTGTGTATTCTTGTGTTATAAGTCTCTTTTTTGGAGTTTAAGATAGCGGATTTGTAGGTGGAGGCAGCTGTAGTGAATTTGTCTTTAGTGGAGAAAGATGGGGCTTTTCTCCAGCAAGTTTCCGCTGCTCTTTTGATGTTGCGGAGGGCTTTTAGTTCTGCTGAGAACCATTTGTTGGTGTGGGCGATGGGTTTGGCTTTACGTTGTTTGAGTGGAGCTATCTGGTTGAGGGCTAGTTCCAACGTGTTGTTGTATAGGTCTACCAGGGTAGACAGGTTGTCATTCTGCATGGGAAGGTTGGCTTTAGTAATGGGCATGAGAAGTGGTCTAAGGTTTTCCATGGTGATGTTGCGAATGTTTCTAGAGATTATATGTGGTGTCCTAGAAGGTGGTGTTGTATTGGGTACTGTTCTGGGTAGAGAGAAGGTGATAAGGTGATGGTCGGTCCAAGCACAAGGTGTGATGTCTGCCAGTTAGAGGTTGCAGTTGGCATCTGCCAGCCAGTCTAGGGATCTGCCTTTTATATGTGTAGGTTTGTTAATGTGTTGAGTGAGGCCTAAGTGAGTAATGGTGTCATTGAGAGAGGTGGCGTGATTGTCCTTAGGGTCATTGAGTCCTAGGTTAAAGTCACCCATGATGATGATTTGAGATTTGGGTTTAGTATTCGTGGTGAGTAGGAGGGAGATATCTTCTTCAAAGGTGGATAGGGCGCCTGGGGGTCTATATATAATGTGTAGGAGGATGGTTTGGGTGTCTGATAGTGGGAGTTTTATGGAGAGGAGTTCAGCTGAGGGTAAGGTTGAGTTAGTTGCTTCTCTGATGTTTAGGTTAGTTTTAGCAATAATAGCCACACCTCCTCCTATCAGGTTTTTTCTGTCAGCACGGAAGATGTTGTAGTTATCCGGGATGGCTAAAGCTAAAGTAGGACCAGCTGCTAAGTGGAGCCACATCTCAGTGATGGTGATGAAGTTGAGGTGGTTAGCAGAGATAATGTCTGCAACATCTATGGCGTGGGCTACCAGGGAGCGGGCATTAATGAGAGCACCCTTTATGGGAATGGAAGTAGGGTTGACTTTCGAGGGTGGAGGAATATGGGGAGTTGTGATGTTTTAACTCGCTGTGGAGACGATATGCAAAGTCTGCTGCGTATGGTTCTTAGTCAGGTTGGTCATCGTTGTAATGAGTTTGTGGCTAGCGCTAGTGCGGAGGCTAAGTCTAGCATTTCTATATGTGGTGGATGGCACAGCATTCAAGATGGTGGTAGTGGGTAGGTAGAGGCGAGAGCCTAGTCGTATGTTTCTAAGAAGTGTGGGGCATGGTGTGAGGGGTGTGGGTGGGCGCGCAAATCTGTTTATCCATTCCATAGGGGAAAGTGGTTCTGGGTAAAGTGGAATCGTCGTGCTGGTACAGTTCTGAGGTGCAATATTGTGGAGTAAGGGAAGGAGAGTTGCCATGGTGAGGGTGGCACCTCTTAGGGTGGCCATCATAGGAGGTTAGGCTCCTGGTAGTATTGGCAGATGAAGGGGTCAATGGCTTTGTGTGTTGGCAGTTTCTAGGGTGGCAAGTGAACTTGGATGGTAGTATATGCAGTAGATGTAGACATAGAGTTTACATTGGAACAGCATCAGTCAATGGGTAGAATGTGCGATCATAGGTCAGCACTAGAGAGCACTAGATAAGGCAGGGCCGTCTCAGCAGGGCAAGGCAGGCAGTTTTAAACAGTAAATATATGCACACAATGTATATTATCATAGGCAACGTTATGGCATTCAATATAAATTAGCATAGGCAGCGCTGGGTCTGCTATGGGTGGAGGCACAGGGCGATTTGAGGATGCAGTACAAATTAGCGCAGGTAACACTAGGGCCACTATGGACAGAGGCAGGGCAACAGCGTGGCATGTGTCAGTAGATGGGCACAGCACAGCGTAGGAGCGTGGGCGCAGAATGGCTAGTGATATGCAGACAACATAACCCAGCAGAAATCACAGGTAAAAAGTATAACATGAAGATAACAAGTGAGGCCTAGAGGTATAACGGTGCAATATAGGCAACGTGCAATCATGCCAAGGGTCGAAGTGTACAGTATGAAGGTGGCTTGATACGTGTGTTTCACTAAGCGTCCATGTGGCATGCCTTCCCAAGACGCTCATCAGATGAGTGCTTGGGGCAGTAACTTAGAATGCTAGTGATTATGATGGAGCCTTGAGAAGTGTGCCTTATTGTTATTAATTTAATTCAAAGCATATTCATGTAAGTGTTCAATACGTGTGATGTATTTTTTAGACACATACTGTCTTCTCCATTACGACTATTGATAGGGAGAGGAAAATGTATCCTACAAAAGTGTCTACAATGGACAGTCATCATATGAAGTGTTGCTAATAACTTGGCTAATGTTGTCCTGTGGACAACTACAAGCCTTTCTAGAATTAGCAGAGAGAACTGTAAACAAATTTCCTAAACAGACTCCACATATATGCATCCATACAATATAGACTGTGCCACATCTAAACAGAAAAGATGCATTTTCAAATCCCTCAATTTTACTGTCCATGGGATGTGTTATGATTAGGCAGGAAACTAGCAGTGAGGGTGAACTACTGTTTTCATTGAGAATGCTTCTTTAAAGAAATAGTTTTCTCTGTAGGCGCTCTGGGTGGATCTTCAGCTTCCGGTTCAGCACAGCCCAGTGCTCCACGGATAAATGTTGAGTGGCTGTGCTGCCCTAGCCGATACTTCACCCAGATTTCCGCCTTATGATTTGAGTCTATGTTGTGTCACTCTAGTAAGCACTTTATTTTGCAAACATTTACAAACAGCCACTAGATGGCAGCCACTACACGTGTGTCACTCTTTGAAGTACTTTATTATACGAAACAAGTTATGAAATACCCACTAGAGGACACTGTTATTCCGATCACAAAGCTGCAATTTTGCATGTTGCCGGTCACCTCCAGTCGTGCAAAGAGACTACGCTAACATGAATGCCCCCGGCTACATCAATAGCAGTGTTTGCACATATGTGTGAAGCATGAGAATGTTAGATCCACAACGTGAAACAACCTTTTTTTTTTCTTCTTTTTTTTGGTTGAGGTAGTCTCCAGGGCTGGATATTGGGATTCGCATTTCTAATACAAACATAGCAACTGCCGTCACCACCAGACCCAACCCATGTATAGGATTTTAATGGACACAAATAGTGCGCATTGAGCAGAGTAAGGGCAGTTAATGCATGCAAATTTGATTTGAGAAACTGAGCTCAGAGAGGTGCCATGCAAATGCCAACTACTACAATATAGTGTGTTCTCCATGAGCCAGTCATTCAGGTCATGGAAGACTTGTACTGGGGATGATCAACTTTAAAACCCGCTGACGGATTTGGGTAAAATTCATATTGTTTATATTACCAATTATGAAATGGTGAATGCATTTTACAGATGTCCTTTTGGGTGAATTTGATGGGAAACAAATCCCACAACATTTTGAGGATATTTATTTAGCAAAATCAGTGAAAGACTCTAATGAACACATTGCTGAAAAAAGTAAATCTTCATCAAGTGTTTAGCTCTGTTTTATTCCTGGAAAGCACGTGGACACATCAATTAGAACGTTTACATTTTGTACTTGAATTTCCAGCAAAAGAAGCAAAAAACTGTTCCCTTAATTTGATCAGAAAATCCCCTTCGAAATTTCATGTGATTCATTTTTTCAACATTAATGTGGGGTCATTAAACCCCTATTTTTGTAGACTGCATTTACTGCACATTAACTCATTTGGTTATGTTCCATGTTTGTAAATGTTATACATGTTTTGAAATTGTCAGAAATGACCATTTCACAAAATTAGCTAAGGTAAAATTGCCCAAATTCATTAATTCTTAGTGTGAAGCCACAGATGAATGCCCCTCACTCATTACACACACAACTACGATGTGAAAATAAATATTCTGAGCTGGAATGATCAGTAGTGTTAACTAACATGAAACTAAATTAAATGTCTACTGATTTTGTGAACTAAAATGCAGAGTCGGATAAACACCCAACAACCAGTCAAAGACTAACCAATTCTTGAAGCTTCAAACACGAATTGTGCATCTCAGTGGACAAAGAAAATCTTGTACATAGGTCACCGTCTCTTCTGAGCTAAGCACCATCCAGACATGTGACTAAATTATGAGTTTACTAATAGTATGTTTACCTTTTGTATGTTGCTTTTGAAGCCTGACTTTATTGCTGCCTGTATCATAGAATATTGGTAGCTAGGAAACAATGCATTAACTGGTTTCATTTGCTGTCCAATTCGTTTTTTTTTTACTCTTATGCTCTTCTCTGCAGGTTCTCCCGGTGAATACCCATTACCGTCTCCTGGTTCATCACAGCCCGGTGGATTAAAGGGTGAGTGCTGATGGCATTTGAAGTGAGTGCTTCTGCAAACATCTTCTTTCTGTTTTACATATTGTGTCTGCCACTCTAACCTTTCAGGTTCCTTCACTTCAGGAGGCAACAAGTAAATCCTGCCTAGGTTAAGTAACAAAGATGGCGGTGTACAGTAAACCAAAGGCAATCATTGTCTATTTCAATTGTGTAAACATGACCACGTTCTTCTAACTGTGCATTGCTGCTAATACATGTATAGGCAAAATTTCCATCCTACAATCAATAATGTATTGTTTGCATCATGGAAAATCATTAAATTAAATTATGTTCATGGTGGTCGTTAGTTTATTTTGAGAAAATATCAAAACAATTGTTTCCACTAAATACCCAGCGTTCCATTGCTTCCTAGGTCGGTTCACACTATATATAACATCAACTACAAATACAAAAAAGTCACCAAGTTAACATACATTTCTATACAATCTACCACTACAGTCATATCTCAGGATGTCAAGAGTCCTCCAAAATGTCAGAGGTTGCACGAAATGAGACCAGCACGGTTGTTCTCATAAGACCATTCAAGCTCTGTTTCTTTACATATGCCATTGACATCAGGATTCTACTAAGATTCAAGAAAATAACAACACGTTTCTCTACAAATTAAAGTGCTGCATGATGAAAGATTCGTAATAGATGAAGGTGACAAATAATTCAACAGAACCAAAAGCAAGATCACTGAGTCAATTCTGACTCACTTTTCTGGAATGCAAAAATGTGTGACTTGATCCAAATGTCCGTGTACCATCCTAGTACAGTCTGTAACCATAATTAATGCAGTTCTTCCATTTTATGATCCTTAATCAAAAAACGGTTTCTTTTATTTAAGATTGCTAAATCACGCCATAAACCTCTTCACAATCAATCACAGAATAACTGAAGGAAAGTCAATGATCTCATCCCTTTTTGACCACTGTAAAAAATAAAATCTAACCAAATCCGTCCACAATTTAGGTGCTCCCCTTATGTTCATATTACACCACCAGTGCCGACCCGCCCCTCACTTTCTGATTACATTTGCTGGCCTTGACCCTGTTTCTCTTTCTGTTGTTCTTTTATGTGTTCTTGTCTGTGCCCTAATGCCTAAGAGTCCATGGTTGCGCTATATAAATAAAAGAAAGTAAAGACAAAAGGATCAGATGTGGCTCACAAACAGAATGTGCTGGTCAATTACCATAACACAGAGAATGAAATAAATATGAAATAATATGCATTGCCCATCATTCCGATAATGGCATCTGCCATCATGTTTCTTGAAAATTACAAAAAAATGCACACACAGCAGATCACTAAGATCAGACAACACAATAATTCTGGTTTCACCCAAAGAAGGTAACACTAGGAAAGGTGGGTGAGCCTTCTCAGATAAGGCCAGTAATCTTTGCGAGTCCCGCCTTGGTCACATCAGTGACCTAAATGACAAAAACCTGCTTTATTTAAGGCATTTGAAACCTCACTGTTCCCATCCACAGAGTAACACTTGGCCCTTACTCACCACTCTTCCAGTCTCTGAATCCATCCTGGTTGAAAATGTGAAGCCTCAGGTTCATTTTACGTGAACCAAAAAAAAACATGCATTTGGAATTCATTATATTGGCCACAAAGAGCTCAGTGAAAATGCATATATATGAGGGAGGTCTCTCATGGAACAGTTCACTTATTTGTGCATTTGTAATTTATGGTGTGTGCAAAAGTGCCTTCAGAGCACCGGTTGTATACAGCGGGGAAAGCACGGGGGGACGGGAGGGGGGTGTTTGGGGGAGGAAGGAGCCTTCATAGGAGGAATGTGAGGTGGGGGTCAAACGTTCGGACCAGTAAGGGCCATCCATAGACATGAAGAAGCTCGCATTCTGGGGGTTATTTTGGTCAAACACGTTTGTAAGTTACAATAATGGTTAGTATAGCTTGGTGAAATGGATCAGTATATTACAATCATAGATTACAAAAAAGTCATAATCGAAAATTAAGTGTAGCTGTGAGGTTGTTCATTTCTATAACTGCTTCCGTGTATTCTGACCCTTGTGTGACCGATTCACTTTGACACGTTATCATACATTAAAAAAGGTGTTCTTGGCATATAATTTCCAGGTGCATATAGTTCCAGAGATGGGGTGTGCCGAATATCAACGTATCTCTATTTTTGCCTCTCAATGGGTTATTCATGTCTAGGAATCTTTTAATCAAATTCATTGTACACCTCCTCTGCACTTCTCTGCAGGACCTCAAGATGGATCATCAGTACCCTCATCTGGTTCCAAACAGCCCGGTGGATGGATCAGTGGTCCTGAGGGAAAGGGTGAGTGTCAGTGCCAAATAAAGCAAGAGTGAAACCAGGCTCCCAAGCTAGAGGGTTAGTTTAGTTTGTTTATTTATAGAGCGCGTCCGAACCTTCAGGTAGCTGGGCGCATAATCATGTGGACTACATAGTTACATATCGTTGCGCGTAGCATAAAGAAAGAGTACATACATTAAATGGTACAGTATGTGGCATGGGATAAATACAGTAGATAATATAGGACCTGGTTACATGGCGGTCCGTTACAGGTTAGTTAAGGCATACAGTTGAAATTGGTAGAGTGAAGCGGCCTGGGGTGGGTAAGTAGCAGAGTGTTAGGCAGAGAGCCAGGATTTAACCATGGCTCTGAATGGCCAGAAGGAAGCTTCTGATCTGATTGCAAGCGGGAGTGTGTTCCAGCATTGCGCTGCGAGAACTGGGAAGCTGGAACCTCGTGCTGTTTTTAGATTGAAGTGGGGGACCTTGAGTTGGTGCAAATATGGAGTTCTGGTAGGTCTGGTAGTGCTGTGTCTAGAGAATTTGTCAGATAGGTAGCGCGGGGCAGTCAGTGACAGGCACTTGTGTGTAATGACAAGAGTTCTTAGCTTGATTGTGTCTCGGATTGGGAGCAAGTGGACATCTTTGCTGGCAGTGGAGATGTGAGCCTTGCACGGGAGGTTAAGAGCGCATCTTAAGGCATTATTTTGAAGAATCTGGAGTCTGTTCAGATTTTTAGTGGTGGTGCCTAGCAAGAGTGTGTTACAATAGTCTAATTTAGACAGTATCAGTTCTCTGGATAAGGTGAGGCAGCTGGTTGAAGATAGAAAAGGTCTACAGGCATTGATAAGTTTGTTGGTGTATGTGGTAGATGAGATGGTAGCATTCATTTGTTTTTTCAGTGATAGGGTGGAGTCAAGGTACACACCTAGAGTTTTGACCTCTTTGGAGACTTTTATGATGTTGCCATCGATGGAGAAAGATTGGTACCTAGAGTCCAATTTATTGAGGCAGGCCTGGGAGCCTATGATAAGCAGTTCCGTTTTATCGTCATTGAGGCAGAGACTGTGTGTAGCCATCCAGGCTTGGATTTCTAGGTAGATTTTGTTAAGCTTTGCAGCATCTTCTTCATAGCAACCAGTGAGTGTGATGAGGACCTGGGTGTTGTCTGCGTAATTAGTGTAGCTGACACCCAGATCGTCAAGATGGTCGAAGATAAGCTTAGTGAAGATGTTGTAAAGTGTGGGAGAAATGCAGGAACCTTGGGGGACTCCACATTGGATTGGGATAGGGTCTGCAGCTGCTGAGGAGGCGAAGACCCTAGTCGACCTGTCAGACAAAAATGACTGAATCCAATTGGTGGCATTCTGTGAGAATGCGGCAGCCGATGAGAGGTGTTGTGTAAGGATCTGGTGGTCAACCAGGTCGAAGGCAGCGGATAGATCCAACAGGAGCAAAATGGCCAGTTTGCCCTTGTCTTTGGCTTCATCCATTTGGATTTTTAGATCCAGGAGAGCGGTTTCGGTCCCATGCCTGGGTCTAAAGCCGGATTGTCGCAAGCCTAAGAGGTTATTGTCTTCCAAATGTTGTTGTATTTGGAGGTAGGCTACTCTGTCTAATATTTTGAGGAGGAAAGGGACCGTAGTGATGGGTCTGTAATTCGAGGGAATGTTAGGGTCTAGGTTGGGTTTTTTGAGAAGGGGGAGAACCCACGCTTCTTTGAGGTTGTTAGGGACTACTGAGTTCTTGAAGGAAGAATTGATCAATGAGGTGATGAGGGGAGCTAGATCTTTGGCTCCATCTTTGATGACAGAGGCGGGGCATATGTCACCTTTACAGTTGAAGGGTTTAAGGCTAGCGATTTTCTTGACTACTTCCTCTTCGGTGACTGGGGAAAAGTGGAAAGGTGGGCAGTTGGGAATGGTGGGGTCTTTTTTGCTGTTGAGAGTATCTTTGGCAGCAAGGTTGGCTTTTTTGGCTTAAATCTTTGCTTGTAGAAGGGCAATTTTGTTGGAGAGGGCTAGTTGGATATTGTTGCACCATGCCTTATCCTTCGTGCAGTCCTCTGTGGGTGACAGTGGAGATTCAAGTTCTCTTAGTATAGAGAATAATTCTTTCGTACCAGATTTGACGTTGTGTATTCTTGTGTTATAAGTCTCTTTTTTGGAGTTTAAGATAGCGGATTTGTAGGTAGAGGCAGCTGTAGTGAATTTGTCTTTAGTGGAGAAAGATGGGGCTTTTCTCCAGCAAGTTTCCGCTGCTCTTTTGATGTTGCGGAGGGCTTTTAGTTCTGCTGAGAACCATTTGTTGGTGTGGGCGATGGGTTTGGCTTTACGTTGTTTGAGTGGAGCTATCTGGTTGAGGGCTAGTTCCAACGTGTTGTTGTATAGGTCTACCAGGGTAGACAGGTTGTCATTCTGCATGGGAAGGTTGGCTTTAGTAATGGGCATGAGAAGTGGTCTAAGGTTTTCCATGGTGATGTTGCGAATGTTTCTAGAGATTATATGTGGTGTCCTAGAAGGTGGTGTTGTATTGGGTACAGTTCTGGGTAGAGAGAAGGTGATAAGGTGATGGTCGGTCCAAGCACAAGGTGTGATGTCTGCCAGTGAGAGGTTGCAGTTGGCATCTGCCAGCCAGTCTAGGGATCTGCCTTTTATATGTGTAGGTTTGTTAATGTGTTGAGTGAGGCCTAAGTGAGTAATGGTGTCATTGAGAGAGGTGGCGTGATTGTCCTTAGGGTCATTGAGTCCTAGGTTAAAGTCACCCATGATGATGATTTGAGATTTGGGTTTAGTATTCGTGGTGAGTAGGAGGGAGATATCTTCTTCAAAGGTGGATAGGGCGCCTGGGGGTCTATATATAATGTGTAGGAGGATGGTTTGGGTGTCTGATAGTGGGAGTTTTATGGAGAGGAGTTCAGCTGAGGGTAAGGTTGAGTTAGTTGTTTCTCTGATGTTTAGGTTAGTTTTAGCAATAATAGCCACACCTCCTCCTATCAGGTTTTTTCTGTCAGCACGGAAGATGTTGTAGTTATCCGGGATGGCTAAAGCTAAAGTAGGACCAGCTGCTAAGTGGAGCCACATCTCAGTGATGGTGATGAAGTTGAGGTGGTTAGCAGAGATAATGTCTGCAACATCTATGGCGTGGGCTACCAGGGAGCGGGCATTAATGAGAGCACCCTTTATGGGAATGGAAGTAGGGTTGACTTTCGAGGGTGGAGGAATATGGGGAGTTGTAATGTTTTAACTCGCTGTGGAGACGATATGCAAAGTCTGCTGCGTATGGCTCTTAGTCAGGTTGGTCATCGTTGTATTGAGTTTGTGGCTAGCGCTAGTGCGGAGGCTAAGTCTAGCATTTCTATATGTGGTGGATGGCACAGCATTCAAGATGGTGGTAGTGGGTAGGTAGAGGCGAGAGCCTAGTCGTATGTTTCTAAGAAGTGTGGGGCATGGTGTGAGGGGTGTGGGTGGGCGCGCAAATCTGTTTATCCATTCCATAGGGGAAAGTGGTTCTGGGTAAAGTGGAATCGTCGTGCTGGTACAGTTCTGAGGTGCAATATTGTGGAGTAAGGGAAGGAGAGTTGCCATGGTGAGGGTGGCACCTCTTAGGGTGGCCATCATAGGAGGTTAGGCTCCTGGTAGTATTGGCAGATGAAGGGGTCAATGGCTTTGTGTGTTGGCAGTTTCTAGGGTGGCAAGTGAACTTGGATGGTAGTATATGCAGTAGATGTAGACATAGAGTTTACATTGGAACAGCATCAGTCAATGGGTAGAATGTGCGATCATAGGTCAGCACTAGAGAGCACTAGATAAGGCAGGGCCGTCTCAGCAGGGCAAGGCAGGCAGTTTTAAACAGTAAATATATGCACACAATGTATATTATCATAGGCAACGTTATGGCATTCAATATAAATTAGCATAGGCAGCGCTGGGTCTGCTATGGGTGGAGGCACAGGGCGATTTGAGGATGCAGTACAAATTAGCGCAGGTAACACTAGGGCCACTATGGACAGAGGCAGGGCAACAGCGTGGCATGTGTCAGTAGATGGGCACAGCACAGCGTAGGAGCGTGGGCGCAGAATGGCTAGTGATATGCAGACAACATAACCCAGCAGAAATCACAGGTAAAAAGTATAACATGAAGATAACAAGTGAGGCCTAGAGGTATAACGGTGCAATATAGGCAACGTGCAATCATGCCAAGGGTCGAAGTGTACAGTATGAAGGTGGCTTGATACGTGTGTTTCACTAAGCGTCCATGTGGCATGCCTTCCCAAGACGCTCATCAGATGAGTGCTTGGGGCAGTAACTTAGAATGCTAGTGATTATGATGGAGCCTTGAGAAGTGTGCCTTATTGTTATTAATTTAATTCAAAGCATATTCATGTAAGTGTTCAATACGTGTGATGTATTTTTTAGACACATACTGTCTTCTCCATTACGACTATTGATAGGGAGAGGAAAATGTATCCTACAAAAGTGTCTACAATGGACAGTCATCATATGAAGTGTTGCTAATAACTTGGCTAATGTTGTCCTGTGGACAACTACAAGCCTTTCTAGAATTAGCAGAGAGAACTGTAAACAAATTTCCTAAACAGACTCCACATATATGCATCCATACAATATAGACTGTGCCACATCTAAACAGAAAAGATGCATTTTCAAATCCCTCAATTTTACTGTCCATGGGATGTGTTATGATTAGGCAGGAAACTAGCAGTGAGGGTGAACTACTGTTTTCATTGAGAATGCTTCTTTAAAGAAATAGTTTTCTCTGTAGGCGCTCTGGGTGGATCTTCAGCTTCCGGTTCAGCACAGCCCAGTGCTCCACGGATAAATGTTGAGTGGCTGTGCTGCCCTAGCCGATACTTCACCCAGATTTCCGCCTTATGATTTGAGTCTATGTTGTGTCACTCTAGTAAGCACTTTATTTTGCAAACATTTACAAACAGCCACTAGATGGCAGCCACTACACGTGTGTCACTCTTTGAAGTACTTTATTATACGAAACAAGTTATGAAATACCCACTAGAGGACACTGTTATTCCGATCACAAAGCTGCAATTTTGCATGTTGCCGGTCACCTCCAGTCGTGCAAAGAGACTACGCTAACATGAATGCCCCCGGCTACATCAATAGCAGTGTTTGCACATTTGTGTGAAGCATGAGAATGTTAGATCCACAACGTGAAACAACCTTTTTTTTTTCTTCTTTTTTTTGGTTGAGGTAGTCTCCAGGGCTGGATATTGGGATTCGCATTTCTAATACAAACATAGCAACTGCCGTCACCACCAGACCCAACCCATGTATAGGATTTTAATGGACACAAATAGTGCGCATTGAGCAGAGTAAGGGCAGTTAATGCATGCAAATTTGATTTGAGAAACTGAGCTCAGAGAGGTGCCATGCAAATGCCAACTACTACAATATAGTGTGTTCTCCATGAGCCAGTCATTCAGGTCATGGAAGACTTGTACTGGGGATGATCAACTTTAAAACCCGCTGACGGATTTGGGTAAAATTCATATTGTTTATATTACCAATTATGAAATGGTGAATGCATTTTACAGATGTCCTTTTGGGTGAATTTGATGGGAAACAAATCCCACAACATTTTGAGGATATTTATTTAGCAAAATCAGTGAAAGACTCTAATGAACACATTGCTGAAAAAAGTAAATCTTCATCAAGTGTTTAGCTCTGTTTTATTCCTGGAAAGCACGTGGACACATCAATTAGAACGTTTACATTTTGTACTTGAATTTCCAGCAAAAGAAGCAAAAAACTGTTCCCTTAATTTGATCAGAAAATCCCCTTCGAAATTTCATGTGATTCATTTTTTCAACATTAATGTGGGGTCATTAAACCCCTATTTTTGTAGACTGCATTTACTGCACATTAACTCATTTGGTTATGTTCCATGTTTGTAAATGTTATACATGTTTTGAAATTGTCAGAAATGACCATTTCACAAAATTAGCTAAGGTAAAATTGCCCAAATTCATTAATTCTTAGTGTGAAGCCACAGATGAATGCCCCTCACTCATTACACACACAACTACGATGTGAAAATAAATATTCTGAGCTGGAATGATCAGTAGTGTTAACTAACATGAAACTAAATTAAATGTCTACTGATTTTGTGAACTAAAATGCAGAGTCGGATAAACACCCAACAACCAGTCAAAGACTAACCAATTCTTGAAGCTTCAAACACGAATTGTGCATCTCAGTGGACAAAGAAAATCTTGTACATAGGTCACCGTCTCTTCTGAGCTAAGCACCATCCAGACATGTGACTAAATTATGAGTTTACTAATAGTATGTTTACCTTTTGTATGTTGC
This sequence comes from Ambystoma mexicanum, assembly GCF_040938575.1. Classification (NCBI taxonomy): domain Eukaryota; kingdom Metazoa; phylum Chordata; class Amphibia; order Caudata; family Ambystomatidae; genus Ambystoma; species Ambystoma mexicanum. The sequence continues at coordinate 654,539,847 of NC_090925.1, forward strand.
TTTTGAAGCCTGACTTTATTGCTGCCTGTATCATAGAATATTGGTAGCTAGGAAACAATGCATTAACTGGTTTCATTTGCTGTCCAATTCGTTTTTTTTTACTCTTATGCTCTTCTCTGCAGGTTCTCCCGGTGAATACCCATTACCGTCTCCTGGTTCATCACAGCCCGGTGGATTAAAGGGTGAGTGCTGATGGCATTTGAAGTGAGTGCTTCTGCAAACATCTTCTTTCTGTTTTACATATTGTGTCTGCCACTCTAACCTTTCAGGTTCCTTCACTTCAGGAGGCAACAAGTAAATCCTGCCTAGGTTAAGTAACAAAGATGGCGGTGTACAGTAAACCAAAGGCAATCATTGTCTATTTCAATTGTGTAAACATGACCACGTTCTTCTAACTGTGCATTGCTGCTAATACATGTATAGGCAAAATTTCCATCCTACAATCAATAATGTATTGTTTGCATCATGGAAAATCATTAAATTAAATTATGTTCATGGTGGTCGTTAGTTTATTTTGAGAAAATATCAAAACAATTGTTTCCACTAAATACCCAGCGTTCCATTGCTTCCTAGGTCGGTTCACACTATATATAACATCAACTACAAATACAAAAAAGTCACCAAGTTAACATACATTTCTATACAATCTACCACTACAGTCATATCTCAGGATGTCAAGAGTCCTCCAAAATGTCAGAGGTTGCACGAAATGAGACCAGCACGGTTGTTCTCATAAGACCATTCAAGCTCTGTTTCTTTACATATGCCATTGACATCAGGATTCTACTAAGATTCAAGAAAATAACAACACGTTTCTCTACAAATTAAAGTGCTGCATGATGAAAGATTCGGAATAGATGAAGGTGACAAATAATTAAACAGAACCAAAAGCAAGATCACTGAGTCAATTCTGACTCACTTTTCTGGAATACAAAAATGTGTGACTTGATCCAAATGTCCGTGTACCATCCTAGTACAGTCTGTAACCATAATTAATGCAGTTCTTCCATTTTATGATCCTTAATCAAAAAACGGTTTCTTTTATTTAAGATTGCTAAATCACGCCATAAACCTCTTCACAATCAATCACAGAATAACTGAAGGAAAGTCAATGATCTCATCCCTTTTTGACCACTGTAAAAAATAAAATCTAACCAAATCCGTCCACAATTTAGGTGCTCCCCTTATGTTCATATTACACCACCAGTGCCGACCCGCCCCTCACTTTCTGATTACATTTGCTGGCCTTGACCCTGTTTCTCTTTCTGTTGTTCTTTTATGTGTTCTTGTCTGTGCCCTAATGCCTAAGAGTCCATGGTTGCGCTATATAAATAAAAGAAAGTAAAGACAAAAGGATCAGATGTGGCTCACAAACAGAATGTGCTGGTCAATTACCATAACACAGAGAATGAAATAAATATGAAATAATATGCATTGCCCACCATTCCGATAATGGCATCTGCCATCATGTTTCTTGAAAATTTCAAAAAAATGCACACACAGCAGATCACTAAGATCAGACAACACAATAATTCTGGTTTCACCCAAAGAAGGTAACACTAGGAAAGGTGGCTGAGCCTTCTCAGATAAGGCCAGTAATCTTTGCGAGTCCCGCCTTGGTCACATCAGTGACCTAAATGACAAAAACCTGCATTATTTAAGGCATTTGAAACCTCACTGTTCCCATCCACAGAGTAACACTTGGCCCTTACTCACCACTCTTCCAGTCTCTGAATCCATCCTGGTTGAAAATGTGAAGCCTCAGGTTCATTTTACGTGAACCAAAAAAAAACATGCATTTGGAATTCATTATATTGGCCACAAAGAGCTCAGTGAAAATGCATATATATGAGGGAGGTCTCTCATGGAACAGTTCACTTATTTGTGCATTTGTAATTTATGGTGTGTGCAAAAGTGCCTTCAGAGCACCGGTTGTATACAGCGGGGAAAGCACGGGGGGACGGGAGGGGGGTGTTTGGGGGAGGAAGGAGCCTTCATAGGAGGAATGTGAGGTGGGGGTCAAACGTTCGGACCAGTAAGGGCCATCCATAGACATGAAGAAGCTCGCATTCTGGGGGTTATTTTGGTCAAACACGTTTGTAAGTTACAATAATGGTTAGTATAGCTTGGTGAAATGGATCAGTATATTACAATCATAGATTACAAAAAAGTCACAATCGAAAATTAAGTGTAGCTGTGAGGTTGTTCATTTCTATAGCTGCTTCCGTGTATTCTGACCCTTGTGTGACCGATTCACTTTGACACGTTATCATACATTAAAAAAGGTGTTCTTGGCATATAATTTCCAGGTGCATATAGTTCCAGAGATGGGGTGTGCCGAATATCAACGTATCTCTATTTTTGCCTCTCAATGGGTTATTCATGTCTAGGAATCTTTTAATCAAATTCATTGTACACCTCCTCTGCACTTCTCTGCAGGACCTCAAGATGGATCATCAGTACCCTCATCTGGTTCCAAACAGCCCGGTGGATGGATCAGTGGTCCTGAGGGAAAGGGTGAGTGTCAGTGCCAAATAAAGCAAGAGTGAAACCAGGCTCCCAAGCTAGAGGGTTAGTTTAGTTTGTTTATTTATAGAGCGCGTCCGAACCTTCAGGTAGCTGGGCGCATAATCATGTGGACTACATAGTTACATATCGTTGCGCGTAGCATAAAGAAAGAGTACATACATTAAATGGTACAGTATGTGGCATGGGATAAATACAGTAGATAATATAGGACCTGGTTACATGGCGGTCCGTTACAGGTTAGTTAAGGCATACAGTTGAAATTGGTAGAGTGAAGCGGCCTGGGGTGGGTAAGTAGCAGAGTGTTAGGCAGAGAGCCAGGATTTAACCATGGCTCTGAATGGCCAGAAGGAAGCTTCTGATCTGATTGCAAGCGGGAGTGTGTTCCAGCATTGCGCTGCGAGAACTGGGAAGCTGGAACCTCCTGCTGTTTTTAGATTGAAGTGGGGGACCTTGAGTTGGTGCAAATATGGAGTTCTGGTAGGTCTGGTAGTGCTGTGTCTAGAGAATTTGTCAGATAGGTAGCGCGGGGCAGTCAGTGACAGGCACTTGTGTGTCATGACAAGAGTTCTTAGCTTGATTGTGTCTCGGATTGGGAGCAAGTGGACATCTTTGCTGGCAGTGGAGATGTGAGCCTTGCACGGGAGGTTAAGAGCGCATCTTAAGGCATTATTTTGAAGAATCTGGAGTCTGTTCAGATGTTTAGTGGTGGTGCCTAGCAAGAGTGTGTTACAATAGTCTAATTTAGACAGTATCAGTTCTCTGGATAAGGTGAGGCAGCTGGTTGAAGATAGAAAAGGTCTACAGGCATTGATAAGTTTGTTGGTGTATGTGGTAGATGAGATGGTAGCATTCATTTGTTTTTTCAGTGATAGGGTGGAGTCAAGGTACACACCTAGAGTTTTGACCTCTTTGGAGACTTTTATGATGTTGCCATCGATGGAGAAAGATTGGTACCTAGAGTCCAATTTATTGAGGCAGGCCTGGGAGCCTATGATAAGCAGTTCCGTTTTATCGTCATTGAGGCAGAGACTGTGTGTAGCCATCCAGGCTTGGATTTCTAGGTAGATTTTGTTAAGCTTTGCAGCATCTTCTTCATAGCAACCAGTGAGTGTGATGAGGACCTGGGTGTTGTCTGCGTAATTAGTGTAGCTGACACCCAGATCGTCAAGATGGTCGAAGATAAGCTTAGTGAAGATGTTGTAAAGTGTGGGAGAAATGCAGGAACCTTGGGGGACTCCACATTGGATTGGGATAGGGTCTGCAGCTGCTGAGGAGGCGAAGACCCTAGTCGACCTGTCAGACAAAAATGACTGAATCCAATTGGTGGCATTCTGTGAGAATGCGGCAGCCGATGAGAGGTGTTGTGTAAGGATCTGGTGGTCAACCAGGTCGAAGGCAGCGGATAGATCCAACAGGAGCAAAATGGCCAGTTTGCCCTTGTCTTTGGCTTCATCCATTTGGATTTTTAGATCCAGGAGAGCGGTTTCGGTCCCATGCCTGGGTCTAAAGCCGGATTGTCGCAAGCCTAAGAGGTTATTGTCTTCCAAATGTTGATGTATTTGGAGGTAGGCTACTCTGTCTAATATTTTGAGGAGGAAAGGGACCGTAGTGATGGGTCTGTAATTCGAGGGAATGTTAGGGTCTAGGTTGGGTTTTTTGAGAAGGGGGAGAACCCACGCTTCTTTGAGGTTGTTAGGGACTACTGAGTTCTTGAAGGAAGAATTGATCAATGAGGTGATGAGGGGAGCTAGATCTTTGGCTCCATCTTTGATGACAGAGGCGGGGCATATGTCACCTTTACAGTTGAAGGGTTTAAGGCTAGCGATTTTCTTGACTACTTCCTCTTCGGTGACTGGGGAAAAGTGGAAAGGTGGGCAGTTGGGAATGGTGGGGTCTTTTTTGCTGTTGAGAGTATCTTTGGCAGCAAGGTTGGCTTTTTTGGCTTAAATCTTTGCTTGTAGAAGGGCAATTTTGTTGGAGAGGGCTAGTTGGATATTGTTGCACCATGCCTTATCCTTCGTGCAGTCCTCTGTGGGTGACAGTGGAGATTCAAGTTCTCTTAGTATAGAGAATAATTCTTTCGTACCAGATTTGACGTTGTGTATTCTTGTGTTATAAGTCTCTTTTTTGGAGTTTAAGATAGCGGATTTGTAGGTGGAGGCAGCTGTAGTGAATTTGTCTTTAGTGGAGAAAGATGGGGCTTTTCTCCAGCAAGTTTCCGCTGCTCTTTTGATGTTGCGGAGGGCTTTTAGTTCTGCTGAGAACCATTTGTTGGTGTGGGCGATGGGTTTGGCTTTACGTTGTTTGAGTGGAGCTATCTGGTTGAGGGCTAGTTCCAACGTGTTGTTGTATAGGTCTACCAGGGTAGACAGGTTGTCATTCTGCATGGGAAGGTTGGCTTTAGTAATGGGCATGAGAAGTGGTCTAAGGTTTTCCATGGTGATGTTGCGAATGTTTCTAGAGATTATATGTGGTGTCCTAGAAGGTGGTGTTGTATTGGGTACAGTTCTGGGTAGAGAGAAGGTGATAAGGTGATGGTCGGTCCAAGCACAAGGTGTGATGTCTGCCAGTGAGAGGTTGCAGTTGGCATCTGCCAGCCAGTCTAGGGATCTGCCTTTTATATGTGTAGGTTTGTTAATGTGTTGAGTGAGGCCTAAGTGAGTAATGGTGTCATTGAGAGAGGTGGCGTGATTGTCCTTAGGGTCATTGAGTCCTAGGTTAAAGTCACCCATGATGATGATTTGAGATTTGGGTTTAGTATTCGTGGTGAGTAGGAGGGAGATATCTTCTTCAAAGGTGGATAGGGCGCCTGGGGGTCTATATATAATGTGTAGGAGGATGGTTTGGGTGTCTGATAGTGGGAGTTTTATGGAGAGGAGTTCAGCTGAGGGTAAGGTTGAGTTAGTTGCTTCTCTGATGTTTAGGTTAGTTTTAGCAATAATAGCCACACCTCCTCCTATCAGGTTTTTTCTGTCAGCACGGAAGATGTTGTAGTTATCCGGGATGGCTAAAGCTAAAGTAGGACCAGCTGCTAAGTGGAGCCACATCTCAGTGATGGTGATGAAGTTGAGGTGGTTAGCAGAGATAATGTCTGCAACATCTATGGCGTGGGCTACCAGGGAGCGGGCATTAATGAGAGCACCCTTTATGGGAATGGAAGTAGGGTTGACTTTCGAGGGTGGAGGAATATGGGGAGTTGTAATGTTTTAACTCGCTGTGGAGACGATATGCAAAGTCTGCTGCGTATGGCTCTTAGTCAGGTTGGTCATCGTTGTATTGAGTTTGTGGCTAGCGCTAGTGCGGAGGCTAAGTCTAGCATTTCTATATGTGGTGGATGGCACAGCATTCAAGATGGTGGTAGTGGGTAGGTAGAGGCGAGAGCCTAGTCGTATGTTTCTAAGAAGTGTGGGGCATGGTGTGAGGGGTGTGGGTGGGCGCGCAAATCTGTTTATCCATTCCATAGGGGAAAGTGGTTCTGGGTAAAGTGGAATCGTCGTGCTGGTACAGTTCTGAGGTGCAATATTGTGGAGTAAGGGAAGGAGAGTTGCCATGGTGAGGGTGGCACCTCTTAGGGTGGCCATCATAGGAGGTTAGGCTCCTGGTAGTATTGGCAGATGAAGGGGTCAATGGCTTTGTGTGTTGGCAGTTTCTAGGGTGGCAAGTGAACTTGGATGGTAGTATATGCAGTAGATGTAGACATAGAGTTTACATTGGAACAGCATCAGTCAATGGGTAGAATGTGCGATCATAGGTCAGCACTAGAGAGCACTAGATAAGGCAGGGCCGTCTCAGCAGGGCAAGGCAGGCAGTTTTAAACAGTAAATATATGCACACAATGTATATTATCATAGGCAACGTTATGGCATTCAATATAAATTAGCATAGGCAGCGCTGGGTCTGCTATGGGTGGAGGCACAGGGCGATTTGAGGATGCAGTACAAATTAGCGCAGGTAACACTAGGGCCACTATGGACAGAGGCAGGGCAACAGCGTGGCATGTGTCAGTAGATGGGCACAGCACAGCGTAGGAGCGTGGGCGCAGAATGGCTAGTGATATGCAGACAACATAACCCAGCAGAAATCACAGGTAAAAAGTATAACATGAAGATAACAAGTGAGGCCTAGAGGTATAACGGTGCAATATAGGCAACGTGCAATCATGCCAAGGGTCGAAGTGTACAGTATGAAGGTGGCTTGATACGTGTGTTTCACTAAGCGTCCATGTGGCATGCCTTCCCAAGACGCTCATCAGATGAGTGCTTGGGGCAGTAACTTAGAATGCTAGTGATTATGATGGAGCCTTGAGAAGTGTGCCTTATTGTTATTAATTTAATTCAAAGCATATTCATGTAAGTGTTCAATACGTGTGATGTATTTTTTAGACACATACTGTCTTCTCCATTACGACTATTGATAGGGAGAGGAAAATGTATCCTACAAAAGTGTCTACAATGGACAGTCATCATATGAAGTGTTGCTAATAACTTGGCTAATGTTGTCCTGTGGACAACTACAAGCCTTTCTAGAATTAGCAGAGAGAACTGTAAACACATTTCCTAAACAGACTCCACATATATGCATCCATACAATATAGACTGTGCCACATCTAAACAGAAAAGATGCATTTTCAAATCCCTCAATTTTACTGTCCATGGGATGTGTTATGATTAGGCAGGAAACTAGCAGTGAGGGTGAACTACTGTTTTCATTGAGAATGCTTCTTTAAAGAAATAGTTTTCTCTGTAGGCGCTCTGGGTGGATCTTCAGCTTCCGGTTCAGCACAGCCCAGTGCTCCACGGATAAATGTTGAGTGGCTGTGCTGCCCTAGCCGATACTTCACCCAGATTTCCGCCTTATGATTTGAGTCTATGTTGTGTCACTCTAGTAAGCACTTTATTTTGCAAACATTTACAAACAGCCACTAGATGGCAGCCACTACACGTGTGTCACTCTTTGAAGTACTTTATTATACGAAACAAGTTATGAAATACCCACTAGAGGACACTGTTATTCCGATCACAAAGCTGCAATTTTGCATGTTGCCGGTCACCTCCAGTCGTGCAAAGAGACCACGCTAACATGAATGCCCCCGGCTACATCCATAGCAGTGTTTGCACATATGTGTGAAGCATGAGAATGTTAGATCCACAACGTGAAACAACCTTTTTTTTTTCTTCTTTTTTTTGGTTGAGGTAGTCTCCAGGGCTGGATATTGGGATTCGCATTTCTAATACAAACATAGCAACTGCCGTCACCACCAGACCCAACCCATGTATAGGATTTTAATGGACACAAATAGTGCGCATTGAGCAGAGTAAGGGCAGTTAATGCATGCAAATTTGATTTGAGAAACTGAGCTCAGAGAGGTGCCATGCAAATGCCAACTACTACAATATAGTGTGTTCTCCATGAGCCTGTCATTCAGGTCATGGAAGACTTGTACTGGGGATGATCAACTTTAAAACCCGCTGACGGATTTGGGTAAAATTCATATTGTTTATATTACCAATTATGAAATGGTGAATGCATTTTACAGATGTCCTTTTGGGTGAATTTGATGGGAAACAAATCCCACAACATTTTGAGGATATTTATTTAGCAAAATCAGTGAAAGACTCTAATGAACACATTGCTGAAAAAAGTAAATCTTCATCAAGTGTTTAGCTCTGTTTTATTCCTGGAAAGCACGTGGACACATCAATTAGAACGTTTACATTTTGTACTTGAATTTCCAGCAAAAGAAGCAAAAAACTGTTCCCTTAATTTGATCAGAAAATCCCCTTCGAAATTTCATGTGATTCATTTTTTCAACATTAATGTGGGGTCATTAAACCCCTATTTTTGTAGACTGCATTTACTGCACATTAACTCGTTTGGTTATGTTCCATGTTTGTAAATGTTATACATGTTTTGAAATTGTCAGAAATGACCATTTCACAAAATTAGCTAAGGTAAAATTGCCCAAATTCATTAATTCTTAGTGTGAAGCCACAGATGAATGCCCCTCACTCATTACACACACAACTACGATGTGAAAATAAATATTCTGAGCTGGAATGATCAGTAGTGTTAACTAACATGAAACTAAATTAAATGTCTACTGATTTTGTGAACTAAAATGCAGAGTCGGATAAACACCCAACAACCAGTCAAAGACTAACCAATTCTTGAAGCTTCAAACACGAATTGTGCATCTCAGTGGACAAAGAAAATCTTGTACATAGGTCACCGTCTCTTCTGAGCTAAGCACCATCCAGACATGTGACTAAATTATGAGTTTACTAATAGTATGTTTACCTTTTGTATGTTGCTTTTGAAGCCTGACTTTATTGCTGCCTGTATCATAGAATATTGGTAGCTAGGAAACAATGCATTAACTGGTTTCATTTGCTGTCCAATTCGTTTTTTTTTTACTCTTATGCTCTTCTCTGCAGGTTCTCCCGGTGAATACCCATTACCGTCTCCTGGTTCATCACAGCCCGGTGGATTAAAGGGTGAGTGCTGATGGCATTTGAAGTGAGTCCTTCTGCAAACATCTTCTTTCTGTTTTACATATTGTGTCTGCCACTCTAACCTTTCAGGTTCCTTCACTTCAGGAGGCAACAAGTAAATCCTGCCTAGGTTAAGTAACAAAGATGGCGGTGTACAGTAAACCAAAGGCAATCATTGTCTATTTCAATTGTGTAAACATGACCACGTTCTTCTAACTGTGCATTGCTGCTAATACATGTATAGGCAAAATTTCCATCCTACAATCAATAATGTATTGTTTGCATCATGGAAAATCATTAAATTAAATTATGTTCATGGTGGTCGTTAGTTTATTTTGAGAAAATATCAAAACAATTGTTTCCACTAAATACCCAGCGTTCCATTGCTTCCTAGGTCGGTTCACACTATATATAACATCAACTACAAATACAAAAAAGTCACCAAGTTAACATACATTTCTATACAATCTACCACTACAGTCATATCTCAGGATGTCAAGAGTCCTCCAAAATGTCAGAGGTTGCACGAAATGAGACCAGCACGGTTGTTCTCATAAGACCATTCAAGCTCTGTTTCTTTACATATGCCATTGACATCAGGATTCTACTAAGATTCAAGAAAATAACAACACGTTTCTCTACAAATTAAAGTGCTGCATGATGAAAGATTCGGAATAGATGAAGGTGACAAATAATTCAACAGAACCAAAAGCAAGATCACTGAGTCAATTCTGACTCACTTTTCTGGAATACAAAAATGTGTGACTTGATCCAAATGTCCGTGTACCATCCTAGTACAGTCTGTAACCATAATTAATGCAGTTCTTCCATTTTATGATCCTTAATCAAAAAACGGTTTCTTTTATTTAAGATTGCTAAATCACGCCATAAACCTCTTCACAATCAATCACAGAATAACTGAAGGAAAGTCAATGATCTCATCCCTTTTTGACCACTGTAAAAAATAAAATCTAACCAAATCCGTCCACAATTTAGGTGCTCCCCTTATGTTCATATTACACCACCAGTGCCGACCCGCCCCTCACTTTCTGATTACATTTGCTGGCCTTGACCCTGTTTCTCTTTCTGTTGTTCTTTTATGTGTTCTTGTCTGTGCCCTAATGCCTAAGAGTCCATGGTTGCGCTATATAAATAAAAGAAAGTAAAGACAAAAGGATCAGATGTGGCTCACAAACAGAATGTGCTGGTCAATTACCATAACACAGAGAATGAAATAAATATGAAATAATATGCATTGCCCATCATTCCGATAATGGCATCTGCCATCATGTTTCTTGAAAATTTCAAAAAAATGCACACACAGCAGATCACTAAGATCAGACAACACAATAATTCTGGTTTCACCCAAAGAAGGTAACACTAGGAAAGGTGGCTGAGCCTTCTCAGATAAGGCCAGTAATCTTTGCGAGTCCCGCCTTGGTCACATCAGTGACCTAAATGACAAAAACCTGCATTATTTAAGGCATTTGAAACCTCACTGTTCCCATCCACAGAGTAACACTTGGCCCTTACTCACCACTCTTCCAGTCTCTGAATCCATCCTGGTTGAAAATGTGAAGCCTCAGGTTCATTTTACGTGAACCAAAAAAAAACATGCATTTGGAATTCATTATATTGGCCACAAAGAGCTCAGTGAAAATGCATATATATGAGGGAGGTCTCTCATGGAACAGTTCACTTATTTGTGCATTTGTAATTTATGGTGTGTGCAAAAGTGCCTTCAGAGCACCGGTTGTATACAGCGGGGAAAGCACGGGGGGACGGGAGGGGTGTGTTTGGGGAGGAAGGAGCCTTCATAGGAGGAATGTGAGGTGGGGGTCAAACGTTCGGACCAGTAAGGGCCATCCATAGACATGAAGAAGCTCGCATTCTGGGGGTTATTTTGGTCAAACACGTTTGTAAGTTACAATAATGGTTAGTATAGCTTGGTGAAATGGATCAGTATATTACAATCATAGATTACAAAAAAGTCACAATCGAAAATTAAGTGTAGCTGTGAGGTTGTTCATTTCTATAGCTGCTTCCGTGTATTCTGACCCTTGTGTGACCGATTCACTTTGACACGTTATCATACATTAAAAAAGGTGTTCTTGGCATATAATTTCCAGGTGCATATAGTTCCAGAGATGGGGTGTGCCGAATATCAACGTATCTCTATTTTTGCCTCTCAATGGGTTATTCATGTCTAGGAATCTTTTAATCAAATTCATTGTACACCTCCTCTGCACTTCTCTGCAGGACCTCAAGATGGATCATCAGTACCCTCATCTGGTTCCAAACAGCCCGGTGGATGGATCAGTGGTCCTGAGGGAAAGGGTGAGTGTCAGTGCCAAATAAAGCAAGAGTGAAACCAGGCTCCCAAGCTAGAGGGTTAGTTTAGTTTGTTTATTTATAGAGCGCATCCGAACCTTCAGGTAGCTGGGCGCATAATCATGTGGACTACATAGTTACATATCGTTGCGCGTAGCATAAAGAAAGAGTACATACATTCAATGGTACAGTATGTGGCATGGGATAAATACAGTAGATAATATAGGACCTGGTTACATGGCGGTCCGTTACAGGTTAGTTAAGGCATACAGTTGAAATTGGTAGAGTGAAGCGGCCTGGGGTGGGTAAGTAGCAGAGTGTTAGGCAGAGAGCCAGGATTTAACCATGGCTCTGAATGGCCAGAAGGAAGCTTCTGATCTGATTGCAAGCGGGAGTGTGTTCCAGCATTGCGCTGCGAGAACTGGGAAGCTGGAACCTCCTGCTGTTTTTAGATTGAAGTGGGGGACCTTGAGTTGGTGCAAATATGGAGTTCTGGTAGGTCTGGTAGTGCTGTGTCTAGAGAATTTGTCAGATAGGTAGCGCGGGGCAGTCAGTGACAGGCACTTGTGTGTAATGACAAGAGTTCTTAGCTTGATTGTGTCTCGGATTGGGAGCAAGTGGACATCTTTGCTGGCAGTGGAGATGTGAGCCTTGCACGGGAGGTTAAGAGCGCATCTTAAGGCATTATTTTGAAGAATCTGGAGTCTGTTCAGATTTTTAGTGGTGGTGCCTAGCAAGAGTGTGTTACAATAGTCTAATTTAGACAGTATCAGTTCTCTGGATAAGGTGAGGCAGCTGGTTGAAGATAGAAAAGGTCTACAGGCATTGATAAGTTTGTTGGTGTATGTGGTAGATGAGATGGTAGCATTCATTTGTTTTTTCAGTGATAGGGTGGAGTCAAGGTACACACCTAGAGTTTTGATCTCTTTGGAGACTTTTATGATGTTGCCATCGATGGAGAAAGATTGGTACCTAGAGTCCAATTTATTGAGGCAGGCCTGGGAGCCTATGATAAGCAGTTCCGTTTTATCGTCATTGAGGCAGAGACTGTGTGTAGCCATCCAGGCTTGGATTTCTAGGTAGATTTTGTTAAGCTTTGCAGCATCTTCTTCATAGCAACCAGTGAGTGTGATGAGGACCTGGGTGTTGTCTGCGTAATTAGTGTAGCTGACACCCAGATCGTCAATATGGTCGAAGATAAGCTTAGTGAAGATGTTGTAAAGTGTGGGAGAAATGCAGGAACCTTGGGGGACTCCACATTGGATTGGGATAGGGGCTGCAGCTGCTGAGGAGGCGAAGACCCTAGTTGACCTGTCAGACAAAAATGACTGAATCCAATTGGTGGCATTCTGTGAGAATGCGGCAGCCGATGAGAGGTGTTGTGTAAGGATCTGGTGGTCAACCAGGTCGAAGGCAGCGGATAGATCCAACAGGAGCAAAATGGCCAGTTTGCCCTTGTCTTTGGCTTCATCCATTTGGATTTTTAGATCCAGGAGAGCGGTTTCGGTCCCATGCCTGGGTCTAAAGCCGGATTGTCGCAAGCCTAAGAGGTTATTGTCTTCCAAATGTTGTTGTATTTGGAGGTAGGCTACTCTGTCTAATATTTTGAGGATGAAAGGGACCGTAGTGATGGGTCTGTAATTCGAGGGAATGTTAGGGTCTAGGTTGGGTTTTTTGAGAAGGGGGAGAACCCACGCTTCTTTGAGGTTGTTAGGGACTACTGAGTTCTTGAAGGAAGAATTGATCAATGAGGTGATGAGGGGAGCTAGATCTTTGGCTCCATCTTTGATGACAGAGGCGGGGCATATGTCACCTTTACAGTTGAAGGGTTTAAGGCTAGCGATTTTCTTGACTACTTCCTCTTCGGTGACTGGGGAAAAGTGGAAAGGTGGGCAGTTGGGAATGGTGGGGTCTTTTTTGCTGTTGAGAGTATCTTTGGCAGCAAGGTTGGCTTTTTTGGCTTAAATCTTTGCTTGTAGAAGGGCAATTTTGTTGGAGAGGGCTAGTTGGATATTGTTGCACCATGCCTTATCCTTCGTGCAGTCCTCTGTGGGTGACAGTGGAGATTCAAGTTCTCTTAGTATAGAGAATAATTCTTTCGTACCAGATTTGACGTTGTGTATTCTTGTGTTATAAGTCTCTTTTTTGGAGTTTAAGATAGCGGATTTGTAGGTGGAGGCAGCTGTAGTGAATTTGTCTTTAGTGGAGAAAGATGGGGCTTTTCTCCAGCAAGTTTCCGCTGCTCTTTTGATGTTGCGGAGGGCTTTTAGTTCTGCTGAGAACCATTTGTTGGTGTGGGCGATGGGTTTGGCTTTACGTTGTTTGAGTGGAGCTATCTGGTTGAGGGCTAGTTCCAACGTGTTGTTGTATAGGTCTACCAGGGTAGACAGGTTGTCATTCTGCATGGGAAGGTTGGCTTTAGTAATGGGCATGAGAAGTGGTCTAAGGTTTTCCATGGTGATGTTGCGAATGTTTCTAGAGATTATATGTGGTGTCCTAGAAGGTGGTGTTGTATTGGGTACAGTTCTGGGTAGAGAGAAGGTGATAAGGTGATGGTCGGTCCAAGCACAGGGTGTGATGTCTGCCAGTGAGAGGTTGCAGTTGGCATCTGCCAGCCAGTCTAGGGATCTGCCTTTTATATGTGTAGGTTTGTTAATGTGTTGAGTGAGGCCTAAGTGAGTAATGGTGTCATTGAGAGAGGTGGCGTGATTGTCCTTAGGGTCATTGAGTCCTAGGTTAAAGTCACCCATGATGATGATTTGAGATTTGGGTTTAGTATTCGTGGTGAGTAGGAGGGAGATATCTTCTTCAAAGGTGGATAGGGCGCCTGGGGGTCTATATATAATGTGTAGGAGGATGGTTTGGGTGTCTGATAGTGGGAGTTTTATGGAGAGGAGTTCAGCTGAGGTTAAGGTTGAGTTAGTTGCTTCTCTGATGTTTAGGTTAGTTTTAGCAATAATAGCCACACCTCCTCCTATCAGGTTTTTTCTGTCAGCACGGAAGATGTTGTAGTTATCCGGGATGGCTAAAGCTAAAGTAGGACCAGCTGCTAAGTGGAGCCACGTCTCAGTGATGGTGATGAAGTTGAGGTGGTTAGCAGAGATAATGTCTGCAACATCTATGGCGTGGGCTACCAGGGAGCGGGCATTAATGAGAGCACCCTTTATGGGAATGGAAGTAGGGTTGACTTTCGAGGGTGGAGGAATATGGGGAGTTGTGATGTTTTAACTCGCTGTGGAGACGATATGCAAAGTCTGCTGCGTATGGTTCTTAGTCAGGTTGGTCATCGTTGTAATGAGTTTGTGGCTAGCGCTAGTGCGGAGGCTAAGTCTAGCATTTCTATATGTGGTGGATGGCACAGCATTCAAGATGGTGGTAGTGGGTAGGTAGAGGCGAGAGCCTAGTCGTATGTTTCTAAGAAGTGTGGGGCATGGTGTGAGGGGTGTGGGTGGGCGCGCAAATCTGTTTATCCATTCCATAGGGGAAAGTGGTTCTGGGTAAAGTGGAATCGTCGTGCTGGTACAGTTCTGAGGTGCAATATTGTGGAGTAAGGGAAGGAGAGTTGCCATGGTGAGGGTGGCACCTCTTAGGGTGGCCATCATAGGAGGTTAGGCTCCTGGTAGTATTGGCAGATGAAGGGGTCAATGGCTTTGTGTGTTGGCAGTTTCTAGGGTGGCAAGTGAACTTGGATGGTAGTATATGCAGTAGATGTAGAGATAGAGTTTACATTGGAACAGCATCAGTCAATGGGTAGAATGTGCGATCATAGGTCAGCACTAGAGAGCACTAGATAAGGCAGGGCCGTCTCAGCAGGGCAAGGCAGGCAGTTTTACACAGTCAATATATGCACACAATGTATATTATCATAGGCAACGTTATGGCATTCAATATAAATTAGCATAGGCAGCGCTGGGTCTGCTATGGGTGGAGGCACAGGGCGATTTGAGGATGCAGTACAAATTAGCGCAGGTAACACTAGGGCCACTATGGACAGAGGCAGGGCAACAGCGTGGCATGTGTCAGTAGATGGGCACAGCACAGCGTAGGAGCGTGGGCGCAGAATGGCTAGTGATATGCAGACAACATAACCCAGCAGAAATCACAGGTAAAAAGTATAACATGAAGATAACAAGTGAGGCCTAGAGGTATAACGGTGCAATATAGGCAACGTGCAATCATGCCAAGGGTCGAAGTGTACATCAACTTAGCACAATCAGGCATAGTTGGGGATGCAGACCAGCATGTCATGACCTGAGCAGCACGCAGTCTGGTGGAGTAACGGGAGTACAGCAAATGTAACACAGTCTGGCAGACATAAGTATAAATGCAGCGTGCTGATTGCAGGCGTTACCATAGGAGTGCACAAGGGTGTGCGCATTGCATTGGGGGTGGGGCAACAAGCAGTCGGGGCAGATATCCGGATACAATTGTAAACAACCGCAACAACTGTGACACAGTCAGGCAAAGGGGATGTAGTTCAACGTAGAGCAAGTTGGTATACGGAGCAATTTAAAATGAGGTGCCTCAAGTGACAAGGGTTAGAATCGCTTAAAAGTGAGAGGCAGTGTGTTAGGAGAGGGTCAGGCCTCGAGCAGCGCGTATAGTGCAGGCACTTATGAGGGGACAGGTGCAGCAGTACATGCTTATAGGGTACAAATGAAAAGAAAGGTCTTATACAGTGAATGACTGGGCATCAGGTCCGTGGTGCCACATGTGAAGCTGGTAATATGCAATGTGTACAGAGCGTCCGACTGAGCAGGGAATCCAGGCAGTAGGCAGCGGAGGCTGCAGACAGGCTGAAGACAGGAGTCAGCCTTCGTGTTCTGGCCTTAGTGCTTCTGTGCCGGCTGATCGCCTACCGGCTGTGGATTGGCCCACAAGAGTAGGCCAGCAGCCAATCGGGGAGGTGGAATGGTGGTGTTCAGGCAAGCCCAAACACAACGGAGACGAAGTCGGCCATCTTGGGGTGTGCAATATGCCTCATGGCAGGCAATGGTGTAGGCACAGGCTGAGGTTAGCATCCAGCCAAACGAAGGATATATGGGCCTCAATACTGAATCTCAGAGGCATCAATAGGTATGCCAGCAATAATCGTGCATTAGTCGCAGTGCCGTCGTCGAGTAGAGAAAAAGTGGCTGACTTTCACCAGCAGTATGAAGGTGGCTTGATACGTGTGTTTCACTAAGCGTCCATGTGGCATGCCTTCCCAAGACGCTCATCAGATGAGTGCTTGGGGCAGTAATTTAGAATGCTAGTGATTATGATGGAGCCTTGAGAAGTGTGCCTTATTGTTATTAATTTAATTCAAAGCATATTCATGTAAGTGTTCAATACGTGTGATGTATTTTTTAGACACATACTGTCTTCTCCATTACGACTATTGATAGGGAGAGGAAAATGTATCCTACAAAAGTGTCTACAATGGACAGTCATCATATGAAGTGTTGCTAATAACTTGACTAATGTTGTCCTGTGGACAACTACAAGCCTTTCTAGAATTAGCAGAGAGAACTGTAAACAAATTTCCTAAACAGACTCCACATATATGCATCCATACAATATAGACTGAGCCACATCTAAACAGAAAAGATGCATTTTCAAATCCCTCAATTTTACTGTCCATGGGATGTGTTATGATTAGGCAGGAAACTAGCAGTGAGGGTGAACTACTGTTTTCATTGAGAATGCTTCTTTAAAGAAATGGTTTTCTCTGTAGGCGTTCTGGGTGGATCTTCAGCTTCCGGTTCAGCACAGCCCAGTGCTCCACGGATAAATGTTGAGTGGCTGTGCTGCCCTAGCCGATACTTCACCCAGATTTCCGCCTTATGATTTGAGTCTATGTTGTGTCACTCTAGTAAGCACTTTATTTTGCAAACATTTACAAACAGCCACTAGATGGCAGCCACTACACGTGTGTCACTCTTTGAAGTACTTTATTATACGAAACAAGTTATGAAATACCCACTAGAGGACACTGTTATTCCGATCACAAAGCTGCAATTTTGCATGTTGCCGGTCACCTCCAGTCGTGCAAAGAGACTACGCTAACATGAATGCCCCCGGCTACATCCATAGCAGTGTTTGAACATATGTGTGAAGCATGAGAATGTTAGAACACAACGTGAAACAACCTTTTTTTTTTCTTCTTTTTTTTGGTTGAGGTAGTCTCCAGGGCTGGATATTGGGATTCGCATTTCTAATACAAACCTAGCAACTGCCGTCACCACCAGACCCAACCCATGTATAGGATTTTAATGGACACAAATAGTGCGCATTGAGCGGAGTAAGGGCAGTTAATGCATGCAAATTTGATTTGAGAAACTGAGCTCAGAGAGGTGCCATGCAAATGCCAACTACTACAATATAGTGTGTTCTCCATGAGCCAGTCATTCAGGTCATGGAAGACTTGTACTGGGGATGATCAACTTTAAAACCCGCTGACGGATTTGGGTAAAATTCATATTGTTTATATTACCAATTATGAAATGGTGAATGCATTTTACAGATGTCCTTTTGGGTGAATTTGATGGGAAACAAATCCCACAACATTTTGAGGATATTTATTTAGCAAAATCAGTGAAAGACTCTAATGAACACATTGCTGAAAAAAGTAAATCTTCATCAAGTGTTTAGCTCTGTTTTATTCCTGGAAAGCACGTGGACACATCAATTAGAACGTTTAAATTTTGTACTTGAATTTCCAGCAAAAGAAGCAAAAAACTGTTCCCTTAATTTGATCAGAAAATCCCCTTCGAAATTTCATGTGATTCATTTTTTCAACATTAATGTGGGGTCATTAAACCCCTATTTTTGTAGACTGCATTTACTGCACATTAACTCATTTGGTTATGTTCCATGTTTGTAAATGTTATACATGTTTTGAAATTGTCAGAAATGACCATTTCACAAAATTAGCTAAGGTAAAATTGCCCAAATTCATTAATTCTTAGTGTGAAGCCACAGATGAATGCCCCTCACTCATTACACACACAACTACGATGTGAAAATAAATATTCTGAGCTGGAATGATCAGTAGTGTTAACTAACATGAAACTAAATTAAATGTCTACTGATTTTGTGAACTAAAATGCAGAGTCGGATAAACACCCAACAACCAGTCAAAGACTAACCAATTCTTGAAGCTTCGAACACGAATTGTGCATCTCAGTGGACAAAGAAAATCTTGTACATAGGTCACCGTCTCTTCTGAGCTAAGCACCATCCAGACATGTGACTAAATTATGAGTTTACTAATAGTATGTTTACCTTTTGTATGTTGCTTTTGAAGCCTGACTTTATTGCTGCCTGTATCATAGAATATTGGTAGCTAGGAAACAATGCATTAACTGGTTTCATTTGCTGTCCAATTCGTTTCTTTTTTACTCTTATGCTCTTCTCTGCAGGTTCTCCCGGTGAGTACCCATTACCGTCTCCTGGTTCATCACAGCCCGGTGGATTAAAGGGTGAGTGCTGATGGCATTTGAAGTGAGTGCTTCTGCAATCATCTTCTTTCTGTTTTACATATTGTGTCTGCCACTCTAACCTTTCAGGTTCCTTCACTTCAGGAGGCAACAAGTAAATCCTGCCTAGGTTAAGTAACAAAGATGGCGGTGTACAGTAAACCAAAGGCAATCATTGTCTATTTCAATTGTGTAAACATGACCACGTTCTTCTAACTGTGCATTGCTGCTAATACATGTATAGGCAAAATTTCCATCCTACAATCAATAATGTATTGTTTGCATCATGGAAAATCATTAAATTAAATTATGTTCATGCTGGTTGTTAGTTTATTTTGAGAAAATATCAAAACAATTGTTTCCACTAAATACCCAGCGTTCCATTGCTTCCTAGGTCCGTTCACACTATATATAACATCAACTACAAATACAAAAAAGTCACCAAGTTAACATACATTTCTATACAATCTACCACTACAGTCATATCTCAGGATGTCAAGAGTCCTCCAAAATGTCAGAGGTTGCACGAAATGAGACCAGCACGGTTGTTCTCATAAGACCATTCAAGCTCTGTTTCTTTACATATGCCATTGACATCAGGATTCTACTAAGATTCAAGAAAATAACAACACGTTTCTCTACAAATTAAAGTACTGCATGATGAAAGATTCGGAATAGATGAAGGTGACAAATAATTCAACAGAACCAAAAGCAAGATCACTGAGTCAATTCTGACTCACTTTTCTGGAATACAAAAATGTGTGACTTGATCCAAATGTCCATGTACCATCCTAGTACAGTCTGTAACCATAATTAATGCAGTTCTTCCATTTTATGATCCTTACTCAAAAAACGGTTTCTTTTATTTAAGTTGCTAAATCACGCCATAAACCTCTTCACAATCAATCACAGAATAACTGAAGGAAAGTCAATGATCTCATCCCTTTTTGACCACTGTAAAAAATAAAATCTAACCAAATCCGTCCACAATTTAGGTGCTCCCCTTATGTTCATATTACACCACCAGTGCCGACCCGCCCCTCACTTTCTGATTACATTTGCTGGCCTTGACCCTGTTTCTCTTTCTGTTGTTCTTTTATGTGTTCTTGTCTGTGCCCTAATGCCTAAGAGTCCATGGTTGCGCTATATAAATAAAAGAAAGTAAAGACAAAAGGATCAGATGTGGCTCACAAACAGAATGTGCTGGTCAATTACCATAACACAGAGAATGAAATAAATATGAAATAATATGCATTGCCCATCATTCCGATAATGGCATCTGCCATCATGTTTCTTGAAAATTTAAAAAAAATGCACACACAGCAGATCACTAAGATCAGACAACACAATAATTCTGGTTTCACCCAAAGAAGGTAACACTAGGAAAGGTGGCTGAGCCTTCTCAGATAAGGCCAGTAATCTTTGCGAGTCCCGCCTTGGTCACATCAGTGACCTAAATGACAAAAACCTGCATTATTTAAGGCATTTGAAACCTCACTGTTCCCATCCACAGAGTAACACTTGGCCCTTACTCACCACTCTTCCAGTCTCTCAATCCATCCTGGTTGAAAATGTGAAGCCTCAGGTTCATTTTACGTGAACCAAAAAAAAACATGCATTTGGAATTCATTATATTGGCCACAAAGAGCTCAGTGAAAATGCATATATATGAGTGAGGTCTCTCATGGAACAGTTCACTTATTTGTGCATTTGTAATTTATGGTGTGTGCAAAAGTGCCTTCAGAGCACCGGTTGTATACAGCGGGGAAAGCACGGGGGGGACGGGAGGGGGGTGTTTGGGGAGGAAGGAGCCTTCATAGGAGGAATGTGAGGTGGGGGTCAAACGTTCGGACCAGTAAGGGCCATCCATAGACATGAAGAAGCTCGCATTCTGGGGGTTATTTTGGTCAAACACGTTTGTAAGTTACAA
The DNA here is from genome assembly GCF_040938575.1 of Ambystoma mexicanum. Classification (NCBI taxonomy): domain Eukaryota; kingdom Metazoa; phylum Chordata; class Amphibia; order Caudata; family Ambystomatidae; genus Ambystoma; species Ambystoma mexicanum. Next base: position 654,560,588 of record NC_090925.1, read on the forward strand.
TAATGGTTAGTATAGCTTGGTGAAATGGATCAGTATATTACAATCATAGATTACAAAAAAGTCACAATCGAAAATTAAGTGTAGCTGTGAGGTTGTTCATTTCTATAGCTGCTTCCGTGTATTCTGACCCTTGTGTGACCGATTCACTTTGACACGTTATCATACATTTAAAAAGGTGTTCTTGGCATATAATTTCCAGGTGCATATAGTTCCAGAGATGGGGTGTGCCGAATATCAACGTATCTCTATTTTTGCCTCTCAATGGGTTATTCATGTCTAGGAATATTTTGATCAAATTCATTGTACACCTTCTCTGCACTTCTCTGCAGGACCTCAAGATGGATCATCAGTACCCTCATCTGGTTCCAAACAGCCCGGTGGATGGATCATTGGTCCTGAGGGAAAGGGTGAGTGTCAGTGCCAAATAAAGCAAGAGTGAAACCAGGCTCCCAAGCTAGAGGGTTAGTTTAGTTTGTTTATTTATAGAGCGCGTCCGAACCTTCAGGTAGCTGGGCGCATAATCATGTGGACAACATAGTTACATATCGTTGCACGTAGCATAAAGAAAATGTACATACATTCAATGGTACAGTATGTGGCATGGGATAAATACAGTAGATAATATAGGACCTGGTTACATGGCGGTCCGTTACAGGTTAGTTAAGGCATACAGTTGAAATTGGTAGAGTGAAGCGGCCAGGGGTGGGTAAGTAGCAGAGTGTTAGGCAGAGAGCCAGGATTTAACCATGGCTCTGAATGGCCAGAAGGAAGCTTCTGATCTGATTGCAAGCGGGAGTGTGTTCCAGCATTGCGCTGCGAGAACTGGGAAGCTGGAACCTCCTGCTGTTTTTAGATTGAAGTGGGGGACCTTGAGTTGGTGCAAATATGGAGTTCTGGTAGGTCTGGTAGTGCTGTGTCTAGAGAATTTGTCAGATAGGTAGCGCGGGGCAGTCAGTGACAGGCACTTGTGTGTAATGACAAGAGTTCTTAGCTTGATTCTGTCTCGGATTGGGAGCAAGTGGACATCTTTGCTGGCAGTGGAGATGTGAGCCTTGCACGGGAGGTTAAGAGCGCATTTTAAGGCATTATTTTGAAGAATCTGGAGTCTGTTCAGATTTTTAGTGGTGGTGCCTAGCAAGAGTGTGTTACAATAGTCTAATTTAGACAGTATCAGTGCTCTGGATAAGGTGAGGCAGCTGGTTGAAGATAGAAAAGGTCTACAGGCATTGATAAGTTTGTTGGTGTCTGTGGTAGATGAGATGGTAGCATTCATTTGTTTTTTCAGTGATAGGGTGGAGTCAAGGTACACACCTAGAGTTTTGACCTCTTTGGAGACTTTTATGATGTTGCCATTGATGGAGAAAGATTGGTACCTAGAGTCCAATTTATTGAGGCAGGCCTGGGAGCCTATGATAAGCAATTCCGTTTTATCGTCATTGAGGCAGAGACTGTGTGTAGCCATCCAGGCTTGGATTTCTAGGTAGATTTTGTTAAGCTTTGCAGCATCTTCTTCATAGCAACCAGTGAGTGTGATGAGGACCTGGGTGTTGTCTGCGTAATTAGTGTAGCTGACAACCAGATCGTCAAGATGGTCGAAGAGAAGCTTAGTGAAGATGTTGTCAAGTGTGGGAGAAATGCAGGAACCTTGGGGGACTCCACATTGGATTGGGATAGGGTCTGCAGCTGCTGAGGAGGCGAAGACCCTAGTCGACCTGTCAGACAAAAATGACTGAATCCAATTGGTGGCATTCTGTGAGAATGCGGCAGCCGATGAGAGGTGTTGTGTAAGGATCTGGTGGTCAACCAGGTCGAAGGCAGCGGATAGATCCAACAGGAGCAAAATGGCCAGTTTGCCCTTGTCTTTGGCTTCATCCATTTGGATTTTTAGATCCAGGAGAGCGGTTTCGGTCCCATGCCTGGGTCTAAAGCCGGATTGTCGCAAGCCTAAGAGGTTATTGTCTTCCAAATGTTGTTGTATTTGGAGGTAGGCTACTCTGTCTAATATTTTGAGGAGGAAAGGGACCGTAGTGATGGGTCTGTAATTCGAGGGAATGTTAGGGTCTAGGTTGGGTTTTTTGAGAAGGGGGAGAACCCACGCTTCTTTGAGGTTGTTAGGGACTACTGAGTTCTTGAAGGAAGAATTGATCAATGAGGTGATGAGGGGAGCTAGATCTTTGGCTCCATCTTTGATGACAGAGGCGGGGCATATGTCACCTTTACAGTTGAAGGGTTTAAGGCTAGCGATTTTCTTGACTACTTCCTCTTCAGTGACTGGGGAAAAGTGGAAAGGTGGGCAGTTGGGAATGGTGGGGTCTTTTTTGCTGTTGAGAGTATCTTTGGCAGCAAGGTTGGCTTTTTTGGCTTAAATCTTTGCTTGTAGAAGGGCAATTTTGTTGGAGAGGGCTAGTTGAATATTGTTGCACCATGCCTTATCCTTCGTGCAGTCCTCTGTGGGTGACAGTGGAGATTCAAGTTCTCTTAGTATAGAGAATAATTCTTTCGTACCAGATTTGACGTTGTGTATTCTTGTGTTATAAGTCTCTTTTTTGGAGTTTAAGATAGCGGATTTGTAGGTGGAGGCAGCTGTAGTGAATTTGTCTTTAGTGGAGAAAGATGGGGCTTTTCGCTGCTCTTTTGATGTTGCGGAGGGCTTTTAGTTCTGCTGAGAACCATTTGTTGGTGTGGGCGATGGGTTTGGCTTTACGTTGTTTGAGTGGAGCTATCTGGTTGAGGGCTAGTTCCAACGTGTTGTTGTATAGGTCTACCAGGGTAGACAGGTTGTCATTCTGCATGGGAAGGTTGGCTTTAGTAATGGGCATGAGAAGTGGTCTAAGGTTTTCCATGGTGATGTTGCTAATGTTTCTAGAGATTATATTTGGTGTCCTAGAAGGTGGTGTTGTATTGGGTACAGTTCTGGGTAGAGAGAAGGTGACAAGGTGATGGTCGGTCCAAGCACAAGGTGTGATGTCTGTCAGTGAGAGGTTGCAGTTGGCATCTGCCAGCCAGTCTAGGGATCTGCCTTTTATATGTGTAGGTTTGTTAATGTGTTGAGTGAGGCCTAAGTGAGTAATGGTGTCATTGAGAGAGGTGGCGTGATTGTCCTTAGGGTCATTGAGTCCTAGGTTAAAGTCACCCATGATGATGATTTGAGATTTGGGTTTAGTATTCGTGGTGAGTAGGAGAGAGATATCTTCTTCAAAGGTGGATAGGGCGCCTGGGGGTCTATATATAATGTGTAGGAGGATGGTTTGGGTGTCTGATAGTGGGAGTTTTATGGAGAGGAGTTCAGCTGAGGGTAAGGTTGAGTTAGTTGCTTCTCTGATGTTTAGGTTAGTTTTAGCAATAATAGCCACACCTCCTCCTATCAAGTTTTTTCTGTCAGCACGGAAGATGTTGTAGTTATCCGGGATGGCTAAAGCTAAAGTAGGACCAGCTGCTAAGTGGAGCCACGTCTCAGTGATGGTGATGAAGTTGAGGTGGTTAGCAGAGATAATGTCTGCAACATCTATGGCGTGGGCTACCAGGGAGCGGGCATTAATGAGAGCACCCTTTATGGGAATGGAAGTAGGGTTGACTTTCGAGGGTGGAGGAATATGGGGAGTTGTGATGTTTTAGCTCGCTGTGGATACGATATGCAAAGTCTGCTGCGTATGGTTCTTAGTCAGGTTGGTCATCGTTGTAATGAGTTTGTGGCTAGCGCTAGTGCGGAGGCTAAGTCTAGCGTTTCTATATGTGGTGGATGGCACAGCATTCAAGATGGTGGTAGTGGGTAGGTAGAGGCGAGAGCCTAGTCGTATGTTTCTAAGAAGTGTGGGGCATGGTGTGAGGGGTGTGGGTGGGCGCGCAAATCTGTTTATCCATTCCATAGGGGAAAGCGGTTCTGGGTAAAGTGGAATCGTCGTGCTGGTACAGTTCTGAGGTGCGATATTGTGGAGTAAGGGAAGGAGAGTTGCCATGGTGAGGGTGGCACCTCTTAGGGTGGCCATCATAGGAGGTTAGGCTCCTGGTAGTATTGGCAGATGAAGGGGTCAATGGCTTTGTGTGTTGGCAGTTTCTAGGGTGGCAAGTGAACTTGGATGGTAGTATATGCAGTAGATGTAGACATAGAGTTTACATTGGAAGAGCATCAGTCAATGGGTAGAATGTGCGATCATAGGTCAGCACTAGAGAGCACTAGATAAGGCAGGGCCGTCTCAGCAGGGCAAGGCAGGCAGTTTTAAACAGTCAATATATGCACACAATGTATATTATCATAGGCAACGTTATGGCATTCAATATAAATTAGCATAGGCAGCTGCTGGGTCTGTTATGGGTGGAGGCACAGGGCGATTTGAGGATGCAGTACAAATTAGCGCAGGTAACACTAGGGCCACTATGGACAGAGGCAGGGCAACAGCGTGGCATGTGTCAGTAGATGGGCACAGCACAGCGTAGGAGCGTGGGCGCAGAATGGCTAGTGATATGCAGACAACATAACCCAGCAGAAATCACAGGTAAAAAGTATAACATGAAGATAACAAGTGAGGCCTAGAGGTATAACGGTGCAATATAGGCAACGTGCAATCATGCCAAGGGTCGAAGTGTACATCAATTTAGCACAATCAGGCATAGTTGGGGATGCAGACCAGCATGTCACGACCTGAGCAGCACGCAGTCTGGTGGAGTAACGGGAGTACAGCAAATGTAACACAGTCTGGCAGACATAAGTATAAATGCAGCGTGCTGATTGCAGGCGTTACCATAGGAGTGCACGAGGGTGTGCGCATTGCATTGGGGGTGGGGCAAGAAGCAGTCGGGGCAGATATCCGGATACAATTGTAAACAACCGCAACAACTGTGACACAGTCAGGCAAAGGGGATGTAGTTCAACGAAGAGCAAGTTGGTATACGGAGCAATTTAAAATGAGGTGCCTCAAGTGACAAGGGTTAGAATCGCTTAAAAGTGAGAGGCAGGCTGTGAGGAGAGGGTCAGGCCTCGAGCAGCGCGTATAGTGCAGGCACTTATGAGGGGACAGGTGCAGCAGTATATGCTTATAGGGTACAAATGAAAAGAAAGGTCTTATACAGTGAATGACTGGGCATCAGGTCCGTGGTGCCACATGTGAAGCTGGTAATATGCAATGTGTACAGAGCGTCCGACTGAGCAGGGAATCCAGGCAGTAGGCAGCGGAGGCTGCAGACAGGCTGAAGACAGGAGTCAGCCTTCGTGTTCTGGCCTTAGTGCTTCTGTGCCGGCTGATCGCCTACCGGCTGTGGATTGGCCCACAAGAGGAGGCCAGCAGCCAATCGGGGAGGTGGAATGGTGGTGTTCAGGCAAGCCCAAACACAACGGAGACGAAGTCGGCCATCTTGGGGTGTGCAATATGCCTCATGGCAGGCAATGGTGTAGGCACAGGCTGAGGTTAGCATCCAGCCAAACGAAGGATATATGGGCCTCAATACTGAATCTCAGAGGCATCAATAGGTATGCCAGCAATAATCGTGCATTAGTCGCAGTGCCGTCGTCGAGTAGAGAAAAAGTGGCTGACTTTCACCAGCAGTATGAAGGTGGCTTGATACGTGTGTTTCACTAAGCGTCCATGTGGCATGCCTTCCCAAGACGCTCATCAGATGAGTGCTTGGGGCAGTAACTTAGAATGCTAGTGATTATGATGGAGCCTTGAGAAGTGTGCCTTATTGTTATTAATTTAATTCAAAGCATATTCATGTAAGTGTTCAATACGTGTGATGTATTTTTAGACACATACTGTCTTCTCCATTACGACTATTGATAGGGAGAGGAAAATGTATCCTACAAAAGTGTCTACAATGGACAGTCATCATATGAAGTGTTGCTAATAACTTGGCTAATGTTGTCCTGTGGACAACTACAAGCCTTTCTAGAATTAGCAGAGAGAACTGTAAACAAATTTCCTAAACAGACTCCACATATATGCATCCATACTATATAGACTGAGCCAAATCTAAACAGAAAAGATGCATTTTCAAATCCCTCAATTTTACTGTCCATGGGATGTGTTATGATTAGGCAGGAAACTAGCAGTGAGGGTGAACTACTGTTTTCATTGAGAATGCTTCTTTAAAGAAATAGTTTTCTCTGTAGGCGCTCTGGGTGGATCTTCAGCTTCCGGTTCAGCACAGCCCAGTGCTCCATGGATAAATGTTGAGTGGCTGTGCTGCCCTAGCCGATACTTCACCCAGATTTCCGCCTTATGATTTGAGTCTATGTTGTGTCTCTCTAGTAAGCACTTTATTTTGCAAACATTTACGAACAGCCACTAGATGGCAGCCACTACACGTGTGTCACTCTTTGAAGTACTTTATTATACGAAACAAGTTATGAAATACCCACTAGAGGACACTGTTATTCCGATCACAAAGCTGCAAATTTTGCATGTTGCCGGTCACCTCCAGTCGTGCAAAGAGACTACGCTAACATGAATGCCCCCGGCTACATGCATAGCAGTGTTTGCACATATGTGTGAAGCATGAGAATGTTAGATCCACAACGTGAAACAACCTTTTTTTTTCTTCTTTTTTTTGGTTGAGGTAGTCTCCAGGGCTGGATATTGGGATTCGCATTTCTAATAGAAACATAGCAACTGCCGTCACCACCAGACCCCACCCATGTATAGGATTTTAATGGACACAAATAGTGCGCATTGAGCGGAGTAAGGGCAGTTAATGCATGCAAATTTGATTTGAGAAACTGAGCTCAGAGAGGTGCCATGCAAATGCCTACTACTACAATATAGTGTGTTCTCCATGAGCCAGTCATTCAGGTCATGGAAGACTTGTACTGGGGATGATCAACTTTAAAACCCGCTGACGGATTTGGGTAAAATTCATATTGTTTATATTACCAATTATGAAATGGTGAATGCATTTTACAGATGTCCTTTTGGGTGAATTTGATGGGAAACAAATCCCACAACATTTTGAGGATATTTATTTAGCAAAATCAGTGAAAGACTCTAATGAACACATTGCTGAAAAAAGTAAATCTTCATCAAGTGTTTAGCTCTGTTTTATTCCTGGAAAGCACGTGGACACATCAATTAGAACGTTTACATTTTGTACTTGAATTTCCAGCAAAAGTAGCAAAAAACTGTTCCCTTAATTTGATCAGAAAATCCCCTTCGAAATTTCATGTGATTCATTTTTTCAACATTAATGTGGGGTCATTAAACCCCTATTTTTGTAGACTGCATTTACTGCACATTAACTCATTTGGTTATGTTCCATGTTTGTAAATGTTATACATGTTTTGAAATTGTCAGAAATGACCATTTCACAAAATTAGCTAAGGTAAAATTGCCCAAATTCATTAATTCTTAGTGTGAAGCCACAGATGAATGCCCCTCACTCATTACACACACAACTACGATGTGAAAATAAATATTCTGAGCTGGAATGATCAGTAGTGTTAACTAACATGAAACTAAATTAAATGTCTACTGATTTTGTGAACTAAAATGCAGAGTCGGATAAACACCCAACAACCAGTCAAAGACTAACCAATTCTTGAAGCTTCGAACACGAATTGTGCATCTCAGTGGACAAAGAAAATCTTGTACATAGGTCACCGTCTCTTCTGAGCTAAGCACCATCCAGACATGTGACTAAATTATGAGTTTACTAATAGTATGTTTACCTTTTGTATGTTGCTTTTGAAGCCTGACTTTATTGCTGCCTGTATCATAGAATATTGGTAGCTAGGAAACAATGCATTAACTGGTTTCATTTGCTGTCCAATTCGTTTTTTTTTTTACTCTTATGCTCTTCTCTGCAGGTTCTCCCGGTGAATACCCATTACCGTCTCCTGGTTCATCACAGCCCGGTGGATTAAAGGGTGAGTGCTGATGGCATTTGAAGTGAGTGCTTCTGCAAACATCTTCTTTCTGTTTTACATATTGTGTCTGCCACTCTAACCTTTCAGGTTCCTTCACTTCAGGAGGCAACAAGTAAATCCTGCCTAGGTTAAGTAACAAAGATGGCGGTGTACAGTAAACCAAAGGCAATCATTGTCTATTTCAATTGTGTAAACATGACCACGTTCTTCTAACTGTGCATTGCTGCTAATACATGTATAGGCAAAATTTCCATCCTACAATCAATGATGTATTGTTTGCATCATGGAAAATCATTAAATTAAATTATGTTCATGGTGGTCGTTAGTTTATTTTGAGAAAATATCAAAACAATTGTTTCCACTAAATACCCAGCGTTCCATTGCTTCCTAGGTCGGTTCACACTATATATAACATCAACTACAAATACAAAAAAGTCACCAAGTTAACATACATTTCTATACAATCTACCACTACAGTCATATCTCAGGATGTCAAGAGTCCTCCAAAATGTCAGAGGTTGCACGAAATGAGACCAGCACGGTTGTTCTCATAAGACCATTCAAGCTCTGTTTCTTTACATATGCCATTGACATCAGGATTCTACTAAGATTCAAGAAAATAACAACACGTTTCTCTACAAATTAAAGTACTGCATGATGAAAGATTCGGAATAGATGAAGGTGACAAATAATTCAACAGAACCAAAAGCAAGATCACTGAGTCAATTCTGACTCACTTTTCTGGAATACAAAAATGTGTGACTTGATCCAAATGTCCATGTACCATCCTAGTACAGTCTGTAACCATAATTAATGCAGTTCTTCCATTTTATGATCCTTAATCAAAAAACGGGTTCTTTTATTTAAGATTGCTAAATCACGCCATAAACCTCTTCACAATCAATCACAGAATAACTGAAGGAAAGTCAATGATCTCATCCCTTTTTGACCACTGTAAAAAATAAAATCTAACCAAATCCGTCCACAATTTAGGTGCTCCCCTTATGTTCATATTACACCACCAGTGCCGACCCGCCCCTCACTTTCTGATTACATTTGCTGGCCTTGACCCTGTTTCTCTTTCTGTTGTTCTTTTATGTGTTCTTGTCTGTGCCCTAATGCCTAAGAGTCCATGGTTGCGCTATATAAATAAAAGAAAGTAAAGACAAAAGGATCAGATGTTGCTCACAAACAGAATGTGCTGGTCAATTACCATAACACAGAGAATGAAATAAATATGAAATAATATGCATTGCCCATCATTCCGATAATGGCATCTGCCATCATGTTTCTTGAAAATTTCAAAAAAATGCACACACAGCAGATCACTAAGATCAGACAACACAATAATTCTGGTTTCACCCAAAGAAGGTAACACTAGGAAAGGTGGCTGAGCCTTCTCAGATAAGGCCAGTAATCTTTGCGAGTCCCGCCTTGGTCACATCCGTAACCTAAATGACAAAAACCTCCATTATTTAACGCATTTGAAACCTCACTGTTCCCATCCACAGAGTAACACTTGGCCCTTACTCACCACTCTTCCAGTCTCTGAATCCATCCTGGTTGAAAATGTAAAGCCTCAGGTTCATTTTACGTGAACAAAAAAAAAACATGCATTTGGGATTCATTATAGTGGCCACAAAGAGCTCAGTGAAAATGCATATATATGAGTGAGGTCTCTCATGGAACAGTTCACTTACTTGTGCATTTGTAATTTATGGTGTGTGCAAAAGTGCCTTCAGAGCACCGGTTGTATACAGCGGGGAAAGCACGGGGGGATGGGGGGGGGTGTTTGGGGAGGAAGGAGCCTTCATAGGAGGAATGTGAGGTGGGGTCAAAGGTTCGGACCAGTAAGGGCCATCCATAGACATGAAGAAGCTTGCATTCTGGGGGTTATTTTGGTCAAACACGTTTGTAAGTTACAATAATGGTTAGTATAGCTTGGTGAAATGGATCAGTATATTACAATCATAGATTACAAAAAAGTCACAATCGAAAATTAAGTGTAGCTGTGAGGTTGTTCATTTCTATAGCTGCTTCCGTGTATTCTGACCCTTGTGTGACCGATTCACTTTGACACGTTATCATACATTTAAAAAGGTGTTCTTGGCATATAATTTCGAGGTGCATATAGTTCCAGAGATGGGGTGTGCCGAATATCAACGTATCTCTATTTTTGCCTCTCAATGGGTTATTCATGTCTAGGAATCTTTTGATCAAATTCATTGTACACCTTCTCTGCACTTCTCTGCAGGACCTCAAGGTGGATCATCAGTGCCCTCATCTGGTTCCAAACAGCCCGATGGATGGATCAGTGGTCCTGAGGGAAAGGGTGAGTGTCAGTGCCAAATAAAGCAAGAGTGAAACCAGGCTCCCAAGCTAGAGGTTTAGTTTAGTTTGTTTATTTATAGAGCGCGTCCGAACCTTCAGGTAGCTGGGCGCATAATCATGTGGACAACATAGTTACATATCGTTGCGCGCAGCATAAAGAAAGAGTACATACATTCAATGGTACAGTATGTGGCATGGGATAAATACAGTAGATAATATAGGACCTGGTTACATGGCGGTCCGTTACAGGTTAATTAAGGCATAGAGTTGAAATTGGTAGAGTGAAGCGGCCTGGGGTGGGTAAGTAGCAGAGTGTTAGGCAGAGAGCCAGGATTTCACCATGGCTCTGAATGGCCAGAAGGAAGCTTCTGATCTGATTGCAAGCGGGAGTGTGTTCCAGCATTGTGCTGCGAGAACTGGGAAGCTGGAACCTCCTGCTGTTTTTAGATTGAAGTGGGGGACCTTGAGTTGGTGCAAATATGGAGTTCTGGTAGGTCTGGTAGTGCTGTGTCTAGAGGATTTGTCAGATAGGTAGCGCGGGGCAGTCAGTGACAGGCACTTGTGTGTAATGACAAGAGTTTTTAGCTTGATTCTGTCTCGGATTGGGAGCAAGTGGACATCTTTGCTGGCAGTGGAGATGTGAGCCTTGCGCAGGATGTTAAGAGCGCATCTTAAGGCATTATTTTGAAGAATCTGGAATCTGTTCAGATTTTTAGTGGTGGTGCCTAGGAAGAGTCTAATGTAGACAGTATCAGTGCTCTGGATAAGGTGAGGCAGCTGGTTGAAGATAGAAAAGGTCTACAGGCATTGATAAGTTTGTTGGTGTATGTGGTAGATGAGATGGTAGGATGTATTTGTTTTTTCAGTGATAGGGTGGAGTCAAGGTACACACCTAGAGTTTTGACCTCTTTGGAGACTTTTATGATGTTGCCATCGATGGAGAAAGATTGGTGCCTAGAGTCCAATTTATTGAAGCAGGCCTGGGAGCCTATGATAAGCAGTTCCGATTTATCATCATTGAGGCAGAGACTGTGTGTAGCCATCCAGGCTTGGATTTCTAGGTAGATTTCATTAAGCTTTGCAGCATCTTCTTCATAGCAACCAGTGAGTGTGATGAGGACCTGCGTGTTGTCTGCGTAATTAGTGTAGCTGACTCCCAGATCGTCAAGATGGTCGAAGAGAAGCTTAGTGAAGATGTTGTAAAGTGTGGGAGAAATGCAGGAACCTTGGGGGACTCCACATTGGATTGGGATAGGGTCGGCAGCCGCTGAGGGGGCGAAGACCCTAGTCGACCCGTCAGACAAAAATGACTGAATGCAATTGGTGGCATTCTGTGAGAATGCGGCAGCCGATGAAAGGTGTTGTGTAAGGATCTGGTGGTCAACCAGGTCGAAGGCAGCGGATAGATCCAACAGGAGCAAAATGGCCAGTTTGCCCTTGTCTTTGGCTTCATCCATTTGGATTTTTAGATCCAGGAGAGCGGTTTCGGTCCCATGCCTGGGTCTAAAGCTGGATTGTCGCAAGCCTAAGAGGTTATTGTCTTCCAAATGTTGTTGTATTTGGAGGTAGGCTACTATATATTTTGAGGAGGAAAGGGACCGTAGTGATGGGTCTGTAATTCGAGGGAATGTTAGGGTCTAGGTTGGGTTTTTTGAAAAGGGGGAGAACCCACGCTTCTTTGAGGTTGTTATGGACTACTGAGTTCTTGAAGGAAGAATTGATCAATGAGTTGATGAGGGGAGCTAGATCTTTGGCTCCATCTTTGATGACAGAGGCGGGGCATAGGTCACCTTTACAGTAGGAGGGTTTAAGGCTAGCGATTATCTTGACTACTTCCTCTTCGGTGACTGGGGAAAAGTGGAAAGGTGGGCAGTTGGGAATGGTGGGGTCTTTTTTGCTGTTGAGAGTATCTTTGGTGGCAAGGTTGGCTTTTTTGGCTTCTATCTTTGCTTATAGAAGGGCAATTTTGTTGGAGAGGGCTAGTTGGATATTGTTGCACCATGCCTTATCCTTCGTGCAGTCCTCTGTGGGTGACAGTGGAGATTCAAGTTCTCTTAGTATAGAGAATAATTCTTTCGTACCAGATTTGACGTTGTGTATTCTTGTGTTATAAGTCTCTTTTTTGGAATTTAAGATAGCGGATCTGTAGGTGGAGGCAGCTGTACTGAATTTGTCTTTAGTGGAGAAAGATGGGGCTTTTCTCCAGCAAGTTTCCGCTGCTCTTTTGATGTTGCGAGGGCTATTAGTTCTGCTGAGAACCATTTGTTGGTGTGGGGGATGGGTTTGGCTTTACGTTGTTTGAGTGGAGCTATCTGGTTGAGGGCTAGTTCCAACGTGTTTTTGTATAGGTCTACCAGGGTAGACGGGTTGTCATTCTGCATGGGAAGGTTGGCTTTAGTAATGGGCATGAGAAGTGGTCTAAGGTTTTCCATGGTGATGTTGCGATTGTTTCTAGAGATTACATGTGGTGTCCTAGAAGGCGGTGTTGTATTGGGTACAGTTCTGGGTAGAGAGAAGGTGATAAGGTGATGGTCGGTCCAAGCACAAGGTGTGATGTCTGTCAGTGAGAGGTTGCAGTTGGCATCTGCCAGCCAGTCTAGGGATCTGCCTTTTATATGTGTAGGTTTGTTAATGTGTTGAGTGAGGCCTAAGTGAGTAATGGTGTCATTGAGAGAGGTGGCGTGATTGTCCTTAGGGTCATTGAGTCCTAGGTTAAAGTCACCCATGATGATGATTTGAGATTTGGGTTTAGTATTCGTGGTGAGTAGGAGAGAGATATCTTCTTCAAAGGTGGATAGGACGCCTGGGGGTCTATATATAATGTGTAGGAGGATGGTTTGGGTGTCTGATAGTGGGAGTTTTATGGAGAGGAGTTCAGCTGAGGGTAAGGTTGAGTTAGTTGCTTCTCTGATGTTTAGGTTAGTTTTAGCAATAATAGCCACACCTCCTCCTATCCCATTTTTTCTGTCAGCACGGAAGATGTCGTAGTTATCCGGGATGGCTAAAGCTAAAGTAGGACTAGCTGCTAAGTGGAGCCACGTCTCAGTGATGGCGATGAAGTTGAGGTGGTTAGCAGAGATAATGTCTGCAACATCTGTGGCATGGGCTACCAGGGAGCGGGCATTAATGAGAGCACCCTTTATGGGAATGGAAATAGGGTTGACTTTCGAGGGTGGAGGAATATGGGGAGTTGTGATGTTTTGGCTCGCTGTGGAGACGATATGCAAAGTCTGCTGCGTATGGTTCTGAGTCAGGTTGGTCATCGTTGTAATGAGTTTGTGGCTAGCGCTAGTGCAGAGGCTAAGTCTAGCGTTTCTATATGTGGTGGATGGCACAGCATTCAAGATGGTGGTAGTGGGTAGGTAGAGGCGAGAGCCTAGTCGTATGTTTCTAAGAAGTGTGGGGCATGGTGTGAGGGGTGTGAGTAGGCGCGCAATTCTGTTTATCCTTTCCATAGGGGAAAGTGGTTCTGGGTAAAGTGGAATGGTCGTGCTGGTACAGTTCTGAGGTGCGATGTTGTGGAGTAAGAGAAGGAGAGTTGCCAAGGTGAGGGTGGCACCTCTAAGGGTGGCCATCATCGGAGGTTAGGCTCCTGGTAGTATTGGCAGATGAAGGGGTCATTGGTTTTGTGTGTTGGCAGTTTGTAGGGTGGCAAGTGAACTTGGATGGTAGTATATGCAGTAGATGTAGACATAGAGTTTACATTGGAACAGCATCAGTCAATGGGTAGAATGTGCGATCATAGGTCAGCACTAGAGAGCACTAGATAAGGCAGGGCCGTCTCAGCAGGGCAAGGTAGGCAGTTTTAAACAGTCAATATATGCACACAATGTATATTATCATAGGCAACGTTATGGCATTCAATATAAATTAGCATAGGCAGCGCTGGGTCTGCTATGGGTGGAGGCGCAGGGCGATTTGAGGATGCAGTACAAATTAGCGCAGGTAACACTAGGGCCACTATGGACAGAGGCAGGGCAACAGCGTGGCATGTGTCAGTAGATGGGCACAGCACAGCATAGGAGCGTGGGCGCAGAATGGCTAGTAATATGCAGACAACATAACCCAGCACAAATCACAGGTAAAAAGTATAACATGAAGATAACAAGTGAGGCCTAGAGGAATAACGGTGCAATATAGGCAACGTGCAATCATGCCAAGGGTCGAAGTGTACATAAACTTAGCACAATCAGGCATAGTTGGGGATGCAGACCAGCATGTCAAGACCTGAGCAGCACGCAGTCTGGTGGAGTAACGGGAGTACAGCAAATGTAACACAGTCTGGCAGACATAAGTATAAATGCAGCGTGCTGATTGCAGGCGTTACCATAGGAGTGCACGAGGGTGTGCGCATTGCATTGGGGCTGGGGCAACAAGCAGTCAGGGCAGATATCCGATACAACAATTGTAAACAACCACAACAACTGTGACACAGTCAGGCAAAGGGGATGTAGTTCAACGTAGAGCAAGTTGGTATACGGAGCAATTTAAAACGAGGTGCCTCAAGTGACAAGGGTAAGAATCGCTTAAAAGTGAGAGGCAGGCTGTGAGGAGAGGGTCAGGCCTCGAGCAGCGCATATAGGGTGCACTTATGAGGGGACAGGTGCAGCAGTATATGCTTATAGGGTACAAATGAAAAGAAAGGTCTTATACAGTGAATGACTGGGCATCAGGTCCGTGGTGCCACATGTGAAGCTGGTAATATGCAATGTGTACAGAGCGTCCGACTGAGCAGGGAATCCAGGCAGTAGGCAGCGGAGGCTGCGGACAGGCTGAAGACACGAGTCAGCCTTCGTGTTCTGGCCTTAGTGCTTCTGTGCCGACTGATCGCCTACCGGCTGTGGATTGGCCCACAAGAGGAGGCCAGCAGCCAATCGGGGAGGTGGAATGGTGGTGTTCAGGCAAACCCAAACACAACGGAGACGAAGTCAGCCATCTTGGGGTGTGCAATATGCCTCATGGCAGGCAATGGTGTAGGCACAGGCTGAGGTTAGCATCCAGCCAAACGAAGGATATATGGGCCTCAATACTGAATCTCAGAGGCATCAATAGGTATGCCAGCAATAATCGTGCATTAGTCGCAGTGCCGTCGTCGAGTAGAGAAAAAGCGGCTGACTTTCACCAGCAGTATGAAGGTTGCTTGATACGTGTGTCTCACTAAGCGTCCATGTGGCATGCCTTCCCAAGACGCTCATCAGATTAATGCTTGGGGCAGTAACTTAGAATGCTAGTGATTATGATGGAGCCTTGAGAAGTGTGCCTTATTGTTATTAATTTAATTCAAAGCACATTCATGTAAGTGTTCAATACGTGTGATGTATTTTTTAGACAAATACTGTCTTCTCCATTACGACTATTGATAGGGAGAGAAAAATGTATCCTACAAGAGTGTCTACAATGGACAGTCATCATATGAAGTGTTGCTAATAACGTGGCTAATGTTGTCCTGTGGACAACTACAAGCCTTTCTAGAATTAGCAGAGAGAACTGTAACCATATTTCCGAAACAGACTCCACATATATACATCCATAAATATAGACTGAGCCACATCTAAACAGATCTGCATATTGTTTATGCACAAAGCATCCTACAGCTCTGGTAAGGCTATTCTTGCCTGACACACGAGGTCTCAGATGTGACATTTTATTGAACTGTCATGGTCTTTCATAGGCGTGTACCACTTTCACATGACTTGCATGTTTTCAGACATTATGTTCATTGCGAATTTGTAGTATATTTTGAATGAACATTTCAAAATATTAAGAGATTTTAAGGCATGTTACCATCCATTCTAAGATCACCACAATGTATGTACACAATTTCCAAATGCGGCTTTATTACTCTCTTCAAAATGAGTATATGATAGCTGAGAAAATGTTTATCAAGGTGTTTTAATGGTCTTCTCCACCATCTTGTCATCTTACTTTTTCATTTTTTGCCGGCAGGAGTTGATGGTCAGTCACCATTGTCATCTCCAGGTTCATCACAACCCAATGGCATAAGCGGTGGGCCTCAGATGAAGGGTGAGTTCTTGTCCCATTTCAGCTCACAGCTAGCCTAGAGCTTCCATACCATTTCTTCCCACATAGAATGTGTCAGTATAAGCTTTTCTCTGATTTGGCATCACGACACACCACTTAAAGAATTAATAGAACAAGTCACTGTGCTATTCATTAACAGTATACTTTAGAGACCTCGGTCCTATTATTGGTCATCCTCATTGCTTTTAGTATTTACTACAGTGAAGCCATTTGTAACCAATGTCATATAAAGTTAAGGCGTTCAAGAATAGCAAATAGTAGCCATATCAGTAGCTGGCCAGATAGCACCGTGAGCTAAGCGCTCGCCCCTGATACCTGTGCGGAGCCTGCTGTGGCCGAATTGAATCCCGGCAGGGTCAACTCAGCCTTTCATCCTTCCGAAGTCAATAAACTGAGTACCACTCTGTGGGATAATGCCTTCTTTTATGTCAGTGCTCTGAGACCAGTGGGTGTGTACTGCTAAATACGATAATGATCTTACTGTGAACCCTCAATTGTCTTTGATATACTTTTCTCCATTCAATATGATTAGCATTAGGGAGTAATTGGCCAATCCTGCATCAGAAGTTGCAATGAAAAGAAGGCACACAATTTGTATATGAAAATGTTTTACAAGGAAGTAGTATTGTTTGAGCAGAAGGTTTTATTTAGTATTTAAAGAAAACAGACATGCAGTGACCTTTGATGTAGAAGGCGCACCTGTGTGCTGTACCAGGGATTTATCATCCCTCAGTTACACTGAGACCAAACATTGGACATGTGATGCAATGCAATTAGCAGTCTTTGCGTTTCTTGAGAGCAAATAGACAGTTGCCTGAAACCATGTGCCAGGCAAAAAGCAATTGTATTTACATGCTTAAAAGTATTAAACTATCCCCTTCAAACCAAAAAATCATCTTTTAATTGTGTATCGTAAACTGCTTGGATCACATTCCATTCCATTTCTTTATAGAGAGGTATCATTCCTTTGCTCTTCTTCTTATTCCGATAGATGCTTATTAAATGCACACAACACTATACTCAGCTGAACTATCAAATTTATTACGCACATTATGTATATCTTTACCTTAAGAGTGATACGTTATCACAACAATATGGCTGACCTGAGTTTGAACACGAGTCATAAAGAGTCCCGTGGTTCCGTGCTGTAGAACAAAAATGCATTGCACACGAGATATGTGTGTTAGCTCTTAGTACCATGGCAGAATATTGTTAGGCGCCTGATTTGCATTGGTCTTCTCCAATGGCTGGACAGGCTGAAAAATGATGGTATGGAATTAACAGTAAAATGCCTTGGTTATGATTAATTAAAAAGTTTACCCCATGTTACCTGTCCGTTATGCTCCCCTCGGCCAGTGCACCCCAACATCAAATAAAGACATGGGTGACCAGAAGTAGAGAAGTATGGCGTGTAATGCAAGCAGGACCCAAATGCCTGGGAGGACTGCTCTCCCCTCCATGGCAGGTCACATCCTTATGATATGATATGATATGACATTTATAGTGCGCCTACACACAAGTGTTTCAAGGCGCGATGAGGCAAGGGAGGGGAACAAACAGGAGGACAAGACAACAATCTTACTTAGCCAAGTGAGTTTTAGCTTGTGCAAGTGCAGGGGAGAGGGAAGGGGAAAAGTGCCCGGGGTGGGGGGCGGAGGAGCAAGTACAAGGCATAGGATCAAAACATCGAAAAACAAGAAGTGCGGCCAGCAGGTGGCAGTGGCTAGCTGATCTCCAACAGTGGCATACAATTAGGAAGTCCATATAAGATGGGACAGGTGGAGAACGAGTTGGAAATTGCTTCAGACAATGGGCTCTGCTTTTCACGAGGCTGGCTCTGTCTTTGGGGATCTTGCTTCAGCTGTCTTTAGTCGCGTTATCTTCTCAAAAGGGGCCATGAGACGGCTCGGCTGCCTGAGGCCTTGTGTGCGTGCGTTTCACAGCACTGTGACTTTGCATGGCATGGCAGTTCAGCTTTAGCCCAGTCTCTCTCACCACATCAGAGGGGCTTCAGAGAAAACCAAAAGAAAATGCAATATCAAAGTTGGGAACATGACCATTTTTTCTCTCTTCTCTTTTTTCTTATGATCCACTACAATTGCTGTCTAAAGCCTTGCATAGTTGCAATCTACGACCCACTACTTAAAGCACACTGCAATACAAGTGCAAACGATTCTGTTATGTACGTACTCAATAAGAAAGCTAATTAAAAGCATTATCAAGGCAAGGCAACTCATTTGTGTCCGTCCCCCTCATGGTATAGGGTCACGTGTGCTATAGCCCCCTCCTCTCCTACATTAACCCCACTATCATCATCTAGGGAGTATCTGAAAGAACAAAAACAGTCATAATTACATGGAACTTCGGTGCCATCTCCTGGCTCCTCACAGCCCAATGGCGCAATCAGTGGCTTTCAGACAAAGGGTGACTGTTAATGCTAACCAAAGAGAATGGCCTCAAAGTTACACAATATGTTTTGATTTTGAAAGCATTTTGTTCAGTGGGATACACCCATTGAAGAACGGTTTGTGAATCAGGTCATTACAGTTTCTTAGGAGGAGTGTGTTGCCACCTCTGATTCATTGCAGGCAAGTATACATGGACGTGTCCCCTTTGTCCTTTCTAATGTGTCGGCCTATCTAGAGTTCCTCTGTCTGTTGTTCATGATCTGTATGTCACGCAATGCTTCTACGTGGCTTTGTTTTGCCAGACACACACTTGATGTCTTCTTGAGTTGAGGCACAGTGCTAGTGAAAGGAGGAGAGGTGGTGTGGCGGGTTAATACAGTACATTTTATCAAACCACACTCACTCTTTAAACATACGAATGAGAGGTTGTTCTCCTGAGTATTCACTGCTGCCAATGTCTTTGCAACAAGTAGTGGAGATGTTAAGAGTCAGAATATGAGAGTGTTTGCACCAATGGATTTTGTGGCAAGCATCTATCATAAACCTTTTAAGACTTAATTTGTTGAATGCATATGTGGAATTGAATAATATTCTCTTGACGGCAAAGCATCAGTAGACTAGGATGCTGTGACATGGTGTCGGCATTTTGTTGAAAAGAATCATCGCACCGTGTTTTCATAATACACTTGGAAAGGTGTGGAGTCAAATTCTCGTTATTGTTATTAGAGGAGTCATGTCTCACACCTCTGCCTTCCACATCCCTGCACCTCATACCAATACACTCTGTGATTGAAATGTGCAAAAGCATGACACTGGAAATAATTAATCAAATGCATTTTTTAGGCAAATTAAATGGAGTATTTGTATATATTCTCGAGAAGGCAAGAGTGCTGCTATCAGAAACACTTAAGCAATATGCCCCTCACACAGGGCCATTACAGAGTCAGGTAATGACCCGGGGTCCATAGTTACAGGCCCGAGCGATAGTTCATTGATAGTTACTTATACACACAACAAAGACCCAACCCAGCTAAATTGTGCTCATAACCACCCCAAGAGTCTGGGTGAAGATGATTATCTGTTTAAGGGCAAAGTCGCGAATGTGCATGCTCTCTTTATCTGACACATTTATTGACAAATCAGTGCTTTATAAAACTTGAATCTAAAATCATATGAAAGTTGAACAGCCACATTCAGACTGCACAATGTGTGTTGAACTTCATATGGAGAATTTTTGGGACATGTATTTCCACCTTCTAAGTAATAATTTATGGATACCTAGGAAAATAAAAGTATAATCATGCTCAGCTGTCTTCATGCTTTACTCACCAGGTACTGAAGGTGTATAACGATTGCCATCCACAGGCTCAGCTCAGGACATAGGAAGGGTTCTACGTGATCATTTTGCTTTTTATATGTTGTCCATATGGGCAGCATACACCAAGTGAGAAACCACATTGCCTTACCCCCCAACCACACCCCCCACCCACACGCACCCTCCCCTAATGGGATTTGTTCAAATTTGTGGGGTTTAAACCCCCAAATCCCACTCCCTCAGCACTCAACACACCCCACACTCCCCAAAATTTAACAAATACACAAACACGCAAAACAAACACAAACATTCACACTTACACATTCTTTGTCGCAGCTGCTTCCGGGTCCTGGTGTGCCTGTCAGCCCCTGAGTGGTCTTGTGTGCATCGCAGGGGCTCACAGTTCGATTTACAAAGATGTCTCTGTGCGGTCAAAGAGCTGTCTGTCTACACCGTTTTTTTGTTATTCATTTTTTAAAAAAGGTCTATTGACGTAATCCCACAGGAAGTGTTCCCCAGAGAAGCCTCATTACACGGATGGTTCATGCCGGTAAAATACCGGCACCGCCTTGGCGGAAAGGGGAATTACCACCCCATTCCAAGGTTGGCGGGGCGGTAATTCCCCCTTCCACCATTGCCCTTCCCCATTCCCATTTTTGCCCCATAGGGCATAATGGGAATGGGGAAGGCGCTAATTACGGTACCGCAAATTGCGGTACCGTAATTAGCTCCCTGGGTCCCTTTGCGGGTTGGTTTTTAACGCCTGCAAAAAGCAGCCGTTAAATCCCCCAACCCGCAAAGGGACCTCGTAGTAAGGCGGTAAGGATTTACTGGTACCGGTAAAATACCGCTACCGGTAAATCCTTTCCGCCATCCGTGTAATGAGGCCCATGTGCTTGTGGTATCTAAAGGGAGATCATCATTTGAGTTGATCTCTCTGTTTTCCACAAATTATATTTGTACTCTAAGGTTCAGAGTGTTTGAGACTGAATATCCCACCATTTTACTATAAAACTATGGATAGATGGGAAACAATCTATTATGATTTTTCATTGTCTTTTATTCCCTTCCCTTTTTCTAATGTGTTTGTAATTTTTGCAGGTCCTGAAATATCACCATTGTGGTCCCCTAGCTCATCACAGCCCAAAGGAAGTAGACCTCAGGCAAATGGTATGTGGTTGTGGAATCTAAAGGGAGTGCATGTTATGTGTTTTTTCTCCTTGTTAACATAAATCATAGTTAAACTCCGAGGGCCTGCTTCACAGAAGCCTTTTATAATGGCGCAATCCCGTTGAGAAAAGCTCTATGAATCAGGCACTAAATGTCTACATTTTACAGACTGACTGTCCTACCATTTGAGTATGGAGCTATGTCTTGCTGTGATACAATCTCATGTTCTTGTTTGCTTGTCTTTTGCTGGTCCTCAGATAAATGGTATGATATGATATGAAATGATGTGATATTTATAACGCACCTGTACACAAGTGTTTCTAGGCGCGACAAGACAAGGAGGGGGAAACAAAGGGAGGTCAAAATAACAATCTTATTAGGCCTTGTGCCATTTAGATCGCACAAGTGCATGGAAGACGGAGGGAGGGAAGTTACTGGGTTTGGGGGAAAGGGGAAGTGCAGTTAACTTACAAGTGCAATCTGCGGGTAGCTCATAAGTGCAGAGAGAAGGGACTGTAGGGATGAATAAACATACCCTTATGTGCCGGGGATACTCGAGGCAGTGCGAGGGCAACTGAACAAGCAGGAGACTGGGACAGAGTTCGGAGGGTGTCCCGGTGGCCAGTACATGGAGCAGTCAGTTGCATCAGCAGAGGAGAGGAAGAGAGAAAGCGGAAGAGAAAAGGAAGGTCTGGAGTGGCTTCCGGAACTGCAGGTGGTTCTGCTCAAGTTTAAGAGAGGCAGGGAGGCTGTTCCAAAGGGAGGCCTGTCTGAGGAGATCAATTTGTCTCCAATTCTCTGCTTGGAGAAGCATCTGACACTCAGGGAGTTGGAGATGGGTGAGCGAACAGCTCGAGAAGGAAGATGTTTTGGAAGAGAAAGTTGGATGTAGTGCGTCCCAGGCCCCAGAAAGGCTTGTGAACGATGTAGAAGATCTTGAACTTGATCCTTGCAGCCATGGGGAGAAAATGAAGAGATTTCAGAGGTTCAGAGATACGATCCTTGGGATTGAGGCCAAGGACAGTTCTCACAGTCCTCTTCGGGGAAAGTTGTAAAGTTTGAAGAGTAATGGAAGGAAGATTTAGAAATAGGCTATTGCAATAGTCCAGCCTAGAGAGGGCCAGAGCTCTGGTGACAGTAAACCTCTGGGGAAAAGTGAGAAAAAGAAGAATTCCTCTTAGGAGGTGCAGCTGATAGTATGACTTATAAGCAACATCAGAGATGTTAGGAGAGAAGGAGAGGGTGGAGACGAAGTTAACACCAAGATTCTTAGCCTCACATGAAGGAGCAGGAAGAGGGTCCAGAGTGGGTGGCCAGAGTGAGAGAGGAAAGCAGGGAGTAGGTGTCTGAATGATGGGGTTCTCAGTCTTACTGGTATTAAGGCAGAGATTGTTTTCAGCACACCACTCCTGAATTTCGGCCAGACAGTTGGCATGAGAGTAGAGGCAGTGGTGGCTGAGGGTGCCTGAAAGAGAGCTGAGTATCATCCACATACCATTGAAAATTGGAGCAGAAAGTACGATGCAGTGGGCAGGATGTGCCAAATAGTGGTTGAAGAAACAGGGAGAGAGGACAGACTCCTGGGGAACACCACAAGTAGAGAACGAGATAGAAGAGAGGAAAGAACCACCAGTTGGACCTGAGAGGGTAGGTCAGTGAAAAAGGAGGCCAACAAGCCAGGGCCTAATCAGTGATATCAAGGTTGGCATGGAGGAGATTGAGCAAGATGGCATTGTTGACCATGTCAAAAGCAGAGGAAAGATTGAGGAGAAGATGTCAGAAGTGAGATTAGAGTGAAGATTGGAGAGCAAATCTTCACAGGTGTTCGGGGGAGCAGTTTTCATGCTTCTGGCAGCTCTGAGGCCAGACTGCTGGTCATGGAGGCAACCACCAAATTCTGTATGTAGATTAAACTGGGAGAGGGACACCTTTTCCAAGTGTTTGCAGGTTAAATGATTGATGGAGTTTGGGCAATAGTTATGTGTTATTTAAAGTAAGAGCATATTTTGAGTTTCTATCAATGTTTCCATGAATTGAATTTCAACTCTAAGTTTCATAGTGTTCCAGACTGACTGTCCCTCAATTTGAATATTAAGCCATGGATATCTGGGACACAATCAATTATCATGTTTCATTGTGTTCTGTTCACTTCCCTTTCTATTGTGTTTGTCATTTTTGCAGGCCCTGAAAGTGGATCACCAGTGTGGTCCCCTGGCTCATCTCAGCCCAAAGGAAGTAGACCTCAGACAAATGGTATGTGGTAGTTTTCTAAAGGGAGAGCACATTTTGACTTTCTCTCTCTGTGGCACATACATTATAGTTCAACTGTAAAAGTAAATGTTTTCCTGACTGACTGCCCAACCATTTGACTATGGAGCTATGGCTAGCTGTGAAACAATCAATTACCATAATTTTATTTGTATTTAATTATTGAACATTTATAAGGCACCTGTCGATCAGACACGTTTTTCCAAGCACCACTAGACAAAGGTGGTTGCAGGGGAACAGAGGAGGACAAACAGTAATACACTATCCTACCAGGCCTTTTATAATGGTGTAATACTATTAAAAAATGCTCTATGAATCAGGCCCTAAATGTCTACATTTTGCACACTGACTGTCCTACCATTTGACTATGGAGCAATAGCTACCTGGGAAACAATCTATTATCTTGGTTCTTTGTCTTTTGCTCACTTCCCTTTTTCTAATGTTTTACTATTTTTGTATGTCCAGGAGTTTTATCACCACTGTCATCGCCTGTCTCATCTCAGCCAACAGGAAGTGAACCTCAGACAAATGGTATGTGTTTGTTATATCAAAGGAATCGCATGTTATGTGTTTCTCTCTCGTTTATCAATAATATATATTTCAAATTTAAAGTTCAATGTCTTCAATACTGATTGTCCCTCAATTTGACTATAAAGCCATGGATAGTTGGAAAACAATCATTTGTCATGTTTCACTGTCCTTTCTTCACTTCCCTTTTTCTAATGTGGTTCTACTTTTGCAGGTCCTGAACGTGGATCACCATTGTGGTCCCCTGGCTCATCTCAGCCCAAAGGAAGTAGACCTCAGGCAAATGGTATGTGGTAGTTTTCTAAAGGGAGTTCATGTTATGTGTTTCTCTCACTGTTGTACAAAAATTATAGTTCAACTCTAAGGGCCTGATTCACAGAAGCCTTATATAATGGTGCAATCCCAGTGAAAAATGCTCTATGAATCAGGCACTGAATGTCAGCATTTTCCACACTGACTGTCCTACCATTTGATTATGAAGCCATGGCTTGCTGTGAAACAATCTATTATCTTGGTTCTTTGCCTTTTGCGGATTTCCCTTTTTCTAATGTGTTACACATTTCTGCAGGTCCTGAAAGTGTATCAACATTTCCATACCTTGGCTCACCTCAGTCTACGGGAAGTGGTCCTCAGATAAATGGTATGATATGATATGAAATGATGAGGCCTTTATAAAGAGCCTGTATGCAAGTGTTTCTAGGTGTAACAAGACAAGGAGGGGGAAACAAAAGGAGGACAAAATAATAATCTTATTGGGCCTTGTGCCATTCAGATCGTACAAGTGCCTGGAAGACGGAAGGAGAGAAGTGACTGGGTTTGGGGGAAATGGGAAGTGCAGTTAACTTACAAGTGCAATCTGTGAGTAGCTCATACGTGCATAGAGAAGGGACTGTAGGGATGAATAAACATACCCTTATGTTCAGGGGAACCTCGAGGCAGTGCAAGGGCAACTGAACAAGCAAGAGACTGGGACAGAGTTCAGAGGGTGTCCCGGTGGCCAGTACATGGAGCAGTCAGTTGCATCAGCAGAAGAGAGGAAGAGAAAAAGCGGAAGAGAAAAGGAATGTCTGGAGTGGCTTCCGGAACTGCAGGTGGTTCTGCTAATGTTTGAGAGAGGCAGGGAGGCCGTTCCAGAGGGAGGCCCCATCGGAGGAGATCAATTTGTCTCCAATTCTCTGCTTGGAGAAGCATCTGACACTCAGGGAGTTGGAGATGGATGAGCAAACAGCCAAGAAGGAAGATGTTTTGGAAGAGAAAGTTGGATGTAGTGCGTCCCAGGCCCCAGAAAGGCTTGTTAATGATGTAGAAGATCTTGAACTTGATCCTTGCAGCCACGGGGGAGCAAGTGAAGAGATTTCAGACATTCAGAGATACGATCCTTGGGATTGAGGCCAAGGACATTTCTCGCAGAGTTCTTCGGGAAAAGTTGTAAAGGTTGAAGAGTAATGGAAGTAAGATTTAGAAAGAGGCTGTTGCAATAGTCAGGCCTAGAGAGGAACAGAGCTCTGGTGACAGTTAACTTCTGGAGGAAAGTGAGAAAAAAGAATTCCTCTGAGGAGGTGCAGCTAATAGTATGACTTATTAGAGATATCAGAGAAGTTAGGAGAGAAGGAGAGGGTGGAGATGAAGTTGCCACCAAGGTTCTTAGCCTCACATGAAGGAGCCGGAAGAGGGTCCAGAGTGGGTGGCCAGAGTGAGAGAGGAAAGGAGGGAGTGGGTGTCTGAATGGTGAGGTTCTCAGTCTTACTGGTATTAAGGCAGAGATTGTTGTTGGCACACCATTCCTGAATTTTGGCCAGACAGTCTGGCATGAGAGAAGAGGCAGAGGTGGCTGAGGGGAGCCTGAAAGAGAACTGAGTGTCATCCGCATAACATTGAAAATTGGAGCAGAAAGTACGATGCAGTGGGCAGGATGTGCCAAGTAGTGGTTGAAGAAACAGGGAGAGAGGACAGACTCCTGGGGAACACCACAAGTAGAGAGAGAGATAGAAGAGAGGAAAGAACCGCCAGTTGGACCTAAAGGTTATGTCGGTGAAAAAGGAGGCCAACAAGCCAGGGCCTGATCAGTGATATCAAGGTTGGCATGGAGGAGATTGAGCAAGATGGCATGGTTGACCATGTCAAAAGCAGAGGAAAGATTGAGGAGAAGATGTCAGAAGTGAGATTAGAGTGAAGATTGGAGAGCAAATCTTCACAGGTGTTCGGGGGAGCAGTTTTCATGCTTCTGGCAGCTCTGAGGCCAGACTGCTGGTCATGGAGGCAACCACCAAATTCTGTATGTAGATTAAACTGGGAGAGGGACACCTTTTCCAAGTGTTTGCAGGTTAAATGATTGATGGAGTTTGGGCAATAGTTTTGTGTTATTTAAAGTAAGAGCATATTTTGAGTTTCTATCCATGTTTCCATAAATTGAATTTCACCTCTAAGTTTCATAGTGTTCCAGACTGACTGTCCCTCAATTTGAATATTAAGCCATGGATATCTGGGAAACAATCAATTATCATGTTTCATTGTGTTCTGTTCACTTCCCTTTCTAATGTGTTTGTAATTTTTGCAGGCCCTGAAAATGGATCACCAGTGTGGTCCCCTGGCTCATCTCAGCCCAAAGGAAGTAGACCTCAATCAAATGGTATGTGGTAGTTTTCTAAAGGGAGAGCACATTTTTGACTTTCTCTCTCTGTGGCACATACATTATAGTTCAACTGTAAATGTAAAAGTTTTGCTGACTGACTGCCCAACCATTTGACTATGGAGCAATAGCTACCTGGGAAACTATCTATTATCTTGGTTCTTTTTCTTTCGCTTACTTCCCTTTTTGTAATGTTTTACTATTTTTGTACGTCCAGGAGTTTTATCACCACTGCCATCGCCTTTCTCATCTCAGCCCACAGGAAGTGAACCTCAGACAAATGGTATGTGTTTGTTATGTCAAAGGGATCGCATGTTATGTGTTTCTCTCTCGTTTATCAATAAGATATATTTCAAATTTAAAGTTCAATGTCTTCAATACTGATTGTCCCACAATTTGACTATCAAGCCATGGATAGTTGGCAAACAATCAATTGTCATGTTTCACTGTCCTTTCTTCACTTCCCTTTTTCTAATGTGGTTCTACTTTTGCAGGTCCTGAACGTGGATCACCATTGTGGTCCCCTGGTTCATCTCAGCCCAAAGGAAGTAGACCTCAGGCAAATGGTATGTGGTTGTGGAATCTAAAGGGAGTTCATGTTATGTGTTTCTCTCTCTGTTGTACATAAATTATAGTTCAACTCTAAGGGCCTGATTCACAGAAGCCTTTTATAATGATGCAATCCCATTGAAAAATGCTCTATGAATCAGGCACTGAATGTCAGCATTTTCCACACTGACTGTCCTACCATTTGATTATGAAGCTATGGCTTGCTGTGAAACAATCTATTATCTTAGTTCTTTGCCTTTTGCGGACTTCCCTTTTTCTAATGTGTTACACATTTCTGCAGGTCCTGAAAGTGTATCAACATTGCCATACCTTGGCTCACCTCAGTCTACGGGAAGTGGTCCTCAGATAAATGGTATGATATGATATGAAATGATGAGGCCTTTATAAAGAGCCTGTACGCAAGTGTTTCTAGGTGTAACAAGACAAGGAGGGGGAAACAAAGGGAGGACAAAATAACGATCTTATTAGGCCTTGTGCCATTCAGATCACACAAGTGCGTGGAAGACAGAAGTGAGAGAAGTGACTGGGTTTGGGAGAAAGGGGAAGTGCAGTTAACTTACAAGTGCAATCTGCGGATAGCTCCTAAGTGCAGAGAGAAGGGACTGTAGGGATGAATAAACATACCTGTATGTGCCGGGGAGCCTCGAGGCAGTGCAAGGGCAACTGAACAAGCAGGAGACTGGGACAGAGTTCAGAGGGTGCCCTGGCGGCCAGTACATGGAGCAGTCAGTTGCATCAGCAGAGGAGAGGAAGAGAAAAAGCAGAAGAGAAAAGGAATGTCTGAAGTGGCTTCCGGAACTGCAGGTGGTACTGCTCAAGTTTGAGAGAGGCAGGGAGGCCGTTCCAGAGGGAGGCCCCACCTGAGGAGATCAATTTGTCTCCAATTCTCTGCTTGGAGAAGCATCTGACACTCAGGGAGTTGGAGATGGATGAGCAAACAGCTCAAGAAGGAAGATGTTTTGGAAGAGAAAGTTGAATGTAGTGCGTCCCAGGCCCCAGAAAGGCTTGTGAACGATGTAGAAGTTCTTGAACTTGATCCTTGCAGCCACGGGGAGCAAGTGAAGAGATTTCAGAGGTTCAGAGATACGATCCTTGGGATTGAGGCCAAGGACAGTTCTCGCAGTCCTCTTCGGGAAAAGTTGTAAAGGTTGAAGAGTAATGGAAGGAAGATTTAGAAAGAGGCTGTTGCAATAGTCCAGCCTAGAGAGGACCAGATCACTGGTGACAGTAATCTTCTGGGGGAAAGTGAGAAAAAGAATAATTCCTCTGAGGAGGTGCAGCTGATAGTATGAGTTATTAGAGACATCAGAGATTTCATTATTGAAGGAGAGGGTGGAGACAAATTTGACACCAAGCTTCTTAGCCTCACATGAAGGAGCAGGAAGAGGGTCCAGAGTGGGTGGCCAGAGTGAGAGAGGAAAGGAGGGAGTAGGTGTCTGAATGATGAGGTTCTCAGTCTTATTGGTATTAAGGCAGAGATTGTTTTCAGCACACCATTCCAGAATTTCGGCCAGACAGTCTGGCATGAGAGAGGAGGCAGAGGTGGCTGAGGAGAGCCTGAAAGAGAGCTGAGTGTCATCCGCATACCATTGAAAATTGGAGCAGAAAGTATGATTCAGTGGGCAGGATGTGCCAAGTAGTGGTTGAAGAAACAGGGAGAGAGGACAGACTCATGGTGAACACCACAAGTAGAGAGAGAGATAGAAGATAGGAAAGAACCGCCAGTTGGACCTGAGAGGGTAAGTTGTTGAAAAAGGAGGCCAACAAGCCAGGGCCTGATCAGTGATATCAAGGTTGGCATGGAGGAGATTGAGCAAGATGGCATGGTTGACCATTTCAAAAGCAGAGCATAGATTGAGAAGAAGATGTCAGAAGTGAGATTAGAGTCAAGATTGGAGAGCAAATCTTCACAGGTGTTCGGGGGAGCAGTTTTCGTGCTTCTGGCAGCTCTCAAGCCAGACTGCTGGTCATGGAGGCAACCACCAAATTCTGTATGTAGATTAAACTGGGAGAGGGACACCTTTTCCAAGTGTTTGCAGGTGAAATGATTGATGGAGTTTGGGCAATAGTTTTGTGTTATATAAAGTAAGAGCATATTTTGAGTTTCTATCCATGTTTCCATAAATTGAATTTCACCTCTAAGTTTCATAGTGTTCCAGACTGACTGTCCCTCAATTTGAATATTAAGCTGTTGATATCTGGGAAACAATCAATTATCATGTTTCATTGTCTTCTGTTCACTTCCCTTTCTCTAATGTGTTTGTAATTTTTGCAGGTCCTGAAAGTGGATCACCAGTTTGGTCCCCTGGCTCATCTCAGCCCAAAGGAAGTAGACCTCAGACAAACGGTATGTGGTAGTTTTCTAAAGGGAGAGCACATTTGACTATGGAGCTATGGCTAGCTGTGAAGCGTTCAATTACCTATAGTTTTATTTGTATTTATTTATTGTACATTTATAACGCGCCTATACATCAGAAAGTGTTTCCAGGTGCCATAAGAGAAAGGGGGATGGTGGGGAACAGAGGAGGACACACAACAATAATCGGTCCTACTAGGCCTTTTATAATGGTGCAATTCCTTTGAAGAATGCTCTACGAATCAGGCCCTAAATGTCAACATGTTCCACACTGACTGCCCTACCATTTCACTATGGAGCTATGGCTTGCCGTGAAACAATTTATTATCTTGGTTCTTTGTCTTTTGCTGACTTCCATTTTTCTAATGTTTTTCTCATTTTTACAGGTCCTGGAAGTGTATCAACTTTGCCATCCCCTGGCTCACCTAAGCCTACAGGAAGTGGTCCTCAGACAAATGGTATGTGTTTGTGGTATATAAAGTAGGAGCGTATGTTGAGTTTCTCTCTCTGTTATCCATAAGTTCTATTTCAACTCTAAGTTTCAAAATGTTGCCGACTGGCTGTCCCGCAATTTGAATATTAAGCTATGGATATCTGGGAAACAATCAATTATCATGTTTCATTGTCTTCTGTTCACTTCCCTTTTTCTAATGTGTTTGTAATTTTTGCAGGTCCTGAAAGTGGATCACCAGTTTGGTCCCCTGGCTCATCTCAGCCCGAAGGAAGTAGACCTCAGACAAATGGTATGTGGTAGTTTTCTAAAGGAAGAGCACATTTTGACTTTCTCTATCTGTGGTACATAAATTATAGTTCAACTGTAAATGTCAAGTGTTCCTGACTGACTGCCCAACCATTTGACTATGGAGCTATGGCTAGCTCTGAAACAATCAATTACCAGGGTTTTATTTACTGTACATTTATAAGACACCTATACATCAGAAAGTGTTTCCAGGTGCCACAAGACAAGGGGTTTCGGAGGGGCATAGGGGAGGACAAACTACAATAAACTGTCCTACTAGGCCATGTGACATTTGGATAGTGCAAGTGCAGCAAACAGGAAGTGCAGGGGGGGGGGGGTGAGTCAGCATGGAGGGAATTGTCGCAGGAGGATAGCTGAAGGGCAACTCGCTCACCTTAGAAGCAAGATGACGCAGAGCAACACCAGTTTGATCCTCGGGTCCGTGCATTGAAACCTGTTTATTAAGCACGTTATAAATAACCAATGATAATTATAATAATTATAATTATAAGGAGGCAGCCCCAAGGGCTCGGCAAGTGCTGAGGTGTATTTGCAGGGGAGGGGATAAGCGTAATTAGTGTCAGGGGGTGGTTCAGGCTCAGTAGTTTGGTCTTTGAAGTGTGCCTAGAGGCAAGCGATTGAAGGGGTACTGAGGCAGACTGGTTGAGGGAGGGCCTGGTCCCAGTTTGACAAAGAAGGTGCCAGACTGCCAGACTCAGATGCAGGGGGCTTTAACAAGGAAGGGAGAGAGGGAAGGACTAGAAAAAGAGGGTCTTGAGAAGCTTCCAGAACTAAAGGAGTTCCGGCTTAAGTCTGAGAGGGGCAGGGAGGCCATTGCAGAGGGAGGGTCCTGCTGAAGAAAGGATATACCCCCCACTCTCTGCTTGGAGAAGCATTTGACCTGCAGAGAGTTAGAGCTAGAGGAACAAAGGACTCTAGCAGGGAGGTTTTTAGGGAGAAAAAGATGGATGTAGCATGGTTCTAGGCCCAAGAAAACCTTGTGGATGATGCAGGGGTCTTAAAGTTGATCCGTGTAACCAGCGGGAGACAGTGGAGAGACTTTAGAGCTGGAGAAATGCAATTGCTGGGCTTGAGGCCAAGGAAAAGTCTTGCAGTCCTATTCTGGATTAGTTGAAGAGGCAATGAGAGGAAATGGCAGATTGAGGAAGAGGGTGTTGCAATGGTCCAGCCTGGAGAGAACCAGAGATCTAGAGACATTGATTTCCTGGGGGGAGATGTGGAAAGGGCGAATACCTCTGAGCAGGTGAAACTGAACATGAGGGTGAAAGTGAGTCTTCTTGGCAAGGTCAGCATTATGTGTTGAGAGGGAGAGAGATGATTTGAAGATGACACCCAGGTTTTTTTAAGAGGGTGAGGGGAGGGGGCTGAGGGAGAGCAGCAAGAGAGCAAAGGGACAGGTGGGGAGTTCCAATAACAAGTATCTCGGCCTTGCTGGCGTTGAGACAGAGGTCATTAGCAGAGCATGATGCCTGAATAGCAGTCAGACAGTCGGGAATGAGAGAGGAAGGAGAGGAGGTGGAGGAGGGAAGCTTAAAGGAGAGCTGAGTGTCATCCACATAACACTGAAAGTGAGGAGAGAAGGTGGAGAAAAAGTGGAAAAGTGAGGCAAGGTAAATGTTAAAAATCCACAGCGAGAGGATAGAGCCCTGGGGGAAGCCGCATGTAGAGAGTGAGGTAGAGGAGAGAAAAGTGCTCAGATGAACCTGGGAGGTCCAATTCGAAAGGAAAAATGTCAGCAAGGCCAGTGCAGAGTCAGTGATGGCCAGAGTATCAGGGAGTCGATTTAAGCGGGTGGCATGATTGATAGTGTTGAAGGCAGAGAACAGATCAAGGAGGATGATAACCGAAGGAGAGTTGAAATTGAGGTTTAGGAGGGTGTGCACAAGGGAGTGCTTGAAGGACAAAGGGGAGGAGAAGTAACAAATGCGTGATTGCAGAACTCACCAAAAGAGGGAGTAAGGGTGAGGATATTATCCATGATATTTCTAGAGGAGCAGGGAAGTACCTGTTTGGAGAAGACTTTCATAGAGCAGACAGTGTTGCTGACATCCTCCAGTGCAATGGGTGAGAAGGAGGAGAGTAGGAGGGATTGAGAGAGAGGGGCCAATGGAGGCCTATGTGCAGGTGAAGGAGGGGTTGGAGTAGAGGAGAGTGCAGCCAGGATGTCGTGTTTTTTGGTAATGAATTGGGAGGCCAGAGCCATGCTGAGGGACTGAGAAGGAAGAGGGGAAGTAGAGACTGGTTATTTGTCTTTTGCTCATTTCCCTTTTTAAAAAAATATTTAACTCATTTTTGCAGGTCATGGAAGTTTATTTATGTATTTATTGATAGATTGTCTCATTTGTAGAGCGTACAAACCTGCAGGCATCAGAGCAGTTTTACTAGTTTCATGGGGCGCACGGTTGGGCATAGGCAATAGGTACAGATACATACTTACAGATGTGGAAGCACATGTGCAGGTGTTGCAATAGTAAATTTACAGGCATGCAGCATTAGTGGTCAAAAGATGTATATGGGTAGTGAGTTTCGTTTAAGTGAACAGCCCTGTTTTGAGGGATTTTCGGGTGACCCAGTAAGATTCTTCCACTCTAAGGGCAGTTGGGAGAATTCCAGTATTTGGCTGCAAGAACTGGGAAGCTGGACCCTCCTGCTTTGGTTCATTTGAACTTGGGTTGGTCCAACCTGTGTGATTAAAGCGCTCTGGTGGGCCTACTAGATTGAACTTCGGCGATTGTCTGGATTAGGGGGTGATTAATAACATCTTGAATAGGATTCTTTCATTAATGGGTAGCCAATGAGCAGCTCTGCGTGCAGCCGAGATGTACTGTGATCGTGGGATATTGAGGAGAGCACATAAGGCATTATTTTGGATGGTTTGTAATTTGTTTATGTTCCCTGTGGATGTGAGAGGAGTCTTTCCTGATCATGAGGGTACTTCCTTGGTAACTGGGTTATTAACCAGCTTGCCCTCACAGTTGGAAATAAGTGTCAGGCGTTGTCTCACATTCTCTTCTCCTCCTCCCCTCTTTTCCTAACTGGTGTAGCCCATAGTACTGGGCACTTGGGGCTACCACACAAGCAGGCAATGGAGGGTTCAATCATCCCTCCAATAAAACAGGTTCCGTCCTCATGTTCAAATCATTGCAGCATTCCGGAGGTGGATCTCCATACTTATGCTATTGCTTCTAATAACACTGCAAAACATGGGAGGGAGACAAAGCTGTCCATTCCACAATTGGACTGAACGCCCACCCAACGACAATGTTAAATCATTCAATAGCACTGGATGAATCCTTTGAAAAGCTATGTGGCAACCTGGAGGGCATTGCAAATAGAACATACAGATCTCATTCTCTGGGGGCTCTTCACCTCACTCAGTGTCATCAGGCTCAGTTCAACAACTTTCACCTCATAACAGTTTCTCTACTTCACCAAACTAACAGTTTCTATACTTCACCAATAACAGAAAAAAACAACCCAAAATCCATCCTAAAACATCCCCTAGCGGGTGACTTTTTTACACCTAGAAACAGCGATATGAGGAGCGACTGTATGATGTTCCCGTAGATTGATACATTGGGGTTTGCATTCATCTCAGCACTTCACTTGGTGCTGGAATCCATGCTGGAATCCATGCTCAGGTTATATGACAATATCAAAGATATCACGCATGCCAACTCAAACAAGCTTGTCCAAATTGTTGAAAACCCAACACATTCTAACGCCAGTTTCAACTGTTCTCAAAAGCAATTTTGGGGATGAAGATGTATGGGAAGTTCCACTAACAATGCCACCGCCTCTGCAACCAATCCGTAATGCAGAACGTAGTCCTTCTCCAGATACATCATCAGTGTTTGTCGACATCCATCTGAAGGATTTTGCCCTATCTCACGGTGACTGTAGCCAACAGGGGCCATCCATTGAGTCAGAGCAGCAGAATATGGAAGAATCCTCTAACACCGATTAGAGCCCACGACAATTACAGCTCATAAATCAATGTAGCTGTATATCTGGAGAAAAAAAAAAGATTACTACATTCTTGAACACCCTCACGGGCAAAGGTGCAATCAAGGATTTGGCGGTGAAAGAAGACATACAGCCAGTTATGGTCCATGATCTGTTAGAAGGGGATATTGGAGTACAACAGAGCCCGAAAAGATGAAAGAACACCAAACAATCTAAGATGACAACTTTTTTTGGGCAATCCAATTCACCCTATTCCACCCCAACCAACTAACGCTATAGAACAGGTTTCAAGCATGTTGGCACAGAGCCCATTATCTCAGCAATCCGTGAGATAAATTCCGAACACGTTGACATTTATTCCATCGGCCAAATTGACTGTCACAATGTCCAAGCTTTTGAGGGGGTTATCATGGGGCGGGACTTCATCTCACACCCAAACGAGAACCACCCCATGAACAGCCCTCCAGCAAATACCAGCATTGCAAGCTTTGCCCTACGAGAGGCATCACATGTGTAATCTTCCCGAAATCAGGCTCCAACAGATTGGTTAGCCACTACAAATCCAATCTGATTGTGCAAATTGTCTGCGATGAGCGTGAGTGGTTGAAGATGGTGGGTTATGGCATTTTTGACCATCATGATCCAACTGTTCTGGCAAATTGTGTGGCTCCCAAATATCCCCCTACACCTATACATCTAATTTCACACGCCTCCGAATCCCTGTCTGGACAAACTACGGGCCTGGATGATTGGTCTTGTCTGGAGGCTAGCGGTGAATCTTACATTTAAGAATGACACAGAAGATCTGCTCCTAGTAAATGGTTACTGGAACCCTGCCAAATACATCCATAGGCAGTATTTGGGAGGGCTGGATGATTGTTTTGAAAAGTGGTTGGCAACAGCCAAAGGTTTGACCATAATTCTGGAAGGTGATATTAATGACTGTTGCAGGGAGGCATCTGCACAGAATGTAGATAAGGTAAGAGGCTCTTATAACCCCTCATTAGATCCCACAGATATAGCCCTGATCTGGTAAAAACATCTTCACAATTCAAAATCTTGGATTGATCACTTGTTCATTTCTTCCCCCCTGCTACCTTCTTGTGATCCCACGTTTAGTGGTTAACCTTAGGTTGGAATATCTGCCAACTGAGATATTCACTGCCCTCACTCTTCCAACTAAGGGAGATTTAGGGCCTCATTACACGGTAGGCGGTATGGGTTTACCGGTACCGGTAAGGGCACCGGTACCGGTAAACCCCTACCGCCTTACTACGAGTTTCCTTTGCGGGACCCGACTTTAACGGCTGGTTTTATCAGCCGTTAAAGTAGGGTGCCGCAAAGGGACCTTGGAGCTAATTACGGTACCACAATTTTCGGTACCGTAATTAGCAACTTCCCCATTCCCATTATGCCCTATGGGGGCAAAAATGGGAATGGGGAAGAGCCTTGGTGAATGGGGAATTACCGCCCCTGCTCACCTTGGAGTAGGGCGGTAATTCCGCCATCCACCAAGGTGGACACGTTAAAATACCGGCGGCAACCATGGCGCTAATAGCGCCATGGTTACCGCCTACCGTGTAATGAGGCCCTTACAGTTAAGTGGAACATTGACACGTGCAAGAAATGTCTTAAACTTTATGCATAGACGATGGATTGTGAAGCACGCACGAAAGGTCCAGAAGGTATAGAAACCTTCAACACCACAGTACAATCCAGCCTGGTTCTTATGGCAGCAAAGGGCAAGCCTGATGTTGAGAAAAGACACCTACATAATTATGATAAAACCATTTCCCTAGCAAAAAAATGTAACTCAGATGTGTCCTTCAAAATATCAGGCTGCGAAAAGGCAAATTGTGACAAGTTATAACTCTGTGTTACTATAGGGTAAAAGGCATGCTCACCTTGCAGCAAACCAGGCTGTAATTAAATCCTTTTCCAGTAACAATCACGCAAACCTCTGGACCAAATTAGACAATTTACTAAGGGCCCAGAGGTTGGTATGGGTTCTGACATAGCAGAGCAGGTTTGGGTGGATTATCTACAATCTAAATTTGCTAGGCCTATTGGTGAGTCAGATCGCCCCATTCTCAAACAAACCACTCGGCATTTGGGGGTTGGTTCCTGGGATGAGGGCGATGTTAGATGGGCCATTGGAAGGGCAAGATCATCTGCGGCCTGGGCCCTGATGGCACCCTGCCTCTACTCTTTAAGCAGGACCCGAGATTGTGGGTTGGTCCCCTATTGAAATTGTTTAGGCTGATCAACAGGGAAGGCAACATTCCTTCCACCTGGAAACAGTCCATTAACATCACAAATTTCAAGCAGGGTGATGCGTCTGATCCTAAGAACTACAGGTCTATCACCCTGCTTGACGCATCCAGCAAACTATTTGCTTCCCTCCCTTTGAGAGATCTCTCCCGGCAGGTCGATAAATGAAATCTCCTGTCCAAGCACCAGGTGGGCTTTCGTAAGGGAATAGGAACCACCCTTAATGCTTCAATTATTTCTCAGCTATTTGCGGCCGTAAAAGTGGGGCAATAGGTACTGTATACATGGAGTCTATCAACATGTCCTGCGCCTTTGATACGGTCAGCAGAGAAACTCTTTGGAATAAGCTTATTAAATGGAAGATCCCACTAAAAAATGTACAGACCGTGGCATTGCTGCATAGGGACTCTTTGATGAGCATCAGGTTGACGAGGGAAGGGGCCATCTCATCCCCTGTTTCCACTTCTGTGGGTCTTAGACTGGGCTGTGTGGTGGCCCGACCCTCTTCAACCTGTATGTTTCAGATATTGCAGCCTTATAGAAGGTGGGAACTACCAACTCAGTGAAGCTAGGCAGCCTAGGATTGGACTGGCTCACTTTCTCCGACGATATCATCTTGTTTGATAAAACCCCAATTGGCCTCCTCCTAAAATTGACCCTCTTTTTTCATTATGCGGTCCAAAACTATTTGGAGATAAATGGAAACAAATCTCAGATCACCATTTTTACAACTAAGAAGTGCCTGAAGACTTGTATTTGGAGGGTAGGTGACCAGCTTCTGGAAAGGGTGGACTGAATGCTGTATCTGGGCTTTAACCTTGTAACCAGCTATTCCAGGGGAGAATGGATCACTCTATTAAGGAAGGGTTTCCGGCCTTGCTGGGAAAAATGAAGAGGATCTTTTCCCAGCTCTGTTGCTACTCTTTGATTCCCTTGTTTAGGTTTTATTTGCAAACTATTGAACCAATTATTCTATATGGTTTGGGCATAGTTTTGTTTGACCTGGGGGGCTCATTACAAACCGTTTAGGGGCTCCTCTGGAAACGAACCTTGGGTTTGAATCAATCTGTTCCAAATGTTTTGGTCAGACATGAGCTGGGCTTAGTGTCTCTGGCAGCCAGAGCCCTTTGGAATAAGCTAGCAGAATACGCAAAGATGTTGAATCCCCCTAACAACTCTCTTTATCAGACTTGGGCGAGCCAACTCAATCTAACACGACTTCCACCGTTAACAAATTTAAGCTTGATATGTGTGCCATCCTCCACCATGAATGAGCTGAAGTCATTTCCGGGGGTGGTAAAACACAAGCTATATACTGCCGATTGGGCCAAAATGTCCGACTTACTGGGCAACCTCTCATTATATATGGAATACGCTGGGTTCAGGAGGAGGCAAGGGAAAAACCTGATGTACTTGTCACTCTTCCCCTGGCCAAAAATTTGGGATGTATATCTTGGATTTCACCTGAACCAATTTGCTATGCTCGAAAGGAGAATCAAGTGGAACACACATCTGTAGATTTTGTGCATCCTCCACGGTGGAAACCTTGAAACATATCACTTTGGTTTGTCCTGGTTTTGCTGCCCCAATGCTGCGCTACATCGTTGAGGAGGTGTTGACTGATATGTACTAGATCAGGCTAATGTAGGGTAACTCAACAAAACTGATTCTGGCACTGTATACTTTTTTAACTGTGTTATTGAAATCAATTTAATGAGTCTTCTGGTTATCAGGGGGAAGAAACCCAGAAAGTATTACATAGCGGGTTGGAGTTATGTCTTCTTTTAATTCTACTTTAGTTTTCTTTTTTCTTTAAATGGTTCTTGTTGCATGAACTGATGATGAAATGTCATATAATTCTCATGATTTTGTTTTATTTTATTTGACTTTGTTTGTACTGTAAATGTGAAAAGCTTACTTTTGTAGGTTAAACACATAATAATAAAAATGCCATTTGTTTTTCACAGTTACCACATACTTATGGTGATTTGTTTCACTTCCTTTTAAGACTTTATAAAGTAAATTCAATACTATGGGCCTGATTTACAAAGTGTTTTTAATGGGATTGTCCCATTGGAAGACACCTTTGTCAATCTGGGCCTATGTGTTTACATAAATTAAAAATGAAAACCTGAATAATATTCTTTGCATTGTCTGGATAAGAGTTGCTAGGATAGTGTAAATCCATTTCTGAACATATTTTGAAATATTAGGTTAAGATGTTT
Organism: Ambystoma mexicanum; assembly: GCF_040938575.1. Lineage (NCBI taxonomy): Eukaryota > Metazoa > Chordata > Amphibia > Caudata > Ambystomatidae > Ambystoma > Ambystoma mexicanum. The sequence continues at coordinate 654,599,279 of NC_090925.1, forward strand.
GTGAAGTAGATGCCTATGTGATGGATGCAATGCAGAAATGGCTTTTTAATAAATTGAGGACCAGTGAGGATGCAGTCATAATTCATCAAGCATTTGCATCTCTCCCGAAAATGACTGTGCACAATATTTGGTTTTCTTTATGTACATACCTGCCACATGTTATCATCATATATGTCATGATATGTCTATAGCTAGGAAATAATTCATTTAACTTGTTCATTGCATTTGCTGCTGCTTTAACTTCTTAGTGTTATGGTCTTCCCAGTAGGTCCTACAGGCGGATCATGGTTGCCGTCTCCTGGTTTCACCCTGCCCAGTGGATTAGTCAGGGACCCAGAGGGAAATGGTGAGTGTCTTACACACCCAAAGTGAGAATCTATGCAGAGTCACTATTTCTGTCAAGTCTCTCTATGACTTTCCAAGTGACTTGGATTCATGAAACTGATAAAAGATGATTATGTGTGCTGTGTGTTATAAAGCTGGATCGCTGCTGTAAGAATGACAGAACTACTATCCAGCATACATCCTGGAAGTTTAGCTTCATACCTATTGTGCTCATTGCTGATGCACATCTATCGACTAGCAGATTTGTTAGGATCATGCCTATACATTTGAGAATGTAAATTATTTTATTATACATTGTTGACCATTGTTTCACTTACTCTAAAGTGTATATTTCTCCTGCTGTTCAGGAGAAATTGTCTATCTTAGAATTGGAGCTTCATTCAATCAATGACATAAAATGAATAAGAAATCTGGCACTTAATTGTACATTAAAAGACATTGATTGAGAAGAAGCTTTGACCATGATGATATTTATGCTCCCTATCAGCCAGTTTAGAGGTAAGAGCTGACATGGATTCCAATTCTTCCCTGACCATTTGTTGCTACCTTATCTCACATTCATTGATCTGGAAGAAAGGAAATCAACAAATAAGGAGTTATGGTAAAATTAATAGAACCTTCAATTCACATGAATCTCCCAAAATCGTCTTTCAATTGATGAGTAGAAATGAAGAATTCTGGGCTTCGGAAGAAAAAAAAACAATAGCTGAAGACACTGTGCAAAGGCATGGGTAATATTTGATGAAAACTCTGAAATTGCTCCCATAATAGACTACATTTCTCTCTCTGATGTTCGTGTCTCTAGAGAATGTCTCATAAATTATTGAGGGAGACAATTTTGGATAGCTCTAACCACCCATATTTCAGCCAAAATCTTGTTGGTGATTTATTTAACTTTTATTTTAAGAAATGATATAAAATACTTTTAACACTATACACACATTTTTTAAAACATATTCTTGTTGGAATCACATGTGGTAGGATAGCTGTAGGCTATTATAACCATGTTTTAAAGATGTTATTTAGTAAATTGTGATGTAGATCACCATGTGCAAGATGCCAAGAACAATGTACTTATTCAATTAAGGGAGGACAAGCAAGGGAACAGACATAATTGCAGCATTTTCCTCTCTCAACAATGAGTACAGTGTTCCCATGTCCCTCCATTCCCTGTTCAAATTATGTTTGTGTTGTTTCATCTCCACTGTTCTTACATTGAGAGCTTTGAAACATTGAGCAATCTACCCATCTAGGGTTCCAGCCCTCCTGTCAAGTGTTGGAATGCATCCCTCCAAATTGGTGACCTTCTAGAAGTCAGCAATTGTAACCTTTCTTCTTGATATGTCTTTGGCTACAGTAAGCAGAGCATAGATTCCAGTGGAGCTGTGGACCTCCTCAGCCATCGCTGCCGCTGGAGTTGAAAGAAGCAGCATGAACTTATTTAGCATGGGGTTTCCGGTCTTTGAGTTGCTTCTCATTGGCCTTTTTTTCTGGTATCCTGGATGACCAAGTATCTAACTGAAACCCATTGTTAGATTTGGGACTAGTCTAAAACAGGCACACACATTTCAAGATGCTGCACTCTCTTCAGGCTTTCCTGGCTCTCCAGATCTCTATTGTTTGAGATATCGCTCTTCTTGTTTTTTCTCTGCATATTTTCAGACTGTTTTTAAACTCAACGTGCTGCTATGGATCCAGCACAAGATTTTTTTTATATAAAAAGAAAGAAAATTGCAAGGCTTCTGAGCACCCAAGTGAGCTTGTGTACAATCTGTGTCAGTTGTATACCGACCAGTTGCTTATTGTTACAATATGTGTCATGAGTTGTTGATAATTAGGAAATAATGTAAATAATGTATTTATCATTATGTTGATATTTTGCTTGTGCATTATCTTGTTCTTTTCTTCTCTGCAGGCCCTAGAGCTGGATCATGGTCACCATCACCTGCTTCATCACAGCCCAATGATTTAATCAGTGGCCCAGAGACAAATGGTGAGAGACTATGGCACCCAAAGTGAGAACCTACCCATCGTTCCTCTTTCTGTTTTGTCCTCTTCCAACCTTCCAAGTGATTTGGATTCATAGCACTGACACAAGATGATTCTTTGTGTTTTTTTTTCTTTTTGTTTGAGTAAACCTGGAATGTAAATTTGGAAAACATAGCTTCAAACTCTTTTATGCTCACAGCTGCTGGCTGATGAACCTCTTGCCAATAGCAGATACAGTAAGGTTGAAGTTATACATTTGAGAATTAACATTATTTTTATCATTTTATTATACTTTTGTGCTCATCATTGTATTCCTTGTTCTAAATAGCAAGAAAAACAACGACCCACTGACTTGTTTTAAATGATCTGCTTTCAGGAGGCAAAAGACTATTCCACAATTGTGGCTTCATTAACTGAACGGCATTAAACGTGTGAGAAATATAGTGTTTCACTGTGCATAGAAAACCACTGATTGAACAGAAGTATTACATTGATATTTATGGAGAACATACTGGCCATAATTATATGTTCTCTGTCATCCATTAGCACACTGGACAGGAGTGCCAGCCAATCAGATAGCTCAGAACGTGGGCAGTAGTCACTGGTATATGCACACATACCGAGTAGCCTGAGTGCTACTCGGCCTGCACCCATTTCCCCTTCCCCAGTCTTCTTTCACCCTTTAGCACGTGCAAATATCACACACACATATATGGGCTTGTTTGACTCCAAAACACAGAAATAATAACTGATGTAAGGGTCATTAACAAGGAAAACAGACATCTAATATACTGTGTGGTGCCGTTCGCCAGCATAATATATATATATATATATATATATATTTGTTTTATTCAAAAACACCCTCAGCACCCGCATGTGAGCTACACTGGTGCTAATGGCGATATGATGCTCTGCCCAGCGGGACTAGATTGGTAATGGTACTGCCGCCCACATTATGGGATCATCACTTCGATCGGGCCCCTAAATAGGGTGTATAGCCATTACCAGCAGGGTCGGCCTACTGCCTTGGGTCATATCGCCAGAGGGTAGAACAAAGAAAAGACATGGACCCCAGTTCTTTTCAGATAATGTATCATTACCTAATCTTTCTCCTTCAAGCATTTGGTAAAAAGGAACTCAACTAATAAGGAGGTACAGTAAAATTGACAGCACCTTCCATTCCCATGAATTACTTAAAATCATTGGTTCCGATGATGGTACAGAAATTCAGAAATATGGCCTTTGGAAGAAAAGTTACTACATATTTGGGCATAGGGCATTTTTGATGAAAAGACTCACATATTTTGCATTAAACAGTACGTCCCTCTTCTCATGTTGGTGATAATCTTGTATCGTATTGGTTGACCTCCTTTGGGATCCCTCGAATCACCCATATTTCAAACGGTTTGATGAACTGTAAACTTTCCGGAAATGAGTTTGGGAAAATCTGAGGTCACCAAGTGGTGAAATATGGGGTGCTGTGAAAGGGAGAGCAGGCTGTTCCTATGCATACATGGCCCAAACATGACCTACTGGGGGTTGGCAGGCTACCACAAGGCAGTGTACTATATTGAACATTATACTTTTTACAACACTATTTTACAGACCTCAGTTACAGTAAATCTACCTTATGAGTGGGTGGACGGCCCCATTTTAGTTTAATAGTGCTGATGCCCCAGTAATGAGGATAATGCATTTGTGTTTATGCCCCAGACACAAAAAGCTGTGCGTATTTCATCAATGCTGGGCCACAAGCACTATGAAAATGCTTCATGTTCTTTGAGGTTTCACATTAGTCACAGCTATAAGGGACAATATGGTTACATATGTGCCCTTCCTTTGTTTATAGTAGAACAAAATCTTAAATAACCTTAATTTCAAAATGGAAATGATGTAACCCCCATTAGAAACTCAGTAATAGCACAGCAGGTCCTGTATTTGTCCCCAACAATTTTAAGTATCTATGAAGATGCTTCTTGCGTGTAGTAAAAGGTCACTTTAGTTATTGCTCTTGCCTCACTTCAGCTGTGTCAGATTCCGATTTTTAATTAAAGCATGCAAACAAAAAAACCAAGGCACGAGAGTTACCAAATCAAGATTCGGGGTACAATGTATATTTACTTTCCTGTATGTGTCTTTTGAACCAGGATTTAATTAATTATTCATAGTCAGAGATCTGTTAACCAATATGTTTTAATCACTTTGCTTCTATCTCTATTGTTTACTGTTTTGTTCTTGTCTCAAGGAGCTCCAGGTAAAACTACATTGCCATCTCCTGGTTCATCACAGCCCGATAGATGGAACAGCCGCCCTCAAACAAAAGGTGAATGATTGTTCAAATTGAATGAAAAGCTCACAACTAATGACAAGCGGATTAAAACGTATCAAAATAATACGTATGCTCTACGATTTCAGCTTTGCTTTCCCTTCCCACATCTTGGTCACCTATAGAAATCAACTCAGTTTTTACTTGCTAAACAAGTACAGTTTCAATCAGCTACAATATGTTTCATTGACAGTTATACTATTGGTCGATGCATGAAGTACCGTTTGCCTCAATATGAGGCCCATTGTCTTGTTGAGTGACTTCTGCTTTGCCAATATCCCCAAAGTGAAAGTAACCACACCTTTAGACTCTCCCCTTGGTGTGATGCTAGACTTAATCTGGGACCTGATTATCAAAGCAGCTTGAGATAATAAAGCAAATATATTTTGTAGATGTATATTAGAACCATGCATAACCACTAAGTTTGTGAAGTGAATAATGTGTAAAATATTTCACCAACATCTTCAATGACTCAAAGGAGTGCCCCAACAATCCACTGTGGATGAATGAATGAGTGAAGTTATGAGCCACATTGAGCAAGGCCCAGTGAGTGGGGGAAAACATAATTTTCCAACAGGACACAGCGTGATTATTTCTTTTTAGGAGAAATCCAGGAGGTGTCCATCCAGCTATCCAAGTGCAAGCCTCCCATCCCAAAGTCACTTTCAGCCAAACTGATCAACATTTTGCAACATGGTGGGCTTCCCTATTGAGGGTTTCTTTCCTTCACTTCATCAAAAGGGTCTCTATCCTAAGCACATGGCAGCACAGCCTTAGTTTTCACTTTACAAGAAAGACCCAACTGACACACATGCCAATAAGTCTCATCAACATTAATTGAAACATGTTCTACAACACAATCCTGTAGGCAGCTAATAGCTGACTTAAAGGTATATCTTAAACCCCAAATAGGGGGTTGTAGATTAGCTATATCAACAGTGCACATACCTCAATACTTCAGCATATTTTTCATATGTTTTCCAAAATAGAAATAATGCCCCTATATGTTGATACCCTAGATTTGTTTTTAGCTTTTGACCTTGTGGAAAGAGGCAGACTGTAGACAAAATACTGAATAGTGGGCTTGAGCAAGACATTGCTTATGACCATTTGCACACTTTATACTAACACATTCTTAAATGTTGCACAATTGTGAGAGGAGTCAAGCAACTCTTAGTTCCAGCTCTCTTGTGTTGATCTATAGATTATAGGGGATACATCTATCAGAAGCTGCTAAAGATGTTTCTTGTTGATAGCATTGCCATGTACTTATAGTGGTATGTGCTAACTTTTCAGTTCTCCTTGGTAAGACAAGGCATGCCATGAATGCTTAAACAGGTACAACAGGGGATTTCTGTTATGAGAACAAACTGGTTTTGAACAAATCAAATAATGGTGTTTTGAAGACAAAATGCATGGACATTAAAGAGAAGATGTATCCTGAATAAAACCCCTCTGGACGCAGCTGGCACTTATCCTTATCTGGTGGTTATACTATCCTCAAGAATAAGCTGGAATTCACACATTTCTACAGCCATAAAATGGGCTGAGGCAACTGGAAGGGCAATCAACAGGCATGAGAACAGTATGCCTCCTTAAGTGACTGATCTGAGATTTATGTTAGGCCTGAAACGGGTACATTTCTGCTGCAGGTGTTCAGGTCCTTTGTTGTAGAAGGCTCGAATAGTGATGCTCATAAAACTGGTGGGAGTCTTACACCAGTATTTTGTACTAGCTGGAGTTTTCTTGGCTATGTGGCAGAGGCTCTTAAGTATAATGCATTGGCATAATCTAGGAGTGAAAAGATGATCACAAAGATAGATGTGACTGTATGGAAAGGCCAGGAAGGGGAACATGCAGCAAAGTATGCCATATGTGGAGGAAACCGCCTTTTACCACTGAGTTGATGTGATGTGACAGAGTCAGTTCTGAGTCCATAATGCAACCCAGCTTGCTTACTGTGTTAAAAGTGGGGTGCTAGAGAGGGATTCCAGTGGGTAGGTTGAGGGAAGTGGGAAGGTTTCCCAAATAGCCTGATCTTGGTTTTGCCTGGGTGAAATGATAAACAGTGCCTCAAAATGTTGTCCGCTGTGAATATTGATGATAGATCAGGGACAAAGCAATGTCGCAATCTGTGGTTAAAGTGGCTGATTCAGCCAATGGAAAAAACAAAATATGCTAAGAACTTTCTCATGTGTACTGTATACACTGTTGGGGTATTTTGTGGACCCCAGAGACACAGGACCATCCAATGTTATTCTTATATTGGGATCATGAGCAGCAAGCTAAAAACTGGACCTTGAGTGCACTAGGACCCTACTATCTACTGGTGCTGTTTCATTGGTGGTATGGTGTATAAACTCTGCATTGATTTACCAGCTCACCTGAAGACTGTACTATGGAGAATCAGCTCTTTATAATTTGCACCACTTCACAGTGTTTTGGTAAACCATGTTTTTTACCATTGGCAGTAGTAAAAATACCTCCTTAGCTTTGTACATGTCTATATGTCATCACAAGTAACTAGACCACACAATAAATAGACCAAAACTGATCTAATTATTTTCCGGTACTTTATAAGCAGTTAGGGTTTATGAGCAATAAAAAAACTACATGTGCAATTTAATGAGTTTACCATGACCTTCTATATAATTCAATAATGAAATCGAACATCTCAAACTCTTGTATCTCTTTTGCAGTGATAACAGATTTTATTCTTCATGCTAACTACGAGCACATTTCATAGTAATGCTTTCCTGGTGATAAAAGTTTTTACCCACAATGGACTTCAATCACACTTTCAGTTTTGTAGTTCAGAATACTGTTATCTAATGACCTTGAAACATAGCATTGGTTTTCACATATTAAAGCCTTCAGTTATAGTTGAGATCTGCTTCTTGAATGTAGCAAAAACACATGCAAATAGCTATCTACATGTGTAAGTGTAAAATTTCGCCAGCCTGCAGGTGCCCACGATGTACAATTACACTATTTTCAAACATCCAACACCCATCTCACAAGTACTTTTTTTCACCTACAAAAAGCTTGAAATAGTCACTCCAGCAAAGTCATCGAAGCATGAGTTCAGCATGAGTTCAGTGTGCCCTTGGCATCAGCTCGGCTGTCTCCTCCTCAGCACACCCTCCTTTCTACGCTGCTTCTCTCCCTTTTGGCAGGAAACCCAGCAATACCATAGTCAGCAAAGACAGCCAGATGCTCTGAGAGACAGCCCTTCTTTTGAGAGACAGTATTTATTTCTGAGAGACAGTTATTTTTTTCTCTCTGCACATCCCTTTTAAAGGCTCTCTCCTCAACTTGTCCCTTATTGTAAATTCCTCTATGGAAAGTGTAAGAATTGCTTACACCCCTGACTGAAACTCATGGAAGTGACACATGTTTTGCCTGTCAACTCTGGACAGAGATTCAAAGCAGCAAACATATGCCAATAAGTTACACTGACTCCCTGCGCTGGAAGTTTTGAACAGAAATCTTGCTTTTAGCAACATGAACTTGCCCTTCAACTTGCCACGTCTTCATACAAGAGCAGCTTTTGTATGTTTATTTTCCACGAAACATTGCAGGGCCTGTGCTTGTACATTTCATAAAGTGAGGCAATTTTTACTAACGATCTGCACAAATATTTTGCACCAAAAATCTTTGGACTGAGATGTAAATATGAGCAAGGGATTAGAGATTAGTTATTTAGGGGTTAGGTGGAGGGGTTATTAATTATTAGTTTTATGCATCATTGCAACTGAATCTATGCTATACTATGGTGTGGTGCACATTGGAGTCTCACCAGAGTCTCACACCTCTTGCTGTCAGTCTGAGTTTGCTAAAATTCTGCACCAGCTGAAATTCAGAGCTCCAGCTCCCTACATAATCCCCCCCTTTATTTCTGTTGAGACCTAGCCTATCTATGGGTTCCTACAGAAAAAAAAAACAATATTGGCTACTGTTTTATCCACTTGTGTGATCCTGTGCACATTGTAAGAAAGTAAGGAATTCTTATATTTTAACTTCAGCAAATTATACACAAAATCATTCACACATTCTCATGTTATCAAATACCATACGATCCATATCCAAAACCTTCAAATAGAGTGAATATATTGAACTTTAAGTTTTTTTTTTTTTATTCTTTTAGATTTTTTTGTATATATTTTTTAAGATTCTTTTTTATGCTTTATCTTCTGGTTTTCTCTTTTCTTTTATACATATTCTCTTCTTTTGATCAATTTCAAATGTTTGTCTTTTTTGTGATTTTTTTTGTTGTTTCAATTTTTTTACCAATGAATTATCAACCTGCTAGAAGTCCTTTTACTACCAAAAAAAAATTCAAAAATATGTTTTCAAAATGATGATATTGTCCATTTTGTCCATTGTGCCTATTCTATGACTGGTTGGCTGCAACAGTCCAACGCTAGAAATACATCCATTGAAATCAGTGTTTCTGTTGAAAACAACTTTCTCCCAAAATTAGTGTTGCACCTTCATTTGTTTGTAAGAACAGGGGTGAATTACGTCAGGGACAAACTAGGATGCATAATATCCAATATCACACAATAGCTCCTTTAGCTTGGTGATGGCACATTAATCACCAGGCCCAATGCTGAACTTTCAATCAGGCCTGTGTCAATGCCACAGCTTTCTTTGATGTGAAGAACGCTTCGATCTTCAGCAGGTGGGGCCTCCATCAAGGGACACTATCTTCTCCCCCCTTCTTCGGTCCGGGTGATGTCAAGTGGACTTCACGGCCCTAGGATCTGGTGACCAGCTGCAGAAGTGCTGGAGGGGCAATCATTTCAAAATCAAAAGAAAAAGACAGATTAAAAATCAAACACACCAAAACCATTCATGTTCCCTTTCCTTTGAAGTTTACCTGAAATATAGACCAAAAGACCTCACACAAAAGAACTGTGCCACACTTATTTCATATGAAAAGATATTTTTTTAGTGTTCACGTTCACACAAAAGAAAATTGGAAATATAACAGTGGCCTTTGGGATAACACATTTTTCAATACAACAGTGTCTTTATAAAATCAGGGCTAATTAATGTCTAGTTTTCATTTCTCATTTAAAATTAGAAGAAAAAATAAATAAAAGCACAGAAACCAAAGGGAGGAGGATCAGGAGGGTGGGTTAGGAATTGCGGAAACAGGGAAAATGAATGAACATAAGGTCAGATTTGTAATCACCAAATAGTGTGCATCATTTCCTGCAAATTGCCTCAATGGCTGAGTTCAAATAGTAGAAAAACCTTACCCAAACATTTCTCATATATGGATTCAAGTCTGTAGACCTTTGCAGTTTAAGGGATAAATCCCACCTGGAATTAGATAATAATTGACTTAAGTCAGGAGTTAATAGAACATTGTACCAGTATGTGTTAGTGCCTGGATTTGAGTTCTAATTCATGTTGCAACGTTCACAGCTAGTTAATGAGTCCTCATGTTCATTTAAGACCACTACCATATGGGCAATTTTTGCTTCCTATTCTCATTAACAAAGTTTTTTCATTGAATTTCATAGGTTTGTATTAGTGCATTAACCATGACGTCCCTTTAACAACGTTTTTTAATTGAATTTCATGGGTTTTTACCCATGCATGCTATTTTCCTACAACTTACTAATATCATACTTACCCAATACAGCAATGCATATGCAAGTGTCACCTTAAAACTCTGCCATTCCCCACCTTCTAGAATCATTTTGAACATATCTATACACTTTCTTGCAACTATTTCAACTAGTTTTGCATCCGTGGACTTCTACAAAAATCTGACTTCATTGCGGACCTTCCGGACAGTGCCAGATGACCATACACTGGTGCGCGGCATGATGACGTGTCTGAGAACCCGTCCGCACTTCACGATAAGATCTGTGCTTTGCGGAACTGCATTTTCTACTGATCTTGGAACTTTCAACCTCAAAATTTCCCTTACACAGCTCCAACACCTATTCCTACTCATTATCCATTAACAATCTAGTACAGAGTACATACTTTTAGCAAAACTGCTAATTATCTTAAAATGGCATCAGCTAATGCCATCCCACCTCCCCTAGAGCCACCACCACTGGTGTAATCAAGGAGCATGAGAAAAACTGCCCCTACCTAAGAAATAACACACATGCAACATTTTACCCTGTCCGCCTACCCCTCCATATTAGTGTATGGTGCGGCTTCCCTCATTTCCTCCCCACATTTCATTCTTAGCTCCCTGCCAAAAAAAAAAAGTACATCCAAAAACAACAAATTAAATGTTCCTTTAGGAATCACCTTTCACAGTAAAAAAATAGAACTAAAACATAAACTTATAGACTCCATCTACTTTATATTTCTCAGTAAAGTACATAGACTTAATAAGATTTTCCAACATTTCCATTTGCATTTTGTGTTATGCTAATAGGAATATTGTGGCGTTTATCCTCCGTTCCAGGGACTGGAACGGTGGATACTGACCCGGCAGCCCATGTTATCAGCCCAAGCGAAGCAACGGTGGATAACGAGGTCTCTGGACCATTATCCCCCATTCCAGCCCCTGGAATGGGGGAAGAAGGCCATTAGCACCCTAGGTTCCCAAAGCGGGAACCCAGAGTGCTGAAAAAAAAAGGATTTTTCTTCCTAGACAGGGACGCCTCCATGGAAGCCTGTTTCTGAGATGGCCACCATGTAAAGGGAAGGCAGGGTTCCATACAGGGCCCCTCTTCAGTTTCATTGGAAGCCTGTAGAAGGCGAACCATATGAGCTTATTACCACAAGCACATTTTTCTTCCCTTTCAAATCTATCCCAATTTCGAATAATGTCACCACAAAGCGAGTCCCAAGTGGACATGGCCACTTTAACCCCATGTGTTGTCCCTCGTGGTCATGGCCAGTAGCCAGATTGTCCGGATCATGACCTTATTCTATGACCTGGACAATCTGGCCACTGCCCATGGCCACAGGCTACATCTCAGTCACCAAAGATATATCACAATTCTTTGTACCTACATTATGACACTTGTCAAAAAATAAAATACGGGCGCATTTGCAAAACCATGCTTTCAGGTCCTTGCCAATGCTCCTTACAAACGTTTGCTGGAAATCCACCCATGTTTCATTTTTTCAAAAGTGTCAAATGTATGCACATACAATTGTCATATAACCTAGCCCCACTTGACAAAATCCATTCAGACTTTACGAAAACATGTATATCTAGATCTATAATCTTTTTCCAAACCTTTGTGTAGATTTGTCACATGGCACCACATTTATAAGGCTTTATAATATTTTGGGACCCCCTCTAATTCTGCTCCCTATTGACAAAATCCTACCAAACTTTGCAATAACATTTATATCTAGATCTATTATCAGTTTGCCAAATTAAGTGTAGATTCGACAAATGGCCCCTCATTTATAAGCCTTTATATTATTTTGGGATCCCCCTCTAATTTTGCCTCCTCTTGACAAAATCCCACCAATCTTCACAAAACCATTTATATCTATATGTATTATCAGTTTGAGAAATTTAGTGTAGATTTGTCAAATGGCACCTCATTTATAAGCCTTTATATCATTTTCTAGTTGTGCCTCTCTTGACAGAATCCCACCAAACTTTGCAAACTCATTCAGGATCAGGGCAAGAATATAATTGCGACATTTCATGCATTTTCATTAAGTAGTGCCAAGGTCGTAAGCCATCCAAAAACTGCCCCCAAACATCTGAATTGTCCCCGAACTTCACAGGACTGTTTGCGGACTTTTGTGGTGAAAACACCAATTTTTTTGCTTCTTGCACCCTCACCTCCCCTGAGATTATTTGATAAGTTTGACAAGTGCAATGTTATGTTTTTTAATATGTTTTTACTGTGATGTCTGCGAACACCAGCTGCTGTCTGCGGATCCTAGATGGCACGCGTTTTTCTAAAAATCTGATGCACCTCATGCTTCATACCAGCCAATTAGCAAGCACGTTGCATGTCTGTGGACATGACGCAAGCCGATCAACCAATCAGTGTCCTGTCCGCGGAGCGAACAGGGAAGTGTGTCTGCAGAGTAGAGATAGATATAACACATTTTTTTTACTTACATCTTGGTCATTTTAAAAGAAACTACTGGACGGATTCACACCAAATTAACAAAAGCACGCTTTCGGGACCAAGCCGCCGCTCCTGCCACAAAGTTGGTTTGGGCTGTAGCCGTGAGCAAAGTTTTTCCCATTATGTCTATGGAAAAAAAAAGAACATTTGGGACCCTTACACTTGCATTTACCCTGGCGACCCTGGAGACTATGTCAACTCTCAGCCCCACATGTTCACCTCTCATTGACTGACCTATTACCCCACACTCCGCCATCTCCACTGCAGCACCTCATGTCACATCTCCTGTCAATATGGGGTTGCCACAATGGAAAGGGAAAAAGGACTAGGCAACTTGAATTCTGATTTGTAGCTTCTTTACCTCACTATTTCACAATTTAGGAAACTATCTTGTGGCACCAAAGAAAGCATGTTGGATGTACTGATAGCTTTAATCCTGACATGGGGTCTTTACCACCTGGTAATGGAACTGGGAACCTTTTTAAGACACTTGCTGCACTCAGGGCAAAATAACAGGCAGTCATTAGGCAGTAAAGCCCTGTTTAGCCATCTAAGCTTGCCTGCTTACATGTGCAACCACACTCATGTATCTGTATAAGAATCTGTGCGACAGTCTCTCTATATCTGTGTTTTGGCTTTCTTCATCACATGTATTCTATTATGCCTTGGACAATCTATTTCTGTATATAAGGTGTGATATTCTATCTGTCAGAAGATAACATGCCTGTATAATGAAACTAAGCACAACATATTTCAATTACATTGTCACATGTTCTGCAGTGTGGTAAAAGATCTAAAGGCTGGAAAATTGTGAATTCTTATCTGAGATCCCAATATTCTATCTCTTATTCCATGTAGAACCGTTGATTGGCTCAAGAAGTCCTAACACATGGAGGCTATCGGTAAGTCTAAGTCAATAAAGGAAAGCATTTGAAGATGATTTTTGCAAGGAAATGGTATTGCTGGCGTAGCCAGGTGCCCTCTCCACAAGCACAGGCTTTTTTGGTAACCTGAGAGGAATGTATGCGCACATGAGCAGAGGCCTACCATGTGAAACTATTTTACCCACTTCCATTCCTTTGATATTTCATGAAAATTCTTCTACAGTCTTACTTTCTTCGGCCGTCTCCCGTTCACCCTCTCGCATGTATTAGAGCTTTTATTTTTGCATGAATTAATTGTAGCTAAGGACTTCATTTCTCTTTGCCAGAATAATTTACAAATGAAATGCTCCAAAATGTCCTGACCCATCCAAAAGTTACCTTTAAGACAAAATAACCTAATTTACCACACTTCACAAGTCCTCCGCATGCTTCGCGGTTGTTTTCACATGAGGATCAGTTCGACTCCAGGCAAACATGGCTTACTAGAGGTCTTTACCATTTCAAACCCTATGACTTGTTTATCATTATTAAATATCAGCACTGGCCCATCCCATATCACATTTTCGAAGTATCTGAAATGCATGTCTTTGATTTGGTCAACTACACAAAGTCCATAGCATACGACATTTAGTTTTAAGGAATACACCTTATCTGAACAATAATGCCACACACACACACACGCACGCACGCACGCACGCACCCGCACGCACGCACGCACACACACACACATCACATTTCTAAATAATTATGGTTTCTTTATTGGTTTTCGCTTTTTTACATTATAGTGTGATTGTCACTATAAAGTCACATATACGTTTATAAAGGCTACATGCTTTTGATAAACAGATTTTCACTATTTAAAAAATATATATGTCTAATACGTACCCCTTAATCTAGTTATCAAATTGCTCCACGTCACTGTGGAAGTTATTATTGGGAATGGCAAACCTGATTGAAAAGCAAGCAAATTCACTATATTGCACTCAACGTTAATTGTGTTTTTTCAGCTGAATGACATTAGTCAATCATTGGGGCGGGAGAACAGCTCAGGGGCAGTGTGCTTAAAAAGCAAGACAACGGCAAGCAAAACGTTTTAAAAACCCGGTCCTGCTCTTAGAAACTGCACTCTTACATGAATCGTCATATAAGAACTCATTTACATTTATTTGTATTAACACTCTTTTCATTAAAACATGTTTATTTTGGAACGATGTGTATTTTTAACAAAGCTATTAATTTTTGTCAAAAATCACTTTGTTTCCTTTTTGTTCCGAATAGATTTGTGTATTTAAATACATGCGTGTTAATGTGAAATTCTCGGGTGAAAGTGGGTTGGTGATTGGCTAGTTTGTCAGTGAGCACATACATTTTCATTCAAAAATCAACACTTCGTGTAGCTCTACTGGCAGAGACGTTTTTATGGGAGGGCAAAAGGGGCACTTGCACAGGGCCCCCACCTCGAAGGGGGCCCCACAAGGCTAGCTGATCTGAAGAAGTAAGATTGCATTGTTCACCAGTCTTAAATAGCACACGTCAGAATATTATACGGGGTGCTGCTGAGGCTCTAAACCCATTGCCATTCTGTTTTGGCAAGTGCATTCTGCCTTGATCAATTCATAATGTATTTCTTTCTGTGTTCACTGTGGTATACATAGTTTGTGCGTTCCTTATGTCACAACTCTGTAGCATTATTTCCTTCCTGTGGGAATTATGTTGATCATGTGCAATAGGCAATGGTGATAAATTGGTATATTGCTAAATTGAGTGTCACAATGGTTCAGAAGTTCGCTCAGTGCGTGAAGCACCCATTGCAGAAATATGTGTTCATATGCAAACTTAGAATATCCCATTCCAGCAGGGCTGGCTGAGCCTTTCCTATGTCTGAAGTTCATAAACCTGCCTGCATAAGTACTTGGTTTTGCAGAACAACATCTGCTATTATCAACAATGTACCTGTACCAGATAGGGGTTGCTATAAAAACTAACATCATCCGTATGGTGAAGGTCTAGAAATTGGTTTGTACAGATGGGGTTTTATAAAGCCTAGGCAATCACCTCCAACAATGGCATAAACTGTTAGTCCAAGAGGTGAATAAGTATCCAAATTCAAGACTATGGAACGACAGTGTTCATGTTTGTATCCTGGATTTGCCAGTAGACAATAGATGATCCTGGTCAAATCATCTAATATATCTTACATTACTGTGCTGTGAGGTTTGCTTTCTTATATGCTGCTGGTATCGCTTAGCCCATTACTTGATCTTTCTTCATATGTAGGCCATTTGGGTGGAAGGGTTGGTAGACAGAAGAGAGCAGAGCAGATGTTGCAGGCCTCAGGCAAGCATATTTTAAGGTCTGCTTGTTTGACGCAAAAAACGGTTTGCTTTTTGGTAAAAGTCAAAGGTTTTTATGCACGTTTCTGAATGAAAATGTCACAGGCCATTGTTTTGGAAGTATTTAAAGCTTTAAAATACAAAAGACAAACCCAGATTAAATGTGTTAAATCACATCCATTGGTATGCTTGTTCTTATATACTTCCTTTGATGATGGAGAGAATGAAGCTAGAATCATTCCCATTTTGCATAACACCCTTCTATAATATTTTCTTTAAAACTGGTCATGTTTGGTAATGTAATTTGTGTACTTACCAAGTCTATTTCTTTATAAAATTAGATTGTTTTAGTTCATAGTAAGAACTGGAAAGGAACGTTTTCAAATGCAGAAATTGCAGAGTTGGCACAAATCCCAGCTTCACCGCTTCACCCCTTAACCAATGTGTGTTCCTGGGCATCTCATTTATTCTTGTGTTGCCTAACCTCTCAATATTGTCAGTGCCTAGACCTTTCAAAATTGTCAGCCCTTCCGAGTGATTTCCTTCTCATGTTATGATCTTTATAAAAGCCTTATATTTTTTCACTGTGTTAATAGTGAGCATATTTATATCGCACACCGCAGGCATTTGTTCCTTTGATATCTAATGGCAACACTATTTTAAAACCAGATCCCACTTCTAATCTCAGTTTGTCTGGATAAAGACACCTCCCTGGTAGCTTCTCATCTGCCTCCACTATCCATGCTACGGTATGTGTAGCCATGGGTGCAATTTTAGGGGGGGGCAGGGGTGTTTGTCCCCCCCCAACTTTCATGCACACCATTTTGTCCCCATTCACTTGGCTCGGGCACCTTTTCTTCAGATGTCATGCCCCCCCCAACATTTTCAGCAAAGTTACTCCACTGTGTGTAGCGTTCTCCTTCCTTTCAATTGGTGGTCTCTATCCATGCATGAGCACTTTTACATTCTGTGAGCCAGCTAATGTGAGTTATCTGTCTATTATGGGTTAAATGTACCTTTTACATACAGTTCTGCATTAATACTACATCTACCTTCCTGGATGTTATCAATAAAACATAGCCTGTATGTACTAGAACAATAACCCCTTTGTAGACTGCTAATGTTGGTCTTAAAATGCTACTTGTTTATCATTCATTCTGATTAGAGCAAGAATGAAGCGGGCAAGGGGACTTAAAGGGAGTAAACATGCTTATTATGCTGCGAGACAGCATATCAACCTTTAGGATGTGAGCGCGACGGGTGGGGGCAGTGGGCGCGACCAGTATTCTTGATGCCTTAATTACTTTGGTTTGGTGCAGGGGGGCCCCAAAGATGTCTGTGCCCAGGGCCCCAAAAGTGCTTAAGATGGCCCTGCCTACTGGCGGTGAGAAGTCCTCTACCTCATAGCGTGTTGCACGTCATTGTAAATACTGGACACGCGTGTATAATTTGTGGGGTTTGCAGGCAATTGTTTTTCAGCCATGCATTTCTATTTAATATTTGTAGATAGTGAAATCTCACACTCGAGTAACACAATGAGTACCTCTTATGTTTTAGTACATTAGATTTTACAAGCACTGGTCTTTTCTTTTGAAGTTCATTGTCCTGAATCATATTTGAACCCTTCAAAACAATGAGTATTCACATGATCTCAAAAGATTCAAAACATTTGCAACTGAGGCGAAACAAATGTTTTATGGTTCGACTGGCTCCAACACAGCACGTTGGTCAAACTGATTTACTAGCCCACGATCCTAGAACTCAGTATTTCCGGGGTCTAAGCAAATGATTCAATACAGGCCTACGCATGAATGAAAGAAAAAGAATCCAAATGAAAACAGCACACAGATTAGCTTTTTTTTCATGTAGGTTAACTTTGGAAATGCACAGGTAACCTTATCACTGAAGGCGACCGGCACATTTCCGGTGTCTTTACCACAGTGAAAATGATGTCCTGGCCATCTCCCTTCCCAGGGCTTAAGTCAAGGGTACAGCGTCCACCCTCATTTTTCAGAGGGCGTACTCAGTCCCCCCCCCCAGCAAAAATGAGGAACATTGTCTTCTTTGAATTTATACCAACCGCGGGTCTCGAACCACGGTCTTTACATTCTCAAGGGGGACACTTTACCAACGCACTATGTAACCTGATGAAAAATAAGAAACAACTAAAGGTGATATGTCCCATTTCGGTGGTGCATGCTCCGGGGAAGACATGGGTATTGTTTCTTGGAGTTCAAAAAACATGCACACCAGTATTCAAAGAAAATATCCTCTCTTGGTTTTGTGTGTGTGTTGATTTTATGAAAGGCAAATGGCATTCCTCCCTTGCAATCTGCGTGGTTATGCAAAGCCAATTCAATGAATTGTGCATATTTCACCTTGATATGCTAATTTCTGGTGGCGTTGCATCCAATTGGGTTTGTTAATGAGTCACCCGACTTCTTTTTTCAGGATTTGACCCCGTGCATATTATTAGTGCTTTGTGCATGCGCCCAGTGTTTGAAAGAATCCCAATGCCCTGGGAGTGAATTTCACAGCGATGGGCCCTCAAGGGGTTGTAATTTTCATTCAAATGTTAAAGAAACAAAACGCACATTTATATCGCTTGGTGAGGCCTAGAAAGGCAAGTGGGCTGCTGTTACATTTCAAAGAAAATGCATGACAGGGTTGGCAATGACACTGTTATCCATGGAGAGCCTCAGGCGCCTATTCTAGCAAGGCACAGCGGAATCAGACTTTTTTCTGTGCATTTCCAAGGGCATTGGCTTTATGTGATTGAGATGCGCTTTACAATGCACAGAAATGCCCCCTTATTGGGGGGACTTTAGAGGGCATCTGGGCGTGCCCATCTCTGATGTGTACATTCAGGCGCCCTTTGCGAATAGGGTGCCATTTTTTATTTTTTTTTGGGCGCACCTCATCACTTGCATCAAAACAAGTTTTAAGGAACTGACCCACCTTTATAAAAATCCCCATAAATGTGTTTTAATCCAATTCAAGACATAGTGAGCTATGGCTCGAATTGGGTCAAATCAATGCGATCCGAATGGGAGATGTGCTGACTTGGCTTGATTCGACTAGCGGGACATCTCTATGGAGGATTGAATGGCCCGAGCAGACACAAACCTTGTCTTCAAAGGTTCACCCCAGCATTTGATTTTCACTTTAAGGCTCCACCATCCCAAATTCATCCCACCGGTTTGAAAAGAAAAGAGTACTTGTTACCTCAACACAAGCTGCACTTTTGGTAGCTTTCTCTGTTTTTGCTCAATTTAGTTACAACTTATCTCCATGTTTTCATTTACTTGTATCATGATACTAGGGCCCTTATTCACAGAGCGTTTTGCGGTGGGGTTTTGCAATTATAAAACGCTTCTGTGAATTAGGCCCTAGGACTTTTAATTGAATGCAAATCAACTCAACCTGACTTCAATAAAAAGGCAACCTGGGGTTTCAACTGGTTAGAACTGATTTGATTCAGAACCAACAGGGGAGAATCATGTTTAGCCGCATGTTATTTCCATTGATTAGACAGGTATACAGGGGTTAGATTGATTTTAACATGTTTGCGCCTTTATTTCAATGATTCACTCCTTGATTGAAGTAAATGGGCCTGATTCGCAAAGCGTTTTTCAGTGGGCAAATACTTCTGAGGCTCGATGGTTGCTTATGAAATATGCCTCAGGGTAGAGATACAGTATGTACAATGGGCTGAGGTATCTTGCATGAAAGGAGGCGTGTATTCGCTAGGAGTGCTAATGTATGGTGTGTTCTCCATTTTCAGGAACGGGATGCCGAATATTTCGCACATCAAATCAGTGAACTTCTGTACAAGCAATCTCAAGTGAAGGTGAGCAATCGAAGGCCTTTATATGTGTCTGCTTTCTATTTAAGAAATACAGTTGTCTTGGTCTAGAAAATTAAGATAATGTTTGACCTTGCAATCATTAGTTCATTGCTAAAGTGCACCAGGCGATGTGTGTTGTAAACAATGTTGGTAAATTGTTCTGGGTGTCATGTTCCACGTGTTATGATTGTGGTGTATTCTCTTGTTTATGTGTACTCAAGGTGATACCTCATTGATTGCATATACAACAAAGGAAACTCACATGATAAGTGGAACAATGCAACCATAGCAGTTTACCACAACCAAGTGCAATATTCTTCTGCACAATTTACCATCACTGGAGCAAGATAATACAGACGTGTATTTTAACCTAACACTGTTAGTGTGGGGATAAATGTCATGCACCCCCAGACTAAAAGGCTGAACTATGCTACGGGTCCTTGTATGCTATTAGATCTTTCTAAGCACTTTCATTCAAGCTTCCTGCAAAACGGGTCAGGCATCCTGACGAATCTTCATTTACAAATGTGGTCTCATCCCAAGTGTTCTTTTTTTGTGTGTGTTTACAGATCAATTCAGCTATTTCGTTTTTCTATTTTCCAAGTGTGTGTACGGATCTTTTGCTATTTGCATTTCTGGCACGTACACTACACTGTGTGGCTCTGCCAGCCATGCTGCTGCTGTCTCTTTCCCAGGGCTTCCTCACACTGGAGATTTTGAGTATGATGATGGTAATGACAACAAAGATTCTGCGTTGTAGACACAGGAAAATGTATCACACCATAAAACAGCAAGATCTAGCACAATATTCATACACATTTTTCCCAGGATTTGGTGCCAGTAAAAAAAAAAAAAACTGTTAGACATCTTTTCACGATTGTCTTTCTCCCACTCAGCAAAGCCAAGCGCCAGACAAAGACTTGCATCATAGATGTCTGCTGAACGACCTGATGGCATGTGTGGTAAGTTAGGATATCACCTGGTCACAGCATTATTTTGCCATTGACATTTTACAGCTGCAAGTTTACTTTGTATATGTTTTTTTACAAATATTGGCAAGAATCCCCAGCATGTTCCCCTATACAATATTATATATGTCCCTACACGCAAGAAGTTTGATGGACTACTTAAAGCTTAAAGATCATGATTTATGATTAAAGATTCCGGAGCCGAATTTCCGACTGGCTCACTGACCCTATATGATGCTGTTGAGTTTATTTGCCCTTCTGTAGCCAGATTATTTTGGGGTGGTGCTTAACAGAATGGTGTCAAATTCAAATCAGAGGGAAGCTTCGAAATGGTAAGGAGATGTGTAATTGACTCTTGCAACAAAATTCTAAAAACTTGGTCAACGTCGAAAACACCAATCTGCACAAGCATTAGCAAAGCAAATAGTTTGGTTGGCTGTCACCATATGAAAGGTAATGCCATCATATGCCAGGTGTGGTCATGAACTGTGAGGTATATCCTTAATTGCACAGGTGCTCCTAATATATGCTAAGTGCTGCTTTTAAAACCCGCAATAAAGCCGTGTGGTACCTCCTAAGTCCCCAGATACCCTTCACCTGTAGCATTGCTGTTAATATATGCTAAGTGAAAACATTCAAATGCCCCAAAATTGCTTTTGAATCCCTCCTAAATCACCATACGTAAGCAACACAGTTTCAGGTGCTCACATCATATAGCAAAGCGCCCTCTATTGACCCAATACTGCTATCATCATCAATGCTTCCTTCAATTTTAAGTTATGTCAAGCCTTCTTAAAATTGCATTAAGTGCTGCGGTGGGCGGAGCCTACAATGATTCCTTATGGGAATTCATGAAAAAGATAGACGAAGTTAGCACTTAAGGGTTAAGGAGTGGGAAAGGCCTGCTGGGCTCTAACCAATTCTTGGAGGACTGCCCAATACCATTAGACATGTTATTTTTCCTAATATGCCAGTGAAGATCCATTGAACAAAAAAAATTAACATGCCATTCATATCGGGGTACAGAAAACAGAGGTTTAAATTTTGCTTGTGTGCATTGCACTAATTTTAAGCCTACTGCAGGGGTTTTCTTTTCCCGTGGCTGTTTTAATGGACCTCCCCGGCCATCTTAAAAATAGTCCATTGTTCCAAGTAGATCCTTTTAAAAAAATAAAAAAATAGCAGCATCCCTATGGTCGACTTCCATGTCCTCAAGATGACTTCTAATAATTTGAACTTGCTGATTAACATTCATTTTAAATGTATGTTATTTATTTTATGGACATGTGAAAATGGTGTTTTTCCTATGCTTTAAGAACAAAAACAGCATTTCAAATAAAAGTCTACCAGCACTTCTAAAATTGTATACGCCACTTGCAAAAGAACAATGAAAATATCAAAGGTATTAAAGGAAGGCATTAGGGTTTGAATACATAAACTCTTGGATCACCTCCCTGCTGTACATGGAAAGGACATGCATACGTTTTGGAGACTGGTTTCCAACGGGCAGTTGCTAGGCAATAAATGGAATGATCACTTTTTCAGCCTTCTTGCTCCGCTGAACCACAGAGAACCACTAACTTGCACTAAACGACCACATAGAGAGATATGTTGCTGTCTTCATTCACATGGAGCACAGTGCCGTGCTCACAATATACACTCAGCTACTGAGGGTTCTTTTCCTGTCTGACGGGCTGATCTTGAGCTATAGTGGTTGAGAAATATGCAGAAGTGATGTTTCCAACATTATCTCACTTTCTTGGGCTTGTGGCATGCCTTTGACAGTATAAATGGCAAATAGCTTCTGTAGAAACAAAGTAAAATCGGGGTGCATGAGAGTATCCTCCAAATTATCCAATTAGTGTAAAGCAATCTAGCAGTGGGGCTGTGATGTCAAGGACATGTCACATTATTCTTCAGCACCAATAAAAGAGTATACAAGGGTGCTTGTTTGCCCCATTACTTGTCATTTTATTTTCCATTCCCCAGGACCAAACTAATAAGTGAGCCCTGGATCCATCTACACTGATTCACAAATATTACTGCACATAATAGTATGTGAGAAGAAAGGTCTGACCGACCTCACACCAAGGGAGCATCAGCTAATTATGTCCTTGACAGGGATAAGTTTAGAGCTCCCAAGCTAGAACCAAACCTAACTAAAATGAAGGCGGGACACTTTGGCAATGGGCATTGAAAATGTGCATGGAACTTAAAGATGAAATTGGTAGCCGTGGTAGGGTTCCATTTAAGTCAGCTTTGAACCATCCAATTCAGAACTTCCGAAATACATGTGGTTTGTTTATTCCAACACTCAGATTCGAAATTCTAAAATAGACTTATGTGTTGTCAGCATATTAATGCTAGCAGAGCTGACATTTCTCAAACAAGGACAAAAGAGGGAGAATATATATGTCATACAATAGAGGGGAAAGGAGACACCCTGAGAAACTACACAAGGAATATGTCGTGTATTTGAACATTAAGGGGCTAATCACACTTTTTTTCAGATCTATCAAACAGGAATGATCTAAAGCAAGCCAAGGATGTATTTGACAAGCCGACCAAAGACACAATACAAGTTAAAATAATCTTATGGTTGACCATGTAACATGCTGCAGAGAGGGCTCTGACCTAAATAAAACAGATATAAGACTGTCATTTGTAGCAGCCAAGATGCCGTCCCAAACGTTCAAGAGTGTTGTCTCTGTCCCATTTTGAGGCAAACACCAGGCTGGTAAATGCCCTACAAAGCAGAGGATTCCACAAAATCATAAAGTTGTACTGACAACTTCTTTTCCATTACCTTACAACTCCATGCCAGTCATTCAATTGGTTTATTATTGGTCATGAAGGAAGGATCCAACAAAGGTTTTTTAGTAAAGTAGGTACAATGGCTTGTTTAATTTGGATAGGTAATATGACTTGTGGGAGTGATTGAATAATCACAGTGGAACCTGGTGAAGCAATGGTGTCATCATGCCAGAAAGCAATAAATGTCCTCCGCTTTACGAGTAGGTGTCAGTGTCTAGGGAGGGTGGTATTAGATCCTCTGTAGTGGAGGAAAGCTGAAAAAAAAAGAGTGTATTGTGGAAATAGTTAACAGGTCTAAAGGGAGCATAGAAGCCTGCCAGCGGAACACAATATCGGTTTATATGTCTTTCATTTTTAAAAACAAACTATTGGCAAGCTGAATAGAGGAATCATATGAATGTGTCAAACTTTTGAGATGACGAAGTGGTTTTAAAAATGAATGCATTTTATCAGTGAACACATTATTTGTATTAGACAAATAAGCAGAATTGGGGTGCCAAATGACCTGCCTATACTCACGTAGGGCTGATCTGACTAAAAAAAAGTGCACCATTAATGCTCAATTTTCTGCAAATTGTTTTCTTTTTTTCGGTAAAACTTTTTAAACTGTTGCAGTCGGTCCGAACACCAGGGATAATGAGGTTTTGTGATTTTGTGAATAACTACTGAAGCTTTGCTATCACAATGTTGTTGAAGGTTGGTTTGACTGCTGTTCCAATAATCGGAGCAGGGAACTTCCTAGGTAACAGATGGAAAAGACGTTTGTTGAAATAAGGATAAGCTTTGTATTATTGAACGCCAGGCAAAACAGATCTAATGTATATTTTAATGTAAGGTCATCAAGTCTTTCAAAATGGAAAGATTCTGGCAATATGATCACACCAGCTAAGAGGATAAGTGTCCACCATATTGGCTTTTAAACTGTGTACAAATTGCTGTGAACATTTGAATAAAAAAAGAAGAAGTAAGAGAATATAAATCATGAAATTATAACAGTTCTTGAAGCCTAGAAGAGTCATTGTTGGAACTGAGCTCAAATCAGACGTTACAATCTCTGTTAAGAAAAGTGTATTAAAATGCAAGGTTGCAGTGGCAAGACAGGTCTGAATATTATTCGAGACGGTTTTTGCAGTGCCTGGAGTTCTATAGCATTCTAATAGCGAGAAAGGGAGTCATAGAAAACATATGAATTGCACTTTGTACATATCATCCAAGATCAGTGGACGGAGGAAACCTGATAAACACAGCAGATTTGGAAACATTACAGCCATTCCTCCACCTCATTTACGGAATCTTTTAATTCATCAAATAATGTAATAAACAGGGACCAGAAGTTCAAAACTGATTGTACAGTCATCCAGAAATCAGGTCACTGTAATGAAGGAAAAACAACACATGATCCCAATGCAATTTGATATGGCCAGTGTATTCTTGACAGAACATTTTGCACTAATAAGGCAACACTTGAACATGTGATCCAGTTCAGCTGCTAAATTTGTATAGCTGTTCATAGGATAAGTGTGCAAAGTACCAGCTGTGGGCAGGATGGAAGCCCAATATGTAGAGAGCATGTGTTGTCTCGTATCTTGTTACAATGTGGCATAAACTTAATGCACAAACGTATGTAGGGAGATTTTTTAACTATTATTTTAAATCTGAAATGCAGAGCATGCATTGCCTGTGCAGATAATTGGAAACACAGTGCATATTTTACAATGTGCAATATTATGCATAATGAATATGTTAGATTCTAACCAGTTGCAATTTGTCCTTTAGAGAGAACTCTCAAAAGCTCTTGGCTGCCCCACAGATATACTGCTGAAAGAGATGGTAAGAACATCTTGAATCTTTTACTATTTGGATGTCTGACATAATGGTGCATTGGCTGCCCTCCATGGACAAGATGTGGTTACCCATTATCTCCTAAAATGTCTGGGTTGACAAAGAAATTGAAAGAAAGAATGAGTTGGGGTACATTGATGAATTTAATCTTCAGTGGCCAAATTCCAGATGATCACATTTTAACAGGACACTCGGGGTGTCTGCCCTTTACTCTTGTTACAGGCAAGTCTCCAAACAGTTATACTGACAATTGTAACAGAGTGTGCAGGTTTTTTTTACAGTTCTTGTGCCACTCTCGGGCAATAAGAGTTGATTAGAATTCTGTGGATTATACATTTGGTGAAATACATGAGTGGGATTGGCAAGCGTAATCACTGTTTTGCAGGCACTTCTGTATACTGAGGGCCTGATTTACAAAAGCGTTTTTGAATGGAAATCCCCCATTGGAAAACGCTTTGTAAATCAGTCTCTGGGTGTATTCAGTTTATGAAATCCCACCAGATTTTTCCATTGCAAAAGGAAAATATGGTGTAGTGTAAAGAAGGCTCCAGAAACGATTATGAATTGGGAGTATTTTAGTCCCTATTTTTGGATGCTGCAAGTAAAATGAGTTTTAACGCTTTAATACAGTTATCCCATTGGGGCGATTCTTATAGTCTTGTAAAAATACTTTCCTCTTAAAGTGATGTATTTTTGTAACCCAAACCACTCTGGCCCTCCTCATTTGTACAACTCAGATGACGAGTTTGTACTGTACCCTTCCTCGGGGAATAATACTACTGTGGATCTACTCTGCTTGCTGATCCAAACATATTCAGGGTGTTGTGTGGGTGGATAAAGGGGGGCGTCTCCTTCTGTATGTGTCTGTTGTTTCCTACTTTTTGGTTAGGTCTAATTGCACTCTCTATTTTAATGTTTGCGAATAATTTCCCGCATTTAAGGATAAACATTATTCTGTGCACTGTATATTTGTAGGGCTTGCCGGTGGTGGAACATAAGCAACAATTTAATACAAAAATATGATTTTCCACACATTATCTGCTGTTTACAATTTGCTAGTCAAATGTCTTCTTTTATTACAATGTCTCAGTTTGACTCATATAGCTACAGTGCTGGTTACCAGAAAGTGGAGTCAAGCGGACTGGAATTCCATGTGCTTGCCCTGGAACGTGTTGTCATGCAAATGCGCAATCTCATCTCGCAAGCCTTTTTACTCATTCTGCATGGATCCTTCGCTGACTTGTTCCTCCGCCATGGAATTCCAGCACGCTTGACTCCACTTTCTGGTAACCAGCACTCGGAGCTGAGGTCACGAGTTGGCTGCCTGATCCTGAGTCCTAGATCCAAGAGATTAATGCCCATACTGCATCAAACTGGTCCTGAAGATGATGACATTAATGACCATGGTCATCAAAACCGGTCGACTCTTTTCTATTTTATGATATCCTCTGAATCAAACAGGATACAAACCTTGTAAACATCAACACCTGTTTGTCAAACAGGTGTTCCAAACACTATAGACTCTGCTCCTATCACCAGGAATGTTTATAGCTCCACTGGAAGCCAACACAAATGCTTTAATAACATATTGATTTGCTGGTGAATAAGCAAGGGTTTTAATAGCCTCATAAGAAACTCCTCTTAGTAGTGTTTGGTGCATGAGCAGGTTGAGACAGTGATGCTCTGTCCCCTGCATGGTGTACCATCGATGTGGGCTTTTAGGTGAATGATTTAAATGCCAGATTGATTGCATACTGTAAAGTAGGGACAGATGTCTCCTCTTTGCTTCTTAGGGACAGCACCCCCTGATAGGTACAGGGTGTGCTTCTACCTAGGGATAGTTTTTAGTAGTTGTCGATTAAGTCTTGCTCAAATTGTTGTGCAAAATGTAGTGCTCCAAAACACCTTTGTGTGTGTTAAAAAAGTTTGAAATATAAGGGTGGAATGACACAGCTATAAATGGTTATTGTGTCAGCTTGACCCCACCATGTCGCATTCACCTATGTATAATATAGAATTCTAGGTCATCATTTGTTATGATTTTCATTCAGGGGACAACATTTTCAATGTTCTTCATTACAAGTTGTTTATACCCAATAATTGGCAAAAATTAAGGCACCTCTTCTTATCCTTCTTTTTAGAATCTTCCAGAGCCATCGCTTGAGACTGTTCAGCCAGTACTTAAGGTAAAACGACTTTTTATAATCTACATTAATGTTGTGATGTACAGTTCATATGCTGAAAAACCTAGTATTAATAGTTTTAAAAGGGAGTGTAAGGATAAAAAGCAAGGACGCCAAACGATCGTATATAGCATGTGAAACACATTGAGAAGTCTTTAATTGAACTTGTATTAAAGTGGACATTGACTTTTAACAGAGATCGCTTTTTTAATCCTGATTATTCAAAATGTAGAAACAGTGTAAACCATACATGCATGTACGTCAGCTATATCTACACAACAGAGTGGAGTGATAGATGTTGAGAGTTGCCTATGAAAATGTCCGTTGGGCCTGACTTATAGATCTGTTGTCATGACCCACAGTGACATGTTATGCTTTGGGGGTCACATGCACAACAGTGGAAGCCTCTTGGGAACAGCTCTCACTCCACAGTTGTGAGCATCCCTTCTGCTTGCATAGCACAACATGCTAACACACATTGATACCCACCAGTTCTATGACAGCATATCAAAGTCTGCCAGGGGACACATATTTTATTCACGGAATGCTCTTCACTATAACACTGACATCCAAGCCCTGAAACAACGTCATGGTCCATTGCTGCCCATTCTAGGGAGGAGGACAGTATTGTCTGGCACATATGCCAATTTGGAGGATTGACCCCAACCCTAATTCTTGAGGGAAGGCAACAGATAGACAAACAGAAGTCTTCCTTCCGATGGTGGAGTTAACTGAATTTCCAGCATGGATCGCACCACCTGAAACAGCCACACACTTACAAGCAGTTTACACGGGTGGCAGAGGAAGGAAATACCTTCATTGTTACTACATCAACATCTGCAAATGTCATAATCCACTGACAATTACACAATTTAAAAAATACTATATAAAATGTGCTTAAAACAAACAATTAAGTATATGTTTCTATAAATTTAGAGGTTTGGGAGAGTGGCTCACGCTCGAAGTCCCAATTATTGTCAGTTAGTATAAAGTTCATCCAAAAAAAGTCTTAAAGATGCAACTTTGCTATTCTGTGACCACGTTGATATTTGCTATTATCTCTATGTTTGATTCAATTACCTTGGGAATGCAAAACACTTGTTCATTTTCTATGTGCGCAGCCTTGACAATGACCAGGGGTCAAAACACGTGTCGGCTGTTTTTTATGAGAGAATGAAACACAACGCGTCACAAAGTTGAACCTTAAAGACTTTTTTTGGATGAACTTTATACTAACTGACAATAATTGGGACTTCGAGCGCGAGACACTCTCCCGAACCTCTACATTTATGCATATTGGTACACAGGCTTTGTGGGAAGCTTGAGGGAGTTGATTGTTTTCTCGCTGCCAAGGAATCTTTCTTATATTTTGGATTTGCACATTCAAGTGTAGAGTGGTGACTAGCCACTATTGAGATTGATCCCACAAATTAATATTTTAAGTATATGTTTCTCTGAATTTTGATCAATTCAATCTCTTCATAATTTCTTTCCATATATAGTAGACGGTAACAACCAAAATTGGTTTGTGCAAATAAAGTTCATGTCATGTACCAATTTCATATATCCTTTTTCATAAATGATAATTAATGCCATACATTCAGTCAAGAGGTGGCGAGCTGTTTCCGGTTCTTTTGCGCATAATCTGCAGAGATGCTCTTTGTACGGCATTTTAAGCCACGCACCTCTGTTTACCATTGTGGGTAGCTATTCCATCCTTAAACGCATTATGATCCTTCTCATGCTATGATTTTGTAAGATGTTTATATGGGTACATGCCGAGTCAATTGGAAATGGTTGTGTGGAGTATATTGCATAGTTATATTTCCTGCATAAATAAACTACATGGGGGCAACATAGTCGGTCATTGACTTCTTCTATATTCTCTGATAAGTATCCAATTTGTCTCTCAAATGTGTTCTTTTTTCATTGCATCGCTTAGACTACCTTAGTCACAATGTTGGTTATTGAGTTGTTTAATAACTGAGCATCCAAGTCCCTGGTGCCAGAGTCCCTTTTTCCAAGTAGATATTGGTTTCATCATTTTCATAAATTCGTAGACCAATTTTAATAATCCAGGTGCTTGGGTCATAATAAGCTCAGTTATGATAGGAGAGACAAAATGGAGAATTGCCCAATTCGGAACACACAGATTGCGTGATATCTCTACTCGCTTCAGATCCTTTGCGTTAATCATTGTCAGTATGGGGAGCCAGTGTATGAGCTCGAGATCGTTTGATCGATTTAGGAAGGGACTAGCTGAGGTGGTGTATAAATCTCCTATTTTAATATTTTTTGTGTTCATATCCAAAGAAAATAGTAGGCAAAACTATCATTGTGTTTTTAGGGTCTTCTGTGGCGGGGAGTTATAGGGTTGTTTAATTGCTTCCCCTGACCTCTGTGCATCTGTACTTGTTTCTATGACCCCTGATGTATTCTCTTCCCATCGCTCCCTCGCTTCACTAATGACTGGAATGTCAGAGCAACTCTCTTTGCTCTCTACCTCTCTAGTATTTTTAAGGGATGCAAATACATTTTCTCTGATTGCTACTGGTTCCCCCATACTTTTGTTCAGGCAGTCTTTGCTAGATACAAGCTTTACGCCTGGAATATAACCATGAGATTTGGTTTTTTGTTTATTACTCAGTGCTATTTCGGGCCTTTTGAGGGGCTCCTGACACTGATTTTCTATTTGGAGTCCCAACCCTATTGCCTGCGGCACCGCTATAGTTTTGGAACTTGAGTTATTCCTGTGTCTACATTTAGGTTGGTATATCTATTATTTTGCTTTTGTTTCCCACTGATCTTAATTGTTTCTGAATTATTTGCTTGCTTCACTATAAACGGCCAATCCCTATCCATCATCTGTGGGCTAATACTGGGGGCGATTAGCGAGTCCTGTATAATTATAGTTGGGCATGTAAATGCCTTATCACTACAAATTGCTTTCTCTATAAGGGCCTGAGTTGACGTAATCAGGACTAATGCTTTAGCAATCTCTGATTTCAAAAACAGTTGTACTTTGTGCATGGTTTTACATAGCATAACCAACCATGTATGGCAATCATAATGTCAGAGTCTGCATCAAGGTCTTCTATACAAGATGACTCAGGGTAGAAGCTGCTTTCCTATCATTGCCGTGGTGAAGCTTAGGCATTCATGGCAATTGCTCTAAATTTAGGTGAGTTAGTGAGATCTGTAGATAATGTGTGTATATTTGCAGATTGATGGGGTTGAATCGAAGCAGTGTTTGCCTCATTGTGTAGATTTGATTCTGCTTGCAGTTCTGGACTCACTTTCATCAGTTCATTGTCACATGGATGGGTTGGGGATTGCTTAGTTACAGTTTCAGGGTCTCAGGATTATCGTAGTGGGATCAGCCACACCTTGGACAGATGTTTTGGATCTCATGGTTTATTTTAAGAATGGGGTAATCTTCCCTCAGTCGTTTTTGCTAAAACCGGTTAGTTTGCAGATTCTTTCTGTGATACCTGGAACTCACGATTTGGCTTGTTTCAATGGTCTTTTGTTCATCTTTTTTATCAGAATGCGCGTGCGATTTAGCACATTGGAGTAGTCTGCGTGATCTATGGAGCACAGGGGATATTTGCGGTTGACTGCTGACATTACTGAATGTGATGCTTTAATAGGCGAGGAGGATTATGCACAGTATTAAAAAAACATGACCGTTTGCCGCCAAAAACAATTTATGGTCTTTGAAAGGATTTTTTTACATCGAGGGTCTTTTCCATCGCAAATTTTGCAACGAAAACATGTGCATCTAAATTGCAAAGATGAGTAAAAGATGCTCTATTTCTTGCCGGATTATTGCGACAAAGGTTTCAGCATTTGAAAATAACTGCTGACATCAGAGAAAAAAAACTGTCTCAAACCTGCGCATAGCAATACCAATATCTTCTGAAACCACAGACCGCCAAACCACCAGCAACCACTGCAACTACTTTTTGTCCACTTCTCGTCTGCACTGCGCCCCGCGCTGGACTGAAGCAGTTATAGTGAACAGCTAGAGCAGGGACATCAAAGCTCCTCCTCACAGCGTAGAACAGAAAGAAAGACTCAACTGCAACCACTTTTTGTCCACTTCTCGTCCGTTAGCAATACAGCTTGATTGTAGTGAAGTAAGAAGTCTGACTCGTCAGCGTTATATGAAGGCAACATTTGATATGTAGGGTTCGGTGAAAAAACGTTTGCTGATGCCTAGGAACTACTGTTTTAAGAACCGTGTTACAGGGATGCCTGTCAATTTTTAAACCTCACATCTATCTTTAACAGGCTGAATGCAAAGTGCTCATTAAGAGAATAAGAAAACTAAAGGGTTCAATCAGGAAAAGACATTCCATTATGGCTGCCAACAAAATGTCACTTGGCAGTCTTGTGAGAATCATTTCTCTTTGGTTTAGACTGATCCCACTGATCAGAGAACAGGGAACATTGTGGATGTGAAGCCAGCAGCAGTGAGGGAACATAATGTAACATCATCACTGGATTGGTTGTTCTAAACTGAATGTTATGCTTGAGGTGTTAATCCTGGCTAGTCATCTAAACAAGAATTTGCAACAGAGAGACAGGGTCTTTTGAAAGCATTCAGGGTTGGGTATAAAACAATTCATTCTCAGTCTCATGCTGATATTCAATGTCTTTATAAGAGATACATGGGTTCCTCATTGGGACCTTCTGATTTGAAGGTCTCGAATGGTTTCTCCTCATAAAGAACGTTGGCTTTGCTACTTTCAAAATGCATAGCTTATATTTCACATAGTACGGATGTCATGTCAATTCGGTAAAACACTTTTTTCTTCACATGTTAGTCTTCCAATACCATGGAATTACGACAATGAGGTTAACGAATGATGGAAGCAGCAGAAATGATGGAATGGACTGAAAGCATTGGAGATTGTATAAGGAGCACAAAGGATTTCTGAAATGAATCACAGTTCTTACAATGATATTTCTTCTTGTTTTAGGATGAAGGAACGCTTGATAAACATGTTTCACCTGAAAACACAGAGGATGTGGCAAACAATCTAATGAAAGGAGTGATAGACTTGATGGTAAACAAATGCTTTCTGTAGACCTTGAGTAAACATTCATAACACAGAGGATGGCAAGAGTGCCTATATGGATATTACGGCCTGAGTTTCAAATAAGGCTCTCGTTATTCATGTTTTATATATTTATCACACACATCTGTCTGATTTCTTCCGTATTTAGTGTTTACACACATTTATCAATTTTCTGTATGTATTTTTTCTCTAAAAACATCATTTTGTTTTTACTTTTCCATGGACATCAGAAAGCTTAATGAATAACTGTATTGCCAGTAACACTACCTCAACATGAGGGCATTTACCAAGGATATATGATTACTTGAGGGAGTGATTTACTGTTTGGCTGACTGTTGTGCTGATCATGCATCAGCCAAGTGGACTATGCCATGATCATGCCTCTCATTAGAACCGCAGCTAATGGCATATCACTGGTGTCCTTCTTTGCATCCATTTTCACATTTTTAAAGGATTCTCTCCATACATAAAGACTTGAAAGCAATGTGATTCTCTGTGGATATATCAGTACTTACATGGAAAGGCAGAACATGAGGAGCCCTAGTTAAAATATGCATGGAAAAAAAAGCTGCACTCCAAAGTGATGTGAGTGGTCATTTCACCACTCTATAATCATTCAATAATATTTTGAATTCTGGGCTTGGACTGACCATATCGCAATCGAGATCGTATTTCGGCTTAGTAGTTCAATGTATGCATGATGGAAAATAAAACAGTCCATTTGTGTGTCTAGAAAACATTTTTCTCAAAGCAAAATAATGTTTTGTGAAAGTGATAAAGTAGAGAACTAAAGCAAAAGTCCCAAGTGAAACAGAAGGCAACCATTTTATCCACAGACTCTTACAATTAAAATAGGTCTGTGGCAAAATGGCATTTAACATTTGCAACGTGGGTGGAAGAGTCAATATTCAAACTGTGGCGTATGACTACTCTGCATAACAATCAGAGTACGCATTTGCAAAGACTTTGTTTAATTATATCCATTCTATATGACATTGTGTTCATACAGATTGTGCTGTTGTGATTCTTCAACATTTTAGCAAACCATTTTGCCTAGATATTTTAAGATAATGACTAACTGTGAATTGTGTGCTGCAGTTTGTAGTTGTGATTGTTAAAGGACAATGTCCTCTGTAGTCAATGATTTTCTTCTTTTCTTTAGAGTAAGCTTCGCGGGGACGATGAAAAACCATTGTTCGAGATTCCAAACAATGACAATGATGACAAAACTCCTGACGAAAAGCCAAATGTGGAAGATGATGACAGAAGAAAAGAAGTACCTGAAGGAGTTCGCAGAAGATATAATCTCCCTAGACAACTAATTTTATTGCGAAAAATAGGAAAGAGAAGACCTGGTCGAAAAGGGTTACCTGGCAAGAGCTTTGTACCAAAAGATAATTTTGAAGGTAGTCCAGATAAAAATAAGCAGGATGGAGATTATGATCATTCAGATTACGATTATAATGGGACCCCAGAAATAAATAGAGATGATTCTGTTGAAAGGAAAGATACTTTTGACCCAAGTCAAAAGGGAGTTAAAGGAGAAGGTCCTGGGCAGAAAGTTATTGGTAAAGGAGCATTTCAGGGCAAGAAAGTAACTAAAATGGTCAATATAAGAAGAAAGGGAATTGGTCAAGGTGTTATTCAACAAGATGATAAATTGTCTGAAAACCCTGAGAGTGACACTCCACATGAAGAGGCTGATATCCGCCCATTAGAAGAAGCGCCGGAAGCAACTACCTTTGATATACCTACTGAAGAATCTCACTATGGCAATGATGTTGATGATAGCAAACCAGAAGGAAATGAACCTACTGAGGAAACTCCAGATGGAAATGATGTTGATTATAGTGAACCAGGCAAAAAGGGATTTTCTGAAAATCCAGAGGATAAAAAGAGAAGAAAGGTAACTGGAAAACATGTTAAAGAGGTATATCTTCGGAACAATATACTTAAACGGGGAATCATCAGGAAAAAGGCACCTGGTGAAAATACAAAAGATGGTGAAAGTGATGCTGATCCTGACAATATTGGAGACAATATTACACCAGACAAAGTGGCAGAAAACCCATCAGTAAACAAAGGTCCAGATGGTGATGCCATTGTTGAAAAAGAGGATCCTGGTAGCCCAACAAAAAAACCTGTAGTGGATTCTGAAGCTGCTCATAATACAGATGTGAAACCAATTAATGAAGCAAGTGAACCTACTGAGGAAACGCCAGGTGGAACGGATGTTGATGAAACTGGACCTGATAAAACAGGTTTTCCTGAAAATCCAGAGGCTGAAAAGAGAAGAAAAGTAACTGCAAAAGTTGTTAAAAAAGACAGTGATCAAAACTCAGATGGAGAAAGAGCCCTAGATAATGATACCCCTGATGAGTCTGCAAGAATAAAAGAGGATTCTGGTAGCCCAGAAGGAAGTGAACCTACTGAGGAAACTCCAGAAGGAACAGATGTTGCTGAAACTGACCCGGACAAAGCAGGATGCCCTGAAAATCCAGAGGATAAAAAGAAAAGCAAAGTAACTGGAAAAGTTATTTATAAAGGCAGTGTTGGATACAAAAAAGTTCAAAGGCGGATCGTCATGAAAAAGGGAACTGATCAAAGCTCAGATGGAGAAAGAGCACTAGATAATGATACCCCTGATGAATCTGAAAGGATTGGAGACAATATTGAAACAGATCCAGAGGTTGAAAGCCCATCAGGAAACAAGGGTCTGCCCATTGAAGCCATTGATAACAAAGAGAATCCCAGGAGCCCAACAAACCCAACTGTAGTGGATGGAGAAACTGATAATAAAACAGAGCTGAAACCAAAAATTAGCAATGAAAATGAACCTACTAAGGAAACTTTGGATGGAAATGATGTTGGTGATAGTGAGCCAGGTACAAAGGGAATAAAAGAGGATCCTGGTAGCCCAGAAAAAAAACCTGTAGGGGATTCTGAAGCTGCTCATAATACAGATGTGAAACCAATTAATGAAGCAAGTGGACCTACTGAGGAAACGCCAGGTGGAACGGATGTTGATGAAACTGACCCGGACGAAGCAGGATTCCCTGAAAATCCAGAGGATAAAAAGAAAAGCAAAGTAACTGGAAAAGTTATTTATAAAGGCAGTGTTGGATACAAAAAAGTTCAAAGGCGGATCGTCACGAAAAAGGGAACTGGTCAAAGCTCAGATGGAGAAAGAGCACTAGATAATGATACCCCTGATGAATCTGAAAGGATTGGAGACAATATTGAAACAGATCCAGAGGTTGAAAGCCCATCAGGAAACAAGGGTCTGCCCATTGAAGCCATTGATAACAAAGAGAATCCCAAGAGCCCAACAAACCCAACTGTAGTGGATGGAGAAACTGATAATAAAACAGAGCTGAAACCAAAAATTAGCAATGAAAATGAACCTACTAAGGAAACTTTGGATGGAAATGATGTTGGTGATAGTGAGCCAGGTACAAAGGGAATAAAAGAGGATCCTGGTAGCCCAGAAAAAAAAACTTTTGTGGGGGATTCTGAAGCTGCTCATAATACAGATGTGAAACCAATTAATGAAGCAAGTGAACCTACTGAGGAAACGCCAGGTGGAACGGATGTTGATGAAACTCACCCGGACGAAGCAGGATTCCCTGAAAATCCAGAGGATAAAAAGAAAAGCAAAGTAACTGGAAAAGTTATTTATAAAGGCAGTGTTGGATACAAAAAAGTTCAAAGGCGGATCGTCAAGAAAAAGGGAACTGATCAAAGCTCAGATGGAGAAAGAGCACTAGATAATGATACCCCTGATGAATCTGAAAGGATTGGAGACAATATTGAAACAGATCCAGAGGTTGAAAGCCCATCAGGAAACAAGGGTCTGCCCATTGAAGCCATTGATAACAAAGAGAATCCCAGGAGCCCAACAAACCCAACTGTAGTGGATGGAGAAACTGATAATAAAACAGAGCTGAAACCAAAAATTAGCAATGAAAATGAACCTACTAAGGAAACTTTGGATGGAAATTATGTTGGTGATAGTGAGCCAGGTACAAAGGGAATAAAAGAGGATCCTGGTAGCCCAGAAAAAAAACCTGTAGGGGATTCTGAAGCTGCTCATAATACAGATGTGAAACCAATTAATGAAGCAAGTGAACCTACTGAGGAAACGCCAGGTGGAACGGATGTTGATGAAACTGACCCGGACGAAGCAGGATTCCCTGAAAATCCAGAGGATAAAAAGAAAAGCAAAGTAACTGGAAAAGTTATTTATAAAGGCAGTGTTGGATACAAAAAAGTTCAAAGGCGGATCGTCAAGAAAAAGGGAACTGATCAAAGCTCAGATGGAGAAAGAGCACTAGATAATGATACCCCTGATGAATCTGAAAGGATTGGAGACAATATTGAAACAGATCCAGAGGTTGAAAGCCCATCAGGAAACAAGGGTCTGCCCATTGAAGCCATTGATAACAAAGAGAATCCCAGGAGCCCAACAAACCCAACTGTAGTGGATGGAGAAACTGATAATAAAACAGAGCTGAAACCAAAAATTACCAATGAAAATGAACCTACTAAGGAAACTTTGGATGGAAATGATGTTGGTGATAGTGAGCCAGGTACAAAGGGAATAAAAGAGGATCCTGGTAGCCCAGAAAAAAAACCTGTAGGGGATTCTGAAGCTGCTCATAATACAGATGTGAAACCAATTAATGAAGCAAGTGAACCTACTGAGGAAACGCCAGAAGGAACAGATGTTGCTGAAACTGACCCGGACGAAGCAGGATTCCCTGGAAATCCAGAGGATAAAAAGAAAAGCAAAGTAACTGGAAAAGTTATTTATAAAGGCAGTGTTGGATACAAAAAAGTTCAAAGGCGGATCGTCATGAAAAAGGGAACTGATCAAAGCTCCGATGGAGAAAGAGCACTAGATAATGATACCCCTGATGAATCTGAAAGGATTGGAGACAATATTGAAACAGATCCAGAGGTTGAAAGCCCATCAGGAAACAAGGGTCTGCCCATTGAAGCCATTGATAACAAAGAGAATCCCAGGAGCCCAACAAACCCAACTGTAGTGGATGGAGAAACTGATAATAAAACAGAGCTGAAACCAAAAATTACCAATGAAAATGAACCTACTAAGGAAACTTTGGATGGAAATGATGTTGGTGATAGTGAGCCAGGTACAAAGGGAATAAAAGAGGATCCTGGTAGCCCAGAAAAAAAACCTGTAGGGGATTCTGAAGCTGCTCATAATACAGATGTGAAACCAATTAATGAAGCAAGTGAACCTACTGAGGAAACGCCAGGTGGAACGGATGTTGATGAAACTGACCCGGACGAAGCAGGATTCCCTGAAAATCCAGAGGATAAAAAGAAAAGCAAAGTAACTGGAAAAGTTATTTATAAAGGCAGTGTTGGATACAAAAAAGTTCAAAGGCGGATCGTCAAGAAAAAGGGAACTGATCAAAGCTCAGATGGAGAAAGAGCACTAGATAATGATACCCCTGATGAATCTGAAAGGATTGGAGACAATATTGAAACAGATCCAGAGGTTGAAAGCCCATCAGGAAACAAGGGTCTGCCCATTGAAGCCATTGATAACAAAGAGAATCCCAGGAGCCCAACAAACCCAACTGTAGTGGATGGAGAAACTGATAATAAAACAGAGCTGAAACCAAAAATTAGCAATGAAAATGAACCTACTAAGGAAACTTTGGATGGAAATGATGTTGGTGATAGTGAGCCAGGTACAAAGGGAATAAAAGAGGATCCTGGTAGCCCAGAAAAAAAACCTGTAGGGGATTCTGAAGCTGCTCATAATACAGATGTGAAACCAATTAATGAAGCAAGTGAAACTACTGAGGAAACGCCAGGTGGAACGGATGTTGATGAAACTCACCCGGACGAAGCAGGATTCCCTGAAAATCCAGAGGATAAAAAGAAAAGCAAAGTAACTGGAAAAGTTATTTATAAAGGCAGTGTTGGATACAAAAAAGTTCAAAGGCGGATCGTCAAGAAAAAGGGAACTGATCAAAGCTCAGATGGAGAAAGAGCACTAGATAATGATACCCCTGATGAATCTGAAAGGATTGGAGACAATATTGAAACAGATCCAGAGGTTGAAAGCCCATCAGGAAACAAGGGTCTGCCCATTGAAGCCATTGATAACAAAGAGAATCCCAGGAGCCCAACAAACCCAACTGTAGTGGATGGAGAAACTGATAATAAAACAGAGCTGAAACCAAAAATTAGCAATGAAAATGAACCTACTAAGGAAACTTTGGATGGAAATGATGTTGGTGATAGTGAGCCAGGTACAAAGGGAATAAAAGAGGATCCTGGTAGCCCAGAAAAAAAACCTGTAGGGGATTCTGAAGCTGCTCATAATACAGATGTGAAACCAATTAATGAAGCAAGTGAACCTACTGAGGAAACGCCAGGTGGAACGGATGTTGATGAAACTGACCCGGACGAAGCAGGATTCCCTGAAAATCCAGAGGATAAAAAGAAAAGCAAAGTAACTGGAAAAGTTATTTATAAAGGCAGTGTTGGATACAAAAAAGTTCAAAGGCGGATCGTCAAGAAAAAGGGAACTGATCAAAGCTCAGATGGAGAAAGAGCACTAGATAATGATACCCCTGATGAATCTGAAAGGATTGGAGACAATATTGAAACAGATCCAGAGGTTGAAAGCCCATCAGGAAACAAGGGTCTGCCCATTGAAGCCATTGATAACAAAGAGAATCCCAGGAGCCCAACAAACCCAACTGTAGTGGATGGAGAAACTGATAATAAAACAGAGCTGAAACCAAAAATTACCAATGAAAATGAACCTACTAAGGAAACTTTGGATGGAAATGATGTTGGTGATAGTGAGCCAGGTACAAAGGGAATAAAAGAGGATCCTGGTAGCCCAGAAAAAAAACCTGTAGGGGATTCTGAAGCTGCTCATAATACAGATGTGAAACCAATTAATGAAGCAAGTGAACCTACTGAGGAAACGCCAGGTGGAACGGATGTTGATGAAACTGACCCGGACGAAGCAGGATTCCCTGAAAATCCAGAGGATAAAAAGAAAAGCAAAGTAACTGGAAAAGTTATTTATAAAGGCAGTGTTGGATACAAAAAAGTTCAAAGGCGGATCGTCAAGAAAAAGGGAACTGATCAAAGCTCAGATGGAGAAAGAGCACTAGATAATGATACCCCTGATGAATCTGAAAGGATTGGAGACAATATTGAAACAGATCCAGAGGTTGAAAGCCCATCAGGAAACAAGGGTCTGCCCATTGAAGCCATTGATAACAAAGAGAATCCCAGGAGCCCAACAAACCCAACTGTAGTGGATGGAGAAACTGATAATAAAACAGAGCTGAAACCAAAAATTAGCAATGAAAATGAACCTACTAAGGAAACTTTGGATGGAAATGATGTTGGTGATAGTGAGCCAGGTACAAAGGGAATAAAAGAGGATCCTGGTAGCCCAGAAAAAAAACCTGTAGGGGATTCTGAAGCTGCTCATAATACAGATGTGAAACCAATTAATGAAGCAAGTGAACCTACTGAGGAAACGCCAGATGGAACGGATGTTGATGAAACTGACCCGGACGAAGCAGGATTCCCTGAAAATCCAGAGGATAAAAAGAAAAGCAAAGTAACTGGAAAAGTTATTTATAA
The DNA here is from genome assembly GCF_040938575.1 of Ambystoma mexicanum. Lineage (NCBI taxonomy): Eukaryota > Metazoa > Chordata > Amphibia > Caudata > Ambystomatidae > Ambystoma > Ambystoma mexicanum. The sequence goes on from NC_090925.1 coordinate 654,639,628, forward strand.
AGGCAGTGTTGGATACAAAAAAGTTCAAAGGCGGATCGTCAAGAAAAAGGGAACTGATCAAAGCTCAGATGGAGAAAGAGCACTAGATAATGATACCCCTGATGAATCTGAAAGGATTGGAGACAATATTGAAACAGATCCAGAGGTTGAAAGCCCATCAGGAAACAAGGGTCTGCCCATTGAAGCCATTGATAACAAAGAGAATCCCAGGAGCCCAACAAACCCAACTGTAGTGGATGGAGAAACTGATAATAAAACAGAGCTGAAACCAAAAATTAGCAATGAAAATGAACCTACTAAGGAAACTTTGGATGGAAATGATGTTGGTGATAGTGAGCCAGGTACAAAGGGAATAAAAGAGGATCCTGGTAGCCCAGAAAAAAAACCTGTAGGGGATTCTGAAGCTGCTCATAATACAGATGTGAAACCAATTAATGAAGCAAGTGAACCTACTGAGGAAACGCCAGGTGGAACGGATGTTGATGAAACTGACCCGGACGAAGCAGGATTCCCTGAAAATCCAGAGGATAAAAAGAAAAGCAAAGTAACTGGAAAAGTTATTTATAAAGTCAGTGTTGGATACAAAAAAGTTCAAAGGCGGATCGTCAAGAAAAAGGGAACTGATCAAAGCTCAGATGGAGAAAGAGCACTAGATAATGATACCCCTGATGAATCTGAAAGGATTGGAGACAATATTGAAACAGATCCAGAGGTTGAAAGCCCATCAGGAAACAAGGGTCTGCCCATTGAAGCCATTGATAACAAAGAGAATCCCAGGAGCCCAACAAACCCAACTGTAGTGGATGGAGAAACTGATAATAAAACAGAGCTGAAACCAAAAATTAGCAATGAAAATGAACCTACTAAGGAAACTTTGGATGGAAATGATGTTGGTGATAGTGAGCCAGGTACAAAGGGAATAAAAGAGGATCCTGGTAGCCCAGAAAAAAAACCTGTAGGGGATTCTGAAGCTGCTCATAATACAGATGTGAAACCAATTAATGAAGCAAGTGAACCTACTGAGGAAACTCCAGACGGAACAGATGTTGTTCAAACTGGCCAGGACAAAACAGGATTCCCTGAAAACAAAAAACCTCAAAGGCGGATCGTCAAGAAAAAGGGAGCTGATCAAAGCTTAGATGGAGAACGAGCACCAGGAAATAAAGTTCCAGATGATGAAGATTTAGATGGAACAGACAAACCAGAAATAACTGAACAAAACAAACCTACTGCAGAAACTCCTGAGGACAATGATGTTGATGAAGATCAACAAGGGAAAAAGGGGTATTCTATTAAAGGACGTCGGCGTAAATTACCTTATGTGGGAAAAAGAGTTCCTATAATTAATTTTGGAAGAAAAACACCTCAAAGGGGCACCTTGAGAAGAAAAGGTGCTAATGGAGAGAGAGCCCAAGATGAAACTCTTGACCGACCGGGAAGTATTGCAGGCAACAATGCAGCTGATCAGACGTTGTATGGTAGCAGTGAAGAGACTGGTAGTGCTTCAGAAGAAAATATAGCTAATACAGAGCCTGAAGGCAGTGAAGGAACAGAACCCACTGAACAATCTCCTGTTGGAAAGGAGATTTCTGGAAAAGGTCCTCAACGTAAAGGCGGTGTCAAGCGAAGGCTTGTTCAAAAATTGGTTAAAAAAGTCGACAATGAGGGAAGAGTATCTAAAAATGGAAATATGAGAACAAAGGGAAGGATTGCACCAGAACAGGTTGGTGAAATCAACCCAGTGGATATAGGAATAGATGAATCTAATGTTGATGGTAGTGCTCCAGACGAAGACATAGTTGTTGGAGAGCCTGTTGAAGGAAATGAACGTATTAATCATGGTCCTGGAAGAAAACCAATTTTAAAAGGAAAGCAAAATAATCGAAGGAAAGTTTCTCGTACTAATATTGGTAGAAAAGTGCCTCAAAGGGGCAATTCTTTAAGAAAGGGTACTGGCCGAGATACAGAAAATGCCAGTGGTGAAGTTCTTGAAAATGGCAAACCTATTGGAGGTGTCACTGAAGTAAATAGCCCACTGGATGGAAAACAAATTCCTGGAAGAGGTGCTAGGGTCAAAGTTCCAATTACAGGTACTCTGAAAGGAAAACGAGTTTCTGGAGTGAATAAAAGAGGAAGAGTTGTTAAAAAAGGTAGCTCTGAAAGAAGACGAGTAGGTGGCAGTGTAATTAGAGGTACAGGTGATAACAATGGCATTGATGCAACTAGAGCTTCTATTCGTGGTATTGATTTTAAAACACAGTTTGGGTCAAAAGAAGGTTTCCTAAACACTTCTGATAGAAAAGGGATCATTGGTATAAATCTTGCTGACACACATAATTCTGCTACCACCAGCAGACCAGACGTAGGACTTCAAGATGTTGACGGTAATGAAGGAGATAAGGATCTTAAAGGCAGCCCCGGGAACATTGGGTTTAACAGAGTTGCTCCTGGTACAAATTATATTATTAATGGCACCATTCAAAAACATGGGATTGGTGTAAAAATAAATACACCAAATGAAAATCCTTCAAAGACAAATGACTTTATTGGAACAGGGATTGGGGAAAAAGGAGGTGTTAGTGTCACTCCTGCTGAAAGATCTACTGGGACAAGTGGGTTGGTTGTAGACAGAGCTGGTTCAATTATTGAAAAGGATATTGTGCCTGGAAAAAATGATTTGGTTGGAGAGGAGTCTATTGGAAGTGTGGAAAGCGGAAATGTGCTCAATGGAGGTGTGCTTGGACAAAAAGGTGTTATTGAAGGAGGCAGCCAAATTGGAAAATCGTTTGTGGGAGATAACCCTGGAGGTAAACTTGATGGGAAGGGAATTAATGTGGGTGTATTTGGGGCAAATGGCAAAGGAGGGGGCAGCCAGGGAGGAAAGTGGTTTGCAGGAGGAGGTCTAGGTGGTGCAGGGGGTGGGCAGGGCTTCCCTGGAGGCAACAATAATGAAGGCAGCCAAGGGAACACCTGGAATGTTGGAGGTGCAACTAATGGGCAGGGAATGAATAGAGGCTCTTTAGTAGGGACGAGAATTGTAGACGGTAGCCATAGTAACAAAGGTTTTGTTGGAGGTCCTGCTCTTGATGGTAAGGGAAATACTGGGGCAACATTTGGAGGAAATGGTTTGTCAAAAGATAGTCAGCTGGGAGCAAGGGTGACTGGAGGTGCTGCTTCTGATGGGAAGCTGAGTTTTGGATCTCTGAAAGGCAGCCATGGGAACACCTGGAATGTTGGAAGTGCAACTATTGGGCAGGGAAATAATGGAGTCTCTGGTATTGTAGGTGGAAGCCAGGGTAACAAAGGTTTTTCTGGAGGTACTGCTCTTGATGGTAAAGGGAACACTGGGACATCTTTAGCAGGAAAAGGTTTCTCAAAAAATAGTCAGGGAGGAGCATGGTTTACCAGAGGCCCTGTTGGGGAAAAGGGTGGTTCCATAAGCAGTTCCGTGGGACAGAAAATAAAAGGCGGTGCTGGAGGTGTTCTTGGGGGAAATGTACAAGTTAGTAAAACTGGAGGAGGAAAGGAATCTGATGGTGGCAAATCTAGTTTTCTATTTGGATTATTTGGACGTTAAATGTTCATATAAATCCCTTAAATTGTGCTATCTCATAATTTAGTATGATTCACTTGAATTTGGAAACGGTTAGCCCTCAGTAGTACATGAAGAATACATTATCACCCTCTCTCCAAATTCAACTACTTACTTGTCACATCTTGCTCCACCATTCAACCCGTAGCATGTAAGTTTTAATTGAATACATAAACATGGGCATATCTTGAAAACATAGTTACTTGTATGCACATCTGGAATCCAAATGCCCCACATGGTTGCCTCTTTAGGGGAAACTGTAGCAACTTCTATGATTATATAATTGACTGTTACAATACATATGAATTATTGCATGCATTGCTGAATGGAGGCATGCATGCCAGTGCAAATATGGACGTATTGCTTCCACAATCTGCAAAGATGCTGCTGTCATGTTTCTCAAAACCTATGATGATTCCTGTTCCCACTGTAGATGCTAAAGATGCATTTAGCAATTAATCTTCACAATCAACAACATCCACATGAGTTCGCAGTGAACAATGGCTGGCATGTGATTGCCACATATGAAGGGGAATCTCAGGCCCTAACCTTACCTAATGAGATGAGTGTGCAGTGTGTGAAGCAGTTGGTAGTGTCTGCATACATGCTGTGCAAAACCTGCCAGATGGTTATCTCCACATTTGTCATATAAGAAGCACAAGATGTTCTCAAAGAAATTCTCAAGATCTTGCTGTCCATACTGTAATTATGTGGATACAATTGTGCCACTCTAAGCCCAATCCAACAAGTCCTATGTGTCACATAATTTCTTAAAGGGCCAACAGTAGCAGCTTATATTTCTTTGTTGAACGCATGCAACACCTAGGAGCAGAGTTGAACATCCAGAAACTCATCAATGAATAGCAGGATTGAAGAGATATTATGTGTGATATGCAGGTGTCGTGTGTTTATGCGGAAATAATTACAGTAGTATCGCTTAATTTCTGAGGCAACTTTGTATTAGATCATTATGTAATCACTGTGTGCAGTATCAAAACAAACCTGCACTCGAATCCATGTGTTTGTTAATTGTAAATTGATATGAATAAAAACCGCTATTTTATTTGATTCTTGCCTTGTTATTTGTCAGTGTTTTAGGAAACACGCCAAACACAGCAAAACATATTCCATGAAATGACATACAAACTAAAGCTTGTGTCTGTCTTTGAAACCAAGTCATGAAAATGCGAAATCAGACCACAACAGTGCCATTACAGTTATGTTGTAGATCCTGCTGCAATAAATGAAAATATTATGAAAGATGCCTTCGACTGAAGAGTTATTGTCCACATTATTGTATGATTGTGTGCACAGTTGGTGGTGAACTTGTGTAGGTGGCTTGTGGGAAAGCAAATGAGTTTACCCAAGCATTCAAGTCAGAGGTCCAGGGTTTGCTCACTCTGGCATCAGGAGGGAATATGTGATCAATCAAATATTCTCTTTAGGATGTCGTCTCATGTAGCCAACTCATGCAGAAACTCAGGCTTTGCAAATTAAATATTGGCTATAGCAACACTCGTGGAGTTTGGGTTGGTCCCATCTCCCATCTTCCTTCCTGTATTCTTAAATATGAGACAGTTTGAAATCTTTGGACTCCATCAAGTATACTTTGTTCCAGCAGCTCTGAACATTAGAAAACATGCTTCCTCCAAACGACCTCCTGTTCTGGCTCCTTTGATAACTTATCCATGCTTCCCTCATGTTTTATTCTTCCATCTTCATTACATTTTGCTCGATTGAACAATTCTATCATACATATTTAGTTTTCATCATTTTCATTCTGTGTCGCTTTCTTTAGCCTTCGCTTTGCAAGTGATTTAAAAACGTCCTAGAGTGCCACTCGAATGGATTATTACACCTGTAAACTGTATCTCAGAAGACTAGTGTTGGATAGTTTTCCAAAAAAGGTGTACATGTTAGGACTGTATGCAGAGCATCTTTTAAGATCCCATTCTCTGCCAATCTCCATGGACCCGGTGCAGGGAGGTCAATTCACCAAAATGCCTGGCGTGGCAAATGTGACATTGCACACCCGATGACATCACCAGAGGTTATGTCATGTGTGCTTTTACCCTGATGACATCACATGAACTAACAGCACATTACACGTAATACCAATGTCATCACCTGAGGTGATTGATGGCAGTAAAAAAATACATAAAATACCAAACTGGTACTAAATTAGACATAAGGCTTGTGTAACTGCCAACCACATTGTCCTGGTGCTGCAGTGATAGGCCCTGGAGGGTGTCATGTTATGATAAGGGTATACCAAGTAGAACCAACATACGCCAGGGCCACTGCCATTCATATGCCACAAGAACATTATTTATCAATTTACTGCCAACTTATGCCAACTATAACTGCGCATGTCAGGGCTAATAATCATATGGCAAGTATAGCCCCGCATTTGCAGGTGCTGCCATCATACAGTATAGCTAATGTAGCCTCTGTTTTAGGATAATGACATCTCATGTCAGTTATAGACCTACAGCCTAGTTATGGTCATAATATATAAATTACAGCTTTATCTATCCACTTACTTCTTTCATATGCCAAGTGCATCTTCCAATGACCGGTGCTGCCATGCAATTTCATTAAATGTCTCATACACCTGCTATCCGATAAAGTCAGAGGAATAGCCACTGACACAACACCCTGCACACTATATTAAGTAACAAATAACCCTTTATTTATTTTTAATACAGAAATAATGTTATTAAAATTTCAAATTCTAGAGGCAATGTTCATCAAGTTTGAATCCACAAGCTCATAACAAACAAACTGAAAGGGAACCCAAGACTCCTCAATGTGTTTCATTCATCATCAGGAGGACCAATAGGCTGGCCCCACAGAGTTCTGCTCATATATGGTGCTGACCATATAGGCTACTGACGATACGTGTTTAAGCTATATGTTCAGCAGCATTTATGGTTGAGTAGACCTTGCAATGATTCAAACCTATGACCTGCAGAACACAGATAGATCCTAGCACTGAGCTCTTAACCTGCTGAGCTTTCTTACCAGCTATTTCTCCCTAAATGTGCATAACACAGCATTTGGTAATGCATTGGCTCTGGTAGTAACTTTTCATAATCACATAAAACGTAGCTTATAAGCAGGAGGAACATGTCATTGCCCACTAGTAAACCTCGTAATAGCAGTGATATATTGTGTTTCAAAACGGACTGGAGGAGACAAGAGAGTGTTATCGGTATATAACCGAACAAATGTTTCTTTTTAACTGCACAATTGCTTAAACAATGTGTCACAATAGGATAGCTAAGCTTGTTAAAAGCTCAATTCAGACACGTGCCAGGCTGCACTTTCCAAGTTCATATTTCAGCATGGATGATCAGCCCTTCATCCGTCTGACGTTGACAGATTAAGTATTATTAGATTTCACACATTAACACCTATTTTACAGCACTTAGAAACAGGAGGAGTTGTGAGTCAGTCATGACGTGCTGTACATACAAATATGATATAACAACTATTTTGCCTGGATATGCAGAAATCTAGGCCATGGTAACACAAAATGTGGAGTACTTTTGCACAAACCTGTTGGCCTCAGAAACAAAAAAAAACAATCGCGTTGACTCTAAATTAAAAGCTCTTGGTGTGAGGCATCCACTCTGCCAGACCTTATATACAGAGACTAATCTAATGAAATAGATTGTTTTTCCCCCATTGGCTCTGCATGCCTAAACCAGGTGTCACACAGGCAGTGCCAGGGGTCACAGGGTAGCCACCAGGGGTTTCAGTTACAACCAATGCTTAGCCGCAAATGAAACCCATGACACACTGATGAAGGAGATCATAAGAATGAGAAGGAAAGCCAGAGTGCAGTACTTTGCACACATCAAAACTTGCCATTCAAATCCAAAGAGTTGAGCATTTCTTTTTCTCACTGTCTGTCAAAGACTGACTGCAATTCTCTGCATTGTTTCCTGTGTGGAATTTCATGCATGTTGTTGTGTTTGTGCCACACAACAATGACGCACGTCATACCGAACAGTGGAAATGTGATGTATTGCAGGTGCTGCCAACTGAGGATGTAAGTGCAATTCATCTATGACACCTGGAAGATCAGATTTGAGGGTTCAAGAGATAGTGGATGGATGTGGTGTATCTGGGACAGCAGCGCTTACTTTCAGACATGAAATATTTCCCACTTAAGAGTTGGGGCCAGGTCTGGGTACCACCTTCAAGATACAGCTGTAATGTGTGTGCATCACGGCATAGCTAAATGCTGGGCAAGGGTCCATGTTGGGAGCTATGGGGGCTTGGAGGACTGGTAGGCACCTATTCTGCCCATATGACCCATAGAAAAACAGAAAATAAATGGATGTCATGATAGTGCCCCTGTGCAATGCAGGAACATGAACTTTGTCCCTTAAACATCACCACCCAAAAACGAAACCCAATGGTCCTCATTAAAAGTTTGGTGACATCCTACCAGTAAATCCATTGGGATACCACCAAAGGGTAATACCGTTACCACCACTTGGTCTGCCAGTATTACCAGCAGATTACAAATGGCGGTCCCATTGGACTGCATGGGGGAATTGCCAGTATTACCAGCACTGGTAATACTGTTGTTGATAATACTGCCATTTTATTGGTGGTGGGTGCTGGAATTACTAGCAGCCTGGAGCTGCAGGTAAATCCAACCACCCCACCACCAAACTCAAGCATGCCGTCCAGAAACATGCTGGTAAATGGAATTCCTGGTACATTAATTCCAGACCGGCATACTTATAGTGAGGCTCAATGTGTTTAGCGGACACCCCTACCATGGGGGAAATTAGGGAGGAAGGAGGCTGCTGGGCATTATGTGGAAGGAGGCTTCCTGCAGAAAAAGGAGGGAAATAAAGATGGAGAGGAGCCAGGTCTGGGATAATAGGACAGGGCAAAGAAGGCAAAGGGATACAAATATGCCCTCCAGAGTGTCTAGAAAGGTAAAGCGGGTATGGGAGAGGAGTGTTGCAGAAGCCTTATGAGTGACATAAAGAGTGACATAAAGATCAGTTAAAAAAGTGGCTGGCAGTAAGAAGGCCCTATGCCTCCAAGATAGAAATATGTGCAAATACATGAAAATAATCACACACATGGAAGCTGTTCCCTCTCTCAGAAAGAAGCCATGGAATATAGTGGGAAAACAAGGGGTAACACAATGGGCCTCATTACGAGTCAGGCGTTAAGGGGTTAACGGCGCCGTAAATGGCGCCGACCCTTAACGCCTGATTCCGAGGTCCCTTAGCGCCGTGGTGAGTTTAACGCCTGCTTTTTGCAGGCGTTAAAATCCATGGCGCTAAGGGACCATGGTGCTAATTACGCCACCGTAATTTACTTTGGCGTAATTAGCACCTTCCCCACTCCCATTATGCCCTATGGGGCAAAAATGGGAATGGGGAAGGGTAAAATGGGAAATGGGGATTTACCGCCCCACTCACCTTGGAATGGGGCGGTAAATCCGCCAACCTCCATGGCGTAAACGTAGTTTACGCCATGGCGGTAAAGGTACGACCCAGGCGGTAACTTACCGCCTGGGTCGTAATGAGGCCCAATATGTATGTATATTGATTTTATTTTACTTATGTGTTACAAGTAGCGGAACCAAACAAACAATATAATGTAACCCAATCCATTATACTTTCTTTCGCATAGTCCTTGAAATCAGAATTATGAAACAATCACACTGCACTGACGTTAAAATTCATAAAATGCTATTTAATTTTAAAAAAAAGGTTTAGGAGCCCATCAACCAAAAACGAACATGGCCAAATAACCTGTTTTCTATCAAGGTGCCCACTCAGAAGGGAGAAAAAAAAACATGTTTTAGCTCACTGTACCTTTCAGAGATGAGAAATATCCATTTGCATCTCAGTCTGGTCCCACCCACTTGGACAGTCCAGCACCGAAATCCTTAGCAATTCTCCTCTGAACAAGAGTATCAACAGCAACTCCAGACACCTTTTTTGGCCTAGTCAGGCCTCCACAGTGAGGTGAATCTGTGCTTCTTTAAACACAGTGAGCAACGTGTCCACGTCTGGATTATCCTGGGTAATTTGTGGTGAAACCCCAAGTTCCTAAACATTAAAACAAAAGTATTGGAGCCAGTCTGCCTAGAACGAATATGGCCAAATAATGTGTTCTCTGGGAAAGTGTCCACTCAATAGGGTCCACAAGCACGTTTTAGCTCACTGTACCTTTCACAAAGGAGAACTACCTATTTGCATATCAGTCTGGTTCCACCGACTTGGACAGTCCAGCACCAAAATTCTAGGACATTCTCCTCTGGGATATAAATATGTAGAAATAGCAAACATCACCATTGTGTACTTTACATTATTTTGATGCATTAATACGATCTTTTCTACCAAACATATTTAATGCACTCTTCAAGCATAAACATCTTAAGTCCTTAATTAATTGATACATATAAAAGGAGTAGGGTTTCCTCTGTGCCACACAATATGGACAATGATTTGATTTAAGTGGGTTTCCGGTATTTAGTATATTAGGAAGTGGGAGGACACCTATAAAGGGTTTAATATACTAGGTTTGTGCATACAAGTACTCTATATGGTCAGGATAGGTGTTGCTCTTCTTTGCTTGAACAGTATGTTCATGCTAACAAACTCAGTTGGCATTTTCAATAGATAGGGCCTCATTACGACCCAGGCGCTAAGTGTTTAACGGTGCCGTAAAAGGCTGCGGCACCGTTAAACACTCAGCGCCTAATTACGAGGTCCCTTTGCGGGACCCGACCTTAACGGCTGGTTTTACCAGCCGTTAAAGTAGGGTGCTGCAAAGGGACCTTGGTGCTAAGTACGGTGCCACAATTTGCAGCACCGTACTTAACGCCTTCCCCATTCCCATTGAGCCCTATGGGGCAAAAATCGGAATGGGGAAGGGCCCATGGTGAATGGGGAATTACCGCCCCGCCAACCTTGGAATGGGGTGATAATTCCGCCATTCACCATGGCGGACCCCGGCATGGACCATGGTGCTAATAGCACCATGGTTTAGCGCCGGGGTCATAATGAGGCCCATAGACTCCATCTCCGTGTCAACTTGTATTCCTGCTTGTACATCAAATTGGTTAAACAGGTAATTATTTCAGGGTTTCCCCAATACCTAGAAGCTCCAAGGCTAATGTTGGATGTGTTAACTCCAAAGCTGAAATGTTACAATTAACCCATAGTTGCATTAATACTGTGATGAATTGTGGGATCATGTCACTTCTCCCCATGAGGGATCCCTTCCCTGTGAGCCTAGGGAGTGAGGTTGCTACCTGATTTTCCCCCAGGGGTGTTTAAAAGCAGGAGCTCCTCACAGGGAGGGACTTCCCTCATGGGGATAGTGATTCCCGTTCCATTGTGGAACTCCCTAACCCTCTTACCTCTGAGTCCCAGAAATACCTGAGACCTGTAAGAAAAGCCTGTGACAGTACCATTGTATGTTACGTGACACACCTTTTCTTCCTATAAAACCTAATTCATTGTCTTATGGAAATACTTTGAAGAAGAAGATTGCAGGAGTTATACAAACTACTCTTTCATGTGACTTCCGAAGTACTGAGAAAAGACAGCCCGAGGAGGCCTGAAGAGGTCATCATCGATACAAGGGACTTTGACATTTCGCTGGGAAGGACCGTGCTACCAAACATAAAAACAGACAAATGACTGTCTGATAAAGAACCAGGAAAACCACAGAGAAGCCAGTGTGAAGATGCACCTACCTGGGATGTTGAAACCTGGCAATTAAGAGGCAAGACAGAGAAACCAGTCCTCTGTCGAGAAGATGTGACTGGAAGGTCAGAGGATGCCTTGGAAGCTAGCAGGATGCCCGACCAATGATACCACTGAACGGAAAACCTGCAGAAGGGAAGCATGGTAGAGAGCAACGAGGAACAAGCAGCGATGAATGAGCAGCCCTAGTGTCCCAGGAAGAACCTGTGACATGGTTCCACGGAGAAAGAGGTAACAGGAGCCACAATATACCTGCTAGGGCCTTGGGGAGGATAACGAAAGCATGAAGAGGTATCTCCCTCATCTCATTAATTGTAAAGCTGACCAACAAAGCATCAGGAGAGATCTCCCTCATTACAGTGGTTGGTGGAGAAGTGCTAAGAGTGAAAATGCCATTGAGAAGTGCATCAGGAGTAATCTCCCTCATCTCAGTAATTGTTGTAAAGCTGATTAAAGCATCAGGACAGATCTGTCTCATCTCAGTAATTGTGGTAAAGATAACCAAAGCCTCAGGAGTAATCTTCTACGCCTTAACTATTGTTAAGTTGGCCAAAGTATTTGCAGAGATTTCCTTTGCCTCAATAATTGTTGCAAAGCTGGCCAATGCACTGGGATTGAATTCCCTTGTCTCAGTAATTGGTGCAAAACATACCAAAGCCTTAGGAGTGATCTTCCTCCTCTCAGTAATTCTGGCAAAGATAACCATGGACAAGGGAGTAGTCTTCCTCACAAGAATACTTAAGGTTACTGCAGACAACGTGAAGCAAGGAACACTTAAATCAACTCTTGAGAAAGTCTGCAGGGATGTATAAAGCTTAATAAGAACTGTTAAGAAATATTGTCATAAAGAGTCAAGTGAACCAGAAGAAGGGAGTCACTCCTCTGGCCTCCCAAAACAGTTTTGTTGATTCACATTCTAGGGTAAAGGTTGCCAAAGATATTGTCAAAGTTACTTAACAACTGGACAAGGATGGGGGCGTCATCCTACTGGTATTCTGTATCTTTGTGGAGCATGAATTCTTAGTTAAGAATGTTAAACACAATCCCGAAGGATGATACCAATGAACCAGGAAAAGGGAGTCACTCTGCTGGGGTTCTTTATGTTGTTTGAAAATATAGTGGTAGATATAGAGTTAGGTAGTTTTGCATAGAAGACAGGACTTTTTCTTTGGACAATCACTGGGACGACAAACACCCACATTTTTCTTAGTTAGGTAGGAAATACCCTTTAGAATAGGGAGCGTTAGGCCTTTTTGATAATTGTTTATTAAAGAAGCATTCATATCATTGCACCGCTCTGTCCAACTCCTTCATCAGCACGCCACAATACAGGTGTTTTAATCAATCACTGTCTGTAACACCTAGGTCTCACTCCAGAACACAAGTAGGTTCATGGCCTATCTAAAGAGATACATATTTTATTTTCAAAATAGAGTTCTTGCTCACTACGAAGATAGCAATCAGACAGTAGACCCACAGCTCCACACCATAAGGTGTGGCTTAGTGTACCTTCATTTAGTAAACATGTGGATTTACAGTAACTGGCCTGTTACCATTTTATTTTGTAAAGCTAGAGACTTCTTAGCTGTAGTGTGCAATATTCAAATTGTATATTTTAACCTGTTCGGCCCATGAGCATCAACTTCTGAATCTAAGCACCAAATATTCATAACATTCCAATAAAGCCTGCCTCTTCTTGCATAATGGAGAGTAAGCAATATATCTGGTTCTGGCTTGGTTTTATTACCAAACTTTGGGCCTTATTCTAAGTCAGCCGGTCCCGTAAAAAGGTGCCGGTATTCGTGGACCAGTTGACTATGGGCCTCATTCCGAGTACGGCGCTAACCAATGGCGCTATTAACGCCTTGGTTGACGCCGTACCCGGACCGGCAGCGCCTTGGTGGTTGGCGGAATTACCGCCCCATTCCAAGGTTGGCGGGGCGGTAATTCCCCAATCCCCATTTACCCTTCCCCATTCCCATTCTTGCCCCATAGGGCATAATGGGAGTGGGGAAGGCGTCAATTACGCCACCGTAAATTACGGTGGCGTAATTAACATCAAGGTCCCTTAGCGCCATGGTATTTAACGCCTGCTAAAAGCAGGTGTTAAAAGCACCATGGCGCTAAGGGAACTCGGAGTATGGCGGTAAGGGATTACCGCCACCGCTCTCGTTAGCGGTGGCCGCTATCCCTTACCGCCATACTCGGAATGAGGCCCTATGTGTTTGCCGGTGAGGTGCCTACCTTACCGCCAGCTAAAAGCAGGTGGTAAGGCAGGTGCCCTACCAGCAATAAAAGTACCAGCAATAAATGCCTGTAGGGTATTTTGTGGATATTTGGGGCTTTGCGGTATTTTCTTACCACCAAAATACCTTTAGCAATAATCACTCTCTGTATTCATATTGGGTCACACATAACGATAATATATTGCATTTTTTCAGAATTCAGACCTATTTAGATGATGTGCGCGGTAATTTGCGTGGTTGGTTGGTATAGTGGTTGGTTTATTTGTGGCCCCAATATCCAACATCCCTTGTTTTTTATCTAGATTGTTCTTGATCACTAGAGAGACCTCAGGCCTACATTTTAGGGATACCACATTTTCAGTGTTAGTGTTGTGTGCCACCATGGGCTATTGTGGTATTTTTGTGGTAATTTCCACTACCTTATATACGGTATGGAACTATGTCCAGAGAGTCTCTCTTCCTGTTGGCTCATGTACCTCCAACAGGCTATGCTACAGTCACTCACAACTGTCCATACTGAATAGAATCATGCACACATCTGTTTTAAAATGACAATTGCACTGTTTAAAAATCTACCCACGTTTAAACCTTTTACCATGCAAAATGAAAGAGAGAAATAATACACACTAGCTATCTGTTTTCAAATATTTTTGTATTATAGAAATTTCTTTTAAACACAGTTTAACTTTTTTATACAGAAATAAATGAAATGGTAAAACATTATTTGTGATAAAATGAACAGAGAGCTGCGAGAATATATTCAATTGGTAACATTAAATATGCTGATAAAAGACTTAAACTCCCTTTAATACACTGACTGAACAGTTTCGCACACTTTCGCACAGCTCCCACTCATTTCTATAATTACCTTATCTGTTCAGCATGCGTTTTCTTCGGCTATTCTCTTTCTGAATTTGGCTCCCTTGAAGATTAACCCCAGTGAGAACAAGCGTCTGCCGTTCTCAAACCGGGGTTATTGCCTGGAACTCTCAGCTTTTGCAGCCAGGAAACAGGTCCTTCTCCCAGCTCTGCAAGATCTCGATTGTTCTCCCCTCCCCTCAAGCTTCTCCTGCAAAGTTCTAATCACAGCCTCTAGCATGATACTTGCTATGACGCTGCTCCAATCAGAATCAATCATGTCATCGCCTCCCTCACTACACAATGGCTCATTTCTACAGTAAAAATTGTAACAAACTGATTTCCTGTTCCTTCGAGCTCTTTGCTTCCTGTAGTTATGTGGACAGAGCAGCAGAGAAAAAAAATGAATGTGCGTTTAAAAGTTCACTTTCAGAATAGGCCTAATTCTGCAGTGGAGACACATTTGTATTAGTGGGTTATGTTAAATGATGTTTTATTAGTCAGGTTAGTTATTAATAAGGTTAGTTATTAATTTTCAAATATGTCCCTTGCAACATAGGCATTTCAGGTGACAAATAGTGTGCATTTTGAATGTGCACATGTGTGCTTTTAACTGTAAAAATAGATTTGCATCTTATATGTAAAAATCGTTTTTGACTGAATAGCCTGTCTTTACTTATATGTCCATGTTACTCTGGAAACACATATAGCAATGCACCACACCCATGTGGTGGTGCTGCATCAAAATCAAAAAAAAAATGCTACCTGTGCAGTAGTGCTGTACTCTGTGCTGTAACACGCCAAATATCCTTACATACCCTCCTTTTGTTTTTAGAACTTGGCTACGATCCAAGCCAATTCCTAAAAACAACTTGTTCTTTTTTTTCTTTTAAAATGCATGCGTATTGGGATATCTTTCTCTTCCTGACGTAGCTACTAAAATCAGTAACATTTTCATTTTTACTGATAGCACAATCAACCATCCACCCATGATTAGCACCAGGACAGCCAAACCCACTATTGAGCATTCCCCCCAGGTTCCCCAATTAAATCTTTCCACTTCTATTATCCCCAGATTACTAATTGTAATATTGTTTTTTCTCAAAATCATTTTTATAACATGTCTTTCTTTGTGATTCAATAAATATTCCACATCCGGATCTATTGGAAAAGTATCCCTTTGAAAAAAATCGATATTTTCCACTTGGCTTTCCCAAACATCATTTGTTACATGAAACAATGTTAACCCCCCAATTGACACAATTGTATCCTTTGGAACCTGTAAATAAAAAACATTATATTTCACC
Organism: Ambystoma mexicanum; assembly: GCF_040938575.1. Taxonomy (NCBI): domain Eukaryota; kingdom Metazoa; phylum Chordata; class Amphibia; order Caudata; family Ambystomatidae; genus Ambystoma; species Ambystoma mexicanum. The sequence goes on from NC_090925.1 coordinate 654,655,388, forward strand.
TGTTTAACCACGGATGTTCCATGGTTTAAATGTACTACCGTCATGTTCTTTAAACAGGTGCTGACCAACCATTTACCTCTGACCATCTTAGCCTGTGCCAGTTCTTCACTCCCCATATTGCTAATAATCACTTCACATCCTTCTGATATACTTGGGTCAGATTTCAAACCACAAATAGCATCTGTGGCATCAGGAACAAACGGTTTACCTGGACACATATAATTTTGTTCTTTAAATTTGTCACATGTTTCCAGGTTTGGTATTAAATAAACTTCAGGTTCCCATGACTGAAATGCCACCACTTCTGGAGTCTTAATCTTAATAAATTTGTCCTCTTGCCAAAATCCCACGTTGTGTACCCACTTCGTTTGATATATAAGTTCAGGGGCTACATATGGGATGCATAGCAAAAATCCGATCCCTAGTCTTTCCAAGTCCACGTATAACAGCATTGCATTACCCATTTCGAATGCAATTTTTACCTGTATTATATCAATTTCCCTCCTGGTCAATCTTTCTATCATTTGACGAATAATATCCTGCGAAACAAAATACAAGGGGTTATGTCCTTGAATCAATTGTGAAACTGCAGTTTGAACTTCTCTCATATAATTCGTTAATAGTCTATCAACAGGACTCATTATGTTCAATATTTCATTTAAAGTTCTGTCATGCTTAAGTATTATTTTAGTCGCCCGTTGCATCACATCTGCTTTTTCATTTAAAATGATTGCAGTTTCATTTATGAATCTTACTTGTTCATCCAGTCCCCCTCTAATCCCATCTAATGTTTTTTGTATTATTTCTAGGTCAATACTCAGTTGTTGCGCTTTAGTACTCAGTGTTCCTACCGAAATAGAATTGGCTGTTGATATTGTGGTACCTATTATGGCTCCAACTAAAGACATTACCAATGATATCGCAAGCATCACCGCACCTCTCTTTCCTCTCCTCTTCTTAATGTCTGCTGAATTCACAAATGTTTTCTCCAACTGCATTAATATATCTCTTATTGACTGCTTAGTGTCCTCTTTTCTTATTTCCAGCCACTCTTTAGTCTGTTCAATCTTAATTCCGGTATTGTTCAAATGTTTTTCAATCAAAATCTCAGGATTCAATGGTATGTAGATATTTTGGAAAATCATCCTTCTATCACTCATGATGAATCCTGATGCTTCTTCCACCGCGATACCAGATGCTGGTCCAGGTTCAATGACAACCTGTGCTTCTGAATTCTTGAAGATCCCTCCAAATCTCATCATCATTAACCATAAAATCAGTATCATCTTCAATGCTGATCGCTTTGCAGCCTTGGTCTTCACCCCTCTTTGGGGCTTTCCCGGAATCCGTCCACGTGGGTTCCAGAACTCCATCGTCTCCCGTGGCCTCTGATCCCGGAACCTCCGACCAAATAATGTTAATTTTCTAAATCAAATAGAAAAGAAACAAATTAAGTACATAGCACAATACTAACTTCACCCTTTTGCCAAAAATAAAACATGCTTGGTAAAAACATTTCGTTTTTTTTTTTTTTTTCTGAAAATAAACACAAGTTAAAAAGAAAACAAGCATATATAAAATAGCATTCAATATTTAATACATTTTCTCTCTGCACACCAACCATGAGCTTCCATTATATATATTTATTTATTTACTTATTTTATATTATATATTTTTACATATTTTACAGTGTTTGTGTGCCATTATAACAATCAACTTTTTAACTTCTCTGTCACTGCCTCCTGATTGTACCCATTTATTTTCTCCTTTTGTGTTCAAGGGATTTTATGTTGTATTGTGTGCATCAGTGGGTAGTAGCCCCAGGGCTTTCTGTTTCTACATGCTCAAGCCGCCTGATCTCGTGTCTGGGATGGCATGGTTTGATCTGATTTAAATGGACAAACTGCTCTATCGCCGTTTCACCTTCATTTTTCAAAATTATATAATCCACAGGAGAGACCTTATCTATAATTCGAAATGGCCCCTGCCAGGCTGCTAGAAATTTAGAATGTTTCTGTTTACTTTTTCCAAAATGAAACTTGTACACCTGATCCCCTACACTGTATTCCTTTACTGATGTCTTTTTGTCATAATAAGACTTTGCACTGTCAGCAGCTCTTTCCAGATTTCTCTGCACAAAAGCAAATGCATGTTGCAAATGCCTCCTCAGTCACCAATATATTCATGAACTGTGGATGCACTCACAAGTGTTCGCTCATGTGTTCTGTATAGTAGGTGTTGTGGTAACACCATTTTCCTACCTGTCAAGACCTCATGGGGCTAACACCTGTTGTTTTGGCAGGAGTTGATCTGATTGCCATCAAAACCAACAGTAAACGTAAATCCCAGCTGGAATCTGCTTCTGCCACGAATTTCTTTAAAATATCCACAACAGACCTATTGCTTTGTTCAACTCCACCTGAAGAGGCCACCCGATATGCAATATGTAGTTTTCTTTTCACACCCAGTATTTGCCATACCTTACTCATTAGAGTACTTGTGAAATGACTTCCTCTGTCTGACTCAATTCTTTGTGGCAACCCAAACCTTGAGAACACATGGTTCACCAGCAATGTGGCTGCTGTTTGCGCACTACAATCTGGTGCAGGAATGCATTGAATCCACTTTGACATCAAACATACCACACTTAAAATATAACGGTTTCCTCTGCTCAACCTTTTTAAAGGCCCTACATAGTCTATTTGCAAATCTGACCATGGAAGAGTTAGGCCTCTTTTCATTAATGGGGCTCTATGCATTGGTGAAGCAGGTTTAAATTGGGCAGATACCAGACATCCTCTAGTATATAATTCCACATCTTGGGACATATGTGGCCAGTAAGCATAGTCTTTTAGTATTTCTAATGTTTTTGTGAATCTCTATGGCCTGCAGTTATAGCATCATGTGCATGGTGTAGCATTAGCCCTCTGAATGAAAGGGGTACCACCCACTGTATTTGTCCTGTTATGGACTCTCTAATCATGAGTTCATCCTGTAATCTAATTCATGTTTTGTTCTTTAATAGCACCCTCAACTCTTCTTTTCCCATACAATCATGTTCTGTTAAAGGATTTTGTTCAGGATCTATCAAATGATTATAATAGATTCCCAAAATTCAATCATTCTTTTGTGCCTCAATCAAATCTTGGTCTGGCGTGTCATGACTTCACTGTACCACTGGTTGATCTACCTCCTTTGGTGCTTTAGAACGTGTTACTGCATCAATTTGTATTTCACCCATTAAATAACCAATAGGTAGCAATTCTCCCATCACAGCCCCAATCTTAGCCAGGTGGTCTGCCTTATCATTTCCCTCCTTATCCTCTCCTGGTGTGTTTAAATGCCCACAAATTTTTCTCCAGTATATTGTTAAATTTTTCTCTGACACCAATTTGTCTATGGCTTGTATCACTTTTCCATGTTTAAGTGGATTTTTGTTGTATGTAACCATGCCTCTTGCTTTCCAACCAGGCAAATACTCCACAAAGCTATTCCGTGCATAGTCAGAATCAGTCACCAGGACAATTTCACTGAACTTTTTATCAACTGCAGTAGCAATTGCTTTATAAATGGCTGCCAATTCCGCCACCTGACTGCTCCTAGCTCCAATCCTCATCCCTATACTGGGGACGCCTTCACATTTACACCAGACATTTCTTATTCCTGCCACTAATTGTTTATTACTGTCATTTTCAATGTGAAAAGCACAACCATCCACATATGAAGTTGGCAAATCCTTGCATGTTTTTTCATCAAAAAGCTTTGTGTGGTGATTGTTCAAATTCCTGCAAACTAGTTTCCACTTCCATTTCATTTGGTATTTGTTCAGCTGCGCAGTCATGTAAGTCAGCTAACCCTTGAGCAATTGGGTTCTTTTTATTTTGTCCATATCTCACTTCTACAGGAAAACCTTGTAATGCCAGCGTCCATGAAGTGATTCTGGACTGCGCTAGATTACCTGATCTAATTTTTTTACTCTCTAAAAATTGCAAAGGTTGATGATTTGTTTCAATAATCACCTTTTCTCCCTGAACAATGGGGCGGAAATGTTGTAGCGCCCACACAGTGGTTAATAGGGCTTTTTCACGTTCATTAAATTTCATTTCAACTTGGGAAAATGCCTAACTTGCACAGGCAATGGTTTTGTGATTCAAATCGTGTTTTTGTGATAACACTGCTGACATACAATGTTCAGAAAAAACTATTTCTATAAAGAAATCCCTATCCTTTATGGGATGTGCTAAACATGGTGCCTTTACAAGACATTCCTTTAATTTAGCCACTGCATCAGACTGCTCTTTTTCCCATTTCCAGGGAGTATTCAGTTTAAGCAGTTTAGTCAATGGTTGAGTGATTTCTGCATAATTTTCAATGAACTTTCTGTGTTTAGCCTGTAATCCCTAATAAACTTTTTACTCCTTTCACATTTTTAGGATCTTTTAATCTTTGTATGGCCTCTATTTTCTTCTTTTGTGGATTTAGCCCATGTTCAGTCACTTCATGCCCTAGAAAGTTCACTTTTTTCTTGCACCATTGTGCTTTTTGCAAAGATACTTTGGCACCTGCTTTCTGCAATTGACCAAGCACATGTCTTATTTCATCAAAATGGCTTTTCAGGCTTTCATTTATTATCAGGACATCGTCCACGTAAACTATTGTTCCTCTTTCCGCTGCATCCGGCATGGCCTTTCTCAAAAATATGCCAAATTCACTCCCACTATTGATGTACCCGAACGGAGCTCTAAGCCAGGCGTATTGAGTCCTGTCAAATGTAAAGGAAAATAAATGTTGTATCTCCTCTGCCAATGGCACGCACCAATATCCAGAGGTGAGATCTAATGTGGTAAATACTTTTGAACCATGTACCTGAGCTAGGCCCTGATCAATGAATGGCAGTGGCCATCTAGATACTGGTACTCTTTTATTTAACTCTCTCAAGTCTGCACATAGCCGCCATTGACCATTTGGCTTTAACACACCTAAAATAGGTGTATTGGATGTGTTATGAATGGGCCTGATAATTCCCCGCGATTCCAAATTTTTAATAATCTCTGCCAATGATTCTAAACATGCCAGTGGTAGTCTATACTGGCATACAAACACTGGACCTCTGTTACACCCTTCTGGTAGTGTGGCCACATGTAAATCAGTTAAACCACAATCAGAAGCATCTTTTGCAAATACATCCTTAAACTCCATAAATATCTCCCTCAGACTGTCCCTATCCTCATTGCTGTCACACACATCTGCTAAGGAGATCTGCTCTTCTACCATTTTGGAAAATTCTGGAAAATCTTCTGGTAAGGGAATCTCGGCGCTTTCCTCTAACTGTGTGGCTGTGTCTTTTTGTAAAGCTGCCACTTTTAAATATGTTGGCATATCAGCTTCCACTTCAGTGGGCTGATTTTCTGTTTCATTTTCATTTAAATTAAATATTATGCAATCCTCTTGATGGCAGCACACTGTCTCATTTGAATCATAAGGATACACAGAATGAATTTTAAATATTCCTTTGGGTTGAGAGTCCAGGTGTTCTGGCAACTCACCCTTGGCATCTACATACTTTTCAGGGATATTTCCAATCACCATGTTATTTAAATCTGCCGTATAATGTGATTTTTGTATGGCCATTCCTAATGGGGATTTTTCCTCTAAATAAACATCCTGACAACCTTTATTATTTACCATAATTTTTACAGATCCTTCACCAATCTCTACCAATGGAATGTATTCATAATACAGGCCTTGCTGTTTTATGGATTCATTCAGGCATACAAATGCATCAGAGCCTTTCATCTGCTGTCCATTTTTGCATTTCAGTGTTATTGCAAACTGTTTTGTAAATGCAGGAATAATAGTATCTTTCCTCATTTGTAATTCGACCACCTAGGCGTGACCATATTTTTTGATTAAGGAAATCTAACACCATACACATTCTGTGCATGATGTCATTGCTCATGTAAAATTCATTTTGTGCTCCACTCACTATCCATACATTATGGTAAATTGTTTTCTGCCCAATGCTAATTTTAAGCATGCATCTGCCTGCAATTCGGTTTTCAAAATCTGGACTGTCCAAGCTAGAAACATATTGGTTTTTAATCCTAAATTTCGGGATTTCTTCCCTCTCCATTAATTTTTGCAGCAATTTCTCATTAATGAAACTCCTTTCATGTCCAAGCGCTAAAGTGGCTTTTATTGTTTTAAAATAGTCATGTATACCAACATGAACCCATGGTTGCTCATCTTCCATGTGTATTTCTGCCAGAGTGGTAATGTGTTTTTTTGAATCTGTTTTAGGAGCAATATTCTGTTTGCATGTTTTCTCTTTTAAATAAAAACGTAATGTGTGCTCATCTATGGCAGTCTGCCAATTTTTCCTTGGGTCCAAGTATATTTGTACAGGTAGTTTTTCATTGTCGCTCTGCATTTTGTCTTGACACATTAATATAACAGTGACACTAGGTATGCAACTATACTGGAGATATACCTCCACAGCATCATTTGTTTTGGCAAAGGTGTGACATTCATTTATGTTGCTATTTTGTGATTTTAGTTTCTTAGGCCTCAATGGTTTTTTTGGTTAAGGACCACAGCACTCCATTCACCCCATCTATGAGAGGAGACAATCTTTTCAGGCAATCTGTCCCCATCAGAAATGTAATTTCACAAATAGATGTGATCAATACCTCTTGTTTCATTCTGTGCTTTCCTATTTGTATGTCAACCTCAGTTACACCTATGATGGGCACCTCCTCCCCATTAAAGTTATGCACTGGACCTTGATTTTCCTTCACTGTGATCTGACTCTGTGGGGGTCTCCCTTCATTGATACTCTTTACCAGCTCCTTTGGCATAATTGTGGCCTGTGTGCCAGTGTCAATCATAGCAAAGGTGTGGCATGTTTCTTCTACAGTGATGGGTGCATAATATCTGTCCTCAACTTCCTCGAATACACATAAGAAGTGTGAATTCTTACTGATTTCAGGGCTCACCTTTCTCAGGCCTTTTTCACTTTTGGCTAAGCACATTGGTAAATGGAAAGACATTTTTCCCTCCTTTTTACCCATTTCTGCGCGAGAGACCTTATTCATTTCTCCATGATCAGAGGTTTTTTAGAGTGTGGCCACTGTTCGCCCATCCATCTGGGTAACATCAGAGACCACACTACAACCTTCCAACTGAACATGTGTAACAACATCATTCAGCAATTTGTCATTTTTTAATTCTGTGCATTTGTGATCATTTAGTGTGATACCAGCCTTTTCAGCCTCTTCAAAAATATGTGGCCAAAGAATTCTTCAGGTGATTGACGTGTACCCTCCTTTTGAGTATTTCCTTTTTCTGCCCGTGTTTGGTCATTGTTTTGCTTGCCCAGGGAAGGAGCTATAGCATCCCCACTTACTCCCTGTCCACTGGTATTCCCCATGCATGAGCCATTTTTCTTAAATCTGTCCCTTTGTTCTTGTTTTACTGTTTTATTTAGCTCTAGGTTAAACCGTACCTCTTTTTTAGAAGTATTTGCACTTTCTGTCACATATTCATTTACTGACACTTTCATTTTTAATTCATTAGGCATCTCAGAGTCGTTATGCAAAATTAAATCAGAGCAATCTGTCATTTTGGCACTGCAGTTATCATGAGTACTTAGTCACTTTTCGGAAGCCCCCCGGTCATTGCTATGGCCATCAGCCCCCTCTTTGGAAGGTTGTTTTTGCACTGTATAGAGCTTTCCTATTTGCTCAGCTAACATTTTCACTTGGGCCTCAAGGCACTGGAACCTTTCTATCTCTCTAGAATCTTCTTTCTGTGGCCTAGGTCGATATTGGTTGTTTTCACCCTGATTGGATCTATTCTGATAGCTCTCAGGTGAAGGATGTCGGTTGGGATGGTTTCTGAACTCTTGATTCATTTGTGGAGGGGAGCGGGGTGCACCCATCCTTTGATTATAGTCCCCTGGTGGGGAATCATTGTACTGATGTGGATTGTAGTTCATGTTTTGCCCCATGTCCTGTCTCTCAGATTGTGGGTACTGGCCCCTATGCTGATTTCCATTATCAGTAAATCGATCCACATATCGGGGTCTATCCTGATTACCATATATCATGGTGTTGGGATCAAATCTGCTCTGTGTCCCCAATGATTGGTAGGGACCATCATTTCTTTGATCTTTATTTTGTCTCTGGTTATTGTTCATTACTGTCATATCAGGCCGATATCCTACCCGGGGTCTGTCCCCTAAATACCTAGGGCTGATGTAGCTCTCCCTATTGCTAGGATCATGTGATTGGAACATCGGTACAGGGAATGGCGATCTTTGTTGATTACCCCTTTGTTCAGGTCTCACATTGATTTTACCTTGGCTTTGAGCAGACTCAAGGGACATTTTGGCTGACCTGATTTCCATTACTGTGGCTGAGGGTTCTTTAGATTTAGGTCTAGTATCTTTCATTTTATCACTTTCTCTACCCTGACAATAGAGTACCTCATATAGTTTTGTACTTTGATGTACAATCCATTCAAGGGACTTGTCACGGTCAAATTCACGGACCAATTGGGATATGATGTCTTTCTGTAGCCCATAGAAGTATGCAGTTTTAAACTCATTGGAATTTGGGTCAAAAGATACATCAAATCGAGAAAATGCTCTTTTTAAGTCTTGTAAAAATTGGCGAGGAGATGTATTAGGTCCAGCAGTAATTGTGTAAGCGACTTTCTTTGCCTCCTGCAATGACTGAAAAGGAGAAAAATGACGCCTAATTTCTTTTTCAAACTCCACCCAGGTCATATTCTGCTGTTCATTTAATCCCCTTATGATGCTGGCCGTCGGGGCATCTAAAGTTAAATGAAAATATTGTCTGTACTGTTCCTTAGGTATCTGGAGTGCTTTAAAAATGTCATGCACCGCTTCTAAGTGATCCTCAATGCAGCATTCACCTCCCTTTTTAAATGGTTTGATCAGGGCTTTAATGGATTTCATTATTTTTATGGGGCTACTTGTTGCAATGCATGGAATTGCACTATTTTGTGATTCAATCCTGTTTTCAGGTGTATGAGATTGGTGGCTGCCCCCAATGGGAGTATCAAATCCCCCAAGGGCGCTGCAACCAAGTTCAGTCACCGGCCCAGTCACTGGAGCACTACCTGGGTCTTGGGAATGCACATTTGCTGTTCTAAGTCCTTACACTTTTTAAGGAGTCTGTTTGCTTCATTTTGCAAATAGTTGTTTTCATCACTCATCTTAATAATTACCTCCTGCATGTCGCACATTTGCATTTGGCATTCATTGAACTCTTTATTTCTTGTGTATCTTTCTTGAATCATTTTAATCATTTCTTGTTCTGCACTCTGGAGATCACATTCTTTTTCACAATGTTCTTTTTGTAAAATCTGCATTTCTGAAACAGCCTCATCTTTATCCTGTCTAATGTGGTCCACTAAGGCTTTTAAGTGTGCCAATTCTTGCTCACTATCCTCAAATTGTTTCTTGCTTTTGAATAACTGAGCATCAAAGTCTCTGCATTTTAATTGCATGTCTTTTTGGCATACATCCAATTCTGCTCTTAACATTTCCTGATTTTTACCTGCCCCATCTAATTCAGTCTTTAACCTGTTAATTAGCTGGGTATCATTTTCCTGCATTCGCAGGGACTTATTCAAAATAAACCATATTTTGCCACATAGCCGTATTAAACAGTCTTTCTCTGCGCTTTTATCGGCTGCATTCAATAATCTTGTAAGGCAGACCTGAATTATGCTGCCTTCTGCAAAAATATTGTCTAGTTTTTCTTTCTGCACCTCACACTGAATGCGGTCACGCCATTCTAAGGTGCTGTTCGACGACCACGTCCCATGTGCAAACAACTTTGCCTCTAAATATTGCACTAGGTCTGAAAATGTGGTTTCCCTTTGTGACATTCTGAAATTCATTTTTAGTGGCACACTGCTATTATAAAATGGGTTCCCTTTAATGTGCAAATGGCAGTGTGAGACACGCTTGCCACGCCCAGTAGGTACTCTATGATCACTTTCCCGGCCTGCAACGCACCATAAATATGTAGGGTATTTTGTGGATATTTGGGGCTTTGCAGTATTTTCTTCCCGCCAAAATACCTTTAGCAATAATCACTCTCTGTATTCATATTGGGTCACACATAACAATAATACATTGCATTATTTCAGAATTCAGACCTATTTAGATGATGTGCGCGGTAATTTGCATGGTTGGTTGGTATAGTGGTTGGTTTATTTGTGGCCCCAATATCCAACATCCCTTGTTTTTTATCTAGATTGTTCTTGATCACTAGAGAGACCTCAGGCCTACATTTTAGGGATGCCACATTTTCAGTGTTAGTGTTGTGTGCCACCATGGGCTATTGTGGTATTTTTGTGGTAATTTCCACTACCTTATATAAGGTATGGAACTATGTCCAGAGATTCTCTCTTCCTGTTGGCTCATGTACCTCTAACAGGCTATGCTACAAACAGTCACTCACAACTGTCCATACTGAATAGAATCATGCACACATCTGTTTTAAAATGACAATTGCACTGTTTAAAAATCTACCCACGTTTAAACCTTTTCCCATGCAAAATGAAAGAGAGAAATAATACACACTAGCTATATGTTTTCAAATATTTTTGTATTATATAAATTTCTTTTAAACACAGTTTAACTTTTTTATACAGAAATAAATAAAATGGTACAACATTATTTGTGATAAAATGAACAGAGAGCTGCGAGAATATATTCAATTGGTAACATTAAATATGCTGATAAGAGACTTAGACTCCCTTTAATACACTGACTGAACAGTTTCGCACACTTTCGCACAGCTCCCACTCGTTTCTATAATTACCTTATCTGTTCAGCATGAGTTTTCTTCGGCTATTCTCTTTCTGAATTTGGCTCCCTTGAAGATTAACCCCAGTGAGAACAAGCGTCTGCCGTTCTCAAACCGGAGTTATTGCCTGGAACTCTCAGCTTTTGCAGCCAGGAAACAGGTCCTTCTCCCAGCTCTGCAAGATCTCGATTGTTCTCCTCCTCCCCTCAAGCTTCTCCAGCAAAGTTCTAATCACAGCCTCTAGCATGATAGTTGCTATGACACTGCTCCAATCAGAATCAATCATGTCATCTCCTCCCTCACTACACAATGGCTCATTTCTACAGTAAAAATTGTAACAAACTGATTTCCTGTTCCTTCGAGCTCTTTGCTTCCTGTAGTTATGTGGACAGAGCAACAGAGAAAAAAAAAATGAATGTGCGTTTAAAAGTTCACTTTCAGAATAGGCCTAATTCTGCAGTGGAGACACATTTTTATTAGTGGGTTATGTTAAATGAAATTTTATTAGTCAGGTTAGTTATTAATAAGGTTAGTTATTAATTTTCAAATGTGTCTCTTGCAACCTAGGCATTTCAGGTGAAAAATAGTGTGCATTTTGAATGTGCACATGTGTGCTTTTAACTGTAAAAATAGATTTGCATCTTATATGTAAAAATCGTTTTTGACTGAATAGCCTGTCTTTACTTATATGTCCATGTTACTCTGGCAACACATATAGCAATGCACCACACCCATGTGGTGGTGCTGCATCAAAAATAAATGCTACCTGTGCAGTAGTGCTGTACTCTGTGCTGTAACACGCCAAATATCCTTACAAGCCCTAATTACGATAATGACAGCAAATTCCTGCATGGAGGCCGATGGGACTACGTGAATGGGGATTTACACTGTCAGTTCGGCACTCGGAATCCGGGGGCAATGCCGCCAGACTGAGTGTCGGAAACAGTATCTACATTGGCATGTATCCTTGCAGCTCTATCGGCAGGATACCGGCAGCCTCAGAATTAGGCCTTTTGTCCTTACAGAACTCACTGAAACTCAGCTGTTTGCTCAATGTACTAGGTTTTTGAGGCATAGACAGCATCTTCTGCTATTTTGTTCAAACCAAGAGAGGGAGTAACGGTCAGAAGCAATTACACGTGTTCAACCACCTAGGACCTATCAAACTATTACAGTTGAAATTGAAAACTTGGATCTAATTCCTTGCATCTGCTCCAGCTTGGATGTGACTGGTTATATCGCCCTTCCAGGCCAGCTCATGTGTTAACTGAACCCTACCATGTCCAGTAATGATATTGGCGATAGTTAGCTTGGTTAAATTGTGCTCCTTCTTTTTGAATTGGTGCAATCTATGCCTTCATCCAAGAATCAGGAAACTTGAGATATGTCATCAATTCTGTCATGTATTAGGCTTTGTCTTGGGTACAAATAGGTTTTCAAACCACAGCATTCAGCATTTTGACCAGCTGCAGCGGTATATAAGGAGGCCTGGGTAATAATTGTGTACAGCAAACATGCGTTAACTGATAGGCATGCGTTCATGTATAGATTGGCAAGAGGCAGTTTAAAACAGTAGTTATATAGATAGTAATATACTAAGCCTGTGCATTCACTACATGTGCATTCTCATTAGTACATGGTCAACACAAGGCATCAAGTAACTATGAATTCGATGCACACATATATACACCTTTCTTTTTTTTTAAACTCTTTATTTCTCATTTTCAACAATATGTACACCTTTCTAAAGCGCTTATAAAAAGCATGTTCATTAAAAATATTAGTTGGACACATATACCATGTTTTGATTTATGGTGAAAGGCCTAAGAAGTCAAATTAAAGGCCATCATTTAACTTTAAACAATTGAAAGTCCCCAAAAGTTATTTTGCAATGTTCTGACACACAGTCAGGAAGAACCCTGTTTATAAAAAAACTCTTTCTCTAATCTCATGCAGCAATTATTTCAAACAGATGGAACATGTACAGGGATCTAGTTTGATCAGGAAGTGCAATGACTCTAGTTATAGAGCGAAGTGTTTTAAAAAAGGACATGATAAACAGGAAACACGACAATGAAACATTGACAGTGCACAGTGAAGTAATGTAAGAATCAGTAAATCACACTTGAGATTACATTTTAATTACCTCCAAGTATGCATTATAGAATAAAAGTGGGTATACGATTAGCTTGAGATAGCAGCCTCAGAACAACCGAAGAAGAAGAAGGGAATGAGGTGCAGAACCACAGACATGCAGGCAGAAGAGATACGCCCAGAAGATTTGAAGATGGGAGAGTGCCCAGTAGATATGAGCTCTGACAATATGCCATCTGATGGCAACTGAATACACGGGTATGACAAATCATAGTTATGATCAAGCCAAGCCAAAATGAGAAACACATTTTAAAAAAAATTAAATTAGAAGCACACATATGCCAATCAAATTAAATGAATAATTTATATTATTCAAAGCAGTACAAGGAAAGCATTAGGAGAATTCCTTCTGCGATATAAGGGAAGCAGTTTGAGAACAGAAGCCCTAGACAATTATAAGGTGCACTAAACATTAGCACAGTGACAATGACGGATTTGGGAAACTTTATTGTGATCATAAAATACTCCAAGTATAGAAATATGAAAGGAGAAATTTAAGCATGCTGATTTTAAACTCCAAAATCTACATAATAGGCACACCAAGAAAGACCTGCATTTAATTTGAATTGAGACAAACACACTAAGCATCATTCACGATAGAGCTACCTGTACATTGTGGAGATAAGACATGATGGTGCACTTTGGCGCAACACTACACTTTTAAGTACATGATGTACAAACAGAATATATGTTTTAAGAGACTAAAATACAATTGCAACCATTGTACAGTATATTATTGTAATAGTGTAAAGAATAGGTTCACGAGGGATGGATATCTATTGTTAGAAGCTGGTTAAAAGGAGATAGAAACTGATTATTTTTTTAATAACTACCTTTCGCTAATATAACGACTGTATTCTTGCAACTCAGTCGAAACAAGACGAGTGTCTGAGCTAAAATTGATATAATTGTTTTCAATGAAATGTGCTTGTGAAATATCCACAGGCTACTTCCGCCTAGTGATAAGAGAAAAGCCTACGAGAAGCATGCTGCAAGATGTACAGCAAGTATTGACTCAACAGCTTTACTGACACACGCCAGTCTTTTTATGCTGTATTGATAACTGGAAAAAGCTAAATTTTGCATGTATATGAGATAGATCTTTCTCTGAGCACAGCTCCCAGATAGGTTAAAAAGAATAAGTGAGGAATACGTAGCAATACTGTAATTGTTTCTTTGAAGGAAAGTTACTTTCTTTCAGGACAAGAGGTCAAAGTCACCAAAAGTGGAATTCACGTCAATAGTCTTGGCTCCACTTTGAAAATACCCACTGACATGCCTGCAAATACCTCCCTCAATTTGAATTATAATGGCTGTACATTGAATGGACTGCCCCTAGTTCACTTCAATCTTATCATGTATCATGTTGAAAGGTTCCCTATCTTCATGATGCCAGCCCTCAAAATCATTCAGCCAAACAACTTTAGTGATACTGCCAATTTCTATGTTGATGAACTGCACACTAACATCTTATAACATGTGCGGCTATTTTTGTTCTTGACTGCCCAGAGTAGAGCTACCAATTTACGGTTTACATGGGTGTTCGTGTTGCTTCCATTCCACCGGGACCAGCCACCTGTCTGTCTTTCTGCTTGCTTTAGAAAGCACACTAGGGCCTTTTTTGCTTTTTAGCATTAATCATCATACCATGAATCCTTTTTGAAGTCTTATCGTTCATCACTTTGCAAATTGCTGTTACAAATGATTGTATTATGTTGATAATAATATTCTGAAATTCACAAACAGCTTGGGCTCAGCTAGAATTATATTAATTATGAGTAGCATGTTAGCATATGTTTCAAGAAATATTTCTATTGTAATCAATATCAATGGCTCTTTTAATAGCTGGAACTGGAGTGCACTCATTATACAGCAGCTGGACAGGTTTTATCGTTAGACGGTGATGGTCATGTTCAGCCCTTAGGACATCATCCATACAAGAACATGTTGATAGAGTTATTAGAGGTTAGTCTACATTGCTCATGTCCTCCACTTTCATACTTTGGCTGCAGACCATTGCTTTTGGACGCTTGTAAACCAGCATTAAAAGATAACTGTGGTGTTTCAAGTGCAAGTCTATGCTGTGTTTCAGGTTAATCCCCCTCAAGGTCAGGAATACCCAGGGTAATATCCCCCTACTCCCTCAAGCCATTCAGGAATCCTAATGGTCTATTCTGCAAATGAAGATCTCTCAATAAGCACTCCCCCCTCCTTTTGTAGATACAATTATCTATTTGATCTCTTGGTAATTGTCAACCTATTGTTCAATCCCTAATGTATATTATACATATTCAGAAGTGAAATCTTAACATTTTGGGCGAGTTCCAGGATGATTTATTTATAGATCAACAGAGTCAGTAGACACGATATTGATGCTGGCATTTAAAACATAAATCATGAAGTCAGTATTCAACCATATGATTAAGCTTCTGATTGGAAGTCCTCCAGCACCATGGATTGCCGAAAAGTCAAATGACCATCCATGGGAACAGAGTAAATGTTGCATATCCATGTAGACATAAAATCTCATTATTCTTCATATTACAACAATAGTTAATGGTGAAAGGGTTGCTTTCTTAACCCTGCTATGTTTATTATAAAACAATTTTATAAGACTATGATAAAACAATCTCAGAGGTGACTGCTAATGCTTGTTTGATCTTCTTTACAAGTAATGTAGAAGTGGGCACGAACAGACAACAGACAACAAGACGTTCATCTGATCGGAAGAAGAACCTTGTTAAAGAAATGGTTTAAAATTGATAACATTGGGTTGTGCTGTCAGCCACAGAGCAGGATAGTGGTTAATAGTACCACTAGCAAAGTTATCCGAACTCTACAAATTATTATTATTATTATTATTATTATTATTATTATTATTATTATTATTATTATTATCTGACAAGTAATAAGGGAACGTGAAACGTGAGGGAAGTTTATCACAAGAGATCAAAACAAGGAAGCAGCAGGGTGCTAACAATGAGTGATGTGGAGGAAGAGCGATTTAGCAGCAATGTATCTAAAAGCAACCAGGGAAGGAAACAGGGGGAAGCGGATTGACTGGTCATATTTAGGTGGGGAGTGGATGGTGTGTCAACCTACCCGTTAGGGAGGAGCCATTGCTTGAAGCAAAGGGGCTTAAGCACCCTCCTGAAATATAGAAGTGTCGGGGAAAGCCTGCTTTTCTCTTGGCCAACATGCACAGATAAGAGTCGATAACCAGGGGACATGGCCTATATCCCAATGACAGCAAACCTTTAATTAAGTAAATTCGGACAAACTCATAGTATCGTTCATTAGGCATTTTAAACTCTGCACATTTAACAACATCATCACTGTTTACAGCTCAGCAGTCTTTTGTGTGAAGGATACATTTACTACATTACCATGACTGTTGGAGGTTGTTTGAAGCAGCTGACTGATTAGCAGTGCAGTGCGACTTAATGATCAGTGGTGCTTTTCTCTAAAAGAAACTCAGTGGACAAGGCTAATAAGGAGACAGTGTGCTTCGAGGTCTGATCAGTGCCGGCCGTAGCGGAAACATGGCGACCCTGCAACAGCCGGCCAGTTGGCCTGCTGGTCCCAGTAAATTCAGTGATTTAACAGATTCTCGTGAAGGAAGGTTCTCCTACTCAGCTTCCTTCCAGATACCCAGCATTACCATTAGTACTAGAGCTGCCCTGTTAGTGCACTTTGCTGCTCCACACTGAGAGTGAGACTGACCGTCTGGGTGACTACTGTTTGAAAACTATTATTTATGTTGTCTTCGAGTGAGTGCGATATTAAGATCCTGCACTATTTTGAAGGTGTGAAGTATCACCCTCAACTTACTTGCGCTACGCCATGAATACTAATTATGCGCTCTGCAGTAAAGCAGCATTGCCTTTTGATCTGCCGAGTGCCACTAACACATTATCATCTTCCTTGAAGGTGGTTTTGGGACCCATCGTAGTGGCAGGTCTGAAGGAACTCAACCACTCAAGCAAGGAACTGACCCCAGTTTCCACTCTCAGCAGTAAATCCTACGATGGTCGTTCCTGTATGTGCCTCCTTAATCACGCCTCTTCGACCATGCATGGTTGGTCTTGTAAAAATGCTGAATGCTAAAATCACGGCATTCTTTTCAAAATTTGGGCTGCCTGCAAAAAAGGATCGGTCTTGGGAATTGCAGCTCTCACCAACCCGCCTGAGATTCCAGTTGAGCATTTATTGCAGTATGACCAGGGCATGGATTTGTCTTTGGCATTACCTGCACCTGTGAGCGCTGCTTTAACCTTTCATTTACCAGATGCGCAGCTAAATGATGCAGTGGTGAATGTTATTAATTCTACAGCGTCTGTGATTCAGGAGGAGCTTAGCTTGCAGGATCCTCGCTCTTGAATCCCCTTGTCAGCCTCACCATTGCTGATTGAAGAAAGGCATGAGAGCATACATTTTACCTCAATGTCTTTGTTAGGGAGAATTATCATTTTATAGGTGATTTCCCTTACCTATAGAGTCCTCCAGCAGCTTTGCTGGATTTGAAGGCTTTGTTTCTTTTTACCTGCTAAGAGTGACACTCTTTTTCCCACTCTTTGGCATCTTTGCTATGTGTGTTCTAGGCTATTTTTGTGTTTAATGCCTACGGGATCTTTTCTCTCATCCATAGGAACCATCTTTATACACAGGTTTTACACAGCACCCTCCGTGCAGTGACACAGGGGTGTCGTAGCGACCCCCAAACATAGACTCCATACCCTGGGACTGACTACTGTCTCCCAGGGCATGTAAAGTCCCCATTGACTTTACTAGTCAATCTCTATGAACTAAACCAGTACACCCCATGTTAATATGGAAGTACTGGAAGAGGTTAATAGTTTTTCCCCTATGTTCTTTTCCGAGAGGGTACCTTAAAGTCCCCCTCTACAAAGTTTCTGGCTGGTGGCAGTGGTTACTACCTTTTATATTCAACCGTGAATATTTTCCTATGGGATTTTCCCATTGTTCGAGGCTAATACTTTTACTGACAGCCTCTAACATACCGCCGGTTTATTTTATTATTAACTTTACTCTGGTAGGTTTTATTTGCCAGAACTTTGATATAATGTCTTTCTCGTGTCTTACTCTAAACTCCTAACCCAGGTCGGGGATCCTTTGTTCGCTCATTTGGCGGGCTTCTGCCAAGAAGCCCTCCTGTCGGCGCCTCTGAGTCTGGGGTGGGTCTGTTGTTTGGGAGGGGTAGTAGAACCCCTGGACAGAGTTGCCACAGCAACTTCAGGCGCACTCTAACCTGATAGGCTGGAGGGTCTCCCGCCAAGAAGACCACTCCACTGTGTGAGTGACAGCTAGGCTGTATGAATGGGTCTCTTTCTGCATAAAAGCAGGGTCTTGAGGACTGGAAGAGCAAGACGTTGCCACTGGAACTACAGAACCGAAGGGGAGAGAAGCCACAGACATCTTCAGCATCTACACCACCGGTGAAGCCCTGCCGGATTGTCTCACCACTTTTCTTCCACACGGAGAGAGGAGATCTTCAGCGAAAGAGCATCCTTCCCTTGAGCTGGTGGGGTCAACCAGTTCACCTACCGCTTCCTCAGACCTGCCTTGGTCGAATCGACAGTGCCCAGCACTTGGAGACCGGATAGCCAGGCAGCTATCGACCCGGACCGCAATTAAAAGGAGCGTACCTTTTAAACTTTGTTTGGCAGCACCGCGGCTGGTTTCATCCCTGGGTAGTGCAGCCACTCGAACCTTCCTCCAAGACGAGAGCCTCTCTTCCTCTGTTGGACCCCTCGACCTGCAGGAACTACCAGGAACAACCGCAACCGCAGGAGCCACTTCTTCACGTTTAAGGTACATTGTTCCGCCAGGACGCCCTTTCTCTGTGGTAGCCCTAAAGGTGTTTTAAATCCTTTATCTACTTGTGGGGTCGGCCGCTCTCTCTCTTAACATTATCTTTTGCCCCGCATCTACTTCTTCAATATTTTTCTATTAAAGACTTGACTGCAGCTAGAAGAACATTTTTGCTCCTAAGCTCTTGGTCCTGTACCACTGACTCTGGCTCAGGCCTATTGACTCTGGCTGATTTGTTAGATCTGCTCTCAATAGATTGGTTTTCAATGATAAATGTGTTGATGCACCGAAATCTTCTAAACCCCTCTTCCTTCCTACTGTTTTATCTGGTGGAGTGCCATTTTGCTCAGTTTTCATTCACTTGTCTTTTGGCTAAAGTGTTACTGTGCATTACTTGTTCACAAAACTTCAGGGAAGTGTTGCTAGGGGTGTCTGAAGATATTTCGGTTTAACTTGTGCTTTCCCTCCCTTTGGTTAAATTGCTAGAGTGCCATTTGTAGTTGGTTTTCACTGCGCCGTTTTGCTCAGTTTTCACTCCACCGCAAACTTGTCTACAATTGAATAGGGAGTTGTATTTACTTTTCCTTGACTGAATTTTTACTTACTTTACCAATTGCGATTATGTGTTGACTTAGAAGTGTATAAAATAAATACATATTCTCTTTTTGATACAAAACATTGCTCAGTGTTTCCGTGCTCCATAGTGCTGTACTACCTATTGTGTAAACCCTTAATACTGCTCATCTCCCTCTTGAGATAAGTCTGACTGCTCAGCCACAGCTACCAACTAAATCTTTGTGGTACAGACTGATACCAAAGGGGATTTATTGCTCTTACCTGTAGTTCTAATCTGGTGTAGTGCTCCCTAAGGGAACTGCACTGGATTCTGCCTAACACTGGGGTTCAGCGATGAGGATAAAAGTATTGGATTTACATTTTAGTGTGCTACTAGTACCTTGGCGCAACTAACCACAAGGTTAACAATCACAAAAAGTTATTTTAACAAAATCAAATATGGAAAGTTATAGTCAGGAGACCCTCCTTGCAAAAAAACTGCTGATTATCTTAAAGATTTGTGCAGACAGAAAGGTCTTCCTGTCAACGGCAAGAACACACAAATGATTGATAGACTGTTAGAGAAACAAAGTCTAATGTTGAAAATGTTATTGTTGAGACAGATGAGGAAGAGGAGGATAACTATGTCACCCCCTCTGGTCCTCTGCCCACTGAAGGACATCAACCTGTAGCTACTGGACACTTACCAGGTCCCACATTAAGTCCTGCATTTATATCCCTAGAAAAAATTAGACTTGAACTTGAATTCAAAAGAATTAGTGCCCAAACTGAACAGAGACATCAAGAACTAAGGCTCAAAGAAATGGAGCTCAATCATGAGCTAGAGATGAAGAAATTGTCTTTGGAAAATGCTTCTCTCCCCGAATCCTCTAGATCTTCCAGTCCAAAAAGACCCCGGATGCCTAAAGAGATTGTGGGTATGTATCAACCTAAGTTGGATGTATTAGATTGGCTTGCTATGTTTGAATATAATCATGGGCTCCAGGATATCACAGGGAATCAGTTGATCCCCTGGTTATTCTCTAGGCTCCCTGCTGTTGCATCTGATGTGGTAATGGAGTTGGGGGAGGTGGATAGGATGGACTATGAATGCGTAAAGCTAGTTCTGATAGCTAGAATTGGGAAGACTCCTTCTCAGTACCTTAAGAGGTTTAGGACCCTCAAAAGCATGATAGTACCCCTTGGGCTACTTGGGTGAATGAGTGTTTGAATAACTTAGAGGGATGGATTAAGGGTTATAGAGTAAACACTTATGAAGGAATGAGAAATCTTGTAATGTTGGAGTCTATTTATGATGCCTGCTCTCCTGAGCCCAGACAGCACTTGGCTGATTCTAAGGAAATGGATCCTAGAAAGTTAGGCAAGGCTGCTGACTTGCGGGTGGCCAACAGGGCTACTCACAAGGAATCTGGGGCAACTTAGAAGATGGATGAAGGGAAACAGCCACCAAAAGAGTGTTCAACCAGAAAGAGGTCAGCAGAAACCCCCATTCCAGAGAGCATTTGGAACATGCTATGTCTGTGGGTCAACTGACCATATTAAAGGAGATCCCAGGTGCAAGGGTAATCCTGCAGGGATCAGCACAGTCTCCTTAGCTTTCACTCCTGAGGAGGAAGTACAAATGGCTAGTGCTCACTTTGAATTGTTTGCTGAAGAACCCTTGAGTCTTCAAGCAACTGTGTCCTTAGAGTCCATGGGTCTTGTTAGCAAACAGAATAGGGGTGTGTATGACTCCCTTCCAGAAAACTCTAAAGTATATTATATGGACAGTGTTCCTGTCAATGGCCAGGATAGCCCTGCCAGAAGAGATACTGGGTCCAGCAAAAAAGTAGTGGATGAAAGTTTTTTCAAGCCTGAGGATGTTGCTAAGGCACCCATAGGGCCCACTAAATTTTCTGGAGGTCCTGTCCAGTTAGTTCCTATTCTACCAGCCCTCATTCAGTGTAATAACATGACAGTGAGGATTCCTGTCAGTGTTCAGACTGAGGTGCCTGGGAGAGTCCTGTTGGGGAATGATCTAAAAACTATAGGAGTAGTATCCAATACCCCCATACCTCCTAGTGTGGAGAAGCAGAACCAAACCAAATTGGCTAGAGAGGCCACCTTAAGGGACTGCTCTAGGCCTGTGGGAACCTCTACAGAGAACCCCACTACCAGCCCTGGTGTTAGTAAGTTGACATCTAACCCAGGCACATTTTAGGCCAGTATGTAAGGGAAATGGGAGCCCCAACCAAGCTCCATCATTGTTCCCCCAGTTTTAGAGTCTCTGACTCCCCCTGCTTCTGAGGAAAAGGTGGATAGACCAACTGGCCCCCTCTTTAGGCCTAAGAGAACTGGTAATTCTCAGTGCTGGTGGAAAACCAGAAAAGAAAAGTCTAAGGCTAAAAACCTTCAGACTGTTGGACCTTCTATTGAAGACTCCAACCCAAATCCTAGTTTTAGGAGGGAAACTCCTAAAGTAGGTAAGGTTAGAACTAAGAGGAATGGGAAGCAGGTCCAATGCCTAACCCCAACCCCTCCACCCAAGAGGCCATTCCTCAAAGGCCCACAGCGAGGCCCTGGGACTTCTCTTCTCTTTCTTCATCGTTCGCAACATCAAACAGGTGATCTGTCACACGCATTCACTCGACTTTGCTTCAGCAGAGTGTTTTTGAAAGAAGGTAAGCCTTGTGGCTTCTGCAGCATTGCACACAGGCCCTAGCAAATCAAAACCAATTGTACTATTAATTCTGAATGCATCTGGCATTTTTCAAGGCGTGATTACACGCAGCCACAATTGCAAGGAAGCACATGTTTCACACGTTTCTAAATCACTGTTGTGCTTTATGAGCTCTGCATGGTGCAATTTCACCACAATGACACCCAATGTGATTCTGATGCTGTAAAAAAAGGGATTTATCTTTATTCTGGACACAGGCCCTGCTGCTCACTCTCCTTCTCCAAGTTGGGTGCACCCTTTACAATACTCTTCAAGTAGCCTCGGCCTGACCCACCCACCGTTGGCTACTCTCTCCTACTTCAGCCAATAAGTGGCACCGGGAGGCGGTCTCCGGACCATTCCTCAAAGGCCCAGATCTAAGGCCCTGTCTGCTCCCTGGCCGGATCTGGGGGTCCTACGCCCCACATCTGCAAATGGAGGCTGAGGAGAACCTGCACCACCTTCAGTGGGACATTTATCATTTCTCTGAAGGTTAGTTCCCTCAACCAAAATCATCCATCATCTACCTCCTCACCTGCGACTGTGCCACCCCTCACTCCATCTCATCTGGTCTTCCACTCATACCTCAAAAAAAAAAAAAAACTTAGCTGTGCCCAGTGGCTGCATTGTGTTTTCATTCTGTTCTGCTAAAATCGAACTTAGCTGTGCCCAGTGGCTGCAGTCCCCGCCACTGGAGCCTACTATGTCGCTATCTATCTCTCCTATTTCTCTAACTGCTTCACTATCTCCTATCCTTCTCCTCTCACTAAATCTGGCTGGAAGAAACTTAAGAATGACCTACTGGGCTCCGACCCAGGCCTTCCTTTTGCAGACACCTACGTCACAGCTTCCGCCAGAGAGACTCACACTGACATACTCTTTTTCGTTAACGTACTTGAACTATGGACTCGCTACATGGTCAACCTTCTCTCTCCTGTTGCCTCTTCTACCGTTAATGGTTGCACTAGCTGGGAGGTTCTCCTTGACCTCTTTGCCATTTCCACAGTCATCATCAATGTCTATTTCAATGGAACCATCATGGTTCAGGGTCCTCAAACCAACCTTCTCCTCTTTGACAGGCTCCTCCCTCACCTCTCTAACCTTACCTCTCCCTCTGGCCAGGCATCCCTACCTTCTGTGCCTTCCTCCTCATCTGCACTGGCTCCCTTGCCTGCTGTGCCTTCCTCCTCCTCTGGATTGGCTCCCTTGCCCACTGTACCTTTCTCCTCCTCTGCACTTGCTCCCTTGCTCACTGTGCCTTCTTCCTCCTCTGCACAGGCTCCCTTGCCAACTGTGCCTTCCTCCTCGTCTGCACTGGCTCCCTTGCCAACTGTGCCCTCCTCATCCTCTGAACAGGCACCCTTGCCCACTGTGCCTTCCTCCTCCTCTGCACTGGCACCCTTGCCTTGCCACACTGTCCTTGCTCCTTGTTGGCCTTGGCTCCTCCTCCATCCTCCACTATCCCTCTGGCCCTCTTGCCTCCCTTGAGGGGGACCACTGTCCCTTGCGCCCTCCGCGGAAGACCCTCAATAATGGCAAGCTGCTCCACATTGCCACTCTCAACACTCGCTCTGCTTTCAAACACTTGTCTGACATCTGCAACCTCCTCAAACTCATGGGCTTTGATGTGCTCACCATCACAGAGACATGTTTCAAGAATAGCTCTGTCACAAGCTTTGACACACTCCTCTGTGAAGGCTACAAAATCCACTCTGTGCCCAAGCCACAGAAGACAGGGGGTGGATTGGTGCTGATCTTCCCAGAATGGATACTGGGCCTCATCACAAGTTGGGCGGTAACGCCGGCGCTAATAGCCCTGGTGTTATTAGCCCTACTACTCTTAAGAACTCCCTTGTGCACCCTATTCTCAAGAAATCCTCTGCCGACCCCTCCATTCTGGGAAACTACCGCCCTATCTCTATCACTCCATTCCTGGGCAAACTCCTAGAGAAGTTGGCTATCTCTCAGCTGACACTCCACACTGAATATATTGGATGCTTCCACAACCATCAGTCTGGCATTAGAGTATCCAGAGGCATGGAAACTGCTCTTCTGAACACTCGTGCAGACCTGCTCTCAAACCTTGACACTAAGACTCCCTTTGTCTTCATTCTCCTTGACCTCTCCTCTGCCTTTGACACGGTTAACCACAACATCCTTATTGCACGTCTCTGTGACAACCTGGGAATCACAGGTCAGGCTCTGGCGTGGTTAAGCTCCTTTCTCTCTGACCCCCCCATCCCAGGTGGAACTCATTGCCATTCACTCAACTATCGCTCTCTCAACCTGTGGCGTTCCCCAGCGATCTAACCTATCCCACTGGGTCTTCAATGTCTATACTGCTGCCTTGGCACGTGTGATTGCCACTTTCAACTCTAACTTCCAGTGCTATGTGGGTGAGGGACAGCTATCTTTCAGGCTACCCCCAGCCGCCTCCTCCCCTTGCTCATATCTGATTGTCTATCCGCTGCTCAGTTATGGTGTGCTGCAAATGACCTTTGCCTCAACACCAGAAAGACCTCCCTTGGCCCTGTGCCTGCACTGCCATGCAAGGCTAAAAACCTTGGGGTCATCTTCGACTCCTCTCTCTCCTTCTCCTCTCGCATTTCAGACATCTCTAAACAGTGTAACTATCAGCTACAGCTCCTCAGAGGTACTCTACCTTTTCTCACTTTACCCCAGTGCCTCACTGTCTCCAGATGCCTGGTTCTCTCTAGGCTGGACTACTGCAACAGCCTCTTTCTCAACCTCATTGCTTCTGTCCTGCGTCCTCTGCAACTCATCCAGAACAGCAAAACTTATCCTTGGCCTGAAGCCCAGGGACTGAATCTCTCCGGCACTGAAATCCCTTCACTGGCTCCCTGTGGCTGCAAGGAGCAAGTTCAAGAACCTCTGCATTGTCTGCAAAGCTTTCTGGGGCATGGGACCTACCTGCCTGCAACATTGCTTACCTAAATACTGCCCCTCACAAGCCCTCTGCTCATCTTCCTCCAAACTTCTGCGAGTGAGCCGGTTCCCCAAGTAGATATTTGGAGGGAGATCCTTATCCTGAGCAGGGCCTCCCACTGGAATAGTCTGCCCACCACCCTCTGTCTTAAGCCTGATCTTCTAAAGCCCTGGAAACTCCTTAAGACCTTCCATTTCTCCTCTCCCTTCTCTCTCCCTCTACCCTGCTAACCTAGCTCTCTGATCTTTCCCTCCTCTTCCTTACAGCTTGCTGACTGGCCGCCTGGTTTACTCAGAGTGTCAAAGGTCCCGGGCACCCCCGCCAGTCCTCTCTCGCCCTTCACTCAGGGCCCCTACACTCCCCCCACCCTCACTGCACTTGAGAAATGATGCAAGAGAGTGGCTCTCTCTGCACCTACCCCAGTCTCCACTGACTGGGTGCACTTGGGCCTCCCCCTCCCTGTAACCATCTTTGCACTTGCACAATCCAAATGCAACGTACCTGAAAATGGTCTGTCTCTTCACACCTTAATTGCACTTGGTAAAACTGCAGAATCGCCGTCAGGCCTATTTGCTGTGTTCTCAACTGTTAAATGTATTATATGCACTTACTCTGCCTGAGCAGACTATTATTGACTCAGAATTTCAAGGGCTCTGAGCGACTGTTGTTTTTCCCCATGTTAGAAAATATAGAAGAGGACCCAAAAAGTGGGGCCCTCCCGTCCCCTGCACACTGTTTACTGATGCCACATAGGGCCTTCAAATATATGGATATAGATATATAACAGCAGTTTGTTAGTTGAGCATATAACAATTTATTTGGCAAAGAGGAAAACAAAATTTGCCAAAAGGCACATTCTGTTGTACAAAGTAATTCGTGACGTTTAACATATTAAAACAAATTGCGAAGAAGCAATAAATGATGGAGAGGTGATGCTGTCCAATTGTGGAGTGGCCGACGCGTTTCGAGGGTAACCTCTTCTTCATAAGGGCCCAATTGAACTGTTGACAACATTTCAAGGAGACAAAAAGTAAAATCTTTTATTTTATTTCCATAACAGTCAAGGACTGACTGACAAGCTGTACATAACTCGGGATGCTAGCGAGATGGTGAAGAGCAGAATACTGGAGATCTAGTATGGTGAAAAGAGTGAACTAACAGATCAAAGAGAAACACTCTATACTAATAGCTAAACACATAACAAAGGAGATGTATTGTGTGAGATCCACCTACATGGTGGGATCTAGAAAATGGCGTGATGAAGAGTCAGACAGATCGAGATAAGCCAAAAGCGGTAGTGGGTTCTAAATAGCAAGGACCACCCTTGAATAGTGAAAAAGCTGAGTCAATATGGGGAGCGTGTTTAAGAAAAAACCATACCCCTCCTGTGGACGGAGAAAGAATAACTCCAAAAGAGCGCTACTGAATAAAATAAATAATACTTAAAATAAACCGGAATTGGTTTTAAAGAATACACTCACTCGAGTTGCGGGACGAGTAGCCAAGGCAACAGGGGCATCCGTGTGGTCAACAAGTATTCGAAACAATTATACGATGCAGGGCATCTGCAAAGAGACACGTACTGCTGGCACCTAAGTGGGGACATATACATTTCTGTTATACTGGAGAGAAATAAACCTGGGGTCTCCCAACCGGGCTAAGGGACCCAAGTAGCGGTAGCTTACCTGTACAGTGCGGGGAACACTGTTAGTGGAAACTGAAACCGGCAGGCAGTGGCTCCGCGCGGTCGTAACCTAGGGAACGAGCTGTGCTGGGGACACGCCGTCAGACGTAGAAAGGAAACTAAATAATAAACATAGAAAAGGGCATAGAAGCCGGTGAGTGAGGAATATGGAGGCCATCATGCAATGGCGCATAGTGCAAGCGTACTCATAGGGACTGACCAGAGATCAGGATAAATAAGAAAAGTAGAGTTAATATGTTCCATAATGAAACATAAGAATTCTGGTGTTCACCATCGCAACGCATTTTATAATTTTGGTTCTAATGGAACAGAAATTTGTGAATAGTACAATAATCGTTACAGTCATGATAGATAACACAAATGGTACATGCAGTTTACTCTTAATAGTCCAAAACAAATCATGTAGAGTCATGAGGCTACTCATTATATAGTGAGACAAGTATAATTCAATGGCAAGGGGATAAAAGATTGCGATGTAGCCTATTACTCATACAAGGTTCGAACGAATGGAGAGATGGTTCAATTGGTCATTCGTGAACAGGTGCAAACATTTAAGTGAATATAGGCAAGTCAAACATAGGAAAATACAGTTCCCTTGAAGAAAACATCAAAGTCACAACACTTGTAATGACAAAGAAAAAAAATTTTTTTTAAGGTCCGGGATACTGACACTTGTGTATAGTAGTTGGCGATGTAACATGTGAGTTTCACAATTCACTATAGAAAGCAACTCAAAGAGAATTCATCATTCAGACCCTTAGGTTGCAAAGTGTCAAGTGTGTGGATCCAGTACTTCTCTCGCTGTGACAACAGGGATTGGTAATTGCCACCTCTGTGTGGACGTTTGACAATTTCTATGACTTGAAATTTAATTTGTGCAATCGTATGTTGGAATTCGATGAAGTGCCTTGCCACTGGGGATCTGAGATTCTTACATCTGATGGTGGATTTGTGTTCTGACCATCTTTCTTTGACGGGTCTTGTGGTTTGTCCTATGTATAATTTACCACAGGGACATTTCAATGAGTAGATGACACCTGCGGAGAGGCAGGTGGAAAAGTCTCTGATTTTGAATTTCTTCCCAGTTTGTGGGTGAGATATCGTTTCACCTTTTATAACATTGTTACAGTTCGTACAGTTCAAGCAGGGAAAGGTACCCTTCTTTATGGTACTCAGTACAAGTTGTTTGTCTTTAGGAGGTCTTTCCGCTCTCACTAGTTTATCTTTGAGATTATGTCCACGTTTAAAGGCCATCATTGGTGCTTTGGGAAATAATTTCAGGAGAGAGGGATCATTGTGTAGTATGGTCCAATTTTTACGCAGAGTTTTGCTGATTTGGAAACTCTGTCGTGAGTACTTTGAAATGTAGAGTAGCGGTGTGGACTTATCCTTGACTTTAGGGATGCGTAGTTGTTCCTTCGTGAAGGTCTCTGATCTGTTGCGGGCTTCTCCTGTGATAGTATCTGGATACCCCCTAGATCCAAATCGTTCAACTAGAAATGAACATTCTGAGTCAAGGCCTGCTGGGTCTGAGATAATTCTCTTCAATCTTAACATTTGACTGAATGGTAGGCTTTTGAGCATGGGTTTAGGATGGAAACTGCTGAAATGTAAAAGATTATTCACGTCTGTTGGTTTATGGTACACCGTGGTGTCGATGTGACCCTCTTTGATCTGTAAGCTCACATCCAAAAAATGTAATGAAGGGTCCCCTACTTCCATTGTGAATTTGATTGTGTTGTTCACTGAATTCAGATGTTCCAAAAAAAGATCCAATTCATCTCGTGTACCACACCAGATACCGAAGATATCATCTATATAACGTTTCCAGGTCAAGATTTTAAATGACCAAAATGGGTGATCCAACACGTTTTCTTTTTCAAATTTATACATGTAGGTGTTAGCATAAACCGGAGCCATGGCCGACCCCATTGAAGTACCTGATGATTGTACATAGTATTGGCCCTGAAATCTAAAGTAACTGTTGTGAAGAATTATTTCCAGTAATTCCACAATAAATTCTTTGTTCCCTCTTATATGTTCATGATTCAACAGGAGCCAGAGTACAGCATCAACCCCTTCGATGTGGGGAATAGAGGTGTAAAGGCTGCATACATCCATACTAAAGAGAATGCAGCTAGTGTCCAGGGCTATGATTTCTTGTAGACAGTTGAGGAAGTCTGTAGTGTCCTTCAGGTAGGTTGGTATTTCCTGGATTAATGTTGTCTTTATGAACCTTTGGTAAGCCATAGAACACAGATGGCTTTGATTCTAAGTAGTGGATCATTATCAAAAGAATTAATTACCATAGCACTAAACCAGTTAATATTAAGAATAGCCAACTTGAACATGTTGAACAGCTGGCTAAAGATGAAGATTTAACTATCAAACCTGCGGATAAGGGTGGGGCAATCGTGATCATGGATTCATCCTACTACACACGGAGATGTCTGGAACTACTTAACGACACCGTTACTTACACAAAACTTGATAATGATCCACTACTTAGAATCAAAGCCATCATCCAGAAAGCTATTGACAATGCTTTGGAAAACAACTGGATTGATTCAAAAACAAGTCAGTTCCTTATAAACAAATATCCAATCACGCCTGTGTTCTATGGCTTACCAAAGGTTCATAAAGACAACATTAATCCGCCACTCAGACCAATAGTTGCGGGAACTGATAGCATATTTGACCCATTGGCCATCTATGTGGATCGTTTACTTCAACCTCTAATCCAGGAAATACCAACCTACCTGAAGGACACTACAGACTTCCTCAACTGTCTACAAGAAATCATAGCCCTGGACACTAGCTGCATTCTCTTTAGTATGGATGTATGCAGCCTTTACACCTCTATTCCCCACATCGAAGGGGTTGATGCTGTACTCTGGCTCCTGTTGAATCATGAACATATAAGAGGGAACAAAGAATTTATTGTGGAATTACTGGAAATAATTCTTCACAACAGTTACTTTAGATTTCAGGGCCAATACTATGTACAATCATCAGGTACTTCAATGGGGTCGGCCATGGCTCCGGTTTATGCTAACACCTACATGTATAAATTTGAAAAAGAAAACGTGTTGGATCACCCATTTTGGTCATTTAAAATCTTGACCTGGAAACGTTATATAGATGATATCTTCGGTATCTGGTGTGGTACACGAGATGAATTGGATCTTTTTTTTGGAACATCTGAATTCAGTGAACAACACAATCAAATTCACAATGGAAGTAGGGGACCCTTCATTACATTTTTTGGATGTGAGCTTACAGATCAAAGAGGGTCACATCGACACCACGGTGTACCATAAACCAACAGACGTGAATAATCTTTTACATTTCAGCAGTTTCCATCCTAAACCCATGCTCAAAAGCCTACCATTCAGTCAAATGTTAAGATTGAAGAGAATTATCTCAGACCCAGCAGGCCTTGACTCAGAATGTTCATTTCTAGTTGAACGATTTGGATCTAGGGGGTATCCAGATACTATCACAGGAGAAGCCCGCAACAGATCAGAGACCTTCACGAAGGAACAACTACGCATCCCTAAAGTCAAGGATAAGTCCACACCGCTACTCTACATTTCAAAGTACTCACGACAGAGTTTCCAAATCAGCAAAACTCTGCGTAAAAATTGGACCATACTACACAATGATCCCTCTCTCCTGAAATTATTTCCCAAAGCACCAATGATGGCCTTTAAACGTGGACATAATCTCAAAGATAAACTAGTGAGAGCGGAAAGACCTCCTAAAGACAAACAACTTGTACTGAGTACCATAAAGAAGGGTACCTTTCCCTGCTTGAACTGTACGAACTGTAAC
This sequence comes from Ambystoma mexicanum, assembly GCF_040938575.1. NCBI lineage: Eukaryota > Metazoa > Chordata > Amphibia > Caudata > Ambystomatidae > Ambystoma > Ambystoma mexicanum. Next base: position 654,685,978 of record NC_090925.1, read on the forward strand.
AATGTTATAAAAGGTGAAACGATATCTCACCCACAAACTGGGAAGAAATTCAAAATCAGAGACTTTTCCACCTGCCTCTCCGCAGGTGTCATCTACTCATTGAAATGTCCCTGTGGTAAATTATACATAGGACAAACCACAAGACCCGTCAAAGAAAGATGGTCAGAACACAAATCCACCATCAGATGTAAGAATCTCAGATCCCCAGTGGCAAGGCACTTCATCGAATTCCAACATACGATTGCACAAATTAAATTTCAAGTCATAGAAATTGTCAAACGTCCACACAGAGGTGGCAATTACCAATCCCTGTTGTCACAGCGAGAGAAGTACTGGATCCACACACTTGACACTTTGCAACCTAAGGGTCTGAATGATGAATTCTCTTTGAGTTGCTTTCTATAGTGAATTGTGAAACTCACATGTTACATCGCCAACTACTATACACAAGTGTCAGTATCCCGGACCTTAAAAAAAATTTTTTTTCTTTGTCATTACAAGTGTTGTGACTTTGATGTTTTCTTCAAGGGAACTGTATTTTCCTATGTTTGACTTGCCTATATTCACTTAAATGTTTGCACCTGTTCACGAATGACCAATTGAACCATCTCTCCATTCGTTCGAACCTTGTATGAGTAATAGGCTACATCGCAATCTTTTATCCCCTTGCCATTGAATTATACTTGTCTCACTATATAATGAGTAGCCTCATGACTCTACATGATTTGTTTTGGACTATTAAGAGTAAACTGCATGTACCATTTGTGTTATCTATCATGACTGTAACGATTATTGTACTATTCACAAATTTCTGTTCCATTAGAACCAAAATTATAAAATGCGTTGCGATGGTGAACACCAGAATTCTTATGTTTCATTATGGAACATATTAACTCTACTTTTCTTATTTATCCTGATCTCTGGTCAGTCCCTATGAGTACGCTTGCACTATGCGCCATTGCATGATGGCCTCCATATTCCTCACTCACCGGCTTCTATGCCCTTTTCTATGTTTATTATTTAGTTTCCTTTCTACGTCTGACGGCGTGTCCCCAGCACAGCTCGTTCCCTAGGTTACGACCGCGCGGAGCCACTGCCTGCCGGTTTCAGTTTCCACTAACAGTGTTCCCCGCACTGTACAGGTAAGCTACCGCTACTTGGGTCCCTTAGCCCGGTTGGGAGACCCCAGGTTTATTTCTCTCCAGTATAACAGAAATGTATATGTCCCCACTTAGGTGCCAGCAGTACGTGTCTCTTTGCAGATGCCCTGCATCGTATAATTGTTTCGAATACTTGTTGACCACACGGATGCCCCTGTTGCCTTGGCTACTCGTCCCGCAACTCGAGTGAGTGCATTCTTTAAAACCAATTCCGGTTTATTTTAAGTATTATTTATTTTATTCAGTAGCGCTCTTTTGGAGTTATTCTTTCTCCGTCCACAGGAGGGGTATGGTTTTTTCTTAAACACGCTCCCCATATTGACTCAGCTTTTTCACTATTCAAGGGTGGTCCTTGCTATTTAGAACCCACTACCGCTTTTGGCTTATCTCGATCTGTCTGACTCTTCATCACGCCATTTTCTAGATCCCACCATGTAGGTGGATCTCACACAATACATCTCCTTTGTTATGTGTTTAGCTATTAGTATAGAGTGTTTCTCTTTGATCTGTTAGTTCACTCTTTTCACCATACTAGATCTCCAGTATTCTGCTCTTCACCATCTCGCTAGCATCCCGAGTTATGTACAGCTTGTCAGTCAGTCCTTGACTGTTATGGAAATAAAATAAAAGATTTTACTTTTTGTCTCCTTGAAATGTTGTCAACAGTTCAATTGGGCCCTTATGAAGAAGAGGTTACCCTCGAAACGCGTCGGCCACTCCACAATTGGACAGCATCACCTCTCCATCATTTATTGCTTCTTCGCAATTTGTTTTAATATGTTAAACGTCACGAATTACTTTGTACAACAGAATGTGCCTTTTGGCAAATTTTGTTTTCCTCTTTGCCAAATAAATTGTTATATGCTCAACTAACAAACTGCTGTTATATATCTATATCCATATATTTGAAGGCCCTATGGGGCATCAGTAAACAGTGTGCAGGGGACGGGAGGGCCCCACTTTTTGGGTCCTCTTCTATATTTTCTCTTTTCTGATTTAGGCTTTGTGCCAAGGCCTTTTTTCCTCCCCCGCACCTTTAAATTCTTAAACCAGCTCTTCTGTACATATAATGATGATTTGAATTTCTATATCAATTGTTACCAGGTGTGCACCACTGTCAGCATTTTTGTTTTTCCCCATGTTCCCACGCGGTTTGAAACACTTGCCTTGATTATAGGTGCTTTATAAATAAACATTACCATACCATAACATACCTAGGAAGAGAAATATGTTTTTTCAGTATGTTCATTTGTTTCCATGTACCAAACTTAATTTGCACTCTTTACCTGCACATTCATTTAAATCAATTTCCAACTTTGGAATAACTGGCAGGACAACCAGAATATGCAGGTCGATCATTATAATGTGGATTCTCTACACAGCAATCCGTACTAGAGTCCCTTAAACATTTATTTCTGGATTGCATTTTTTTCACGAAAACCAGACTTTTCTACTTCAAAAGCACATCATGCAAGGGTTTTTCCTGCACCAGTGTAGTTGACTTATTCTGAGCATGTCTAATGTGGGGTGAAAATGCCTCCTTAATTCTGGCTCTATGCAGATTTCTTCTGAAATATCTAGTCACCTGCTTAGTGACGGTAACTGAGGGATATTGTCGGGTGATTTGTTCTTATCTGCCAAATATGGGATGTAAAATGTTAACTTTAGTTTGAATCACTCAAACATTCGTCTGGCGACTGTAACTGATTTTTATCTTATTAATTATTTGTTTCTATTGTATTGATTTATTTATTTGTATTATTTTTTCTTCATTCTTTTCTTGTATTACACATGATTGTGAAAGATTTACATTTGTAGACCGTAACACAATAAATAAAATAAAAAATAACTGGATTTTGGCTTTGTGGACATGAGTCTGATGAGGGTAGGCTGTTCTATATTGGGGATATGGGTTGGCCTTTCATCTGCACTCCAGAGAAGGGTTCAGTGTTTTAAGTTTAAGGGAGTTGAGGCGGCGGGTGAACCACTCGGGTGAGGGGCCTTGTCTGTTGGGGATTGAGAGGGTGAGAGGAAGGAGAGCCTTGGAGAGCCATGTGTCAAAGTGACTGATAGAAGGTAGTACTCCTTCGACTGGTAGGTTGGGGAGGGAAGAGAGCAGGGAGTTTGCCAGGTCTGGAGTTACTTTGACCTTGTTCCAAAGTGGGACTCGGGTGGATGGTACGGTGTTTGCCATGTGTGGAGGATGGGTGTGTGACGGGAGCAAGAAAGGGATGGCTGCTTGGTCTGTCCATATGACCAATCGAGTCGGTCGAGCTGGGAGCATGGAGCTGAGGTTGGTGGAGCAAAAACTTGCATCAAGAGTATGTCCTGCTGTGTGAGTGCCACCTGTTATCTATTAAGTCATGTTTAGGACTTCCAGTGTGTCCATGAGTGATTGTGTCATGTTGTTGTCTGGTGCATCAAACCATATGTTGAGGTCTCCTAGAAGGGTGAGGGAGTGGTGGGAAATCAGGATGGCTGCTAGTGGGCACTTAGGGCATTACCAAAGTGCCTGTTGTAGTCACAGGGCCTCATTACGAGTTTGGAGGCAGCCATGCCCTTAATAAGGAAAATTGGATAGGGAAAAGATCAGCGGATTTCTGGAAATTGATAAACAGCAGCTTAGCACCTCAACATGCTCTATAGGCCAACACAGTCACCGAAAAAGTATGGGTAGAGTATTACTCAGCCTTATTTTGTAAAGGTGTACCAACTGTAGCTTGTGAACCACTGCTGTAACTGAATGGGACCTGGAATTCGAGAGAGCTGACATTTTATTCGTAATTAAAAGTGTGCGAGAATCCAGAGCCCCAGGACCTGATGGTCTAACGAACCATACCATCAAACACAACCCGGGTTTATGGGCAGATTTCTGTGTTACCCTATTCAATCGAATCATCTTGAGCCACTCCACCCCAAACTCTTGGAAAAGTGCTGTGATGGTTCCAATATTCAAAAAGGGGGACCAAACCAACCCAAAAAATTACAGACCCATAGCACTTCTTGATGTCTTGGGGAAGATTTATGCAACACTTCTCCAACGGAAACTCCTGAAGTGGGCTAAAGACTAATATCGACCCAAGACAAGCTGGATTTGTAAGAGGGGTTGGTTGTGGCCTAAACCTACTCCTACTGAACATCTTAAAGATGGAAGCAATCAGACTAAATTCTAAGATCTACCTGGTGCTGATAGACCTCTCGCAGGCATTTGACAGTATTAACAGAGAGTTATTGTGGAAAAAACTAGCCAAGTGGAATTGCCCCCCTAGCCTAGTGGGTGCAATTCGCGAATTGCACACAGAGACCTGTATTAAGATCCGTGTTGACATGAAGGGCACTCTGTCTTCTAAAATAAACACACACAAGGGCGTAAAACAGGGGTGCAGCAACAATATTTAATCTGTTCATATCGGATATAAAGGATGTATTCTGTGGCACAAACATGTTTCCCCCCAAAATGCATGGTTTGCCCATTAACTATCTAGTGTATGCTGAGGACCTTGTTCTGATCAATCAGACCCCGGTAGGGCTTCAACATAAAATAAATCTTATAGATACCTATACAACATCTAATGGACTGTCTATTAACAAACAAAAATGTGAGATCCTGATCTTCTAGAAACTACAAGGTGCATGTGGAAGTGCGAAGAAGTTTAACTGGCACATTGCCAAGGAGAGAATCCAGCTTGCAAAATATACCACATACTTGGGCATAAGGATTAGTGCGAGCAGAAATGATGCACCTTGGGCAGAAGCTGCCAAAAGCTAGTGTCGTCAGCTAGCATGCCAATACTCTCTGATTAACAACAGATATGGAAAATGTTCATTTAAACCTACCATCACGTTTTTTCAACAGAAAGTTGTGCCTACCCTAATCTATGGAGGGGAAAATGCATTTGGCTGCTCGTCCGTCATGTGGAATTCACTAGAAAACATCTTCTGGACTTGAGTGCTACACTTACCAAAGGGTACCTCAACCGTCTGCATACGGTACGAACTAGGTCTTATTTCAATCCACGCAAGAGTCTCATGGAACTTACTGAGTCTGTATCGTAAAACAATGATGAAGGACCCGGTACCTCAATTCATCATCTTACACAACCCTGACTCCGATAAAGAGCACACCATCCTCTTTAAATGGAATTGCCTCTGTCAAGACTTATTGGAAGAGTATGACATCATTCCCATAATTTTAATAGAAAATCCGGATGCGGCTAAGAGGAAGTTCTGGAGACTGGACTGGATCAAGTCCTGCGATCAAAGAGCAAATTCCAAAATGATGCACAAAGTACCGGTTGAGGCTAAAGCATATGACCAACGCCACACTTATTTAACGCGCCTGCCAAATCAGCATGCAAGGGCCCTATATATGCGTTTTAGACTAAATGCACTTCCAACAAAAGAACACATAGGTATTTGGTCCAAGCAAGCTATACTTAACCCTATTTTCCGGTTTTGCAACGACTCCAAAGGAACACTAAAACATCTGATTATGTCATGCCCGGAACAATAACACCAAAGAGGACTTAGTTTTGCCCCAGTGATTAACACTCATCGTACAAGAAGCATTGAAGTGTGGTGGAAAGTACTTTTTGAAGGATCCAATGGAGCAGCACTGTTCACCCTAATATCATTTCTTCAAGTATAAAAAATCCGGCTGGATGAACAGGAAATAATCTAAATGGATACAGAAAAGTACTGTGCTTGGTTGAATGAGGGCACTGTTCACCATTCATAAAGTGGAGAAATGGACCAATAAAAATAAAAAATAAAAATAAAAAAAGTGCACACTCGGAGTAGGCATGGCCCATTATTTTACACTTTGATTTTAGACTTTGATCCCAGAGCATATGGAATATGTTAGTTTTCGATGCACTGCCTTTGCCCAGGGACATTTTTCTGAGACATTAAATAATAGCAATGGCAACTGATTATATGTGGATTCTGAATTCCCCAGCTGTTTAAGGATTGTGGTGAGTCAGTGGGATGTGCCCATCGTGTCAGATCCGAGCTGGGGTAACCTTCAGTCTGTTGCTCCCATAATTTCAGACACTGACCAGACCCGACTCCCAGTTGAAGCCTTGTGGCAGCACATTTTTTAAAAGACTAAGTTCTCAAAAATATGGATGGAAGAAAAAAAAAGATACCATGAGCAGGCCCTTTTTTTGTTGGGAGGCCCTTGTGCAGTTACCTTGTCGGCACCAGCGCCCGCCTCCAGTTGCTGGTTCTGCTGGATGCAGATCTGCCCAACTTTGGCCCTCAAAGGATCAATAAAAAGGAGCAAGGGTTGTGGGGTATGATACTGCAAATCATTAAATACTTAAGCAGTACAACATGATCAAGGGCCAAGATATATTGATTTCTGTATGCATTTTTCTAATAATTAATCTAATTTCTGTCACATGATATTTTTTTATGCTGCGGGCAGCTATCAAACCCAGTTGGCCCTTGTGTAAACCATTATCAAGCTCACACTCAGAATTCTAAGCATAGATACCCACTGCCTCCTGCTCTCTTGTTTCCTAAACATTTGTTCTAACAGTTTCTTCTCCTAAGCTCATCATTCGCTCTCCTGCCCAATCCATCCTTTGTGGCAGAAGACGCCTGTCCATAGTCTCTCCTCCTCAGAATTCTATAAGGGATGAGGCTGGATTGTTCAGCTCATAGAGCAAACAGGTAAGTCTACAGTGAAGCAAAGACAAACATACACATATTTTAAATAAAGCATTGTAACAACCTGCGTGAGCAACATAACTCACCTGAAATTCCGTTGAGTTGAAAGAATTAGCATTTTCTTGTCCTGATCACTGTTCCTGGAGGTTCCCTAATGATGCCCCACAATCCTTCCTGCTGGCATGTATGGAATGAGTGATCTCTGAAGTCCAATGATAGAAAATAACTTTTCAATAGTTTGTCCATGTACAGCTTTCACTGGAGTTACCCTGAACTCACAGTTCTTCAATTCCGGCGACCGATTCCTCAGAATATAGTCTACACAGGGCCTCATGTGCATTCTTGCTCACAGTACTAACTTACAATGGAAACCATATGACCCTACAGCCACAGTAGCTGTCTAGCTGTTGTTCAATCTTTGTGATACTGAAGATTAGTGGGAGTGCAGTCTGACTTCCTAATAATCTGGCAGCAATACACATCCCTTCATTGCCAAAAAGAACTCAGCCCCTAAAAACAGTAGATGCTTGAAGGGGATGATGTTGATTTTTTCCCTCTACCAGGAGCCCAAACTTATTTAACACACTGCACCAAATCCTGAGATGGTCCTTAATGAACTGACCGGGTGGAGACATGTTCAGCCAATTGTCAAGGTAGGAAATGATGACATATCTGAGATTGAAAAGGAATGACTTGGAACTGGTACCAGAAACCACAAGAACTGCTGATGTAATTGGTGACTCAGCACATGAATACAATCATCCTGAAACTCAATGGATGATAGAAATTGTTGTTCCTTATCAACGGAATGATGTTCTGCCTATGTTTCTTTTTCAATTTCATGGAGGAAATTAAGGTGTTCAACTTCTTTAGATCCAGGACCAGAAAAAACATGCGACCGGGTTTTGAGACTTCGAATTTATTGAACCATATTCCTGTCCACGTTCCTTCCCAGGAACCAATGATACATAATTCTTTATCACCAACTTTATCACCAACTTTATCACCAACTATTGCATACCCTTCCCCAAGGGAGACTGGGAAGCGGGTTGGCCACTACCTTGAAAACATTTGAGAATTCTAAAAACGTTAATTTGTAGATGTTTCTTACAATCCTATTGACCAAGTTGTTTGATGAATCTCTGTACCATTCTCTGCAAGCCATTGGAGCAAAGCACCTACTATCCTGGTTTAACAACGTCTGCAAAGGGCTATTAGGAAGCCTTTCCCTGAGGATGGCTGTACTTTATGAGATCTTTTAGACAGATGCCTTAGACTGATTTTTCCTTTCACGTGATAATCCAAATGTTTCTTCAGTGAGGATCTCCCTTGCTTGCTGTATGCTTATCTTCTCTATAGCTTATCAGCATGTTTGTTTGCCTTAAAGGCCAGATGTACCTTATCCTCCAGTAATATTCCAAAGAGTAGATGCCCTTCAAATTGAATCCTGAGAGCAAATGATTTTTGATGAGCATCAGTTCTCTAATAATCAAGATTCCGACTGAGTCTCGCTGCTGTAACGGCTCTCATAGGCAGGTGTGCAGCCTTTACCTTATCATGTGTCCGGTCAGACAAGAATGCTAATTAAGTTTGCATGACCTCCATTATTAGTGTAAAGTGTTCTCTTACTTCAATCTGCCTCCAAAGATTGGAGAATCCCTTTTGAGACGGATCTTAGTGTCAAATGAGATCCTGAATATTATTTCTTCAAAGCAGAATCAGCCTTCCGTCATTACCGGGCCCATTGTTAGCATGCTCCCCATTTCCATTAAGCCCTATGGGGGCTCAAATGGGAATGGGGATGGACCGGGTCCGGGTTCCCTGAATGGGGAAATACCGGGACCTCCAAGATCGGAATGGCCCGATATTTCCCCATTCAGGGAAGCCTGATTCGGTACCCGGAATGGGGGAAGCCATGCCACAAAAAGCGGCATGGCTACATACTTCCTCGTAATGAGGCCCTATATGTTCATTGATAATGGGATCTGTCCCCTACCCTCCTACTCAGTCCCCATTCTCCTTTATGTGGGTCGATCCCACTTGCTCATCATGCAGCTACTGCAAAGGTTTTGCCAGAGAAAGACTGCACATCAACAAAACCTGCTGGCTGACTTTGACAGCCCTTACGGATTCTCAAATGGTCTCCTCAGCTAAGCAGCAAGGACTGTGAGTATTTCCCTACAGCCTATTCCACTACTACCCAGTCGACAGGGACTCGGGATAAAAAGCAACCTTGCCACCTGGAGTTCAGGACCAAATGGAAGGATTACAGCCTGCAGCTCAGAATAACGCCATGGTTCCTGAACGTATGCAGTGAAAGAAAAAAAGAACTGGAGAAATGTGGGTAAGGTGGAACATCATGCTCCAGGGAAGAGGGGCAGAGACTGAAGAGAAGAAGGTGGTAGGGCCATGCTGCAAGACCTCAAAGAGTAAGTACTGGGGTAGAGGGGTGTGAACTTAATGACATACTGTAGTTGGTAACTGCAGATAGTCTGTCAATGGCCCCTCTAATTAACCCAGCTGCCCAGTATAGTGTATTTGTCCTTCCACTAGCAAGTAATTGTTATGTGTACCGTAATTTTAGTTTTAAATACAATTATGCTAATATCATGACAGGGCATCCACGAGCCATAACCTTGTCGTACAATTCCAGTACAGTTTTGTCAGAGATAAAACAAAATCATCCAGTGTTCATCCTCTTTTCCTTACATGTGCCAGTATCCATTATTTTCCACAAATGAGTAGGGCAAGAGATCTATTGACAACATTATAGTTATGTTAGTGTAGGGGAAGTGCCATCTGTCATTGGGACTTATGATCATTCTGACCACTCTCAACTCTTTCCATATCGCTCTGCTGACATAATGGGTGATCACTGGTATGTACTACAGTGAGGGACAGGGGGAGAGCTTAGTGTACTCCTGCCAGTGTGAAGCACTCATGCAGCTGAAGTATTTTCAGGGTTAAAATTGCTGACTGGTCGATGTGTGCTGATTGTCCGATGGTATGGGCAGTGATGCATCTCAGATCTTCACACATTTTTTCCATGTTTGTGCATGATTTCACTGTATATTGGACTGCAAAAAGGGGGTATATAAGTGGGGCCCTGTCTTCCCTCGACACACGGGTAATGCCACACTTTTGTTGAATATGTGGTTGAACCTTAGACTGACCATTCTAGAAATTGGTCTGAGGTTTTCCTTGCCAAATCATTTGGATTTGTTCTGGAAAAGGTTATCCCTGCCTTATTATCACATGCAGCGGAGAGAATCAGTGTGCCAGGGGAGCTGCTGCTGTTCACTGTTTTACTTCGTTGTGTGTAGATAAATTAACACACTGAAAAGGACCATAACAATTATCCCACAGGGAAAAGCAGAACATGCAGGAGAAATGAACTCCAAATCACCAACAGACTCAGGAGCATGTCTGCAACCTATTATCCTCCATTAGACACAATAAAAACATCTCACCTATTTCTGCACCTTTTCCACAGCTGTAAATGGAGGCTTGAAACAGGATTAAAAACACAAAACATGTGGACAGTGTGTCAGGGCCAAAGCCAAGACCAGACCAAGACAAGGGGTGCAGAGGGGCATGGTGGGGGCTATGATGAGCGTACGAGTTGGGTCCAGAAAGTTGTATCCATTTAAAAGGTTGCTGTGCCCCTTCTGCAGAAAAGTAGCCTTCAAAAACTACAGCTCCCAGCAGAAGCAGTCTCCTGCCTACAACTCCCAGCATGCTCGGGGGCGCCACGGGCCAATCAGGAGTCCAGCAGGGTGTGGCACATCAACGCGCATGCGCAAGCCCCGAGGCACGGGGCTTGCGCTTGAGACTTCGGAAGGAGAGGACGTGCAGAGCCCAGCTCCTCCAGAATCATTCGCGAGGGGCCCCGCCCCGCCGGTGAAGCAGTTCGGCCCCTCGCTCCCGCAAGAATAAGTCTTTAAACCCATCTTGGTGATCAGAGGGATCGGGGGGAGAAGCGCAGGGGGCTTTAGTCCGCCCATTCCTAGCCCCTGCGCCTACTGGAAAGATAAGTGGGCGTGTTTCCTAGGCGCGTCGCTAATCCGCGCTTGTATTTGTAGTGGGGAAGTGAACCGTACGAAACGCTAGTACGTGTGTTCCCGCCTCCTGGGACCAGGGAGAACTAGGCGCACGGGAGGCGAAAATACATGGGCAAAAGTTACCGCGGCGGTCTGAAGGAAGACCCCCGTGGAAGTTAACACTGGCATTTTTTCCACATCAGGGACAAGTGGAAAAGCCTCCGAAGAGTGGCGAACTTTGGCACACTCAAAAGCCCGTGATCTGAGCTCGGGTGGCAGCAAGGAATGTTGTGTGTTTGTATGTGTGTGAGGAATGAATGAGAAGGTTATGGGAATGCAGAGGCAAAACCCTAACTCGTGTTATTTCTTTTAGCTTCTTGGACCAGCACTGAACATTACGGACCTGCCACAAGACTTGACGGCTTCATCATGGACAGGACACTGAAAACCAGAGCTAAGTGTGCATGCTGAAAAATGCTAATTAGTTGTGGACAGAATAAGGTGCATGGCTTAGACTTGTACATTAGATTAATCAGTGAGGGGGCCTAAGTCTGACTATGTGGAGGTGGTGTGCAAATAGCTACTTGGTACCAAGTACAATCTAAAGTGTGCAACAATCAACCCTTTTCCCTATAATTCCCCGTCCTATCCACAACCGCTGCCCAATCCTCAATCCGGTTTCCCTAAAACCCCCAACCTATCCAATCCACGAGACCCTAACCCTCCTTCCCTGCTCTGGTCCGGGTAGCCTGCGTAAGCTTCGACTTGCAGGCTCCACGACCATAGTGGGGGTGGTTGGTACTGCGTCGCTCCTGCGCCTAGGACCAGAGTGCTTTGACAGAAGCGCAAGCCCACGTATTTTCCAGGCGCCTGAGCGGCACAGCCAACCCTCACAACAGTCATGGAAGAAATTGCTAAAGCCTTGCAGGATTTGCAAGGGGAGTTAGCCGCATCCAGGCAAGAATATGCAACTTTGTCCGCGCAAGTACGGAGTCTAGCTGCCCAAGCATCGCCCTTACCTGGTCAACCGTCTACCCCGTTACAGGTACATGTAACCCCGGAAGCCATAGTTCCCCTTGCACCTCCAGAGCGATATGCAGGGGATCCGCAAAAATTATCTACGTTTTTGACCCAATGTCGTCTCCACTTTCTTACCAAGGCGTCAGCCTTTCGGTCTGCTCAAGCACGTACTGCCTTTGTGATATCGTACCTTACAGGGGACGCCGCCTCTTGGGCGAATCCTTTGGTTCAAAAGGACAATGCCGTCCTGTATGACTGGGATGAGTTCCTAGGGGAATTTGAGAAAATCTTTAATCGACAGGCAGCTACCCTCTGTAAAGATCGGGAATTGCTGAGTTTAAGGCAAGGCAATAGGGAACTGGTGACTTATGTCACGCAGTTCAACCGGCTAGTGGCAGAAGCCGAATGGCCCAGAGAAAAAAGGATGTCCCTATTTTATCAGGGATTGAAAGATGAGTTAAAGGATCTTATAGCTCAGGTTGATCCACAGCCAAGAGAGTGTTCGGATATGATAAACTTAGCCTTGCGTCTTGACCACCGCTTGGCGGAAAGGCGAGGCGACAAGAGAAGAGGAGAATCTCGTCCTGTACCACGGTTAGACCAATTTAAAGGATCTCGTGGGACGGTGGACAAATCTGAGGGTGATGAGCTGATGCAAATCGGCTCCATCCGGGGCCCCCTAACTAAAGAAGAGAAAGAGCAGAGAAGAAAAGACGGGGTCTGTATGTATTGCGGTAAGGCTGGGCATTTCGTTCGCGAATGCCCCGCCAAACCAAAAACCCAGGGAAACGCCTCGGCTCGCCGGTAGTGGGGGTCACCCGGTCGAGCCTAGTCAGCAGGGCCCCAATTGCAAGCTATTCGAATCATGGCCCATATATCACTCAGAAGGGTTGCCTAGAGTTCTTGACAAAAAAGAAACAAGTTACACTGTTAATCGACTCGGGTGCGACTGGCAATTTCATCGATGCCCAGTTCGTGGGTACTTTAGGAATTCCAGTGCAATGTAAACCTAAGTCAGAACTGATACATGCAGTAGACGGTACCCCCCTTAGTTCAGGTCCCGTTACCCATAGTACCTGTGTTATGATCCTTCAGTGTGGAGATGGGCATACAGAAAAGATTGCCTTTGACATTATTGCCGCCCCGCAATTTGGGCTTATCCTGGGATTACCATGGTTAAAGAAGCATGACGCTCACATTCAATGGACCTCAGGGTCGATAGACCTGAATTCTCCATATTGCGGAGAACATTGCTTAAAAAAGGCTTTGCCGGACATACGCTCCATCTGCATTGCTAATAGTCAACCAGAGGTACGTCCTGAAGATCTGCCCCAAGAATATGCCGACTTTGTGGATGTGTTTAATAAACAGGCTGCTGAGTCTTTACCTCCACACCTTCCCTTTGATTGCCGGATAGACCTGGAGCCAGGAGCGGTATTGCAATGCAGCCGCATCTACGCTTTGACCGAGGCTGAAAATGACCACTTCCGGGAATATATAGCATCAAACCTCAAGAGTGGTTTTATTCGGCACTCCAATTCTCCGGTATCGTCACCTCTGTTCTTCGTACCGAAGAAGTCTGGGGAGCTCCGGACTTGTATTGATTACCGCGGAGTGAACCGGATAACCATTAAAAACCATTATCCGCTCCCTTTAATCCCTGTACCTCTTGACCAAGTTAGGGATGCGGTCATCTATACCAAGTTGGACCTTCGAGGCGCATACCACTTGGTACGGGTACGTGAAGGAGACGAGTGGAAGACCGCCTTCCGAACCAAGTTCGGATTGTATGAGTATCAGGTCATGCCATTCGGCCTCTGTAACGCCCCCGCCGCCTTCCAACATTTCCTGGATGAGGTACTTCGAGAATATTTAGATGTATGTGCTGTTGTGTACATTGATGACATCCTCATCTATTCCAGTAGTCTCCAGGAACATGTCCAACATGTTCGTGCGGTGTTGCAGAAATTGCGAGAACATCATCTCTACGCAAAGCTGGAAAAGTGCGAGTTTCATCGTACCACAGTGGAGTTCTTAGGTTATTTCCTAACCCCAACCGGCGTACAAATGGATACCAAAAAGGTGCAGGCAATTTTAGATTGGGCACCTCCGGCTAATGTAAAGGATATACAATCCTTTCTAGGGTTTGCAAACTTTTACAGACGCTTTGTTAAGAATTTTTCAGCATTGGTTACTCCAATCACGAAGCTTCTTCGTAAGGGTTGCCCGTTTATTTGGGATGCCTCAGCCGAACCAGCTCAAAAAGGCCTTCACTGACGCTCCTGTACTAAAACACCCAGACTTGTCCAGACCATTTGTGGTTGAAACGGACGGCTCCAGTTATGCTTTGGGGGCCGTTCTGTCCCAAAGAGATCCCATGACGGGTTTATTACATCCGGTGGCCTATTATTCAAGGAAGCTGCTGCCAGCCGAGGTGAATTATATCATCGCTGATCGAGAACTGCTGGCAATAAAGGCAGCATTTAGTGAATGGCGGCACTATCTGATGGGAGCACGTCATACGATAACAGTAATCACAGACCACCGAAACCTACAATTTATCAAAACCGCCAAGACCCTGAGCCCGCGTCAGTTGCATTGGGCCATGTATTTCGCAGAGTTCGACTTTATCATCACATATAGGCCCGGAAACAGCAACCAGAAAGCTGACATCTTATCACGCTATCCCGAGCCGACAATTCGAGAGGCGAACCCCACGCCCCAGTCAATAATCCCTCCCGTTCATATTATTGGAGCGACCTCTGACTTCTTTGAAGCAATTCAGAAAGAAATCTCTATGCAGGAATTGCACCATTGGTGCAAACAGGACCCTCGGAATGTAGTTCTTGCAGGGCTTCCCTACCACGCTCATGCTCTGTATTTGCCTACTACGGCACTCCGGGAAAAGGCCATGTCGTGGTGTCACGATTCATCCCTTGTAGGTCATCCGGGAAGATCAAAAACACAAGAACTGGTGGCTAGATATTTTTGGTGGCCAAAGTGGCGACAAGATGTTCAACAACACGTATTGAAGTGTGACATCTGTGCCTGCAATAAGGCCAGTCACCAAAGACCTGCAGGCCTTCTGCGTCCCTTACCAACTCCGGACGTACCATGGCACACTGTAACCATGGACCTCATTGTGGATCTCCCGCCTATACAAGGTTACACTTCAATATTGGTTATAGTAGATACCTTTTCAAAAATGGCCCATTTTATTCCTTGCAAGGGAGTCCCAACCGCTAGTGCAATTGCGGAACTCTTCCTGCAAAACGTCATTCGCCTACACGGGCTTCCACACCATGTTATTATCGACAGAGGCCCACAATTCATTTCACGATTTTGGCGTGAATTTTGTAGGATTATTGGGATGGAAGTCCATTTGTCATCCGGGTATCATCCAGAGACCGACGGCCAAACCGAACGTGTGAATCAAGGGCTCGAGCAATACTTGCGTTGCTTTGCTGCAAGCAGAGAAACCACTTGGGTCCAGCATACTTGGTTAGCTGAACTGGCCTATAATAATGCTGTACACACGTCCACCAAAAAGACTCCTTTTTACTGTCTTTATGGACGACATCCACGTATTCTTCCCATAGCTGTCCCGTCCTTAGGAGTGGAATTGCCCACACTAGCGGGACAGCGAATTGAAATTGAGCAAGTATGGAAGGAGGTACAAGGTAATCTCGTTAGAGCAAAAAACTCTTATAAGTATTAGGCAGACAAAAATCGCCGTGCCAGTCCTCCCTATCGTGTGGGTGACAAAGTGTGGCTTTCCACCCGCAATATTCGATTGGATGGTCCCAGGAAATTACAGCCCCGTTACTTAGGCCCATTCCCAATTGTACGAATCGTGAATCCAGTTGCAATTCGATTGGAATTACCATCCCGAATGAAAATTCATCCCACGTTCCACACGTCCCTGCTAAAACCTGCCCCGTATGGAACTCCTGTTAAGAAAAACCCCCCGATAATTGTTCACGGAGAACCTGAATATGAAGTACGTGCAATTTTGAACTCCAAAAAGAGCACTAACGGCCAATTGTATTATTTAGTGGACTGGGTAGGGTATGGACCTGAAGAGCGCTCGTGGGAGCCCTCACATCACGTCCATGCTCCGAGATTGTTGCGCACTTTCCATAAGAATTATCCAGATAAACCCGGAGGGCCTACCTTCCGTGGGAGGGGGAGTGCTGTCAGGGCCAAAGCCAAGACCAGACCAAGACAAGGGGTGCAGAGGGGCATGGTGGGGGCTGTGATGAGCGTACGAGTTGGGTCCAGAAAGTTGTATCCATTTAAAAGGTTGCTGTGCCCCTTCTGCAGAAAAGCAGCCTTCAAAAACTACAGCTCCCAGCAGAAGCAGTCTCCTGCCTACAACTCCCAGCATGCTCAGGGGCGCCACGGGCCAATCAGGAGTCCAGCAGGGTGTGGCACATCAACGCGCGTGCGCAAGCCCCGAGGCACGGGGCTTGGGCTTGAGACTTCGGAAGGAGAGGACGTGCAGAGCCCAGCTCCTCCAGAATCATTCGCGAGGGGCCCCGCCCCGCCGGAGAAGCAGTTTGGCCCCTCGCTCCCGCAAGAATAAGTCTTTAAACCCATCTTGGGGATCAGAGGGATCGGGGGGAGAAGCGCAGGGGGCTTTAGCCCGCCCATTCCTAGCCCCTGCGCCTACTGGAAAGATAAGTGGGCGTGTTTCCTAGGCGCGTCGCTAATCCGCGCTTGTATTTGTAGTGGGGAAGTGAACCGTACGAAACGCTAGTACGTGTGTTCCCGCCTCCTGGGACCAGGGAGGACTAGGCCCACGGGAGGCGAAAACACATAGGCAAAAGTTACCGCGGCGGTCTGAAGGAAGACCCCCGTGGAAGTTAACACTGGCATTTTTTCCACATCAGGAACAAGTGGAAAAGCCTCCGAAGAGTGGCGAACTTTGGCACACTCAAGAGCCCGTGATCTGAGCTCGGGTGGCAGCAAGGAATGTTGTGTGTTTGTATGTGTGTGAGGAATGAATGAGAAGGTTATGGGAATGCAGAGGCAAAACCCTAACTCGTGTTATTTCTTTTAGCTTCTTGGACCAGCACTGAACATTACGGACCTGCCACAAGACTTGACGGCTTCATCATGGACAGGACACTGAAAACCAGAGCTAAGTGTGCATGCTGAAAAATGCTAATTAGTTGTGGACAGAATTAGGTGCATGGCTTAGACTTGTACATTAGATTAATCAGTGAGGGGGCCTAAGTCTGACTATGTGGAGGTGGTGTGCAAATAGCTACTTGGTACCAAGTACAATCTAAAGTGTGCAACAATCAACCCTTTTCCCTATAATTCCCCGTCCTATCCACAACCGCTACCCAATCCTCAATCCGGTTTCCCTAAAACCCCCAACCTATCCAATCCACGAGACCCTAACCCTCCTTCCCTGCTCTGGTCCGGGTAGCCTGCGTAAGCTTCGACTTGCAGGCTCCACGACCATAGTGGGGGTGGTTGGTACTGCGTCGCTCCTGTGCCTAGGACCAGAGTGCTTTGACACAGTGGGTTCCATTCTTTTGCTGGAGGAATTTAGATTTTCATTCTATACTGGTGAAGTTCACAGAGGAGCTGCACATCCATTTTAATTGTTGTTTTCCACTTGGAACACTCATCTAAAAAGAAAATAAATCCCCTGCTGCTAAATACAACCACAAATATATTCCAAGGGTAACAGGATTTTTCCAGGTGACACCCATGCAGTAGATCCAAATGAGAATCTGTTGAACATGCCTTTAACATATATGGAGATCCGCAAATTATATGAGCATTAAGCATAGAACTGGGGTACTTGCATGTGTCAGACAATGCTTACAAGTAGACAAGCACCAGAAATGCTGCCTCTGGGATCATGTAGCATATTTCCATCTATATTAATGAATGTTTAGCACCTTTAGTTAATTCAATCCCCTCATTTCTGTGGGATACAATGCATAAACTGCACATTCTATCAGAAATGGCAGTCATTCCTGGGATGTTGTTGGTCACAATCGATGTCAAAGCCTTGTATACTTCTATTAATCATGCAAAAGCAATTGCAAGTGTAGACTTTATTTACCGTAAACACTCTGCATCCGATTTCGATCATATTGTAATGGTTAAAGAAATGTTGTCTTGTGCTTTAACTAATAATGTATTCCTGTTCAACAATTGCTACTACAAACAGAAAATCGGTGTAGCCATGGGGGCTAGCTATGCCCCGGCACTTGCCAACATTTTCATGCATCAATTTGAGGAACAATTTGCATTTGTAGACAATCTGTTTGTTGAATTCACCCATGTCTGGAAACGCTACATAGATGATGTGTTGTTGGTTTGGACAGGTACAGTAGATGGTTTGTTGGGCTTTGTAAACCACTTGAATAACAATGATTGGGGTATCTCATTTACACATGAATACAGTGCCAGCAGTATTTACTTTTTAGATTTAACTATCACTCTGGTAGATAATTAAATTGTCACTAAAACATTTTGCATGGCAACTTCAGTCAACACAATCTTACAGGCCTCTAGTTGTCATAGAAAATCTGTTATCAAGAATATATAACGAAAGGTGAATTTATTCAAGCTCGCAGGAATTGTTCAAATGATATGGACTTCCTACAAGAATGTGTATTCTTACGTGAGAAATTCCAAAAACAAGGTTATGACCGCAGCATAGCAACTCAAGCTCAACAAACTGCACATAACATGAAGAGGGTGGATCTACTCACCCCTAAAATTAGACATAACTCTACCCATACGAATAAATTGAAATTTATTACAAAGTATAACACAGATAGCTCTAAGCTGTACAAAATTGTTCAACGCCACTGGCATCTATTACAGCTAGACCATGAGATTTCACCATGGTTGGATGAAACTCCAAATTTTATTTACAGCAAAGCAAGCAACCTCAAAATCATCCTGTCACCTTCATTTATGTCCAACCGCCAACCTGCCATAAACTGGCTCTCTCAGAGATCTAACCACTATTTCCACAAATGTGGAAGATGTTCAATGTGTTGCTATGCACTCGAGACTTCAAATATTGACTTTGGTAAACTTGGTACGTTCAAAGTGAATTCTTTCATTCATTGTAATACAAATTTCTGTGTTTATTGCATTATATGCCTATGTGGAAAACACTACATTGTTAGTACTATCAGACCTCTCAAAATGAGAATATGCGAACATTTATCTACTATTTCAAACCAGGAGTCTAAATATCCACTTGCCATGCACTGGCAAAAATCCTATCAGTATGATGACAAGTCACAGATCAAATTTGTGGGCATGGCTAAAGTGTCCGTACCACAACGTGGAGGTAACCTTACCCTCAAATTGAGACAATTGGAATCACAGTTAATTTGTCAATACCGAACCGTATCTAATGGCCTCAACAGCGATCATGAACTATCTGTGTTTCTCTGAAGTCTGTGCGTATTCCTTACATCAGACTAGTATGGGGCTCCATACATACTTATAGATAATTGATGATGGGAACTATCTGGTATTTACAATACTGATAACTTCTAATCAAATTATGGCTTGACCACTGTTTAATGTAACTTTCCCATTTCTTTTGGTTTGCAAGCACGTAGCATCGGGAATTGGGGGACATTGGGACCACTAATCATGGCCATTTACATCTTCCTTATTCGTTTATCAGGTTAATCCCGGGCACTGGCCAGAATTATTAGGTCTCTCTCAGGTGACTTATAACCACAATTTTTTGCACATACAACAAGACTTCATTGCTAACGCTTCGTGTGAACATTGCCGGGTATTATGTAAATATAGTCCCATCCCCCAAATTACACTTCGGCGGCATCTCCATGTACATTGAATTTGTCCCTTAATTTAACTATAATTATATTACTAGTTCTTGAACTTTAATTCAGCCGCACATCCGTGCATATAGAATAGGTCTTGGGCCCACACCCAACATACCCACCACAAGCTCACGTTGGAGCTCTAGTTGTTCACATGGTGCTGGCCGCATTGTAAATAAGAGCTCAGCCATCACGCGCGAGGCTCTATCTCACCAGTCGGGCGGAAACGCCGGTAAGTGCAGGTCTTTCGCGTTGACCCCTACGGACAATTTGCCATGGGGGTATGCGCATGTGACCGTCTCGCCTTTGTGAGTGTTAATCATTTGACTAATTAGATACTTCCTCTCCTGTCTCCCCTGTCTCCCCCTCTACCCGATGCCACGTGCCTGCTCCAATCTCACTCCATTACATCACAATTGATCTGCCTGACAGCTACGTTTGAATACGCACATGCGTTTATATAGGTATGGTTTTACAATCTATATACTATCCTTTCTCATGTGCTACTTAATTTCTTCATATGCAAAGCGGCTAACTTAGTTTTCTCCCGCTTGCAGCGGAGCCGCAATTGAAAATCTATTAGATATCCATCTACCGTATACAAAGGTAAGAATAGATGCAAGTTAATTTGGGTAAACTTGCTTTAGGCAAGCAATTTAATTTTGACAAATTTATGAAAGCCAACCAATTAGAGCTTTTTCATAAAATCCAAATTGTCCATTAAAAAAAAAACACCTTCTGTTTCTTGCTTTTTGTTTTTCCCCATGCAATAGAACTAGTGCCAAGCCTCCTCAGGTAAAACTAATTTCCTATAACTGTAAGCACTTAGACACAAGTTTGACGAGTTCTGTATTTACAGGGCCGTTCCCAACATTCATGCACATTTATCTTTTTCTTTCCTTTTTTACACATGGCATTGATTGTTATGTTATTATACTCTGCAATGCTAATCAATTTGGCATATCTTGTTGGGAAATTTTGTGACGTTTATTTTATATGCCACCCTAATGCTTACTGTATGGTCTTTGGTTCTGTCTCATGTCCAATTGTTGCTCATCCTATTACTATGATTGTCAAAAATTTACAAAATATGTTCATAATTTCGCAGCCTTGCAAGAAGAGCTTTTGCTTGAAATACGTGTCGGCTGTTGTTTGAATTGCATTAAACGCCCAATTGAGCATTTTAATTTTGGGTTGTGTGCGCAGTCCTTGGGAGCAAACCAACCCTCATCATATGTCTGAAAGTAGCACAAGTAAAACAAAAGAGGAGATGGCTGGAAGGTTGTGAATTCATCTTAACCTCTTGTATTGCTCTGGAAAACCCTTCAGACCATCGTTATTTGCCTGCCAAGCCATTACAAAAGAACTCCATATTCAAATCAGGCTTGGTCCCACCCCAAAAGGGGCAGTCAAGCCCTAACTGCTTGATCACATCCCTTGTTCACGAGACCACAAGCATCCCAAACATATTTAGGCCTTGATGGGCCTCATCAGCGAGGAGTAGCTTGGGCCTGCAGTGCCAGCAGGCACATGACCCACGTCTGGGCATACCGCCCCACTTAGGGTCACTAATGCAAAACAAAATAGGTGATGGCTAGAAGGATTTGAAATGAATCTTAACCTATGACATTCCCACCAGGCCATTGTTTTTGCATGCCATGCCATTACAAAAGGAGACAGACCATATGCAAATAAGGCTTGGTCCCACCCCAAAAGGGGCAGTCCAGCCCTAACTGCCTGGTCACATCCCTTCATCACAATACCAAAATCATCCACAAACATTTGTTCAGCCTTGTTGAGCCTCATCAGTGAGGAGTAGTTTGGGTCTACAGGACGCATGTCTGGGCATAACCGTCCCACTTGGGGTGACTAAGGCAAAACAAAAGAGGTGATGGCTGGAAGGTTTTGAATTAATATTAACCTCTGGCATTTCTCTGGGCAACGCTCCAGATCATTGTTCTTTGTCTGACAAGCTATTACAAAAGAGGAAATACCATATGCAAATCAAGCATAGTCCCACCTCAAAAGGGCCAGTCCAGCCCAACCCAAACTGCTTGATAACATCCCTTCTGCACAAGACCACAAGCATCCACAGAATGTTTCAGCGTTGTTGGGTCTCATCAGTGAGGAGTAGCTTGGGTCAATTGCACAGACAGTCTAAAAACTTGTGCTGTGGAAGGTTGCAGAGAGCAGTGCCAGTAGTTCAGATTTATTCAAAACCTTCCACCCATCACTTTCTTTTTTTGGTTATAGTGTGTCTCCCTACATGAGAGAGGGTATGTATGCCTTGCTTTCTGAGCCATATGGAACCAGGTTTCACCTCACTGATGAGCATCCCTAATGAGGCCCAACAAGGACGAAACATGTGTGTGGGAGTTAAGGGCCAGTAGGCCCCCCATCCCTCCCTTCCTTTTGTACAAACTTGGACCATGTGCCTCCAATGGTGGGGAGTGCCCCCATTGCCCCCATGCCAGAATTGGTTGGCACCTGTGTAGATGGGGCTGTTGCGCAGGACACAAGGCATCCATTTTGTACCCCCTTGACGCCATCTTGGTAACTAGGCCTCACTGCGATAATACGAAAAGGTTCCTCTCCCCTTTGCAGCGTCGTGCACACCGTGCACATGGCCCCCACCTTTTCTCTCACTGTGTCTGGAAAACTCAGCAGCTCCATTCTCACGCTCAAGCCGGAGGTAATTGCAACAAAAAACAAATGTAACATCTCACTCTTCCTCTGAGATCACTGCCCCGAGCGTGAACCGGCTTGAGCCAGGCCCAGTAGCACATCCATCTCCACAAATCTGTTCATGCCCCCTCACCCTCGCTATTGGAAAATTACTGGCAGTGTAACCATGTGTCCCTGCAAGGTATTCTTTTGATGTACCAGATATGCAACCTCGCCACGATGCCCACCTAGCAGGCCCTCAGCTAACATTAGACCTCTGTTGCAGTATATTGTCTCTCACTACTAACAAATGCCAACCTGCCTTAGATTCTTTATGAGTCCAGACCCTTGCTTCAATCAATGTTATCATGTTGGTCAAAACTCTTAACCTGATGCCCCATATAAGCCTCAGTTATTAATGATGTAAATACATGAATGTAGTTTGGAGGTTTACAATGATTTGTTCAAAAGAGTTGCAATGATCATTATTTAGTGCATGCTTCACTAAGATGTATTATATTAGCTTAGTTAGTGGCCACCCCGCTTCACAGCAACCTGACTTTCACCCCTCCTGGACGCTGACAGCCGGACCATGTGATGTTCTCCCTCCCTCCAAAGGAGCAACCAACCGGATGAAACAGTGCCTCTATGAACATATAGTGCTATAATGTCTATCCAATCCTGCACTGACTTAGTACCCTATGTTGAATGCGTCATCTATGATGATTTTTCTCTTTATAATGTGATGTAACTGAAACGTTTGCCAAAGCGCTCTTGGGCAGCAGAGTTCTTTGGATGCCAATTCTATATAAAACATTTTGAACTCTCGCAACTTGTTCTCTTATCCTCATTCCCCGTCTGGGGTGTGTCTCATTTATTCTTATTGCACGTTTGAGCCGTTGAGGGCTCTTACATTTTGTGACCCTCCATGACGTGATTTGGGACAGGTGCCTCGAGGGCCGTGCCATGCGGCGAGATCCGGGACGCCCCCCAGCAAAACCATCACCTCTGCGGTCGACCATTTGTATGCACAACGAGAAGGGTCCAAGGGTTCCTGGTTAACTAATACCCAACTGAAAAAGCTGCTTGCCGAGGCAGGCCACTGCTTGGTTGGGGTGTGGACCAGATTGTGGGTAGACCGTGAACGGTGACTCTCGGACCACCCGACTGAACACGTGAGTACTGGTTGCAAAAGTTCCCAAGAGATAAGAGAAGGGTTAAGGAAGAAGCGGGACAGGTAACAAAGTGGGCAAAAAGGAAGTTAGGGTCTGTTTGAATGATACTGAGGCTTTTCTGATCTATCATTTATATGGCCATTAGGTTTTGTGTAGATAAAGAAGTAAGAGAAGATTGAGGAAGCCTAGCCCGAACGGGGTAGAAGGCAGCGCTGCGAACCATTGTCTCGTCCAGTGCAGATAAACAAGTGAAGATAAAGAGAAAATAGTAAGAGTCTCGTATGTGTAGTAGACTCAGAGTAGTAATTTAGAATATTCTTTTTCTGTGTGAGCAGAATTATCGGTGAGGTAGCGAGAGGGGAGCAAGAGGTGGGAAGTGCATGAGAAAACTAGAGTAGGGGGTAACAAACTAAGGTAATTGGAAAAGGGAGTAAAGCGCACAGGTAGTAAATGTTACATGTTATATGTCTTCACATTTTATGTTTTCACGTGTGTCAAGTGTTGCATGTTGATCTGTTAGTAATTGTTTATGTGCCTGTAAATTGAAAAACAAATTAAGATTGATTAAGAAAATTGAAAATGCAATGTATACGAAAATGTTTTGAATAATGATAAATGACGGGTGTCCATAGTTGAAACAATTTACGGTCTCAGTGAGTGGTGAAAAGGGGAAAGGTTGTTGAAAATGTTTTGAATAATGATAAATGACGGGTGTCCATAGTTGAAACAATTTACGGTCTCAGTGAGTGGTGAAAAGGGGAAAGGTTGTTGAAAAAGTGTTGGTACCAAAAGGTAAGAAGAAGGTTGCAAAAGACATTGCAGCAAGAAAAGTGTTGACCGAGCGGCGTTTGTGTGTCTGCACGCAGGAAATTGTATTTTCATGGGGGGAATAACACCATTAGCGCACATTTGCCAACATCTCCCATTGTGTAGCGAGAAGATACAGAAGTACCATGATCAGTGGATGACGGAGATAAAGGGAGACAGCGTATAACCCATATGGCCTGAGGGAGGGTCTTTAGATAAAAGGGTGCTGGATATGGTATCTACACATTTGCTGGTGAGACATAAGGAAAAACAGTTACAGAGCAGGAGGGAAGTGTTAGATTTGTGGCGGATGTTTGAGGAAATAACGCCCGTAGGTGAGGTAAGTACGGATAAACAGTTGAGAAAGAGAAAGCGCCAGAAGAGGTAGGTGGAACGGCAAGAGGAGAATGTACGGCAATCACAACTGAGAGTGATACTACTAAAATATACCCGTTGATGACAAGACCTGCAGTAGGATATAGCGAGCCCCAGCATGTGCCCACATGCCCTACCCCGACCACCCCAGCAGAGGCAGCAGCCACTGCACCACCCCCATATGACAGAGGGGGGCTTTACAGCCCAACGAGCGCCCCACCAGTGAATTTAGCATGACTAACTGGGAACTTAGGCAGACAGCTTGCACACGCGCAGATAGAAATAACACGATTAAGAGCGTTATGCATGTTAGGGAGAATTCTCATCTATGGCTAATTTCCCTCACCTAGTGAGTCCCCCAGTAGCTTTGCTTGACATCTGGAGTTTATTTTCCACTTGGTAAGAGTCAGAGCTTTTCACCCACTCTTTCCTGTGTTTTGCTATGTGTTTCTACCTGTTTTTGTGATTATGGACTCTGAAGTACACCACTTCAGTAGCCCTCTTCTTTTTGTGTGTCACACAGCACCTTCAGTTGTCTTTGAGACTTCCCTCGACTCCATTTCTGAGGCGACTACCATCCTCCAGAAAAGGTTAAGGTTACCATCAACTTTACTTAGTCAATCTACCACAGATCCAGTGTGTTGCATTAGGTTGCTAAAGGAACCTCAGAAAATAAGGTGGGAAGGGAATTGAGTGATGAGCCACCAGCCACTAAATGAAGGGGCAGCTGGACAGGGGAAGATGTTGCATGTGTGTTACATCTAATGTAGGGGGCAGTGCTGCTCATGCTCCTTGATTACAGCTTCAAAAGCACTTCAAAATTGCTCCTTCCTGCAGAGTGCTGTGTTACAGTATCTACAAACCAGCTGTGTCTGAGATACATTTTTCTAAGCTATTTAGTCGCTCTGTTGCTTGTTGACACATACAGAGTGTCATGCCATGCACTTCCAGTTTGCTGCGGAGCTAATATGCACTATTGGTTGCATTTCTTTTCTTAACACCGTCTCATTGAATTGCATACAGCTTGATAGGGTTGGCATTAAGGGCATACATTTTACATTTGTATGTGCTAATTGTTCCATGACATCAGGAGGTGTTATGCCCATATACCTCCTGGATACGTCTACTATTTGAAATAGATTGTGCATCTTTAGAAAGAAGACCATTTAATACTGTTAAAAATGTTAGCACAGGTGAGTTCTGCAGACTGACACATGTTTTGAGTTAGTTCTCTGTATTGGAAATGTTGGCTGAAATTTTCATTTCTTATCATGCCAAATGTGTTGCGGCACTGTTTGGATCCTGAGGTTTTAAAAATAGGTTTGCCTTTTACTGGTGTTAATTGTAGGAGATCTCCAAAAGAAATAATGTGTGTTCCTTCAAAGAGGTCTTCGTAGTCCGTTGTGAGACCATGCTTACCTCATCTATTAGGAGCATTTCATTTGTTTCAAAATTATGCATACTTCAGTAGCAGCTTATGTTGAAAGTTTGTTCTACTGGAATGAGCAGTAATTGGTGTAAAGTAACAACTCCTATGTTGTAGGCAGATAAACCTGTGGGGGCTGTTACAACAGCTGAAATGTTGTTGTTTGTTAACTTTTGTAGGAATTTTCTGATGATTTTTATTAAGAATGTTTTTTTTCCAGAGCCAGCTTCACCACTTATATAGAGGAGTAGAGGTTTATAATTTTGACAGCTACAAGTTTTACTTTTATGCTTCAAACCATGTTCAATTTCTTTAGTCACTAGGAAAATGCTCAATTGCTCAGTATTTAGTTGCAATTTCAGCAGTGTCAAGTTTTCTTCTGATTGCTCACATCGATACATAGAGTTCTCTACTTCAGTCATGGCTAATTCTGCTTCATTTACTATGAGTGGCTCCCCAAGTGGTTCTTAGCTTGCTGTAACAGAAGGTTGACTGCCCTCAGGGAGTGTCTTCATTTGGTTGTGCTTGAACTTCTTCCTCTTGTTGGCATTCATTGTCCAACATGTTTTTATATTGCTTGAAATTGACACTTATTATACTGCTTTCATTTGTATTTAATGCAGCTTCAAATGAGTCATGGTTGCCTCATAAATCTTATTCTTTTCTCCATGGTTTAAAAAGGTTGCAGTAGGTCCATGCAGTATAGTTCTTTATGTTGAGGAGTTTTAAATGATAACTTCATATGATTAATTAGGATGGCTTGGGCAAGTTTGAAGAGGTTCCCTTCACAAGCTGAGACCACATATTTTCCACATTTTTCATCTGGTTTTACATTTGTCTGTAGGAGAAATGTTGGGCTATGTGGTATAGGCACATGTTTTCCAAGGCAGTACTTTGTAGGTATCTAATACATTGTTTTTTAAAATGCCCTAGCGGTTGAGATCATTTTTGGTTATTGTTTCTATGTCTTGGTATGATTTTAGCAGTCTTTTTCTGGATGCAGCTGGACCAAAGCTTAGCCTGACTATGTGTTCAGATTTGCCGTACATGATTGTGCCTGTTTCGTAGCATTCACATCCTCTATGGGAGAGCATTCTTTGCCAAAGCTGTACAATTATTGTGACAGTGTTTAGTCAGATGATATGTCATCCCAGAGGTCTTTTAACTCTGTTTTCTCAGCTTTGGTTAGGTAGGTTGTGACAAATCTTGCAACAGCAGTGCAATTGTCTGCAATATATTGTATATCTATGTATGCATTCCACAAGAGGGAAATAATAGCATTGTAATGATTGATGTACTTTGAAGCTTTGTTTCTTTTCATGCAGTATGTGTTTTTAGGTTATTAGCCTTTCACACTGTGTCTGACAGAAGACCTGATGCTTTTTACTTGTCCTTTTGCTGAAACTCGTCATGGGAAACCAAAGCAGCATTTGATGTAGTATTTACCTTTGTTTTTGTATCTGTGTCAGCGGTATTTGCCGCACTTATGTTTTTGGAAGTATGTAGCTCACTATCTGTGGTTCCTGAAGGGATGTTGCATGTTATGTATTTGTGAATAAACTGCAAACCAGTGGCATCAATGTCATGACCAAATTTAGGAGCATCAATAAAAGCATTTGGATGTGTGGTGCTCCCATGAATTGATATTATTTTCTCCAAAATATTTTTTTCTGATGAAGTGTAGTATGGCAATAAAGTGGTGGTGAAAGTACCTTGATACATTTACAGGATCAAGAGAGCAGAGTTCTCCTGGTGTTTTTATGTCTATCCCTTCTTTGATTTGGTTAGCTATGTTTGCTATGCTTACGAAGTCGTGCAAGTCATCCCATGCATATTCTGCACAACTTAAAGTCAGAAACCATGTTGGTGGGCCAAGGTTCCTTACCATACACCGTACATCAGTGTGACATTGGAACCAGTATTCCTTTGTACCATGCATATTTGCCAAGAGATTTGTGATACTTGACTGCAAAACTTCATGTTTGTCTTTTATCTTTTGAAGTAGTTGGGTAGTAGACATGTTTAAAAAATTGGAGCCAGTTTTCAATGTGTGTGCAACTCCATAACATAGAGTTGCTAATTCACTTTTGAACAGGATTTGAAATATTAGGGACTCATCACGAGTTGGGCGGTATCCCGGTGGTATTACCGCCGGCATACTGCCTGTGCTAATAGCGTTACTGCCAACCCATCCAGTGCTATTAGCGCCGGATCAAGGATTGGGCGGTAATGGGTATTCCCCATTTCCCATTGGGTCCATTGGACCCAATGGGGCATTTTCGGCACAATTACTGATGGCGGTATTACAGTGCATATTCAAACAAAAAATCAGGATGGGAGAACCACACTTTTGAGATTCAGGATAATATTAGTTTAATCTCTGAATTTTAGGTGATGATACATACAATATATCAATTGTTAACATAATAACAGACAGACGGACAGTTGTACTTTTGATATGTAGGTGTACCACTAGGTACCACCCTCAAGAGTGTGGAGGGTATTAGCTTTCTCATGGTGCAAGATCTCTTGGATACACAGGTAACAAGGGTTGACAACACAAGAGTGAATGCAGCCCAGGACCTCAGTCCTGTTGGCTGGGAAAGTCGGGTGCTGGAAAATGTTAGTCCCTATTTCTGTGAAGTTGCATAGGACTGTAAGGGAATGGGGACATGGGAGCACCGACAGTGTTGCTAATGGTGCCGGTGGTTCAGTGATAAGTATGCCACACAAGGCCGTAGCAAGAAAGTGTGAGAAAATGGAAAATGCTGAGTGTTTAAAAAGCTGTCATTTTTGGGAGGCTGGACATGAAAGGTAAAACATGGTTTTGTGGATTTATAGCAGTATCGTGCATAACATTTTTCTAAAAAAAAGAAATGGATATTGAAAATATTTGTAGGACACTTAAGTGGTACTTGCCGATGTGGTGTATTGTATTGTAATGGGTACTTGCTTATTAAATGATGGTTCTTTTGTTTGTATTGTCAGAGTTGTGGTTGCACTATTTGCATTAGAAAAGGTGCACTGCAAGTCCCAGAATGCAGAGAAAAACTGAGAGGGCAATACACATGTACAGATTAGACAGGAACATGCTAGCAAGTATGCATGTGTGGGAAAGTTAATGAAATTGGACACAATGGGCCTCATTACGAGGTTGGACCTAGCCATGGCTGCCTCCAAAATCGTTCCGACTCCGGTCTGGTGGATGGAGCAATTACCGGTCCATTCCGAGGTCAGCGCGACCAGTAATTCCCCATTCACCAGAGCCATTCCCCATTCCCATTTGAGCCCCCATAGGGCTCAATGGGAAGGGAGAAGGTGGCAATAACGGTACCGTAAATTGCGGTACCGTTATTGACCCCGGTATCCCTTTGCGGGTCTATCCTTAACGCCTGGTGAAACCAGGCGTTAAGGAAGGACCCACAAAGGGAACTCGTAGTAGGCGGTAAGGGATTGCCGGCACCGGTGCTCTTACTGCTGCCGGTAATCCCTTACCGCCCACCTCGTAATGACCCCCACTGAGTGTTATTGCAATATGCTGCAAACATTCGTTACATTTTCTTTCATGTATTTATTAATTACAACGCTGTTGTGACTATATACATGCATTTATTTGTTTTACTTGAACCTGTGCTGAAATAAATAGTTTTAAACACATTGCATTTTGTTATTTTTCATTCCCTGTATATGCCTTAGTCCAGTAACATACATACAGTTTTCGTTTTGAGTTTTCAGTGTGGGAGTTTTAGTGTAACTACGTTGTATTAAAAATGACAGCATGAAAGAAGAAAATAACAGTTTGTACATTATAATGGGTGATATGCGCAAGTATGTATGTCCGGGTAATATTTTGAATGTTCAGACAGGACCTGGTACTTTAACATGTTGTTGAAATGTTTTAAATGAGGTTTTCTTTTCTTTCACAAAAGACTCACACAGTGCTGCTGAAATTGCAAATATGTTTTTTGAAACTGTTAGGAAAATGCTAATTAAAACAACACTTTGCAACCACACAGCATTGTAAGTAACTGCCACTTTATTTCAGGAGTTGGGACAACTGAGGGTGTGATTATTGCGTAGGTTATGCAGGCAAGTTGCAGGAACCCTGTTTATATGCATTTGTAAAAGAGTTGGACATTTGCTTTTCAAAATATATGTATACCTGTACTTTGTGTGGATGGATGCAGATGTGGTTGTCTCTGCAAGTAGAAATCTTGGAGATGTTTATAGTAGTTTTTGATGTAGGTGCTAGGGAGTAACAGGAGACATGTACTCTGAGTGTTCAACAGTACATCTGAACTGTTGAACTGAGATGACAGAGTTAGATGTAGAGTTTTGAAATGTGATTGGTGGTTGGGTGTGTGACTGCTTGATAGTAGCCAATGAGGGAGTGCTACAAAGGTTGAAGTGGAAAGGGAAGAAAGGCTTCTCTGTGTGACGGTGACCACAGACACTGCAGTAGTCCACAGACAAGGCATGCCACATCCAGGTATTTTCAGGATACCTGTCATGGAAAGGGGACTGTGGGGATTAGCCAATGAGGTGTTCAGGTTGTGCTTTATAGGAAGAGAGGGTAAGAGTATTGTTCATTGCTGTGTGTAGGGACGATGACTGTGGTTGTAGAGATGAAAAGGCTTGCTGTGTGGGTGGTGGGATATTCTTTCATGTTGAATTTAGGTACATAGAAATGTATGGCATTTCTGCAAACCTTGGATTGGAGGGAGTGGAGGCTTTTGTGGAGGCTTTTGTGCCTGGGCAAAACCTGAAGAGTTTATTTGCAGATTTAAAAAATTGTCTGTTTTCCAAACTCCAGATGTCCATGTGGTTTGTTCTGGAGGACAGAGTTGGGGTATATTAGTGCAATAAGTTTGCAGAGTGATGCGAAATAATTGCTGAAGGCACTAAAGGCGCTGTTTCCATGTGGAAAGGTAATCTTTTCACATATACCTCCTAGAGCACTATGAAGATGCCCTAATGTCTTTTGTCTTTTGTCCTCAACAAGACACAGGAAGGCGCCTTGTGAACAGAGGGTTATATTCATTTTTGTAGGCTGTTGGGATGTCATCCTTCCCTAATGAGAACATTCTGGTAGATAATGGACAAACTTTGTTCAATGATGACATCACGTTTACAGATTGTGGCAATGCAATATTTCTTGCCAATATTCAACCTGCACTCAGAAAGCTCTTGTGAAAATGATGCAGAGTGCATATGAGTAGGTACAGCAAAAATCATCTGAAAAGCCCCCCAAAAAAATCAAAATACAAAAAAAGGTTCTTTTCAGAGCCACCACTCAAGACTTAATAACATAACTAGTATTTTATTTCTCTCCCCACCCACTTGAATTGGATTATCTGTCTGCAGACGGCACGTGCCACATCCAGGTCTTTTGAGGATGCTATGATTGAAAATTGGACTGTGCAGCCCAGAGGATTGGACAATAAGGTTTCCTGGGTGTGGTATGCAAGGAGAGAGTTTGGCAGAAGTTGTGTTTGCTGAGAGGAGTGGAGATGGCTATGGTTATGTCTTTCAGGAGGCAAAGTGTGTTTATTTTGGGAGACGCGTGGATCCATTGGTTGCAGGTTTATGCAGAGTGCGCGGCATGAAGTGGGTGGACTTGCTCCCATTTTGTGTCATTTTGGTCACACTGCAACATACGGACATTATCATCGTTCATTGTGGAGGGAACAGTTTAGGGCATGTAACCAGAATTTCATTGCAGTTTGCAATGAAGGAGACATTTGGCAAAATGAAGGAAATGTTCCCAAACTCTCAACAATTTTTTTCTCGCATTGCCCAGAGACACATGTGGATGCACTCCAGGTCATTTGGTCCACAAATGAAGAAAGTGAGGGGCAATGGCAACGAGGCTGTCTGTGCATTTTCGAGAGATGTTGGCATGATGTATTTTGATAATGAAAAAATGTCATTTGACATCACCAATATTTTCCGCAGAGATGAAGTACATCTTACTGATGCTGGTAATCAGCTTTTTCTGCACAATATTCAAAATGCTGTGAATCACTTTTTGTAAATATAGAAAGCATTTTCCAGTAGGTGAAAAAAAAGGCTTGGAAGAATTGCAAAAACTAAAGGGGTAATTCATAGAATTCAGCGCACAAGTGGCGCACGCGGAGGGCGTGTGTGTATGCAGCGTCTGCGCCAGCTGTGTGCGCCAAAATCCATTTCCCGCGCACAGCGTATTCATGGATTTCAACATCCATAACCAGCTGTGGCGCAGAGTGGCGCATCGACCCTGCAGCAGCACCAGTTACGCCCCAACCCCTCCCCGTGCGCCATGAACAGCGCACAAATCCCGTACATGGCGCACAGGCCAGTGGACCAGCATACAGCCCCCCACCCACGAAAACGTCTGTAAAAATCCCTGTGCACCCCTCCGAATACACGTACACCACTGCGCGGGAAGTTTTACACGCGATTGGCCCTGTGCGAGTGGGGTACGTGTATTTCAGGGGTGCGTGGGAACGTTCACACGCTATTGGCCCTGTGCAAGCGGGGTATGTGTATTTCGGGGGTGCACAGGAACTTTCCCACATGATTGGCCCTGTGCAAGTGGGGTACGTGTATTTCGGGGGTGTGCGGGAACTTTCACACCGATTGGGCTTGTGCGAGCGGGGTACGTGTATTACAGGGGGTGTGCTGGAACTTTCAGACGCGATTGGTCCTGTTCGAGCTGGGTACGTGTATTTTGGGGGTGCGCGGGAACTTTCACATTTGATTGGCCCTGTGCGAGCGGGGTACGTGTATTCCTGGGGTGCGCGTGAACTTTCACACGCGATTGGCCCTGTGCGAGCTGGGTATGTGTATTTCGGGGGTACGCAGGAACTTTCACATGCGATTGGGCTTGTGCGGTACATATATTCCGGGGGTGTGCAGGAACTTTCAGACGCGATTCGCCCTGTGCAAGCGGGGTACGTGTATTTCTGGGGTACGCGGGAACTTTCACCTGTAATTGGGCTTGTGTGAGCGGTGTACGTGTATTTGGGGGGGGCGCGGGAACTTTCACATGCGATTGGCCCTGTGCGAGCAGGTGGTATGTGTATTACGGGTGTGCCCCAACAAATTGACAGTGTGTGTCCTCCCAGGTGTGCCCTCTACCCCCTCCCCAGGGCCTGCAGGCAGACCCCAACACAGGGGTACACACTGCACTCCTGTCTATGCCTCACAGGCAGCCCATCAACTCTGGCGAAGCCCCCCAGCCAGCCCACATGTCACCACGCACAAGAGAGCACTGACTCATGTCCCCCAGTACCCCCACCCACCCAACAGTGAGGGGCACCTGCCAGCAGGCCCTGACTCATGTCCCCCAGCACACCCACCCACCCAGCATTGAGGGTCAGGCCCTGACTCATGTCCCCCAGTGCCCCCATCCACCCAGCAGTGAGGGGCACCTGCCAGCAGGCCCCGACTCATGTCCCCCTGCAACACGACAGAAAGCTGCACAATCATGGCCCTCATGTGCACCAAAATACCACAGCACGCCCCCCCAGTCTTGACATGCAATCATTTCACCAATCCACCCCACACCGACATGCCTATGTCAGGACACAAATCAAAAGTCAACCATGTACATCAACACATGTCCGTCACACACACACACACACTGTTTGCCATAGATCGTGTAAACCCACATTTTGACATGCATGAACCCAATGAGCGAATCCCACACATGGAATTAAAATATAAAAATGTATTATGAACAAAAACAATGTAATGAAATGAAAGCCAAAAAAATAATACAAACATGAAATGAAATGCATGTCCAAAAAAATTAAAAAGGAAATGTAGATCCAATTCAAAGAATTCCTGAAGAAAAATGGTCCAAACTCACCGTCCACCAAAACAAATCCAAAGGAAATGTAATAATCAAATTCCATTGCTCCATGGTGAAATCCAAAGAACATGTACACATGAATCCAATGTCCAACTATGTGCAAGCAATTTTGAAAGTGTCCAGGAGCCCAACAAAAGAACTGAAACCTATCAAAGAAACTACCTAAGAAATAACTATATACAAAAGTGTGGGGCATCACCCCAAAATAAATGAAAATGAAACCTAACACTACAAACTATATACAATGGGGGAAGGCTAGTCCGACGGCTCACTTCCTGATTTCCGGGACCAGGGCATGATCAAACTCCTGGTCTATGTCCTGGAGGTAGGCCTCTTCCATGTCCCCGAGGTTTTGCAGCGACGATGCCATGTTGAACTCCACTCCCTGCGAATTACCTCGAGGCACTTTGCCCGCCTCAGTGGCTTCCGTCCTGACCATTGTGAGCTGTGCCTCTTCTGCCCGCCCCACTCCGCATCTATGGCCTGGCCCAACTGCTGCCACACGGAAGACACTTGCAATCCAGGGTCCTCCTGCCCTCCGGCCAATGCCTGCCCCTCTGATGTTGTTGGCCCTGAGACATCATCGCTACCACATTGAGCCTGCTAATGCCGTGCATGTGCCCTGCCCATTGTTGCCTGCATGTCAGCCACCTGCTGGGGTCCAGTTGTTGGGGTGGCCACCTGTGCTGGACCTCCGACTCCCGACTGTGGCAGGGATATGTCCTCCAACAGCCTGGCCGCTGGGTCAGGGACAGCTCCACAGGGTGCCCGGGTGACACTTGGGCAGGAAGATGGTATGGAGGACGACTGACGCATAGGGAGTTCAGTTGAGGAGGGTGTCGGCAGAAGCTCCAGCACACGGAGGAACCCAGCACTGGTGACCCTGCCCAGTAGGTTGACGAGGTCTTCGAGACATTCAAAATGACGTGCGCTGTCCTCGCGAGAACACTGCATGTCATCCCGAATGTCACGAACATGCAACGCCACCCCACCCAGGACAGGCTCAATCCGGTCCCGGATTGCCACGTCCACAGGGAGAGGAAGGCCAGTTGTTGTGCGGCTATCCCCTCCCTGAAAACAGGTCTGGACGAAGGCATTCCTGCTGGTGCCGGATGATGCAGTCACAGGATTGGGAACAGGATTACACACCGGCACCTCTGCGGCAGCCTGTGCTGCCTCCTGTCCCTGCCCCTGGACTGCACCACTAGCACCAGTGGAATCCCCCCTCCAGGCCCAGTGTGTGTGACTTCCATGGCCTCCCCCTCAACCAAACCCCCACCAACCTGGATGACTCTGTGCCATCTTCCTCCATAGGGCCCTGTGGGGTCTCAGCTGCCCCTTCTGCTGCCGAGGAGTCCAGCTCCGACCTCCGCCTCTTGGACCTACCCCAGGCTGCTGCGGCCGCGGAGGCGGCACCAGACTCCTCACCCCCCGACGAGATTGAAACCTGGAAGGGGAGCTAGGCCTTACCTCTCCGGCTGGCGGTGGGACCCTGCCTGTGTGCTCCACAGCACCTTCTACGCCCTCTTCATCAGTTGACGCTGCGAACAGGGAGAGACAGAACACAGGCATCAGGGCACTGATACACACATGACAGTTACAGATGAGTGGCAGTCTCAACCTTCACACATGGCCTCACACTCCTCAACACACATCATCTCTATCAACACTCATGCGCAAGTGAACTGGAATATTGCAGCAGCCAGCACCATCAAACACATACAACACCATGACCATCTGAAGGTTAGCCTGACATCACATGCAACACAGGGATTGGCAAACACATGCACACACGCCACCAGACGTACATGCATCTGTACATCTACACCACCTGTTGCAGTGCAATCCCGGAATCCATTTCACATCTGCCAATCAGCCTCCTACCTGTCAGTGTCACAGGCATCCATGGTGTATCACAGTGGCACACATGTCAAATACCCTCACACACACACACATGTACACCATCCACGTACATGAAGGTGGAACCCGCATCCATGTGTCACACCCCAACCATGCCATGGTACATACAAAGATATGTAAACATGTGTGCACCCCAACATGCATTTGGCCCTAATGCTTTCGTACACATACACCATTGATGTGCCTCACACATGACTGGAGTCTCATGCGGCAGGCTCATGTCCCTGTACATGCACATACATACATGGTCCTTCAAAGACATATGTGCAAACTGCGCACACCTGCCACACCTCAACATGCACAGCATCCAATCAGTACGCATGCATACTTACCGCTCGACTCCGGACAGGTCTGCCTCCCAAGGACCTGGAGGTGGAGCGCTGGGCCTATACGTTCCAGGACCCTCATCTGCATGTTGGTATGTGGGATGTTTTTACCCATGCATACAAGCCCTACCATAAAACTGTGCAGTACTGGCATGGAAAACATCATGATGGCCAGAACTCCCAAGAGAGTGCACAGGGAAAACATGAAGAATAGGCTGCCACACATTTTTGCCTATGTTGTGAGCACAGGAGGGCACTGCCTAAAACCACCATTGGGCTACACACACAGTAGCCTGAAACCATTGGGAATGGCAATGCTGATTGCAAAAAAAAAGCAACTCGGAACTGTGGGGAATTCATTTTCTTAATCCCAAAAATGGTTGCATTACCAGTACTCACCACTATCAGAAAGCTGGCGTTTTAAAACCTCCAGACTTTTGTGTAAAACTGAACAAATGAAACAAAACCAGACCAAGGAAAGACTTGCTAAGAGGTGGATACAATGTAAAACTATATTCTGAAATGACTTGAAGGAAGTCATTATTTAATGTATATGTAAAAATTGTAAGTGATTTAAACTGGGAACAAAAAGTGACATTTAGCTGAAACCTGGCTTAATGAAACTGGATTCTGCCTGACAACTACCCCCGACAGGAGTTGAAACTGGATGCTCAGCCACTCTGCCCCTGGCCAAAAGGAGATAACACCTCTCTCATTAGATTAGGGGTGGAGCAGCTGGGGACTACAGGGAGTTGAACAAGGGACTGTCCTGGACTCAGGCAAATGTTATATTGGGGGCGTCGTAAAATAGCTTCCTCTTGGGAGAAACTGGGAGGGGCAGTGCCTCTGCTAGCAGCTGAGCTTGGGGGAAGTGGATAAACCAGTTATTCCACCCTGTGATGTGGGAAGCCACACCCCTTTTTGACCAGAGCATAATTTTAAAAAGATAGATAACTCATAGTGCGGACTTGTCAGAATTCTATAAGTAATATCATTATTTTTGTGATTTGTCTGTGGACGTTTTAAGAGGCGTTAGGACCCTGTGGTGTATTCTGGGGGGTTGCTAGCGGAAAATAGGGTCTTACTCCAAATGTCTGCATGTTAAAATCTGACACTTCATCAATTAATGTCCATACTCCTTGCGCACATGTGCGTAATTTTGGGTAAATGTCCGATATTGCAAAACCAGTTAAAAAGCGCAAAATGTTGTCATTTTTGAATGCAAGCCCCCAGGAAGATCAGAGGCGGACAAGCATGGACCATAAGCAATATATAATGTGTACATGTAATTTCAACAAATTGTGTATCTGGGAAAGATGTATTTGAATCAAATATAGATTTGTGTGCAATCTGACAAGGGGAGGTTCTTCTGACCATAAAACCTACAGAATCACTCTGACTCACATTTCCTTCCCCCAATCAAGGGAGAGAGGAGGAATTGGCCAATGATAAGTGAGAGGGGCAGGTTTAATTATGACCAACGCACACACCCACTTTCCCAAACACATAAAAAGAGACTGCTGGGACAGGTAGAGACTTTCAATTCAATTTTCTGCGGAGCATGCTGACCGACGACTTCACATCCAGAGATCCAGACTTCAAATCCATCAATCTCCAGAACCTGTAGCAGAAATTAACTCCAGAATTTGTAGCAGAGAGGCCTGAATCCACCAGCTGAATCCTCTTCAGCAGGCCTAAAAACTAACCAAACTATTCAACAGCCGGGCGAGCTGTTTGAAGTTTGCCGAGAATTTTTGCAAGAACCTGTAGCAGTACCCAGAAAGCAGTGTTACATCCAGAATCCAGAGAGGCTAGACCAGCAGAGCAGAGCTGACCCAGATTGCTGTGAGCAGAACCGGTGCCTGATTGACCCGCCGAGCAGACAGAACCGCAGCCGGACGTGTTGACCAGATCCGTGACGAGGCCTAGTTCAAATTTATATTGTGAGTACCTAGCAGAACTGTGCAGAACCAATCTCTTAGTTAAAATAATCTAATCCAAACTATTTTAACCTAAGTAGAACTGCCTCCTAGAAATCGTGTCATCTGTCATTTTTAAAGCTGCACAACTGTCACCTGTCAATTCTGCAGCTGCAAGCTGTCACCTGTCATTTTGAGTTTACTTTAAATCCGAAAAAATACCTTTATTAAATCGTCCGTATCTCTGGAACCGTTTGGGCTAGGAACGAGATTTAACTTTCCTCTGGAAGCTTAGAATCCAAGCTTTCCACCAAGCATAAAACCGACTTCCTTCTCCTATAATTTTACCGCAATCGCAATTCACGCACTCACGAAATTTACCGCGATTTGCAATTTTTTGGCTCAATTTCTCCACTTGTCAAAATAGCAGCTCCATTCTTTCTTTTGTTAAAATCCGTTGCAACTTGGTAATAACTCATAGAGCATTGCTAAAGTGAGCCTAAACTAATACCAACACGCATCTCCCACTCACCCTGAATCTCTAGAGGGAATTAAAATCAGTTGGCACATTTTCCCATCCATTGCCATCACATTTAAAAAGCATTTTGGGCCTGTGTTTCAAACTCCTACCTGTTTCCTCTAAGCTTGCTGGGGGGGAACTGAATTTCGTATTGTCTTTGATTGCATTCCTGAGAACTGTGTGCTCCTCTTTCCATCTCCTTCCATTTCTTACATTGCATAGGGGAGGGGGGTGAATTGCCAGAGAAAAAGTGATTATCTTATCTTTTGCTAAAATCATATCAAGTATTTCTGCACTGTACTGCATTTTATTCCTCATTGCTTTTCCCTTGAAA
Organism: Ambystoma mexicanum; assembly: GCF_040938575.1. Taxonomy (NCBI): domain Eukaryota; kingdom Metazoa; phylum Chordata; class Amphibia; order Caudata; family Ambystomatidae; genus Ambystoma; species Ambystoma mexicanum. The sequence goes on from NC_090925.1 coordinate 654,725,033, forward strand.
TCATAAAAGTATTTTTGCTACTTTATCCATCCTATACTAACTCCTCATTGATTGTAAAGAAGTGTGCTAGTGCCAGATTAGCCATTGTTGATCAACATCATATGTCTAAGTGTACTATCAGATAACAATTTATTATAAAGTGTGATATATATATATATTGTTTAAATTCTCAAATAAACCTTTTAATTTGCAAAACAAACCTACTTCTTGGCTCAGTGGGGTCAGGGGGATTCTAAGAAGGGGTGTTATACAAGGGTGGTTATCCAGAGTACTGAACTAGATATAAAAATACATTAATAAGGGTTTTCCTCAGCATCCCAGACTAGGCATTGATTTGGCTGTAGTGTTGATTGAATATCGCTTACAGAAGTGGGGGCTCCGAGCCGGGATATTCTGGGTTAGATGTATCACTTGTGCAGATTAATACAGTGTGCTAACTGACAGGAGACATACATCCGGTCGGATCATCACGTTGTGTTACGCTGTAAAGCACTCCTCAAAGGAACGCTCTAAGGAAACGGCCTGTTTTGCAAAAATAAAATACAAACTTCTGTAAGTCAGGACGGAACTCAAATTCCAGAATGACGACACTGGTAGACATCAAAATAGCCAGAGAGCACTTCTTACATAAGCTATTTGTGAGAGGTGAGTGGACTCATCAGGACCAAACGGTCTGGTTGCAGGCAATCACGCAACAGGTCACTGAAACAGGGTCAGATACATGGGGAGATCAGGGTCCCCTACATGTGGCCCTGAGTGAACTATATATGGCCCCTAAAGCCAAAAATGAACATAATAAGATTGCCAGGATAGCGGCATATTTGTATCTATATATGGGAGCCATGCAGGACAAATGTGCTGAAGGCCAAGATCTGGCAAATAGGCAACAGATGGCGTTAGTGAAGGCCCAATCTGATCTGGACTCTTCTGAGCAGAGGCTGCTCAGGAGCCAGGAGTCAGAAAAGGACAGCAGACAGTACATTACTAAAATAAAGGAGGATATGGGTGTGCTGCAACAGGAAAAGGCGGACCAGGATACCAGATTTCTGGCCTTGCAGAAGGAGTACCAAGAAGGTTTGGACTCCCTACTGCAGAGCCAGAAAAAGCTGGAGCAACAATTAGATTTTAATAGGGTATGTGACGAGCAGGTAGTCACCCTGCAAAGCCACCTAGATAGGGAGAAGGCAGAGAGCAATAAACTGATTATGAAAGACCTGGATACCCAGGCAGAGTTTGACAAGGAGCGCCAGAAAGCTGGTGCCTTCCAAAGGCAAAGGGACGACCTGGCGGCACAGATGCAGGCTCTTAGTCAGGAAAGGGATACCTTAGGCCAGGAAGTCTGCCACTTAAAAAGGAAAATGGAAGAAAATCACCTGACCCTCCAGGGACTGGGTGACCTTGTTAGGGAGAATTCTCTGTTTAGGCTGAATTTCCCTACCTAGTGAGTCCCCCAGCAGCTTTGCTGGATTTCTGGGGTTTATTTTTTTTCTCCTGCCAAGAGTGAGACTCTTTTACCCTCACTCTTGGACATGTTGAAGTGTGTTTTCTTGGTTAAACCTTGTGTTGAATGGGCTATGGGGTCTTTTACCCCATAGGGCCTCATGTATTTTTGTGATGTGGGTTACACAGCACCCTCTGTGCCGTGACCCAGGGGTGTCCTAGGGACTCCCCAACATAGACTCCATACCCTGGGACTGACTACTGTCTCCCAGGGCATGTAAAGTCACCAAAGACTTTGCTAGTCTTGAATCCTGAACAGAACCAGTACAAACCATCATATTGTGGACGTACTGGCTGGGGCAATTCGATTGCCCCAGGGTCTGTTAGTCGAGGGGGCACGTCTCCGTCCCCCCTGATCGAGTTTTGGCTGGTGGCAGTGGAAACTACTTTTTATATTCGACCGCGAATATTTCCCTATGGGATTTCCCATTGTTTTAGGCTAACACATTTAATTATTTATTTACGGTAGCCTTAAACATACCGCCGGTTTATATATTTATTATTATAACTCCAGTTGGGATTTTTTGCCAAAACTTGATTCTAAAATGGCGTTGGCGTTCGCCTCTGTAACTCTGACCCAAAGTGGAGCCCTTTGTTCCACTTTTGGCGGGCTTCTCCACAGAAGCCCTCCAAAGTGGTGCCACTCTGTCTGGGGTACTTAGGAGGGGTGGAGGGGGATTTAGGCACCCTGGACTGAGTTACCTTGGTAACTCAAGTCGCACTCCGTCCTGATTGGCCCAAGTGGTGAGCCGGCCGGCTCACCACTTAGCATGTTTGAGTGACAGCTAGGCTGGGTGAATGGGGGTTTGCTGCATAAAAGCAGGGCTTTGGGGACTGGAACTTCAGAAGTCGCCACAGGACCAAGAATCCGACGAGGGAAGAGCTGAGCCGACCTGCTTCGACGACACCACCCGGTGGAGCCCTGCTGAACCGTCTCACCACTTTTCCCGACGACCGAGGAGAACTCTTAACGGAGTGGCTCCTTCCCTTGACTGGTGGGGACAACCAGTTTTCGCCTTCTTTTCGCTTCTCGAGGTATCTCGTGGCCGCCTTGCCAGTGCCAAGCACCCCGGCAACCGGAACCCCACCACTTTTACCCCAACCACGAAAGTCGGTACAACCCTTTAACCGGAGGACTCCGCGGCTGGTTTCTTCCCGGGCAGTGTAACGACCTTCTTCTTCTGCTCTTCAGCGAGAACTTCTTCTCCCCTGACCGACGTCGAGCCTTGCTGCCACTGCCTGGAACAACTGCCACCGCTGGAGGATCCTTTCCGCTTAAGGTACCGTGTTCCGCCTGGCTTCCCTTGCTACCGACTGTACGGGGTAGATTTAGCCCCCGGCTTTCGACCCTGGGAGTGCCTGGGACACCCTGGCTAAACTTTCTAAACCACTCTAAACTCTTTCTAACTCTTTGCAAGACTTTGAATCCCTAATAACAGTGTGATCTTGGGCACATTTTCGCTCCGGCTACTCTAAGAGTGGGCCCTGCCTAGTGACTTTTGCTCACCTGTGACTTTGTGCTTCTTTGAGCCTATTGCAAGTGTTCTGGACCTTGGAGTGGTGTGTTTAACCCATTTCTGTTTCTTTTTTATCCCTTTCTTGAACCTACTAGAGTGTCATCTAACGTTAAGCACTCACCTCTGTTTTAATTATGTGATGTTAACTTAGAGTTGGCTAGATAGGAGTAAGGGTTGAAACTGCTTTTATTATAACTGTGTTTGAAGTGTTTTTACTATACTTTGCTAGAGTGTTTTCAACTTATGTGTTCTTAAAAATAAATGACTATATACCTTTGAAACCAAGCTCTGGTCAGTGTTTGCTTGTGCTATTGTGTCTGAGTACATATTGTGTATACTTTGCATACTGCCTAACTCTTCTTGAGGGAAGTCTGACTGCTCAGCCACAGCTACCAGGTAAATCTGGGTGGTGCAGACTGCTACCAAGTGGGTTTACTGCTATACCTGTAGTCTTAAATCTTTTGCAGTGTTCCCCAAGGGAACTGCACAGGTTTCTGCCTAACACTGGTGGACAGCGGTGGGATTTGTATTGAGTATACATTTTATTGTACTTTAGATACCTTAGTGCAACTAACCACAAAGCTTAGCACTGTAAAAGTAATCCTCTAACATGTCAGTTATGGAAAGCTATAGTCAAGAGTCCCTGGCAGCCAAAACTGCTGATTGTTTGAGAGTGCTCTGTAAACATAAGGATCTCCTGACTAAGGGCAAGAAAATGGAGCTGATTGAAAGATTGTTGGCTAACCAAAGTCTGGGTGATGGTTCAGAGGAACCTACCACTCCAGCAACTGTAGATGACAGTATTGAAGTTAACATGGAACAAAATGTTGATGATTCTGAGGAAGAGTCAGAAGAGGAGGGTGAGGCTGTTGTAACTGTCCCCCCTAGGCCTCTGCCTGCTCTACCTGCTGTGCCTACTGGACCTTTACCAGGTCCCACATTTAGTCCTCAGTACTTTGAACTGGAGAAAATGAAGCTAGAATTGGAGTATAAGAAACTTAATGCTCAAACTGACAAAGAACTAAGGCTAAGGGAAATGGAGCTCAAGTATGACTTAGAAATGAAGAAATTATCTGTTGAGAATGTTTCTCTCTCTGGCTCCTCTAGAAGTTCCAGTCCTAAAAGACCCCGGATGCCTAAAGAATTGATTGGTATGTATGAGCCTAAGTTGGATGTGTTGGATTGGTTGTCTCTGTTTGAATATAATCATGGGCTCCAGAACATCACAGGAAATGACTTACTCACCTGGTTGTTCTCTAGGCTTCCCCCTGTTGCAACTGATGTGGTAATGGAGATGGGGGAGGAGGATAGGAAGGACTATGAATGTGTGAAACTAGCTTTGATAGCTAGGTTTGGGAAGACCCCTTCCCAGTATCTTAAGAGGTTTAGGAGCCTCAAAAAGCATGATGGTACCCCTTGGGCTACCTGGGTGAGTGAATGTTTGAAAAACTTAGAGGGATGGATTAAGGGTTACAAGGTGAACACTTATGAGGGAATGAGGAATCTCTTTATGTTGGAGTCAATTTATGATGCCTGCTCTCCTGAGCTCAGACAGCACTTGGCTGATTCACAGGAATTAGATCCTAGGAAGCTAGCTAAGGCTGCTGACTTGTGGGTTGCCAACAGGGCTACTCACAAGGATTCTGGGGTAACTCAGAAGAAGGATGGGGAGAAACAGCCTAAAAAGGACTCCAAAGAGAATTCTAATAATTCCTATCCCAAAGAGGGCCCCAAACCACAAAATAACCAGGGTAAGCCACATGGGAAACCGAGTCAGACTACTGTACCTTCTGGCCACAAGCCAGAAGGAGGTCAGAACAAGCCACCCTTCCAGAGAGCATTTGGACAATGCTATGTCTGTCAGGGTACTGACCATATCAAAGGAGATCCCAAGTGCAAGGGTAAACCTGCAGGGATCAGCACAGTCTCCTTAGCCTTCACTCCTGAGGATGAAGTACAGATGGCTAGTGCCCACTTTGAACTCTTTGCTGAAGAACCCTTGGGTCTTCAAGCAACTGTAAACTTAGAGCCTATGGGTCTGGTTAGTCCCCAGAATAGGGTTGTGTATAACTCCCTACCTGTTAACTCTAAGGTGTATTATGTGGACAGTGTTCTTGTCAATGGCCAGGATACTCCTGCCAGGAGAGACACTGGGGCCAGCAGAACAGTAGTGGATGAAAGCTTCTTTCAACCTGAGGATGTGGCCAAAGCACCCAAAGGTCCCACTAAGATGTCTGGAGGCCCTGTCCAAATGGTTCCTATTCTACCAGCCCTCATTCAATGTAACAACATGACAGTAAGGATCCCTGTCAGTGTTCAGGCTGAGGTACCTGGAAAGGTCCTGTTAGGGAATGACCTAAGAACTCTAGGAGTAGTGTCACATACCCCCAGGCCTCCCAGTATGGAGAAGCAGAACTTAACCAAATTGGCTAGAAAGGCTACCTTGAAGGACCCTTCTAAGCCTGTGGGACCCTCTACTGAGAACCCCACTACAAGCCCTGATGTTAGTAAGTTGACCTCTAACCCAGGCACATTTCAGGATAGTATGCTAGGAACATGGGAGCCCCAACCAAGCTCCATCATTGTTCCCCTAGTCTCAGAGTCTCTGACTCCCCCTGCTTCTGAGGAAGAGGTGGATAGACCAACTAGGCCCCTATCTGGACCTGAGAGAACTGGTAATTCTCAGTGCTGGTGGAAAACCAGAAAAGAAAAGTCTAAGGCCAAAAACCTTCAGACTGTTGGACCTTCTACTGAAGACCCCAACTCAAAACCTAATATTAGGGGGGAAACTCCTAAAATAGGTAAGGGTAGATCTAAGAGGAAGGGGAAGCAGGTGCATTGCCTAACCCCAACCCCTCCAACCAAGAGGCCTAAGACCCAACCTGCTCCCACAAGAGAGGTGGTGAGGAACCTTGGAGGCCCCTCTAGATCTAAGGGAATCCTTTATAAGGACCCCTTCAAAAAGCCTAACATAGGTTCAGAAGTTGTACCAACTTCCGAGGGACTGGTCAACCAGATCCCCTATAACAAAAAGACTGATGTTCCTCAAAGGGTTTGTAGGTCCTTTAGCTTGCAAAAGAAAACCTTTGAGTTTTCCCTTAAGCATAGGTCAAGGTGTCACCATCAAAATGCTGATGGACTCTCTAGGATGTATATCATCGACTAGAGGTATGAGGTTCATCCAGGAGTGGATTAAATCCTCCTGTCCCTTAGTCTGGGGGGGCGAGTGTTAGGGAGAATTCTCTGTTTAGGCTGAATGTCCCTACCTAGTGAGTCCCCCAGCAGCTTTGCTGGATTTCTGGGGTTTATTTTTTTTCTCCTGCCAAGAGTGAGACTCTTTTACCCTCACTCTTGGACATGTTGAAGTGTGTTTTCTTGGTTAAACCTTGTGTTGAATGGGCTATGGGGTCTTTTACCCCATAGGGCCTCATGTATTTTTGTGATGTGGGTTACACAGCACCCTCTGTGCCGTGACCCAGGGGTGTCCTAGGGACTCCCCAACATAGACTCCATACCCTGGGACTGACTACTGTCTCCCAGGGCATGTAAAGTCACCAAAGACTTTGCTAGTCTTGAATCCTGAACAGAACCAGTACAAACCATCATATTGTGGACGTACTGGCTGGGGCAATTCGATTGCCCCAGGGTCTGTTAGTCGAGGGGGCACGTCTCCGTCCCCCCTGATCGAGTTTTGGCTGGTGGCAGTGGAAACTACTTTTTATATTCGACCGCGAATATTTCCCTATGGGATTTCCCATTGTTTTAGGCTAACACATTTAATTATTTATTTACGGTAGCCTTAAACATACCGCCGGTTTATATATTTATTATTATAACTCCGGTTGGGATTTTTTGCCAAAACTTGATTCTAAAATGGCGTTGGCGTTCGCCTCTGTAACTCTGACCCAAAGTGGAGCCCTTTGTTCCACTTTTGGCGGGCTTCTCCACAGAAGCCCTCCAAAGTGGTGCCACTCTGTCTGGGGTACTTAGGAGGGGTGGAGGGGGATTTAGGCACCCTGGACTGAGTTACCTTGGTAACTCAAGTCGCACTCCGTCCTGATTGGCCCAAGTGGTGAGCCGGCCGGCTCACCACTTAGCATGTTTGAGTGACAGCTAGGCTGGGTGAATGGGGGTTTGCTGCATAAAAGCAGGGCTTTGGGGACTGGAACTTCAGAAGTCGCCACAGGACCAAGAATCCGACGAGGGAAGAGCTGAGCCGACCTGCTTCTACGACACCACCCGGTGGAGCCCTGCTGAACCGTCTCACCACTTATCCCGACGACCGAGGAGAACTCTTAACGGAGTGGCTCCTTCCCTTGACTGGTGGGGACAACCAGTTTTCGCCTTCTTTTCGCTTCTCGAGGTATCTCGTGGCCGCCTTGCCAGTGCCAAGCACCCCGGCAACCGGAACCCCACCACTTTTACCCCAACCACGAAAGTCGGTACAACCCTTTAACCGGAGGACTCCGCGGCTGGTTTCTTCCCGGGCAGTGTAACGACCTTCTTCTTCTGCTCTTCAGCGAGAACTTCTTCTCCCCTGACCGACGTCGAGCCTTGCTGCCACTGCCTGGAACAACTGCCACCGCTGGAGGATCCTTTCCGCTTAAGGTACCGTGTTCCGCCTGGCTTCCCTTGCTACCGACTGAACGGGGTAGATTTAGCCCCCGGCTTTCGACCCTGGGAGTGCCTGGGACACCCTGGCTAAACTTTCTAAACCACTCTAAACTCTTTCTAACTCTTTGCAAGACTTTGAATCCCTAATAACAGTGTGATCTTGGGCACATTTTCGCTCCGGCTACTCTAAGAGTGGGCCCTGCCTAGTGACTTTTGCTCACCTGTGACTTTGTGCTTCTTTGAGCCTATTGCAAGTGTTCTGGACCTTGGAGTGGTGTGTTTAACCCATTTCTGTTTCTTTTTTATCCCTTTCTTGAACCTACTAGAGTGTCATCTAACGTTAAGCACTCACCTCTGTTTTAATTATGTGATGTTAACTTAGAGTTGGCTAGATAGGAGTAAGGGTTGAAACTGCTTTTATTATAACTGTGTTTGAAGTGTTTTTACTATACTTTGCTAGAGTGTTTTCAACTTATGTGTTCTTAAAAATAAATGACTATATACCTTTGAAACCAAGCTCTGGTCAGTGTTTGCTTGTGCTATTGTGTCTGAGTACATATTGTGTATACTTTGCATACTGCCTAACTCTTCTTGAGGGAAGTCTGACTGCTCAGCCACAGCTACCAGGTAAATCTGGGTGGTGCAGACTGCTACCAAGTGGGTTTACTGCTATACCTGTAGTCTTAAATCTTTTGCAGTGTTCCCCAAGGGAACTGCACAGGTTTCTGCCTAACAGACCTCCAAAAAGAACACCAGAACTTGTTAGAGCACACCAGGAGGGTGGAGGAGGCTCTGGCAAGAAAGGAGCAGGCCAGAAGGAATGGGACTGAGGAGGTAACCCTCCTGCAGCAGAGACTGGCCCAGTACTCCAGGACCAATCAGGAGGCACAGAGAGAAAATGAGGCTCTCTGTCAGCACAATGATAGGCTCCAGCAACAGGTAGCCATGCAGGAGAGACTGATAGAGTCTAGTAACTTAACTGAGGAACTGAAAGTGCAGGCTCTTGCATTGCAACAGGAAGCAGGGGCGGATAGAGATGAGGTTCGCTGGGAAAGAGAAACTCCTGAGCCTAACCTCAGGAGCCCTAGTACCAGAGGCCTTCATCTCTCCCAGTCCCTGGACTCTGCCACCCCCATGTCCCCTCGTGCACATGAGCCCAGGGCCACGGGGATGGCAGATTACTATCCAGCTAGAAGTATGGGGCTCATAGGCCAGTACCTCCCAGGAATGGATAGGCGGGCATCCGGATATGGGCACCCAAGCACAGTGCAATTTAGTGGGGAACCCCAGGAGAGTAGGCCCATTAAGGGCATCCTGAAAACCTCTGCCCAGTTAGGTCAGTGGAGGGGATACCCAGCAAATCCTGGTAGCAAGGAGGGATCTGAGGACTCCTCTGAGCGTCACAGGACACAGGAGACCAGGTCCCCACATTCTGCCAGCCATTCCCAGGCTCGCAGAATCTGGGCAAACCTGGAAGATCAGACGGGCACCTCTGGGAGCAGCGCTTCTGAGTCGGAGGATGAATGGACCAGGGTTACCCGAACCAAAAAGGCCAATAAGGCAAAAAGGGCCTTGCTTAAGGACCCATTGAAACAAATAAAGGCAATAAGGAGTGTCATCACGCCTTATCATAAGAACGGCAAGTATTCTGTTTGGGAACACTTGGAGCTCTATGAGCAAATGATGGAGACTTTCCATTTGAAGGACAGCCAAAGCTGTATTCAATATGTAAAGTGGACCTTCTCACCAGAATACTCCAGTTTCTTTGCGGGGCTGGAGGACCAAAATCATTTAAGATGGTCCACCTATAAGGCGGCCATCTTGAAACATTTTTCTGTGCACAGAAATCCTCAAGAGGCTCGCAAGGCAGCCTACAATTTGCAATGTGGGGAGGATCAGGCCCCACAAGAGTTTGTGCAAGAATTAAAGCGTGCTTTTGCACAGACCACCAGAAGGCTGCGCACGGATAGCAGAGAATTTATCAATACGTTTTTCCATGCCTTACCCAAATACATAATGACCCAGCTCGTGAGAGATTTTCATGAGAAAAGATCTTTAGACTGGGTCATTGAACAGGCTACCCGGATCTATGAGGTGCAGAAGCCCATCGAAAATAAAAATAATGCGCCGAAAAACCCCAAAACCAACAGCACCCCTGCTGCTGCCAAGGTGGCAGAGGTAAAGGTTGCCCCGTTTTAAATTTGGAGATGGGGGGGCCTAAAAACCTGCCTGCACCAAATAATTCACAGCCCAGAAGGCCCTCGGGCCAGTCACAGACAGGGAGTCGAGGAGGTAGTCCCACAAATGGGGTCCCCCGCTCTCCTGACTATGTAAGTCCCCGCTACAAGGGAAACCGACCAATCCTGGGTTATGTGTGGACTCCTCCAGCCCAAGGGGGGGATCCAGCCAAGCACTTGACCCGGGGAACATCCCTCCTAACTTCCCCCAGGAGGGCAGAAATTCACCAAATCCTGGGCAGAACTTTTTCCCCAGGTATCCACCCAATTTCCAGCCCCAAAATCATCCATCCTTCTTTCCCCAATTCCCTGAGCCCAGACAACCTAATCCAGGAGAGGGGAGGCCAAGGGTGGAGGGGTACCAAAATCTTCCCAACCAGGGGTACTACCAGAGAAGGGATAGCTACCCTTCCCGGGATCAGCCCAGGGGAGAAAATAGAGCCCCGTATCAGCCTGAGCGGGTTTCACAACTTGAGCGCCAGGTCCAAAATATGGCACGAGATCTGGGTCACACACTGAGGGCTCAACAGAACCCTCAGATGAGCATGCCACCTCAGAATGCCCCAAACTCTGGACCTGGTGCTCCAGAACAATGACAGGGGCAGCACCCCGATAACCCACCGGTTTCCAGGGAGGAGGCACAAGGGGAAGGGGGGTGTAAAGCCTTGGAGGAAGCTTCCTTCCCAACTTGTAAACAGCCCCTGGAAAACCAGGAACGGCAAACAAAATCTCCTGCCCCTGAAAGCCTGCCTCCCAAGGAGCAGAGGGGAGGTAGGAGAAACAAAGGACCCAAACAGACCCACTTTGTGGAGGAGGTACAGGTCTTCCAATTTGAGGGAGAGGGATCCTCAGAAGATCCTGGGAAAAGGATCTTCTCCTTCAGAGATGGTGGAACTCCTCCCAAGGGAAAATGGGTCCCAAGGGATGCCAATTCAGACTGGGGAGATGTGGAGACTGAGCTACCGCCGCCCATCATCTCATCCCAGAACCGACAATACCAAAATCCCGAGGGTCAAACCCATCCTGATGACTGCCTCCAAAAAGGGCGGGGCGGCCCAGAACTGGAACCAGGGGAACCCACAATGGCTCTGTTCTCCAGTTGCCAACTTTTACTTTCAGATTCCCAGGGCTCTCCACAGAATTCTGCCCAAATCGCTTCGCTGTCCAAAACCAGAAAGTTAGCCCACCAGTTGTCCAAAAATGTGCATTATCTGTGCCCCCCTGAGGAGAAGGAGGGAAGATACTATGCCCCGGTACAAGTACAGGGGCAGGGTACAATTTTGGCACTGTTGGACACTGGATCCCAAGCTACCCTTCTGTCCAAAAGGGCCTTTTAGGAACTAAATGCAGGAAGGGGGGAGAATTACCGAATTCCTCTCACCTCTCTTCCTGGACAACTGCAGAACTTTGACAGGAAGGAAATTCCCGTTGAGGGGACTGCAGACTTGGACATTAAAATTGAGCGACACAAGGTGAAACACCCGGTCATAGTAGTGACTCCAGAGGTCACCCCTTGTTTACTAGGGAATGACCTCCTGAGAAGGTTGTCACCCCTCATAGATTGTGTAAACAAGGTCTTCTGGACCCAGACTAGCCGACCAATAAAATTAAAACAGAGTTTCAACCATGTTAGTTTAAACGGCACCTGCCACATGGTTGAACAAAAATCTGACCAAGTAGAATTTCACTTCCAGAAAAACCAAACTCCAGACGTGACAGTTTTAGCAGTAGGACAACAGACTGGTGATGGGGGGTCCTCTCTATTTCTGAAAATCAACCTTCCTTCCAGTTTAAGGTGGTATTCCACACTGGAAGGAAACACCCTGAAATTCTTTACTAATCCACAATCAGACACTCCCACTCTTATAGTCCAGAAAGATGTGAAATCAGCTCAGAGCCTGGCTGATATTCAGCAAATTGGAGAGCAGTTGTTCATCCCTGTTCAGTTAAATGATGGGAAGGACTCTGTGTGTGAACAATGGTAAGAGCTTCATTAGCAAAGCCATGTTCCGCCAACTCCCACAAGATCCAGCCATTCCCACATTCAAACTGATAGACAAATGGGAAATGGACCTGGAAGCACCTAATTCCAAACATCTCCTGCCAAGCATGTGTATGCTCAAAATCTCCATTGGCAACAAGAGCATAGTCCATAATTGTTGGGTCGTGCGAGACGTCACTGCCGCCTTTTACTTAGGCAGTGACATTCTCAATCGCTTTGCCATTAGTTTGGACCTAATAAACTTCAAAGCTTGGTCCTGATTAGCGGATAATCCCATGGGCTTGATGATTCAGAAAAAGCATTTAGGTCAGCTCAATTGCTACCTTATGCAGTTAAAATTCAGATTAAAGAGGAAGTCACCATCCCAGAAAGGACCCGACAATTCTCCCTGGAAGTGAATCTTAAAAGAGGACAAAAATTGAAAAACCCTGATGCTTATATCCATCTAAATGCTTCTCTCCAACAGCAAGGGTTAGGGGTAAACCCAACACCATTAGTCAACATAGAACATGACACCATTCCAATAGTGGTGGATAACAGCGACTTAAAGAGTATTACTCTAGCCGCAGGCACCATTATTGGAATGGCGATTGATGACCGACATTTCTCCATTGATTTAGGAAATTAACTGTTAGGACCAATCCCCAAGGACTGTTTTGACAGTGACAGTGATGACAACACAACACCAGACAGGATTTTCACCCGGCATGGGGGGAACTTCCTGGTGTACACTTCTTGCCCTTATGGTAAGGAAGATGTGACTTGTGACTTCAGGAGGGATGTGGTGATTTTCCAGGTCCATGAGGGCTGCCTTTCCCACCTGAAGCCTCCAGTCCAAATCAGCACTCTGACCAGGGACTTCTCCACCCAGCTGGAGGAGGCTGCTTAGATGGCCAAACCAGAAGTCTTTCCAGGCTTCAGGCAGATGGTGGAAGAGAGAGTCAACCTAGCTGATGCCTATGTGACTCTGGAACAGAAGCAAAAGTTGAAACAAGTTTTCTTGGATTTCCAAGATCTCTTTGCGGTAGACTCATATGACTGTGGTCGCACCGACATCCACACCACAACAATTCCCATGGACCCTGGAATGACTCCAGTGTTTGTGAAGCAATATTGCTTGCCTCTCGCATCCATGGAATCCCTTACTGAAATAATTAAGAACCTTGAGTCCCGGGGAATAATCCGTCCAGTCCACAGCACTTTCAATAATCCGGTGCTGGGAATATTGAAACCAAACAGCCAGTGGAGACTCTGCGCCGACGTTAGGGAGCTCAACAAACGGGTCCATACTTCCCAGTGGCCTCTGCCCTACATTGACCATGGGCTGGCCCAGATTCAGGGGTCACAGGTATTCACAGCAATAGACCTGACCAATGGATACTGGACCGTGCCTGTCAGTAGGTAGGACCAATACAAACTGGCTTTTACCTTTGGGGGCCAGCAGTACACATGGACCCGGACTCCCTTCGGATACCTCAACTCCGGCAATGAATTCAACATTATCCTACATAAGGCCATGCCCGACCTGGGTGCGAGGGGTAACCTGGCTTATGTAGATGATGTCCTCATCAAAAGTTCATCTGTGGAGGAACACATAGCGGAGATCCGTTATGTTCTGACACAGTTGAGGGCCGCCGGAGTAAAACTTTCCTTTCAGAAAGCACAGTGGTGTAGAACCCGTGTTAATTTCTTGGGGCATGAGATTACTCCTAAGGGTCTCTGTCCCCAAGAAAAGAAAGTGGAAGCACTCCAGAAACTGAAAGACCCCACAACTCTGCGGGTACTAAGGAGCCTCCTTGGACTGACTAATTACAGCAGAAAGTTCATTGAAGGCTACGCAGAGATCACTAGACCCCGATTCATCTCTTGAAGGGAGGAGTCAAGTGGGAATGGGGTCCAGAACAATCCGAGGCAGTAAGACAACTCAAAATAATCCTCTCACAAGCACCTTGCCTAGCTTACCCTGTCAGAAACAAGGAGTTCTTCCTGGAGACGGGGTTCTCTAATACGTGCTTGACGGCAGTATTATACCAAAAGCATGACAAGGTCAATAAAGTAATCTCCTATGCGAGCAAAACTTTATCCTCTGTGGAGGAAAAATTCAACGATTGTGAGAAGGCACTCCTGGCAACGGTGTGGGCATTGAAGAATTACCGCCCGTTTAGCCAGGGGGAACACATCATAGTGGAGACTCCACACCAGCCTCTGCAATACCTCCAAAGTGACAGAATCCGGGCCGGAAATGTGAGTAATTCCCGAATTACTTCCTGGATTCTGTCAATGCAAGGCTTTCCTGTAGAGGTCAGATATGGCCAAAACAAGAAGAGTCCCCTCGCGCAAGGTCTGGCAGACTTGCATGATTGTGCCAGAGAAAACTGTCTCGAGGACGAAAGTCTAAAAATCAAGGACAACATGGAAGCATACCTTAATTCCCCACACAAAGTCTTTGAAGAAGACAAGTGTGAGGGAATGCCCACTGTCTATGTGGATGGATACTCTTACCATGTTGACAACGACGGGGAGAAAGAACTGGTGGCTGGCGTAGGGAATGCATGGGTGAAGGAGTTCCCAGAACCCTCCGCTGGATACAAAATTGGTCCCCGAAGTAGTCAGGTGGCAGAATTGATGGCTGTGCATCAGGCCATCCTCACTGCTGTCCAGCATCAACTCCACGAACTGGTCATAATCACAGATTTGGATTATGTACGGAACGGGTTCGTGGAGCACCTGGGCAACTGGAAAACCAGAGGCATGTTATGCGCTAATAACAAACCCCTGAAACATGGGAAGTTAATCCAAAATATTGATGATCTGGTCACATCGAATGGGATGAATATCTACTGGAAAAAGATCAAGGGTCATTCCAAAGTAGAGGGACCAGACAAAACTGGAAATGACTTAGCTGATCAGCTTGCCAAAACCGGGGCCATCCAAGGGGATCTAATAGAAATAGAGTCCCTGTTGGGGGAAATCCAGGTCACTGCTATCACTAGGTCCCAGACAAATGCTCACAATGATCTTTCAACTGCACAATGGAGTAAGGAGACCCCTGATGCTGATTTAATTACAGCTCAGAAGGGGGATCCAATTATTGGTAAGTTTTACCAACACCTTGAGGACCCTGAGAACTTTCCCCTGACGGATACCGATTACATTGGGAAAGAGGACCTAAGAGTGTTGATGAAATATCCAAAAATGTTCCGAATCCAAGACGGTTTACTGGTAAGGAAATCCAAAACTGGCCACGATCAGTGGGTGGTTCCTACCTCATTCCGAAGCCTGATGTTAAGTCACGCACATGATGCGGCCACCGCCGGTCATAGGGGGTTTCACACAACACTGGAAATCTTAAGAGAGGTTGCATACTGGCCACACATGGGGCAGGACCTCGACCAATACTGGAAGGGGTGTCTTGTGTGTACACAATTTCAGCCATCATCCCTCACACACACCGTGCGCCTCTCCAAAAGAGGGGGATGACACTGCCATGGTCAGATTTGCAAATGGACTTTGTAGGCCCTGTGATTCGCTCGTCTAAAGGAAACAAGTACATATTGACTGTTGCATGCTTGTTTACCAAGTGGGTGGAATGTCTCCCGGCCCCAAATTGCAAGGCAGAAACAGCAGCTGCCCTGATGATTAACCACATCTTTTCCCGTTTTGGTCTACCTCAAAGGATTGAGTCAGACAGAGGTAGCCACTTCACCAGTGAAGTAATGACAAAGATGTGGGAGATACTGAGGGTCAAAAGAAAGCTACATATTGCTTACCGGCCAGCTTCTTCTGGGGCAGTAGAGAGATACAACCGAATCATTGTGAGCATCTTAAAAAAGTTTGTGGCAGATTCTGGGCCAAGCTGGGATATCCGACTACCTCTGGTCCTAATGGCCATCAGATCTACCCCCTCACCTGCAACTAAAATGTCACCATTTGAGTTGATGACTGGACACAAGATGGTGCTTCCCCAGCATTTGCTCTACAGAACCAAAGAGCAAACGTTGATAAATGCCTCCACAACTCATGAGTATGTGGAGAATTTAAGGAAACACCTTCAGCATGCTTTTGCCTATGCTCAGCGGAATCTAGAAAGATCAGCCGAGAGCATGAAGACCCACTATGATTTAAAAACTACCCGAAAGGAATATAAGGTGGGTGATCGGGTCTATCTATACAATTTCCAAAGGAACCAGGCCAAACAGTGAAAATGTTTGCCTACATGGAAGGGACCATTTGAAATTATAGACAAGATCTCCCCTGTTGCCTATAAGATCTGCATCCCCAAAGGCAGTCAGGCGGAAGGGGAAGACAAGTGGGTACATATAAATCAGCTAAAGTGTTGCCATCCCAGGCACACTCTGCAACAACTGGAGGAATCCACTGGAATCCCAGAGGGGGCCGTTCCAGAGTAATTCAGTTCCAACCCTAAAATATTCCACATATAGCATATAAAATTTTGTGATCCTTGTATATATATATATATATATACATATATATATATATATATGTTCTTGTCTCTTAATTTAAAAAAGAAAATGTATATGTTCATATCTTCTGATTCATAAAATGTATATGTTCGACACACCATTAATAGTGGTGAAAAAATGTCTAGGAATGTGTATTGCCACTGTTGCTTTATCAATCATCCTAGGAGAGAGGAAACCATGGAGACTGACCAAGGAGGACGACCGGGGACCGGGAGCAGAGACCCGAGGGGCTCGGGGTACCGCCCAATCCTCCCATCAGGACCAGCAAGGAGAACTGATTGATCGACTGGAGGGAGGAAAAGATGCTGAACTGTGCCATCCATGGAATTGGAAGAAGAGGAGGCGAACATCCCAGATCTTGCGAGTTCCATCAGCGAAAGTACTAAATGGCCATCGTAAGAGGGGGGGCTTGTGGGATGTTTTTACCCATGCATACAAGCCCTACCATAAAACTGTGCAGTACTGGCATGGAAAACATCATGATGGCCAGAACTCCCCAGCGAGTGCACAGGGAAAACATGAAGAATAGGCTGCCACCCATTTTTGCCTATGTTGTGAGCACAGGAGGGCACTGCCTAAAACCACCGTTGGGCTACACACACAGTAACCTGAAACCATTCGGAATGGCAATACTGATTCAAAAAAAAGCAACTCAGAACTGTGGGGAATTCATTTTCTTAATCCCAAAAATGGTTGCATTACCAGTACTCACCACTATCAGAAAGCCGGTGTTTTAAAACCACCAGACTTTTGTGTAAAACTGAACAAATAAAACAAAACCAGACCAAGGAAAGACTTGCTAAGAGGTGGATACAATGTAAAACTATATTCTGAAATGACTTGAAGGAAGTAATTATTTAATGTATATGTAAAAATTGTAAGCGATTTAAACTGGGAACAAAAAGTGACATTTAGCTGAAACCTGGCTTAATGAAACTGGATTCTGCCTGACAACTACCCCCGACAGGAGTTGAAACTGGATGCTCAGCCACTCTGCCCCTGGCCAAAAGGAGTTAACACCTATCTGATTAGGGAGTTGAAAAAAAGGCCTGTCCTGGACTCAGGCCACTGTTATATTGGGGGCGTCGTAAAATAGCTTCCTCTTGGGAGAAACTGGGAGGGGCATTGCCTCTGCTAGCAGCTGAGCTTGGGGGAAGTGGATAAACCAGTTATTCCACCCTGTGATGTGGGAAGCCACACCCCTTTTTGACCAGAGCATAATTTTAAAAAGATAGATAACGCATAGTGCGGACTTGTCAGAATTCTATAAGTAATGCCATTATTTTTGTGATTTTTCTGTGAACATTTTAAGAGGCGTTAGGACCCTGTGGTGTATTCTGGGGGGTTGCTAGCGGAAAATAGGGTCTTACTCCAAATGTCTGCATGTTAAAAATCTGACACTTCATCAATTAATGTCCATACTCCTTGCGCACATGTGCGTAATTTTGGGTAAATGTCCGATATTGCAAAACCAGTTAAAAAGCGCAAAATGTTGTCATTTTTGAATGCAAGCCCCCAGGAAGATCAGAGGTGGACAAGCATGGACAATAAGTAATATATAATGTGTACATGTAATTTCAACAAATTGTGTATCTGGGAAAGATGTATTTGAATCAAATATAGATTTGTGTGCAATCTGACAAGGGGAGGTTCCTCTGACAAAAAAACCTACAGCATCACTCTGACTCACATTTCCTTCCCCCAATCAAGGGAGAGAGGAGGAATTTTCCAATGATAAGTGAGAGGGGCAGGTTTAGTTATGACCAACGCACACACCCATTTTCCAAAACACATAAAAAGAGACTGCTGGGACAGGTAAAGACTTTCAATTCCATTTCCTGCGGAGCATGCTGACCGCCGACTTCACATCCAGAGATCCAGACTTCAAATCCATCAATCTCCAGAACCTGTAGCAGAAATTAACTCCAGAATTTGTAGCAGGGAGTCCTGAATCCACCAGCTGAATCCTCTTCAGCAGGCCTCAAAACTAACCAAACTATTCAACATCGAGTTGTTTGAAGTTTGCCGAGAATTTTTGCAAGAACCTGTAGCAGTACCCAGAAAGCAGTGTTACATCCAGAATCCAGAGAGGCTAGACCAGCAGAGCAGAGCTGACCCAGATCGCTGTGAACAGAACCGGTGCCTGATTGACCCGCGAGCAGACAGAACCGCAGCCGGACCTGAGTACCTAGCAGAACTGTGCAGAACCAATCTCTTAGTTAAAATAATCTAATCCAAACTGTTTTAACCTAAGTAGAACTGCTTCCTAGAAATCGTGCCATCTGTCATTTTTAAAGCTGCACAACTGTCACCTGTCAATTGTGCAGCTGCAAGCTGTCACCTGTCATTTTGAGTTTACTTTCAATCCGAAAAACAACCTTTATTTACTCGTCCGTATCTCTTCAACCGTTTGGGCTAGGAATGAGATTTAACTTTGCTCTGAAAGCTTAGAATCCACGCTTTCCAACAAGCCTAGAAGCGACTTCCTACTTCTTATAATTTTACCGCAATCGCGATTCACGCACTGGCAAAATTTACAGCGATTTGCGATTTTGGCTCAATTTCTTCACTTGTCAAAATAGCAGCTCCATTCTTTCTTTTGTTAAAATCCGTTGCAACTTGGTAATTACTCATAGAGCATTGCTAAAGTGAGCCTGAACTAATACCAACACGCATCTCCCACTCACCCTGAATCTCTAGAGGAAATTAAAATCAGTTGGCACATTTTCCCATCCATTGACATCACATTTAAAAAGCATTTTGGGCCTGTGTTTCAAACTCCTACCTGTTTCCTCTAAGCTTGCTGGGGGGGAACTAAATTTCGTATTGTCTTTGATTGCATTCCTGAGAACTGTGTGCTCCTCTTTTCATCTCCTTCCATTTCTTATATTGCATAGGGGAGGGGGGTGAATTGCCAGAGAAAAAGTGATTATCTTATCTTTTGCTAAAATCATGTCAAGTATTTCTGTACTGCATTTTATTCCTCATTGCTTTTCCCTTGAAATCATAAAAGTATTTTTGCTACTTTATCCATCCTATACTAACTCCTCATTGATTGTAAAGAAGTGTGCTAGTGCCAGATTACCCATTGTTGATCAACATCATATGTCTAAGTGTACTATCAGATATTAATTTATTATAAAGTGTGATATATATATATTGTTTAAATTCTCAAATAAACCTTTTAATTTGTAAAACAAACCTACTTCTTGGCTCAGTGGGTTCAGGGGGATTCTAAGAGGGGGTGTTATACAAGGGTGGTCATCCAGAGTACTGAACTAGACATAAAAATACATTAATACGGGTTTTCCTCAGCATCCCAGACTAGGCATTGACTTTGCTGTAGTATTGATTGAATATCACTTACAGGTAAGGCAGACCCGGCACCCCTTTCCATGCTTTGCCTTCAGGGGATGCTGGGCCTTGCTGAGGGTCCTGGAGCTGAAGTCCTCCCAGCGCTTTCGGACGAGTTGCAAGTCGCGGGCTGCCACCTCCTCCACGTATCAACGTGCCACAATGCCTGTCCAGATCCTCTTCCGTTCTTCATTTTCAGTGCGTAAACTTCCAAAGAGGGCATCATAATGCCTCAGGACTTGCTCCACCAGGATACCAACTTCTGCAGCAATAAAGCTGGTAGCCCTCTGCATCTCTGACTGGTGGTTGCCAGTGGTGCCAGATGGTGTTGTGTCCGACATGGCAACCCCCGAGGCAGGTGTGGGTGGGCAACTGGGTCCTGGGGCTGGGCTGTGGAGCAAGATGGTACACCAGTCGGGTGTCTACTGTTCGAGCAGGGGTGGTCACAGCAACTGGACCCCTGCAGATGGCTGATGTGCAGGCACCAAATAGCAGGGCACGTGGCCAGCAGGCAGGCAGCAGCAGATGGCAGGTGGGAGCGTGCTCGGAGCTCTGGGGGGCAGTAATTCGGCCTTCTGGACAGGAGCGTGCTCTTCCGTGTGTTGTTGCATGGCCAGCTTGATACGGAGTGATTTGGCACGTGAACAAATTGCACGTCAGCGTGAAATCTGAGGAAAGGCCCTTAGTGCATAAGTGCTTCTGTGAAGTTACGGGCGCGGGCGTTTCCCACAACACGGGTACATTGTGAATAAGCATGTGATAATAATGCACATCAGCGTGCTATTGGAGGAAAGGGCCTTGGCGCGTACGGGCGTCTGTGACGTTGCAAGTGTGAGCAGGCTTAAAAGATACATGTAGGACACCATTTCCTTGTACGTGCTTTTTGTGGAGAGTGAGTGGGTGATTCCTGTACTTCTTGTCAGTTCACACGCGATTACTTCATAACGTTTCCAGTTCGTACTCCCTGTTTCCTTAGACTGCGTTCTTTTCTTCTTTTGGCAGGGGTGTTGCCAATGCGCACATGCATGTCTTTTTCACATTCTTTTTCAAGGCAGACAGTGAGTCGCGCACATATTTATCAACTGTGGTTACCCCCGTGTGTTGCGTACCCCTTCAGAGGTCATTGTAGGCTGCGTGTAACACGCGTACGTTTATTTTTGTGTTTCTGGGTGCCACAGCGTAGTGCGGGTTCTTTTTTCCCCAACACGTGGTCTACCAGGAGTTGCGTGCATGTGTACTTTTGTTTTTGGGGTGCCTGTGCATTGTGTGACCCATCATCTCCCCCCAGGGGTCACAGACAGCCTTGCTAGAGCACTAGGGTACGATTTCCATCTAGTACCCTACCCCTTTCACCCCAATTGCCCAGGACAATTGTTTACTGCAACTCCCATACGCACAACAACATCAGTGCCATGGTATGGAGGCAACCAAGCAGTAAGGAAGGCAAAGGTGGCCGACCTGAAAGAGGTGGGCGTGGTGGGCGCAGTAGGGGATGTGGCCAGGATTTGCAGGGTATCCCTAGAGCCCAGTGTGTGGAGGACCAATCGGGGCCACCTAAATACCCCCCGCCCCATGGTTGTGGGAAATGTAGCTGACACCATCCCAGCTCAGCCCTTGTTGGACCGGCCCATTTTGCCAACTGAACCGGCACAGGATGACTCCCAGGCTGACTTCCAGGTCACCAACTCTAAGCCACGTGTGGCGGTGAAAGTTGCTGTCACCAGGCCACGTGGATCTGTGGCAGCAATGTCATCTGCTGCTCCAAGTAGCCAGGGTGAGGAGGCTGCAGGGGCAGCTGCAGCTCAATCCACCCCAGCTCCGATCCTCCCAGCCGGGACAGTGTCGGTCCAGGTCCATCACACCGACGTTGGCCCTGCCAACATTACCCTGCAGCCAATGCCTGCACCAAGACCTTTGGTCATTGTGCATTCGCAAACTTCAAGTACCCAGTCCACCTGTACTTCTGCCCCTACTAACCAGAGCGGCGTAAGCCACTCAGGATCCGCACCACCTTCCAAGAAGAAGAAGAATGCTGCTCTTGCACTACAGGCTGAGACCCCAGACACGGCTACACACTCCAGTCTAGCTTCAATGACGCCAAACTTGATGCACTTGTGGCCTATGTGTTGGCACATAGCTGTGAAATGGTGGTGACTGCAGGCTGCAAGACTACGCCTGCTCAACGTAGGGCCCACTGGCAGACCATCGCGGACCACATTAGTGCCCTTGGATTTGTGAGGCGCACAGCTGATGATTGCTACAAGCGGTGGAATGACCTGAAATGCAGAGCAAAGAACAAGATGGCTTCCAATCATGCCTCTACTCTGGTGACTGGCGGTGGGTCTCCACCAGAGGACGACCAACTCACTGAACATGAGTCTGTTGCTGGAACCTTCGTCACAGAGGAACAGATCCAAGGCGTGGGAGACCTACCAGATTATGAAGCATTGTCCGGTAAGTGCCCATGCATGTGTGTGTCATCCATGTGTATGTTGCTTGGGTGATGTGTTCTGATTGAGTGCCAGGTGATGGTGTGTACTTCTGAGTGGTATGGGTCACCCATGTGCTTCCTCCAAACCATTCACCGGCCTTGGATTTGGATATAACAGTATCCCTTCTGACCACAGTAGCCAATTAGCACCACATTACTGCAGTTGCCCTTGAACTCATATCTTGCAACAACATTGTTCTGATTTTTCAGTGTTCATTCTGCCTGATTGTTTCAATCCTCCCATTTTTGCAACACATTTTTCTGCCCTAATGCCACATATGTGACATGCTTCTGTCATAGATTACACCCACAATGGCCCACATTTATGACCTTGTTATGGGAATGATTTGACCATTCAGGCTGATTGAGTAAGGGCCTGATCACATTAAATTTTGGGGCCTGTTTGAATTTGGAACATGACTGTTGTTTCCTGTTATGTTGAAGTGACCAACGATTGATGCACGGATCCCCAACGTGTAGCTCGGGAGCAACATGTTGCTCACGGCACCCTAAATTGTTGCTCGCCAGTTGCCCTGGGCCATTGTGTGAAGGCCTGGAAGGAGGTGCTGAATGGATGAGACCTCAGTAGCACTGTAGTCAGGACAGAGTCCTGGACTGTGTAAGAATGTTGGCCAATGAGCCGCTGTGTTTCCAGCTGGATTATTTTTATACATGCAAGATTTGTTTGGTGCCACCATGCACATAATTCTTGAGTAAATGTCCCTACTTGTTATGGTAGTGTCATTGCTAAAACCCTGTCATCTCCAGTTACTTTGCCCAGCTGACCAATGTATTAATAAGTACAATATTTGAACCAAGTTTGTGTCATGGAGAAAATTGACATATTCTGTTCTTTGGTACAACTAGTATGAGCATAATGGACAAGGAGGTGGTATGCATACCCAACTTTCCTTTATTAAATAATGTGCATGCACACTTTCTGTACAAGTGAGGTTTGTGTTTGATCCCACCATGTATAGTTATCGACAATATTCATTATTTTGGTGTCTCTGTATTTATTATTGCATAGTGTCCTAGCGGAAAAATGGTAATCGTTTGATAACCTGCCCATCTAGCACATGGTTAATGGGCAGATACGGTAAATGCATGCCACATTTTTCATAATTAATTGCCCTGTATTCCAATCCAATTGATTTATTGTTAATAGGTTTAAACTAACAAGTCAATTAATTGATTCAAATACTCAGTTAACACCACCACACCCCTCTATGAAGTGGTCAAATGCTCAAAGGTTTGACCAATGTTTGCCACAAAGTCTTGTGTAAAATCCCTTTTGGGCAGAGTAAATAGGCTCCAACTAATTGAGAAAGGTATTATTTTTATTCCTAACCACATTTTCACCAATTCAACAGCCTTCTGGAGCTTTAATACACACCATTTGCCATAACATTCCCAAATAATTCTCAGGAGGTAACCTCCAAAGGCCCAATGAAGTGATCTTTAAAGGCTACCATGTAATGACCTGAAGTACTAATTCACATTTAATCATATTTCTCCATTAAGTCAGCAACATTTAAAAACATGTTTCATATTTTTCATACAATTCACACAGAACAAGCCCAAAATAAAAAAGCAACTTTAACATAATCAAACTTGCTATATATACAAGTCTGAACATTACTATTAATTATATATAACATAGCTTCCATGCATTCCACGCTTATGCAAAACAGAGAAACAACAGCAAATGAACAGAAAATGAACCAAATCTTTGACTCCTATTTTGCAAGCGCACTTTGTGCTTCCTCCTGAACACTTTCTCAATTTATTGGGGAGTGGGTACATTTA
This sequence comes from Ambystoma mexicanum, assembly GCF_040938575.1. NCBI lineage: Eukaryota > Metazoa > Chordata > Amphibia > Caudata > Ambystomatidae > Ambystoma > Ambystoma mexicanum. Next base: position 654,749,041 of record NC_090925.1, read on the forward strand.
AACGTACCATTACCACCAGCCTCCTGCATTCTGGGGATCTTATTTGACAGATTTCTCCTTGCCATCTTATATGTGTACGTAAGTCTGTATATAAGGCTAAAGTGGGCAGCCTATGTATATTTTGGACATCTGACTCTTTTTCCATTGGACACGCTCTAGCTTTTGGAGCTATTTTGAGGTCGCTTAATGTACCAAATGTAGTTATATTGCATCCCTATCCAAATGGACAGTGCCTTACAACCGCCCATAACTACAAGTATTTCTTTTCACCAGGGGAGGCTACAATTGCACTTGCACTGAAATTCACTTTGATTAGCAGAAAATCCCAGATGTGCTTTTAAAAAATAAGGAACATTCTTACCTGGCCTGACACTTTCAAATTGAACACCCCCAATTCGGCTCACAAGGGGCTAGCACGTGTATCTGCAGAGACACCTGCTATTTGGCACAGGAATTTATTTTGCAACCCCTCCAGGAAATGATAGTTCTAACCATGCTAGATTTTGCGGCCTTAAAATCATGGAGCAGACCTTTGTCTTATATACCTCCAACTTCTCCAATCAGAATGCAGCAAACCTGAAATAACAATGTAAAAAGCCATTTAATCATTAATGATGCCTTTTCAGCTATCTTCTTAAAATGACTGACACAAGCACTGCTCTTTCAGAAGAGTAGGCTCAGGTAAAAATGAGACTGCCCCTTCATCTCTACATTCATTTAAAACTATCTACAAGGTTTCACCCTTTGCCTGAACACCATAATTTTTGTTTTTATTATATTTAATTTCAAACTGTAATTCCCAAAATAGTAACTTGTGTTTAGCAGGCCCTGTTGGAGACCTGCTAGGGGCAAGGCCAAATTAGTTGTGTCTTCTGCATAAGGAAGCATGCTATAAAGTAAACCCTTCAAGTGGAGGATGGATTAACTTTCCTAAGAGAAGTACTAGAATCAACATCCAAAAGGAATACATTGGGACCAACTGACATCTTTATTGGTGTTGGAAAACAATGTATAATTCCAGAATCTTGTATATTGGACATATGTTGAGATGTCTGCGTATCACATTGGATAAGACTTAAAAAACCATTAGTGACCTGTAAGAATGTAGAAGTTGGACTCAGACACAGTGGGCTCATGTTGATTGACATATACTTTTATTGAAAGTAAAAAGGGTGGGGGACTGGGGAACTCACTCCTGCCTTTCCCTAAAGCTAAGAGGAGTTCCCTTCCTCAACCAAAACTAAGGAAACTGCCAGTATGTCTTGCCTAAAGTAAATAGTCCACTGTCACAAGTCCGAAGCCTATTTCCATCCTTCACACTATTTACTAACCTATAAAAAACAAAATGTCTTCTTAATTCAGAAGAATAGGTTGTAGATCCAATCAAAGAGTTCCAAATAACACAGGTTCCAAACCCAAAGTTCTTAAATGTAAAACAAAGTTCCATAAAGTTCTTAGATATTTCTCTGTTGCACAAACTTCGTAGCAACCAGGGGCAACAACACCCTTGTCCTGGTTCCTTCTCTTGGCAACTCTCTATTTATTGGACCGCAGCCATGGGCAATGACTCCTTTGCACTGGTTCCTTCTCTTGTAGGTCCTAGATCTCTGCCTTTCTCTCTTTCTGCTTGGGCCAACTTGGTTCACTTCCCTGCCAAGTATGGTCCTTAGTAAATTACTCTGTGGTTTCCCTTCTTCTCATGGGATTGTGCCCCAGACCCCTCTTTATGTTTGGGAACTGGGAGCCCTCTTCTCCCAAGTACCACCACGAGGAAGAGGACTTGTGTGTTTCTCCTGTCGTGGGTCCCAAACCCCCCTTCTTTGCGTGAGGGTACTTGGAGCTCTCTTCTCCCATGTACCACCACGAGGAAGATGACTTGTGTGGTTCTCGTGTAGTGGGTCCCAGACACCTTCTTTGTGTGTGGGTACTGGGAGCCCTTTCCTCCCAAGTACCGCCACAAGGAAAAGGACTCATGTTGCTTTCGTTTGGTGGGTCCCAGAACCTTAAGTTTCTCTTGTTGGGGGACAGACATGGTTCACATGCCTGCCAGGCACTGTGACTATTAAGATGCTGACTGCACCGTCTTAGTTTCCCACCAGCCAGCCTGAGTGCTTCCCTTTGTAGTGGGCTCTGGTCTGCCCAGGAACACTGCAGTGTCAATCTTTCCCAGGACAGAGTGGTCTTCCTTTCACGCACTTCCCTGTCTGCAGGAACACCAGGAGCTTCTCTCTGCCATCTCGCCTTTCGGTCCTTCCACTGTGGACTGAACCTTGTAGTTCCAGCTCCTCTCTTGGCATCCTGGTGTGCTTCGTTCCACTTTCCTGCACCGTGCTGGCTCCTGCAGCTCCTTCATGGAGGACTAGACAACTTCTTCCTGAGTCCCTCATCCTTTTCTACTATGCATTGACAAATGAGCAGCCAGCAACAACTAGACTGCTCATTGTGGTTCTTAGGAGAACTCTTCATGCCTCCGCTCCTCCTCTTCATCCCAGTACTTATTCCAAGTTGTCTAGAATGCTCATGTTGGTTATGCAGAACACTCTACATTCCTCCATGCATCTTATTTGTCTCAGTGGTTGTCAATAACATATCTTTCAACTCTTCCCCATTCTTCCTCGTCTCAGTATTTCTAACCTTGATCTCCCTTGGGTCAGTTGTGCTCTTCATAGTCACAGTACTTATCTAGGGAAGGGTTTGTTCTTTGGGTCATAGGAATGGGGGGGTCCTAGGGTCTGGTGATTGGCGAGTATATTGCGTTCTCAGGGTAGGGTTGTTCCTAGTCCCAGGAGGGATTTCCTCTCCCATGTGATTCTCTCCCTGTGCACCACCCTCAGGGGAACTATTGTACCGAGGACGTACCACCCTGGCCGCATGGGAATGGTCTCCCCCATAGGGGAGAAGGGACAGCATCCACAGATTTGTCACAGACTCCAATAAAATGTAAATTCCGCCACATTATGTTTCTATCAATCAAATACCGACGAAATCCACCCTGGAGTGCTAAGGACTCCATAATTGGGGACTAACACCGCCAAACCACCACTCGGAATCTGGCAGTGATACCGCTGGACCAAGTGGCAGTAACGGTACAGTTGAGATGCCACCAAACTCGTAATAAGCCCCAATGTCCAGTAATCGAATTGGCCTATAACCTTGAGGGGCTGGTGGTCCAAGAAATACTTGTCTAAGGGGATGGCAAAATGCCTGTCTTGACAACAGCAATAAACATAAAACGGTTTGGTGTCCTTCAAAAAAGCTCCCATTTTTTTCTCAAATTCTTTTTCTGTCTTAACGCAATTTTTTATGCCATTTTGAAACTATAAATCTGACCAGCAGTGTACACACCCCTCATTAAATCATGGTTCAGTTTTCTTTTCGAGATTCTACATTCTGCATCGAACCATGGTGCATCCCTTTCTCTAACCTGGAACTCCTCAACTTGGGGCACGGTTTGCCAATAGCTCTGTCCTGGATAGTTTCTCCTAAAGACTCAGACAAACTGACACTTTCCTTTGTGGCTTCTGAACTGTTCAACAGTTTTAAGAGAATATGTTAATTTCTTGTGAATTAGTAATTTTTTCCAATGCCTCTTTTTCGAGCATAGGCATCGCCAACCAGCTTCTCTGGCTGTCAGATATCTTCTTCGTGGTGCCTACCCTGGCCATTGTAAAATGAACTCAAGAGGATTGTGTTTACTCTTTGATCAATAAGAAATGTAACATTTCATAACATTCCTGAAGAAAATAAAAACATCCACAATACAGTCATCAATGACTGTGGAACAGTATTGCCGATCTTGCATGCTTAGGAATGCACCATTTGCCATTAAAGATCCCATAAATTCCTAGGCATAATCTCAGCCTCCGTTTGTGGCCATTTTTACTGTCCATACATTTGCACTAATATTTTGCTCGGGAACCTGAAACTCCTGGTAATGTTTATTTACTCCTACTCTATTTTTGAACAGCTGAGCTGGTCCTATATGTCTATACATGTACTACTTACCACTCAATTTCCTCAAAATTCCTTGTAAACAACCACTTAACGTCAAATGTAGTTAATGGCCTTGCACATTTTCTTGACTAGAATAACACGTGGTCTAGATAACTATTAAGTACTGCAAATTAAATGTTCTATACGCAGTTTTAATTTTGTTACATTTCTAATTTGTATTGCAAACAATTTGTCCACCAACTGTGCACCGATATATTCCGTCGAAAAATGGATGTTGCTCACCATTTAATTTAATATGCCAATTTTGCTCATTGCGCACAAAAGGTTGGGGACCCCTGTATCCATCTGCCTGCCATCACTGTATAATTGTTAACTCGATGTGTTGCAGTGTGTGGCACATGCGTATTTTGTCACACAATTTTGAATTTTTCATCTCATCATGTCCATCTCACATGGATGGGTGACAGTACTCATTCACTAACATATGGCTGTACTTGTCAAAAGTACCATGGCTAAGCTACATGCCATCTGTGTGCTGGCATGTGTCATGTATGTGTATTGGACATGCCACTCACAGGCTAATGTGTGATGCAGTGCTATCCATCATGCAGCAAATGTGTTGTTTTTCCATCTTGGCGTCCTCAGTGTCTGCTTTTTGCCCCCCTTCCAACTCATTGACAGTGCATGCATGGCAGGGTTATAGTCATGTGGGACATGTGCTGTTCATGTACTGGATCTCTGGTTTGTCAGGCCTATGTGTGTGCTATGGTGCTCATGCCTGTTTCCATTTGTTGTCTTTCATGTTTATGCAGGTGATAACGCACTTGATGCTGTTGAGGTAGAGGAGATGGTGCAGATCCAGGAGGAATCTCAGCCACAACCAGGCACCAGTGGAGGATGTGAGGTGGTGGTGGGGGAAAACCCAATCCTCCTGCAGGCCATACTGTCCAGGGGTGTCTCTGGGTGCACCTCCGCAGACCTCTATGATTCAGGTGCTGAATCGGACAGAGAGACATATGTGCAGGTGAGTGTTTCTGGGAGGGATGCTGTTCTGTCCAACCCACCTGCACTGGGGGTAGGCCCCTCTATGGGGATGCCAGTGTTGGTAACTCCGCCGTTGGCGGTTACGGATGCAGGGTCACACTCCACAACATCTGATCCTGTTCCTGGGCCAGCAGATCAGAGGGGGAATGCAGTCCTGCAGCCTCAGGCAGAGCCAGCACAGCAAGGTGCAGATCGCCTTGCCCCAAACAGGTGTGGTGCCCGCCGACGCAATGGCCGTGCGCCACCAAGCAATATTGTATGGGAAAACTCCATGTACTGTATAGCAGCACAACAGGGAGCATTGTGTGAAATGATGGCTCAGGCAATGGATAGGGTGGCCACTTCCATTCTCCCCCCTGAAAGGCAGATGGAGCTCCAACAGCAGGCAACAGACTCCATTTGCCAATCACACAGGGAGGACATGTTGGCGTCCAACAGGGACCAACGGGCCGCACTGGAGACTCTGCGCGAAGTCATATCTGTAGAGTCACAGGGCCACAGGGAAGCCCTGAGGTTAGAACACCATTTCCTCAGGGAGACTCTGGGTGAACTTGAGGCTTCCCGAAATTTTTGGTGAGAACAGCAGCTGGAGCAGCTCACACGTTCACTCTCAGTAGAACTCCAGGCAACCCGTGCGGAGATCTGGGCATCACACGAGGCCATGCAGGTAGAAATGCAGGCTACCCTTTGAGGTGCTGCATGAGGATTTCCGCACCATCATCCTCCAGAACGAAACCTTCCATGCCTGCATGCTTGCTGCCATGGAGGATCATACCAGGGCTTTGCGTGGGCTGCCTCCCATAGCACGGCCACCTCCGGATGAAGCAGCAGAGGGTGAAGAGAGCGACAGCAGTTCTCCCACACTAGCGTAGCCATGCAGGCCATGAGCCCATGGAGGTATTTTTTTTTCTCAACATCCATTTTTTTACAGTAGGTTGCCTAGTGTGGCTCCCGTGGGCATCCACTGTGTATTCCAACTGGGCACATGCAGGCTTGTCCTGTCTTTGGGTTAGTTGCTTAGGTTCCTGACACACACACCCCTCCTGCTTCCCCTTTCCATGGGCTTGCAAAGGGTGTGACCAAGTGACAGTAACTTACACAGTGACATTGGGCTCCCATGAGCTGTGCGGGCAGTCTGTAGTCAACACTCTGTGTACATCCCTAGTGGGGATTGTTGTTGGATTGAACACTGCATGGTGTATTGATATGTGCTTATGCATCCATGTCTTTCTCCTTATTCACATGTACCTTCTTCATGTCTTCACAAGGCCGTCTCCTTTGCAGATGCAGTTCATGTTGAATTTCGGGAGATTTTGCGATTTTTCAAAAATGGCAAATTATGACACAATAAAACATACACAAGGCTATAGCAGAACCCCATGTGCATGTCAGCTACAGACACTTGCAATGGCGTGTGGTTCTGCTAGTATATATATGTAATACATACAAAAAGAACAGCACTTTTACTTCAAAAAAGAACACTTCCCCATATGTTTAAAATCTTTTGGCACATGTGTTTTTCACTACTTTGCTGCATGTATATTTTTGCTCTTTGCATGTTGCTGCGTGTATATTTAAATATCTTCCAAAAACTTAATTATAATGAGGCAACGTACACATGTCTTCACAACAGCGACATCACCATTAAAGTCCTAGGCTCTTATTCAAAGAATGTTTTGCGCGGCACTAAGGCTCTTTGCGATGGAAAATTGCACTTTGTGCTGTGTAACACTTGAGTTGCTGATTCATGGATTGGACTTTGCGCTGGTTATTACCTACTTGGCACTGGTCCTTAACTACTTTGCACCGTGCTGAGGGAGGGTCCAGCACAAAGAAATAATAAGGGGTGGAACATGCATATTCCCCATTCTTCCCGGAAGAAATGAGGAAGAACGAGGAATACATGGTTGTGTCAAGGGATGCACCATGCAACTACTAAATATGCCACATCAAGTGCAAGCAAAACCATATTCATAGATCTCATGGCACAAGTGTCCGGAGTTCAAAGTTGAATGCAAATCACGTAATCTTACCGCCACGTGATACGTGACGCAAAGTAAGCATAAAAGCATGCAATGCAAACCATTCAGGACAGGACTAATGTCGGACCCTGCTACAGTAGCACTGATCGTTAATGGAAGGAGGAGGAGGATGATGAGCCCCATGCTTTTTTGTAATCCACACGCAACGCTATTTGGGATGCCAGACCTGGAGTTGCATGCAAGGTACAGATTGCCTCCCCATGCCATTATAGTCCTGGCTAGGGAGTGGGTGAATGACCATGCATCAGCCACCATCTGCTGCCTTGCACTCATTCCCCTGTAGAAGGTGCTGACATTCTTACATTTTCTGGCAACAGGATATTTCCAGTACACCTCTGCTAAGGCTGAGGGGTATAACGGTGCCTAGACCATGTTGTGGCTTCAATGACACGTTTGCATAGGCATATCTGCATGCCGTGCACACTTCAGGTAAGGCAGAGAGTGTGCCAGGAGTTCTATGCCATTTCACAGTTTTCACAGGTACTGCGAGCCATTGACTACCCATTTAGCGCTACAGTCCCCCCTACAGAGCGAGCACATCTACGGCAACCAGAAACATTGGCATTTCATCAACACATAGGCCACCTGTGATGCCAAGGGAGACATAATGCATGTGAATCCCAATTACCTGGGGAGCACACATGACAGCTTAATTTACCGCCGTTCCCCCTATCCCAGGCTCTGGCATCGGGAACAAACCTGAATGAAACTAAGGAACGTTTGAGTCAAAGAGTTTCACTTAAAAGTCTGTCTGTGTCCAAAACCTATTCTTGACCTCATAACTAAAGCTAACCAATGTATAGGGATGTCACTAATAAAAGAAATGGTGCTTAACTTAAAGTTCTGAGCTTCTTCCAGCTCCCATATTTCTTTCAACTCCCTTTTGCCAAGTTACAAGAAAGTTCCATAAAAGTCTCAGGATTACCTTTTTCACATTCAAGGCAACACAGTTACAAACAATCATCAGGGTTCCCTTCCCCAAGTTCCAAGCAACGCAATTCACAAGTAAAAAGAGGTCTTGAAGCTTCTTTCCCAAGACAGCACATGCAAATTGCTCAAGTCCTGGGGTTCCCTTAACCAAGGCTTTAACTCTGCCACTTATATTTGTTTCAGTCTTTTCAAAGGTTCAATATAATTCCACGTAAACCTGAACCTCCTTCTGGACTATATGTACAGTTCACTTACAGTGCTCCTTCTTGGTTTGTTTCACAATGTCGCTGACCTTTACAATGGAGGCAAGTGGTTGAAGTGTACCAAGAGAAGTAGTGAAACTATGTTCCCTGCTGGCCCGTCCCCCACAAACCGCATCACCATGCCCACTCCCACATGCAATCCAAACACCCAAATAAACACACCTGCTGTTTAAGGGAATGTTCAGTGCAGTGTACTGCAGTGCAAGTTTCAACTTCTTCCTACACTTCGACCACTGTCTGACTGACTGATAAGGAGACATTTGTGGCTGTGAACCAAGTGCAAATATGTTAAGAACATGGGTGGGTCAAGAAGCTTTTAGGCAATATCCTGCATTGAAAAAAGAACATCTTCAGAGCGTGTCAACGTTGCTGTGAAACAGCTTCCATTCTTTGTTGGGGGCTGGAGGAAAATCCTCAAGTATGACCCTTGGGAGTGGAGTGATTGAGCATGTAATGTTTTTAGTTTAGGCTGTTAGGTGCCTCTAAAGCACCACCTATAAGCCAAAACCATTGCTTTGGAGTACAGCTAGAAGGGAAATTAGATGTGAGGAGGGACCCAATGCTTGTAATTTTTGATTGGTTATTTACCAACCCATTAACTGTCCATAGCAATGCTAATCCTTATGGTTACTCACACACACATCCTTCCTGTCCCACAACACATCCTCCTGGAGTCCTGGGATCTCTATGAGCTACCCTTTTCAAGCCTTACCATCAAACGTTAGGCTTAAGGTGCCTGCCAGTGTTTTTTCAAAGCAGTTTTCTGAGAGTTAATGACTTAATTTGAGCTGTAAACATGCTACTGGTGTAATAAAAATGTCAATGCCTTCAGCCACTTGATTTGTAAGCACTATGCATGTCTTGTCTGAAGACCTCTTAAAAACAAGCATTGCCAAAGAAAACAGTTTTGGTTTGTGTATAATTAGTAGGCATTTGCCAGGCACTGCTATTATATGACGAGGTACTCACACAACGTTGCAGCTGATGCCATCAATGGCCAATTAATTCCACTACGGCAGTGACTGGGAAATGCCTTTCCAATGTCCGAACAAAAGCCCGAACTGTTGGCATTGCTAATGCTCATTATTTCTGGTCATGAAGAAGGTGAGCATGTTACGGACAGCACATGAGAGATTGGATGGTGTGCACCTATGTTATGACGTTTGAACCAATGAGCTCTCCTTTATAGGTAGCCAATGTTGGGAGTTATTATAATAGTGCCTGCCATTTAATTGGAGGATATATAATGGGTATGTCCCAATTTTTTGTTATAGGGGGATTAGGCTGTATGGGGACCAGATATGCAGTACAGCAGGAGCAACCACAGCCTAATTACCTCTTTCTCAGTCTACCTTGATAGTTAGGCAGAGGATGTTAGGGTTTCTTAAATATTTGATACACCCTAGGTTATATATGAGAGACCTGCCACATCGTTACACATAGTTAAATCAAAGATTTATTCAAAAGGAATTTATAAAAAAAACAGAGATGTTGGTCCTACGTGCTTTGCACAAAGCACAATGTACACCAAAATCAATAGAGAAAGAACTAAGAAAAAATACACTTTCTCAAAAGCCAACAATGTCAGTGACAGTGGTTAGTATGTGACATCAATTGGTTCATAACAAATATTCATTGCTTTTTTAATCTAACATTTCATTTATAAGGGGAGCTGTACAAGGAACATTGTTTGTAGTCCGTATTCAGAATACACAAAATGTTTGTGTTGTGTTTGTGTTTTATGGATGTCTACATATGGCTAACTTATTGCATTGACACCATCCCTGGTGTCTTGCTCTTCAAAGTTCAGCCCTCTTCAGGACGGTGGATTTCTTTACAAAGTGATCTGATGAACCTAGGGTGTGTCAAATATTTAAGACACCCTTACATCCTTCTGGCTAGCTATCAATGTGGACTGAGAAAGAGGCAATTAGGCTGTGGTTGCTCCTGCTGTACGTCATTTAATTGGAGTACAGATGTATGCAACTGCATACCTGACACATTGCAGGGAAATGCATGACATGTTGTTGAGTACACAGGGCCTCATTACGAGGTTGGAGGCAGCCATGCCCTTTATAAGGGCATGGCTGCCTCCATACTCGGGTCCAGGTCTGGGTTCCCTGAATGGGGAAATACCGGGCCATTCTGATCTTGGAGAGCCCGGTAGTTCCCCATTCAGGGAACCCAGACCCGGCACATCCCCATTCCCATTCGAGCCCCCATAGGGCTCAATGGGAATGGGGAGCATGCTAACAACGGGCCCGTTGTTACCATGCTGGGCCGCTCACAGGACCCGCTAAGGACGTCTGGTAAAACCAGGTGTCCAGAGCGGGTACCGCGAGCAGACCTCGTAATGAGGCGGTATGGGGTTAACGGCGCTGGCAGCTCTACCAGCGCCATTAACCCCATATCACCAGGGTCGTAATGAGGCCCACAGTCTTTTGTATGCAACACCAGCCATTTGATGGCAGGACTGCAATATCAAAGAAATGCTTCACTGCTAGCGGATGCACCTGGGCATATGACGGCACTATGTGGCATACTGTTTTAGTAAATATATATATATATATATATTTAAAGCCAATACCTGGTATTCTTTGGGGCATCTTGCATTTGATAGGAGTATCCGAGTCCATTACTACAGTACATAACCATGAAATGACCCTACTCGACCTATCGAGATATGAAATAACAGGCATACATATATAGGAATAGGATGGCAGTAAGTCAGTGGGAGACCACTCCCTTTGTCCCTCCTCCTTCTTCGCCCTCAGGCCCCGAGTGCTAATGTTTCTACATCACAGTGCACCTTCCATTGGTCCATTCTTTCCTGGGACACACCCCAGTACACCTTCCCCTGTCCTCATTCCCAGAAACCTGTACTTTGGAAGGCACTAACTACCAATGTAAGTCAGAAAAATGACTAAGACGTTAAAACAGTAACTGAACATGTGCTTGGGATTGTGACAGTGCCTGGGATTTGATGGCATAATCAGGATATTTGATGACAATACCTGCTGCAGTCTCACAATTTGATTTGAGTATGAAATCATATGATTGCACATCCTGGCACATTGTGTGCTTTTGCTTATCGCCATATATGCCATGTGTACATGCTACATTTATGACACAATACTAAGAGCAGACCCATGTTGATGATTACAGAGAAGAAAGTGCACAGAGGACCCATAAACCTACACAAAGGAATACATACTCAGGTATTTAACAACCAGCGAGAGCATTCTGACCCTGTTGGAAATAAATATCACAGGCAAGTGTTTCCATAAACCACTATTACATAGTTAATGCAACCGTGGAGCCCGTACAGACAGCACTGTGTCTCGTGTGCTCTGTATGCTGAGGAGGCTCATGGGGCCGGAGGGGCACACTTGCACCTGTCAACAGTGGCAACAAGGTCGTATGGTCGATCCGATGCACTAACATGGAGGGCTAAGGAGTTGAGAATTGTAAGGGCCATTTTCTCTGGATTTCCATGCCGTGGAGACAGCGAGTTGTAAGCGGACAGCTGCCATTTTGTCTGCATGTGGTCTGAGTGTTGCGACTCCTGTTGGGGGTGCTTGTGTGCCTCCCACATGAATTTTTGCAACCCCCTCTTGCAGGGGGCAACATTCTGTTGCTAGAAACGATTTTTGGAGTGTTTTGGACACTTTTATCTCCAGGATTCAGGTGAAGAGAGGGGTGAGGCCTAGGGAAAAAATGTTGTTCTCCCTTTGTCCCACCCAGCTCAATTTCTGGGAATTTTGTCCTGTGTGCTGAGGAGTTTATTCCATATTCCTGGCTGTTTGGACATTAGTGGAGGGGCAATCACTACGGCAAGCCTGAGGGTGGAGTGGCGTCTAACATTTGCACGCTCAATTTTTGAAAACTTTGGCCTGTGTGCTGTTGAGTAAATTTCTGGCTGCATGGACACTAGTGGTGAGGCAATCACAACAGTAAACCTGAGGGCAGAGTGTTGGCCAATAGATGCATGCTCAATTTTTGTTGGTGTATTCTGTCCGAAGGAGGGCTGTCATGAGTTGTGGCCCCAGATTATGTGGGGTGCTTGTGCACTCACCACCATGGGTGACCAGGAAGATGGTGCAGGAGCCCAGGCGCTGGCAGAACCAGTGGCCCCAGTGGGAGCATGTACACCAAGACAGCAAGGGACGCTTACAGTGATGCTTGAGTTTGATATTTCTGGGGCCCCTTTGAGCCTTGGACAGAGGCGGAGTCTCTGGATAGACGGGCTGGACATGTACTTCCGCGCCACAGGTGAGACAGATGAGGATAGCAAAGTGGCCATGCTTCTATACTCGTCAGGACCAGCAGTGCACAAACATTTTCAATCATTACAGACAGTGGATGCTTCATACAGAGCAGCCAAGAATGCTTGTGCGAGCACTTCATGCCATTAGCCAGCGCAGACCATGAGCGGTTCGTCAGTTCGTCATGTCTCTGGATACATTCTATGGCCGTCAGCGCTGGATGTCAATGTTGTGTGCCTGGGAAAATCCACAGACCATGGTCAGGAACTTGCTCATACAGGGCTGTTCATCTGGCACGCTAAGAAGGCCGGTGCTGCGGGAACCGGGACTCACGCTACCCCGCATTCTGGAGCTAGGCCGGTGCCATGAGGTGTTCTAAGTGAGGGCATTGAAAATGGATTCAGCCATTTGGCCAGAGAAGACGGAGGACGTGTGTGCCATGTGCCGAGATTAATCATAATAATAATTTTCATTTATTCAGTGCTACAAAACCTCAGGCATCTGAGCGCTGCTTATTAATACCCACGGTGTGTGGTGTTGATTTATTGACCTCAGAAGGATGAAAAGCTGAATTTGGCCTTGTCGGGATTCGAACCTACATCGGCACGTTCTGCACAGATGTCAAAGCAACCACTCTACTCGCTGTGCTATTTGACCGGCCTGAAGTTAAGGAGGGATCGGTGACTGACGACCAAGTGGTGGCCAGCATGACAGAAGAAGCAGGTCTCTGGAGTCATGCCTCAAGTGTGGTTATGATCTTCTGCACCCGGCAGAATGCCCTGCGCAGTGGAAGGCATGTGGACGCTGTGGGTACCCTTGATCACTATGCCCGGATGTGCACTGTTACAAGTTATGGTGCAGCAGGAGCCGGTAAGGGCTGACTTCTTAAGGCAACAGTGCCCGCCCAACGTCTCCCAGATAGAACAAGGGGAAGATGGCCTGACTCACGACAGGGAGGAAGAGGATGAGGAGGAAAATACCTTCCTTGTATCCAGCGTCAGTAGCTGTGTGCCACCACCAGGAGGCAGCCAAGGTGCCTCGTACTGGTCAATGAGTCGATGGTACCTGTGCTGGTGGGCACATGGGCATCAGTGAATGTGATGGCAAGGGTGCACTATGATGGCATGGTGGTGCCGCCCATGTTGAAGAAACTGAGGGTGCGGATATTCATGTTTCATGGCGAGCAGCCCATTCCATTGGCCAGAGCCTTTGTGGCAAATGTCGAACATGGAGGGACATCAATCGAAGCTTGGGTCTATGTAACGAGTGTCAGCAGCAATACTCTCCTGAGCAGTGCAACGACAGAAGCATTGGTCATCGTAAGCTTTGCATATGCAGTGTACGTAGAGGACATACAGGGCCTTCTTACAAAGTCCAGCCAGCTTTTTGAGGGGATCGGCCGGTGAACCTGTGAGGCTGTGTATCGATCAGTCCATAGAGCTGATTACGCTCAAGCATCGCAAAGTCCCATTCCATCTGCGGGACCTGGTGGACGAAGAGCTAGATAATCAGGTAGTGATGGACATCATCAAGAAGGTGGGTGGACCTACCCCGTGAGTGTCGCCCATAGTCAGTAAACAGAATCTGAACCAACGTGACTCAGTGAGAATCTATGTGGATATGAGGCTCCCGAACAAGGCAATCAAGCGAGAGAGACACCTCACGCCCATGATCAAAGACATAATTGCGGAACTGCAAGGGGCTCAGTTATTTTCAAAGCTTGACCTGCAGGCGGGCTATCATCGGGTAGTGTTACACCCAGTCTCAAAATGCATCACCACGTTTACCAAGCACTAGGGCCTCAAGCAGTACAAAAACCTAGGCTTTGGAGTGTCATCGACGGCAGAAGTGTTCTAGATTATTATCCATGGAGCCCTGGCGGATCTCGAGGGTGTTCTCAACATCAGCAATGACATTCTTGTGTTTGAAAAGACAGAGACTGAACACATGGAATGGTTGGTAAAGACTCTGGAACGGCTGCGGGCACTGGGCTGACCTTGCACAAATAAAAGTGTGAATTCCTGAAATGAAAAATTTTATTTTTCGGGTTCATATTCAATGAAGGCAGTGTGTCACCTGACCCCCGGATGGCAAGGACTTTGTGGAGGTCAGGCCTCCAGAGAATGTAACCAAATTCGGAAGCTTCCTTAGGATGATCACATTTTGTGGCGGTGTCATCCGTAGCCTAGTCTTCAGGTCAGAGCCCCTGAGAAGCCTCACCAGGAAGGATGCCACATGGCAGTGGGGCCCGCTAGAGCAAGCTGCTTTTGAGGATGTGAAAGGGTGCTAACGGCAGATGACACCATGGCATTCTTCGATCCATCACTGTCATCGGAGGTGGTGGTGGACCCAGCCTGTTTGGTCTGGTTGTGGTCCTTACTCAAACAGACGCACAAGGAGAGTTCAGACCGAACGCCTATGCGAGCAAGGCACTGTCGGAAAGGGAGAAGCGCTACTCGCAGATTTAGTGGGAGGCCCTGTCGGTCTTGATTGTATGTACTTGGATGGCCGATGACAGTGGTGACTGACCATAAGCCTCTGCTGATGACTATGGTTGGCTCATCATCAAAGCCCCCAGATTGAAAGGTGGCTGCTGGCATTTCTAGAGTATGGGGTCTCGCTGGTGTATCGACCAGGCAACAACAACTCTGTGGATTATCTGCCAGAGGCAGGGTTGATGAACGTGAAGACATCAGTGGTGAGAAGGCTGATGTGCATGTATAGCTAATTCTGGAAATGGCAAACCCCAACTCAGTGCCACTGCAAGAGCTCGAAATTGCAGTGGTAGACGATGAGTGATTCTTTATAGTGAAGGTGGACCTTCAGCAGGGTTTGCAGAAGTCGTGGTGGACACCCTAGCACAAAGGACCGAAGAGGCATGGTTGCTGCTAGGACTACTGTGGAGAGTGATGGAGGAGGTCACAGGTTGAGTTAGGGCTCCTACTCAGCGGAAATCGTATACTGGTACCGATGAGTAAAATCCCACAGGTCATCGAACGGGCGCACCAGGGTCATCACGGGACGATGAAGACGAAAGCGAGGTTACGCTAGAAAGTATGGTTCCCTGACCTGGAAAAACTTGTGGAAAAGTTTGTGTTGGCCTGTGTGTGGTATCAGGCGGCTGCCCCGGCACAGAGAGAGCCCCTCATTGAGACAATGCCCCAAGGAACAAGGCCATGTGAGAATCTGCATGCAGACTTTGGGTCCACTGGCAGAGACACTCACTTATTAGTGGTGTTGGATGAGTGGTCAAGGTACCCCAAGGTCAAATTCATCGAATCAGTGTCATTTGATAAGGTGGCCACTGCCCTGGAAAAGATCTTTGCCACTCATGGTTTGTCTGAGACCCTCTGCTCCGATAACGTACCACCATTTCAAGGGGACATATTCTCTCAGTTGATGGAACAGTATGGCATATCATATCATACAACCCCTAATAACGCAAGTTTCTAATGTTCACCACGGGATGTTGTGAGCATTACTTCAGTGTGGCCTAGCCTGGCCTCTTACCTTCTCTTAATATACCCACAATTATAACAACTTAGATGGATGTTGCACCATTTTTTGGAGGAAATCATTTACCTAACTGCTAGGGCTTGGGCTGGCTGGTACTCGGCTCGTAGCCAGCTTAGACTGGCTGGTGGGCGGCTGTGTCCTGCTGGCTGCTGCTGTAGATATCGAGATGAATCAATCAGATCCTTTTGATGTTTAGGCTTGGGCCACGCTTGCGCACTGTGGGGGCAAAGGCAGATACAGAACGTCAGCCTCCACTCAATGCGCATGCTTGGGCCAAGGCTTACTGTATGTGATCTGGACATTGTTACAGGCCTGCAGCTCAGTCAGATTGCTAATTTATTGACATCTCTGCGCTATACTTTTATTTTTTAAAAGAATCACTCCGGTGTGGTTTCTTTTTAAAATAGCAGTATAGGAATGGTTACACTCAAAAAAGAAAGTATAGGAGCGCCGTTCCCCTTCACTTAAACTCTGAATGGAGGGTTTGCTGGTCTCGGCACAGTTGTCAGACATCACGGTACACCCATCACAGGTCACACCACCAGGAACCCATGTAGCTCCTCCTTGTCAGCCTTTTGGCTTTATGCACAGTTTTACACTCTTCTGGCTTCTCCTGGTTAGCCTTTTGGCTTTTCCACAATGTGTTACACAACTTATGCCAGTCTTTGGCTTGCCGCACTGCATTCATTCGCACAGTTCAAAGTGTGGTGGTCTTATTCACTCCCCACCTCTTTTTCTTGCTCTTTCATATGTGCGCACTTTTCCATAGTTGGTTTTCACATGGGCATTCTGGCTTTCCTCTGATATTCGATTTGCCCATAAAGTTTTCATTCCATTCAAAATGTAATATGTTTAACTTCAAGGTTTAATTTAATTATGTGTTCAATATGCATTGGTAAGTCAGTCGTTTTTCTAAGAAACGAGCTGGGGGTAGATCTCTGTCTTCGGCTGGGGCGACCCTCTGGAACAGCCTCCCTGACACTCTAAAACCTGAGGAGAACCATCTCCGGTTCCAGAAGCACCTCAAGACCTTCCTCTTTTCTTCTGCCTTCGCTCCCCCTCTCCCTTGCTGATCTGTTCTCTCTTGGCACTGTGCATCTGGCCAACCTCTCTCTTTTGGGCCCAGGTACCTGCTCATCCGGTCACCCTGCCGCACTGCCTCCGGGCCACCCCTTTCACTGGGGTCTGTATCTGTACCCATACAGCACCCCCTTTTTCTTCCTGCACTTATTGGACCTACCTTGTCTGCTGCCTTAAACCTAGCACTTGAAAATTGCTGGCTGCATTACCACTGTTTGTTGCCTTTATTATTTATTTATTGTTATTTATCAGTTTCTCCTCTGCTTCACACTTTCCACCTCTCCCCCTTCCATGCACTTTTCCCCTCCCCTCTCTCCCATGCACTTGCGCGTTCTCAATGTCACCGGGCCTAGTAAGATCGCTGTTTGGCTCTCCCCTGTTCCCCTCCCTTGCCTTGTCGCGCTCTGAAACACTTGTGTACGAGCGCGATAGAAATAAAATATAAATCAATCAATCAAAATTCATCATGTTTAATTTCATATTTCCATTCAGTTCGGTGTTCAATATGCATTTGGTATGCTTAATTTCACATTTCCCATCAGTTTGGTATTTGAGATGCATTTGTTATGCTTAATTTCTAATATCTGTACAGTTCAATACTAAATATACATACGGTCTGATAGGAGCGCCGCGGTGCCCAAGTGATCTCTGACACTCACAGGTCTCTGAAGCTCCTTCGGATGGCTCCAGTGGCTTCCTTTCTCCTTGCGAGATCTGCGAGCCAACCTTTGTGAGCCCCGCTCACCTGCTGGGTAATTTCCTCTGCACACCGGCAATTCCGAATGCTTCTCTCCGGATGCAGATGGTGTCCTCTCCTTTCCTGGATCGCTAGCAGCTCCTGCTGCCGGCTCTCGGCCGTGGAGGCTTCTACAACTATTCTTGGGCCCCACAAGTTCTCTTGGATATTTGCTGCTATCTCCAGTCCCACCACGGCTGCCTCAACACAAAAAGGGTCCCCTGCTGGTCTCCCCCACACAGGCCTCCCTGTTCCTTCTTGTGTACTGTTCTTTAGCTCTCATTTTATACACCTGCATCCACTTTACAGGCTGCAGGTGTGGATCCTTACTTAGGTTTGCCTGACTATGATTAATGGGACATGCCTCACTCTCACCATACTCTGCAGGCATCGTCTTTGTCCCAGTACCAGAGTGGCAAAATGAAGGTGTGGTGT
The DNA here is from genome assembly GCF_040938575.1 of Ambystoma mexicanum. Classification (NCBI taxonomy): domain Eukaryota; kingdom Metazoa; phylum Chordata; class Amphibia; order Caudata; family Ambystomatidae; genus Ambystoma; species Ambystoma mexicanum. The sequence goes on from NC_090925.1 coordinate 654,767,306, forward strand.
TCATTACTCTCAGTCTCCACTTCCTCGTTCCAGTACTTTCAAATGTTAATTGTGGGATGAGATAAGAAGTCTTGTAGTAGCTCATAAGGATCGTAGGAGGGTTAAGTTGGTCATCATTAGAGAAAGTGGGATACCATGTCTTACCTGCGGCGCCCCACTCCCAATATCTGATGACACACCACCCAGGTGATTCTCCCTCACTTCTCCACCGCCAGCATCATGATCCAAGAGTGATGGCCTTTCCCTAGCCACCTAAGAAGAGGATCCAAGGGGCCTTTCACAGAGAATACCCTCAGGTTTCTCAGAACACACAGAATAAGAGGCCCCGACAATCAATGCTAACAGCAAACATTTCCACCTTTGCAGAGACAGTGCCTACCCACACTCACCATTGCTGCTCACACCATTAAGGAATCCTGCCACCCCAGGTGAGGTAAGGTATAATGCATCACACATAACCACAAGTGACATAGTGGAGCACACATTTGAACTGCTCAAGTCACACTTCCACTCCCTTGACCACTCTGATGGTGTATTGCTATATGCCCTGCCAATAGTATTCCAGGTCATCAAGGCATGTTGTGTCCTGTATGAGGTTGCCACACAGCATGGCATACCGGTAGAGCTGCATGAGTGACATAGCCCTCAACCACAGGCACCACCCAGCTCATTGGAAGGCCAAAGGGCACAGGTACAGGAAGCACGTGAACATGTACTAACATACTTAATCTGAATTACATCTCCTGTGGGGCACACACTGTGAAGCCATATCTCTAATGCTCTTCAAAGGTGAAACCGGGCTAATCCAGCTTGCCCACAAGAACACCCTGAGAATGTGGGTCTGGGAGAGGCAAACAGTATGCACCCATATTGTAAGGCAGAATCACATGCAGTACCCTTGGGGAACACTACATGCAATTAAGACTACACGTGTCAGTACAATTTTACCTTTGGTACAAGCTTGTACTACACAGTAATGTGGTAGGAGTGGCTGAGCAGCCAGACTTAACTCAAGAGAAAAGTGAGCAGTAGAACAAGTTACACAAAGGACCAACAAATACAGTGATTCAAACAAACTCTTTATCAAGGTTTCTTGGTAAAAGAACATACATTTATTTATACAGTCATTTGGAAAATATCACCATAGCAAGAGCAGCTTAATATCGTATACTAATATACTACAAATACACAAACAATAAGTTACTGAACAAGTTCAACTACCCTGAAGTGGGAGCAAAATGGCACTCCAGTTACTTTAAAAGGGGGTAAAAAGACAAGGTTATAAGGAATGAAACAAAACTACTTTCATGGGCAGGGCAAAGGGTTTTCAGTTAACTACAACTAGCAGTTTAGTTCATAGGCCTGGGCCAAAGTCAATGGTTCAGAGTCTCTGTATGGAATACCACAGTTCTTGTAGTAATTGGTTAAGTCTTTGCCACGGATCTTAGAAGAATTTAGTCAGATGAAAAGTTAGATGTTGGTTAAGGGAAGGACAAGCCTTCGAAGTCAGTCAAGTTTCACAAACTTTCACTGCGGCCGAAAAGATTTCCGGACCGCATTTGCACAGTACCTATAAAGTGAAGTAAAGCTGTAGCTGAGGCAGTTGTTCGTGGCAGTTCAAGCAGATCTTGCTGTTCCTGAGCTTCAGTCGTGGGGACAAGAAGGACGACATAAGGAGGTTCCTGCACTGCCCGGGGAAGAGGCCACAAGCTTGGCAAAACGTTGGTTTAAGGAGTGAGTGCCTTAAAGACCACAAACTGGTATCCTTCCCACTGGCTATCTGGTTTTCCAGAGCACTCTGCAGAAAATTCGACCAGGAGGGGACGGTGTCCAGGCGGCTTGCGAGTTGGTTGTTCCCACCAAACTCAAGGGAAGAAGTTAACCTTGGAGGGCTTCTCTGTCGATGGAGTTTCAGACAATTTGGACCTGCAGCAGGGATTCACCGGTCATCCAGGAGTTGCAGCAACTGTCTTCCTTCAGCTCGTCTTCGGTTCTTTCGTTCCAGTGGTCGACTCTCCTTTCCAAGTTCCAGAGACCTGCTTTTAAACAGTTTCTCCCCATTCATTCCAGCCTGGCTGTCACTCACACAGCAGGGTGGCTGTCCTTGCGGGACAGTCAGCCAGCCAATCACACCAGAGTGCATTCAGGTCTCCTAGGAGAGTAAGCACAGGGAGTTTCAGGCACCTCCCTCACATCCTGGCGACCCCAGACACTCAGGCGCCAGAGGAGGGCTTCAGCACTGACGCCCACCAAAGGCCAACTAACAAAGGTACCAAACCTGGCTTGGCACGCAGAGACAAACACAAGAAGGACCTTTCCAAAAAGAAATGGCGAAAAAAGATGACCAGAGTCTGTTTTTACAGATGGGTCTAGGGCGCCGTATTGAAAAACATAGCCGACTCGATTTTTAGCTACCGGTGTTCGCGGTCGGGAAAAATCATTGTAGGTTTTCTTAAACCCACTGCCACCAGCCATTTCAAGTGGGAAAGGGTAATATATGACTATTACATGAGTGTTTAGACTCATGGGAAGCTAGGCAACCCCTCCAGCACTCTAAAGTAAGATAGTGTGTGCTGGGTCTGTACATTTAAAAAGACTAGTAAAGTCAATTTAACTTTACATGCTCTGGGAGACATTAGACAGTCCCAGAGAAGGTATTTAAACATTGGGGAGTCTGAAAGACACCCCTGTGCCACTGCACTGAGGGTGCTGTGTGACGCACAGAAAAAGATGATGCCTATGTAGTTGTTTTAAAACTCCATATCCAAAGAACAGAAAAGTAAAACACACTGAAAATGAAAGTTCAAAGTCCCAAAATATAGCAACACAGCTGTAGGTCTCTAAGGTAGAGGGAATTTAGCACTTGGGTGAGAATTCTCCCTAACACTCGTCCCTCTTCCCCAACAGGACTCTCCCAAGCACCTCATTCTAGACAGTGACAGGAATCCTCACTGTCATATTATTACACTGAATGAGAACTGGTAGAATTGGAACCAACTGGACAGGGCCTCCAGAAAATTTAGTGGGACCTTTGGGTGCCTTAGCAACATCCTCAGGCTTGAAAAGCGTTCATCCACTACTGTTCTGCTGGCCCCAGTGTCTCTCCTGGCAGGTGTATCCTGGCCATCGACAAGAACACTGTCCGTATAATACCCTTTAGATTTTCTGGAATGGAGTCATACACACTCATATTCTGTTTCTTACCCAGACCCATGGACTCTAAGGGTACAGTAGTTTGAAGACCCAAGGGTGCTTCAGCAAATAGTTGAAAGTGGGCACTAGCCATTTGTACTTCTTCCTTTGGGGAGAAGGCTAAGGAGGCAGTGCTGACCTATGCAGGTTTACCCTTGCATCTGGGATCTCCTTTCACATGGTCAGTTGACCCACATATATAGCATTTACCAAATGCTCTCTGGAATGGGGGTTCTGCTGACCTCCCTCTGGTTGGGCACCAGAGGATTCACTAGCCCCATTCGGTTTCCCGTGTGGCTTACCCTTGTTATGTTTGGGGCCCTCTTTTGGAGTGGAGGGATTGGAATTCTCGTTGTTATCTTTCTAGTGCTGCTTTCCCTCATCCTTCTTCTGAGTTGCCCCAGAATTGTGAGTTGCCCTGTTGGCAACCCACAAGTCAGCAGCCCTTGCTAACTTCTTTGGATCAATTTCCTTAGTCAGCCAAGTGCTGTCTCAGCTCAGGAGAGCTGGCTTCACACATAGATTCTAACATAAACAGATTTCTCATACCTTCATAAGTGTTAACTCTGTAGCCCTTAACCCACCCATCTAAGTGTTTGAAACATTCAGTCACCCATGTTGCCCAAGGGGTACCATCATGCTTTTTGAGGGCTCTAAACCTCTTAAAATACAGGGAAGGGTTATTTCCAAACCTAGCTATTAAAGCTAGTTTCGCACTTTCATACTCCTTTCTGTCTATTTCCCCCATCTCCATTACCACATCAGTTGCAACAGGTGGTAGCCTAGACAAAAAGCCAAGGAATCAGCTGATTTCCTGTAAGGTCTTGAATCCCATGGTTACATTCAAAAGCAGCCAACCAATCCAAAATATCAAGCTTCACCTCATGCATACTTACTGCAACTTTGGGTATGCAAGGCATCTTAGGACTGGAAGACCTAGAACCAGTGTCAAGAGACAGCTTCTTCATTTCAAGTGCATGATTCAACTCCATCCCATGATTAAAATTGAGACTGCAACAACTCTTCTTTGATGAAACCATAGATATCAAGGGGGATTAGCCAGAAAAAGAATGTGCAGGTCATGACAAACTCAAGCAGATGTTAAGTGCAAGCAATCTACATAGAAAGCAAGCTCCAGACACTTCCCTAACGATCCACATTTGGACAACTGGTCAAAGCACAGGTTCCATTTATTTTATTTTATTTATTTTTGCATTTATAGTAGCTCACAAAAAGCCCTGAGGCATCTGGGCGCTAGTAACAGTGGATAAGAAGTTACATCACATCTACAGCACGAGACTGATAGTCAAAATCAGGTAGGTTATAGGCAATTGTAGATGCATCACTGGGCTGAGGAGACATAGTCAGCTAAGTTACAGGCAAAATCAGTGTACAGCACAAAGGCTGATAAAGCATGGAAAGTAAGTTACAGGCAGATTCACTGAACAGCGCCAAGGCTGAGGAGGTCTAGTCAAGTAGATTACAGGCACATTCATTGTACAGAGCAGCAGCTGATAAGGCATAGTCATAGATTACAGGCAAACATCAGTCTACAATGCAAAGGCTTATGAAACATGGTTAATAAGTTACAGACAAATTCAGTGTACAGCGCAACAGATGCTATGGTAGAGTCATAGGTTACAAGTAAAAGCAGTGTACAGCTCAAAGACTGTTGAAGCATGGTTAGTTAGTTACAGGGACTTTCAGTGTACAGCGCCAAGGCTGAGGAGGCATGGTCAGGTAAAGTACAGGACATAATCCGGTGGGTTTCTGGCAAATTGTAGGTGCAGCACGAGGCTGGAGATGAACGTTGCAGACAAGTCACAAATATGCTCAGTGCAGGTTCAGGCAAATATGTCAATTGAGGCTGCAGAGTTATAATAAAGTTGAAGGCACATTGGGACTGCAAGTGAGCAGCGTGGTGAAGAATCCCAAGTGGCCTTGCTTCATGGTATAAGTGGTGGGCAGTCGGGGGTCCCAAAAGGTCCGATGGGAGCAGTAGAGCAGGGGCAAAACCCACCCTGCGCAAGCCAGCCGAACTTACCTGAATAGCAAGGACTACGTCAGAGGCGCACGGCATACGAGAAAATATGCAGACCAGTGGGGTGATCAAGGAAGATGGCGGTGGTCAGTCTGGTAAGTGCTAGTGAGGTGTGATGAGGCGGTAGGCAATCTGGGTTAAACTTAGAGAAGACGCTAAGGTTATTGGGATAATGAAATCAAGAAGGAGGGGCAACCACCTCTAGCAGAAAAGGATGCAGCAGGATAGAGGAGTGCAGGTGAAGTTGGATGGGGAGAGAATCATATTGTGGGCAGACAAGTGCAGAATAAGAGTGTTAGATGAGTTAAACACATTTTCACTCAACGGCTGCGATCGAGGAGATGAAATCTTGAGTCTGAGAGATGCTGCAATAAACTGTCATAAGCCATGAGATATATCTCTGAAGCGCCTTACGCGCCTGGACAGGCCCAGACAGGGGTCCAAGGCCTTTTATGTTGGCCTTCTGTGTCAGACCGAGTCAGCTTCGCCATCCCGCAGAGCTACATGTTGTCTGCAACAGCCAATGGCAAGGCTTAATAGGGGGTAGCAGGGGAAACGAGCCTCCAGGCAAGGTAGATGATAGGGAAGCAGGCCATTTTGGTGTGGAGCTAAATATGGGCAGTGCGGCCAACGTGTTGAAGGCAGGTCTACACTGCTCGTTCTGGTGAAGCTGATCATTGCTATCACTGGGCACTGGGTCACCTTCTCCCATACCGCTCCTTAGCAAATCCCAGAAAAGCAGCTGGCAAATGTAATTCACCAGCAGGATGCCTGGTGCATTGAATGGTTTGCTAGAAAGGCTGCAGAAGTGTTCACCTATGTGAGAAAGTGGAACAGGTTGTTGCAAATTGGCTCCCACCTCATGGTTTACAAGTTAGCTTTATGATAGCTAAGACTGGATGCAAAGTGTAGCACCCTAGAGGGTAGGCAAAAACATGCACGTTCCAGGTAATCAGCTGAATAAGCCAGTACCCGGCACTAGACGAGGTAGTAAGTATAGCCCAGAAGAACTGCACCCATGTTAGCTGTCCCTACAGTGCCCCGAAAATGTTGTGGAAGCTGCATTGTGCCAACAGCATCCTAACAATCAGCTGAAATCTGCAGTGCAAGTTCAGTGGAATTCAACACTCCATACATTGAAGCATTTGTGAGACCTGTATAACATTGTGACAGACCACCGCAATAGCCAGTGCCAAAAATAGATAGTGCCTACTAAACTGTAACACAGTAGCACATTTTCAACAAAGTTTGCCTTTTGTTGAAGCAATTTGAAAAGGCAACCCAGTAGAACCCCAGTCGACATCACTCAGTGTGGTGCTGCCACTGAAGTAGCGATTGGAAACAGAACTATCCAAGACAATGCATGAACATGTAATATCTGGTGAAGCATACGCAGGGCAACTATCTCTGATACTGCTTTCAACCTTCTGACAGGGTCCATGCATTGTTTGTATGAAGTTGGATATGGAGGATCTCTCAGGATCTTTTCCTTTAGCATGGTTTAAAGTCAAGATGGGAACTTTTAAAGTGCATGTGCATGAGGATGAGGACAAGGTTGCTAGTTGCCATTCGCAAGAAGATGCTCTAACCATCTGTAAGGATGCACTAAAGGGACAAATAGTGCTCAGCTGGAAAGAGGACCCATTGTTTGACTCTACCAGTGCAAAGAATGTCACCTGCCAGTGGACACACATTCTGTATAACTCCTGACACTAGTTCAGGAAACACCAAGGCAAGCATTGAGGAAGTGGTACACCTTAGGAGGCGGTGGGAAATAGACCTCCACCAATCTGTCTGGCTATATGTGTTGGGGTCCACTTGAGAATTCATTGAGTCTATTGCAGACCATATGGTTAATGTCGTTGTTTTTGACACATACCTAATGGGTAGTTATGACTATCCTTCGGAATTCTGGCTTAGCAAGTGGTAAGTGCTGCCATCTGCAGTTGCCTAATTAGCTGTAGAATTAATATGCTTCCTACCAGCTAATGTGCAGTATTAATCGATGTTTAGAACTGCTGGGGTTATGGTCTGAGGTCATAGGAAACTCCACAATGAGAGACATGTCAGAGAGATTACCTACATAAAAAATAGGATTTGTTTGCAAGCCAGCTACTATCACGTGGTTGGAGTGACTTGAGCAAAGGCTGTGAAGGTTTAGACTCTCACTATAGTTGTTGAGGGCATTGCAAACGTGTATCTTTAGTTTTACCGTCATCATAAATATATGTGGCTCTACCAACCAGCAAAGCTACTCTTTGAGTAGTATTACCATGTTCACAAACTGAGAGTCATCCTCAACTGTTTGGCTCTACCAACCATTGGAGCCACTCTATGAGTCCTAGTACCACGTTCTCAACCTGGCGTTTTTGCCTCAATTGTGTTGACTCAACCAACCAGTGTCCTAAATCCTAGAACTTTGTTCACAAACTGGAGACTCTGCCTGGATCTATTTAGCTTTACCAAACAACTAAGCCACTAATACCTGTATTATTACTCCCTGGAACAGGCTTGGGTGGTGCAGTAGCATGTGTTTTTCCATTGCGTCCAGCGCTACTTCGTCATTGCTCTGCCTTGCTTGTTCTGCTGAAACAGCACCACAACTTGAATTCTATCTCTGCCAAAAGAGGCTCACCTACTGGCAGAAGTAAAGTGCCCCAGCCAATAAATGGGATCACTGTGGCAGGTTGTGCAACATGCAGGCTTGTGGAGTCAGTTGGGCTGGCACAGAGGGGGGAGGAATGAGGATTGTTTTCTGCAGCAGGCTAGTGGCAAGCAAGAATACCATCTCACACACACACACACGAGACCACTGTTACAGTCTTATCCTACAATGCATGTGCATTGAAGAGGTGTCAAAGGCACTCTTACTTGGGTTACTCCAATGAACATACCACTGGCAGAAGTTACATATTATTCTGCCTGCCACCCACGGAAAGTCACACCTTCCATAAAGCTGAAGTAGTCCCACACCAATGACTAGATTGGTAGTGCTGTTATTCATGCAGATGTCTTCTAACCTGAATTCATCTTCTTGAGGAAAGCCTGCGCCCCTCCCCATAGGCAGGAAATACTACATTGGCCCTAGTCTCCTTATTCTGAACCATTTTGGTAATAGACCATGGCCCTCACTATAAGGTTGGCGGAATGGGTTTACCGGCACCGGTAAAGGTGCCGGTGCCGGTAAACCCGTTCCGCCCTATTACGAGGTCTCCTTGCGGGACCCGCAATGGGCGCCTGGAAAAACCAGGCGTCCTTACCGGGTCCCGCGAGAGGACCAGGGAGCTAACAACGGGCCCGTCATTAACCGCCCCGTTGTTAGCTCCATCCCCATTCCCATTGAGCCCTATGGGGGCTCGAATAGGAATGGGGATGGACCGGGTCCGGGTTCCTCGGACGGGGAATTACCGGGTCCGCCAAGGTTGCGATGGCCCGGTAATTCCTCATTCGAGGAACCCGGGCCCGGATTGCGGAATGGTGGCAATCATGCAGCTGAAAGCGCCATGGTTGCCTCCAACCTTCTAATGAGGCCCCATATCTGATTCCTCTGTCTGGTGCTCTTTGGTCTCCTGCAGCACACAGCACCCTCTCCTCTCTTCCTTTTGCCTCTTGCACATCTGGCTACCTTTCCCAGCTGCTCTTCGAGTACCTCCTCTTCCCCACTAGCCAGGTTCAAGTTCATCACTCACTTTCTACAGGTCCTACTTGAGTGACTATATCTTCCACAATCTTCCCCAAATTCGTACACATATCCTCCCCCTGCTCATGCTGTGTCTCCCCTTCCTCTTGCTGCATGTCATCATGTTCTATCCCCTCTATTTCACCACCATCTCCCCCTCCTCCACCACAAGTTCACCCTCCACAATCGCTGTCTCCCCATCCTCAAGCACTGTATCCACTTCCTACACCATCATCATGCCCTCCTGAACAACTTTAACTCCACCTCACGTTTTGCCTCAACCTCCATCTTCTCCTGCACTTCTAGTTATGTCGCCCCAGCTAGCTGACGCCTTCAACCTCTTACATGGTGGACAGGAAGTCGAGCTCCTCATCTTCTCCCTTCACCACTCTGTTCAAATACAAGAACATGTGTGCAACATGTGTGACTAATGACCTGTAGGTGTCAATATTCAAAACAAAACAAGTGGCAAAAAAACGGTTTTCAAAACACATACAAAGATACAAGAATATCATATTGTTTTGCAGGGACTGAAGGTAAAACGGCTATAAGGTTAGAGAGGGAGAAAACAGGACAGGCACAAGCAGACAAAAGAGGATGAGATTGGGAAAAAGAAATACCAAAATTATGATAAGCAGCAAAGGAACTCTGTCTTCCAAAAAACTGTAACAATCTAGCTAACTCGCTGAACGCGCTAAAAGTACGATGTAAACCTACCGATTTGAAAGACGTTCTTGTTTACTCCTAAAAAGGCAGCAAAACAAAACATGGAAAGGAAGTAGGAATAAAGCTAAACTTTTAAAGGGCCCTCAACCCCGTTTATAATGGTTTAGGGCCTACACATGTCTAGCCAATCTCCCCTTTCCAGTGTTGGGTCTTACCAGGGGTGTTGCTAGGTCTGGGAAAGACCTGGGGCTACGCTGATGTTGGAACTGTTGAGACTGAGGGCTATCTAGCCGTTTGGTTGTAGCTCCTGAAATTCTATCCGGGGCTACAACCAAAAGATCAGGGGCTATAGCCCCCTTACCCCCCCCCAGCAACGCCTCTGTGTCTTACACTTGGATGGTGAGACGTGAACCCTGATGTGAGACTTGTGTCGAGGTTGGACCCTCAGCAAATCCAACACGAATACGATAGATTATGCATGCATTGTGACGATATTGCGGTTTTTAATGGCTCACTGCTAATAAAGATTGCATCTCTCTCACAAGCATATGGCAGGGGGTGTTAAACGCACACCGAAAAGATTGGCTTCCCTGCAGGTTACCTTTTGGGTAGTTTGAGCACCCCTACACACGGATGTACAGATATTGGATGCAGCAGGGTATTTGATTTTGAGTTGGAATCATGGCTCAAAATATATTTGACAAAAAGAAAATTCTATAACTCGCTATCGTCTTTGCCAAAGAAATGGCAAAGTGTGGAAAAAATGAATGAACGACAAATTAAAAAGCCAATCCTTATTCCTAATTAAAAACTAGTGAAGACTAAATCAATGTCAATCCTCCTTCTGTCAAAACCTATATCTAGTTTTTGTTGTTTAGAGAATTAGCATTACAAAATATCCATTAATATTGCAACCGAATGTTAAATAATCTATATTTTATTGTGCTCTACGTGAAGCACAAAGCCATTCATATCTTAAATTAAACTTATTGCATGTTAACACATTTTACATCTAATTGATTGGTTCTGTCACTGTCCTTGACCATTATGATGCTTTTATTTTCAAATTAATTTCTGGTTCTAACTTCAGCCATGTTCCTGCTTGACAAGACAGCGATGCTTGTCATTGCAGTTAGATTCCAGCTTCAGTCTCTCCATCGATTTTTAAAATGTCTTCCTTCTAAATGGTTTAAGACATGTTTTTGAAGATAATGTATGCCATGTGTTAAAAAAAAACTAAAAAAAATCATAAGTGCCTGGTCACCACTGGATGAGGAGAATGTAACCACACAACAATGTCTGTACAATAAAAGTATTGTATTTCACAGTGGCAGTAAATATGTTGGCCCCAGTCTGGTCCTGGTACATAACGGACATTACCTTTCAAGACGCTGTTTAACATTTTGTCAATAGATGGTCCTTGTTCTTTAACAGACATCTAAGTGCCTTCAATGTGGCCATAAACATGCACCAACACATTGCGAGGAGGATTATAGTGTTGCATGCACATACCTACAATCACATTGGATCTCAGACTCATGTTTTTTTCTGGAATATCAGTGGTCCTGCAGTTGAGCACCTGCCTGGTGCACTTGAAATGTAATGGGAGCACATTTATCAGTGTTAGGTAAGATGTTCATAGTAATGATAAGTCTTCCTGACCTGAGTCAACCCCTGAACTGTTTGCTTTTACTGGTGCATTATTTGTCCTAAAGCTCGGTGAGTGGGAACCTTTTTCCACTCTCAAAGAATGTTTTACTCTTTTTATTGGTGTCATTATTAAGACTCACCATAGTGTCTTTTTAAAGTTATCCTCTTTGACAATGTGTTGGCAATAAGTGCCTGTTGTTGCTGGGTTGCCCTAGGGACTTCCTCTGGGTAGTCTTGTGAGAACTACAGTTCCCAAGAGAAGAAATGATCTTTGGATCCCTTTCACATTTTAATAGGTGAAACCAGCACCCCCCACCTTAGGTGGAATGCTGCTGAAATACTGAGTGTCCCCTTTCTCATTTTAGGACAAACCTCCCTTTAATGGCTGGTGACAGTGAACCTTTTAATTAATTCGGTGTACCTTTACCGCAGGCTGTTTGCACAGCCCCGGAAAAGCTTTTACCAAAATGGCCACTGTCCTCTTTTTTCACCATTTTAGCATTTCTTGTCCTTTCTTGTTCCTTCCACTGACATCCAGGGCAGACAATTCCTTTGTGTGATTTTTGTCTTCCCTGGGAGTCCTGTGTACTCCCTGCCCATGCTCCAGAGAGAAGGCAGGAGGCGAGGGAGGAGCCCCAAACTCTGCAGTCCCTTTTCTTCCAGCCTGGTTGTCAGAATCCAGTTCAAACTGGGTGGCTGGTTGTTCTGAAAGGATTGCCAACCACCCAAGTTTGAATGTTGCCAGGCTGTTTGATTGGCTGGGTTCCTGCATATAAGTCTGATCCTTGAAGTTGAAGAGGTAGTCGACCACTGGAACCATTACTGAAGAGGATGATGAAGGAAAAGCGGCTGAGACAATTTCCAGTGACTGCAGAGCCTGCTGTGTAACCGAAGCCCGCTGTTACCTTTCCTTCCAATCGACCTGGGGACGCCGAAAATGATAACTCCTGACCCAGAGTCTAGTGTGACTCACTAAACTCAAAATTACCTGCATTTCAAGCCATCCCAAATTATGCTGCACCCTTGGGGGGATACAATACTGTAATACTGTGGGACCTCAAGCCATTGTGAGATGCACAGTCTTCCGAATTCCCAATCTTGCTGAAACTTTGTGGGCATCATGCTGGACCTCCCAAGACGTACATTGAGTCTGGAAAGTCCCTTCACCAGAGTGCTGGGCCTTGCAAATTATGACAATCCAACCAGCGATATTTGGTCTTCTTCTGTGCTGCTGAAAAATGCACCAAATCCACACAGCCACAGCAAAGTTGCACGGATAACCTTGCCTAGAGCCTTGCATGTGATCCTTACTGTGAAAGTCCTTTCAGTGTTCTGTCTTCTGTCTTCTTGATGAAGGAATTTGATGACCAAGTGTTTGGCTGTAGATCCTGAAGTCCTCCTGCTGCAAAATTTTCTTCTGTACTGAGGTACTGTGCTGGCATAGTCATAGATTACAGGAAAACATCAGTCTACAACTACAAAGACAAATTCAGTGTACAGCGCAACAGCTGCTGTGGTAGAGTCATAGGTTACAAGTAAAATCAGTGTACAGCGCAAAGACTGTTGAAGCATGGTTAGTTACAGGCACTTTCAGTGTACTTACCTTTACACTTACACTCACCTTAAGTCTCTTGTGATTCCTGTGTAGTTTTGGGGTGTTTTCTGTGATTGCGACGTCTCTCGTCAAGTTCACCCAGGCCCACTTCTGGAATCCTTCTGGGGTATCTTCTCTGAAATCCCTGGACCCTCAACTTGCTCTACAGTAAAATAAGCATTTGTTTGCTCAGCCTTCCGCTTGAACTCTGGAGTTTGCCTGCAACTGATCCCTATCTCACCCTGCCCACAGCTGGCCGCATAGACCCCTAGAGTCCCTCTTTTGCATCTGAGAGAACTCATGTACTAGAATTGGGAAGGGCTGGATCATTTAAGGGGTCTGCCTTTTAAAGTAAAACAAGTGTTAAAAAGTGTACTTACTCGTAAATAAGTTAGTTGGTGACTTTAAACTCTCGAAGTGAATAGTTACACAAGGTTATTGCTTACCTTAGATATGTTCTGCCATTCTGAAAAGTATATATAGGATTTACTTACCTTGAATATGCTGTGTGCCTTCTTAAATATGTATTCTCATCTAATGTCAGTGTCATTGTAATAATTGCAAATGGGCCACATATCCTAAACATTGGATACTCATGGTAACCGTTTGCTCTCTCCAGCCATCAGTGGCTTCCTTGCTCAATGAGCCTCCGTCCTAACAACTCCTTGGGCTCCGCTCTCCTAATCATTCACACGAGACTGCAGTGAAATTCGTATTTTGGCTTTCCACAAGGGCACTTTACCGTAACGCTCCTCATGCTCTCGGTTGAATTTCAGTAGTCTGAACACCCCGAATTGACAAGTGTTTTACCACATGTCCTCGTCTTTAGTTATCAGTGCTAAATATTTACACATATATCTGTGGGGTCTTTCTGTTGATTGCTCTGCTATGTGAGGTGCCCTCCAACTTTGCAGGATTAGCACGTACATTTCCTTTCACTTTTTTTTTTATAAGGGATCTGCAAGAGTGTGATATGGAATGTACAATAGTGTGAATTGTGTTCTAACTTCTGATTTGCGAGGGACCATGACAGTGGAATGCTAAATGTTTGTTTTCTTTTGTTTTCTCCCTCACCAAGAACTCAACCAGAAGGACTCATCAGTGCCCACACAGGAAATGGCGCCTGCAGGCTGCCACTAACCCCCATGCGCCAGAATACCTTGTAGTGGACTGTGCAGCCTGAAGTGTCATCTGTGCCCCCTAACAAACAATGTATGCCTTTTAACTGAGACTGTCTCTCTAGGAAGGGTGAGCTCCACCCCTGCACATTTAAGACCTGTACCTTTCCTGGCCACCTTTTTGTGATCCTTAGGCCCTGGATGGTCGGGGAGAACTTTGCATGTCAAAAAGCACAGCTTTGCCTCCCATACCAAATACTTACTTTGCATTTAGTCTCCAAATACGAGATCTACATTAGGTATGCTGATATCTGCTCACTTGCTTGCCTTATTTCATCAACTTTGCCAGAAAAAAAATAATAATAATACAATGTGTAGAACATGTAATAAAAGCATAAACAAAAGCACGCACTGCATATTTGTCATTGCACCATTCCTTTCTGTGACTACTGAGAGAACATTTTAACATGGGAAATGTGTGTATGTCTGCATGAGCCACGGATGTAGAGGAAACATTTTCAGAGCAAAGCGGCATCCATGATGTGAGATGATGAGAAATACACTGCATTGTTTAGGGAGGTGGCACAGTGAGGAAGCCTATTGATTGGCACACACAGGAGGCAATAGCGCACAACAACTGTTCCCTCAGACTCTGTCCAGTTTGCAGTTATGCCCAGTGTTATTATAGGAAACGATCAGGCCACATGGGAACCAGAACAATAGTCAAATGGGCCGTAGGTGCCATGATCAGGCTTTAGTACATGGAATGGAAATACCTGCTAGAAGCAGTGGTTAGATCCGATGGGCAGCCGGAGCTGAATTGTACATATCCTGAATGGTGCTGTGAAGCCATACCCTCCAAGGTCAGAGAATGTACCATTTTGAAGTTCATTTTGTGCCCAACTAAATGTATTTAATAGAATTTTCAATATGAGGATCAGAATTTAAAAGCCTCAAAAGCAGTCACGGTTATGTACTCAGGATGCACATTTTTGGGACAGGGTAACTGTTTTAGTTTCTGCTGGATTCTACAATTTGGTGCCAGCTTGCCCTGTATTCGCCATGCACAGCAGCAACAATATCAGAAGAAGTGGGCCGTTTCCCTTAAACCGCTCTGTGCACATCCGGATATGCAAGAGACCTTATTGAAACGTGTGAAATCCTTTATTTAAGTTAAGACAGCGATGGTAGACCGGAAGAGGATACAAGAAATCGTAGAAAAAGATCAAACTGGATTAGGCTAAATTAATAGAAAAATGGGGTTAGAGTAATATTTTTGTTGTATTAACAATCCAGGGTAGAAAGTAACACAACCGGGCAGTGAAAAATGTAAAAAGGGTGCTGATTGGCGAAAAAGAAGCAGAGTCCGAGAGACAATCGTATTTCCAGGAGAAAATAAATGGAATCCTGCCTCACGAAAAAAATCACACAAAGGGCATATGAAATCTGAGAATAAATGCTACCACACATACATTAACGAGAGCATAACTAGGGAACAGCATAATACATTTTAAAATCGGTAAGAGCCAATATAAAGGGCTGAATGCCACAAATAAGGGAACAGCTGTATACTAAATGCAAATGTTTTATCGAATGGGGACCTGTAAATATCTTGAACATTTGAGTTTGAAAGCTAAAAGGGGAGGCAAAAACAGTAACATTTGACTTGATAAATCGTTTCCATTAAAGATGCAATATAAAGGAAATAAACAAAACCATAAAGTCACATGAGTTTTTTTCTAGGAATGGGCTTAAAAGTAAAAAAAAAAACGGAAAAATAAACTGGACATGGTACACAAGCAGAGTTAAGGTCAAGACAAAGGAACATGGTCTGATTCACCAGCTCCAATAACAAAACGACATCCAAAACAAATCCATATTTTTACGGGTAGGGAAAATACGGGTGTGGATGAGGAGGATATCATTGATGCATTAAGAAGTGCATGGCTAAGCTGCAAACGTGCTGCACACGCACAACTCATACAGCATGCACACGCAGCGCAAGAACAATCTCGGAGATCCCAGCAAATGAAACTCTAGAACGCAGTGAGCATGGCATGAACCGACTTTATTGGAGGCCCTGAGCTGTAAACTGGTGATGGCTGCACCCTAAACAGGGCCTGATGAACCTGAGCATGACTTTATGGGCTACTGTGTGCACGCCAAACTATCAGCTACCTCTCCACATTAGTTTGCTTAACACGGCAGCAGATGCCTCAACATGTCCTATTATGGTACCTCTCCTACTGACTTTGCATGCTTATGAGTGTCCTTAATATGTTACAGTGCACAACATTCATTTGCAATAGCATTGATCAACAAATACTGGATTAGGATCATTTTCTGACCTTCTTCTTGCATGGAGTTATGACCTTCCATGTCACTTTTAGAGTCCATGTATTTTAGCTCCACAATATTAATAATCAAAGACAACACCCACTCATTGCTAATGTGAAGGTAGTTCCTGCGATTGTTCCAAAGGCAGCAGCAGCAACAGAAATGGAATGAGAAAGTGACAACAAAACCTATGCCAGCAATGGGCAGGACCATCCATTTATAAAAGTCAGCTAATTTAACCCATATTATTTCCTGTCATATCACATCAAATTTTTGTAACGAGACATTCATTTCTTGATAGAACATAGCTTCTTCTACATATACATTATTCTTCATATTAGAACGTTTTTGGATGTCTCATAGCAATTTGATTAGGTTCTACGGTTTATTTTGGATCATAACAGTCATCAAAGTGTACTCTGTGCTGATAGCAAATTCTGTTGCTCACTAATGCTATTTCAGGATAATTCACTTCACAACTTTCAGTCAAGGTAATGAAAACAAACATAAAACCATTGCTTGTCTTCAGTGTGCACACATGTGTAATTTAAAAGAAACATCTCAGTGGCAATTGGCATGAGTCCCTTAGCACCTCCCTCCCAGAAAATCCTACCTATGACAGTCAATATGAGTCAAGTCTTTACTTTTACACACTTTATATTTGTGGAGGCTAGGTCAGCCAAAGAGTCCTATCTTTAATATTCATATCTACATATCCGCTTTTATTTCAGTACACTGAGCATGTTGTGTTTCATATCTCATGGAATCTGCACCTCTAAGATATATTTGTACATGATCCAGGTCTGTGTACAGCTTGTCCAAATTCCCACAGTCAGCCAAAAAGTTGAGGCCCATCTTTTTCGGACATCTCCGTAAGTGCTCAACAAGCCTGCTGCTTATTTAATGTTACAATAACAGCTTACACACTTCCATTCTTGTCTCCGTGGCCATGGTGTTGCTGGGACTCATAACTCTTCCTTTAGTGCTTCTGCCAGGACGTGTGGATGACATAATTGTGGATTGATCTCATCAAGGTCATATTGCACTTCTCTGCAAGCGATATCCAATTTGATCTTGCAGCCTGCACCTTTGATCTTAGAAACAAGACATTAATACATTTTGCATTATACTGCTCAGGTTCTCTATACAGTAGACCTCTCCTAAACTTACATTTGCCAGTTGTGACCCTTTTATGATTCCCAATATCTTTTTCTATTTTCCTAATCTCTCCTTATGTACTCTTCACGTGTAGATGTTCTATGCTGAGGTCACTGAGTTACTGGGTCCTAGATTCTTTCCAATACACTTCTACTTTGCTTCTTCTCATAAAGCATATCCTTCTGCTCAACTAATATGATTGCTGGTCATGTTGAACAGCTAAATAAATTAGATGTAACTTTAAAGTTCACTATGAATAGAAGACAATGCACCCAGCTGAGTGTGGTCTTTAACATGGTACACTTCTCCAGACAATTTCCATTGTACACTCGTTTGGACCACAGTATCTATGGTTGTACTTTATAATTACTTCTTTCAGGCTTATAAGTTTGATAACATGATCATTTACTTGCTGAACAACAGTACACACATTTGTTCTTTGGAACACCAACCTGTACCACTAATGGACTTCATCACATCCCATACTATAACATTGCATTGACAGTTGATAGTGGCATTTAAAATACATTTATAACATTGGACAACTGGCACTTTATGTTCATTGAAAGGCACTCAAATTGCTGGTGCGACCATTCTGTTTATGTTTTTCGGTACTACAACGGACCTTTAAAATGTTCACTTGCACACACATGGTCATTGTTGATCGTCATCTTGTCAACTGCATGTCTCTGCTGTGTAGACATCCTCTGTTTAGAAAATATACATATGTAAGGCAATATTCCATTAGGTTATTTTTCTGAATTGTTATAGGCCCTCCTAATTCTTGAACTTTATGAATTATGTCAGACAACATGTCTTCCTTTATCTGAATAGCTTTCTACATAACCCATTCTGAAATGGGAGCTACCTTTGTACGTTCTTTGCACTCCTGTCTGCTGGTACCTTCTTTGGCAAAGCTGTACATGCAGAAGGTGTATGTCAATATCTGCACTGCACTCCTTTGCACAAGGAATGCATCACAGAAAATATCTAATCCCACAATTCAAAAAGCAGTCCAACAATTTCCCCCTGCTAAACCATAATGAGGCGATATGACCGAGGTGATGGGCCCACCCTGTGAGTTACGGCTTACCACCCAAGTTAAGGGCCAGAGCAGCGAAGCAAGGGACCCTTAACAAGGGTGGTAGGCCGTTACCCACAGGGTGGGCCCAACCACTGAGGGGCATATGGACATTGGCAGCCGTTCAGCATGCTACGCGGCTACTGTTTTCTTTTTTTTAAATGGAAAGTATTTTCTTTCTGTGAATGGTGTACCAACATGGCCGCCATGGAATAGGAAGGTGGGGCCCCTCTTCTATTTCCAATGCGGCCAGAGCAGGGACGGGAGCAGCAGCAGCGCCGGCATCAGGACTCACCACCACATCTAACAGGTAAGTGAAATTGGGGGAGGGATTACAAATAAACGGGGTGGTTGGGGTGAAGATGGTGGGTGGGGAGATGGCTGTCAGGCAGCATATAATGCAGACTTTCACTGGTAGTGTCAGCCTGCATTTCTAGCCACCTGATTGGCTGTCTCCCTCGCCCAGGGGGATAATGGAGCAAAGTCTTTCTAAGTGTCCTCTCACCTGAGCCCCAGCTTTGTAAAAAGACAAGGTCAACCAGCCCACTTAGGGAAACATCAGAACAAGCAGCTGTAGCATCAATCAGCGTCACTGATGATTTTCTGTGCCCGGGTACATGCCTCAGCCTGCCAGTGATTCTCTCATGCAGGTGCAATCATGCAACCCTGTATGATGTGCCTCGCATGATCACTAGATGTAGTGGCAGTGTGTCGGGCTACACCAAGCCAGTTTCTGCATGCTTTATTGCAATTTTATTTTTTTAGAATGCCATTGAATCTCTCCACCAAACACTGCTGATTGTGGGAGATACAAACAATATCACATCTCTTCTATGTTAAGCACGTAACCTGTTCCTGTACTAATTTCCCAGTGAAGTGTATTCCTCTATAACTGTTGATACTCACTGATACCCCAAACTCGGGGATACTGTTACATTTCAGAGCCTTTATCACGGCCTGAGAACCTGATTTATGGGTCAAATAACCCTGTATTCATTTCAAGAACACATCAACAACAACCAGCACAAACTCAAGACTTGCCGCTTTCTGCACCTGGAGAAAATTGTAGTGCAGATTGACAAATGTCGCCCACGAAAGAGGTTTTGCCCTCCGTACACTTGCTTTCCTATATGTTGTTGTTGTTGGAAAATCAAACACTAACTGACAAATTGCTCCAGAACCTGCAAATAGCCTTTACCATGTCATTCTTTATATGTGCTGCCATCCCCCCTTTTGCAATGTGAGCTATGTCGCACATCATTTTGAGTGAAATAATCTTGTAATGCCTTAGGATCTACCAAATGTCCTTCACGCAATTGCAATGCATATCATTGTGAAGGCAGAGAAAAATTGTTCAGGTCCTATATAGTGCTGTAAAGCCATGCCCTCCATGGCTGGAGTTTGTAACATGTTGACGTTTATTGTTAATATAATTGACTAAATATAACATATTGACTTACTGAATAGATCATCTAACTTCTGCCTTCGTAGCTGCCATTGTGTGGTTTCCCTTTATTGTACCGCCCCTCGTATTGCTGCCTGCATTCCTAGTGCATAGTAGTTGTGAAACTGTGACTGCCTGCTAAAAGTGTTTTTAGCATGGGAGCATTGCATCATTTGTCAAAGTGTTTTGTCTCTTTCATCTTTTTTTGGGGTAGGCTAACAGCTCTGCCTAGCCCAGGAAATCCCAGTAGGGTGTTCTAGGAAACATGCTTCCAAATGGCAAACACTAAACAACAGGGTCTTGCGTACCAAAGGGCCTTCAAATTTGTAGGCTTGGGAAGAGGGCAAGATTAGACAGTCAGATAGATCATAAAGTAGAGGAGAAAGGGTTCCACCATCTTGGGTTCCTCTGGGCTTACATTTCCTTACTGTCTCTTCCACTTCCTGCACATCAAAGCACTTTGGGTATGATACATGAAGGTGAAACTCATTTGAGACCTTAACAGTGATTGGACCCCTTAAGACAAGCTTGCTTTTACCCAATCCCATGTTGCCTTTTGTGTTACAAGGAAAGAGAATCCCACTCCTTCTTTATTCATTTTGGACATTTGTGCGGTGCTCTCTAACCATTCCCAATGCACTTTGTAGAAGAACTATTATCAGCGCAAGATGCTTCCCCTCACATATATATATGCAGTGAAGTGCGGTAAAAGAAAACCAGCTTTTGATATTTTCGGATTCACAATGTTTTTTTTTAAATATGTTCACATAGAACCGTTCAGTGCGGCATTGTAGCAAACAAAGCATGCCACATGTTTGGCTCAAACAACCAGCTCGCAACTGCGGATGACTTCAAATAGCTGCCTCTTAGAAAATTGCATTGGACCATCAAAGGGAACAACTTCAAACCATTGTGAGACCTTAAATCCAACTGCTAGAAGCATTACATCATTTGTCGATGCAATCCCGGTGAGTCAACATTTTGAAACAACTCAACCTTCCAACCAAACCTGATGAGCCAACATCTTGAACTGACCAAATCATCATACAGGCCCTTGTGAGCCATCCAAACGACATGCCTGAACTCTGCCTTGAACTGTACAGAGGATGTGCTTGGAATCGACTCAACCTGGTTTAACACACAAATTCAGCATACCAAATCCTGGTTCAATACCCTATAACTGCCAATATGTGAAAAGGTACTGTTGAGAGTTCCTCAATGCCTTGGTGCACTTTTGGGACCTTAGAGCCTGCTAAGTCACCCATGTGTACCTATTTAAAAATAAATATATACTTTTTGTTATCATTGTTTGTGATGTATTGATTGTAGGTCCTGCTACATTACCGTTAGTGCTTGCATCATCTACATACTACATTTCCCGTGTTATTTACATGGGGGTGAATTGTTGTTTCTATTTTCTTGTACAATTTTTTCATATGGATGATTAAAGAATATATATTGTGTATAGAATGTTGATCACACATTCCTTATACTACCTACGTGTTATACTAGTACGGTTTGAGTTATAAAATTATCATATTCACATCAGTTTTAAGAGTATGTCCTGCCCTCATCCCAAATTACCAGAAAATTAGAAGGATGTATATCTCTTTACTGTGCCTTTTTCACCTTTATGATTGGGATCCCTGTTGGTTTGTAGTAGTGTGAAGGCTGAGTAGGTGGGTTAGCCAATAACCATCTGCATACTACTACAGAGCAATATTAATTTTTTGTCTCCCTTATTTGTATAGCTCATTTCACTGCAGCCTATAGCTAGCACATAGCCAGACTGAATGATTTGATTTACCTCCCAAAATAATATAACTCTTCTAACTGCCGACTGCATGCTTTGCAAATAACAGGATGCACTGTGCACCTTGCAAATAGCTGATTTTGAGATTTGTGTGGGCTTCCTGTAATTAATTGTATAGCATATTTTATTATAGTTTGTTGACCTAGCTGAGAGCTAGATTGATCGATTGTATTAGCCTGCCATAATTAGATAGCTAATTTTACTGCTGCCTGCTTACCTAGCATACAACTAGACTAAATCATTGTGTTACTGGCATAATAACTAACATAATTGTAACAAATGCAGACTGTGGCTTAATCGAATAAGTCTCTTTGTATGTGCTTCCACTTAGGTGGTTTAGTACTGTTTACCTATCAGTTCAGAATCAACTGAAATTGTTCTCTATCACTTAGGTGTGGATTGCATCATTTGCACATTAGTGTTTATGATCACCATGTAGGATATTGACATGAATGGCACTTTTTGTATATTGCACTTTGTGATATTTGTTTTATATGCCTGGGGACCACATCCGGTGGTGATGGTGCATGGTGCAAATACCTTTAACATAACATACCATAACATATTGTGATGGTTTTTACATATATGTGTCTGCAATGATTTGCTGCTAATTTATGAGCACGCTCAGGCGGCTGTTAAAATGTTAAAATGAATTGTATGTTCCTACTGTTGTTGAACCCTCATTCCTCCTTTCTGTTTTGTGAGACTGGCATAATAAGGAACATAATTGTAACAAATGCACCTCTATCTTTCACATAGATAGACCAACACATCACGAACAACACATAACTATCCTGAAAAAAGCCAGTTTTAACAGACTGGTTGAGCTACAAACACATCACTTAGCTATAATATCTTCTAATTGATGCAGTTTATGTAATCATATAGAAATGCATGTTCGTGTTTCCTAGGAATCTGTCAGTCAGCCTCACTCCTGATCATGCCATCTTTCCAACTGCATTACAAGCTATTCACCTACAGTATCCTCTGAGCAAAACCAATCATCAGTTAAGCAACTTCATGTAGGGACTAACAGCAATGTTAACCCACTCACAGACAACAAAGAATAAGGACAAACAAAATCCCAGAATGAGTCTCACCACCCTCAGTCCCAAAAGGAAAATCCAACAAATCTTTGTCAATTACATTAAAAAAATTAAATTAGTTGTTAAGTATCACCTGCATCTTTCCTTCGCCCTATCTCATCCAACCCTATTATAATTGTAGTCCTTCACCAATTCAAACCTACAAACTACTCACCTTGTGAAAAGATGCCCGGGAATTGCAAAGGCAGCAGAATCAGAAAGGATGAAAGGTCAATGAAAAAAAAAATGAAATGGTTGTTGCCATTCCTTCAGATCAATCATCCAGAGATTGTAAAGGAATCCCACTTGCTCAACTAAGTATACCACTAACAGCTGTTATATTGAAGTACAGCCTCCTCCTACACCAAACCTATCTGACCAAACACTGGCACCAGACACATGACTCACCACCAAACATCATTGCAGATGATAGGGAGCTCAACAAATGGGTCCATACTTGCCGATGGCCTCTGCCCTACATTGACCAAGGGCTGGCCCAGATCCAGGGGTCACAGGTATTCACTGCAATAGACCTGACCAATGGATACTAGACCGTGCCTGTCAGTAGGGAGAACCAATACAAACTGGCTTTTACCTTTGGGGGTCAGCAGTACACATGGACCCGGACTCCCTTCGGATACCTCAACTCCGGCAATGAATTCAACATTTTCCTACATAAGGCCATGCCTGACCTGGGTGCGAAGGGTAACCTGGCTTATGTAGATGATGTCCTCATCAAAAGTTCATCTGTAGAGGAACACATAGCAGAGATCCGTTATGTTCTGACACAGTTGAGGGCCGCCGGAACAAAACTTTCCTTTCAGAAAGCACAGTGGTGTAGAACCAGTGTTAATTTCTTGGGGCATGAGATTACTCCTCAGGGTCTCTGTCCCCAAGAAAAGAAAGTGGAAGCACTCCAGAAACTGAAGGATCCCACAACTCTGCGGGAACTAAGGAGCCTCCTTGGGCTGACTAATTACAGCAGAAAGTTCATTGAGGGCTACGCAGAGATCACCAGACCCCTGATTCATCTCTTGAAGGGGGAGTCAAGTGGGAATGGGGTCCAGAACAATCCGAGGCAGTAAGACAACTCAAGAGAAGCCTCTCACAAGCGCCTTGCCTAGCTTACCCTGTCAGAAACAAGGAGTTCTTCCTGGAGACAGGGTTTTCTAATACGTGCTTGACGGCAGTATTATACCAAAAGCATGACAAGGTCAATAAAGCAATCTCCTATGCGAGAAAAACTTTATCCTCTGCAGAGAAAAATTCAACGATTGTGAGAAGGCACTCCTGGCAACGGTGTGGGCATTAAAGAATTACCACCTGTTCATCCAGGGGGAACACATCATAGTGGAGACTCCACACCAGCCTCTGCAATATCTCCAAAGTGACAGAATTTGGGCCCGGAATGTGAGTAATTCCCGAATTACTTCCTGGATTCTGTCAATGCAAGGCTTTCCTGTGGAGGTCAGATATGGCCAAAACATAAAGCGTCCCCTCACGCAAGGTCTGGCTGACTTGCATGATTGTGCCAGAGAAAACTGTCTCGAGGACGAAAGTCTAAAAATCAAGGACAACATGGAGGCATACCTTAATTCCCCACACAAAGTCTTTGAAGAAGACAAGTGTGAGGGAATGCCCACTGTCTATGTGGATGGATGCTCTTAACATGTTGACAACAACAGGGAGAAAGAACTGGTGGCCGGAATAGGGAATGCATGGGTGAAGGAGTTTTCAGAACCATCCGCTGGATACAAAATTGGTCCCCGAAGTAGTCAGGTGGCAGAATTGATGGCTGTGCATCAAGCCATCCTCACTGCTGTCCAACATCAACTCCATGAACTGGTCATAATCACAGATTCGGATTATGTACGGAACAGGTTCGTGGAGCACCTGGTTAATTGGAAAACCAGAGCCATGTTATGTGCTAATAACAAACCCCTGAAACATGGGAAGTTAATCCAAAACATTGATGATCAGGTCACATCGAATGGGATGACCATCTACTGGAAAAAGATCAAGGGTCATTCCAAAGTAGAGGGACCAGACAAAACTGGAAATGCCTTAGCTGATCAGCTGGCCACAACCGGGGCCATCCAAGGGGATCTAATAGAAATAGAGTCCCTGTTGGGGGAAATCCAGGTCACTGCTATCACTAGGTCCCAGACAAATGCTCACAATGATCTTTCAACTGCACAATGGAGTAAGGAGACCCCTGATGCTGATTTGATTACAGCTAAGAAAGGGGATCCAATAATTGGTAAGTTTTACCAACACATTGAGGACACTGAGAACTTTCCCCTTACGGATACCGATTACATTGGGAAGGAGGACCTTAGAGTGTTGATGAAATGTCCAAAGATGTTCCGAATCCAAGACGGTTTGTTGGTAAGGAAATCCCAAGCTGGCCATGATCAGTGGGTGGTCCCTACCTCATTCCGGAGGCTGATGTTAAGTCACGCCCATGATGCGGCCACCGCCGGTCATAGGGGATTTCACACAACACTGGAAATCTTAAGAGAGGTTGCATACTGGCCACATATGGGGCAGGACCTCGACCAATACTTGAAGGGGTGTCTTGTGTGTGCACACTTTCAGCCAACATCCCTCACAAACCGGGCACCTCTCCAAAAGAGGGAGATGACACTGCCATGGTCAGATTTGCAAATCGACTTCGTAGGCCCTGTAATTCGCTCGTCTAGAGGAAACAAGTACATGTTGACCGTCACATGCTTGTTTACCGAATGTCTACGAATAGGTATTGCCGCTTTTGCTTTATCATCCTAGGAGAGATGAAACCACAGAGACTGACCAAGGAGAACGACCGGAGACCGGGAGCAAAGATCCGAGGGGTCCGGGGTACCGCCCAATATTACCATCAGGACAGGCGAGGAGAACCGATCGATCCAACCGGATGGAGGAAAAGATGCTGGACTATGCCATCTACGGAAGTGGAAGAAGATGAGGCGAACATCCCAGATCTTGCGAGTTCCATCAGTGAAAGATTGGAATGGCCATCGCAAGAGGGGGCGCTTGTGGGATGTTTTTACCCATGCATCCAAGCCCTACCATAAAACTGTGCATTACTGGCATTAAAAAACATCATGATGGCCAGAACTCCCCAGAGAGTGCACAGGGAAAACATGAAGAATAGGCTGCCACCCATTTTTGCCTATGTTGTGAGCACAGGAGGGCAGTGCCTAAAACCACCATTGGGCTACACACACAGTAGCCTGAAACCATTGGGAATGGCAATGTTGATTGCCAAAAGCAACCCAGAACTATGGGGAATTCATTTTCTTAATGTCAAAAATGGATGCAATACTGGTGCTCACCACTATCAAAAAGCCGGCGTTTAAAACCACCTGACTGTTGTGTAAAACTGAACAAATTAACCCAAACCAGGCCAAGGAAAGACTTGCTAAGAGGTGGATACAATGTAAAACTATATTCTGAAATGACTTGAAGGAAGTAATTATTTAATGTATATATAAAAAATATCTGGGGATGTCAGCAGTTTAAGTGAATGTGGGTTTAAAGCCACTAAAATCGAAATGTTTAGAATAAATGAGTGACCTACTTGTGAGTGTCACATAGGTTGCAATTGTTTAAATGTCATAGTGTTGAACTTAGAATCAGCATTCTAGCCGCATGTGCAAAAATTGTAAGTTGGATTTGAATGTAGAAAACTAGGAACTAAAGTGACATTTTGCTGAATTCTGCCTGACAACTACCCCCGACAAGAGTTGAACTGGCTCAACAACTCTTCCCAGGCCTGGCTGCATTCTGCTGCCCCTGCCAAAGGGAGATGACTCCTCTCTGATTGGATTAGGCGAGGAGCACCGGGGGACTACAGGAAACTAAACAAAGCATTGGGCCTCATTCCGAGTATGGCGGTAAGGGATAGCGGCCACCGCTAACGAGAGCGGTGGCGGTAATCCCTTACCGCCATACTCCGAGTTCCCTTAGCGCCATGGTGCTTTTAACACCTGCTTTTAGCAGGCGTTAAATACCATGGCGCTAAGGGACCTTGATGTTAATTACGCCACCGTAATTTACGGTGGCGTAATTGACGCCTTCCCCACTCCCATTATGCCCTATGGGGCAAGAATGGGAATGGGGAAGGGTAAATGGGGATTGGGGAATTACCGCCCCGCCAACCTTGGAATGGGGCGGTAATTCCGCCAACCACCAAGGCGCTGCCGGTCCGGGTACGGCGTCAACCAAGGCGTTAATAGCGCCATTGGTTAGCGCCGTACTCGGAATGAGGCCCATTGTCTCTGGCTCAGGCAAATGTTATATTGGGGGGGTCCTAAATGGCTTCCTCTTGGGAGAAACTGGGAGGGGCAGTGCCTGTGAGAGCAAGCTGCGCTTGGGGGAAGTGGATAAACCAGCAATTCCACCATGTGCTTTGGAAAACCACACCCGTTTGGGGCCAGAGCATGATTTTAAATAGATGGATAATTCATAGTGCTGACTTGTAAAAATTATATAAATAACATCATCATTTTTGTGATTTTTCTGTGCACATTTTAAGAGGTGTTAGGACCCTGTGGTATGTTCTTGGGGATAGTAGCAGAAAAAAAGGCTGTTACTCCAAATGTATGCATGTTAAAAATCTGACACTTTATCATCTGAAACCCATATCCCTGGTGCACATTTGTGTAAAATCTGGAAAGATTTAGAGGTCGTTATCTGGATGAAAAGGGGAGAATTCTGTCATAAGTGGACACAACATTGTACAAAGACAGGGATCGGATGGTTTGGTGCTACAGAAAATTTGTTAACTGGACCTATAATATTAGAAAAATGGTACATAGATAAATATGTATTTGGGTCAGAAATAGATTTGTGTGCAATTTGACAAGGGGAGGTTCCTCTGACCATAAAACCTACAGCATCACTCTGACACTTCCATTTCTTTCCCCCAATAGAGGGAGAGAGGAAAGCTTGGCCAATGATAAGTGAGAGGGGCAGGCTTAGCTAGGCCCAGAAACACACCCATTTTCAAAACACATAAAAGGACATTGAAACCCAGGTAGAGACATTCACTTTCCACTTTCTTGCGGGACGCTTTGCCGGGAGACTTCAGACTTCACATCCAGAGATCCAGACTTCAAATCCATCAATCTCCAGAGACCAGAAATTAACTCCAGAATTTGTAGCAGAGAGGCCTAAATCCACAAGTTGAATCCTCTTCAGCAGGCCTCAAAACCAATAAAACTATTCAACAGCCGGGCAAGCTGTTTGAATTATTTGCCAAGAACTTTTGCAAGAACCTGTAGCAGTATACAGAAAGCAGTGCTGTATCCGGAACCGCTACCAGAACCGATAACAGAACCAGAGACCCAGAGACCAGATAGCTGTGAAGAACCGCTAGCAGAAGTCCAGCCAATCCTGACCCGATCAGTGACGAAGCTGCATTCCTGTCTAAGTTTATAGTGTGAGTACCCAGTCAGGACTGTGAAAAATCCAATCTCTTAGTTTAAAATAATCTAATCCAAACTATTTTAGTCTATTAGAACTGCGTCCTAGAATCGTGTCATTCTTTCATCTTTAAAACTGAAAACTGTCATCTGTCATACTGAGCTTTAAAATTTCAAATCTGAAAAACTACCTTTACTAAATCGGCTGTATCTCCGGAACCGTTTGTGCTAGGAGCGAGTTTTAACTGTCATCTTAAAGCTAAGATTCTAAGCTTTCCAACGAGCCTAGAACCGACTTATATTGCCTCCGTAATTGCGCTCGACGCACGCAAAAAATTTGCCGCTATTTGACATTGTGCTTAATTTCAGCCACGTGTACAAATATTTGTCCTTGCTTTCCTTGCTGAAATTCGTGTGCAACCTGACAATCATTCATAGAGCATTGCTAAAGTGATACTGAATTAATTTAAATAGCTGTCACCCACCCTGAACCTCTATAGGGAATTAAAACCCTTTTTAGCACATTTTTCACTTAATTGCAACCACATAAAAGTATATTGCCTGTGTTTAAAACTCCTACCTGTTTTCCTCTAAGCTTCCTAGGGGGGAACTGAATTATATTTGATTGCATTCCTGAGAACTGTGTGCTTTCCTCCCATCTCTTTACCTTGCATAGAGGGGGGGGGGGTGAATTGTCAAAGAAAAGTGATTCCATTGTCTTTTGTTGAAGGAATATCAAGTTTATTTTCTGTACTGCATTTTCATTCATCATTGCATTGTCCTTGAAGCCATAAAAGCATTCTCAGCTACTTTATCCTCTCTATAACACTTCTAAGCCATGAAAAAGAGTGTACCACTGTAACATTATCCATTGTTGATCACTATCATCTTCACAAGTATGCTATCAAACATTCATTTATTATAAAAGTGTGATATATGTATATATATATATATATATATATTGTTTAATTTTCAAATCAACCTTTTAGTTTGCAAAACAAACCTACTTCTTGGCTCAGTGGGGTCAGGGGGATTCTAAGGGAGGGGTGTTATTTAAGGGTTGTCATCCAGAGTAAACGAACTGGACATAAAAATATATCAATAAGGGTTTCCCTCAGCATCCCAGACTAGGCATTGACTTAGCTGTAGTGTTGAATTGAATCCGCTTACATAGTACAGTACACGCAAAGAGAAGCCAAGGCCTATGCCAGAATGGACGGTAGAAGAAATAAATCAATTTCAGGCTTCCTTCTGTTCTGAGTAAATTAAATATTTATTCTCATTGGCTTCATATTACCATAAAGAAATTATCAATACAACCTAATATAAAGTAGTTATTTCTTCCGCACCATACGAGGCCAAGGCCAGCGCTAGGTAGAACACCCGAGAAGGTAAAATGCAGTTAATCATGAACACAGATCTGTGTAATATCTATATAAGTATGGGATTGCTCAAATGTATATTTATCTTGAGTGTTCCCAAATAAAATTGAACACACGAGTCTCAAAAGGATTAGCTTTGCCAACATTTTCTGTTTGTCCTTCTCATTATTAATATTTTCTGTAGAATTTCACGCTACGTAGTATGCAATTCTTGTGCTGACCTTAAACTTTCTTCCATGCGTTATGAAGACATTGCTGTTTTTCATGGCCACGTTTGTAGACTCCATGCTCAGTATACCACTTGCCAACATGACTTTATCTTCAAGATGCGTTTGTTCCTACAGGGCGAATGAAAAATAATGATTCTGCCATTTCAGCAACATCACAGATCACTCAGTGGTTCTAACTACCAGGGTATAATTCCTATGCGACCCCAAAACACCTTCAAAAGCAAGCATGTGAGTGGTCAGTGTTAGGCAGAATCCTGTGCAGTTTCCTTAGGGAGTACTACACAAGGTTAGGACTACAGGTGAGAGCAATAAATCCCCTTTGGTATCAGTCTGTACCACAAAGAGTTAGTTGGTATCTGTGGCTGAGCAGTCAGCCTTACCTCAAGAGGGAGATGGTAGTATTCAGAGTTTACACAATAGGCCTACAGTACTATGGCACAAGGAAACACTGACCAAAGCTTTGTGTTAAAAAGTAGTTACATATTTATTTTATACACTTCTAATAAAACACTTGTATCACAGTCATCTAGCAAGTTAAATTAAGTCAAAGGAAAAATATACACACTCCCAAGTTAAATTGTAGACCAAGTGAACCAGAGTGAAAACTGAGCAAAATGGCACAGTGAAAACCACACACATGGGATACTCTATCAATTCCTTACAAGGGAGGTAAAGCACAAGTTATATAGAAATAGTGTCCTACACACCCTCGCAACACTTCCCATAAATTTGGGTATCAGTTTAAGCAAGACAGTGCATCAGTATAGGCAATACTTAATGAAAACTGAGCAAAATGGCATTTCACAAAGTTGAAAAATGGGAAGGAAAGGGTAGTTGTAAGAAATAGGTGCACCACACAGTTCTAGATGAGAATCAATCTAAAGAAGGCAGGACTAACAAATGTAGCCAGAGTCAGTAGGCGTGTGCCAGAGTCAGTGGTACAGGGCAAGGGCCCAGGAGCGAAATGTTCTTGTAGCTGCAGTCAAGTCTTTGGTTAATGAATTTGAAAAGGTGGATGCAGAAGTTAAAAAGACAATGTTAAGAGAGAGGGGCGGCCAACCCAACAGGTAGGTAAAGGATTTAAAACACCTTTAGTGCTACCGCGAAGAAAGGACGGCCTGGCGGAACAATGTACCTTTAAATGAAGAAGTGGCTCCTGCGGTGGCGGTTGTTCCTGGTAGTTCCTGCAGTTCGGGTGTTCCAGCAGAGGAAGAGGGACTCTCGTCGTGGAGGAAGGTTCGAGTTACTGCACTACCCAGGGATGAAACCAGCTGCTGTGCTGCCTGACGAATAAAAGGTGCGCTCCTTTAAATCGCAGTTGACTGGTGCCTGGCTATCCGGCCTCCGAGTACTGGGTACGGTAGATTCGACCAAGGCAGGTCCGGGAAGGCGATTGGCAAACTGGTTGGCCCGACCAGCTCAAGGGAAGAAGGCTCTTGCAGATGAAGATCTTCTCTCGTCGTGTGGATAAAATTGGTGAGACACTGCAGCAGGGCTTCACCGGTGGTTCAGTCATGGTGAGCGGTTTCCGACTCCTACTAGCTGCCGGAGGTGAAGATCCACGTGGAGGCTGCACCCGATGAGGGCCCGTGTGGATGGAGTTCGGGACAGGTAAGGATGCTTAGCGGTACCTGCGAGGATTCCAGAAGACAGGTAAAATGAATGTGGCTGCTGCTAAATCGGAAGCAGATGGCAGTGTTTCCAGCGATGGAGTGGTCTCAAGGTAACGTGCACAGGGAGGTTACAGAGTTGGAAGCAGATGGCAGCGTTTCCAGTGATGGTGTGGCTTCAAGGTAAGATGCGCACAGCGGCTGCAGAGTGGGAAGCAGATGGCAGTGCTTCCGGCGATGGTGTGGCTGAATCCAGGTAAGATGCTTGAGGTATCCGGAGACTGAAGATGCACATGCTGGACCAGGTAGTTGCTGGAAGGTTCCAGAGACTGAAGGCGCATGTGCTGAACCAGTTAAGGGTCTTCTGAATGGCGGTAAGCGTTACGCTGTTCCTAGCAGACTAACACAAAGTGCCAGTATGCGGGTGGGGCCGGCTTATATAGCCTGGCCCCAGCCACTCCCCTTAGGCCCCACCTTGTGGCCCCACCTTGCTCCTCATCTTGTCTTCTGCACGTGCCTTCCCTGTACTAATAGGGCCCCGCCCGGCCTTGCTGCACGTGCCTTCGGTGTTCTGTGTGCAAAGCACACTTTGTAATGAGCTTGGTGCCATAGGCGCCAAGACTTGGTCCATTGGGACCCTGAAGGAAGTGAAGCACTGGGCTCTTGCCCAGTGGCCATGACAGTTTGATGCCTTTCATTAGGTTGATGATGTCTTTTTCCTGGAGGGTTTTGAATAAGAAAGTGGGTTAGCAGGGGTAGTGGGGGTAGGGAGCGTAAGTCTGGTGTTCATAATTTTAGCTTGAAGTAGGTCTAGTTTGTTATGCATGGCTGTTTGAATGCCATCACCACCAGGCCTTATCATTGGTAAAGTTTTTGGGTGTGGATGTTGGTGTTTCAAGCTCCCTGAATATGGTGAACATTTCCTTAGTGTTGGATTTTGCTTCAGTGATTCTGGATTCAAATGATTTAGCTTTGTTTTGGATGATGGCTTTTTTGTATTCTTTGGAGCATGTTTTGAAGTTAAGTTTGTCCTTGTCATCATGGGAGGACTGCCAGCGTGCTAGGGCGGAGCGTTTGTCCGTACGGAGTTTGTGGATGTTTGGGGTGAAATAGGTATTAGTAAGGCCAGTCGGTTTGGTTTTCCAGGGTTTGAGGGGGCAATGGAATTGATTGCTGCAGATATGGCAGTGTTGTAGTTCTGCGCAAGGGTTTCTGGGTCGTTGGAGAAGGGAGTTCTGAAGGCGGGTCCCTGTAGGAATGGTAGAAGTCTCTCTTTAATGAGTAGGCGGGCACTTCTAGTGAGGGCAGGTGTCTGGGGTTGAGGGGGATGGGGAGCTGGTAGTGTGGATATTGAAGGTTATGATGTGGTGGTCAGACCATGGGTAGGAGTATTGCCTGTGATTGTGAGAGGGTAGTTGTGCTGGGCGATCCAATCAAGTGTTCTGCCTAAGGAGGGGGTGGGGTCTGTGACAGTGTTTTTAAAAGCCTAGGGTTTCAATGGATGTATTGAGTGATTTGGAAGCAGGGTCTTTGGGGTCATTTGGGCCAACGTTGATATCACCAAGGGGGATGGCTTTGGTTGATTTCTTTAGAGTGTCTGCCAAAAGGTGAGTGATGGAAGACTGGAAGTCACCTAGAGGGCCTGGTGGGTGGTAGATAAGATGAAGCGTAATGGTGCATTGGTGAGAGATGTTGAGTTTGAGTTGGAGGTAATCACTGTTGTCGTTAGTAGTTTTGTCAGTCTTTCTAATGATGATGGAATCTTTGGCTATGAGCGCAACTCCTCCACCTTTGGTAAGGCGGTCTTGTCTCGTGACGGCATAGCCAGGTTGGAGAGCAAGGCAGAGTGCGGGGCCTGAGGCTTCATGTAACCATGTTTCAGTGACCAGGAGGAGGTCTAGTTTGTTGGTGTTGATGAGGTCATGGATGTCTAGGGCATGGGTGTTTGTAGACCAGGCATTGATCAGGGCACATTTGAGGTGGGGGTGGGGTGGGTAGGAGTGGTAGATTGTGTCATGGAGGCAACTTTTTCAAGGGTCACAGGCATAGAAACAGTGACATGTGCATCAATACATTGCATGGTTGGGGTAGAAGAATTGGCAATAGTGGGGTTCCCATTTTTGGGGGTCACAGGCATAGAAACAATGGCATGTGCATCAATACATTGCATGGTTAAGGTAGAAGAATTGGCAATAGTGGGTTTCCCATTTTCGGGAGTCACAGGCATAGAAACAGTGTCATGTTCATCAATACGTTGCATGGTTAAGGTAGAAAAATTGGCAATAGTGGGGTTCCCATTTTCAGGGGTCACAGGCATAGAAACAATGGCATGTCCATCAATACGTTGCATGGTTAAGGTAACAGAATTGGCAATAGTGGGGTTCCCATTTTTGGGGGTCACAGGCATAGAAACAATGGCATGTGCATCAATACATTGCATGGTTAAGGTAGAAGAATTGGCAATAGTGGGTTTCCCATTTTCAGGGGTCACAGGCATAGAAACAGTGGCATGTACATCAATACATTGCATGGTTAAGGTAGAAGAATTGGCAATAGTGGGGTTCCCATTTTCGGGGGTCACAGGCATAGAAACAGTGGCATGCGCATCAATGCATTGCATGGTTAAGGTAGAAGAATTGTCAATAGTGTGGTTCCCATTTCCAGGGGTCACAGGCATAGAAACAGTGGATTTGTAGACGTTACGTTCATCCCTAGGGGGGCTCATGTCCGTGGTGGTAAGCATAGTGTTTGAAGCCATGGTAGCATTCTTGGTGGCTAGGCTGGGCAAGGGGCAGGAGATCAGGTGTTGAGCGGTAGTGGGTGTCAGGTGGAGCCTTGATTGAGTGTTTGCAGCAGTAGGGCAGGCAAATTTGGATGCAGCACTCGTTCTGGTTGATAGGTGAGCATTACGTGTGCTTGTGGGCGGTGGTAATGCTTTGAGTGGCACAGGGAGCGTACGTGATCATAGACCTTTGCGTCTAGTTGTGATCGAGTGGGGCTGTAGAGGTAAGGAAGTGGGGATCTTCTTACCTTGGCAAACGGGCAGCATTTCGTGGCAGGCAGCAGACAGCGAGCAGCGAAGGGCTGCAAAGAGGAGTGCAGGCCTTGTCCTCTGGCCTTCTCCTTGCGGCTTCGCCTTTTGCCTCACTCCCTCTCCCTTTAAAGCAGGGGGGAGGGCGGCCGGGTTGGCGGGCTGATAGAGCACGGGAAAGCAGGTCGATTCGGAGGGAGATTTGAAAAATGCTGGGCTAATGCTGGAAATCCTTGCAGCGACCGGCCCCTCCATGATGAGGGACTCTGCCGTGTGCGCGAGGCACGATGTGGCTGGGGCACCAAAGGAGATGGAATGTTGAGAGATCAGCTGTTCAAGATGACCCGACTTTGGCACTCGCAGCGGAGCTTAAAAGAGGAGTGCAGACCTTGTCCTCTGGCCTTCTCCTTGCGGCTTCGCCTTTCGGCTCACTCCCTCTCCCTTTAACACGGGGGAGGAGGAGCCGGCAGGGCTGGTGGGCCGATAGAGCATGGGAAAGCATGTCGATTCGGCAGGAGATTTGAAAAATGCTGGGCTGATGCTGGAAATCCTTGCAGCGACTGGCCCCTCCATGATGGGCACTCACATGAGACACCACTCAATCAGGTCATGGGCAACGCGGGTACCCCAGCTACTTTAAAAATAAATATATATTTTTTGTTGCCCTTGTTTGCGATGTACTGCTTTTCACTCCTGCTTCATTACCATTAGTGCTTGCATCATCAACATACTACATTCCCTGTTTTTTTCCATAGGGGTGAATTGTTGTTACTTGTTTTAAAGTACAATATTTGCATATGAATGTGTTTGAATAACGTATATATTTTTTAATATTAATTGAACATTCCTTTATATTGCACTGTTATGCTAGTGTGGTTTCGGTTGCCACTGTTATCACGTTCACACCCCATTGAAGAGTATTTACTGCCCTCATCCCAAATTACCACAAACGTAAAAGGATGTATATCTCTTTACTGTGCCTTTTTCAGCTTTATGATTCGGGTCACTGTTGGTTTGTAGTAGTGTGAGGCTGAGTAGATGGCATGCCACTAACCATCTGCATACTGCTGTGGAGCAATATTTATTTTGTGTCTCTCTTATTGTATAGCTCATTTCACTTCAGCCTGTATAGCTAACACATAGCCAGATTGAATGTTTTGATTTCCCTCCCAAAATAGTATGTCTTCATGCTTTGCTAAATAACTAGATATACTGTACATGTGTGCTTCCTATAATTGTACAGCATATTTTACTAGTTAGATTGATAGTTTGTATTTGCCCTCCATAATTGGATACCTCGGTTTACTGCTGCCTGCTTACCTAGCCTACAGCTAGACTAAATCTTTGTGTTACTGGCATAATAACTAACATAATTGTAACAAATATACCCCTAAGTTTCACATAGCTAGATAAACACATCATGAAAAACACATAACTAGTCTGTCACAGCCATTCTTATCACACTGTATGAGCTACAAACACATCATTGCATTATCTAGTCATTGAAACAGTTTATGTAATCATATAGAAACACATGTTCATGTTTACTAGGAACCTGTTAGTCAGCCTCACTCCTAATCATTCCATCTTTCCAACTGCATTACAAACGAGTCACCTATAGTATCTTCTGAGCATCACCAACCATCAGTGAACCAACTTCATCGAGGGATTAACAGCAATGAAAACCCACTCACTACCAATAGAGAACAAGGACAAACAAAACCACCCAAACTGTGTCTCACCACCTGCAGTCCCAAAATGAATCTCAAACAAATGTTCATCAATTACATCTCCAAATTTAACCAGTTGTTCATTATCACCCCATCCTTCCTTCATCACTCTCTAATCCAAACCTATTATAATTTAAGTCCGTTGCCACTGATTGTGAATGGTGCTAACACAAACTCAAACACGGATACAAATGGAGCTGTGTCACGACTACTGATGTAGGACTGCTTGTTTTGAAAGAACTAGTACAGTACACGCAAATAGAAGCCAAGGCCTATGCCAGAATGGACGCTAGAGGAAATAAATCAGTTTCAGGCTTCCTTCTGTTCTGAGTAAATTAAATATTTATTCTTCATTGGCTTCATATTACCATAAAGAAATTATCAATGCAACGTAATATAAAGTAGTTATTTCTTCCGCACCATACGAGGCCAAGGCCAGCGCTGGTAGAACACCTGAGAAGGTAAAATGCAGTTAATCATGAACACGGATCTGTGTAATATCTATATAAGTATGGGATTGCTCAAATTCATATTTATCTTGAGTGTCCCCAAATAAAGTTGAACACACGAGTCTCAAAATGTATTAGCTTCGCCAACATGTTCTGTTTGTCCTTCTCATTATTAATATTTTCTGTAGAATTTCACGCTACGTAGTATGCAATTCTTGTGCTGACATTAAACTTTCTTCCACGTGTTATGAACACATCGCTGTTTTTAATGGCCACGTTTGTAGACTCCATGCTCAGTATACCACTTGCCAACATGACTTTATCTTCAAGATGCCTTTGTTCCTACAGGGCGAATGAAAAATAATGATTCTGCCTTTTCAGCAACATCACAGATCACTCAGTTGTTCTAACTACCAGGGTATAATTCCTTTGCGACCCCAAAACACCTTCAAAAGCAAGCATGTGAGTGGTCAGTGTTAGGCAGAATCCTGTGCAGTTCCCTTGGGGAGCACTACACAAGATTAGGACTACAGGTGAGAGCAATAAATCTCCTTTGGTATCAGTCTGTAGCACAAACATTTAGTTGGTAGCTGTGGCTGAGCAGTCAGACTTACCTCAAGAGGGAGATGTGTAGTATTCAGGGTTTACACAATAGGCCTACAGTACTATGGCACAAGGAAACACTGACCAAAGCTTTGTATTAAAAAGTAATTACATGTTTATTTTATACACTTCTAATAAAACACATGTATCACAGTCATCTAGCAAGTTAAATTAAGTCAAAGGAAAAATATACACACTCCCAAGTTAAATTGTAGACCAAGTGAACCAGAGTGAAAACTGAGCAAAATGGCACAGTGAACTCTATCAATTCCTTACAAGGGAGGGAAAGCACAAGTTATATAGAAATAGTGTCCTACACTCCCTCGCAACACTTCCCATAAGTTTGTGGACCAGTTTAAGCAAGACAGTCCATCAGTATAGGCAATACTTAAATGAAAACTGAGCAAAATGGCATTTCACAAAGTTGAAAAATGCGAAGGAAAGGGTAGTTGTAAGAAATAGGTGCACCACACAGTTCTAGATGAGAATCAATCTAAAGAAGGCAGGACTAACAAATGTAGCCAGAGTCAGTAGGCGTGTGCCAGAGTCAGTGGTACAGGGCAAGGGCCCAGGAGCGAAATGTTCTTGTAGCTGCAGTCAAGTCTTTGGTTAACGAATTTGAAAAGGTGGATGCAGAAGTTAAAAAGACAATGTTAAGAGAGAGGGGCGGCCAACCCAACAGGTAGGTAAAGGATTTAAAACACCTTTAGTGCTACCGCGAAGAAAGAGCGTCCTGGCGGAACAATGTACCTTTAAATGAAGAAGTGGCTCCTGCGGTGGCGGTTGCTCCTGGTAGTTCCTGCAGTTTGGGTGTTCCAGCAGAGGAAGAGGGACTCTCGTCGTGGAGGAAGGTTCGAGTTACTGCACTACCCAGGGATGAAATCAGCCGCCGTGCTGCCCGATTAAAAAAAGGTATGCTCCTTTAAATCGCAGTGGACTGGTGCCTGGCTATCCGGCCTCCGAGTACTGAGTACGGGAGATTCGAACAAGGCAGGTCCAGGAAGGTGATTGGCAAACTGGTTAGCCCGACCAGCTCAAGGGAAGAAGGCTCTTGCAGATGAAGATCTTCTCTCGTTGTGTGGAGAAAAGTGGTGAGACACTGCAGCAGGGCTTCACCGGTGGTTCAGTCATAGCAGATGGCTTTGGCTTCTCTCCTCTTCGGCTTCTCAGTTCCAGTGGCGATGTCTTGCTCTTCCAGTCCTCAGGACCCTGCTTTTATTCAAAAAGATCCCCATTCATACAGCTTAGCTGTCACTCACACAGTGGAGTGGTCATCTTGGTGGGAGACGCTCCAGCCTATCAGGACAGAGTGCAACATGGGTTGCTGAAGCAACCCTGTCCAGGGGTCCTACTCCCCCTCCCACACAATGGACCCCCCCAGACTCAGTGGTGCCGAAAGGAGGGCTTCTCGGTAGAAGCCTGCCAAAAGGACGAACAAAGGATCCCTGACCTGGGTTAGGAGTCTAGAGTAATACACAAGAAAGAATTTAAATTAAAGTTCTGGCAAATAAAACCTACCGGAGTCAAGTTAATATTAAAATGCACTGGCCATATGTTAGAGGCTGTCAGAAAAAGTGGTAGCCTCGAACAATGGGAAAATCCCATAGGGAAATATTTGCGGTTGAATATTTACGGTAGTAACCACTGCCACCAGCCAGAACCTTTTGAGAGAGGGACTGTACGGTACCCTCTCGAAAATGAACATAAGGGAAAAACTATTAACCCTTTCCAGTACCTACATAGTAAGATGGTTTGTACTGGTTTAGTTCATAGAAGTTGACTAGTAAAGTCAATTAAGACTTTAAATGACCTGGTAGACAGTAGTTAGTCCCAGGGTATGGAGTCTATGTTTGGGGGGTCGCTACAACACCCCTGTGTCACTGCACATGTGAGTAAAGATGGTTTCTATGGGGATGAGAAAATCCCATAGAAATTAAACACAAAAATAGCCTAGAACACACATAGCAATAATGCCTAAGAGTGGGAAAAAGAGTCTCACTCTTAGAAGGAAAAAAAAAAACCCTCAAATCCAGCAAAGCTGCTGGGGGTCTCTATAGGTAAGGGAAATTAGCCATAGAATGAGAATCCTCCCTAACAGTCAACCACCAACCCGATAGTGACATTATTTCAGGTTTTTAGTTAGGACACAAATGTATCCATAAAATAACACAATTATATATCAGTATCGATTCAGAGATGTAAAATGATGCAGAGAAGACAGATACTTAAATTTGTTACTTCTTAATCATACTTCTTAATCATTTCCTCTTGACTCAGCCTTAAATCTGAAAAGTCAAGTCAATGCCACAGCCTCTGCCACAGCATGCACCACGGCATACACTTATAAGCTAATCAATGGGTGCAAACTATTCCATTCTACATCAAGTTGCACTACCCTGACCAGGACATTAATCTTATCTAAAATAGACTACTGTAACACCCTATACCTAAGGTTGAGTAAACACAATGTCAATAAACTGCAAATCAATGCCTTAAGCACTGCGTTAAATATTCCAAGAATGCAGCACATCTCTGATGTCAGACATAACACCAAATGGCTATCTGTGAAGGATAGAATTAATTTCAAACCATTAACCCTCACCTACAAATGCCTCGCCAATTTAGCCGGGAAATACTAAGCAGACACGTTTTCCAAAAACACATCAGAAAGACCCACCAGAACCTTACACTCTCAGTGCCTCAGGGTTCCCAGATATATGCTCAAGAAAGCAGGACGAAGCAGCTTGCCTGCATTGGCATCGAAACTGTTGTGAACTCTCTGCCTGTAGCCTTAAGATCAGAACCGTCCCTCCACTGTTTCAGAAAAAATGCAAAAAATTGGCTTGTCTCTCTTGATGTCTAACTTTGCAGCACCATACCTTAACTGTACATATCTGTAATGTAATCCTGTAATATATAGTGTTTGCTGTGTATCATATTAATGTAATGTAAATTAATTGCCTATATTTATCTCCCCCGTATATCTGCTCCATGGTTATATGTAACCTTGTAAATTCGCCCAGATACCTTTGGGTTAGGTGCGCTATATAGATAAATAAACAAACAAACTGGATAACACAGAAAAAGAGGTTGGGGGAAAGACAAGTTCAATACAGGAAGCACCAAATGGTAAGGATGGACAAACCTCTGGCCAACCTTCCCTGAATCTTGAATAAAATGCAAACCCTAATATTCAAGTGACAGCAGAATCCAGTGGGACTCACTTTTTAGAAAATAATGGTGACCGAACCCATTAAGCAGGGCGGGGGCCATTTAAAAGGACCAAATCATGTTCACATTCAGTTTGTAGGTTTCTTTAGGGTGCATAGTGGTGGTAGATATTTCTTAACTGCGTCACCACAAAAGTGTAACAACGCAAACAAATCTCTTTTTCTATGTTTTATTAAAAATGCCATATGGCTGTTTAATTGTCCTGTTAGGTTTTGTGTGACTTGTTTTTTTTTATTTCTTTATTGTTTTCTTTTAACAACAACAAAACACATAACATACAAACAACCGTAACATGGCTTATTGGCACTTTGTACGGATCTTGCCCTTCCGCTGTCATTTCATAATTTTCTCCAACAACCTTGTTAGTTCAGTCCAGACCTCCCGTTGGGTCGAACACCAGGTCTGGTACGCATAATGTTCTATTCTTGGGCTTCGTGCTCAGTCTTTCTATTTTGTCTATAGACCCTCTGTTTCCGTGGGATCTTCGCAGTTTCCCTCCTCTCCGTGGCCAAAGAGGTCTTGTATTAGCATGTTCCTGCAGTCAACTTGTGCGCAGTTTCTCCTTCCCCTCTTGTCACTGCTCTCATCCACACCACCATCTCTGCCTGTGTCCACTTCTGAAGGTCTGACCACCATGCTTCTACGCGCGGGCCCTCCCTTGACTTCCATGTCATTGCTATCCTTCTCTTGGCCAGTATACTTATCAAATCTTTCAACTTCGCTATATGCGATTCGTGTTTACCCCCTCTCGAAAAGAGGCCCAGTAGGTACTTTTCGGGGTGCTCCGCCTGGATTTGTAGTCCGCTTCTTGCTATCTTAAGTCTGATCCCGTCCCAGAACTCCTGTATCACTGGGCAGGACCCGAACATGTGTACCATGTCCGCTTCTTCCGATGAGCAGCGGGGGCACCCGTTCTGGCTTCCCATCTGGACTTTATTAATCTTTTTGGGTGTGAGCGTTACATATAGCTGCGCCTGCCTAAATCTTGCATTTCTGGATACTTTTTTTGGGTATCGTAGGGCCCTGGTCCATTCTTGGTCGCTGAGGGGTCTTCCCGACTCCTCCTCCCAACGCTGCCTTGTGTGTTGCTCCTGTGGGTTTTTAACTTTCAGTAGCTGTTCATGTAACTTGGAGGTTGTGTGCGTTCCCTCCGCAATGTCATAACATACATCTAATGTTGTCTCTTCATCCTGGTCTTCCCAATCTGGCCATCTTTTCGTAATGTTTCTTATCATGCCGGTATATAGAATGAATTGACCCACATGTATTTCATATTCGTCTACCATTTTGTGGAAGTCCGCCCACCTTCCCTCCCTTCTCAGGTCTCCAATTTGTGCTACACCTTTAGCCTCCCAATGTGCTCGATATGTTGTTAATGTGTTTGTGTCCCCTCCCAGGAGACCTGCTAGAGGGATTTGTGCAGACTGTGGATCTTTTGTCCCTTGGAGTTTCCACGCTCTTTTCCATAAGTCCACTGCAATTTTGAGCATGTTCGGCAGGGTTCCGAGCAGGGGTCTGTCAAGCCATAGTATTTCCCTTAAATAATATTGTTTCAGTGCTGGCTGGAAAATGCGTGCGTCTATTGTTTCGTCTTCCCCCAGCCCTTTTACTGCAAATTGCAGCTGCCCTGCTAAGTAGTACCTCTCGAAGTCCGGTAGTCTAATACCTCCTTCTTCGTAGTCCTTCTGCAAGGTCCTTATTGCAATCCTATTTCTCCCTCCCCCCATGGGAATGAACATGTTATCGTGTTTAGTTTGGTAAGAAAGGCCCTGGGTATGCTTTATGGGATGTTCCTGAGGAAGTATAATAGGCGGGGCAGTACCACCATTTTCAGGAGGGCTACTCTTCCCATCATTCCCAGTGGGAGTGTCCCCCAGAAGGTCATCGACTGCCTTGTTTTTTCTAAGACAACGAGCGTGTTGGATGTATGGGTATCAGCGGTGTCATGATGTATCCCTATACCCAAATATTTGAAGGTGTAGGGCGCCCATGTCAGGCCCATGTCCGGAAGGCAATGTGGGGGGACGTGTTTTAGACCCACCAAGGGAAAGAGGAGGGACCTCTCTTTGTTAATCGCTGTGCCCATGAGCCTGGTGTACGCCCCGATCGCTTCTAAGAGGCAGGGTAGGTTTTTGGTTGGCTTGCTTGTTAATAGGAGCATATCATCCGCGTATAGCGAGATTTGGTGGAGTACCCCATCTATATCTAGTCTGGTGTCTCTATATTCTGCTCTAAGGAATACCGCAAATGGCTCTAAGGCCAGGATATATAACATTGGCGATAGCGGGAACCCCTGCTTGGTTCCTCTATGTATCATCCACTCTTTGGAAATTAATCGCCCAGTTTTCACCCTTGCTTTGGGTTCCTTATATAGTAATCTGATCCATCGGAGGTACCCCTCCCCAATACCAAAATGGGCGAGAACACTCACCAGCCATTCCCATCGCACAGAGTCGAAAGCTTTGACAGCATCCAGGGACATATCACGCTCTCGTCTTGTGCTTGTTTTGTCTCATTTATCACGTGGTGAAGTCTGCGGAGGTTCCAAGACGTGTTCCTTCCCAGAACATAGCCCGTTTGGTCCGGGTGAATCAACGTGGGTATTACCTGTTTTAAGGGGTTGGCTAGGACTGCCGTTAGTATTTTAGCATCCTGATTGATAAGGGATATCGGCCTATAGGGGGCACATTTCCTAGGCGACTTCCCTGGTTTAAGGATCGGGACGATTATTGATTCCGACAGGCTTGTCGGGAGACGCATGCTCTCATATGCATCTTGGAATGTCTCTAGTAGTTTCGGGGCAATGGCATTCTTGTACGTCTTATAGAACTCTCCCGGAGCCCATCCGGGCCCGGGGTTTTGCCGGTGGGAAGTTCAGTGATCACAGTCTCTATTTCTTCCACTGTGAGGGGTGCTTCCAATAGCTGGCCCTGTTCTTCTGCTTGCCTCGGCAACTCTATTTCTACCAGTGCATCTGCTATGTCCTCCGGGTCTATTTCCGGATTCGGGGCATATAGTTGCTCGTAGAAACGCACAAACAGTTAATGTGCTCTTGGTCCCTTATCTCTGTCCCAGTGTGGTCTTCTAGCACTGATATGGGATCTTTTTACTCTCCTGTCTGGTGAGCCAGGCCAGGAGCCTACTAGGTATATCCCCTTCCGCGTGTAACCGCTGTAGGTACCTCCCATAGTTTAGTCTCCCTAGTTTTTCCCAGAGCAACATACATTTATTCCGCAGCTCTATCAGCTCTCCCGGTTCCTCCCCCTCTATCCCCGCTCGTTGTTCTCTCAATTCGATCTCCCTCTCGAGTTCATTGAACTCCCTCATGCCCGCTCCCGTCAATCCTCCCGTTTTGCCTATTGCCGCTCCCCTTATTACTACCTTAAATGAGTCCCATAATATGGCGCCACTCTCAACACTGCCCTCGTTCTGCTCGAAATAATCATTGATCACCTCCTGGAGGTGTTCCTCAAACTCACCCTCTCTCAGGGCCTCTGCTCGAAGAAG
The DNA here is from genome assembly GCF_040938575.1 of Ambystoma mexicanum. Taxonomy (NCBI): domain Eukaryota; kingdom Metazoa; phylum Chordata; class Amphibia; order Caudata; family Ambystomatidae; genus Ambystoma; species Ambystoma mexicanum. Next base: position 654,811,363 of record NC_090925.1, read on the forward strand.
TCGCCATGTTGGAATCGGGGCTTTCCTATTGGTGTGGGCCCATGTCGCTACTATTGGGGCATGATCAGAAAGTGTGCGTGCTTTGATGGTGATTCCTGTGATATCTTGTATTGATTCCCTGCCTGCGAATATGCAGTCTATACGTGTGAATGTTCCATGTGGTGCGCTGTAGTGTGAATAACCCCTCCCCTCTCATGTACTTGCCTCCATACGTCCGCTAGCTGTAGCTGCTCCAGGGTCCTATGCAGTTCTTTGGCTGGGGGTGCCGGCTTCTTGTGTTTATTTTTTTTGATTTTTTTTTATTTGTAACATCTAGTTTATTACAAACTTTTATTACAACTCATATCCTCTTTTCAGTAATTATAATTCTAATATCAAATTAGATGCTTTCCTTTCAATTTATGGCTTTGTCCAAGAAGTTTATCACTGAACATGTTACGTGTACAGAACTACCACTCAAGATCTGAAACCATAGATCCTCCATTGTATCATTTATAGGCTTAAATTGTCTCAGATGGATGGATCTCAAGTCACTTATAGCCGCACATTCTACTATCAGAAGTTTTAATGTCTCCGAATGTGTTTGGCAATGCCGACACGCTTCATCTGTAACAGTCTTCATTTGTCTCGTCATCATCATTTGGTTTGTTTTATATATATTCATTCTTAATCTAAGAAATTTATCTCTATGATATCTCGAGGGGAATTGGCATAGATATTTTGGCATTTTGTCCAGTTTGTTCTTCGTCGGACCCAGATCTAATGCGGTCGTCATCTCTTCGTACTTGTCCAGATTATCGATCCACAGCCACTCTCTCAGCTTCATTCTCGCGGTTTGTGGCCGGTTAATCAATGTGTCCATCGAGGTATTTGCTTTGTGCATGATAGTTTTCACTTTTTCTGACCATTTTAGGAGTAAACCTTTGTGTTGATATGGTCCTCCTGATCTTAGTATTTTATATGCTGGTTCGGGATTCGGTACTGGCATTTTCCGTAATAAGGACATCGATTTCCATAGTACTGTTCCATAGAGACTTTCCAAGGCCAACTCATGACGTATTATAGTCATAGATAGATATTTAGGTAATCTCAAAACTCAACGCCAGAATATGATTTCCATTTGGGACCACAACTCTGGTCTATATTCCAGCTGGCTTCCACCCCAAAAGTTATTGTGGGAACCACTTTTTCGGAATAAAACGTGCGGAGCGGTATTACTGAGAATTTCCTGTATAACGTATGAATTCTTCCTCCTTGTAATGCAAACGTTCGGATCCAATTGAATAAGTCTTGTACCCAACTCCACTCTCGTATCGATGTATTCATCAATATTCCTAAATAACGAATTTCAGTGACTTCCTCAATCAATATATTGTCAATTTGCCATTTAAAGTTCTTGTGTTTAGCTTCCAAGTCACTTCCAAACCTCATGATTTTTGTTTTTTTCACGTTAATTGTTAAATCATTATCAGTCACATAAGTTTCAAGTTTTGTCAAAAGCCGCTGTAGACCTATCTGCATCCGGTCAACCAGTACCAAATCATCGGCATAAATCATATAGCTTATATGTTGTCCGTTAACTTTTGGAGGGAAGCAGTTGACATTTGCTAGAGCTATTGGGATATCAGCAATATAGAGTTTGAACAGCACAGCTGCGAGTGGACATCCCTGTTTCACCCCTCTAGAGGTAATAATGGCTTTCGACAGGTCTCCTCCTGCATTCAGTCTGACTCTGATTGATGTGTTAGAATGTAATGCCTTTATTGTTAAAAACACAGTATTTGGACAATTTCTGTTTTCTAGCTTCTCCCATAATTTATCACGATTTATGGAGTCGAATGCCTGCTGCATATCGATAAAAGCTATGAATACATTGTTCTTCTTTTGTATTGCTTCCAGCTTCATCAGGTTCACGAGGGCTAATTTGTTCTTAGTACCCACTCCCTTAGTGAATCCTGTTTGTCTGTCATCCAATAAGCCTATTTCCTTGGTCCATCCAGACAGTTTTCTTTGAAGAAAAGTTGCCAACACTTTACCAATAGTATCTAGACGGGCAATCGGACGATAGTTGGCAGGATCGTCCCGATTGCCCTTCTTAAACACTGGTACTATTATTGCCTTGGTCCATGAGCTCGGTATCTTCTTTCTGTTAGCAATCACCACGAACAGCTGTTAAATAAATTTCGACCACACATGCTTGTGTTCCTTTAACATTGTATTACTGATGCCATCTGGGCCTCCAGCTCTGGATGTCTTCAACTTTGTAATTGCTGTGTAGATATCTTCACTGGTCTCTTTTATATCCCAGGTGGCGTCCTCTTTTCCGCTTTCTGGTGAATGCATCAGCTCCATTCCTGTGAACACTTTCTGGAAGTGCATTACCCAGTCATTTTCAGCCACCCCATTTATCATTGAAGCTTCCTGATTAACTGTGCCTTTGTTCAAAATGTTCCAAATATCTCTTGAGTTGTTTTTTTTAATCAATTCCAGCATTTCTTCCACACGCACTTGATCTCTCTGGTGAGAGAATGATTTTAGCCAATTTCGATACTGTTGTTTTCTCTGGTTCAGTACTACCGAGGCATTCATTCCATACTGCTTTTTTTAATTTAGTTAGATCTTTCCTGAGCTGTTTTTTTTTTATTTTTCAATGTAATACTCCATTTGTGCTTGTGATCATTCTCAATTTGGAGATTTATTTTGGAGAATCCTGTTTTCAAATATGGTAGCAAAGGTATATAGTCTAATGGATTAGCAATATCATGAATTGCCTCCTGTATTTCAATTGACATTTTGACATTTTGGGTTTCTTTTATTCTAAGTCGGTTTCTCCCATAATTTACCTCTAGAGCTTGACAGTTAGTGGCAGATTTCATTTTGCACATCAGCGGCCATGACATTAGTAATGCACATTGATCGCTATTTGTAGTTGGTATAATTTGTAGTTTGTCAATTGTAACAAACACATTTCTTGATGTCCAGAAGTAATCTATTATCTTTGCATAGCCCATATTTTGCCAGGTGAAATTTGGTGGTGTATCACCGCTCACATGTCCATTTACCATCATACAGTCATGAGCAATCATTTCATTGCTCCATTGTGATCTTCTTACCTTTCCTAGAGATTCATCTATCGTTTTGACCTCAATGAGCTTCTTATGTTCCTTAAACCAAGAGATGTTTAAGTCTCCACATAGGATAATTGCGATGTCTAGGCAAGTCCTTTGATAGGTGTCTATTATTTTCATCACAGCAGATATAAATGCATCAGCCGAGATTTTAATGGGTTCCAGTACACATTTAACAGGAGTAAGATATGTTTTCTATGTTTTTGACCATTCTGATTTTGGAGTAAAGTTCCTTGGACATATCTGTTGGGATTAATTTCTTCAGTTATTTCCCAGCTTGTACCTGCCTTTATCATATCCTCCTGCAGGATTTAGCAGTGTTACATAACCATCTTTTACTGGAGGCAACCGCATCCAGGTTTCCTGGAGACAAATTGCGAAGTTATCGGGTAAATCTACTGGGAAGTCATTGTAAAGATGGCTGAACCCTCTGATATTCCATGAAATTACGGTCACAGGGGCATCAGTTTCCCTTTCCACAAGCTAATGTTTCCTCGACTACACAGCGGCATTCCCCTTCTTTGCATTTAAGAATGGAGCAGTATTTAAATGTCTCCTCAAGCTATCTCGTCGCTGGTCTATGGAGTCCTTTGCATTTTTAAACTCAGTTGCAGCGACAGAGTCTTGTCTTCCTACTGTCGCACTGGACAAAATCTCGAACCCTAAGCACAAAAGTTCTTCCTTTGCGGTCAATAACATATTTCGAACTGCTTGGGAATTAATATGTATTAATACACAGTCCACTCGATGTTCCGATAGATATTCTACTATGCGGATGTCATCGGATCTAATGGTCCGTAGTACTGGCACTGCATGTAACAGGCGCATCATATTTGCGCGGTTCAGGTTGACATCTTGTTCATCAGTGAATATGTTTTCGATCTTAATTTTTTGGAAGGATGCCTTTTGCTCACTTCGAGTGACTTCATGATCTTGGCTGTGAGAGTTTTGGATATGTGTTGTTATATTTTTCGGGTTCAGCAATGAACGTAATTTGTTTGAAGTCTTTGAGCTGGAATCCGCAAATCCTTTTTTCCATTCAGTTGATTGCTCATAAGTAACTCTTTCTTTCTCTCGGGTGTCTCCTTTTGCAATCTTATGCCAGCCTGTTTTCTTTAAAAGATGTTTGTCTTGTTTGCTCTGTGTAGGAGATTCCGAGCTGCTTGTGGATGTGTTCAAAAAGTCTCCGTTAGACACATGAGAACATTCCTCTATGTTATCGTCGGAGTATGTAGATAAATTACATAGTTCTTGCATCGGATCGCCCGAGGCAGACAAGCTCTGATCAGATTTGATTCTCATCTGCTTTTTTGGATTTATTATCACTTTAGTCACAGGTCCCGCTTTTTTTCCTATTTTTCTTTCCTTTTATTTCCTTTTAATCTGCCAGGTAATTCGCTTTCATTTGGCTTTGATTTCACAGGCGTGGTCAAATTTCTTATAAATTGCCTTGTATTACTTCTGTGTTTTGTTACAGCCTGTACATTTTTTTTTGTTTAGCTTTTTCTTTGCAGGACCATTTGTAACTGTATTCGATTTTCCTTTCTTCACTGTAATATCAAGATTTTTTGCAGGTCCACTAAAAATACCATATGATGCAATTGCTTTAGAGCATGATGGAATCGCTGACACTTCTCAGGTGTCATCTTTGGCTCTCCAACCCTTTTATTGATTACAACATTCACTTTTTTAATGCCCGCCATGGTCAGATGTTTCACGCTGTCGGCATTCTCCTTTGCTTCAGGGGGTGTGTCTTTCATCGTCAGTAAGGACATTGTTTTTGCACTTTTTTCTGTTAGATCGATGAAAACATTTGAATTTGGCCCCTTGACAGTATTGTTCTGGTCATTCAGCGTGTCTATATCACATGTGTCTGACTCTTTACTGCTTTGTGTTCCTACATGTATTCCACCATGGGCACTTTTTACATAAGGGGCTCAAATCTCAAATAAATGTCTTGACATTTGTTTTATGCTACTGAGCGTTTCGTCCATACGAGAATTAGTTTCTTTGTTTTCTTTCAGCAACTGCTCGAGATGCCTTTTCGTTTGCTCATCAGACTGAATGTTTTCTGCTGCCTGTCTCGATGGCAAAGTCAACATATGCGCTTCTAGTTTATATATTTTTTCATCTAGAAGCCGCATTACTGCTCCATTATTTTGAGTGGATTCATTTAGGCTTTCATATAGCTTTATGAATGGAATCAAGGCCAAAGATGTGGCTGCCAAAACATTATTGTGAATCTGTATAGCCGCTGCAACTGATAAATTCGTTTTTGCATCCGAGTCTTTACTTGACGGACAACAGCTATTTTCGTTGCTTGAGGAGCTCTGCTCGCTCCTATTATAAACTGGAGTGCTTTTGGCCGTTGCTGAGGTGGCTGATCAAAAGCATTTCCCCTCTCATTTTTCATTTTAACACTGGTATCTGCCGTTGTAATTGTTTGCTTTCCTTTGATTTTTGAAGACAACATCATTTCATTCTCAAGATCTGAGTCCAGGTTGACGGTATCACTCTTCTGCTTGAGAATTTTTCCCCTCTCTTTATTTCGACCAAAGTTTAATTCAACTGTACTGATATTACATGAATTGCCAGGGGCAAAACTTGCTTCCAATCTTTCTTTCATTTCCTCAAAGTCGGCTAGTAATCTCGGAGTCAGGCGGGCTTCGCGCACCACCAAATCGGTCTCCTTTAGTGGAATTTCATTGCTGAGGCCTTGTTGTAAACAACTGTCATATTTTTCTTTTACGGCCACAGTTGATGTGGCTCCTCTGTTTAGCAGATTAGCAGCACTTGCATCGAGTATATTGCATGCATTATTTGTGCGCTTAATTAGATTGACATCTTTATTGCCATTCACAATTTTTTGTATTGGTGTACTTCCTTCCGTGGGTTTATACGTTCTTCAAATGTCAAGGAAAAATTAAATTTCAGCAAGTTTGTGTCCAGCACTGCGTGCGGTACTTCAAGCACAAGCAGTTCATTATCAGTTACGTCAAAAGGTGTTTGAAATGCCTCTGTATTTATCTCAATCACTGCCAAATCCTCATTATCCTTGTTCAGATCGCTTTCCCAATGATTAGCGCCTTTGCTCAAACCAGCGCACAAATTAATACTGCCCTTAGCATTAATTACTTTGTTGTTATTGAGGTTCATAGAGAGGGTCATGGAGCCGCACAATAGTTAATTGAATCTTTTTTCTTATTGTACATTTCCTTCATATAATCTGTAGTGCAATTAAGCGCCTCGCTTGCATTTTCTTTCCTGGCAGTACAGTCGAGCGCCACGCTAGCATTTTCTTTCCTGGCTAAATCTTGCAAGTATAATTGTTGCGGTATGGACGGATTTTCTAAATCTGAATTCTCATTTACCTTTTTTTCTGAGTCTGCAGCCAGGGCCTTTGCCGAGTCGGTTTCCATGTTTTCAGAGGTCAACACAAACTCTGGCTCAGGCTCTGCTTGTGGAGGCACTTCTGAGACGGCCGGCGCTACTTCTGATGTTGAAATACAGAGCGCCGCCTCTTGCACTTCCAAGGTCATGTCCGATAGACAATGTTCAATCGCAAGTGCTGGGTTTTTCAAAACTGCCCCATTATTTTCTCCTCCACATAATATTACGTCAAGGGCTACACACTGTCTCTTTTCAGTTGTACATCCGGAATCATTTCCGACAGCACAGTCGGCACTGTTTAATTGCAAATGGCAGTCAGTGGTGTTGCCAGACATGGAAGTCAATGATTTTTGTGCTTGTTTTAATTTAAGCCGTGTTAATGGCCCGTTATCAACCATGGGTGTCTCTTACCTCTTGACTTCAGGCACGCAAGTCTCTGCTTCCTTCTGCGGACTGCTGCAGACTGGACTCTGCATGGACTCTGTTCGCGCTCCGCGCTCTTCCGGTATTTTTAAAGTAAATTGGGCTTCTTTTCCTTAAAGGAACACTCCAACACAGAAAAACAAAGAACGTGCACCGTAGCAGTAGCTTCTCTCTCCTGCTCACACTGCTGCAGACTGGACTCTGCACGGACTCCTTGTGTTTATTATCAGACCTGTCGAGAAGAGGGTTCAAGGTGCAGTTGAAGTCACCGGCCCAGATGAACGTTGCCTCCCTATATTGCGCTAACTTGGGTGCCAGCTTTTTGAAGAAGTCTGTTGCATCATTATTCGGAGTGTAGGTGTTCACCAGGCACACTTCTTTGTTTTCTAGCATGCCATGCACTAATACCAGCCGTCCTTCTGTGTCGGTCTCCTGCTTGAGTAGCTGGAACGGGACCCCCGGGGCAATCCATATTAGTACTTCTTGTGCGTAATTTGAGTATGTGGCGCTGTATATCTATCCTTGCCATTTCTTATCCACTTTGGCCTGTCTGTCTCTTGTGAGGTGCGTCTCCTGTAACATCACTATCTTGATTTTCATCTGGTTTAGCCAGGCATAAACCCTAAGTCTCTTAACATACACATTGAGTCCTCACACATTCCAGGTAGCTATTGTTAATTTGTCTGGTCCCATCATCTTCTCTGTTTGCCTGGCTTCATTATCTCACTGCCGTGTCCTTGCAATCTGCCCTTTGATCTCCTCGTACTTATCTCCCTCGATGTTCTGGTCCTGGATCTTTGCCTTTTGATGCAGCCACTGCTGCTGTCGCAGGATTCCTGCCCCATGTTACTCCGGTCGCTTATTGTCTGTATTATTTTAATGTCCTTTGCGGAGGTCCTTCCGCAGTTCATGCCATGTGCCGCCCATTCACTCCATTCAACGTCCTTAACCTTAACAAAAACTGGAAAACTAATGCCCAGCCACCCTCACCCTGCTCGGGCTCTGCCGCTTCTCTCGTCATGCTCCTTTGGGAGGGGCAGACTCGCCGCAGCGTGATGCCTTAAAACTGACATCCAAACTAGTAGTTCATTCTTTCCGGGGCGCCGCTTCTCTCAGCCAACACAGCTAAAGTGGGGCTGATTGCTCCTCTGTGCTTTCTTCTAGCTTCTTTTTTACTTATGTAATGTTTATTTTCTTTGTTCAGGTTGCCTTTGTTACTCCTCATCGGGGCCTATTTCCCACATTGCTAGCATTTCTCTGCCTCAGCTGAGGGATGCCTTGTGAGTGCATCCAAGTGTGGGCCTCTTCGGTGGAGTCGAAAAAACATGTTTTGCCTTGGTGTATCACCTTGAGTTTAGCGGGGAACAGGAGCATGTATTTCACCCCTGTGACGCTGAGGCGTTCTTTTGTTGGGTCGAACTGTGCTCGTTGCCTCTGAACCATAGCCGTATAGTCCGGATACATTGTGATCTTGAGTTTCTGGTGATTCCCCCCCCCCCTCCTTGAGAACGCTAATATTTTCTCCCTGTCCTTGTAGTTCATGATCCTAGCAATCATCGCCCTCGGGGGGGGCACCCGGCTGGGGTCTTCCGGTCAGGGCTCTGTGTGCCCTTTCTACCACAAAGCCCTGGGATAGTGTACCTGCTCTGACCGACTGGAGGAGCATGTTTTCCACGTACTCGGTGGGGTCTTTGCCTTCCTCACCTTCCAGAATTCCAATGATGCGGATGTTGTTCCTCCGCGCTCTCCCCTTTGCATCTACCGCTCTCCTTTCCAGAAACTTGATTCTCTGTAATACCTCTGACATCTGTGCCTGCGTTACAGCAACCCCTGCCGTGTTTTGCTGCACCCGCTGTTCCGTCACCGTCACTCTCTCTGTTAAGTTCCTTGCGTCCTGGTGGAGGAGGCCCACGTCTACCATTACTGTATCCAATTTATTTTCTAGAGATGCTTTCAGAGCCCCTGTTGCTGTGTCCATCTTGTTTTCGAGGGATGCTTTCATGGAGGCAAGTGCCTCCAGTATCGGGCTTTCGTTAGCGGCTTCCACTTGGTGTGAGGTGTCATCTGCGGCTGCTGCCTTGTCCACTGACGCCAACTGTTTCTGTCCAGATGCCTTAGTAAAGGTTTCCATGCTATATTGCTTGGTTTTCCCTTCTATTTTCTTGTTTGGCATCGCAGAGGGTACCGTCCTTGGCCTGTGTTGCCAATAACGATCTTAGCTGTGCCCCATGTGCGTGGCCCCCATTTCTTCCTCTGCCTTGTTTCTCCCTACTCCTCAGTGTTTGCAGGTTTCTCAGGCGCATGTTTCTCAGGCACCTTCCACCTTGTGATAAGGTTGTTACACTTTTCTGGCAGGTATATATATTGGACCTTCGTATCTTTGATGCCCTTGTTGCCCCTGGCGCTTTTTGTTGGCGGGTGTCACCTCGGGCCTTTCCTGTGACTGCTGCGTGTGTCCTTCCAGTTATGTAACTGGAAACAAGGATCTTTGTGTTGCCTGCGTTGCGTGTGAGCACTCCGGGAGTCACCTCACCATATCAGGGGGTAGGTCCACCCATATGTCGGTGTTCACCGGCTGCACGTGCACTGGGTTCGGTCTCAATATTTATGTACAGGGGTTCTCACTCCTCCAGCCTCACCACCTGTGCCCGCCTTCTCTGTGGTGCGGCTCCGTGAGCCTCTGACTTCCTCGCTGGCCCTCCAGGGGTTGGCCCTCCGGAGACTGTGCGCTTCGATCCCCGTCTGTGTCCTTGGGTCTCCTTCTTCCTCCGGCTGTGCTGGTCTCCGCGTCGCGGGGTTGACACAGGCTCCCCGTAGGTTGTGTACTGCAGTCCCCGTCTACGCCTTCAGGTCTCCGCCGCTTCGGCGTCCCACTTCCTCCAGTCGCACTGGTCTCTACGTTGTGGGGTTGACTCAGGCTCGCTGAAGGCTGTGTGTAGCAGTCCCCGTATGCGTCTTTGGGTCTTCCCTGCACTGCTTTCTGCGTTATGCGCGGCCGGTGTCCTTCTCGGCGATTGTGTAGATTCTCGGCTCAGTTTGTATTACGCGCCCGGGGTCCTCCCGCAGCTCGCGCGTCCGCCATTTTGATTTCACGGGACAATTCCTTTCCGGCGGTCTATCTTCCTTTCTACCGCCCGATTCTCTCCGGGGGCTTCACCGGGTGGGAAGCAGGTGTTCCGGTCTCTGTGGAGAGACTTTGGCAGTCTTCTGGAACCAATTTATGCTTGTTTTGTCGGATCTTGTCAGGATCGCTCCAGAGCTCCTCAGCAGCACGTCTCACTACATCGGGTGCTTAGCCATGCCCCCATTTTGTGTGACTTGTTACATCTGTTTCCCTTACCTAAATTCCCTTTTCTATTCCTGCTTAACTGTGAAACGCCCAAAAAACTTCCCATTTGTGTTTCAATCAGAGACTTCTGCCTATTTAGTCACTTTCCTGGTTCAGGGTCCTCAGGCCAACCTCCTTCTTTTTGACCAGATCCAGCCATCCCTCATTAACATTCTTCCTTCTCCTGCCTCTTCACCTACTTCCTCCTCTGCCTCCCCTCTGACTGGAGTACCACACCCCTGTACTCCATCTCAGAATACCTTCAAAGGCAGAGACCTTCTCCACCTGGCATCTCTAAATGCCTGCTCAGCCAACAAACAGTCTACTGACATCTGCCTCTTTCTTGAAGACATTAACCTTGACATTCTTGCTCTTATTGTGATATCCTTCAATGCCAGCTTAGGCACCGCTTTTGACTCCCTCATACCTGATGGCTTTAAGATAATTTCCAAGCCTCAACCTTACTGTGCTTGCAGTGGGGTTGCCTTAATATTCCCTGAGTGGGTTCCTTCTTCCATGTTACCCACTCAGCCCTACTCCTTCATTTCAGAGCTTGGTATGCAAGTTGGTTATCTCTCCCTCCTCTGGCCTGACCATTGTTACCATTTACCGGCCTCCAGGTGCTACCTTCCTGTTCCTCTCTGAATGGGCTGATTTCTGTTCCTCCTTACTTTCAACCTCCTCCAACCTGCTTCTCCTGGGTGACATTAACATCCAATTGTTCCCCTGTCACAGAATCCACTCTTCTCATTGAACTCTGTACCTCTCTATCACTCTCAATTCTCCTTTCTGGTCTAACCCACTCTGCCGGATACACCCTGAAAGCCCTCATCCTTTCCGACCTCCTGTCTCCAGGTCACCCCTCTATCGTGGTCTCACCACTCTTTTCACTCCTCCCACCTGTGTTTCTATGGCCCTGTGACTACTCCTCCAAAAGTCCTGCCAACCTCATTCACAAATATCTCCCTGATGAAACAAGTGTCAGCTGCTTCCTTGCCCTCCCATCTCAGGCTCACCAACACCCTTGACATTCTTGCCCCAGTCATGAGGATTCACTTGAAACCCGCCTCTATGCGCAACATCTGGTATGACTCCGAACTTGCAGCCCTGAAACAAAGGTGCAGAGCTGCAGAACAGAAGTGGCAAACCCAATGACAAACTGGCCTGCCTCCTGCTCCAAAGGCAATACAGACTCTCTATATGTGACAAGAAAAGGGCCCACATTCAGGCAGAGTTAACTGGCACATCCAAAAACACAGCTGAACTTTTCAAAATCTGCAGTGAACTAGCCAACCCTTCTGCAGTAGCCTCCTCCCCTACTCCTTCTCAGGCCCTCTGCAACGCACTTGCAACTCACTTATCCACCAAAACTCAGAACATCATGAAAAGCCTTGTCACTCACTTTCCCAATCCCTCCCTCACCCCCTGCCTTCCTTGAACACTCCCTATTCCTTCTCCTCCTTCGTCCTTGTCTCACCGGAAGAAGTCACCAGAGTTGTCCGCACCATCAAGGTCTCTTCCAAACAGGTTTACCCTTGCTCATACAGAACCGTCAAGGATAACATTGGCTCTCTTGTCCCTGCACTTGCTGATCTCTGTAAGCACTCCTTTGCTACCAGTTCTTTCCCCTCACCCTCAAACACTCCCGTGTGCAGCCCCTCCTCAAAAAAACATCAGCAGACCCTTCCTGTCCAGTCAACTATCTCCATCACCCCCTTCCTGGGGAATCGGCCAGAGAAGTTGGCCCTATCCCAACTCAATACTCACAATGAACTTGTTGGTGGTCTGCACGATCATCAATCTGGATTCAGAGTATCCAGAAGCATGGAAACTGCTGTTCTGAACACCCATGAAGAATTGCTTGCATCCCTGTATTCCAACTCCCCTGCTGTCCTCATCCTTCTTGATCTCTCCTCTGCATTTGACATGGTCAACCACGCCATCCTCATAGAAACGCTCAATGACACCTTTGGTATCTTGGAGGGGGCAATGGACTGGCTGATCTCCTTCATAACTTACAGCTCCTCCCAAGTCATCTTGGGCACCTTCTACTCGCCTACTTCATTCTCCACCTGTGGTGTCCCTCAGGGCTCTATTCTCTCGCCATGGCTCTTTAGCATCTACCTTACTCAGCTGGCACTGCTCCTCTCCTCCTTTTCCCCCATCTTCAAGTGTTATGCTGATGACACACACGTATTCTTCAAACTTCCTGCTGACCCTCTTGCACCTTCCATCATCCCAGACTGCCTTTCTGCCATCCAAGCCTGGCGCACTTCCAATGATCTCTGCCTCAATTCCAGCAAAACAGAAATCCTTCCCTTTGAACCCCTGCTCCCGACTTTTTCCCTTCACTCTGGACTTCTTCCATGGGCTCTCCCCCTGCTCTGTCTTCTGAAGCCAGAAACCTATGAGTTATCTTCGACTCCACTCTATCCTTCCTCCCTCACACTCAAGACATTGCCAAGAAGTTCCACTTTCAGTTCTTCCTTCTCAAAGGAATTCTACATTTTCTCACCTTCCCCCAGAAGCACAACGTTACCCAAGCCCTGGTTCTCTCTAGGCCTCCCTATTGCAGTAGCCTTCTCCTCAATCTACCTTCTTCCACTCTGAAACCCCTTCAGCTAATCCAGCATAGGGCTGCAAGATGTATCCTTGGCCCAAAGCCCAGTGACTGCATCCGCCTGCCCTAAAATGTCTGCTGTGGCTCCCGGTTGCTTCACAGATTCGCCGCCATCTCCATCTTGGGTAAACTTTCTTAAATTCCAGAAGCTCATCACAATTTTCATTTTAACCTTCTCCTTCCCTCCCTCTCTCCTCTGCAAATCTTACAGTTGCTTGTTTGGTGTTCAGTGCCCTTATGCATCCTCCGGCCTTGACCTCCCATACTGAATCAACCCTAGCTTCTGTCTATCCTCAGCACTCGGCTCGGCACACCCTCCACCTCTGCAATAGTTTTTCCTGGATTGGCCACAGAATCTGCAACTCTGCTTCTCCTTCTGCTCCAGAGAAATGGTGCTAGACCTCTTATTCCTGCCCAATCCCCTGTACATGTAGGTGTTCTGTATATTGTGAAACTGACAATGATCACTTCTACCTTTTCCCCCTATTGGATGGCACATTATGCACACAGATAAAGCCACTTTACCACAGGATCTCAAGTGTGGCACAGTGGGGATTATCCCCATGCTCGGAGTCCATAGGACTCCATGTGGAATTTGAGTGGATTTACCACTAGCAGTATTACTGCATGATAAATCCACCAGGTTTATTGGCAAGGTTGACGATTTATCTCCAGAATTTTCCTGGAGATAAATCTCCTACCTATGCACCAAACTCATTGTGCGGTAATGCACTGAGTAGTGCGGAATTACTGCCACTTTATCACCCCTTGTCCCTGCACGGCTGTATTTGTAATGAGGCGCTATGCACTCAATTACATACACCGAATATAATCTCCTCCTAACCAAGTATCAGTCTTTTTGGCAACTCTTACATCAAGCTGCTAAAAATGGTGCGCACACAGCCACTGAATATAATCTACTCATGTCTGCAATTACTAATCAGTACTTGGTATGGACGCAGGAAGACAATGCATTCCGTTACAGGCACTGGTTGTAATCTCCTACCACTTGCCAAGAAATATATTTTTTGCCAATGCAACTTCAGCACGTGTCAGCATCATTGCCTGACATGTGATGCACTATTTGCCCTCATAGGAGACACTTTGTAATGGTTAAACCATTGGTAAATGTGTTTATTATTTCCCATTGCCAGTAAGTCTGGACAGAAACTAATGGCACCTCCCTATGCAGATTTCATTGCATTTGTTTTATTTACAGTGCACACCTCCTGGACAGAGCTACATATAGGTAGAGAGGGAATTTGTGGAACGAACTACAGATACTCGGGATTTAATCATTGCAACAGATTTTTCTGAGATTTCCAGAAAGAAAGCAGACATTTGCAAAGCACAATGCGTAGGGGGGTGGAATTCCCAAGCAGGGGGCTCACACTAGAAAAGTGTCTCTCACCTCTTGTTTTATGAAGTCAGAGGATCATCTAATAAGCTGTTACATGCAAAGTGCAATATTGACAAAGGTTGATAAAGTTGAACTCTGGAAAGTAAATACTGGGCTGTGAGCCCATGGAAGCACTTACATATTATGCAAAGGAACTTAAACTGTTTCCCCTGACAAATAGGCAGCCAGTGTAGAGACTGTTGAAAGAAAGAAATATAAGCTGTAGTAAGTCTAAAAATGTCACCTGAAATGTTAAATAAGGCTAGTCCATTTGAGCCAAGTCACACATTCCACAATGCCACCTAGTAGCCATTGCAGGGGGTTCACATCCAGTTCTGAGCCACACCAGCAAGGTATTGTGGGTATGCAAATTTGACTTTTGTATACATGCCCAATGCTCCAACCACAAAGCTGCCAATACTATATTGTACTGATGATACCTAATAAGGGTGAAACCAGGTATGAGCTGTCTTGACAGCCTTTCAAAAGGCTGTCTTGGGTTGATTAAGCTAAGTATGAAATAGCACACCCACCTCTAAGAGAAATACATTCTCCTGAAGAAAAAGGCTTGTGTTTGGCCTAATGCCTTGTTCATGTGGCTCAGAACAGCAGGTGAACTTCCAGTTTTACAGAGGATAGACCCCACCCCCCTCAACTGAATGTATAGGAGGCAGACCCCATTCCTCTCAAACCAAATGCAGATAACTTGGCGGGTTGATCAATGACTCTAATACTGCGAAAAAAGGAAATGTAGTGCCTTTCAGAAAAGCGCTTTGAAGGGTGATCTATTTTGTGGACTCAGAATGCCATACCCAGCAAGAGGGTATGTTGATAGTAAACATTTCTCATAGATACCAAATTTCTAGGCTTAAAATTAATGCTGAAATAATGAAATAATTACGTCATAGCAGTTCATTGAGGCAAGGACAAATCCAGACAGTTTGTTCAGACTTCTGATCAGAAATTATTTGATAAGTGACACAGTTGGTGTTCAAGGCAAGGCACCAATAGTACAGACAGCTGGTCAGCTAAGCAACAGTTGCTGGGTTCACGGGGAGGGCTGCCAGAGCTGATAGCATGGAAGGGTATCTTGGCACCTATGGATTGGGGAGGCTATTGTTTGGGCGACCCCCCTTTAGAAATTCTGGGGGACCCCCTTTAGAAAATGTGAGCGCCCCACTTTTAGAAATGTTGGGTGAACTCCTTTAGACATTTTTCTGGTGCCATTTTTGGGGGGTCCTTTTATAAATGTTTAGGGGACCCCTTTTAGAAAAGTTATTTATTTATTTTTGAAGGATTTTTTTTTGTGGGTCATTACAAAAATGTTTTTATTTAATCAATGGTTTAGAGTGTATAGTAGTTTGGAAGAAGTAGCGGAGGGGTTGGGGAATTAACTCAAGACATTGAGCGTTGAGTTATCAAGTAATTGACTTGAGATGAGGATCATCATCAAGCAATTGAGACACTCTGAGACGAGGAGCATCAAAGTTTGATTAAGCCCAGTGTCCTTCGTCATAGCACGTATCAGAAGGAGTCGTATCCAGAGTTCCAACAGTGGATGACGTAGGCTACGGACACATTTAAAGACTATCTAAAAGAAACAACTCAAACTCTGTAGGAATATTATTATGGGCAGAGAGCCACAATGAGCGTTGGCAGAGAGCCTTGAGGAGCAGAGGTGATGATTTATGTGGCCAGCACCAGGTTGTCAAGTTTGTCTATGTATAATGTGTCTTGTATGTTATGTGTTGCATGTATTATTATGATAAAAAGTAAAATAAAGAGATGGTTATTTATTTGAGGAAAAATTGACACCAATTCAGTAAAATAAAGTGATCAATAATGGAGAAAGAAGGATGTAAAAATAAGCTAAGGATGAGATTGCACATGTGTGTGTCATTTAAATTATAGTAAATGCAATATTAGGCAAAACAGAAGAAAAATTTGAAAAAGTGGTAATCTTTGAACCATTATGAAAACCTGAATATAGAAAGTATGGGGTTCATTCTTGTATTTACAAAAAAAAAGACAGCTTAGGCTGCCTAAATAACTTTACACAACACAAATCCGCACTTGTTTGAGTGCAGACGAAGACAAGATAAAAGTTGACAAGAGGTGAAAAATGACTGAGGCTTTTTTTTTTAAGTCAGCTGCGTAGTTAAGAAAAAAAGGTTGTAAATTTGCCAAGTACATTCCTTTCTTGCTTGTAGAACAGAGCTGAGATGCGATACAGGGCTTAAAACTAACACTTGTGCAGAAAAGGAGATATGTTTGTTTAAATAAAATGCATAGCTTGAAAGTTAGCCAGAAAAAAGCAGGTGGTAGAACAATGATTTGCAGACTGTTGAAAGCGGCTACGGTGCCTTAATCAAGGGAGAACGGGTAAGATAACCATGCCGTTCAGATAGCACAGTGAGTAGAGTGCTTGCTTTAACATCCGTGCAGAGCCTGCCGGTGCAGGTTCAAATCCTGGCAGGGCCAACTCAGCATTTCATCCTTCCGAGGTCGATATATGAGCACCACACACCATAGGTAATAATAAGCAGTGCTCGGATGCCAGAGGGTTTGAAGCACTATATCAAAAATAAATAAATAAATAAACAAGGTCTAGAAGCAATTTGTCATAGCAAGAATAGTTCTCTGTCTGCGCAGAAGAACAGTAAATTTGCACAGATGTCGAGGGAAGCCCTTGTTTTTTACTTCAAGTGGGTGAAGAATACCCTTTAGTGATCGGTATGCTGAAGAAGCTGTGTTTTTAGACTGAAAGAGGATTGAATGGTTGAAGTAATTGCCTTTATGATTTAAGGCTGTTCACGGCAGTGAAGCCATGTGCAGGTTAGGGGAAGGCACGCTGACACATTTTTTAAGATTGCATAGGCTGTTTTTTATTGTAAGAAAGATTGACTAGTATGGAAGTTTTATGCATGAGCTGGGGGGAGCCGTGCTGGAAGACTTTTAGGATTACATTAGTTGTTTTAATATGGGGGCATTGTTGGTCAGATTAGCTGGGTGGTGATGAATGAATTTTGATGGGTACACTTTGAGAATGCCCATAAATTATTGATTTTGTGTGGCAAAAACCAGGGACATTTAGAAATGTCCATGAGTTATTGTGAAACATGCACAGGTTGACTGTGCTAATGAGAAAGGAATGAAACGTTAAAGGGGATAACTTGCCAAATGAAAAACACATGAGGAGTGATTTAGGCAAACAGAATGACGCAAAGACTGGAAGTTGGGAATAGAGAAGTATTGCAATGCAATGGTAGAAATGTTTGCAAGTTTAGAAAGTTTCACTGAGTAAATGTAGAACACATTGGAGAGGTGCTGAGCAAGGGGATACTGTTTTCCATGCTGTACAACATGTGTGTAAAATATGAAGACATTTGGAGACAAAATCGGGAATAATTTGTCTGAAACCACACAAGTGCAGCCGAGATTGAAAATGTAATTTTGAGTGCAAAGTGCAGCAAAAAACAGACTGATGTGCTAGTGGGTGTTATTTGAACCAGGCACAGTGAATATTTGTGGGAAATGAAAAAAGATAAATACGAAAAAACAGCGTTTTGAAAATAATTTGGGATACATGACAAAAATGGGAAAATGTTTTATTTAGCTTAAGGAAGCAGTAAGCATTGAAGGAAGTGCTTGCAAGTCATGTTGACATGGGCAGGCATTCATGTAGATGCACTGACTTGGAGAGAATGCAAACACATATACGCACACACTCATCCACACATGTAAGCACACACGCCCACACACACACACACACACACACACACACAAAGGATGCTTTTGTTTTCACAAGTTAGCATGACAGCTGACCTGGAAAATATGAACAGCTAGTAATGTTTAAAGAAGAATAGGAAGGGCAGAAATGTGCGTGTTTATTTTTAAATATTGATATGTTTTGTCAAAAATGAAAAGCGAAGAGTGGAAACAGTAATTATATTTTTCTGTGGTTTATAGCAAAAAACAGTTTTAAGTAGATATGAAGGCGTTTTGGGAGCAAATGGGAGTAACAGTGAGATCAACAAAGAAGAATGCAGCAGATAATGCACATTTTGTGCAGACTCGAGGAAAGCTCGTGAAGGTCAAGGCTGAATCAAGGGAGAAAAATATTCAGGAGCAAAGGGGAAAGTCACAAATCACAAACAAGTGAGTACATCGCTGGCAAATAATTAAGTGTTAAGCAGATCAAGGAGGAAATGGCTGCATGCTAAGCGGTAGGGGAACAGGTTTCGGTGGCTTTTAGAATAATCAGAATAGCCAAGGAAGTAACCAAGGTATGCAGGATGAGCAAGTCAGGAGATCCCCTCCTGAATATTAGGCATATGGAGTAACAGGGCATATTGAGCTAATATGTGGGGGCTAAGGGTATGTACAAAATGGGCAATTCTCAAGAGTGGGGACAATACATCCTCCAACATGTAGCCCACAAAATAGAGATGATTTTGCCCAAGATCAGACGGTGCATCAGACACAAGTACCGTGAATAAAGTAGGCTTCGCAATCAGCAGCTTGCACTCATGCAGATACGACAGAGTGCACATTGTACACACATATGAAAGTTAAGGATATGCAGGATGGACCAATCTAAACATAGGAAGCTTGTCTGCCTCAAACATAGAGCATTGTCTGTTGACAGGTTGATTTAAAATAGAGATTAGAAAGGTGAGAGTCAGATTAGTTGGGGACAAAAATATGTCAGACCAAGAAGGGGAAACCTTTCAAGGGGATCAGGGTACTAGTGCATGTGATCCTGAGGGGAGGGGTGGTCTTAGACAGACAAGTCTCTGGCATGGGGTGGTCAGATCAGCCTTAAAGGTGACCTTTTAGTAAGATAAGGAAAAGCACACACACTAATATGTACTTCACAAGTTAAGAGAGGGTTTGTCCAGGATCCGACATTATATCAGACATGAGCGCTGGGAGTACAAAAGGTACAGTAGCTTAGGAAGGGTGCAAAACGAATTTACTGCAGAGGGCAAGTGCAGTGAGCCCACATGCAGACTCAGCAGTATGCAAACATGGAATAAATAAGTGACACACAGGACTGAAGGTGTCATTATGAAAGGAAGAAATGCATTCACAAGAACAGAAGAATGCATGCATCCACAGTGGGACAGCTTCATAGGGTGACTTGATGTGCTCAGAATTGTTGGTAGGACTAGCCCTCAAGGAGTGCCAAAAATGAATGTGGCAAAGGGGGAGAGCAATCTTTGTTCTAGTGATAGGCATTGGGACTTTATGTCCATACAGCAAAGACAGGAAGGTGTTGAATAAATATCACAAGATTGAGGGTTTTGTTGAATATTATAAATGCAGTTTTCTTGCCTAGCGATTAATTAGTAGTCTCTGGAGGAGAGTGTGTTATGACACATTTTTTGTTATATTTGCTACAGGCACCAGCCAATGTTTTGAGGAAAGGGTTAGATGATAAAGTCTAAACATGATGATTCTGTTTAGTGAATTAAGGATAGTGTGTTCGACTTTTTGGAATGCACCAGTTTGAATGTGGGTGAATTTATATTAATGTGCACAGGGCAAGACGCCCTGCAAGGTGTTTTCTGGTGAAACCAGAGGTTGTAGTAATATAAAATGAGCATAGTGTTGCACATGACTATGTGGCTTATTGGATGAAAGTGGTAAGAATATTTGATGAATTCAGTTTCAGACCACTGATATATATGGACAAAAGAGGGGGGACAGATGAACCCCATGAAATTAGAAGCAGCCATAGTGTAAGAGAGAATGGCAACGTTCAAAGGAAATAAGACAAACAGGGCGGTTCATGGAGGACAGTAATGTTTCCCATAAAATGATCTAGGCTGATTGACTTCACTGGTGACAAAATATCTAGATATAGCTTAAAGAAGTATGAAGTGGTGTTTCTTTAGGAACATCACACACTAAAAAACAAAGAAAAGGAAATATAGCATATAAGGTAGCAGCATTCAGTATGATTTTAGGAAGACTTAGATAGAGGGCCAAAATGTCAGGTGGACTATGGACCTTTTTGGCATGGGTCTAGAAAAAAGAATTAGGAGAAGATGAAAATAAATAATTCACTTTAAACAGGATAGGAATAATAAGTTCAGTTTAAAAAAAGGGGCATCATTTGGCTGAAATAACTAAATAAATAGATAAAAATGAATGAAAGGAAAAATGAATAAATTAATGAATGGACCTATTAATCATTGGTCATTAAAAGAACAAATAGCATAACAAATAAAAAAACTCTGATTTTGAAAAAATAAATGGCACCAATGAATGTTG
Organism: Ambystoma mexicanum; assembly: GCF_040938575.1. NCBI lineage: Eukaryota > Metazoa > Chordata > Amphibia > Caudata > Ambystomatidae > Ambystoma > Ambystoma mexicanum. The sequence continues at coordinate 654,831,930 of NC_090925.1, forward strand.
ATTACCAAAATTTAAAAAGTTGTGCATTTCAATCAAAAATGATGATCGGATTAATAAAGGATTAAAGGGGTATGGTTGACCAAAATTGAGTTAACCGTACAAGGAACATTGTGTACAGAGCCAATTCAAGAGAGCATACAAGTTTAAGTAAAATACCATTATTTGAGTGCATGTAATGGTGTTGGTTTATTTTATAGATGAAGATCATGGAACTTTCTTGAACATAGGAGGAATGTCTGCATGGTCTTAACTCGTGAAGAGACAGTATATCAGAACACAGGTAAGTGCTAGTGAATAGGGAGAGACAAACAGAAAAGAGGCAAGTATGGGTTCACACCACAGGGTGTGGACACACTGTTGATCATTATTAGGAGTAAGAGGACCCAGGTGAGTAACAGAAAATAAAGGCAGCTAGAGATACAGTGTTTCAATTATATAGCTGTGTTTCCTGAGATAGGTGCAAACAGGTGTGAGCATAAGAGTAGAACATGGATGCAAGCATGGCCACCTCAGACAATGCAGAATATAGAAGATGTCAATTAAAAGGTGGGTACACTTTTTTTTATTTTTTATTGGCAGGACACCAAAAAGGGTAGATTTGGCAAAAAGTATAGGAAATGTATAGAATATGCAAACATTGAGTGTTTCATGTTAAAATGGGAAGACATGTAGTAAGAATCAGTGCCAGAATTCAGAAAAATAGGGGTAGGCTAGATTATTGTGGGGTAAGTAGGAGATAATGCATAGCGAGATGTTTATTGTGTCTTAAACAGGATAAAAACACAGCACAGAAAGGAAATGACCAAGGATCTATGCAATTGAAAGGAAGATGGTGAAGCAAAGACAAAGAGCTTGCAGCAAAGCAGACGAAGAACTTGCAGCAAAGCAGACAAAGCACTTGCAGCAAAGCAGACGAAGCACATTCAGCAAAGCAGAAGAAGCACTTCCACTAAGCAGATGAATACCGTTCAGCAGAGCAGAGAAAAAGTATAGGCCTTAATATTGTACAGTTTCATTAAGAAAGTGTGTGCTTATGTGCAACGACGAGTCAGGGAAAGCCTATAAGTTAAATGGGCTGAAAGTAGTGAAAAATGACCATAAGAAAACTTTTTTTTTTGCAGCAAGGAGAAAGTGTTTAGATTAGGAAGAAACTTGACCCCCTTCCCAGTACCCAAATGACTTTTGTCTCTATTTCGATTTTCGATTTTCTACAGAAAACAGGGATCCCTACCAGCAATGCCCTCTTCTGCTACGGATGCACCTAGAATCTAGGAGAAGAAGAAGATGCCATTTCTTTTAAATGTCTTTCTCAAATCTGTTTGTTTGTCGTTTGTCATTTTTAGTATCTCTACGTCTGAGAATGGTGATGTAGAGGGAAAATAAATATGTCCCCTAAAGGACATATAATTTTGTGATGAAAGGACAAGCCCATACAAAACAAGTGCAAAAATGAGACTGGCGAATGTATTTATTGCCTAAAACGTAGAATCAAGTGAATATGTTTATTAAAAACACACCAGGTCCCGGTATTAGACAGCATACAGTAAGAAAAAAGTAATTGTATATGCAAAGGGGAGAGGATCAGTGGCTTCAAGGGGCCGATTCATGGAACAAACGTGCACCGAAAATTCCAGCGCAAGCTGGCGCAAGGTGGCGCAAGCATGAGAAAGCAAGTGCACGTGCACGTGTGCAATTCAAGGAAGGCGCTGCATGTGTTTTCCACTGGTTGTGCGCCAAATCCGTGCGTGGTGCACACAGGCCCACACGTCATTGCAACAAACCGAACGCCGTGCGCGATGCGCACTGGGACAGCGCACAACGTCGGCGCACACAACAGGAAGGGGGCCGGAACACGGTGTGTAACGCGCGGAATGGGGAACAACGCATGAAAAAGAAGGCGTAACTGGGGAAGTACTGCAGGAAAATACACAGAACGCGAACATCTCGTATTCATGGATTCGAATACAGGAAACAATCGCTAAAAGACGCGCACAGGCGTCAACACGTCTGCCACAGGAAGGCAGGTGTAAGCGTCCCCGCGCACAGTATAAAAGTGCGCACAAACAACAAACACGTATATACCGCTACGATGAATGCCCCATTTGTCGCAGCACTAATCGTGGGACACCGCAGGAGGAGGAGAATAGCCAGGGCCCGCATTTTTTCCCCCCGGACTAGCCTTTTTGGGATGCCTGATGATCAGGTCTATGGCAGGTACAGGTTTCCACTTCGTATCATCCTAGACCTGGTCAGGGAGTGGGAAGATGACCTTACATCCCCCACCCTCTGCTCCCAAGCATTGAGCCCCTTGGAGAAGGTGCTCAATGTCCTGCATGTTTGGCCACTGGGTCATTTCAGCAGACTACTGCCATAGTGGGGGGAGTCTCACAGGCCATGCAGTCACGCTGCCTACACCAGGTGTTGGCAATCATGACTGTGCGCCCCTCAGTGCGCAGGCACATATACATGCCTAGAACACCCGCAGAAAGGCAGGGCCACTGAGCACATCTACCGAAACCGCAAGCACTGGCATTCCATCAACGTGCAGGTGGTATGCTATGCCAAGGGAATCATCACCTCTGTCTATGCAAACTACCCTGGCTCAACCCATGACAGTGTCATATACAGAATGTCCGCCCTGAGCCGGGCCCTGGAAGCTGGGCAGCATGGTGACACATGTCTCCTAAGTGAGTACAAATGCCTGTGCACAAGCATGCATGTCACCAACAGACAAATACACAAACCCCAATAATCACAACCATTATCACCTCTCCAGGGGACAGTGCCTACCCTCTGAGCAACCACATGATGACGCCAATCCGTACCCCACCACACCACCCCAGGTAAAATACACCGCTGCCCATATTGCAACCAGGGGCATAGTGGAGCGCACATTCGGAGTGCTCAAGTCACGCTTCCGCTCCCTTTACCGCTCTGGCGGGCAGCTACTCTATGCACCCCCAGTAGTGTGCAGGATTATTGTGGCAGCATGTGTCCTGCACAATGTTGCAACACGGCAGGGCGTACCGGTGGACATGGTGGTGTCCTCACATCCCCAACCACAGGCATAGGTGCTGCCCGTGGGAGGGGATAGGGCACGTGGCGAGACAGCCTGGACCCAGCTTGTGGCCACATTTTTCACCTAAACTCCCACCCCTGCGGAGTGCACCCAGGCCTGGCACATACCACGTGACAATCAATGATGACAAAGAGACAGTTAACTGTCACAACCTTACCACCCTGAGAATGTTGCCATGGAAGTGCTACATTGTGTGCATGTGCATCCCTAGCTACTCAAACCTAACCAATCCTGTGTGACCAAAGGTACACATGCAAGGTGTGTATCACACAGACCTGCAAAACAGGCCATGACAATCACTGGTATGTCACCCAAAGCCTCCAAAACCACAACATGACATGGCAAGCAATAGCAAAACACCAACACAGTACCAATAATGTACACATTGACATATGAAAAATGTAAAGTGGTGTCAGACAATGATGCCTGACATGGAATCAGAGGAAATGACTGATCAACAACCTCACACACAAAGCAAGTCATATCCAAATGCATACCAACAGTTGTAGCTTGAACATAACAATCAATGCCTGTTTACATGCACATTGTGCATGGCAACATCAACACTGCATAATCTGTGTGCTGTGTCCATCTCCTGCAACACACTGCTCAGCACACAGCATAGTGACCAGTCTTTGTGTGTGACGCACACCCTGAGCATCACATGAAAACGACAAACTAAATAAAAAAACAAATCACGCATGTACAGGATCCACAAATGGTCATAGATCATGTGCTGCAGGGACACAGTGGGCCCCAGAAGGCAAAGTGAGTGCACATGTGGACATGTAAGGGTGGTTGTACATGTTGTGGATCATAGTGCGAGTGTGTGTGTCAGTAGGGGCATGCACTCAATACATGTATGTGCAATCAAGTGACCATCAGTGTCCTCTACACATCACATGTGAACATTGCCCATGTGTACACCCCAGCATGTCAAACCACAACTATCCCCTCACACCTGAAAGGTAAACACAACACATGAACAGGCATTGATCAGCAGAATACATCATGTATATAGGATACCACAATTACAATGTCAGGTTGCCCATCACACTGTAGGGTAAGGCAACTGTCCAACAACAAAATACCCCCCTCCCTCACATATCACCATGACCCACTGAACAACTGCGCCTGGGGTATGTAGCCTTCTTCCTTGAAGTCTACATGGCCACAGGATCACCCTTCCCCTTTGTCTCGATCTTCCACCTTGTGTGTAAAAAGTGTCCAGCACCTGCAGAGGCCACCTTTACTTGCAAAAATACCAAATCAAAGAGAACTCAAAGCAGGCAAACACACAAGCCAAGCAAAAAGCGTGCAGGCAGCAACATATACCAGACGAGTCTCCAGTAGATGACTTGAAGTAGCAGTACATCACAAAGCACAAGTACTAGCACAATGATGGAACAACCAAGGTAGCACAGTAAAACAATATCACAACAGGCTGTAGAACGACCAGACCTAGTGCAAATCTCTATCCGCACAGGTCCATCTTGTTCCGCAAAAGGACCCCCACACCAAGCACCTAGGGGTCCACATTCAGGAGAAAAACCTCAAGAGAGGAACCTACCGAAGAATTTTTCTTCCTTGTTTTTAGAAAAACCTGCACCTGCCAACACAGAGAAAACCCATTAAAGTAAACAATACCTTTCATTTGTAAGGCAGCAGACGCATGCAAAGACCGAGGTGGTCTAGCATGTGTTTTTTAGCACAACACAGTGCACCAGAGACAAATTGGAAAGCCCAGTCAGAGAAACTGGCCCTTTGAAACCTATTCCCATTCGATAAAACTGTGTTTTTTTAGTGTGACTACAACAGGATGTGTACCATGTTTGGTACATAATATACAATGATGCACCACAAACTGATGTGTACTGTCACAGCTCCCGTGTACAGGAGCAGGAGCGGCACAAACCAAACACCCCCACCCTGGTCTGGGTGCCTGCAAGGTCAAACTTACACAGGCCTCTGAGACCCTGGTGGGGAAGGAGGGTCAGGGATATGTAGTCGGGACAGGCATTGGTATTCTGGATAACCGGAATGAGGGGCAGGAGAGGGGAGTAGGATTGACAAGGGAAAGTAGGGAATGTTAAAAAATATACTTATCACATTAACACATACACAATCAGACCAAACATGTACATCAGGCACATAGTACCAAATTACTGAAATGGAAGTCAAAGATAAACTTATCTCTGGGGTGAGTGCTGGCCTCCTGCCTGCGCACTCTCAGGTCCGGTAAGAGGAGGAGTTCAATGCTGCAAAGAGAGCCAGAGTTATTAATCTGTGCGTGCCCATAACACACACACACACCACCATACATGCCCCAAAGTAACAAACTACTCTACAAACAAACAATCTGGTGTGGTCATTCGTACCCATACGTAAGATTCCCCCCGTGATGGTTCATACACAGTCAATGCAGTAAAGCAGGCGCCGGTGGGTGCGTGGCAAATGGAAGACCAATGTGTCAAGATTCACACAACATCCAATGTTCCCTGGGTTCCCTGGGTAAGCAGCCAGACGCATTTAGCAAGGTACGACTTCAGTACAAGTCGTGTTCCAGCATAACCCAAATAAAGTAGGTAGTGCATGTGTCATTTTCAACATGAAAATGAAATGCACTGCACACGAGCCTGTCCCTCGCAGTCTGTCCCTGTGAGCTGCTTCTTTCCCTGTTTTGGAACGCTGCATGGCTAATACAACTGCCTCAATGGACCACGATGGACCGGAGGATATGTGCCACTGCCCCTGCATGTGCCCCTGACAACTTTCCCATCAACTAGCCATTAGTCCACCAACGCATCTTAGCTGTACTGTGCGCTTCAACACCAATATCTGTCCAAGCTCACCCTCAGTGGTGCTACTTAGCATGCATGTGCAACTGGCCTGGTGGAAGGTTGGCTGCGGTGTGGCCCCCTTGTGCTGCTCACCTTGCCTGGAGTTCCTCGAAACACGTCAGCTTCTTTTGGATGTATGAGCGCAATCCCTGTGGCTCTGCTTGCGCACACATGTGCATGTCTGTACCACCAAATGTGTCCAGCTTCCAAGCTTCCAATGGGCCATGTCTGCTGGCAAAGGTGTTCTGGAGGTTCATCCCCCTGCAGAAAGGTCAGAAAACACATGATTAATGCTTGAAATTCCCCTGTGTGTGTCTCTTCAGGCATGTCATGACTGGACCATGTCAGAGACGTACATCAGAAATCACACAATCAGTGCGACTTTCACAGGCAAAGTGTGGTAGCCACTGCCTACAGCATGAATTGCATCAAGCACATGTACAGTAAAGATAAGAAACATACTACACAATGTATAGAAATTAATGTACACATGAATAATGTAACCACCCATCTGGCAAAAGAAGAAATGTGGTCAATATCAACCCTATAATCCCCACTAGGGGTGTTAACACAAGTAGTACAGTAGCAGACATGCCACAGATATGACAGTCCAAAGCCCTTGTGCAATAGGCTGTAACACCGAACCATCCTTGCAAGCCCATGGATAAGGGAAGCAGGAGTGGCATATGTGAGAAAGGACCCCAAGCTGCAAACACATACATGAGACAAGCTTGAAGGGACCAACTGGAACAGACAGTGGATGCTTTCAAAAGCCACAAAGCACCACACTGTCACATGAAAGCACAATAGACAAGCAATTTTAAACTATATTAACTAATTACACTAACTATGAAAAACCTACATTGCCTAATTAAACTAACTATAAATTGAAAGTTAACTAACTAAACTAAAAGAAAAATCAAAAATGGCCACATACGACCCAGGGAGAGTGGCACCCAGAAGGGGGGAGGTACAGCGTGCAGCTCAACACCCACATGCGATGATGTTGAGGAAAAAAAAAACCTCCATGGGCTCAATGCCTGCACAGCACAACCTGTGTGGGAGATACCTCATCGTCCAAGTCTGGCTCTTCCTGAAAAGGAGGACGTGGCACAGGAGCCTGACCACACCTAGCCACAGCCTCATCAGCAGCAAGTCTGCTGGACGGGTGAGCCTGGTTCTGTGCGGCGATGACACGTAGATCTGCATGCAGAACCTCCTGTGATACGCGTGCTTCCTCTTGCAAGGTAACACGTGTAACACACAGTTCTTCCTGCAAGGCCTGGCTGGACAACTGATGCACCTCCCGGCAAGCACATAGCTCAGCAGAGATGGTACGCTCAAGCTGCTCAAACCTCTCCTCTGACCGGGTCCTCTGGGACATCAACAGGATACGCAGAGTGGATCTGAGGGAATCATACTCAGCCCTCAGGGCCTCCATGTGTGCATCTGTGTGAGCAGCAATTGCTTGATGCAGAGACAACATTTCCGCCTGGCGTGCCCTGTCTGAGGTGGCCATGCCCAGCCTGAGCGAGCGGGCCGTGGACCGTGCCGCCCTGCTGCTAGAGAAGCACCTGCCTAGCAGGGGGGAGCATGGATTGGGCCACACACTCCATGCTCACAGTGATGTTTTCCATTGCTGCCCCCTGGCATTCAACATTGGCAGTCATGTCTTGCTCCCACTCAGTACACCGCGGTTGCGTGCAGCCACCACCTTGCTGGGCTTGACACCTGCGGGACCCAAGGACCGGCCGTCCTCGTAGGGTTGGCACTGCCCACGGCTGCACGACTACATGCCCCCGTCAACGTGATGACCCAGGCACATCAGTGATTGGTGTGGAGGGTGACCCTGCGTCCCGATCCACCACAGGCGGAGGTCCCACCACTGTCTGACCCCTCAGTGCAGGTGTCGCGGACAGAGGAGTGTCCACATCAGAATCACTCACCCCTGATGTAGGGACCTGATGCACATCCAACTATACATGGACGTCAGAGTGGTCATCAGGGCTGGACTCATTGCCAGCCAAAGACAAGATGGTCTGTAGCACATGTGGGTTTTCATGGCCTACCACCCCACGACCCACACTTGTGCCGGGTTGCTGTAGTAATAACAACCCTGTGCCTGGCATGACAACACCATCCTCTGGCTCCATTGCGTCATCATCTGAAAAGTAGAGAGAAAAAAGGTCACTACACATGTTTGAAGCACACAACACACACAGACATAGACATCACACAGATAGCCAACACATTAAGCAGACATGTCACACACAAAAGAGAGCCTGCCATGCATGCTGGGTCAACTTGACATTGCTTCTGTGTTTAGGCATGTAGAAGGGTGTTATACCGCTCAGAAGTGGGTTGATGCAGTGCAGCAAATTTGTACGTTACTCACTATCTACATGTTCAAGTACTTCATGATGTGTATCAGAAAACGTGAAGGCAGTGCAAGGTCAACTTCAGGCATCACGTGCAATGTGCATGCAATGGGTTGCATGGCTAAAAGCAAACCACCCCTCCCCCTAAGTGGAAATGCAGGGATGCCTTGCATGGTATCAAAAGGATGACCATAGACCTGTGTATTGGCGGACAGTGCTGACTAGCATTAATTGCATCCTCTGAGTCAAGTGACAACACAACAGATGATGATCGGACAGTGCGCAGGACACATGATGAACCCTCAGGAGTACACCCACATGTGAAGAAGACACTACACCAGTTGGACAGAGTCATTGGGCCTGAAACAGGCTGAGGCCTGTGACCCACACAGACTGTCACACCCTAAACATGTGTGGTACACAGGACTGAGCCACAGTGGCCATGGGAAGGCTGATGAAATGCCATGCAATGTAGGTCACCCTGGACACGTACTACAATGATCATCCAGTTAAGGACTCATAGGGGCAAGCATGGAATGCACATGGAGCATGAATGGGCACTCATGTCCCTGCGGAGCATCTCACATCTGCACAGTCCAAGTGAGACACCCTGCATCAAGTACAAAGGATGTACCCCACAGCATATGTTTGGCAGGTTGGCTGGTGGAAGTTAGCATGTACACAGGACGCATGAACAGGCAAGTGCATTATGGCAAAATTGATGCAGACCAGTGCAAAGGTGAAATTGGGGTGCAGAGGGGGGTGGAGGGGAAAGGGAGCATGCCTATGTGGAGTACCCGCATGCAGGCAGAGGACACATGCACGTCAGTCATGCTATGACATAGTCCCAGGGCTGAGAGGAAGGACACCCCAGGCTACATGCAGAAGGGCCAGTGAGCTGGACCATGGACCAGAGGGGCATCCTGCTGACCAGCATGTGAGTAGGGTGCTATAGTGGTGATGCGGACAGTCCCCGTCTGCTCCACATGTCCACCATCCTGCAGAGCAGCCATGCATCAGTGAAGCATTGCATTGATCCATCTACACATGACATGTAGTGGCAGTCATGCACAACACATCACACAAGTAAAACACACATGTTCTCGACAAACAGGCAGCAACACTCACTGGACTGTGCATCAAAGTCCGGCATCTCTCCCACTCCTTCGACCGATTCAGGTGGTATGAACTCCGCAATGAGTGACTCGTGTGGAGTGAGGTCTTCCTCCTCCGGTGCCGGCCCACTGCCAGTCACCAGAGTCATGTTGTAATTTGAGGCATGCTTAGCCTTAGCGCTGCGTTTGAGGTCATTCCTAGGTTTTTTGCACTCTTTCGCCGTGCGCACCTCATGGCCGAATGCACTCACATGTTCTGCAACTTGCTTCCAGTGGGTATCACGTTGGGCAGCCGTAGTTTGACAATTAGGCCCTCCTAGCATGTCACGGTTGTGGTCCCTCACGTAGTCCACAAGGAAGTCCAGTTCCTGCACACAGAAAGGCTTCTTGCTCGACATGCAGGAGGTTGTTGCTGTGTGTGGGGTCCCAGCCTGTGCTGCAGGTGCAACCTTCCTCCTCTTGGATGGTGGCGCAGAACCTGGCAGGCAAATGCCACCCTGATCAGTATGGCCAGTGGCACCGGTGGATTGAGCCAAGGGAGTGGCAGGTGGAAGGATGACCAAAGGCCTGACTTGCGTCAGTGGCAGCTGGGTACCCTCTAATGGACCCTGCACAGCAACATCCGCTGTGGCAGGGTCATTGACCACGACTGTCCTGGTTGGAAGACTCACAACCGGGGTGTTATTGGCTGCATCTGCCCCTGCACTTGCCAACACCCGGCTGGTTGGGGCAGCAGATGACATTACTGCCCCAGAGACACGTGTCTCGGTCAGGGCAGCCCTGCGTGCACCTACGGTTTGCATCCTGCCCTGTTGGAAATCTTCCATAGACTCTTCAAGTGCCAACACAGCCTGCGCTGGCAGACCCTGAGCCTGGGTGGTGGTGCCCACAGCTGCACCTGCAGCTACCACTTCCCTTGGGCCCGTGGCAGTCGATGAAATGGACTGCCGGGTCACATGGGCGCCAGTGCCAGTTGCAGAAGCTGCATCTCCCAGAACCACAAGGGGTGGTGGCATGACTGCACCGACACATGGCACAACATCATGCCCAAGTGGCGCACCACTGCCTCTTCCCCTTCTGCGACCACCCTGGACACCCTGGAGTCCCCCTACTCCCTGGTCACCCCGGCCATGTCCCTGACCACGCCCGCCATGAGGGGTATGACCAGCTGAGGCGCCCCTCACCTTTGGTGGCCTCCCAACCATGGCACAGATGTAGTAGTGCCGGCACAGATGGAGGAGTGCCAATGGGAGGTGTACACCACAATTGTCCTGGGCAATTGGGGTGAAGGGGGTGGGATGCAAGATGTTAACAGCACCCCTGCACCTGCAAGGCTGTATGTTATCCCGGTGATGAAGTGGCAGATCACGCAACGCTCAGGCACCCCAAAACTGCAGTAAAACTATGCACGCAACCCCTGCAGAATATGTGCGTGGAATTAACCTCCCGCAGTACGCGGTGGCACCCAAGAACATGAAAAATGCGTACGCGTGGGACACGCATGCTACTATGACCTCGAAAACGACTACGCAATACACAGGGGCACCCGCAGTGGGAAAAATAGCATGCGCGACTCACCGTCAGACTAGCGCAATGATGAAAAACACGCGTAGCCAATACCGCCGCCAAAAGAAGAGATACGTCCTTGATCCGCTGTGAAGTTGTGATGGCGCGCAAAACAACACGAAGTAGCAACACACACTTCGGTCTCCACGAAAGGCACGTACAGCGAACTACTGGCCCCGCTCACCTTTAACTCGTGCTGAGGGAAACGCCCCCGCGCATCACGTCTCTTACGCGCTTAGGCCCTTTCCTCTAATTACACGCATTCACACACGGACGTGTGGTTTTTTCAAGTGCTGATCCACTATGCACCCGTTTTGAGGGAAATGCCCGTGCACAATACGTCACAGACGCGCTTACGTGCTAAGGGCCTTTCCTCGAATTACACGCGCACTTTTTTCACTTGCCAAATCACTCCATATCAAGCTGGCCACGCGAAAACACACGGAAGACCCCCAAGAGCCCCGAGCACGCTCCCAACTGCCATCTGCTGCTGTCTGCCTGCTGCCCACGTGCCCTGCTATTTGGTGCCTGCACGTCAGCCATCTGCAGGCGTCCAGTTGCTGTGTCCACCCCTGCTGGAACAGAAGACTCCCGACTGGGATACCATTGCTCCACAGCCCAGCCCCAGGACCCAGTTGCCCACCCACTCCTGCCTTGGGGGTCACCATGTCAGGGCAAACACCATCCGAGACCACTGGCAACCCCCAGCCAGAGAGGCAGAGGGCTACCAGCTTCAGTGAGTAGGAAGTTGGTGTCCTGGTGGAGCAAGTTCTGGGACATTATGATGCCCTGTTCACACCATCGCACGCCAACAAGGAAGGATGGGAGAGGATCTGGGAGGACGTAGAGGTTGCCATCAATGCGGAGGGGGTGGCAACCCACAACACCAAGCACGTCCGGAAGCGCTGGGAGGACTTCAGGTCCAGGACCCTCAACAAGGCCCGGCGCCTCACAATGGCAGAGGATGCAGAGGGGTGCCGGGTCAGCCTGACCAACATCCATATGAGGGTCCTGGAATGCATAAGCCCAGCGCTCCACACCCAGATCCTTCAGAGGAAAACCCGTCTGGAGTTGAGCAGTAAGTGGCCATGCATGGCTGTGTGAAACAGGGCATGTTGCAGTGTGCTGGTAGTCAGCTACTTGTCTGTATGTGTAACATAGGCCATGTATGGATGTGTGTGTGCAGGGACATCATGGTAATGCATGTGAGACGAGTAATGCGTGAACCACATGGATGGTGCATGTGTTCCAATGCAACATGGGGAGCAGCATGCGGAATGCACACATGAATGCATGCCTGTCCCTGTTCTTGGACATGGATGGGGGGTGAGAGATGGGTGCTGCTCTCATGTACATGTATGGTGTACATGTCTGTGTGTCTGAGAAGCGTGTGTGTGACTTTGAAACACCATGGATGCATGACACATGTACGTGACAATGTGTAGATTCACTTATGCAGTCTGGTCACCCTTGTATCCACTGTGTCTGTGGTGTACGAGCCATGATGCATGACCCTCCGGTGATGTGTGTGCATGGGATCAGTATGAGCCATGATGCATGTGAGTTTAAAGGCAACATTTATGTCAATAAAGGCCCTTGTATATGGATGCTGATGTTGATTGCATGTGCCGTGCCTGTTTCTGCATGTGTGTTGCCAGCATTGACCCATGTGTTGTGGAGGGACAGGATGGAAGTGACGTTTGACAGTGGCACTCATGTGTTATTGCTTCCTGTCTAGGGGACTATTGTACAGTACCCTGATGCTTGTGTTCTATGTCTCCCTCTATGCAGCGTCGAGTGAAGAAGAGGCCGGAGTCGGCGCTGTGGAGCTAAGCGGCAGGGATGCCTCCACCTGGCGGCGACGCAAGGCCCAGCCACCCTCCCAGGAATTGCCATCATCCGGGAGCGAGGGGACTGGTGCCGCATCTGCCACTATGGCTGTAGCGGAAGGGCCGGGTGAGCCCCCATAGGGGCTTTCAATGGCAGTAGATGGTGCAGATACATCCAGGTTGGTGGTGTTCACAGAGGAGGAGGAGCCCGCTACTGAGCCACACATGGGGCCTGGTGGGGGTAGTACCATTGGTGCAAGTGGTGCAGTCCAGGGCCTGGGTCAGGAGGCAGCACAGGTCACCACGGAGGGGCCTGTGAAGTTGCTGTCCCTGACCCTGTGATTGCACCACCATGCACCAGCAGGGATGCCCCGTCCCAGGCCCGTCTTCAGGTAGGCCCACGTTATCTGGCCCTCCACTACCTGAGGACAAGGAGTCCCATGACCGTATGTGCTCTGTCCCGATAGGTGTCGCTTTGCGCACGTGTGTCATTCGTGATGACGTGCGTGCTTCCTGGGGGGACCACCCACGCCATCACTAAGAGCTGTGTAGCAACGTGGCACAGTTAGGAGGGGCCATGGTCGGTGGGTTCCTACATGTGTCACACACTCTGGCGGACCTCTCCTCCTGTGTGGAGACTATGCGCCAGTCATTCTCCCTGCCGTCTTCCGGCCCAGATTCCACCAGGGTCCCCTGTGGACCTGGCCTGACCAACACAGCCAGCTTGGTGGAGATCCCATCCCTGCCACAGTTGGGATTCGGCGGTCCAGCAGGGGTGGACACCCCAACAACTGGAGACCAGCAGATGGAGGATGTACAGGGATCATTGGACAGGGCACATGGACAGCAGCAGCAGGCTCTAGGTGGGAGCAATGATGGCTCGGGGCCATCAACATCAGAGGGGCAGGCATCGGCCAGAGGGCAGGAGGACCCGGGAATGGGTGTGTCTTCCGTGTGGCTGTGGTTGGGCCAGCGTATAGATGCGGAGCGGCAGCGGGCGGAAGAGGAGCGGCTTACCATGGTCAGGGCGGAGTTCTCCATGCATCGGGTGTTGAGGCGGGCTGAATGCCTCGAGGCAACTCGCAGGGAGTTGAAACAGGCCATGGATGCATCCCTGCGAGACCTTGGGGCCAGGGCAGAAGCCCGCCTCCAGGAGGTAGGCATGGAGTTCGATGATGCCCATAACATCACAGAGTGAGCCGTAGGACTTGCCTGCCGCCATTGTATATAGTTAGTTAGTGTTAGGTTTCCTTTCTCTTTTTTTTTCTTTTGGGACGCTTGGACAATTCCCCACGTTTTTGTATATAGTTCTTAGTTAGGTAGTTTTTTTTTATAGGTTTCATTTCATTAGTTGGGCTCATGGACCCTGGTTTCAATCTCTGTACATAGTTGGATTTCTGCAAAAATGTTATTTTACTTCGCCATGGATCAATGGATTTTGAAATTTCTGTTTCCTTTGGATTTGCTTTGGTGGACAAGGAGTTTTCACTGACTTTATTTTGGATGACTTTGGATTGTGACTTCATTATTTTTATTTTATTTTTTGGACATGCATTCTTTTTTTATTAATATTATTTTCATGCTTTGATTCCATTTGCTTAATTTTGTGCACAATACATTTTGATTTCTTACTTCCATGTGTGGTATTCACTCATTGGTTTACTGCATGTCACAATGTGGGTTTGCACAATCACTGGCACACAGTGTGTGTGACGGACATGTGTTGAAGTGCATAGTTGACTTTTGGTTTGTGACAAGAAATAGGCCTTTCAGTGTGGGGTGGATGGGAAACTTGATTGTGTCTCAGGACTGGGGTGGCATGCAGTGGGATTTTGGTGGACATGAGGCCCATGAATGTGCATCTTTATGACATGTTGGGTGGGGACATGTGTCGGGGCCTGCTGGCAGGTGCCCATCAATGCAGGGTGGGTGGGGGTTCAGGGGGTCATGAGTCGGGTCCTGCTGGCAGGTGCCCATCAATGGAGGGTGGGTGGGAGTGCGGGGGACATGTGTCGGGGACTGCTGGCAGGTGCCCGTCAATGCAGGGTGGGTGGGGGTGCAGGGGGACATGTGTCGGGGCCTGATGGCAGGTGCCTGTCAATGCAGGGTCGGTGGGGGTGCAGGGGGATATGTGTCGGGGCCTGCTGGCAGGTGCCCATCAATGCAGGGTGGGTGGGGGTGCAGGGGGACATGTGTCGGGGCCTGCTGGCAGGTGCCCGTCAATGCAGGGTGGGTGGGGGTGCAGGGGGACATGTTTCGGGGCCTGCTGGCAGGTGCCCGTCAATGCAGGGTGGGTGGGGTGAAGGGGGACATGAGTCGGGGCCTGCTCACAGGTGCCCATCAATGCAGGGTGGGTGGGAGTGCAGGGGGACATGACTTGGTGCTCACTGGTGCATGGTGACATGTGGGCTGGCTGAGGGACATGGCCAGGGTGGATGGGCTGCCTATGGGACATGACCAGGGGGGAAGGGTAGTCCCATGTGGTGTGGGCTGGCTGCAGGGGCTGGGGAGGGGGTACAGGGCACACCTGGGAGGACACACACTACAAAATCACGTTTCGAACTCCCTGCTCACCCCTCAGAATATACGTACCACGCTCACACACGTACCCCGCTCGCACAAGGCCTGTCGCATGTGATTCTCCATGCGCACCCCCGTAATACACGTACCCTGCTCGCACAAGGCCTGTTGTGTGTGATTTTCCACGTGCACCCCCGAAATACATGTACCCTGCTCGCACAAGGCCTGTCGCATGTGATTCTCCACGCGCACCCCCGAAATACACATACCCCGCTCGCAAAAATCATGTCGCGTGTGATTCTCCACGAGCACCCCAGAAATACACGTACCCCACTCGCACAAGGCCTGTCACGTGTGATTCTCCACGCGCACCCCCGAAATACAAGTACCCCGCTCACACAAGGCCTGTCGCGTGTGATTCTCCACGTGCACCCCCGAAATACACGTACCCTGCTCGCACAAGGCCTGTCACGTGTGATTCTCCATATGCACCCCCAAAATACACATACCCCACTTGCACAAGGCCTATCGCGTGTGATTCTCCACGCGCACCCCCGAAATACACGTACCACGCTCGCACAAGTCCTGTCATGTGTGATTCTCCACCCGCACCCCCGAAATACACGTACCCCGCTCGCACAAGGCCTGTTGCGTGTGATTCTCCATGCGCACCCTGCTGCGTGCGGGGTTCGTGTATTCGGAGGGGTGCGCGGGGAGTTTTACAGATGTTTTCTTTTCGTGGTTGGGGGGCTGTATGCTGGCCCACTGGCCTGTGCGCCATGTACGGGATTTGTGTGCTGTTCATGGCGCACGGGGCAGGGTTGGGGGCATAACTGGTGCTGCTGCAGGTTCGCTGCGCCACTCTGCGCCACAGATCGTTATGAATGTTAGAATCCATGAATACGCTGTGCGCGGATATAGATTTTGGTGCACGCGGCTGGCGCAGACAGCCGCACGTGCACACTGTGCGCCAGCCGCGTGCACCACTTGTGCGCTGATTTCTATGAATTACCCCCCAAATGTAGTTGGTTTTAGAAGGCAGGGATGTTCTAAAGTGATATATAATGGAGTTTGTTTAGAAGGCAGGAGGGTTGGGTAAAGATGAAAAACTATTGATGATAGAGACATACTTATTGTTCAAAGGAATCTCTTTCAGCTTTCTATTACAGGTGGACGAAAGAAGAGGCGCATTATGAGCATAAAGAATGGTTAAGCAACCCAACCAAAATGCCCAGTTGCAAAATTACCTGTGTTTGGAAGAAACTGTTTCTACAAACGCTCCCCCATCCTTGTTTCCCCCAGAAAAAACTAACAATTGCTCTTTCGATCGACTGTTCCTTGATGATGTATATGAATTGTTTCATTGCTAAACAAGACAATGGACTCCTGGCCCAGGCATTGAAAGGGCCTTGGAGACTTGCTGGAAAGAAGCCCAAGAAAGGGCAAATTCAACTGGACAAAAATAGCCCCTGGATGCCAAACAAAGATGAATCGGGTGGAAGATGTGTCGGTGGAAAATGTACTAATGAAAAGAAAAATGAGAAAATGTATGGGATAGACAATGAAGAAACAAGGCACTGAAATTTCGTTATAGAATGGGAGCAATACAGAGGTGTGCAGTAAAAGCCTCACGAGAAGTAATATGTGAAAATGGCTGTTGGGTTTCCTCAAAGTAAAAATATATCTTTTGATTCTCGTAATGCCCATAAATGACCTGTTGTATAATGTAGTATATCATTAAACTGGGTAATGGAGGTGGGACTCAGATAAAAGTAAACAAAGGCATTATTTAGGGACACATACATGTTTAGATTATGAGAGTATAATATGTTACTACTGATGTTGTAGACATGTTTTAGGATACCTCCCATATTGAAATAAATTGTTTCACAGAAAAGGATGATTAGGACAGAGATGTGTAGGTACACTGAACATTGAGGAGGGTGGACATTGGGTGTAGTGGTATGTATTGAGTAAGTGACAAAAAAAAAATCCAGAGGGGGAGTGTACAGAGGCTAGGCCCCTACCCAGTCAACTGAATGTATAGAAGGTAGACCCCACCCCTCTCAAACTTAATGCACATAACTTGTCGGGTTGATCAATGAAAATCAGAAATGTAGTGCCTTTCAAAAAAGTGCTTTGAAGGGCGATCTATTTTGTGGGGTCAGAATGTCATGTCCAGCAAGAGGGTATGTTGAATAGTATACATATATCATAGGCGCAACATTTATACGCTTGAAAATAAATAGGAACCAAGTTATGATTAACTCTAAGATGGTGCTGGGCATACAAATAGTACATTTTTGTAAAATAATGTTGAAATAATGAAAGAATTACCTCATAGCAGTTCATTGAGGCAAGGACAAATCCATATCAGAAATTATTTGATAAGTGGCACACTTGATGTTCAAGGCAAGGTAGCAATAGTACAGACAGCTGGTCAGCTAAGCAACAGTTGCTGGGTTCACAGGAAGGGCACAGATCTGACTCTCATACTTGGGCTCCTGTGACAGGGAGACATGGTGCTGCTTGCTAAAATTATCTCAGGGTTACGTCAGAAGTGTTCTTTCTTGAGACATCAAAGAATTCATTTTAAAGATTAGGAATATCTCACACAATTTTAATTAATTGCATGCATAGGTATGACATGGGTGCTTGGTGAATGACAGTTCAGTTAACCAACAATAGAAGGGGAAAGGGCATGTCTTTGAGTGTCTAAACCAATAGGAGTGAACTGCATCACGAAATAATAAGCTGTGTCAACTACAACTGACTATAAGGGGACAGAATTCAGAGATTATTTGAGAATTGTTGGAGTCCCTGATGCATGATGACTGCTGTATGCTGCTTGCCTTGCTGTACCCAAAAAGAATAAAGATGCCTTTTGAAATCCAGCTTGAGTCTTTACCTGCATCCATACTTGGTCTCCAGAATGCTTTTCATGATCCAGAGATGTCAAGACCCTAGGGAGGTGATTGGGCTCTCCTCTACACAGGGATGGCTACTAGTTGGTTCAAATGGACTATCCTACTAAAATGATGTCGCTGCCAGTAGGTTGCCAACTTTTAAATATTCTCAGAGATGTCAACATCTGACTAGGAAAAAAAATAACTCGTCCATAAAGCCTCTAATGTAAAGCTTGCTGCTTTATACCTCAAACAAATGGTGGGTGGCCACACTCACATTGTCGGACACAGTCTGGATGGGAAATTTTGCAATGATTATGCAATCAACATCTGCTCTCCAATACACCTGCCCTATTGAGACTAC
The DNA here is from genome assembly GCF_040938575.1 of Ambystoma mexicanum. Taxonomy (NCBI): domain Eukaryota; kingdom Metazoa; phylum Chordata; class Amphibia; order Caudata; family Ambystomatidae; genus Ambystoma; species Ambystoma mexicanum. The sequence continues at coordinate 654,850,527 of NC_090925.1, forward strand.
TTATCCATAACGTTCACGATAATCACTGAGAAATCACTGCATGCAGAACCATAAAAAGAGCCACCAACAATCACAAACCAGGAACGAAATACACCTCAACACACTACTTGATAGATTAGAAGTCAACACATTCAACCTATATTAACCCAATAAAAAATGAATTCAAATGACATAATGAAATGGTGTCCCAAAAAGTAGCACATTTTTCAATAAAGGAGTGTGTATTTTACATCTGTAGTAAATAATAAATATGACCATTTGTACTGAAAGAAGTCAAAAACGAAATAGGTTTGTTTAGTTGTCAAAGTGTTTTATCCTTTTACTGGTTATCAAAACCTTTCTTGCATCTTTGCACAATGGCAGCTTTTAATTTGTAAACCTAACTGCTGTCCCATGCATACTTAAGCTTTGACTTCAAATTTCTTATCTATGTATTTGAATCCCTTGTTAAAAGCAACAAACTAAAATACAATTATATTTTTAAAAACGCCTTTTCAAAAACACGGTGGAGTAGGTGAGACTGAAACCCAGCAGCTATGACTGCTTCCTTTACTAAGGCGAGTGTCCAAATCACACCACTACCAATGTTGTAACTATAAGTACTTTAGTAGCATTCAAATGCATTAGCACAGCCAGCACAATATCATATTTCATCAGTTGCTTGGCTCAGTGAAAACCTTCTGCATTGGCATTGCCAATGCTGGCTCGGACACACCATGGAGAGAGTGGAGAGTATTATGTTCACATCTCATATATAAACATCGGGCAGCAGTTACCAAAGAAAGTTTCTTTAGTTACATATGATCAGTATATGCGTTAGAAGTCACATACACCTTCCTGTTCCTTCCAGCCTCCCTATCCATCGCCTTCAAAGCCATTCTTTTCATCCTTCCACGTAAGACGACTTCATTTTAAATTCTACTAAGATCTAAACAAGTTTGATAAAACATCTTGAATAATTCTGTTTACTTCTTACGATTACTAAATGTACTATATACATGGCCAAAACATGCAACAAACCACCTTCCCTTACTCCCATGAAAGGTCTTGAGTATTTCATTCACACTTTTTCTACTCGCCTTGCAGTTTCACTTTGACCATGATTCCTCTCAGCATAGCCACTTCTCTCACACAATTCTTGCAATCATATCTTTCTTTGGCCATATATTGATAATCCATCATCCTCCTCTTCACAATAACTTCCAAAACAATCTGTCTATCACTCCTGTATTGATTCATCCATCCAGGATGCAATCATGAGTTTGGAGTCCTCCTCCTCAAAACCTCAATAGGTGACACACCTGTCAGCTTGTGAGGCGCCAATCCATATTGAAATAATTTTTCCATTACAGCATGTACCCAATGTCCTCCAGTCATAATTGCTTTTCTTATAGCAACCATTAATGCTCTATTAAATCTCTCCATCAATGCATTCCATTCGCCTTGAGAGTGTACAATGACTTTGTTGAATGATGTAGGCCCTTCTCTCACAAACATTCTTCCATCTCCCTAGCTACAAACTATGGTCCATTATCCGACTCAGTCTTTCATGGACAACTTTCCCTCCAGAATATTTCTGAATCACACCCTTGGTTTTACAAATACCTTAGTGATCCTCATAAGCAAACCGTACGATATTGCCTCTCAGACCTTCCGGCACCACCAACTGGTCCCCACGCAGCAACACACCATTATCCATGCTCAATTAATTTTATGTTCTTCTGTACATTTTATAGGAGTCATTGAGTTTCTAGACAGGCTAACCCTTTTGCATGAAGTATACTACTCTTTGATAAACCTCATCTCCAGTATATTGTGCAGGCCAATTCTTTTCATTGCTAACCCTGCCATTTACATAAACTTCTCCTTCCATATTAGATACACCTTGTCCTACGACGTCTTCTATGAGATAACACGTCTGTGACCATATTTTGATAACCTTTTATGCATCAAACCTCAAAATTCAAACCCTGCATGCCTGTTATCCATGTAATTATTCTCCTAGACACCCCATCCAAGCTGTTTCTATTCAATATGCTCACCAAAGGCTTGTGATCAGTCACCACAAAAAAGTTCTTCCCCAGGCAATGTTTTAGATGTTTTCTACCCCCGCAGGCCAAAGCATGCCCCTCTACAACTGAATACCTCTTTTCAGCATTCTTCAGAACTTCAGAACTTGAGAAGCAAATGCTACTGTTTGCAGTCCACCCTCTGTCTGCTGCATGAAGACACAACCTATTCCACTTTCACTCTCATCCATATATAAATGGACCTCACAATCCTCCTTGAAACCCTGAAGCATGGGGGAATTTATCAAACTCCTCCTCATGTCCTCAAATTCCAATTGACACTTCTCAGACCCCAGAAATTGTATAGTTCTTTTAGTGAGATCCCTCATGGCTCTTGTCCTCTTAGCTAGGTTTTTAATGAATTTCCCATAATATTCAACCAAACCTAAATATGAGGGCAAGTCTGCCTTTTTCTTTGGCAACTTTATGTGTTCTATACCTTGCAGCGTATCAACTTTAGGTTTAATATCCTGAGATGACAATTCATGTCCCAAATACTGTACTCTCTTCATCCTAAACTTGCATTTTTCCATGGAAATGGTTAAGCCAGCTTCATAGAATTTTCCTAAGAGACCCCTAAGCCTCATATCATGTTCCTTTACATATTTTCCCCATACTAGTATATCATCCTGATAGCAGCAAACTCCATTAAGACTTCTGAATAGTTTACTCACTACTCTTTAAAATACAATAGATGCGGATATTAAGCCAAATGGCATCCTTCAACATATATATAAACCAAACGGTGCTATTAACGTCGTCAAATCCAGTGATGTAGGATGTAACCAAACTTGATGATACACTGCCTTTAAATCTATTACGGAAAAAATCCCAGCACCTGTTATTTCTGCCAAAAGATTGCTGATCTTTGGCAAAGGACATCTGTCCAGAACCACATACATAATCTCATGCTACCGTTAGGCTTCCATACAGCAACCATGGGGCTGACCCATTCTGCCACTTCTGCGTCCTCTATGAAACCTTCCTCCATCATACATTTGAGTTCGCTCTCTGACCCTGACCTCAAAGCTACATGTATCTCCCTTGCCTTGGCTCTGACTGGCATCGCCCCTGGTTTCAACTTGATGTAATGTACAAATCCCTTAAGACAGCCAGTCACTGCCTCAAATACACTTAGGTAATATTCCTTTACATCTAACTTCTTCCATTCTGCATCGTTCGTCTCTACCCCCAAAACCTGAGATGGGTGATTTGGGTCCAATCTCATACTCAAATCTGCTTGTGTTTCCCAACACAACAAGTGGCCTCACTCACACATTACTTGCACGGTGCCCATTTCACTATACCCGTAATGCCAAATTGTGCTTGGAATTCTCCCACTATGTCAATAGGTACCTCCCCATATGCATGTTTTGCCATTGTGTCCCCTTGGAGGTATTTTGCAATATATATTTTTGGTGAGCTTGTTTGGGTATTTTGTGGTATAGTGGTGTGCCCTAAATACACAAGGCTGCCTAATAATGTTCTTATACCGGGACCAGAAACAGTGAGTCAAAACCAGACCTGGTACACTCTAACTCATAATTTCATTTTCCTGTGGTATTTTATTTACAATACCACGTTATGCCCTTTTGGCCATATCTCAGAACACAATTACCAGGTAATCTGAATACTGATATTCATATAAACAGCCCCTGAGAAGAACCAAATTAACAGTTACCAACCATGGTGTGTGGTTTACCAGAAGCGGTAATATGAAGTTACCACCTTCAGTAAATTTCAACTACCACCTGTTATCCACAGTTTTCTGTGTTACCACAAGAGACCAGAACACATAATAAGCACTCTGAGATTAATTCAACTTTCTCATTTGCTCTTTATAGAAAATTGGGATTATGCAAAATATCAACAAAACATGCAATGCACAGTGTTTGCACATAAGATTTTGTGTGACTCAAAAATGAAAATTAAATATTTGCAAATACAATTCATCTGCAGTTGCTTTCCCCTTGATAAATGAGCTCTTCCCACAACGGGCATTAAGCACCTTTTCTCTGTCGCATTTCAGAAATGCAGGTATCTATCGAACTTCAAAGATAGCATTCTCTGTATGCAGCTTACTGCCTTCAGTTATATTTACAGATTTTTACATAGAATGAGTACACAAGAAAAATACTGTGTTTATAACTGTGACCATAAATTTCCTGACTGTAACTGTTTAAAAAATACACTTTTTCAAAGCCCTCGCTTAACACCCACATTTGTTAAATTTATGAAAACTTCGACGGACTACACGCACCTCAAATTAACTTGAACTCACCCAAGAATGCACTTGGTTCTGTGTGCCCTGGACTGCAAAACTCCCTATCTGGTTTTCTTCCCACTCGTCAAAGCCGGATCTCAGCCCAGTCTTCTGCACTAGCCTGTCTGCCTGCGAGTAGAGCACACTTCACCCAGGGATGGTGAGTGCCCGAAATCAGAGATCAAGAAAGACAGTGCACCAGCCAGCCAGAGAGAGAGAGCCTAGCCTACTCAGACAGCTCATTTTTAAAACCTCTTACTGTCACCTCCCCTAAATGTATGTCTGCTTGCATAGACTATAATAAAATTCTGCCTCCAAATGTGATGTCCATCAAAACCACCTCTTAATCAGCCAACCCTCTAAAAAGTTCCACAACATCACATGCCCATTCTACCACCATTAGAATACAGCAACGGAAGAAATGTGTTTCATTTCACCTGAGCTGCATTCCTGTTCTGCAAATGAACAAAATGCCTACTTTGAGTCACATCACATTTAATTTACTGCAGAAACACATCTAATTATCCATGTGTATTTCTTGCACTTCCAGTTAACCTTGCACAGCCCAAAGGCCTTCATATTCAGTTTAACAATCTGCAACAAAGTTTGTACACAAAAGTCATGGACTGATCTACCCTAAACGTTAATAGGGGATATGTTAGAGGTTAGGGGATATTAGTATAACTTAGTCCATGTTAGTCTTATGTTTTTCATTGCACTCAGTCCATAACTGTCTGGGTACAAAATGACATCATGTTGTGCAGTACCAAATTCAAATTCAACATTTTGTTTGTATTTGTTTTGTGCATTCATAATGCTGAAATATACTAGATTCCACACAGTGTCTCACATCTGAGTCTCACACCCTTGTGACAAGTGGGGTCAGTTTTCATCTATGTTGAAATTCTGAGCCTTAGTTAAAATTCAAAACCTTGACTAAAACTCAGAGTCCTCGCTTCCTTAATACTCCCTCCGTTTTTTTTTTCTGCTGGGACCTTATCAAAGAGTCACTACTGAAACAACCTAATCCTGGCTGCAGAGCGATATGTGATCTTGGGCACAAATAAGCAAACTTTCATATGTTAACTTCAGAATGTTATATGCCAAATCCATCAATTACAACACTAAACATCATGCAATAGGTGACCGGTTTTCTCTGAATGTATGCATATTATAGGGTGGTGATAGCCCTATAGGTAAGGTGAGTCGGAGACACAAAGCAACCTCTCAGAATCCTATTGTTAATAACTTTTTATTCAAGTAAAATATTTGACCGAAAATACAAAGGTCACTAAAAGTTTGTGGGCCACCCAGATTGTAAAGCTTTGTAGATTCGTTAAAAAATAAGAACGTTATTAAGCGTTAAATATTGTTTTTTTTCCAAAAGTGTTGCCTACTTCCCATTCATTTTCCCATAGACAAAAAAGGAAAAATGTTGCCAAAGTGCACAGCCCAAACCAGTGGACGACCAGGTCTGAAATAACTTGGGCACGTAGCGTTCAAAAGAGTGCTTTGCTTGGTTTGGGTTTAGTCTGTGCAGTAGTTATTTCCGCTTACCCCAAAAAATAGAGATATATCCCATGGTTCATTGCAGGATCACGGTTTTCATAAATGAAATGACTGACATCTTGTTTTTCACTCAATGCAAGAGATATTTGCGGCTATAGCCGAGGTTATGGGAAAATGAAACTCAGTAAAAAGTTATTTGCAGATCAAAAAAACATACACATGCCATCAGGGTAGAGGTGGGGGAGGGCTAGAGGGCACTCAGAGAAATTTGGGAGTTGGAGGGGGTCCAGAAACCGAGTTCGGAACACAAAGCTTTCCATAGCCTCGGCTATAGCCGTGAATAGCAGACATGGGGGAAAGGGAGAGGGTAGAGGAGGTGAGGAGGCCATCTGGGGAGTTGGGGGAGCTGGCACAGATGATGGGGGCATTTGACAAGGTGCTGGGGATGCAGGAAAGTGATTTCTTTCCTGCCATTTTGCCGATATTCGTGACTTTATCCGAGGCTAAGAAAGACTACAAATAACCATGGGTACGAGTAGTTCTGTTCCTGCGGATATATATTTTGGGGTGTCAGTGTTTCATAAGTTATTTCTATAGGCATACTGACGTCGTGGGTGAAAAATTACTGGCCATGGCCAAAGGCCATAATCAGTGACCTGGTAGGTATTTGGGACTCTTCTTTATTTTGGCTGTGTGTTTTCAGCCTTGTGTATATGTGAGACTTTGGAGAAAAAGAGAAGACATTAGTTTAACAAAAATAATATAAAAAGGATCAATCATATTCTATTTTTAGATGCCCCATACAATGTATTTTAGGTTGGATGTTCTTACTTATGGTATTAGGCTGTGTGGCTGTGGAATGTTTGTTAACCCAGTTTACTGTTATGTATTATTCTCTGCTTGCTTTATTTTCAGCTACTTTATATAAGTACATGAGTAGTGTTTTACTGTATTGATATTTTAAGTTGTATTGTAGTACAAAACCTGAAGTGAAGCCCCCTTTTTATCAAATGTATGTAACCGCAGTTGATGAATTTGGGAGTTGGAGGGGGTCCAGAAACCGAGTTTATGACACAAAGCTTTCCATAGCCTCGGCTATAGCCGTGAATAGCAGACATGGGGGAAAGAGTTGGGGGAGCTGCACAAATGATGGGGGCATTTGATGAGGTGCTGGGGGTGCAGGAAAGCTATTTCTTTCCAGCCATTTTGCCGATGTTCGTGGCTGCATGCAAGGCTAAGAAAGACTCCATATAACCACGGGTACGAGTAGTTCTGTTCCTGCGGCTATATATTTTGGAGTGGCAGTGTTTCATAAGTTATTTCTATAGGCATACTGACGTTGTGGGTGAAAAATTACTGGCCATGGGCAGTGACCTGGTAGGTATTTGGGACTCTTCTTTATTTTGGCTGTGTGTTTTCAGCCATTTGTATATGTGAGACTTTGGAGAAAAAGAGAAGACATTAGTTTAACAAAAATAATATAAAAAGGATCAATCGTATTCTATTTTTAGATGCCCCATACAGTGTATTTTAGGTTGTGTGTTCTTAATTATGATATTATGCCGTGTGGCTGTGGAATGTTTGTTATCCCAGTTTACGGTTATGTATTATTCTCTGCTTGCTTTATTGTCAGCTACTTTATATAAGTACATGAGTAGTGTTTTACTGTGTTGATATTTTAAGTTGTATTGTAGTACAAAGCCTGAAATGAAGCCCCCTTTTTATCAAATTTATGTAACCGCAGTTGATGGAAGTCAATGAAATGTAACCATATGTATAACAAAAACTGTGCTTTTTATTTTATCGTATTTGTGTATTTAAACTGCATTTTCTTCTTCAGTTAGGTGTTCTGAGTTATGTTATGTTTATAAAAACTGGCCATGTAGAACTGTGGGGTACATTTACCCACCCATCACCAATCTGCACTTCAGCAGTTACCAGCAGAATGGCTGCACTGGCTTTGCAGAGCGCCATTCCCTTGAATCAAAACTGCATTTTTAAGCTACAAAAATGAAGGCTGCACTGTCTTTGCCAAGCACCTATTGGGCAAGAGGTAACATGGAACACCCCGAGAAAGGCTGCCAGTGTTTTCCTTATGTGCACCAAAGAAGAGAATTGAAAAGCAGTGCTACTTTGCTGCTAGTTCAAAATGTCCCATTGAAAATGGAAATATTGTGCATTTAAAATGATGGCGCCCTGATGCTCTTTTTCATCTGTTCAACAATACACAGTTCTGATCCAGTGAGAGCCAGCTATGGCAAGCAGTATTCAGGTTGCGCTCCAGCAAAATAAAGCATTTCTCACTGAATGACAGGCTGTGTCAGGCAACATCTGGTGAAATAACAAAGAACTTCACTCTCAGCCTATGGAAAAATGCTTGACTTTTTGCTACAAAATATCCCAGATAAACTCTTCAAAAGAAACCCTATCTCTCTGTGCATATGTCAGTTTCAGTGGACCTTTGCCTTAAACAGATTACTGTGTATGAGAAATTGGCTAGGGCTACAAATAATGTCTAGAATCTGGATGTAAGAGACAACACATTTGAAAGTGACATCCCAGCAGAATTAACCCATGTGTAAAAATGGTTGTTTTTTCCAGACAAGAAAAACATCTGTTTAAAAGTTAAATGTTGAATTAAGGCACTGTCTTTGTATAGAAATTTGATGGGGGTTTGTGTTTGAAAACATATAAAGGATGTTTTATTCCAACAGCTTTATTCCAATTGCTTCTGATTCAGAAAAAAATAAATAAGTAAATAAATAAGTACATTTACTGTGAAAGCCACAGAACAGGTTTTCTGCCCTGGCTTCAAAGGGTATTTGCTTTCTGGGAACAGGATTTGCTTTCCCCCAAAGGGCCAGCCCCTTGGAAACCATGAATGGACCAAGAGGAAGCATCTCACATGCCCATCAGACTTTGTGCCTGTGCTCCTGCCGGGGACAAAGGATTTCTGGGACACATAGGTGTTAAGTTTGTTAATAGCACCTCCCCCCCACTCAAACTGGGGAGCCTCCAAGGCCACTACAGAGAAACATTTGGATATTTGACCATATTTGGCAGAAAAAGGCCAGCCCACCTGGCTCAAAAGACTAATTTATTAATAAACTGTAAGACTTTTATCTCTGCAACCGGACAACGCAGTAATGCGAACATTTTACAGTTTAAATGCAATTTTTGTGTAATTAAATTAAGACATAGTAGCTTTCTCTAGCAGGTATGGGACGCAAACAGCAGAAAAAATCCATTAATGGGAAAAGTGTACATGGTATACATTTGAAATTAAATGCAAACATGCCCATGATAATATGTACACATACATGACATTGTAGCATGTTATGTGAAATATTTGCCACTGAAAAGTGTGAAAGATTATTATAAGGATGAAACAAAGTCATACAAACTTGGGAGTGGTAATATTATGCTCTGTGTGGAATATGTCATTTGCAAAAGTGCCACAACTGTAAAAATGTGTGATTTATGTCACAAAATGTTTTTTTTTAAATATGACAGGGGGATGGCTATGTACCTCATAAAAACAAACCCCATAAAACTGAGTCCCCTCCTTCAGTTCAATCTGCTTTCCAGGTAGAACCATCCTTCAGAACTGAACCCCATGACAAATTCCCACTAACGCAGGGAGAAAGGGAGAAACACAGTGGTACCCTTTTTGAGAGTATCCTGTGACCAGACTGGCTTTTTGCCCCACTACCTGCATGCCACTGTGCCGTGACCAGACAGGCCCAGCTGTGTACTTCTAGGAGAGCCCCGCCACGGTGACCTGTGACCAGATATTGCCTTGTCCCAAACTCAAGCGCTGATTGTGAGTATTCCCCATCCCATAGCAACGCATAGCATACCCCATATTGATACCTTGTCTTTGTTCCACCTTCTAAGTAATTCCATCAGTACCCTGAGAACTTGTTTAAAACTGTCAGAATTCTCTGTGCATCCTGTCCTTGATTTCCTAGTGATAGTGCCATTCTTCCACGAATTTCTGTTATTTGTAAGTCCTTACTCCTATATCTTGATTAAATAAATGAATTCTCCCTAAAAAGAGGCACACTGTGTGAATGGGTTACAACTGCAGGGTAATTTTTCTATTCACAGGAGGCATTTCTCTTTTCTAGCCCCTAAATCTAGTTTAAGTGAAACTTGTCCTTTCCTTTTTAAACCGTTTTTCTCTTTTAACTGCTTTTATTTTTTTTTAAAAACGAATTTCCTTTCACCTTGAAAATCTCATCCAGTTATGCAGCAAGAGTCACTCTTTCACTTTCATATTATCTATGTGATTTGCATCTATCACCCAGCCTAAAAATTGCATTTCAATTCTGTCTATTTCACACATTTTTCAAACCTTTTTGACATTTAAACCTGTAAAAAGAAGAAAATGTATTTTTTCAACGTGTGATTCTCAGTTCCAAATTGATTTTTGAATGTAATGCCCTTTGTAGATACTTTGCCTTGTAGGTGCTAGTGTTCTTATATCCCTAATACTGTTAGAACTCATATTTACCTCGTTCACTCAACCATACATTAAATTAAATATTTAGCAATTCCGAGTGCTATTGATGCAATTTGAAAATGTATGCATGGGCCAAGGTCGGATTCTGATTCTGTTTGCTGCGTAGTATCCCTGACTTCTTGCTGCTCCTTTCTATCCACTCAAAATTCGATTAATAGGGGTTTGAGGGAGCATTGCAGGGGGAAATCTGAACTCAGGTGCTATCTACCCAAACAGTTAAATTGCTCCCATTCATCTGTACTTTCGATATGTTATAGTAGAAGGTCAACCAAGTGTATTTCATCATTTTACATTCTAATTATCACCCCATTGGTGATTGCTGACCAATATTAAAATGGTGTGATATTCTTTGAATTTAAAATAAATAAATATTGTATTCCCACCCACCGACCTGGTTCATGGTCCATTGTGACCCGGGGTACCCTGTGGAGCTGTGGCTATTTTAAGGCCAATGAAACGTTGTGTGTTTTGACATTTTCGGTGGAGTGTTTTGGGGTATTGGGAGGGATCAGGAGAGTGGAGGAGGATCATGGGGAGTGGAGGGGGGCTGGTATGTGTGCTAGAGACAATTGTTTGAAGTTTGTGGGAGTGGAAGTACATTTTTTAATTCATAGTTCTTGTGAATAGCCACAGGTAGCAGCAAACATCCATGTATGGGTGTTATATAACCATGTGTATTAAATGCACGTGCATAGGCACGTCAACGCTTTTCATCTTTTCATTGGTTGTCTCTGTAGGCACGCTTATATTTTTAGCCGCATATATGAAAATATGTTTTCTGTGCAATAGTCATATTCTTATGTGGATAGTATAGCACATAATTGTATCTGTGTATGTTATTTTGCATGTTTGGGCTTTGTCTTGTGTTATATAAAGTTTTATGGTTGGCTTACTTTGGTTGTTAGTTTGTAGAAAATGTAGATGTATCCACAGCTGCAAGTAAGCTTTGTAGCCGTGTTCAATATCTGCGACTACTTTTGATGCTGGACAGGGTTTGGTATGTGTTTCAGTGTTTCTAATTGGCTGGTGTTAATGTTGTAAATGTGTACTTCAATGTGTTAAGTTGCAGTGAATATGTCTGCCATTTTATTAGTTTTCTTACAATATAGTCCTCTTTGCTTATGTTGACTGCAGAACTCACACTGTGCAGTTCCTGTGATAAAATATGATTGGCATTCATCACTTAGTTGTCATTGTTTTGTTGAAAGTTTGATTTTATAATATGTTGATAATGGGGATCTGTGTTTTTTGGTTTTTTACTGTATTTGTTAACAATGAAGTGGTCCTGCTGTATGTATAGAAAATGGGTGGGAATACTTATTGGAAGCTGTTTATTAGGAAATAAATAGATTTTTTTTTTTAGGTACATGATATAGAATCAGGAAGTATACTTGTTGCAATCAAAATAAAAGAATGATCACAGAGCAGTAGAAATGTGATTTTATCTACAATGTTTTTGTTGATGGTGTGTGTTAAAGTGATTTTTAGGGTGATATACAAATGTGTTTGTTTTAAAAAGATTTTATTTTTGCTGGTGTGGTGTGATTTGAAAATGTGTATTTTAAAAAAAGATTTGGATTGCTGAAGTTACTGTGTGGCTATGCAGAAGAGAAAACACATTGGGGCCAATTCATAGAATTCGGCGCACAAGTGGCGCACGAGGCTGGCGCACAGTGTGCGCGTGCGGTAGTCTGCGCCAGCCGCGTGCGCCGAAACACATTCAGGCGCACAGCGTATTCATGGATTCCAACATCCACAACCAGCCGTGGCGCAGAGTGGCGCAGCGACCCTGCAGCAGCGTCAGTTACGCCCCCAAGAACGCCCCTTGCGCAGGGAAAAGCCATCAAAATCCCCAATCCAGCGCAAAGGGCAGCAGCAAACGCAGAGCGGGGAGCGTGTATTTCAGGGGTGTGCGGGTGTCCCCACACGCGATAGGCCTGGGTAAGTGTATTACAGGGGTGCGCGAGAAAATCCACACGCGATTGGCCTGGGTACGTGGATTTCAGGGGTGCGTGAGAAATTCTACACGCGATTGGCCTGGGTACGTGGATTTCAGGGGTGCGCGAGAAATTCTACACGCGATTGGCCTGGGTACGTGGATTTCAGGGGTGCGCGAGAAAATCTACACGCGATTGGGCTGGGTACGTGGATTTCAGGGGTGCGCGAGAAATTCTACACCGATTGGCCTGGGTACGTGGATTTCAGGGGTGCGCGAGAAATTCTACACGCGATTGGCCTGGGTACGTGGATTTCAGGGGTGTGCGGGTGTCCCCACACGCGATAGGACTGGGTACGTGTATTACAGGGGTGCGCGAGAAAATCCTCACGCGATTGGCCTGGGTACGTGGATTTCAGGGGTGCGCGAGAAATTCTACACGCGATTGGCCTGGGTACGTGGATTTCAGGGGTGCGCGAGAAAATCTACACGCGATTGGGCTGGGTACGTGGATTTCAGGGGTGCGCGAGAAAATCTACACGCGATTGGCCTGGGTACGTGGATTGCAGGGGTGCGCGAGAAAGTCTACACGCGATTGGCCTGGGTACGTGGATTGTAGGGGTGCGCGAGAAAGTCTACACGCGATTGGCCTGGGTACGTGGATTTCAGGGGTGCGCGAGAAAGTGTACACACGATTGGCCTGGGTACGTGGATTTCAGGGGTGCGCGAGAAAGTCTACACGCGATTGGCCTGGGTACGTGGATTTCAGGGGCTCGCGGGTGGTTCCACACGCGAAAGGGCCTGTGCGAGTGGGGTAGTGTATTACGTGGGTGTGCGGGAAGTTCAAGACGTGAATTGGCAGTGTGGGTCCTCCCAGGTCTCCTCTACCCCCTCCACGACCTCTGCAGGCATCCCACACCACAGGGGACTACCCTGCACCCCATGTCATGTCCCGCAGGCAGCCCATCCACCATGGCCATGCCCCCCAGCCAAGCCACATGTCCCCTTGCACCCCCACCCCCCAGCACTGTGGGGCACCTGCCAGCAGGCCCCCACCCATGTCCAACTCATGTCTCCCACCCCCCAGCACTGTGGGGCACCTGCCAGCAGGCCCCCACCCATGTCCAACTCATGTTCCCCACCACCCCCACCCCCCAGCACTGTGGGGCACCTGCCAGCAGGCCCCAACCAATGTCCAACTCATGTCTCCCACCACCCCCACCCCCCAGCACTGTGGGGCACCTGCCAGCAGGCCCCCACCCATGTCCAACTCATGTCTCCCAGCACCCCCACCCCCCAGCACTGTGGGGCACCTGCCAGCAGGCCCCCACCCATGTCCAACTCATGTCTCCCACCCCCTAGCACTGTGGGGCACCTGCCAGCAGGCCCCCACCCATGTCCAACTCATGTCTCCCACCACCCCCACCCCCCAGCACTGTGGGGCACCTGCCAGCAGGCCCCAACCCATGTCCAACTCATGTCTCCCACCACCCCCACCCCCCAGCACTGTGGGGCACCTGCCAGCAGGCCCCCACCCATGTCCAACTCATGTCTCCCAGCACCCCCACCCCCCAGCACTGTGGGGCACCTGCCAGCAGGCCCCCACCCATGTCCAACTCAAGTCTCCCACCCCCCAGCACTGTGGGGCACCTGCCAGCAGGCCCCCACCCATGTCCAACTCATGTCTCCCACCACCCCCACCCCCCAGCACTGTGGGGCACCTGCCAGCAGGCCCCAACCCATGTCCAACTCATGTCTCCCACCACCCCCACCCCCCAGCACTGTGGGGCACCTGCCAGCAGGCCCCCACCCATGTCCAACTCATGTCTCCCAGCACCCCCACCCCCAAGCACTGTGGGGCACCTGCCAGCAGGCCCCCACCCATGTCCAACTCATGTCTCCCACCCCCTAGCACTGTGGGGCACCTGCCAGCAGGCCCCCACCCATGTCCAACTCATGTCTCCCACCACCCCCACCCCCCAGCACTGTGGGGCACCTGCCAGCAGGCCCCAACCCATGTCCAACTCATGTCTCCCACCACCCCCACCCCCCAGCACTGTGGGGCACCTGCCAGCAGGCCCCCACCCATGTCCAATTCATGTCTCCCAGCACCCCCACCCCCAGCACTGTGGGGCACCTGCCAGCAGGCCCCCACCCATGTCCAACTTATGTCTCCCACCCCCCAGCACTGTGGGGCACCTGCCAGCAGGCCCCCACCCATGTCCAACTCATGTCTCCCACCACCCCCACCCCCCAGCACTGTGGGGCACCTGCCAGCAGGCCCCCACCCATGTCCAACTCATGTTCCCCACCCCCCCCCCACCCCCCAGCACTGTGGGGCACCTGCCAGCAGGCCCCCACCCATGTCCAACTCATGTTCCCCACCCAACATGTCATCACAGTCCAGATCCCTGGTCTCTATGGTCAGCCCCCAAATGCAAAACACCCACCCGAGTATTGCATCCACCCACTCATATTTTGCAATTACATCACAGAACACCAATTGCAAGTTCCTAAACACACACATGTCCCTCACATACACCCAATGGGTGTCAGTGATTCTCAAAACACATAACATGAAATGCATGAAAACAATGAGATACCACACATTGAAGTTCAACAAAAAAATAATGTATTAAAGGAAAGATGAATAGAAACAAAAATGAAGAAACAGAAATGTGAATGGAAAAAAATGAAAAGAAGCATGTCCGTTCAAAAAGAATATAGAAATCCAAAGTAATGTAGTACAAAGTCAATGTCCACCAAACAAAATCCAATGGGAAATAAAAATAATAAGCCATTGATCCATGGAGAATGTTAAAAAAGAAAGTATGTACAAGTCCACAACTATGTACAATGCAAGAAGCCAGGGTCCATTATCCCAACAAAATAAAGGAAACCTAACTACACTAACTAATTAAAAAAACTATATACAAAAATGTGGCCAATGTCCAAAAGGTCCAAATGAAATAAAAACAAAAATGAAACCTAACACTACCTACATAACTATGTACAAGGGCAGCGGGCTAGTTCCACGGCTCACTTCTGGATGTGCCGGGCCAGGGCATCATCGAACTCCTCCTCAATGTCCCGGAGGCGGTCCTCCTCCATGGCCCCGAGGGTCCGCAGGGCCGTCGACGTGTCCACCTCCAAAGCCCTGCGGATTGCCTCGAGGCACTCGACCCGCCTCAGGGCCCTCTGCATGGAGTTCTCCGCCCTGACCATTGAGAGCCGTGCCTCTTCCGCCCGCTGCCGCTCCGCATCTATGGCGTGGCCCAACCGCTGCCACACGGAAGACACTTTTTGTCCTGGGTCCTCCTGCCCTCCGGCCGATGCCTGCCCCTCCGATGTCGAAGGCCCCGAGCCTTCATGGCTCCCACCATGGTGCTGCTGCTGCTGTGCCTCTGCCCCTGCACTGCCTCCTGCTGCCTGCACATCCTCCGCCGGCTGGGGTGCAGTCGTTGACGTGGCCACCCCTGCTGGACGTCCGACTCCCGACTGTGGCAGGGATGCCTCCTCCACCAGCCTGGCCGCACCGTCAGAGGCAGCTCCACAGGGCACCCAGGTGACTGATGGGTGGGAAGATGGCACAGAGGACGACTGGCGCGTAGGGGGTCCAGCTGAGGAGGGGGTCGTGGCAAGCCCCATCAGACGGAGGAATCCGGCCTGGGTGACCTGTCCCAGCAGGCTGACGTGGTCAACGAGCCATTCGAGATGACCTGCAGTCTCTTCATGAAAAGACTGCAGGTCACCTCGCATGGCCCGTTGACGCAACGCCACACCAGCCAGGACAGGCTCAACCCGGGCCTGGATAGCCACGTCCGCAGGCAGAGGAAGGCCAGTTGACGTCAGCTCATCCCCTGCCTGAAAACTGGTCTGGACATGGGCATCCCTGCTGGTGCAAGATGATGCAGGGACAGGATCAGGGACAGGATTGCACACAGGCACCTCCGCGGCGGCCTGTGCTGCCTCCTGTCCCTGGTCCTGCACTGCACCACTAGCACCAGTGGGATCCCCACCCCCAGACCCCGTCTCCGGTGCTTGCACAGCCTCCTCCTCCACCAAACCCCCCACCAACCTGGATGACTCTGTGCCATCTTCCCCCGTTGGGCCCTGTGGGGTCCCAGCTGCCCCTTCTGCTGCCGAGGAGTCCAACTGCAACCTCCGCCTCTTGGACCTCCCCCCGGCAGCTGCGGCCTGGGACGCGGCACCGGACTCCTCACTCCCCGATGAGATGACAACATGGGAGGGGAGCCGGGCCTTGTGTCTCCGGCTGGCGGTGGGATCCCCGCCGCTGTGCTCCACAGCACCTTCTCCGCCCTCTTCATCAGTTGACGCTGCAGACAGGGAGAAACAAAACACACGCATCAGGGCACTGTACAATGGACACATAGACACATGACAGTTGTACATGAGTGGCATTGGCAAACCTCAGACATGTCATCACAATCCCCAACACACATGTCATTACAACTTGCACACACGAGCCATACCACAGCCATATTGCAACTGCCAACACCATCCATACACATACAACAGCATCAGCAGCCAAAGGTGAGCCAGACATCACATGCAACACAGGAAGTGCACCACACATGTACACACACCGCCACACTTGCATGCATGTGTACACCTCTGCCAAGTGTCGCAGTGTTCAGACGGGCATCCATGTCACATCTGCCCATCAGGCTTCCACTTAAAGCTGTCACATGCATCCATGTTGCATCACTGTTGCACCCTTGTCAAATACACACACATGCACATGTACACAGCGCTGATACATGCAGCTGAAAACAACATACATGCGTGACATCACGGACATGTCTACTCACATACACATTCATACAAACTTGTGTGCCCACACAACTGCATTTGGCATGCAAGCCCACACACACAGGCACCATCCATGTCTCACACATTACAGCCCTCGCATGTGTCAGCCCCACGGCCCTGTACACCCGCACCCATACTCGACCCCATACAAACAGATGTGCAACCTGCACACTAATGAACAATCACCACACGCACTGCTCACAATCAGGATGCATGTACACTCACCGCTCGACTCCAGACGGGTCTGCCTCTCAAGGACCTGGACGTGGAGCGCTGGGGATATGCGTTCCAGGACCCTCATCTGTTCTTCCGACAAGTGGCCCCGGCGCCCCTTGGCATCCGCTGCCTTCAAGAGGCGCCGGGCCTTGTTCAGGGTCCTGGACCTGAAGTCCTCCCAGCGCTTCTTGACATGTTGGAAGTCGCGGACTGCCACCCCCTCCGCGTTGATGGCAGTCACGATGTCAGTCCAGATCCGAGTCCGTCCTTCCTTGTCGGCGCGGGAACTTCCGAAGAGGGCATCATACTGCCCCAGGACTTGCTCCACCAGGACACCAACTTCGGTGCCACTGAAGCTGGTGCCCCTCTGCCTCTCTGGCCGGGGGTTGTCAGTGGTCACAGATGGAGTTTGCCCCGACATGACAACCCCAGAGGCAGGAGTGGGTGGGCAACTGGGTCCTGGGGCTGGGCTGTGGAGCGATGGAATCCCAGTCGGGAGTCTTTGGTTCCAGCAGGGGTGGTCACACCAACAGCACCCCTGGCTGATGTGCAGGCAGCAAATGGCAGGGCACGTGGGCAGCAGGCAGTCAGGCAGCAGCAGATGGCAGGTGGGAGCGTGCTCGGGGCTCTGGGGGGCAGTAGTTCGGCCTTCTGGGCATGAGCGTGGTCTTCCGTGTGCTTACGCGTGGCCAGCTTGATACGGAGTGATTTGGCACGTGAAAATTCTGCACGTCAGCGTGTAATTCGAGGAAAGGCCCTTAGCGCGTAAGCGCGTCTGCACGCATACGCATTTTCATTGGACCAAAGGCCCTCAGCGCGTGAGCGCGTCTGTGACGTGACGTGCGAGGGAGTATCCCTCATTGCACGTGATGACAGTACACACGTGGATTCCAACCAATCGCGTGTGAAAGTTCACGGGACCCCGGAACACACGTACCCAGGCCAATGGCGTGTGGAACTACCCGCGCACCCCAAAACACACGTACCCAGGCCAATGGCGTGTGGAACTACCCGCGCACCCCGAAACACACGTACCCAGGCCAATCGCGTGTACGCTCGCTCCCCTCCGATCAGATGCGATGACACCCGAATACGGGAAACCAACGAGTCCGCCCACACGGAGGCGTCCCACGCCCGCGCACAGCATAAAAGTGCGCGCAAACAACAAACGCGTATATACAGCGACGATGAATGCCCCATTTGTCGCTGCACTGATTGTGGGACACCGCAGGAGGAGGAGAATAGCCAGGGCACGCATTTTTGCACCACGAACAAGCCTTTTTGGGATGCCTGACGACCAGGTCTACGGCAGGTATAGGTTTCCACCCCATATCATCCTAGACCTGGTCAGGGAGTGGGAAGATGACCTCACATCCCCCACCCTTTGCTCCCAAGCATTGAGCCCCTTGGAGAAGCTGCTCAATGTCTTGCATTTTTTGGCCACTGGGTCGTTTCAGCGGACCACTGCCATAGTGGGGGGGGTCTCACAGGCCACGCAGTCACGCTGCCTACACCAGGTACTGGCAATCATGACAGCGCGCCCCTCAGTCCACAGGCACATATACATGCCCAGAACACCCGCAGAAAGGCAGGCCGTTGTCCTGGATTTATTCAGGGTGGCACACTTCCCCAAAGTGCTCGGTGCCATAGATTGCACCCATGTGGCCCTACGTCCACCTAGGGCCACTGAGCACATCTACCGAAACCGCAAGCACTGGCATTCCATCAATGTACAGGTGGTATGCGATGCAAAGGGAATCATCACCTCTGTCTATGCAAACTACCCTGGCTCCACCCATGACAGTTTCATATACAGAATGTCCGCCCTGAGCCGGGCCCTGGAAGCTGGGCAGCATGGCGACACATGGCTCCTAGGTGAGTACAAATGCCCTTGCACATGCATGCAAGTCACACACAGACAAATATACCAACCCTAATAATCCCAACAATTATCACCTCCCCAGGGGACAGTGCCTACCCTCTGAGCAACCACATGATGACGCCAATCCGGAACCCCACCACACCACCCCAGGTATGATACAACGCTGCCCATATTGCAACCAGGGGCATAGTGGAGCGCACATTCGGAGTGCTCAAGTCACGTTTCCGCTCCCTTGACCGCTCTGGTGGGCAACTACTCTATGCACCAGCAGTTGTGTGCAGGATCATTGTGGCAGCATGTGTCCTGCACAATGTTGCAACACGGCAGGGCGTCCCGCTGGACATGGTGGTGCCCCCACATCCCCAACCACAGGCACAGGCGCTGCCCATGGGAGGGGACAGGGCACGTGGCGAGGTAGCCCGGTCCCAGCTTGTGGCCACATTTTTCACCTAAACTCCCACCCCTGCGGAGTGCACACAGGCCTGGCACATACCAGGTGACAATCGATGATGACAAAGTGACAGTCAACTGTCACAACCCTACCACCCTGAGATAGTTGCCATGGAAGTGCCACATCGTCTGCATCCCTAGCTACTTAAACACAAGCTATCCTGTGCAACCAAAATGCACACATATGACATGTGACATGACATGAGCCATACACAAGTATTCCAAGGCACAATGAGGCAGTGGGGGGGGAACAAGGGAACACAGAGAACGGTACTACTAGGCCAGGTGTCATTGAGATTGTGCAAGTGCAGGGGGAGGGGGAAGGGAAAAGTGCAAGGGGAAGGGTGGGGGGGGAGTCCAGTACAGGGGAAGTAGGCCCAAAAAATAA
Organism: Ambystoma mexicanum; assembly: GCF_040938575.1. Classification (NCBI taxonomy): domain Eukaryota; kingdom Metazoa; phylum Chordata; class Amphibia; order Caudata; family Ambystomatidae; genus Ambystoma; species Ambystoma mexicanum. The sequence continues at coordinate 654,870,598 of NC_090925.1, forward strand.
TACATAGGTCGCCTGGTGGCAACTGCAAAGGTAAGTGCAGACAAGTGCTGTGAAGGGAGGGCTGTAGGGATAGAGAGACAGTCCCGCAGTGCAGGGGTTGCCAGGGTGGCAGTGCAAGTGGACAGTGGCTGGCCCAGGGACCGAGGTTGGTGAGAGTGTCCCAGTTGCAGCTCCTGTGCAGTTCCAGTGAAGAATTCTGCAAGGGAGAGGCAGAGAGTAAGCAGAAGCAAAGAGGAAGGTCTTGAGGTGCTTCCAGAACTGGAGATGGTTCCCCTCAAGTTCAAGTCAGGCAGGAAGTCTGTTCGAGGGGGAGGGCCCTGCTGCGGAGAGAAACCTACCCCCAGCTAGTTGCTCTGAGAAGCGGATGACCTGGACATGCAAGGTGTGCATCACACACACCTGCAAAACAGGCCATGGCCATCACTGTCATGTCAGTCAAACCCTCCCAAACATCAACATGACATGGCAGGCAATACCCATACACCGACCCAGTAACGATAAGGTACACATTGCCATGTCCTAAATGTACAGTGGCATCGGACAATGATGCCTGACCCGGAATCCGATGAAATGACAGACCAACAAAAAGTCCCACCCAAAATACGTCCATTCCAAATGCATTACAACAGTCGTAGACGTAACATCACAATGAATGCCTGTCTATATGCACATTATGCATTGCAAAATCAACACTGCAGCTCATGTGTGCAGTGTCCTACTCCTGCATCACACTGCTCAGCGCACAGCACAGTGAACAGCCATTGCGTGTGATGCACACCCTGAGCATCACATCTAAGTGACAGACTACATCAAACATCAAATTAGGCATGTACTGGAACCATAATCGGTCACAGAACATGTGCTGCCGGGACACAGTGGGCACCAGAAGGCAAACAGTGTACACGTGGATATGCAAGGGGGGGGAGTACATGGAGTGCATCCGAGTGCAAGTGTGTGGTTCTGCAAGGACATGCACTCCACATATGCATGTGCACTCAAGTGACCATCAGTGTTCCCTACACATCACATGTGAACATCCACCATGTGTACACCCCAGCATGTCAAACCACTACTATCCCCTCGCACCTGAAAGGAAAACACAACACATGAACAGGCATTGATTAGCAGAACACAACATGTACATAGGACAACAACATTACAATGTCAGAGTTCCCATCACACTGCAGGGCAACGCTACTATCAACAACAACCCCCCCCCTCGCAAATGACCATGCCCACTGAACAACTGCACCTGGGTCATGGAGCCTCCAACCCTCATTCCCACCTGGCCACAGGATCACCTTTACCCTTCGTGTCCATCTCCCACCTTGTGTGTAAAGAGATGCCTGAACCCTCAGAATCCACACTCATTTCCATAATCACATAATCCAAGGCATGAAAAGGAACCCAAACACCCTCCAGTAGATGACTTGACGTAGCAGTACGTCTCAAAGGCCAAGTACTACCACAATGATGCAACAACCAAGGTAGCACAGCAAAACAATGTCACGACAGGATGTGAGACATGTGTGGTACATGACATAGGATGATGCACCATGAATGGATGTGTACTGTCACAGGTCCCCTGTACAGGCACCGGAGTCTCATGAAACAACCACCCACACCATGTCCCGGGGGCCTGCAAGGTCAAACTCACACAGGCTCCTGAGATCCTGGTGGGGAATGAGGTTCAGGGATATGCAGTCGGGACAGGTGTAGACACACTGGATGACTGGAATGCGTGGCAGGTGAGGGGAGTAGGAATGAAACATGAAACTAGGGAATGCACGAAAATGTACAACCTGCATGAACACATGCACAATCCAAACAAACTTGGACATCATTGTCATGGCCTTCTGAAGTCCAGGCTCAGGAGTGGTACGAACCAACCACCCCCTCTAGGGTTTTGGCGCCTGCAAGTTCGGGGCTTACACAGGCATCCGCAACCCCAGTGGGGAAAGAGGGTCAGGGAACGTTGCTTGGATAGGCATGGGAAGCAGGAACACCGGGTAGAGGGTACAGGTTTCAAAATTGCATAGGATCACGGGTGATTAGGGTAAAAAACATACCAAATAGGACCACACATACATCCATGCATCAGTACACTCCCCAGCAAGCCTATGCAGGGCAGTTTGTAAGAAAAACAACAAGACACTTATCTCTGGTTTTGAGTGCTGGCCTCCTGCCTGCGCACTCTCAGGTCCGGTTACAGGAGCACTGCAATGCTGCAAAGAGAGACACAGTCAACAACCTGTACGTGCCAATTACACAAAAACACAACACAAAACATGCCCCATAACAACAAACTACTCTACAAACAGACAATCTGTGCTCCATGCTTCGTACCCATATATAACATCACCCCTGTGACGGGTCATTCACAGTCAATGCAGTAAGTCAGCCGCTGGTGGGTGCGTGGCAAATGGAACACCAATGTGTCACAATTCACACAACATGCAATGTTCCCTGGGTAAGCAGACATACCCATATGGCAAGCCATGACTACAGAGCAAGTTGCGTACCACCATGACCAAAACAAAGTTGCCAGTGCATTTATCATGAAATACGTGGAATAGACATGCACTGCACCCGAGTATGTCCCTTGCTGTATGTCCCTGTGAGCTGCCCCTTTCCATGTCTTGGAAGGCTACATGGTTGATACAAGTGCCTCAATGAACACTGGTATACCGCAGGGTATGTGCCACTGCCCCCGCATGTGTCCCAGACAACCCTACTTTCAACAGCCATCAGTCCACAAACACATCTGAGCTGCATTGTGTGCTTCAACACCAATATTTGTCCAAGCTCACCCTCAGTGCTGTGACTAAGCCTGCATGTGCAACTCGCCTGGTGCAAGCTTTGCTGTCTCGTGGCCCCCCTGTGATGCTCACCTTGCCTGGAGTTCCTTGGAACATGTCAGCAGTTCTTGGATGTGGGTCTGCAATCACTGTGGCTCTGCTTGTGCACACATGTGCATGTGGGCACCAACAAACGGGTCAGGAATTACGTCGTCCAATGGGCCATGTCTGCTGGCAAAGGTGCTCTGGTGCCTCATCCCCCTGCAGAAAGTGCATGAAACACATGATTAATGCATCAAAGTGATCTGTGTGTGTCTCCTCAGGCATCTCATTACTTGACCATGTCAGAGAGTCACATCACAAATCACACCATCAGTCCGTCTTTCACCTCCAAAGTGTGGAACACTATCTACAGCATGATTTGCAACAAGCACGTGTACAGGAAAGATATACAACATAATACACAATGCATAGCAATCAATGTCCACATTAATCATGACACGCCCCATCTAGCAAAAGCTGAACAGTGGACAATTACACCTAAATCATCCCCACTAGGGGTGTCAACACAAGTCACAAAGCACCAGACATGCCACAGATATGACAGCCCAAAGCCCTTGTGTAAAATTCTGTAACACCGAACCATCCTTGCGAGCCCATGGATAAGGGAGGCAGGAGTGGCATATGTGAGTCAAGGAACCCAAGCAGCAAACACATACACAAGACAACCATGAAGGGCCCAGCTGGAACAGACAGTGGATGCCTTCAAAAACCACAAGGCACCACACTGTCACATGTAAGCACAATAGACTACAAATTTTAAACTAACTCAACTATTAACTAATTACACTAACTATGGAAAACCTACATTACCTATTTAAACTAACTATCAAACTGAAACTTAACTAACTAAACTACAAGAAAAATCAAAAATGGCTACATACGACCCGGGGGGGAGGGGAGGCACCCAGGAGGGGGGAGGTACAGGGTGCTGCTCAACATCCACATGCGATGATGCTGAGCCAAAAAAAAATACCTCCATGGGCTCAACGCCTTCACAGCACGACCTATGTGGGAGATAGATGGTCGTCCGAGTCTGGCTCATCCTGGAAAGGAGGACGTGGCACAGTAGCCTGGCCACACCTAGCCGCAGCTTGCCCCTCGTCGGCAGCAAGTCTGCCGGACAGGTGAGCCTGGTTCTGTGTGGCGATGTTACATAGGTCTGCATGCAGAACCTCACGTGATACACGTGCTTCCTCTTGCAAGGTAGCATGTGTAACACGGAGTTCCTCCTGCAAGGCCTGGCTGGACAACCGCTGCACCTCCCGGCAAGCCTGTAGCTCAGCCGAGATGGTGCGCTCAAGCTGTGCAAACCTCTCCTCTGCCCGCTGCCTCTGGGACATCATAAGGACACCCAGAGTGGATCTGAGGGAGGCATACTCCTCCCTCAGGGCATCCATGTGCGCCTCTGCGTGAGCAGCAATTGCTTGACGCAGAGACGACATTTCAGCCTGGCGTGCCCTGTCTGAGGCCGCCATGCCCAGCCTGAGTGAGCGGGCCGTGGACCGTGCCTCCTGCTGCTGGAGAAGCACCTGCCTAGCAGGGGGGAGCACAGATCGGGCCACAAGCTCCATGCTGTCAGCGATGTTCTCCATTGCTGCCCCCTGCCGTTCTGAATTGGCAGTCATGTCTTGCTCCCACTCAGTATACAGCGGTTGCGCGCGGCGACCGCATTGCCGGGCTTGACCCCTGCGGGACCCAAGGACCGGGGGTCCTCGCTGTGTTGGCACCGCCTGCGGCTGCACGACTACATGCCCCCGTCGACGTGATGTCCCAGGCACATCAGTGACTGGTGTGGAGGGTGACCCTGCGTCCCGATCCACCACGGGCGGAGGAACCAAGACTGTCTGATCCCTCAGTGCAGGTGTCGCAGACAGAGGAGTGTCCACATCAGAATCACTCACCCCTGACACATGGACTTGATGCTCATCCAACTCAACATGGACGTCAGAGTCGTCATCGAGGCTGGACTCATAGGCAGCCAGAGACAGGATGGACTGCAGCACTTGGGGGTTTTCGTGGCCTACCACCCCACGACCCCCACTAGTGCCGGGTTGATGTGGTCTTACCAACCCTGTGTCTGGCATGACAACACCATCCTCTGCATCCATTGCGTCATCACCTGAAAAATAGAGAGGAAAAGGTCACTACACATGTCAGAAGCACACAACACACACACACACACACCGACAGCAAAGGCATCCGGCAGACATGTGACACACAACATATGACCTGGCATGCATGCTGGGTCTACTTAGAATAGCTTCTGTGATCAGACCTGTTGAAAGGTGGCAGTTTGCATGGAAGTGGGTCTATGCAGTGCAGAAAATGTGTACGCCACTCACTACCTACATGTACAAGCACTCCATGGTGTGTGCCAGGAAATGTGAAGGCAGTGCAATGTCAAAATCAGACATCACGTGCATTGTGTATTCAATGTGTACCATGTCTAGAAGGCAAGCACCCCTCCACCCCAGTACCAAAGCAGGGATGCCTAGCATGGTATCAAAAGGCTGACCATACACCTGTGTATTGACAAGCAGTGTTGACTGGCATCAACAGCTTAATGTGATTTCAATTACAACACTGCAAATGATGCTGGGACAGTGGGCAGGGCACATGATGGAAGATCCGGAGGCCGGCCACGTGTGAAGAAGACACGACAAGAGTTGGACAGAGTCATTGGCCATTGAACAGGCTGAGGCCTGTGAGCCACACAGATTGTCAGAGCCTAAACATGTGTGCAACGCAGGACTGAGCCACAGTTGACATGGGGAGGCCGATAATATGGCAGGCAATGTATGTAACCAAGGACTCATATTACAGTGATCATCCAGTCAAGGACACATAGGGGCATGCGTGCAATGCACATGGAGCATGAATGGGCACTCATGTCCCTGCGGGACATCTGACCCATGCACAGTACAAGTGGGATACCCTGCATCGAGTACTAAGGCTGTACCACACGGCATATGTCTGGCACTTTCTAAGCTGGAAGTTAGCATCTACACAGGACACATGAACATGAAACTACACATTGGCAAGAATGTAGCAGACCAGTGCAAAGGTGGAACTGGGGTGCAGAGTGGCGGAGGAGGGGCAAGGGAGCATGGCCACATGGAGTCCCGCATGCAGGCAGAGGAGACATGCATGACGGTGGCATTGCATTACTTACACATCAGAACCATGTACACGTCACATGTAGCAGCAATCATGCACAACACATCCCACAAGTGAAACACACACGTCCTCAACAACTACGCATCAACACTCACTGGACTGGGCATCAAAGTCCAGCATCTCTCCCACACCTTCGACCAATTCTGGTGGTATGAACTCCGCAACGAGAGCCTCATGCGGAGTGAGTTCTTCCTCCTCTGGTGCAGGCCCACCGCCAGTCACCAGAGTCAAGTTGTAATTTGAGGCACGCTTGGCCTTAGTGCTGCGCTTGATGTCATTCCAGCGCTTTTTGCACTCCTGCGCCGTGCGCACCTCATGGCCGAATGAACTGACATGTTCCGCAACATGCTTCCAGTGGGTGTCACGTTGGGCAGCCGTAGTCTGACTATTGGCACCCACTAGCATGTCACGGCTGTGTCCCCGCACGTAGTCCACGAGGAAGTCCAGTTCCTGCTTACAGAAAGGCTTCTTCCTCGACGTGCAGGAGGTCGTGGCTGTGTGTGGGGTCCCAGCCTGTGCTGCAGATGCAACCTTCCTCCTCTTGGACTGTGGCGCAGACCCTGGCTGGCTAATGCCGCCCTGACCAGTATGGCCAGTGGGTTGGGTGGATTGAGCCGAGGGAGTGGCAGGTGGAGGGATGACCAAAGGCCTGACTTGTGTCAGTGGCAGCTGGGTGCCCACTAATGGACCCTGCGCAGCAACATCAGCTGTGGCAGGGTCATTGACCGCAACGGTCCTGGTTGGCAGACTCACAACCGGGGTGCTGTTGGGTGCATCTGCCCCTGCACTTGCCAACACCCGGCTGTTCGGGGCAGCAGATGACATTACTGCCCCAGGGACACGTGTCTTGGTCTGAGCAGCCCGGCCTGCCCCAATGGTTTCCCCCCTGGCCTGTTGGAGATCTACCAAGGGCTCTTCAAGTGCCAACGCAGCCTGCGCTGGCAGACCCTGAGCCTGGGTGGCGGTGTCCACAGCTGCACCTGCAGCTACCGCTACCCTTGGGCCCGTGGCAGTCGATGAAACGGACTGCCGGGTCATACGGGTGCCAGTGCCAGATGCAGGAGCTGCATCCCCCTGAACCACAGGGGGTGGTGGCATGGCTGCACCAACACATGGCACAACATTGTGCTCAAGTGGCGCACCCCTGCCTCTTCCCCCTCTGTGGCTGCCCTGGACACCCTGGAGTCCCCCTACTCCCTGGTCACCACGGCCACGTCCCCGACCACGCCCGCCACGAGGAGGACGCCCAGCTGAGGCGCCCCTCACCTTTGGTAGCCTCCCTACCATGCAACAGATGTAATAGTGCTGGCACAGATGGAGTGGTGCCAATGGGAGGTGTACAGCACAATTGACCTGGGCAATTGGGGTGAAGGGGGTGGGAAGCAAGATGTTAACAGCCCCCCTGCACCTGCAAGGCTGTATGTGACCCCGGTGATGTGTTGACGGGTCACGCAACGCTCAGGCACCCCAAAACTGCAGTAAAACCGTGCACGCAACCCTGCAGCCTACGTGCCTGGATTAAACCTCCCGCAGTACGTGGTGGCACCCAGTAACACGAATAATGCTTATGCGTGGGACACGCAGGCTACGATGACATCGAAAATGGGTGCGATACACAGGGGCACCCGCAGTGGGAAAAGGAGCGTTTGCGACTCACCGTCTGACTAGCGCGATGCAGAAAAACACGCGTAGCCAATACCCCCGCCAAAAGAAGAGAGACGTCCTTGAGAGCTGTGAAGTAGATGGCGCGCGAAACAACTGGAAGCAGCAACACACGTCGGTCTCCACGAAAGGCACGTACAGCGAACTGCTGGGCCCGCTCACCTTTAACCCGTGCTGAGGGAAACGCACGCGCGCGTCACGTCACATGCGGACGTGCACTTTTTCACGTTTGATTACGCGCATTACACGCGGACGTGCAGTTTTTCACGCGCGCACGCTTATGCATGGGCCCTTTCCTCCTATTACAAGCGGACTTGCAGTGTTTCACGCGCGCTTACGCGCATTACACGCTGCGTGCAGATTTTTCACGTGCCTAATCACTCCGTATCAAGCTGGCCACGCGGAAACACACGGAAGACCACGCTCCTGCCCAGAAGGCCAATTCACTGGCCCCCAGTGCCCCAAGCAGCCTCCCACATGCCATCTGCTGCTGCCTGCCTGCCTGCCTGCCTGCCTGCCTGCCTGCTGCCACCGTGCCCTGCCATTTGGTGCCTGCACATCAGCCATCTGCAGGGGTCCAGTTGCTGTGTCCACCCCTGCTGGTACAGAAGAGTCCCGACTCAAATGACATCGCTCCACAGCCCAGCCCCAGGACCCAGTTGGCCACCCACTCCTGCCCCTGGGGTTGCCATGTCGGGCACATCCACATCTGACACCAGTGGCAACCCCCGGCCAGAGGGGCAGAGGGGCACCAGCTTCACTGCCACCGAAGTTGGTGTCCTGGTGGAGCAAGTCCTGGGGCAGTATGATGCCCTCTTCGGATCGTCCCGCGCCAACAGGGAAGGACAGGAGAGGACGCGGAGGGGGTGGCAACCCGCACCATCCAGAAGGTCAAGAAGCGCTGGGAGGACTTGAGGTCCAGGACCCTCATGAAGGCCCGGCGCCTTGTGGAGGGGGGCCGGGGCCGCATGAGTTCCATCCAGTTGAGGGTCCTGGAACGCGCACACCCAGCGCTCCACAGCCAGGTCCTTGAGAGGTAGACCCGTCTGGAGTTGAGCGGTAAGTGGCCAAGCATTGCTGTGTGAGACAGGGCATGTTGCAGTGTGCTGGTTGTCTGATACTTGCCTGCATGTGTGACATAGGCCATGTACGCATGTATGTGTGCAGGGACATCATGGTAATGCATGTGCGACCTGTAATGTATGAACCGCATGGTTGTTGCATGTGTTTGAATGCGACATGGGGAGCCCTGTGCAGATTGCACACATGACAGCATGGAACTCTCTGTTCCTGGACATGGGTGGGGGCGAGGGATGGGTGCTGATGCCAGATACATATGTGGTATCCATGTCTGTGTGCCTGACCTGCGTGTCTGTGACTTGTGAGTGCCATGGATGCATGACACATGTCTGTGACAATGTACTGATTCACTGATGCAGCCTAGTCATCCCTGTATGCACTGTGATTGGGGTGTACGGGGCCAGATGGATGTGACTGAGGTGAAGTGTGTGCATGTGATAGGCATGACCCATGATGCATGTGAGTCCCATTACATTGTATGATTCGTGAGTCCATTGGACATGCATAGAAATGTCCATGGCACGCAGCATGACTGTCACTGTGTGTGTTTTGCCTGGACTGACACATGTGTTGTGGTGTGACATGATGGAAGTGTACTTTGACAGTGGCACTCATCTGCTATTGCTTCCTGTCTAGGGTACCATTCTACAGTACCCTGATGCTTGTGTTCTATGTCTCCCTCTACACAGCGGCTAGTGAAGGAGAGGGTGTAGACGGCGCTGTGGAGCAAGGCGGCAGGGATGCCCCCATGGCTGCAGCGGAAGGGGTGGGTGAGCCCCCACAGGGGCCTGCTAAGGCGGTAGACGGCAAGGTGCCATCCAGGTTGGTGGTTTCCACAGAGGAGGAGGAGTCCGCCACTGAGGCGCACATGGGGCCTGGTGGGGGCTGCCCCTGGTGACTGGGGGGTGGGGGTGGTGGGAGACATGGGTGGGGGCCTGGTGGAGGCTGCCCCTGGTGACTGGGGGGTGGGGGGGTGGGAGACATGGGTGGGGGCCTGGTGGAGGCTGCCCCTGGTGACTGGGGGGTGGGGGTGTTGGGAGACATGGGTGGGGGCCTGGTGGAGGCTGCCCCTGCACTGCTGGGGTGTGGGGGTGGTGGGAGACATGGGTGGGGGCCTGGTGGAGGCTGCCCCTGGTGACTGGGGGGTGGGGGTGGTGGGAGACATGGGTGGGGGCCTGGTGGAGGCTGCCCCTGGTGACTGGGGGGTGGGGGGGTGGGAGACATGGGTGGGGGCCTGGTGGAGGCTGCCCCTGGTGACTGGGGGGTGGGGGTGGTGGGAGACATGAGTGGGGGCCTGGTGGAGGCTGCCCCTGGTGGCTGGGGGGTGGGGGTGCTGGGAGACATGGGTGGGGGCCTGGTGGAGGCTGCCCCTGCACTGCTGGGGTGTGGGGGTGGTGGGAGACATGGGTGGGGGCCTGGTGGAGGCTGCCCCTGCACTGCTGGGGGGTGGGGGTGGTGGGAGACATGGGTGGGGGCCTGGTGGAGGCTGCCCCTGCACTGCTTGGGTGTGGGGGTGGTGGGAGACATGGGTGGGGGCCTGGTGGAGGCTGCCCCTGGTGACTGGGGGGTGGGGGTGGTGGGAGACATGGGTGGGGGCCTGGTGGAGGCTGCCCCTGGTGACTGGGAGGTGGGGGGGTGGGAGACATGGGTGGGGGCCTGGTGGAGGCTGCCCCTGGTGACTGGGGGGTGGGGGGGTGGGAGACATGGGTGGGGGCCTGGTGGAGGGTGCCCCTGGTGGCTGGGGGGTGGGGGTGGTGGGAGACATGGGTGGGGGCCTGGTGGAGGCTGCCCCTGCACTGCTGGGGTGTGGGGGTGGTGGGAGACATGGGTGGGGGCCTGGTGGAGGCTGCCCCTGCACTGCTGGGGGGTGGGGGTGGTGGGAGACATGGGTGGGGGCCTGGTGGAGGCTGCCCCTGCACTGCTGGGGGGTGGGGGTGGTGGGAGACATGGGTGGGGGCCTGGTGGAGGCTGCCCCTGGTGACTGGGGGGTGGGGGTGGTGGGAGACATGGGTGGGGGCCTGGTGGAGGCTGCCCCTGGTGACTGGGGGGTGGGGGGTGGGAGACATGGGTGGGGGCCTGGTGGAGGCTGCCCCTGGTGACTGGGGGGTGGGGGGGGTGGGAGACATGGGTGGGGGCCTGGTGGAGGCTGCCCCTGGTGACTGGGGGGTGGGGGGGTGGGAGACATGGGTGGGGGCCTGGTGGAGGCTGCCCCTGGTGACTGGGGGGTGGGGGGGGTGGGAGACATGGGTGGGGGCCTGGTGGAGGGTGCCCCTGGTGGCTGGGGGGTGGGGGTGGTGGGAGACATGGGTGGGGGCCTGGTGGAGGCTGCCCCTGCACTGCTGGGGTGTGGGGGTGGTGGGAGACATGGGTGGGGGCCTGGTGGAGGCTGCCCCTGCACTGCTGGGGGGTGGGGAGGTGGGAGACATGGGTGGGGGCCTGGTGGAGGCTGCCCCTGCACTGCTGGGGGGTGGGGGTGGTGGGAGACATGGGTGGGGGCCTGGTGGAGGCTGCCCCTGGTGACTGGGGGGTGGGGGTGTTGGGAGACATGGGTGGGGGCCTGGTGGAGGCTGCCCCTGCACTGCTGGGGTGTGGGGGTGGTGGGAGACATGGGTGGGGGCCTGGTGGAGGCTGCCCCTGGTGACTGGGGGGTGGGGGTGGTGGGAGACATGGGTGGGGGACTGGTGGAGGCTGCCCCTGGTGACTGGGGGGTGGGGGGGGTGGGAGACATGGGTGGGGGCCTGGTGGAGGCTGCCCCTGGTGACTGGGGGGTGGGGGTGTTGGGAGACATGGGTGGGGGCCTGGTGGATGCTGCCCCTGGTGACTGGGGGGTGGGGGTGGTGGGAGACATGGGTGGGGGCCTGGTGGAGGGTGCCCCTGCACTGCTGGGGGGTGGGGGTGGTGGGAGACATGGGTGGGGGCCTGGTGGAGGCTGCCCCTGGTGACTGGGGGGTGGGGGGGTGGGAGACATGGGTGGGGGCCTGGTGGAGGCTGCCCCTGGTGACTGGGGGGTGGGGGTGGTGGGAGACATGAGTGGGGGCCTGGTGGAGGCTGCCCCTGGTGGCTGGGGGGTGGGGGTGCTGGGAGACATGGGTGGGGGCCTGGTGGAGGCTGCCCCTGCACTGCTGGGGTGTGGGGGTGGTGGGAGACATGGGTGGGGGCCTGGTGGCGGCTGCCCCTGCACTGCTGGGGGGTGGGGGTGGTGGGAGACATGGGTGGGGGCCTGGTGGAGGCTGCCCCTGCACTGCTGGGGGGTGGGGGTGGTGGGAGACATGGGTGGGGGCCTGGTGGAGGCTGCCCCTGGTGACTGGGGGGTGGGGGTGTTGGGAGACATGGGTGGGGGCCTGGTGGAGGCTGCCCCTGCACTGCTGGGGTGTGGGGGTGGTGGGAGACATGGGTGGGGGCCTGGTGGAGGCTGCCCCTGGTGACTGGGGGGTGGGGGTGGTGGGAGACATGGGTGGGGGCCTGGTGGAGGCTGCCCCTGGTGACTGGGGGGTGGGGGTGGTGGGAGACATGGGTGGGGGCCTGGTGGAGGCTGCCCCTGGTGACTGGGGGGTGGGGGTGGTGGGAGACATGGGTGGGGGCCTGGTGGGGGCTGCCCCTGGTGGCTGGGGGTGCAGGGAGACATGCGTTGGTGGGCAGTAGTGCTAGTTGATATGTGGGTTGGCTGGTGGGCATGGCCATGGTGGATGGGGTGCCTGCAGGACATGTGCTGGGTAGGCCCCTGTGGTGTGAGCCACCTGCAGGGGCCGTGGAGGGTGTAGAGGGTACACCTGGGAGGATCCACACGTGCAATTCACGTGTGCTGCTCCCCGCGCACCCCTGTAATACACATACCCCGCTCAATCGCGTGTGGAACTTCCCGCGCACCCCTGAAATCCATGTACCCGGCCAAATCGCGTGTGGAACTTCCCGCGCACCCCTGAAATCCACGTACCCGGACAAATCGCGTGTGGGACTTCCCGCGCACCCACGAAATACACGTACCCCGCTCATTCGCGTGTGTTACTTCCCGCGCACCCCCGGAATACAAGTACCCCGCTCAATCGCGTGTGGAACTTCCCGCGCACCCCCAGAATACACGTACCTCGCTCATTCGCGTGTGTAACTTCCCGCGCACCCCCGGAATACACGTACCTCGCTCAATCGCATATTTGACTTCCCGCGCACCCCCGAAATGCACGTACCCCGCTCTCTCGCGTGTGTCACTTCCCGCGTACCCCCGGAATACACGTACCCCGCTCAATCGCCTATTTTACTTCCCGCGGCGCCACTTTTTTGATGCGCTGGGACTCTACCGCCTGCCTTCGTGTGGCGGCCGTGTTTCAGCTTGTGCGTGGCTTTGGCTGTGCGTGGGTTTGCCCTATTCCATTCCATGAATACGTGTGGTTCGAGTGCGTGTGGGCGTTCCCTCTGCTTCCGTGCAGTACATCCCCAGTTACGCCCTTATTTTCGCGTGTTGTTCCCCATTCCGCGCGTTACGCCCCATGTCCCGCCCACTTTCTGCTGTGTGCGCTGAGGTTGTGCGCTTTCACTGTGCGCGTTGCGCGCCGTCGCGCACGCCTTTCGCGATGTTGCAGTGACTTGTGCGCCATGCACGGGTTTGGCGCACATCCCGCGGTGAACACGCGCAGGGACTTCCATGAATCGCACGCGTGCGTGTGCGCCTGTTTTTTTCCGCTTGCGCATGCTTGCGCATGCTTGCGCCTAGATTTTCGGCGCACGTTGGTTCCATGAATCGGCCCCATTGTGTTTATGTGTTTGTTGTTTTGTGAAACCTAGTGTTTAATTTCATGAAAAATATGTTTGATTGGTTTTATTTTTAAATACATATTCATAAAGAATATAAGAATGGTATTAGTTGTGCAAACTGGTATTATGACAAAAAAGAAATGGAATCAATTTTTCGGTGCAAATTGCCTGAATAAATGCAAGCACAGTATGTGTTCAGCAATGCTATTTAGTACCCAAATTAAAGGTTGTAAAACTTTGGGATGGTTTATTGGAAGTTCTGCAACAGTTTAAAATAGAAAACACACTGATTTGTTTTGTTCTTTATACTGTACTGCTAATTGATACAAAAATGCAGTTTGTTGTCAATGGCAGTTTACTGGGCATACTGGTTTTTACATGGAACTAAGGGGAATATTTTGCGTACCCATAGTTACATGTTCTGACTAATGTGAGGGCTTTAATAAAGACCTTATGGCATTATCTGACGCACAAATGCCACCTTGGCTTTGGGCTTATTGCTATGCAAACTCCTATTATGTAAAAAAATAAATGGAATGATTTTTTTCAGTGCAAATTGCCCCAATAAATGCAGACACAGTATATGCTAAGGAATACTATTTTAGTAGACAAATTAGATGTTGTAAAATGTTGGGATGGTTTTTCTTTAAGTTTACATGTGAAACAGTTTAAAATAGGAAACACTGTTTTTGTTTTTATGTTCTTGTTGCTGTACTGTTATTTGATACAGAACTACTGGCAGCTGTCAATGGCAGTTTACTGGGCACACTGCTTCTTCCATGGAGTTTAGGCGAATATTTATCATGTCTATAGCTACAGGTCTGACCAATGTGAGGGCGTTCATTAAAACCCTTGGGCACTATCTGATGCAGGAATGCCCCCCCTGGCTGTGGGTTTATTGTGACTAGAATTGTGTTCCTTGAGCCTGGAGTAGCAATAGTGTCTTTATTTGCTCCGAAGACAGACCAGAATTTTGCAACTGAGAAATATTTCTTCCATGGAATGGGATAGAAGGCTGTTCACTCTTTCAGTGGTTACCATTTAATACAGAAGGATTATGTGATAATGGTTGCTATGGAAAAGGTAGACATTTTTGTTTGCTTTTTTTTTTTGAGTCGAGAAATGTTTGCTGTGCCATTTGTCAACATGTCTGTTCATGAGAGTAGCAACAGCGATGATAATACCACCTGGGTCCCCAATCCATCAATACCAGTAGAAAGTCATAAGAATAAAAATGTGTGTAGACAGTTGGAGATATTTAAGGTGAAACAATAGTGCTTTAAAATGGAGGAAAATGTTGTCCAGTGTACATTGTGGAAGAAAAAACTAAGGGCTTCAACCCGACTGGGATACCGGCCAACTGTATTTGCGTTACTGCCCACCCGCCAGGCGCAATTACAGCTGCTGGTATTATCGCGTAGTAATTGCGCCGAAAATCAAGATTTCTCCAGCGCTTTTACCCCCAGCTTATAGCTGGGAGTAAATGCTGCCAACTCATGTTGTAATAGCGTTACCGCTGCATTTAAGGGCTACCGCCTAAATTGAGATGAGGCCCTAAAACATGGCCCTTCTAATGTTCCGTTTTAAAGCTTGGGAACATCAATTATGATAAATTATCTGGTACAAGTTTCCTGGGATGATGTGGATAATGAGTATTGGAAATGACATGAGCATCACAAAATAAAAATGCTTTGGGCTCATGTGTTATGTGTTTGGAAATTGGCAGCACGTCGAGTAGGTGGTTCAACCAGTGCGATGCCACCAATAGTTAATGAACCCTTGACTTTTACAATAGTGTCAACTCCAAATGTTCCGGTTTTACCATCTGCCAATGTCTAAGTGTTCTGAACAATAAAAATCCTCTCTTTCTAACATGTGATGCATGTTTGAAATATGTAATCCAAGAATAAATGTACCCTAATAACAGCAAAATCACCTAAAACTACACCTCACTCTCATGTAATAAATATTTACTATGTCGAAAAAGTCATAACAGAATGATATACTATAATGTACATTTTTAGATGGCATATATAAACATCACTCAAAAAAATAAATTCTCGGATAGGTTCAATAATTCAACAGCATCTGACGTACTTGGCATGCAATTGGCAGCTACCCATGACATAGACAATGAACAATGAATCAGAAAGTTAATATAAATTGGGGAGAGCGCTGAAGGAGCTTGCACACTACAGCAGCTAACATTCTTCAATATCCTTCACTATGGTGGACTCATGATGGTGCGGAGAGCGGCATTGTGTGGCGGACACCAGGCGACATCTTTTGAGCCCCCCATGCGGCACAGTACCAACTCATAAAACAGGATCCTTCAGAGTACCCAGCCCACTGCCAGACGCAGAGACCCTGAGATGGTGGCTGCAATACCGGCATTGAGTGAGGCAGAGCGAGGTACACGCTCGATAGGAGAGTGATCCGGAGGCACACAGCCTCTTGAAGAGGCCGGTGAGAGCTGCGGCAGCCCGAGCCTTGCTGATTGGTCAGCCCCTGGTGTCATCACCCCTCTCGCCCAGATCACATGCCAAATTCCCTATGGCGCTCCTCTGCGAGCCACGTTGCGAAAGGACAGGAGAAGCTCCATTCCCTGCTTGACTTCCAGCTGACTCCTAGGGCCCCCCTCTGAGCCTGTGGGTGCACGGGGGCAACAGAGACTACATCAAGCTGGCACCCCAAGACCATCACTTGCCACATCTCACCAACTACTCACCTCCCCCAGTCTCAGCCCCGGGTCACATGATGGACATCCTGGATGATAGCCCGCCCCCTTCCCATGGGAGGGAGCGTGGCAAGGGGGATTGGAGGCCCTCACCTTGAGCCAACATGGGTACATCCCATTCTAACTTGTCGGGGTGAGCCATAGCCACCTAATACCTCCCTCTTGTCGTGGAAGATTCCGGAATCATCGACAAGTTAATCTCTGGTGCAGCTGGGACAGCACTCTCCGGGCAAACTTCTGGCCTGGACTCACACCATCTTGGAAAACCCCCTGGTGCTTGGAGCTGTGCCCTCTGGGGTGCTCACTGGCCTTGAGCTGCCGGAGGCAGGTTTCCCCTGCACGCCTGCCCTTCAAAGATATGGGGAACAATAAAAGACAAGCCAAAATCGATCAATTTGCTTGCCATGATCAGCCCCCCATTATCCTGCAATGGCTTCCCTCCCCTCCGCCATAGACATGACCACCATCAACAAAACTCTGCTAGCTGTAAAAAACAGTACGGATAACCTTGGCTCCAAAATCGACACATTAATATGCAAGGCAGAAACGATCGGAGGCTGAACAACACATTGGGGACAACGAAGACAGGGTGGCGTCTCTTCAGAGGGAGGTAGTGGCCCTACAACAATCCATGATACAGGTGTAGAGGTAGAGCCAAATACTCCAATCAAAAGCTCTGCCCCCTTGTTGCCTATATGTTGGGAATCGGAAATGGCTACACAAGCAGTAGCAGTAAGAATGCCCATAACACAAAAACCCTTCGAGACAAGGTACCTATTTAGAAAACCCTCTATAAATGCATGAAGAAATGGTGCCTTTCTGGCTGAGGTGCCAGAAAAATGTGCATTTGAACAAGAAAGGAGACTGGTGACGTCATGGGAAGTAAGAATTGACGCAACTAGAAAAGACACCAAGATGAAGAGATATAGAAACTCTATAGAAGTTGAAGATGAAGTATTGAAGTTAAGCAACATTTGAGGATCAAAATGAAAATGCTTGTGCAAAGAAGCACTGAAGAAAATGCAAAGTCATTTTACACCTGTACAGATGCAGCAACGCAAGTAGGGTAAAGTAATCATAAAGGCTGGCTACGTAGTGAATTAGATTCAGGCGATGCGCCAATGTATACATATAGGAATGTAAAGAACCTGGATATTCCACGATGCACTTTAGCAAGGCTTGAAACCCCATGATTGGAAAAGATTTCAGTGTGGCGCAGTTGGAAATAAATTGAGGGCTGAGGAGAATTTCGAGAAAGGCTTTGCTGGCCCAACACCAAGAAGACAAGGCCACAGTGAGTTGGGTGCCTGTCAAAAAGGCTAAAATGAACATGAGAAAAGAACAAACCTCTGTTTGAAGCAGAATGAAAAAACACTGAAGGTGACAAGAGTTCATAATTTAATAGTACTAAATACAGCAAAAGTCTCAAAAGAGTGCTCTTCAGTTACATGGTCGAGATCGAAATAGCTTGGGTCACGCTACACCGAAACCAGAGCACAGAGCAATGCCACTCTCCCTTTATTTCTCAGGCACAGACAGCTTCTGCAAGGCCATGTTCAAAGCCTTAATTGACTGGCAGACTGTAGGAGTGATGATAGATGTTGGGCTAATTGGTTGGAAGGCAAGACCACGCCAACCCTCCATGCACCTGGGTTGGTAGCCTGCGTGCTGCTAGCATGTGGAATATTCCAGAAGGGTACAAGTGTGCCAAAACAATTGTAGAGGGCCACGTAGTAAGGAGCTCTATAGTTTGGTTAAACAATTAATTGTTGTATATTTAGTGACGATGAAGATGACCATTCACTTGGGATGGGCTTAGTTGTCCACCTGACTTAGACACCCAATTTTAACCCCCGGATGTTTAGAACGTATACTTAGATGTTCATTGAGAGCCAATCACTTTCCCAGATAAGGTTTTCGAAGTTTGCCACGTAGTGTAACGTCAGTGATGACAATTCTTTGCTATAAAAGTTATGTTTTTTCTAAAATGTGTTGAGATTGTGCTGTGCGACTTCGGATGATATTAGTTTTACTCCATGTTTTTGATAATTGATAATAAAACAGAACACAGTTTTGGAAACTTCCTGAGTCATTTTGATTATTGATGTTTGAGTAATTTCTGCATCTCCATCCACCAAGTATTGCTACCTCGTCTTAAAGGACTCTATCTCTATGAGTTCACGTGGTAGCAGAGGATGGTTAAAGTCCCCATTGACCTAGTAAGCTTTTAAAGGTTTCAGACTATCGGAGGACCTATGCCCTTTAGCTGGAGGACTGCAAGGCTCCCTGTGGATAGCGGACAATAGTAAAACCTTGCAAGTCACTGAAGATATGTGGGATGGGTCCCCCTTTCACAGACTCCCCTCACAGTTTCTACGGGCAGCTGAGCAGTCCAAAGTCTACAGTGGACGGTTAAGGAGGAGATGATCCTGAGGGTCAGGAGCTGAAATAAAATGGTGAGTAGATTGAGAAATGTGGCAAAAGTACATTGCATGTGGAAAATGATAATGGGGAGAAGTAACAGAGGGTTGGTTGGGTATTAAGTTAATGATAAGGAGTGTCGAGTAAGAGTATATGGGCAAGGAGCGATCCTTAAAATATGCCCAGAGCCCTGCATTCAGGAACATCAAAAGGAGTTCCTTTAAAATCCGAAGCGGATATATAGACTACAAACAGATAGATCTGTTAAAGAAAACAATTCAATATCCCTATCAGGAGTCACTTTAGGGGCAGAGGATTGCCACGAGGAGCGTTGGTAAGAGATATATGTGGGCTGGCCATTTCGTGTGTGTGTATTGTATGTTATATATTTTATGTGTAAAGAAAAAGTGAAATGTCGAAGAGTGACAAATAACAGATTGTGTTTAAAAGGCGAGAGTAAAAATTATTGATTTATTTAGCCGTCGAGAGTATTGACTGAGTAGGTAGATTGAAGTAAAGTGAGACATAGAGGCTTGGAGCTGCAACGATTGGTGCACACTCATATTGTATTATTTTTCAGAAAAAGCATTTTCTGTGTAAAGAACGGTAAGTGTTGACAGTCGATTAAGACTTGTCATGATGGAGGATGTTATTCCGGTTATACACTTATACAAATAGCTGCCAAAACATGCACCCAAGCTTAAGCAGTACAGTGCAGAATGGGTTAGGGGCAAAGCAGATAAAAAGTTCATGCAATGCCAGAAGGTGGGTCGCTGTCAAAAGCAGTTTTACAACACATAACCACATACTTGCACGCTGCGTATATAGGAAAGGAATTGGAAAAGAAGTTTGCTAGTTTCGAGCTCTGGAAGATGTACAAGGAGGAATGGGAAGACCTGCCTCCTGAGGACTGGATGCTTAACCAGTGTAAAGAGGGGATGTTGAGCCTTCTGCTCCCCCTACTGCACCTGAAGTAAATGGTGATAGTGCAAAGGATGAAGGAGTATATCCGCTAAGAGAGCTTAAAGCAGCGGCTGGATATAGTAATCCAACGTATGAACCATCTGCTTTCAGCAGTGACGAGAGCCCAGAGAGGACTCCAGAAAAAGATGTAGGCCCTCATTAGGACCCTGGCGGAGTGGGTTTCCGCCAGCGGTATTCGCGGCGGACCCGTCCGCCCTACTACGAGTTCCCGTAGCGCCATGGCGCCGTTTTCCGCCTGGTTTTACCAGGCGGAGAAAACCATGGCGCTACGGGACCTCGTTGTTAATTACGCCACCGTATTTTACGGTGGCGTAATTAACTCCTTCCCCACTCCCATTATACCCTATGGGGCAAGAATGGGAATGGGGAAGGGCAGAATGGGGATTGGGGATTTACCGCTCCGCCAAGGTCGGCATGGGGTGGTAAATCCGCCAACCCCCATGGCGCTATCGACGGCTTTCCGCCGTGCTTCGCGGTGCATTTAGCACCGCGAAATCCGCCAGGGTCGTAATGAGGGCCGTAATCTTTAAAGTCCCACAGGACAAAGAGAAAAGTGAGCGACGAGGTATGACCCTGGACATAGAAAGAGAAATTAAAAGATGGAAAGGACAGAAAGACAAATCTGACGAGATAGCGCTCACAGCGGATTAGTGGATGGGCGGTTAGATATTGTTCAAACTTGATGGAAAGATCATTGAGGTAGTGCAGCAAAGTGAAGATCAGGATGAGCAAGATAAGACAGGGAACAAGAGAAATGATTGAAAGTAGATGAGTCTAAACAAAAGAATAGACAAAGACTAGATGAGGAAGAACAGTTAAGAAAGGAAGAAAGGGTAGAATAGCAAAGAAAATATTTATTTTGTTTTATTTGTTTATGTATTTGCTATTCGCGAAAGCCCTCAGGCATTGGGGCGCAACAGCAAGACAAGTATAAGAACATAAAAAGTGGGACAAGATTGACAGGACGTTTGGCAAGCCAATGCAAAGAGGGGATGTTTCAAGACTGGTGAGCTAAGCTGCCTTTAGTTGAAAAAGAAAGTTTTCAACTTTTTTATGAAAATGAGGTAGTTGGATTCCACTCTTAAGTTCAGAGGCAGTTTGTTCCAGCTAGCTGCTGCATGGTTGGAAAAGGCTCTTTCCAAACCTTTGGCTTTCTTATGTGAGTTGACTACAACAAGTCCTTCAGCTCCTGATCTCAATGCTCGGGAGGGAATGTAGTTGACAATTTTAGATTTCAGGTAGACTGGAGCTTTGCCGTACAGGCACTTGTGTGTCAGTATCAATGACTTGAATAAGATACAGTCTATAATATTCAGCCAGTGAAGATCCCGCCTAGCATTGCTGATATGGTCTGATCTAGCTTTTTGTTTGATTATTCTAACTGTGTTATTTGTCAATAGGCAGAGAGCAATCGAATAACGAGAAAGACTAAAAAAGAAGAGAGAAGAAGAGGAAGAACAGAAATTAAGAGAGAAAAGAATGCAAAGACGAAAGGATGAAGACGTGCATAGGGCAAATGAGAGAAGGGAAGCAAAAAGACGGGAGGAAGAAAGAGTTAGGGAGGAATCAAAGAAACAGAGGGACTTTGATGAGGAAATAGAACGAAAGAGAAGACAGAGAGCATGTGATATTGATTGCATTCAGAAAGAGTTAATGGAACCAAATCCAGTAGTAGCATGGGAGGACATAGAAGAATTCTTCCGAACACAGGAACCGATGCCAGGGCCCTCTAGGATAAATCTAGAAGAGCAATTTGAGGAAGGAACTATAGGAGACAGAATCGCAAAAGCATATCATGAGATGTAAACAAAAAGTGAATTAAAAAAGAAAGGGAAAGATGATCAATTTGAGATTTCCCAATCACAAGGCAAGGAGGGAATTATGTTCAGTCTCGAGCACCGAGCTTTGTCTTTGGACAGGCTAACTTTAAACAGGGATGAGAAGAGGACAGCCATACGAGTTGGGGACAAGATATGTCAGACAAAGAAGGGGAAACCTTCCATGGGGAGGAGGGAGCCTTTTGCATGCGAAGGAAGTTAGATGATCAGATTTGGACGTACCTAAAGAAATAATGCCAGAGCCCATGGCGTGTACAAAGCGATGTAATGAGCAGTCCCATAGAGAAAAAGGGGAGTCACTGCCATACATGAGCAGACTAAGGTCATTGCAAGGAAGAGGGCGATCAGCAGGGTCAGACTGGGACAAGAAACAGGCCCAGACACCCAAAATAAAAGTGGGCCACCCCTCAGAAAAGTGGCCCTCAAACCATCATCTGTGAATCGCGTCAATTCACGAATTTACAGAAAAAGCTACTAATGGAGGGTTCATGTGTCTGTTGCATGTAATGTTTTGTGTAAATGCTTGAGAAAGTGATAACATACAACATGTACTGGCCTTAACAATCTGTGCTTGCATTACCACTTTAACACATTTTCATGCTGCCTCTTGTCCCAGTTCTGCCCCACGCATGTCACTCTTCTTGTCCAAGTATTGCTGAAAGCTGCTATCCCTGTTCCAAATCCACCCCATACCTGCCATTTTGCTGCCCCATATGAAATTGAATGGAAACTCGTTCCACTAAAACCTTTTCATAACAAATACAGGGTACTACCTCTATGTATGCAAGTATGTTCGTAGGTAGAAACAAAATAACATGCTATTCCAAACTGTGTATGTTCCAACTTAACTGTAACGTAGTTATCCTTCTATGTGGATTCATATGAAGGCACTTACAATGGAACAAGGAGGTTTCTAACAGTGTCTGGCTTGAATGATGATGCTCTTTCAGCACATCATGTAAAGTAAGCATGCAACAACCTTCCCACACAGCACAGTACTCACTGCCTCTGTGCACTGTCCTCCATTGCCGAACCAAAAATGCAAAATGCTGGTGTGGCCCAGTTTTTCTGGTCAAAGTAGACCACTTGCTGGCCAATGTGGGCCAGTTTAAAGAGCTAATTCACTATGGAGTTAGTCGTTTTGACCAGTGTTACTGAATACATGTTCTTTAAAAAAGCATCATTTACACCACATTTGTATTAAAAAAATGAATTAACAGCCATTTGCAACTGTGGGCCACTTTTTTGGCTAATATGTCCCAGTTAAAATTTAATGAGTTACTTCACTATGTGGCTAGTAGTTTTGACCATTGTTGCTGAATCAATATTCTTTAAATTGCACAATTTGCATTATGTTTTATCAAAAAATCACGGCTACTACTCAAAGAGCCTGTCACAAAAGGAATTCATTGCTATTTGCAACTGGCCTGTGCCACTTTTACATTTATGCCCGAGACAATTGTAGGCCCAACCCGACCCTCCTATCTATCAACCCACACAACACTTTGTATTCTGGGACTTGTAGTTCTGTTGTTCCTTCTTAAAATATGTGCCAGCAAAACCCAGCATATAAAATCAATTTGGCCAATAGACAGGACGGTCCGAAGGTGTCACACACAACATGGAAGGTGTGACGGGATTGCCAATGTGGGAGACCTCCACATAAATGCGAGATCCATTAAGTGCACCCCAAATCCTTCCATGACTATAATGCGCCTCAATTCCTGACTAGAGCAAAAGCACTCTGCTAAGCAAGCCTTGGCCCCCACAACCTCCTGGCCTCATACCATCTGAGATAAGTACAAAAGGTGTAGGTCTGTCCAACATCATGCCCCCGGTCTCTGGGACAATGTACCTCTGCTTCTTCACCTTCAACAAGGTCTTTAATAACCTAAACTCTGAAATTCTGATTAGAACTATACACATAGGGCCTGATTCATTAACCTTTTTTGCACGTTTCAAAGTGACTTTGCACTGCAAAAATATACGTTACATTGTTCCATGAATCATGGTGTTTTTTGCAGTGCAAAGTCCCTTTGCAACGGTGAAAAATCCCTTTGCCCCATAAAAAAAACCTATGAATCAGGCCCTTACTGTTAATCACTTTGCACCATCCCCTTCTGTCCACCAATCCTCTTCTTTCACCTTATTGCCAACTAGTGCTCTGAAGCAACTGTAAGGTGGCCTTCAGCGCTACAGAAAAACTAAAAAGAAACAAATCGATGGGCGAGAACTGCGAGAAAAAAAATCCTTCATTTTTAAGAGTTACGAAACCAAATAATGTGACTGCACATCCCTTCTAGTTCTAATACAATCTATTAATTTTAATGGCAGCTACAGCATTTGCGATACATCCATTATTTACTGTCTGAAAGCATCAAAATGGGTCTATCCCCAACACAAAACACAATTGCTCTAAAGCAGTGGTTAAATACAGCCTATGCGCCTTGTTGAGTTCCATTATTTTATTCAACGCATCACTGCTTGCTGTGAGCAGTGCAACACAAAGCATGGCCTGTGAAATTGTTTGCCAATGCCAGGGTTTGTGTTGCTTGTGCACTACCCATTCCAACAACTCCTCTCAGATGGATGGGGCAGGCATTGCAAAGGGAGACACTTGAAAAGCAGCAGCAGCAGCTTGAGCAGTGTAATTTTTATACAGGACACACTTTCATTGTAAATAGGAAAAGTCTGCTTTCATGAGTATATAGGTGCCGCAGCTTGAGCAAGCGTTATCATTTTTATACAGGTCCCTGGCAATCGATAGCCATGGGGGAATGATTTATCGTTGGTTAGAGGGGCTGTCTCCAAGGGAATTATAAAGGTTCAATTTACACAGCCGGGTGTGAGAAATGTTATTGATGTGATGGGGTAAACTGGGGTTCCCTCGTTGGGGTAACTTATCCATGCTTGTGAGCAGTGACAGAAAACATGGGAGTGTGTGTCCTTTTGGCCTTTCCCACTTCATTTGACTACAAAACACTGCTGTAATTAGCCCAGCATGGGCCTCTGTTGTCAATCTCAGCAGAGAGGCCAATCCATGACTGAATGGGCATGGAGCCTGAACTCCCAACCGACTCACTGGGGCAGGTTTGAGGCACAAGGAAAGTTCTTTCCTCCATAGACCCGGTTCCTGCCCACGCGCGTGGATCTGAATGAACACGCGACACATAATTTAACATAGATACAGTACTCAGACCGGCAGATGCCTGCTCAGTCATGGGCACAGGGGAGAGACTGGAGACCACGAGGAAGGCACACTGTCATACCAAAGCACTGACAGACGCTATGGATCAGGAGTGACCAGGAAAGGGCACGCGGCAGCTCCCTAGATAGACTGAGATTAGATGAGCATGACAGGATATGTTGGCTTAATGGCTTACCATTCACGGTCACCGCCGTCCCTTCATGGCAGTGATGTGGGTGTTCGTCCAGCTCCGGAGGCAGCCAGGAGCGGGTGATGATGGCGCAAAGTGATTTGAAACAACTTGCAAATTCGCACTCATGTTAGTTACCATTGCCAATACAATTCACTGGGAGGGAACAGTGTTTTGTAACACTGACTGCTGGCACCATGGTGTTTTGGTAGTTACATGCCAGCACACCACATTCATCAAAGAAAGGTAACACTTCAGTGTTAGCTTTCTCTGCATCCGTGGTGGGCCTCAAAGGATCTCAAGATCTCAATGAAAGTTAACTTAAGTCCAGCTCAGTCTTGGGCTTCAGGAACTGGCCTCCAGGGCCTCGCCTGCTTCATCATGATTTGATGGCGAATCCGACCCTGGCGATCAGGAACCATTGTTCCTACTGTGGATAGGCAAACAATGGGAGCCGATTGCGATTTCACAATTCCCTTTGTTAGAAAAAGGATGGTCCAGGCCGCAGTATATACCATGGCCCCAAATGGACAAGGACAATTTAAGATGTAAGTTGCCCAGACTAACGTCGGGCGCGGGAAAATGGATATATGAGTTAGAGAAGATGACCGTAGGAAATACTCTGGTCATAGGGACATTAAGGCTCAGCTTGCAGCTATCCTTGGGGAAAGGGCTGATGACATTTGGACAAGAGCAGGATATTCAGGTGTCATTGTACAAAACACAGCACACAATGGCATGCCATTTAATAATTGCAGAGCAGCAGTCTGGAAAGCACATAGAGTACAATATCCTAACATGTCAGATATTGGTGCAATAATGGCACGTAAAATGCAGGATGGCGAATATCCACTTATTTACATTCAACATTTTCAAAAGCAGTGGTCCTTGGAAACTCCAGAACCGTGGGGAAATCTATATTGGTATTCTATCACATTTTATGTCAGGGATTGTCAGAACAGGTACAGAGACAGGTTAAAAAGCTGGTGGGCGTGGAGGCGAAGCCACGGCCAGAAATACAGCTGACCATAGCAAACCATTGCTGATTGTTGCAAGAGAAAAATCAGAATAAAGAGTACATTAGGAAGATCGAGGAAGCTAAATTAGTACAGAAGAAATTATCCAAATATGCTATAGAAGGGGCGATGCTGACTAGTGGAAAAGGGTAATGATAGCAGCAAGCAGCAGGTATGCCACAGGTGAATAACCAACGGCAGTCGTCAGATCAAGGAGGAAACAGGTCTGTGCTGCGAGGCAGAGTAACGGGTTTCAGGGGATGGGGAGGCTTCCAGAATAATCAGGGAGGCGTCCAGAATAACGAAGGTGGTTTTCAAAATTTACAGAATGATAATCAAGGCATGCAGGGAGGACAGGTTAGGAGATTCCCTCCTGTATGTTGGACACGTGTAATGACAGGACATATAGCGCAAATATGTGGGAGTCAAGGGTATGTACAGAACTGACAATTCTCAAGAGGGGGGGCAGTTTATCCTCCAGAATATAGCCCACAAAGCAGTGACGGGTTTGCCCAAGATCTCACAGTGTATGAGACGCAAGCACCGCAAACACAACAGACACAATCACAGTAAGCACCATTGAAACCGCCACAAGGGTAGTCACAGCACGGACCCATGCAGATACAGCACAATGCAAATACAGGGCTGTTATTGACTCCTAGAATAGGAGGTGTCACCATTGAGGGTGGAAATCCTTTCACAGGTACGGGAATAAGTATGTACCCACAATAGGATAGATCACTGGGTGACTTGATGTATTCAGTACTATCTGTGATGCCTAATCCTCAAGAGGAACCAAGGGTTGACGTCACGATAGGAGGCAAATCCTTTTCTTTTTTAGTAGACACCGGAGTGTCTCGCTCATGTATAGGAGAGGGGAAATATTCACTGTCGGCTAATGCCATGAATGCTCAAGGGTTCTCAGGAGCTACAAGTAGAGTTACTGTCACGGCTCCAAAGTCCAAGTGCAGGAGTGGTGCGAACCAACTACCCCCACTGAGGTCTGGGTACCTGCAAGACAAAGCTTACACAGGCCGCCGAGACCCCAGCAGGGAAAGAGGGTTAGGGTCTCGTTGGTTGTATGGGTCTCGAACATAGAGTAACCGGAGTGAGGGTTAGGAGAAGGTAAATGGACAGGCAAGGGAACACATGGGAAAAAACAATAATAACATATGCACTATCGTCCCAACATACACACAGTGTTTTACAATAGCTTTTGATTCAAAAGGCACTTAGCTCTGTGGTTGAGTGCTGGCCTCCTGCCTGCGCACTCTCAGGTCCAGAGCTTGGAGCAGTTCCAATGCTGCAAGAGAGTTTTGGTATTAGTGACCTGTGTTAACTCACATAGGCATAATACATCACACACACATACAGTGCTGGCACATGCACATTACACATTGGAGACAATCTGCTCGCTGAGCTTAACTGTACCCAACTATAGCGAGTGGTTCAGAACATGTGGCCCAAGTTCGCCGCACGTGGCTTAAAGGGAATAAGATTCATCGTGCCGCCAAAGTTTTGCCACACGTGGCCTTATATAAAACACCACATGCTGCTCAAGTTTGCCGCACGTGGCTGTGGTCAGAAATGCTCTCCGTGCTGCCAAAGTGTGCCGCACGTGGCTGTGGTCAGAAATGCTCTCCGTGCTGCCAAAGTTTGCCTCACGCGGTTGAAAACACGTTAGTAAATAAACACTACGCGCGTTAATAGTAATGGGTCTTGGTAGCCGAAATTGGCGTTGGTTAAATGCTAGGGAGCGCTGATAGGCACTTAGCTTTTGCCCCTTGCAGGGGATGGAATATCGCTGGGCGGTGCCCCCTGTGCGAGCCCCTCAACGGACTGGATATTCCAATGCTTCTCCGCTTGTTTCGCGCTCTCCCCCCGCAGCTGCGCTTCTAATTCCCATGTGGGGGTTGAACGCTCGTTCGCTATGGTTTTGCTGCACTTACTTATCTGTTGTAAGCGAGGGGCCAAAATGCTGGTTCTATGGGGTGTGGCCCCTCGCGTGATCCCCGTCGGCAGGAGCTCTGAAGGATGCATCCATTCCGGTCGGGAGCTTAAGCACAAGCCCCGTGCCTTTCTTCTGCGTGCATGCGCGTGCGCGAGCCCCTCCCAACCTGGGAGTGGAAAAGTAGTTTCTGGCCCAGAGGCTGCTGGGAATTGTGGTCCGGCGAGCCTTCCGCCTGAAAAAGGGACAGAGAAGCCTCCTATAAATCTGGAGTCAATTCCTTTGGGTCTGTTTTGTTTTGTATCTGGTTCTTCTGCGCCTTGGGCCCCTCACTAAACCCTGACTCCCCCTTACAACTCCCTGTACCCTGACAGTTACTTTTTCTGAGAAATTGCCAGTATCTATAGGTGAGTGTGACATGTTGTCCCATTATTGTATTCAAGGCAGACACCAGTTACAATACGGGGCGGAGATTTGATGACAAAGCTAAATATGCCAATCTCTTTCACTGATGAAGGCATAGTGTGTTCTACACCAGGAATACATTACTTAAAAGTATGTGAATTAATTATGGCATTTACATGGCAAATAGCTTTGCGAGGAACGCCGCTAGAGCCTGAGGTTTTTCACTATGGAGTACGCATTTTGTTAACACGGCTACCTGTTTTAGTGGGTAAGATTATGAGAACAGCTGATGAATTTCTACTCTGACCACAGATACCTATGGACGAAGAGGGGGGACAGATATTTCCCTTGGAACTACAGGCAGCCGAGTGAGGGAAGTTGGCCATGCTCAAAGGATTCGATGACCAGAACAGGCCATGGAGAACAGTGATCACCATTGGGGAAGGATATAGATTGACTGATGTCACTGACGAGGATATGTTTAGAGATGACCCGTCAGATGATGAAGTGGTGTTTGAGATAAGCATCACTTATTGGATTAAGACAGAGAGGCGAGAAGTCAATGCAGTGAATGGTGATTGTGGAACAGCGCCCCACATTTTTTGATGAGGACCTGGAGAAAATACCAATCTCCTTATGGAATACGGGCCCTTATGATGTAGGTCTGTTGAAAGGGATGGTAGAAGTCAAGATTAAGATGAATCCAGGAGCAATTTTACCTCGAGCGAGGCAGTATCCCATGTCTCGAGAGGCAGATAGGGGTATTTTTAAGACTATATCAGCCATGATGGAACGAGGCATCTTAGTGATGTCAGAGTCACCATGATATACAGTAGTGTACGTTATCAAAAAATCAAAGGGGGGATCATGGCTTTTAATTCATGACATGAGGCCAATTAACCAGATTGTAGCGGCAGAGTTTCCTCTAGTTTTAAATCTGGCAATGATTCTATGTAGTATTCTCCCAGAAGCACGATATTTCACAGTGATTGACATGAAAAATGTGTTTTTCTTAATCCCATTGCATAAAGATTCCCAGGATCTTACGTCATTTACTTTCCGACAGACTAAGCTGAAAGCACACGTTTGCCTCAGGGGTACTATGAGTCACCATCGATTTTCAATAGGATCCTGCAGATGGTCCTGAGCAACATTGATTTGCTGAGTGGTGTGTTGCAGTATGTAGATGCCATTTTAATTTGCAGCACGAAAGACAAAGAGTGCAGATGAGAGTGTATTCAGTTAATGATTATCCTAGCAGAGAAAGCATATGAAATGTCGAAAGAGAAATTCCAGTACTGTCATGAAGAAGTGTTATACATAGGAAAGTTAATCTTGCATGAAGGAAAGAAAGTTACACCTGAAAGATCGGAGGCGATTATGAAAACAACAAAATCACACATGATTAAGCGAATGAAACAGTTTTTGGGACTATGTAATTATGTAAGAGCATGGTATTTGATTATTTCATATACAAGACCCTTGTTGCAGGCTCTGAGAAGGCACAGGGGAATAGGGAAAATATTGAATGGACTAAGGAGATGGAGGACAGGCTTGATTAAGTGAAAAAAGCTATTTTTACAGCTCCAGTTTTAGGAATTCTCAATTATTCTGAGGATTATTTTTATTTTTGAACACAAATGGAACAGTCGTGACAGCAGTACTCACACAGAGAACTGCATTTGGGTACAAGGCCCAAGCATATTACAGTGGGATTTTAGACCCAGTAATGAGGGGTCACTTCCCTTGGGAACACTCACTGGCAGCAGCCACGTTCACCATTGAAAAATCTGCAAGCATAGTAATGGGGTGTTATATGGTATAGTTTGTTGAGCATGCATTATTTGCTGTTCTTGAGAAACCTAAGGGTACGCTGACATCTCAAAGACCCTCTGCTTATAAGGTGGTTATATCAAATCCTGCCATTAAAATAGTCAGGTGCAGAATATGAACACTGCCACGTTTGTAGCTGAACCTGTGGCAGAGGGGGAGCTTGTGCGTGACTGGGCTAGTTATGAAGAGTCATATGAAGACGTGCCGCGTGTAAAAGAAAATGTGTTACTGGGAGGAGAGACCCTCTTTATTGATGGTTCTTTGAAAATTGATCAAAGTAATGAGGAAAAGCTGACTGGTTCAGCTCTAGTGAAGTACAGAGAAAATTGAGAATTTGAAATAGTGGCAAGCATAAGGCTGCCATCTCATTTTTCAGCAAATGCTGCAGAATTGGTAGTGCTTATTATCGCGCTCGAGTAACATGAAGGAGAGGGAGTGACGGTGTACAGTGACTCCACCTATGTGATGTCAACTTTGCACGCAAGATTGGCATGACAGAAAAGGAGGGGCTACCTCTGAGTGGACGGCACTCCAGTGCAGCACGCTGCATTATTTGATAGACTCATAAAAGCACTACAGCTACCAGCAGCCATAGCAATAGTTAAATGTGCAGCACGTACTAAGAGAACTGACTTCATTTCACGTGGAAACCAAGCCATGGACGAAGAAGTCAAAGAATTGCAACTTCTTCAGACGAGTTTTGATACTCCTTATGCAAGCAAGGGAGAAATCATGGCCGTGAGAGTGAAAGTAGGTTTTAACCATTTGCCAAATACTCAGTTGATGGAAATTCAAGGTGGAGCTCCATGGGAAGAGAAATAACTGTGGACATGAAGGGGTTGTTCTTTATCCCCTACTGAAGCACTGTGGCGAAAAGACAGCACTGGTAAACTGGTGATGCCTGTAGCCTTATTAAGGGTGGCTTTAGAACAGTTACAATAAACTGCGCATGTCACTAGGGAAAGCCTTGCAGCAACCATTGCACAGGATTGGTTTGTGCCAAACCTGTTAGAACACTTTGCTTTTTATGCAGTAAATTGCATTGTATGTGAAATGTTTACTGCTGGGCACACGTTGCGAACAGTCAGCAGAGTTATTCCTCAACCCAAATGGTCCATTTCAGCATTTACATATTGATTATGTTGACATGCTGCAAGTATGTAGTTGTTGCAGATATTTGATGGTGGTAGTGTGACAGTTCTCTAGGTAGATCGAAGCCGGTCCATGCACATACCCGGATGCCACTTGCGCTGCAAAGTTTTAAATCTGGGAAGTATTTGCTAGATTAGGAGTATGTGAGGTGTTGAGATCAGATAATGGCCCCCATTTGTGAATGAAGTATTCAAGCAAATTAGTTTATTGCTCAGCATAAAACACAAGTTTTCTTCTGCTTGTCACCTGCAAGTGAACGGGATATGTGAAAGACTCGGTCTGCTCAAAGAGATGATAGTCAAATTGAAACTGACACTGAAAAATGGGTGGCTGCATCGCCTGCCCCTTTCATTATATGTATTAAGAAATCAGCCGGGCTCAGACCACCACTTCACACCCCACAAGCTAGTCACAAGGAGGTGAATGAGAATGCCTCTAACTCCTCCATCAAGGACTAGGATTGATTCCCAGACTACTGCAGAATTGTTAGAACTGAGATACGTGAGTACTTAACATGTATGATGCCTAGTCTCGCTGTCATTTCAGATCAAAACGAGCGGAAGGGGTGTCGGTCTCAGCACACAGATTTACACCATACAGCAACCAGAGCGCAACAATTTCTTATACCTAGACTCTTTCAAGGAGATCAAATTTTAATAAGGAACTTCACAAGGAAGTGGCACGAGCCTAGATATGGCTGCCCTTTCATTGTGGAGAACATCACACCATCAGAAGTCAAAGTCCAAGGAAGACGAGATTGGATCCATCAAGGTGATGTGAAATTCAATCCTGGAGAGGCCGACAAACCCCCAACCCATTTGGAAGCAAGTCAAGGAGAAGAAGTTCAGCACGTGCAGACTAGATCGATGACGAGGAAGAAGGACACAGAGACTATCCAATAGATAGACAAAGAGTTCTTTGGACTGTGGGTTCCCTGAAAACACTCCTTGTATCTGTTACAGCAAGAAGTGAGAAAGTTACTGTTCTTAAACTACAGAAGTGTGTTGACATTGGACTTTGGAGTCTGAAAGAAAAGCCAAGGATGCCAGATTTGGACTTTGTGTTTGACGATTGGAAGATAGATCAGTTCCCAGACTCATTTCAAACCGAGATTCTCTTTGGTGGGCTACATGGTGCTCTCTGATGTTGATGTACACAGACTACTTATTC
The DNA here is from genome assembly GCF_040938575.1 of Ambystoma mexicanum. NCBI lineage: Eukaryota > Metazoa > Chordata > Amphibia > Caudata > Ambystomatidae > Ambystoma > Ambystoma mexicanum. The sequence continues at coordinate 654,903,008 of NC_090925.1, forward strand.
CTGTCTTCATTTTTATACTCAGAGCTTACCCTGCTCTTGTTGGTCGTCACACTGAGGTGTTTACTTTCGCCCAAGATACTAAGAATGGCCAAGATATTAGACGTCTTCTGGCAGCAATTCTAGACCAGATTAGACAGTTACATGAACATCTCTTCGAGAGCAAGTATGGTTCTATCGAGTGACGATGTTCACAATTTACAAGCCTTGATCTTTTCGTATTTGCTTGAAGCTTATCCTCATCTTGGTTGGTGCAAGGATAACACTTATGTGTTCATTCTAAATCCTATCAATCATACTGAAATCAGTCAGCTACTTGTGGAACTTGTGGAGATGATTCAACAGCTGCCAGAGTATTTCATGGATTGCCTGAATAAAAAGAGTTGTTTCATTCCTTAAAAGTAATAACAGGCAATCATGTGGTCCATAAACCACCTAGCTATTCCAGAAATTGATCAAAGACAGTGACGAGTGGAGAGAAATCTCTGGTGGATCAGAATGTACTCGTGCATAATATATGCATGCTCAATGTTTATCGTTGTTTTCCTGATCTTGATAGTTTATGCTGTGTATGTTGTTGGCCCAAAGAAGGGAAGAATTCCTTCGATTCTTCCCGCTCCAGTAACCAATGCAGAGTTAGATATTGCAAGAAAGCCTAGGCCCTATGTGATTGTCCCCACAACAGTGGTGCATGAGAAAGCACATAGTTCTATGATAAATGTGATTGAGCTTCCCTTTGGAGGGAGATCCGCTTTAGAAATTGTTCAGGATCTTTAATTATGTAATCATTATGAAAGGAAGAGACACAAGAGAGGTGTAAGAGAGGATGATTATGAATTAAATAATTATTTAGACAGTACAGCATATTTAGGAAATAATATGTGGTATCAGCATATGGAAGAAGTGGGCAAATGTCCTTCTGAGAAGAAATGCTATGTATGTGCACACCTGCCTTATACTATGGGAAAGTCTAAGGTATTCATAGCTATTGAAATAGATGTCCAAACAGCTCATTGCCTATCTCACATTGAACTCTGCCTGGCAAGAGGTCAGTTCATGGGTCGAACAGCATCTTTGGTATGGGCAACAGAGTGGTCAAGTCCAGATGAAGATGACTATGTCCAAGACTTAAAGACAAGAGAAAGGACATTCACCAGAAACAATGTGATAAGATATGACCAGCCTGGAGTGAAAGGAGCTGGAATCACATGGAATAGAAGACTTGACAGCCCAGGAAAGACTGCAGAAGCAATTCAAAGATGGAAGGAAAGAGACGAGATGCAGATCTGGGGAACAGTGCTTTCTCCGGACGGCTGGGAGGAAGGTGTGGTTATATGCAGAGCCTGGGTAGTAATTGGTTACTGTAAACCAACTATCGACATAGTGGAAAAAGGATCCAAACCTTTATGGCCAAAACTACTGACATAGTTCGAAGACAAATGAGGTCCTTGACACATAGTGCATCTTGACACATAGTGCATCTAGACAGTGCAAAGCGGTGTTTCAGAAACAATGGCATGAGAAAAGTTGGATAAAATCAAAATTGTGGTTGAATCGTTGGGACATCAGTGATAATGTCCCAACTGGGCCTGTGGATCCAGAGCTTACATGGAGCTGCCCAGAGATTGGACAGGACTATGTTCTATAGTGATTGTCCATGTTCCAGCATTGGTGATTCCAAAGAGTGACCTGAACATTGGTGGGTTCCCAAAGGCAGATGTGCACCTGAGAAAGAAGAGAACTGCTGAGCTCTTGAATCATTTGAAAAGGGAGAACTATTTATCAGCAAAGTCAATGGAAGCTTTTGATGCCATCGCATATGAACACAGATTGTTCAGTCAGACTTCATCAATATTCACGATAATCTTTATGCCCAGGATCCAGATGGCAGCAAATGCCAAATGGCTACAGATAAACAGATGGCAGCACCTGCAGACAATCAACACTACCATAAAGGGATTTAATGCTATCAAGGAAGAGCTGAGAGCCATACAACTAATGACATTCCAGACAGATATGTCCTTGACATAATCAAGCTATGGATGGAGGTGTTTGTGCCAAAATCGGAGAATCATGTTGCACATGCATACCTTCTCACAATGACGAGAATGGCACCTTGACTGAGGCCACAACAATGCTGACAAACCTGAACGTCAAAATGGTAGACAAAGTGGAAGATATTGCTGATGACAGCTGGTTTGGGTCAATCTTTTCATGGGTTGTATTTCATTTCATGGCAATGTATTGCAAACATTTACAAGTTCCTTGGAGCCCTGATAGTGATGGTCATGTTTGGATTCTGTGTGGTCAGGATAATAATCATACAATGCAAGAAGACTGCAAAGAAATCAGTAGGAATGAAGATTGTGATTTGTGTTGAATCAGGAGTTGAGCCCAAAGAACCAACAGTTGAAAAAATTAGAGACTGTGTGAAGGCCAACATTCACGCACATGAGGGAACAACTTTTCTGTATCCAAGAGACCACAGGAAATATGTGGAAAGGTGGATTTACTGCAACCCAAATGGACAATGCATGCTTATGACCTGGAGTGTTGATGATCATGTGAAATCAGCTGGATGCCTGAAAGGAATCGTGAAGATATGGACCCCAAAGAAGCATTTCTTCAGACGAGGATGTCTGGATGTGAAGGTTGATGACAGAGTGGTCAATGAATCGCCCGGAGGGGGGAGTGTAGAAGTGGAGCCAAGTTCCCACATCAAAAGCTCTGCCCCCATGTTGCCTATATGTTGGGAACCAGAAATGGCTACACGAGCAGTACCAATAAGGATGCCTATAGCACAAAGAACCTTTGAGACAAGGTACCCCTTGAGAAAATCCCATATAAATGCACAAAGAAATGGTGCCTTTCTGGCTGGGGTGCCAGAATAAACGTGCATTTGAACAAGAAAGTAGACTGGTGACATCATGCGAAGTAAGAATTTACGCACCTAGAAAAGACACGCAAGATGAAGAGATATAGAAACTATTTAGAAGTTGAGGATGATCTAAGCAACATTTTCGGGATCGAAATGAAGATGCTCATGCAAAGAAGCACTGAAGAAAATGGCAAGTCATTTTACACCTGTACAGATGCAGCAACGCAAGTAGGGTGAAGTAATCGTAAAGGCGGGATAAGTAGTGAATTAGATGGCAGTGATGCATCAATGTATACATATAGGAATGTACAGAACCTGGACATTCCATGATGTACTTTAGCAAGGCTTGAAATCTCGTGATTGGAAAAGATGTCAGTGTGGCGCAGTTGGAAATAAATTGATGTCTGAGGAGAATTTCAAAAAAGGCTTGTCTGGCTCAGCACCAAGAAGACAAGTCCACAGTGAGTTGGGCGCCTGTCAAAAAGGCTACAATGAACGTGAGAAAAGAAAAAACTTCAGTTTGAAGCAGAATGAAAAAACACTGAAGGCGTCAAGAGTTCATCATTTAATAGTATTAAATTCAGCAAAAGGCTCAAAAGAGTGGTCTCCAGTCACATGGTCGAGATCAAATTAGCTTGGGTCAAGCTACACTGAAAGCAGAAGACAAAGCAATGCCACGCTACCTTTATTTCTCTGGCACAGACAGCTTCTGCAAGGCCAAGTTCAAAGCCTTAATTGACTGGCAGACTGTAGGAGTGATGATAGATGTTGGGCTAATTGGTGGGGAGGTAAGACCACACCAACCCTCCATGCACCTGGGATGGTAGCATGCGTGCTGCTACCGTGTGGAATATTCCAGAAGGGTACAAGTGTGGCAAACCAATTGTAGAGTGCCACATAGTAAGGAGCCCTATAGTTTGTGTAACCAATTAATCGTCATATATTTAGTGACAATGAAGATGACCATTCACTTGGGATGGGCTTAGTTGCCCACCTGACTTAGACACCCAATCATAACCCCTGGCTATATAGAATATATACTTAGATGTTCATTGAGAGTCACTTTACCAGATAGGTTTTTGAAGTTTGCCACGTAGTGTGATGGATGTCAGTGATGACTATTCTATGCTATAGAATTTATGTTTTTTCTAAAATGTGTTGAGATCGTGCAGTGCGACACTAGATGATGTCTGTTGTACTTCCTGTTTGAGATAATTGATAATAAAACAGAATGCAGTTTGCCAACTTTCTGAGTCATTTTGATTATTGATGTGTGAGTAGTTTCTGCATCTCCCTCCACCTCTAAGTATTGCTACCGTGTCTTAAAGGACTCTGGGTCTATGAGTTTGTGGTTCAAAGCCAAGGACAATATCCGCATTATGGGGGTCCCTGAAACTACACATATCGACAACATGGAAATATTCGGGGAGAAACTCCTCACGGACATATTAGAGCGCCCCATACTGTCCAACATGTTCCTAGTCAAGAGGATGCAAATCTCCCGTGTGTCTACGCCTCCTACTGGGGCACCTGAGAGAACAATCATTGCCAGGATACTCAACTAAAGGGACAGAGACACTCTCCTCAAAGCGGCAAGAGACCTGGGTGAACTGCGCTATGGTTCCTCAATCATCAAACCGTTCCCCGACTTCAGTCCACAGGATCAAGAACAGATAAACTTGTTCCAAGCAGTGAAGATTAATCTCAGGAAGAAAAACCTCTGTAACTATATTATGTTCCCGGCCAAACTCCGGCTGATCCATAATGGCAAGACCAGGTTCTTCACTACCCCTGTAGCTGCGGACCATTTTGTCTCCGAACTCCTTGACCCTGATGGGCTGCGGGGGAACCTAACACAATCATTATCTGCTGGCGTTAATGGTGAGCCACCTCTCTTTCTACTCATGTGCCTCTGGTGTTCGTGACCAAGCCGCCCAACTCTCCTAGTCTTGGATGAGGATATTCCACTTTATCCTAATTTATGCTATCAGGTGTATCTTCAATCCATGTTAAGGGCAACTAAGGTCCACGTTGGAATGACACTGATACTACTGCTGGGCCCGCGAGCTAAGCAGCCGTGAAAAGCACCCCATTAATGCAGTCACTGCGACTTGTGCTCTATGGGTTTTAACTTTTTTGGGGGAGCAATATGCCGGTATGTTTGGGTTTCGGGCGTGAGCAGGGGTTGAAGAGGGGAATGGTTTAACATTCACGGTGCATGCAATAATACTTTTGTTTTACTGCAGAATTATTTAGTAATGGTGTGCCCAGAGTCTATGTGCACAATTGATGTGGGTTAATCTTGCTTCGCTGCAGCACCACACTCCTCTATCTGTATGTCAAGGTCCATGGGAGTTGATGCATTAAATGTTACGTCTTGGAATATCAGGGGGTTAACCAATAGCATACATTTCAGAAATGTGATAAATCAAGCTAGATCACATGAAGTGAACATCTTATGTCTACAAGAAACGCACATCCTAGAGGATGGCACACTCCCACTAGCTAAAGGTTGGGGTGTACATAGGTATGGGGCATCCTTTTCATCACAATCTCGAGGAGTGGCAATCTGCATACATCAATCCTTGATATTCCGCCTACATGAAAGAATATGTGATACCGAGGGTCGATATGTATTTCTAGTGGGCGAATGCCTTGGGCTGAAAATCATGTTTATTGATATTTATGCTCCCAATATTGACTCACCAGAATTTTTCCAGAAATGTGCAGCCTTGCTTCACAAATTCCCCTCATATGAAGTAGTATGGGCAGGTGATTTTAATGTGGCACTGTCCCTAGATTTAGATTGGTCATCAACAACACAAATAATGCTACCGAAGGCTGCCGCTACATGGGGCAACATAGCTGATTGACTTGCATTGGTAGATATTTGGAGACATATGCACCCTGACATACAGGAATTATTGTTCTATTCAAGCACCCATGGTAGTGCTCCCAGAATTGAATACATCATGTTGACTATTCACCTAGCCGGGGACACAGTTCACTAAATTGCTCCAAAGGACACTCTCCGACCACTCTCCGCTACTGGCCTCCGTCTCCATCACAGACACAACACCACACACCCCCGTTTGAGGCTTCTGCCCCAGCGTCCTGCGAGATGCAGTATTTCGGTTGGGTATCCAGGAAGATATTCTTGAGTGTTTCCTTACTAACACTGACTCGGTCCCTGACTACAGAACGGTTTGGTAGGCCTTCAAATTAGTTATAAGAGGCTGTTGTATCTCTAGAGAGTGGGGGTTTCTCAAATACCTAAGGACGGCTCCAGGTCATCTAGAAGCAGAAATTAAAGGCCTGGAACGTAAACAGATTCTGGGGAAGGAACCACAGGCTGAAAAGCCACTAACTGACAAGAGACAGGAACACCTCGATACCGCAGATAGAGAGGCAGATATTTAGGGGACAATATCCTGGCAACCAAATACACCAAGGACGGTAGGTCCAGTTGCACCCTAGCCTGGGAAATTCGTAAAGATAGAGGACAGTGCGGGATACTGGAGGTTACCAACCCAAATAGGAACCCAATACACAACTGTTTTGGAAGTTTTACATTACAGTACACTCATCCCAGCTAACCTGCTCACCTGAGGAAATCAGGTTGTACCTCAATCGGGTAGCCCTTCGTTGGTTGGTTGGTTGAAACCCTCTGTTGCAGACATTCTGAATTCACCACCCTTGGTAGAGGAGATATGTATTGTCATTTGTGACCTCCCAAATGGCAAAGCCCCTGGCCAGGACGGCATCTCGGGCAGAGTTCTACAAAGAATACGCCAATATCCTTGCCCCACATCTATGTCGCATGTATGAATTCTCCATGTCTGCTGGACTACTTCCTGAGTCCACCAGACAGCGGTAGTTACACTTTTACTTTGATAGAGACCCCCAGCACTGCACATCATACAGACTCCATTCCCTCATAAACACAGACAATTCTAGCCAAATTGTTAGCTGATAGACTTCTACCGCAAATGAGCACCCTGGATCTTCCTCATCAGGTGGGTTTTATCCCAGGGAGATAAACACAGAATAACCTCTGACGACTCTTTTCCATGTTACATAACGTTGTACGTTCCTATTGTAGTGGCACCCCTTGATGCAGAGAAGGCCTTCGACTCAGTCGAGTGGCCCTTCTTGTTCGAGTATCTGCGTAGATCTGTACTTGGCCTCCACTATATCTAATGGATCAATTTACTATCGATAGCTCCCCAAGCCACACTATTTAAAAATCAACTTATCTCTGAAAATATTCTCCCTTCCATAGGCACAAGACAGGGATGCCTGTTTTGCGCCATTCTATTTGCCCTGCTGGTCGGGGCTTTAGCTTGTGCTATACAGGAGTTTCATTCACCCGGGGGGAGATCTACTCACACATTTCAACTATTTCACTATATATAGACAAAATGCTATTGTATGTTACAAGCCCCAAGTAAAACCTACTGCCCTTGATGCAGGAAATATCCCTATTTGGTGAGTTCTCTGAGTTGCGTATCAACTAGTCCAAGTCTGAAATCATTCCACTGACCCAGACCATACATCCTACAGATGTCAGTCCTGAACTCTGCTGGTGCCCTGAGGGCATGAGATACCTAGGTATAATAATTTACACTTCCTCAACTAAACTCTTCAAGGAAAACTATCTGGCAGCCCTGGAGTTGCTGGAACGTAAGGTCTGGGTTTGGATTATTCTCCCACTGTCCCAGGCTTCAAGGATAGCCTTGGCCAAAATGGTAGTGGTCCCGAAGATTCTTTACATCTTCAACAATGATCCTTTAATCCCCCCTGCTGGTACTGGAGGTGAGCTAAGTCGCTTCTCTCCAGGAAGGTGTGGGCAGGTGTCAGGCATGAATTGTACTGGATACCCTGAAGTTACCCAATGCCGCTGGTGGCCTGGACTATCCACACTTATTTGCATACTTTCTCGTTACCCAGATTCAGTATGCCATCTAGTGGTGGCACCCCTCGACGGACTTACCACATGTTAAATTAGAAAGAGCTATTGCTTGACCCGGCAACCACAAAGTTATGCTATTGGGAACACTCAAACAAATACCCGAAGGGGAGACACAACCTATTAAAGTGACCCACTGGGATTGGGACCAGGTTGTTGGCAGATCAGATGTAAAGAGACAGTACCATGTGGCATTCGCACTGTACTGGGTACACAGAGTACCGCTCACCCACGAGAGGATCTTCAAGACACAATTAGAGAACCTGGACATCCACAGCTTGGGGCATATGGTACAGAATGATAGATTCATACAATGGGACACCATGAAAAGCCGGGCCTCTGAAATGCACTGAATATACTGCTCTATTTTAGACTGAGGGAAACACTCATAGGACTTTGGGAGGGATTCCAGACTCCCTCTCCCTTGGCCCTTTTTGTGACAAACCCCCCCAAACTCACCAACTTGGTCTTAACACTGTAAAAACTTGTAAAATCATTACACCCTTCCCCAACAGTTCGGTAGAGACCCAGATGGGATAGATAGGGCACTGGACACACCCCCGTCAGATGCCCAGTGGCATCTGATCTGTAACATGACTCAAACAATATCCATGAACACCCGGTTTCGACTCACGCAGTTTAAGTTTCTGCACCAGTCCTACCACTCCCCCGCAAAACTACACACATTTTTCCTGATAGAAAAGCTTCATGTACATGGTGTAGCTCTGACCCAGCTGATTATATGCAGATGGAATGGTACTGTAGCCACATATCGTCTTTCTGGAAAGGGGTGTTCGAAACCATGAGTAAAATGATCCCAGACAGCCCACATGACTCATCGGTGGCTTGGCTAATGGCACTATTTTAAGTTCCAGGTAAAGGGGTAGGAAACTATTAGCCATGACATCTGTGATAGCAAGAGCACTAATAGCTAATACATGGAAAAGAACAAGAGCACCCACGGTGAAGGACTGGATGCATAGACTGAAGATTTGTTTTGTGAGAGCAGGGAAACACATTACCTTTCCACCATTCCCTTTGGATCTCGGCTAGTGGACTATTGGACCCCATTCCAAGCATATATCCATATGAACGATGATCTCTCCTCATTGTGACGCAATATGGCGACTTGACACAGATCAGCTGATCTGAAAACAGTGGAAGAGTGCCCACTCTTGCATATTGCAAAACACTCTGTCCACCCTTCCAATCATGTCTACATGTCTGTTTTACACAGATTCTGCTTACAACTGTACGTTTTACACAACTGTATTTGCACCTGATGTTGTGGGGTTATTGGGAGAAGGAGGCACGAGTGGGGATGTGGGGATATTCATGGAGTTGTTGTAAGGTTAACATTGTAGAAAACTTGAATAAAAAGAGATTTAAAAAATGAGAAAGTTAATATAAATATTTGATTATCGTTTCTCATGTACTGTTTTTCTATTTCTAATTCCAATATTTTAAGTGACAAGCAGTATTTCTATCTACCACAATAAAGCAGAAAACTACATGCTATGGCTGGAAAACAATTATCCTACTAAAGAAATAAATACAAAAGAAGTTGTTGAAGAAAATGAAGCAAAATAAAATACACCACATTCAGTATTTTGTCCATTCTTTATGTATATATAAAATGAGATTAACAATAATATCTTAAGGAAGAAATATTAGTCATCAAACACATAAACTTTGCCTACTATGAATTGTTTTTACAACCAACAGAATTATTTTTAAAGTGTATTATATCTTCAATTGTTTCAAAATATTTGAAATATTTTCAAACAGATAAAGAAGTTATTCAAATATGACAAAGAATCAAACACGAAGCACCACAACTACTACTCACAAAACGAATTCTGGATTAATTAAAAGTATTAAAAAGACTATTAATAAATGTTGGAAAGGAAGTACAATCAATCAAAAAGGATATTGGAAATGTAAGAGAAATTATGGACAGTAGAAATCACATTGTGCAAAAAAAACACAAAGATGTGGCTTTTTTAATGTTCTGTCACACAAACTGCAAACATTAATTATGATAAATGATCTGGTGCAAGTCCCCTCGGATGATGTGGATGATGTGTCATGGAAATTGGGCAAGATGGTCTGGCTGATAGTGGCTGCAGCTTTTATGTCTTAAGTGTGGTTTTACATGTTTATTGTAGTTGTAAACAATGGCTGTGCATAATTAAAGGTTCTACTAGCAACAGCTAGAGTCTTGCAATCGGGGCAGCTCTAGAACACTCTATTGGAAGAGTCATTGGAAATGCTAGAGAAGTTCAGGGAGAAGGCTTGATTTTTTGTGACATTGTATTTTTTTTAGAGTTGCCATTTTTGTTGTTTTATATTTTCATTACCAGTTGGATATTTCAATATGTCTAACATTGCAATGAATATTTAAAACACTAACAGGCTACCAACCATGTATTTTTGTCCATTACCAGTGAATACAGCTTTCAACCATGTCCACTGTATATTATATTCAGTGATCACGTGCTAGCCATGGACTTTAGCACAATACTGACCAGTTGCCCCAATTTGGCTCTGCCCACTATATACTCTAACATATAAATGGGCCACTAGCATGGAGTTTGACCTTGAGAATATTGTACGTGTTCTGGCCATGTCCACTGTATGTTTTAAAATAATAACATGCAAAAAACAATGGCTTTCAACCATTCCCACTGTATATTATGCACACTAGCCAGCCACTAGCCATGGTGCTAAACACAATACTAGCCAGTGGCTACAGCCTTTGACTGTGCCAACTGTATATTCTAACATATTAATGAGCACTAGCTATGGCATTTAGCTATGGACACTGACTATGATACGATATGATATGGCATTTACAATGCGCCTATGCACAGGTGTTTTAAGGCGCGACGAGGCAAGGGAGATGGAACATAGGAAAGACAGACAACGATTCTACTAGGCCAGATGTCATTCTTTTCACACAAGTGCATGGGAAGGTGGAGAGGAAAGCGCAGTACATGTGATAAAAGAATAAATAACAATAAGTAAAAGTACGGCCAGCAGGTGGCAAGTGCAGGGGTAAGTTAAGACAACAGGTGTCAAGTGCTGGTAGTGAGACTGTAGGGATAAAGAAAACAGTCCCCAAGTGCGGTGGTTGTCAGGAAAGCAGTGCAGGTATGCGACTGGTGGGGGAGGATGACCTTGGCCCGAGATCAGAGGGTGGCCAGGTAACCAGGGCAATTTCAGTCTCAGTCAGGAAGTCAGCAGGGGAGAGGAAGAGAAAAAGCAGAAGCAAAGCGAAAGGTTTTGAGGTGCTTCTGGAACCGGAGATGTTTCTCCTCAATCTTCAGGGAGGCTGTTCCAGACGGAGGCCCCAGCCGAAGAAAAAGATCTACCACCAACTTGTTGCTTGGAGAAGCGACGGACCCTGAGGGAGTTGGAGGCGGATGAGCAAAGACTTTGAGAAAGAAGATATTTAGGAAGAGAAGTTGAAGGTATTGAGGCCCAGGCCCCAGAAGGCCTTGTGGACAATGCAGAGGGTTTTGAACTTAATCCTCACAGCCATTGGGAGCCAGTGCAGAGATTTCAGTCCTGGAGAGATACGATCCCTGGGCTTGAGGCCAAGGACAAGTCTTGCAGTCCTGTTCTGGATGAGTTTCAGAGGGTGGAGAGTAGAAGCAGGCAGATTTAGAAAGAGGCCGCTACAATATTCCAGCCTAGAGAGAACCAGAGCTCTGGAGACAGTGAGCTTCTGAGGGAAGTAGAGGTAAGGAAGAATACCTCTATGGAGGTGCAGCTGGTAGTGTGATTTCTTAGAAACGTCAGAGATGTGCGGAGAGAAGAAGAGTGTGGAATCACAGATGACCCTGAGGTTTTTAGCCTCACAGGTGGGAGCAGGGAGAGGGCCAAGAGAGACCTGCCAGAGAGTGACAGGAAAGGAGGGAGCGGGTGTGCTGATGAGGATAATCCGGGCTTACTGGCATTAAGGCACAGATCACTGGGGGCACAACACTCCTGGATGGCGGACAGACAGTCAGAGATGAGAGAGGGAGAAGAGGTGGCTGAGGGTAGCCTGAAAATGAGATGAGTGTAATCCACATAGCACTGGAAGTTGGGGCAGAGCGCAGCAATGCAGTGGACAAGAAGTGCCAGGTATTGGTTGAAAACCCAGGGAGAGAGGTTAGACCCCAGGGGACACCACAGGTAGAGATAAAGATAGAGGGGATGAAGGACCCAAGTTGAACCTGGGAGGGTCGATCAGAGAGGAAAGAAGTCAGCCATGCCATGGCTTGACAGGTGATCCCCAGGTTATCACGGTGACTAGTGAGCAGGATGCATTGGTTGACTGTGTCAAAGGTAGAAGAGAGATCAAGTAAGATGAGGACACAGGGGGTGTTGGAATCGAGGTTGGAGAGCAGGTCTTCACGGATGATCAGGAGAGCAGTTTCCCTGCTTCTGGCAGCTCTGAAGCCAGACTGATGATCATGGAGACAACCAACAGATTCAGTGTGGAGATTGAGCTGGGAGATGGCCAGCTTTTCCAAGAGTTTGTCCAGGAAAGGAGTGATGGAGATTGGGCGATAGTTAACTTGGCAGGATGGATAGGCAGTGGGTTTCTTAAGAAGAGGGTGCACAAGAGAGTACTTCAGGAGGGAAGAGAAGACTCCATTGGCGAAGGAGTGGTTGCAGAAGTCAGCCAGGGCATGAGCCAGGGAATCAATGTGGTCCATGATGGTTTTGGAGGAACAGGGATGAACATGTTTAGACAAGACTTTCATAGATCAGACTTGTCTAGAAACCTTGTCTGGGTAGAATAGGGGAAAGGCAGAGAAGGAGGAAGGAGAGGTGGCGGAAGAAGGACCAAAGGAGGAGCAGGAAGTAAATGGAGAAATGTGGGAGGCGGCGAGAGAGGACAGGATGTCCTGAGTTTTAGAGATGAAATGAGAAGCCAGTGCCATGCAGAGGGCCTGGGAAAGGACAGGAGAGGTAGAGACTGCGGGAAGATTGGCCAGTTCCTTGCAGATTTTAAATAGTTCAGCTAAGTTGTTGGATGCCGCAGAGTCGCAGGCTTGGATGTGAGCTCTCTTCTTGGTGAGGACAGAGATCCGGTTTTGATTTTGGAGCAGGCGGCAGGCCAGTTTATCAGAGGATGTACATGAAGCACGCCATTTTCTCTCAGCCACACTGCATTTGCGTTTAAGCTTGACGAGGTAAGAGTTGTACCAGGAGTTGCACTTGGCTTTGGCTGCAGGCAGATCCTCATGACAGGGGCAAGAACATCGAGAGTATCAGATAAAGCAAAATGGAGAATGGAAAGGGCTGTGTCAGGGTGTAAGTCAGCCAAAGGGGAGAGGTGGGGGGAAAGTTGCAGCAAAAGCCTCAACTGACACACGCTTCATGGTTCAGATGACCGAGAAGGTGGGTGGCAGTGATGGAGTTGTCTTGGCCTGAGGGGTAGAGAGGGTGAGATGGGAGGAAAGGAGAAAGTGATCACTCCAGGAGAGAGGAGCAGTGAGAGGGATAGAAAGGGGAAGGTCTGAGGAGATCAGAACATCCAGAGTGTGCCCTGCTGAGTGAGTCAGGCCATAGGGGAGAATAGAGAGTGAGAGAGAGTCGCAAAGGTTGTGAAAGAGTCCAGAGGAAGGACAGGAAGCAACCAGGTGGATGTTGAAGTCTCCAAGAAGGAGGAGTTGAGTGGTTGAGATCAGGAGGGAAAAGGAGAGGTCCGCCCACTCAGAGAGGAAGGAGGAGATCTTACCAGGTGGCCGATAGATAGTGGCCACATTAAGGGAATGGCTAAGAGAGGGAGATAGCCTGCAGACGAGGCATTCGAAATAGGAATCGGCCTGCGTAGGAATGACAGAGGCAGGAATCCACTCGGGGATGATAAGGGCTACCCGCCCTCTGGATCGGTTTGACCTGGGTGTGGAAAGGATCTTGTAGCTATCAGGGAGGAGAGTGTCAAAGCTTGTGACAAAGCTTGTGACTATAGCTTTCAACATTGCCCATTGTATATTTTAAAACAGTGATGTACTACTAGGCAAGGCTTTTAACCAAGCACATTGCCGGGGTTCCCTGGTGGGGAAAAGGTGTAGCACAGGCCAGCCAGAAATCCTGGACAGTTGGAGGTGATGTCTCTGGCCTTGGGCGGCTATCTCCCATGTGGGTTGACCACCCCCGAGTCCAGCAGGAGTTCCAGGGATCCCTGGCAGGGTCTCCGTTTTTTCCTTGAGGGAGAAGCTGTAACACAGGCCAGCCAGAGCTCCAGGATGGTCGAGGGTCATGTCCCTGGCCTTGGGTGGCTGTCTCCCATGTGGATCGACCATCCCCAAGTGTAGCGGCAGTCCCAGCAACCCCTGCATTGTTCCCATCACTTCCCAGACCAATATTCTGTAATACAGCTCAGCCATAGCTCAAGGATGGTCGGGGGTGATGCCCCTAGCCATGGGCTGCTCTCTCCCATGTGGGTTGTCCATCCCCAAGCCCAGCAACTGTTCCAGGCAGCCCCGGCAGGGTCCCTGTCTTTTCCCAGAAGGAGAAGCTGCAACGCAGACCAGTCAGAGATCCAGCATAGTCAGTGGTCATGTCCTTGGCCTGAGCGTTGGTCTCCCATGTGGGTCAACCAACACCAAGTGCAGCGTTAGTCCCAGGGATCCCTGGCAGGGTCCCCATCCCTCACCAGTGGAAAAAGCTGTAATGCAGCCCAGCTATCTGCAAACCTTTCAATACCATTGATCTGCCACCAAGGAAGGGAAACTGCAAACTCATGGGAAATGCGGATGATGCTGCCTCCCGGGTTTATCAAAATAGTGGCACAATCCTCCTCATTGCCCTCCAAGGGAAATAGCAATGTCCTGCTGGCATGTGTGGGGGGGTAATGTGTGTCCTAACCCTGCAATTGTGTCCTGGTCCACCAAAATAGCTCCCCAGAACACCCACACTTGCCCACACCACCAACAATCCAGCCCCAGTCCCACCCACTCCACTGACCATGGTCCCTAACCTTAGAATAAATAAATACCTACATAGCAAAGCAGATGCTTTTAGTGTAAAAAACCTGTAAACAAAAACAAAAACATTCATTTTCTGAGGTCAGCCTACCAAAAACCAAAAGTATCACGCTCCTATCACCACCACCCCTTTCAAGCCATCCCTGGTGGTCTAGTGACCCTCACCCCCCAGTAAAAACACATTTGCCCCTTCCTAAGGTTAGATTGTCAGATTACACTGCCAATCTGCCCCAAGGGAGGGCTAAACTACATGTCACAACCATTTGTGTTAGGAGAGACTGCGTGCCACACCTACCCCTTTCATACAAGCCATCCCTTGTGGCCTAGTGACCCCCACCCCAGTAAAAACAAATGAACCCATTCCTAGGGGCAGTTTGGCAGATTGTGCTGCCAATCTGCCTCCGGGAGAACCACATACATATCCCCCCAACCATTTAAAGTAGGAGGGGGAGAAAGCCACCCCCCTTTCAAATACAAAATTCCTGGTTGTCTAGTGACCCCCACCCCCAGTAACCCTTCAACATTGTTTTTGATTTTTTTGGGGGGTTTGCTTCTTCCCTAGGGGCAGATTAGTGTGCCCATCTGACCCCAGGGTAGGCAAACTATAAAGCCTCATGCATTGGGGGCTGGAGGGGGAGAGGGCTGCTTGTATACTAAGTGGCCCCCTCACCCTCACTTCAAAAATTGATACCTGGTGGTCTAGTGATGTTGCTGGGCGCGGATTAAGCTATTCGCGCCCAGTAACACTACAAGGAAGTTGTTGTTGGAAAGGGAAAAGTCTCCCTTTTCAAACAACACCTTCCTCAATCAACATGACATAGAAACACCAGAGATTGTGGGAGTTACGGACCTTCCATTTCTCTGCTGCAGCTGGAAATGGCTGCAGCGGTGAAATGTACAGTCAGTCTCACGTCTACGCGCATTACGCATGCTGATGTGAAACTGAAGGAAATCCAACCCCTGGGCCGTGAGGAGGAACTTTCTCCTCTCATAGCCTGGGGGTTGGGTTTTGGGTTTTTCAATCACACAAAGCCAAGTGCTTAAAAGGATGAGGTATCAGGGCATCTGCACTGAAAACATAGTTCTGAGGATGAGATACCTCACCCTTAGCACTTTAGGGGTTAATCAGCCAACCCACTAAAAGGTTCCACAGAAACACATGCTCATCCTACCACCGTTAGAATACAACAATGGAAGAAAAGTGTTACATTTTTCCTGCACTACATTCCTGTTCTGCAAACTAACAAAAGGCCTACTTTGAGCCACATTTCATTTATCGCAGAAATGAATCTAATCCTCCATGTTTATTTCATAAACTTCCAGTTAACCTTGCACAACCCAAAGGCCTTCACATTCAATTTAACAATCTGCACCAAAGTTTGTACACAAAGATCATGGACTGATCTGCCCTGAATGTTAATAGGGGATATGGTAGAGTTTAGAGGATATTAGTATAACTTAGTCCAAGTTAGTCATATGTTTTTCATTGCACTCAGTCCACAACTATCTTGGTGCAAAATGAAAACGTCATGTTGTGCCATATCACATTTAAATGTAAATGTAAGCTTGTATGTGTTTTGCTAATTCATAATACTGACATATACTAGATTCAGCACAGTGTCACATATCTGAGTCTCACACCTTTGTTGACAAGTGGGGTCAGTTATCATCTATGTTGAAAATCAGTGCCTTAGATAAAATTCAAAAGATTGTCTAAAACTAAGAGCCCTTCCTAGAGTCCTCTTGAATATCACAACAATTAATCTTGTTTCTCCATGTTCTCATATTCATTAAGGTATAGCCTCCACCACTGTCCATCAACAACTTGACTGACACATTGTTATTCTTAATGTATGCCTGTGGTTTTACACTTTTGGGTCATGCATCCACCGCACTCACTACACACACGTCATCATCCTCTTGGTCACTCTAATTGTTCCAGTAAGACGCATCATCTTGCACACATTTCATGCTTCCAACTTAATACCATTGTTTACAACATCAAGCAAGATGACCTTTCTTTCCACAATCCCTACAAATCACACATTGAGCAAAACACTTGTCAAATGGCCGTGCTCTTACAATGGAAGCATAATTTCCCATTGGGACTGCTGTCAAACTTCTGTCTCATATCAGGGCTTTTCTTGGCGAATTGACTAACGTCCTCCTTCTGCTTTTCTCATTGTGCCCTGTGCTGCTCTAAACTTGAAATGTATCTGTCCCTGCCGTTTTCCCAGCATCCGCATCAAGTTCCTTTATGCATGACTCTGTGTGTTCAACTATTTTTGCAAACTCTATTGCACTTTCCCAAGCTATTTCTCCTCCACTTCCCCCGTCTTGCCATAGGGCCTCCCTCACTTTGTGATTATTACATCTTTTCAGGAGTTGATCAAGTAAATGTTCATCCCTACAATGGTCAAAGTTACACTTGATGGCCAACCAACGTAGCACAGTTATAAGCTCCTCTACAGATTAATTCGGCCCTGTGTCCCTTGTGGCGAAATGGTACCTAGCTAAGAACATGTTCTCTTTAACAACACAATGCATATCTAACTTTGCTATACTTATCTCAAATGCATTCAAGCCACCTCTGTCCATCGCTGCAAGGTCGGGTAACCTTAAATAAATGGCCTGTTCCTTCAGACCTAAAGAGTGGTACAGGAGTGCGTCCTTGCTATCAGCAGCACATTTGGCACCGTATTCCCCATGCAGGTACCTAGGAATCCCTCTTTCTAATCTTGCCATTTTATTAGGGACTCTCCTCTAGTAGGCACAAAGAGAGGGGGGGAACAGGGGGTGCAGGGATATTCTTCATGACATGTGTTTTCATTTCCAGTTGGATTATGGAGACCTTTATGCCACAGCCCAGCAGATCTCAATACACATCATTCGACTCTGCATGGCAACTACCATTAATAGTCAGCAGCTTGCGTGCCCATGCTAATTATCCTTTTCTACAATCAAATGTTAGAAGCCGTTCGCCCGATGTCAGGACAGCTGTTCTGGCCTGAATGATGGCCACCCAACAGCCCACCGTAGGCTATTCTGGGCAGGTTGCCTGGCCCATATATGGTGGTGGCACATACACACTTGCATGTCCACCTATCAATCAGGGAGCAGTATGTGTTCCACAGGCCTGCTCCAACTTCAACACTGCACTGGTTCCTGGCACTGTGCGGGACTCATTTGAGGAGGCATGCAGCTGGGGCTGCTGAAGGAAACTGAGATCCTCGTGGCCAGTATTATGTTTACGACTCACATGTAAACAGGTACCAGAAGCAGTTTCCTTATTTGCATATTATTAGTCTATGTGATAGCGATAGCGGCCCCATATGCCTTCCTGATCTTTCCAGCCTCCCTCTCCTCCTCCTTCAAAGCCAAACATTCTGTTCTTCCTTACACTTAAGACTGCTTCATTCTAAGTTCTACTCATAATATCTAAACAACAAGTTTGAAAAACATCTTTAATAATTGCTTTCACTACATAATATTACTAAATGCACAATATACATGGACTAAGTATGTAACAGAAAGATGCTGATGGATTCTCGTTAGTCCTTTAGTTGATGGGAAAATGGAATGCATCCACCAGAGGTCACTCACTGATACAATGGGTTTCAAAGCAAAGAGCTCATTGTATTTCGTCATATATTTAATCATATATTCATAATAGGTACTGCACAATTCAAAAAGGCAGCAATGCTGCATGTGTCCATCTGCCAAATAATAAAATTCAAATGGATTTCAGATTGACCAACAAAGAATCTCTGTAATTATGAATTAACATATATTACAATTAAAGATCAATTTAGACATAGTGAAGAGAGAAAATGAAAAAAATAAATAAACAACACTAGAATGAAACACTTAACCATGAAAGTATTCAGTTGGAAGAGGTCAGCATAACAAGTGTCAGCTCTCGATAGCTGAGATGCAACCTTGTTTTCATTCGGAGCCATTGAACAATTAACTAGTGTGTCAAAGTGTACACCACCAGTCATGGGGTGGGGGAGCGGGAGGGGGGCTAGGGGATTTCCAGAGCGTCATCCCATGAAGGAATAGAAAAGTCAAAAATGAAAACTTCATGAAAGTTCCATCTGTACAGGAGCCTGTGACAATGTCACAGGGAAACGTTTTCACTCCAGCCCCACAAGACAAAAGACCTGATTTACAGTTCTATTTGGACATAACTACAACTCCCATTGTTCATTCAGCACATGTTGTACAAAAACTGAGCTTCAGAAAAATGCAGACAGCTTGTAAGCAAATTCAAACAGGCCAGTTGTATTGGATCTGTTCCATCCACAGTTTCACCTTCAATGTGGTCTATTCTTATGAGTGAGGGAGTGCAGTCTTACTTGTAAAGTTTAGCCAGTCAATTGGCCTCATTACGACCCTGCCCATCCGGAAAGAACGGTGGCGGTAAAACCGCTGCCACCGTTGTTGCCAGACCGGCTGATTAAGAGTGCTGCAAGAAGGAGGTGTCACTCCGCCAGGTCAGAACTGGCGGGATTAACACCACCCGCCTGGAGGCGAACATGGAAACCCTGGCTCTGTCATAGAACAAACTAGTGTTTCCATTGTCCCCATCCCAAAGGAGTCCTATAGGGACTCCATGGGGATGGGGACTAGAATTCCGCCTCTGGGATTCCCGGGTCAGCGGGGTCGTAATGCCCGGTGATTCCGGGAATCATGGAGGCGGAATGGTAATACGGTCCGGCGGTAACCTGCTGGTTTTTCCGGCACGCTTACCAAGACTGGCGGACTCTGAAGTACCCTTGAAATGCTGTTTCCTTGAGCATTTTAAAACTATAAAATAATTATTATGGGAACAACAACATACTTAGGAGTCATGCTCATATTTGTTTTGTATTTCTCATGCATGAAATTCGATTTTGGCCTATTCAAAGTTGACATATTCTTGATATGTACTTATATTTTGCATTGAAAGGGAATTAATTAACTTAAATGAGATATGCTTTTAAAAGCAATACAAAATATGTAATACAAACAGAAGAGATATGAATGCTTCTTATTCAAGCTTATGAGCAAATAGGTATTAGCATAATCGGAATGTAAGATAGAGCATATATTGTTCATCTAATAAAGACTGTGCATTGGTGAGATGCTGACCTAAGCTTCTCAAATGTGTGTAAGCGTTCTTTGAACCTTTTCACAAACCCTAAAACTGGGGGACATCTGGATTTCTTGGATCATCTTGGAGGTGCTCCTCTGTATATGATTTGCTCAAGGGCATCTTAGAGATGTCCCAGGCATCTTTGGATTTACTCTACGTTTAGCAATGAATCAGGCATGAGGAAGGAGGAGCAAATATGAGGTGCTCACTGTATCTCCTGATTTTTTCAAGTGTGAATCTTTATTATTTGGGCCCAAAGAGTCAACATTCAAACTTCAAGAGATAATACAAAGGCGTCACACTGCTCGTAGTAATTCTGAAACAAGTGAGTTGCTAGTCACTGAATACAGCCACCCATTCCTGATGTGTGGTATTTATAACAACACTTCACAACCCATCACATCCTCCACCATTCAGTGTAATTTAAATATTTTCAATTTCTTTTCACAGTTGTGTGTTAGAAGATGTCATGCATGTTCATATCTTCTATGTCATTTCCCTATGTCCTATCACTACTTCCAATTGGTTCTACTAATCACCTTATTTTCACTGCCTACCCCTATCTAACATTTGCTTCACACATTTTAAATATGTGAAAAGATGCACTCAAACTCTGATAGTGAATGGTGCTACCACAAACTCAAACACTGATACACATGGAGCTGTGTCACGATTTACGTGGACTTATTGTTTTAAAAGAAATAGTACAGTACAAACAAGCAAAGAGAACAATTACCAATTATGAAACCAAGGCCTATGCCAGAATGGCGGTAAAGGAAATAAATCAATGCCAGGCTTCCTTCTGTTCATACTAAATTAAATGGTTGTTCTTCATTGGCTTCATATTACAATAACGAAATTATCAATGCAACCTAATATAAAGTAGACATTTCTTGTGCACCATATTAAGGCCAAGGCCATAGCTGCGTAGAACACCTAAGATGGTAAAATGCAGTTAATCATGAACACAGATCTGTATAAGATCTATATAAGTATGGGATTGCTCAACTTCATATTTATCTTGAGTGTCCTCAAATACAGTTGAACACCCACGTCTCAAATGGATTAGCTTTGCCAAAATGCTCTGTTTGTCATTCTCATTATTACTATTTACTGTAGAATTTCAGGCAGCTTAGTATACAATTTCGGTGGCAATCTTAAACTTTCTTCCACTTGGTATGAGCGCATCACTGTTTTTCCATGCCCGCTTCTGTAGACTCCAGCCTTGCAAACATGACTTAATATCTCTTTATGAATTTCTTGGATTTATTTTTACAATTGTACACATCACCTCAAATTGAAGTGAGGTTAGGATAATGTGTATCTTTATTTATGTTTCTGTAATGGCTTTTTCGTTATTTGTGCAATGTGTTTAGGATGAGCTGGTGGCAGCAGATATAGTTCCACTATGTTTTTGTAATTTTACTCGTGCACGTTTGCCTTTACTGCAAATGGCTACCCAGGGTTGCTAGTACCTTAACACGGCTGTGCCACATTAATTTTGCTTATCCTTTTGCCATATTGTTCTTTGTCCTCCTTAGTTTAGGAAATGCCACATAGGGAATGATCTTTTTTGGGGAAACCTGCTGTTTTTGCGGGCAAACAAACTGTTTGCGTGTGAGCCCGGATGTGGGAGCTGGCAAAGTCTGGTCCCAATATACATTTGTGTGACTGATTGTCTGTTGCTGGGCAGATGTGGTGGCCAGTTGCTCTCATTATTGAATACCCACTGCCTGTTTAATTGGTGCAGTACATTACCATTAGTGGGCTTGGGCACGCTCCCACCCCAAATCTTGGATAAAAGGACGGTTCCTGCAGCCATTCGACAGATCATCATTGGAGCCAAGTCATCTACAAAGAAGAGCAGCCAGGTAAGGACCCGACAGCTAACCAGCACCAACTCCAATGAAGTCCTGGTCAAGCCCTGCTACTCAGCCTGTTTTCAAGAAGAACCTTGTAGGTTCTTCAACCCCTGGGCCAGTGGTAACAACCAATGTTGATCCAAGCTCAAGGATCCTTGTCTTCTGAACCTTTGGAAGTGTTTCTGGTGGGCAGACCAGTTCTCTCATGGGCTATCTCGCGGCAGCCATAGTAATTCTGAGTTTAACCTTGAAACTTTGATGCTGTTCAACTTCTGTAACAAGAAACATGCTTTTGCATTTTAGCTTCCTGACACGAAGGAAAGATGTATTTGGCTTGTTCATTTGTTAATTCATTGAAGATTGCATGTTGCCACTTGATCGCAACACTCCTTCCTGTAGGTGTCCTGAGGTAGTCTGCTCCACAGATGTCTTTATCTTTCTTCATTTGGGTGTTCTACTGAAAGCTGTCTGGAGCCGATTCCTAAGTACCATGAAAGGGACAAAGACCACAGCCCCTGCTCATGCCAGTGTGCTCTGCCTGTGTTTTTCTAACTCCTGCTTCCACACATAGGGATCTTTTAACCCGGTAACTATCTATTAACTTTGGAGTTGCTGTTCCTGTTCCTGTTTTGGGCATGTTAACTGTCTTTTCATGACCATAAACCTGCTCCTTCCCAGCAAATCTATCTGCCTTCCCTTTCACCTCACCATGTCCTGTCTACCACTTGTCTGCACTCTTCCTTCACTGTCTTCACTTACCTATTTCTTTTATCCTCCAATATGCACCTTGACTTTGCGCCATTTCTCCTTGTCCTCACTTGTCTCCTCCTCTTCTCTTATAGCCTCAGCCACAATGTGATGTAACTACTACCTTACTCTCTCCGCTCCCTATTTATATATTCCCACTCTGCACCTGCACCCCTCAAACCCAGTGCTCCCCTTCTCCCTGGATCATCAACATCATCTTTTCAACATGAATACCACACAACACCTTCTCTTCACTCCCTCCTCGATCCACTCTTTAACTTTCCCTCTTTAATGTACAATGCCTCTGCAAAAAGTCCTCCCACATCACAGACCACATTGACTCTTTGCATCCTCAATTGTCATTGATTACTATTAGAGAGAAACCTGGAAATTCCCTTGTGAACCTGCTACATTAACCACTCTCCACACTGATACATCTACCTTCTCTCACTCACCACAACCTTATCTAGATGGTCTTCACCACAGCCTCTTGTCCTATCACATCACCTGTTCAGCATATGCCACAGTTCAATGTTTCCCTCCTAATCCGGTTTCTGTTCTGGCTGCATGTCAACGCCTGGGTCCTCTGAACTCCTCCTTCCCTAACCTGAACCTTCCCCTTGACTCACCCCTTACCGAAGTCCCCATTGCCATTCTGGTGGTCTTTAACCTCCCCAAGCCCTCTTCAGTCACTCACCTTGAAATTAACTCCCTAGTAATGTACCACTCCCTCTACTCTCCCCACAACCAGCTTACCCACTCTGGTGGAAACTCTCTTGACCTTGTCTTTCTAGCTTCACTCTCCTACTCAGACCTCCACATTAACCCCTCTCCCTCTATTAAATTTAACATCTTGGTCCCTTCACCCTCTACCCTTCCTCTGACTTCGTCAATGACCATCAAGAAATTCAAGCACAACTCCCTTGCCTCTTACCTTGATGATGAACTCCTATCTCTCTCCCCTACTTAGGACTCTCCATTTGGCTGTGCTTTCTCTGACTATCTCTGACTCATTGTTTTGTATATTTTTATTTTTTAATAAACTTTCTTTAATGGCAAGAAATTGCGGCAGGCAAACAACACAGTCCAACAGCAGTAAGTAATACTCAATCGGATTAAGCAATATGTTTGGGGGTTTTACCCAGGGGATGGGTTAGCAGCCCATTAGTCTGTTCTCCGTCAAGATCACAGCTCAGTCTGTACATCAGGTAGTGGAGAAGAGAGCAGTTCTATATCATCTTTACTGTTCAGGTAGGTGCAAAAGTCTGTCCACACATTTTTTGGACGAGAGTTCATGGCGAGGGAATTGATGTAGTCTTCCTCACACATTGGAGTCCAAGTAAGGGCCTTTAACCACATCTCGAAGGAGGGGGGGGAACGGCGTGTCCAGTGCTGTAGTATACATTTTTTTGCAACCATGGCTCCAACATTCAGGAACTTAGACACCTTCTTTGCCCCAGCCCCCTCCCACACCCTGAATAGTGTAGCAAGTGGATCAGGGCCGATATGGATCCCCACTATCTCTGAAAGGGCTTTAGTCACTGCTTCCCAGAACGGGGCCAGTGCTCCGCAGGACCAAAACATGTGGGTGTGGTCGGCCTCAACACTTCTACATCTTGGGCATGCATAAGACTGAGTCCGAGCGAATTTTCCGACCCCTTGAGGTGTGCAATAGAGACAATTGAGGAGCTTGTATTGCATGCATCTGAAACTGGAATTGAGGGAGACCGTGCGTGTGTATGAACACATTTTTCCCACATGGCATCTGTGATTTCTAATCCCGGTTCGCTGACCCATATGTCTCGCAGTTTCTAATGTGCAACTGTCGAGTTTGCGACCAGCATTTTATACGGGGAGGACATTATACCCCTACCATCGACCGAGTTGGATATGTAGCACTGACTTTCTCTGACTTTAACAATGCACTTAGGAATTCCTTTGACCAACACCAAACTGCTCACACAACCACACCTTCCTGTTCCAACCCTGAGAACCGGATCAACTCTGAGATCCAGTCCCTCAAAGCAAACTTGCATCATGTCATACAATGCTGGAACAAATTATAAAAAAGCACCTTATTCTTAGCCTACACAAATTCCCCTGCTGTCCTCACTTCTGCATTAGACTCTGACAAATCCTCCAACTACACAAACATAAACTCCACCATTCATAATCACCCCTGAAAACGTGTATCTATCCTTCAATCTTTGCTTGACATATCCATCATATCCTCCCTTTCTGCTACTGGATTTAATCACTACTTTTCCCCTACAAATCTCTAAAATGTGTGACACGGTTATGTCCCTCCACTCTCCCCTGACCCCTTCCGTCCACCACCTCTCTATCCTGCCCCTTTTACTATCTACTTCTTGTTCCTTACCTTTCCCACATAATTAGCATCCATCCATCATAGCGGCAACCCACTGTGTGCGTTTTTTGACTGTTTTGCCGGTATCCTATAAAAGGGCCAGTAATTCTATGTACCAGCACTTTTACAGGACTGGCTAAGTATGGGTTGCATGGAACCCTTTTGCCAGAATTATCAGAGACTGTAGCACCTCTCACAGAATTACCGGTGCCAGTAAAACAGGCAATGTAAATACTGGCAATGCCAGAAACAAGAGCATGGACTTGCCAGTGATAAATGAAGATATTTTCCAGTAATGCTGACAATTCCATACTGGAGACACCACCACCTCAGAACTGCCAGTAAATGGACCCAGGTGGAGGACACAAGGCCACAGGTACCCACAATCCACCCAGGTGCCCCCAATGCACAAATTAACAGTACAAAAGTCCCACACCCACAACAACACAACCAAGCCAAATTTGGGCTGTGTATTCATGCATATAGTTTAGTTCAAATGTTGGCTGTGTATTCATGCATATAGCTTAGTTCAGATGTTGGCTGTGTATTCTTGCATAAAGCTTAGTTCAAATTTGGGATGTGTATTCATGCATATAGCTTAGTTCACATTTTGCCTGTGTATTCATGCATATAGCTTAGTTCAAATTGTGGCTGTTTAGTCATGCATATAGCTTAGTTCAGGCTTTGGCTGTGGTTTCATGCATATAGCTTAGTTCACATTTTGGCTGTGTTCTCATGCATATAGCTTAGTTGCAAACATCTTACTGTCTATCCTTACGACTCTTTCTATCCTTTTCCCTACCCCCCCTGTTGCCCATATGCTTGCCTATTGTTTCTCGCCCCGCCCCCCAGTTTCTTGCTTTAATGTCTGCTTTTTTGAATCCCTCTTCTTGCTGTCCCTCCTCTACCCTTCCCTTCACTGTATCCTTAGCACTTACTCTATCATAAATGTCACCTGACCTGCATGATAGCAGCTGTTTATATCCCCTGTCCCTCACTTGTTTTTTCCTTCCTCCCTCGCCCCTCCAGCATTATCTGAAATGTCATCAGGCCCAGTACGGTAGTTGCTTGTTTTGTTCTTCGCCTTCTCCCTGTCCCCCCCACCTCTTGTTAAATTCCGAAACTACCAAAATAGTTGTCAGACCTATGCTTGTCTGTCTCATCCCCTTCCCACCCGCACCTCATTTTTCATTGCCAAAGCTCTTACTCTATCAGAAATGTCATCTGACCTGCACAATAACAGATGTTTGGCCTCACCCCTCCCTCAATCCACCCCTCCCTTTCAAGAACTATCTGAAATGTCGTCAGGCCTAGTACGATAGTTGCTTGTTTTGTTCTTCTCCTTCTCCCTGTTCCCACTCCACACCACCTCTTTTTAAATTCCGGCACTACCAAAATTGTCATCAGGCCTAGCAAGGTAGCCACTTGTCTGTCTCAACTCTTTCCCACGCCCTCCCCTCCTTATCATTGTCAATAGCTCTTGTACTATTTGAAATATCGCCAGGCTGAGTACAATAGCTAATTTCCCTGCCTTCAACTCCTGATGTTGAGAGCTTGTAAAGCAATACCAACTGGTTATTTCTCATGTTATTAACACTCTTGCTCTCGAGAGAGTCAAGACTGTTAAAACGGTGTTAAAAAGAACACGTGGTTCTCTGAGGAAATTCTAAAATGATGACAAGACAAGAGAGCCTGTGAGAGGGCGTGGCATTCAGGCCAAACTCCAGACAACAAAATTGCTCATAAATCAGCTGATGACCATTATGAAAAGGTGACATTTTAGGCTAAACAGTTCATTTATAATTCAAGGGTAGAGAAAGTTCATTGTTGCTCTAAGGAACTCTTTCATATCCTGAAAGAGCTGCAGGGTAAAAAGAATACTAAAGTCGTTATTGAAAAGAATGATTCTTGGTTTCAAGAGATTCAAAATGCAATGATGATTAACTATCATCTCATCAGTTGAAAATTAGGAATAGAAAATCCCTGTATGGATGTCTGGCTTCTACGGTAGGCCCTACGGTTCCTATATCAATGGGAGATTTGCCGTCTTGCTTTTTTTAGGTAGGTGTTAGAAACTGAATTTTATAACATCATTAAAGTCATGTAGACTACTTCTGCCTTGCAGACATTGTTAAAGAATCTCTAGACGTCCTACGTCCTTATATTACCAAGCTTGAAAATGCATAATGTTTAGCACATACTGTGCCAGCTACACTGAAGGAAGCCTGGATTACTCCACTTCTAAAAAGTGAGTTGTTGCACACTGCAGTGGTCAGCAATTATCATCCAATGACCAATGTACCATTCCTTCTAAAGATCTTGGATTGTATTGTTTATATTCAGGGCCAGGAGTTCATTGAGATAAATAGACATCTGGGTCAATGACAAACAGTGTTTTGTGCCAAGCATGGTACTTAGACTGCTTTGCTCAATGTGAAATCCAGCATTTCTGGAATTAAAGAAAGCGGTAATACAGCTCTACGTAAGGAACTCATGATGGCAACAGTAAAGACAGACACAAGTAATCACAGTTCAAGGGTGTTTATTAAACTGTAAATGCAGGTTGGAAAAATACCTAATCTAAACCTAAATCTAAGATGGGAGCAAGCTTCAACCATCAAATGAAAAAATAAGGTAGTCCTTGTGGCATCGTGTCAAAATAAAAGGGCCTTTCCTAAAGAAAAACCTATTGCCAATTGCTTACAACTAATTACAGAAAGATAGGCGGGATAGGGTTTCAAATAAGGAAAGAAGTGTTCCAAATAATAAGTCAGGATGTGACTGCCAGGGGTCTCCCTTGCCCACGTTTTCAGCACGGGACAAGGTGGAACCTTGGAAAACACAGCACACGCTCAAGCGTTCTCAGCACGAGCCGACAGTTCTGTTCCAGCTATCAGGTTCTTCAAGGGTTAAGTCTCTTTTCAATAAAAAGTCTCTTGCCTTCGAGGGCCTGATGTGTTCAACAACAAACAAACAAACAAACGTTCTGTTCCACGTATGGCTTTGGGTGATGGCTTCACACCTGGGACCCTTTCATAAGTAATTTTCTGAAGGTCCTTCTTTGCCAGTAAGTTTGAAAATGACCTGAGTATCATCAGCATAGTTGGTGTAATCTACACCGATAATGTCAAGAAGTTGGAAAAAAGGACAAGTGTACAGATTGAAGAGAGTGGGAGAAAGGCGGGCTCCCCATGGGACACTGCATGTGAGAGGTTCAAGAGGGGATTTAAAGCCATCTGAGGCTACTTGGGCAGATCTAAGACCCAAGAAGGTGGTCAACCAGTTTAATGTGCTACTGGAGCAGTTGGCAATGTTCCCCAATCTTTCAGGCAGCAGGGGATGATCCACAAGATCTGAGAGGCCAAGAAGCATGAGTAACGCAACCTGACACATCTGCAATGTGGCTTAAGTTATCCTTCAGGTAAACCAGAGCAGTCTCAGTGCCATGAAGAGCTCGAAAGCCAGAGTGGAGAGGGCCAAGAAGATTGTTGTTCTCTCTCTTCGTAAATGCCTTCCTACTCGAGCTCTTCACTCCTCTACCACCAACTCCCTCAGCGTCAGTCGATTCTGCAAGTAACGAGTTGGTGGTAGATCTCTTTCTTCGGCTGGGTCCTCCCTCTGGAACAGCCTACCTGCCTCTCTGAAACTTGAGGAGAACTATCTCCGGTTCCGGAAGCACCTCAAGACCTTCCGCTTTGCTTCTGCCTTCTCTCTTCCTCTCCCCTGCTGATTTCCTGTCTGATAATGCACTGGTCACCTGGCTACCCTTTGATTCCGGGCCCAGATCCCTGCCGGCCCAGTTGCATACCTGCACTGCCTCCTGGCAACCCTTGTACTTGGGCCTGTATCTGTAACCCTACAGTCCCCCTACCTGCACTTTTGTTCTCCTGCTGTCTGCAATTACACATGCACCTGCCACCTGCTGGCCACACTTCTTGTTATTGTCTTGATCCCATGTACAGCACTGCCCCCTCCACTTTCCCCTCGCACTTTTCCCTTCCCCCCTCCTCTGCACTTGCACAATCTCAATGCCACTTGGCCTAGTAAGATCGTTGTCTCTGTTCTCCCTCTTTTCCCCCTTCCTTGCCTTGTCGCACCTTGAAACACTTGTGTATAGGCGCGTTACAAATGCCATATCATATCATATGCATTGGTGGATCTGGGAATAAGCAACCCTATCCAGAATCTTCAAAAGGAAAGTAACATTAGTAATAGGACTATAATTGGCTACGGAGGATGGGTCAAGAGAGGCCTTTTTAATCACAGGGGAAATCCATACCCTTTTCAGAGAATCAGGGACAATAGAGGTAGTCAAATAGGAGTTAATCAAGCGTGTAACCAGAGGGGCCAAGCATTCAAATGATTCTTTAACTTCAAGAAGGGGGTCAGATATCATCAAATGAAGAGGGTTTGAGATGACGGACATGCTAAAAAGGTCAACTTCACGATCTCTTTAAAGTTAAAGATGGGGGTGTTGAGAACAGGGAGTGTATTATTGTGCGCAGAGTTGGGAGTGATATTAGTGTACCAGGAAGGTGAGGATTGAACTATTACAATCTTGTTGTGATGAGAGTTCAGTTTGTAATTGAAGCCCTGTTGTATCTGGGAGCACCATTGGTCATGGGTAAGGATTATCCTTCCCTTCGAAGTCCCTGAGAATAGTAAACAGTTCTTTGGTTAGTTGAATTAGCAGATTTGATGCGTTCTTTATTAAATTCCTCTTTGGCAACAGTAATGGCTGCTTTGTAATTAGCCACCACCTTATGATCCAGAGAAAGGGTACAGTCATTGATGTTTTTCTGCCATGCCTGTTCTTTTTGTCTCTTGAGTGTTTTAAGAGTCAGGATTTCCTCGGAGAACCAGGATTTCCCTGGAGTTTCTGTTTTAACTACTTTTTTTAAAAACTTAATTTTATTGAGAGTTATATCAGTAGCAAAAACAGGTACAGTAAATATTTGTTGTTCTTCGCATTCATTAACAAATTTAAGTTCACAGAGGAAATCAAAAATTCGGGGTGCATTTATGGCTTTCCAACATTTCAATATGCAACGTTTTGCAACAGCACAAGCCACATTGAGCAGACGTCTGGTGGTTTCAGCCACCTTGCCAATATCTCCAAACAAATATTTCAAGGGGACACTGATGCTGGGATTGATGTTATTTTCTCAAGGATCTCTGCAACATGACTCCAGAACCCAGAGATTAGACGGCATGCCCAGTACATATGAAAGGCGTTTGCATCGGGTACACTACATTTCAGACATTTCCCGGAGCAGGAAGCTGTGAACTTGGCCATCTTGACGGGGGTAAAATGAAGTCGATTGAGAATCTTGAATTGAATCAGGCACAAGCCAGCATTTAAAGACACAGATTCTGTCAATTGGCAGTATTTGAGCCATTGTTCCTTGCCCAGTGTTACACCCAAGTCGGCCTCACATTTTGTTTTTACATAGTTCAGGGATTTAGAATTTGCTTGCACCAAAGTATACAAATTGGAGACCCCTTTCTTTACCCCAAGTTCAGCTGTTATTGTACATATACATTCATGTATAGGGGGCTCTACAGGAAACGACAGCCATCTTGCCGCAAACGAAGCTCTCATAAGGTGAAATTGGAATAGTTTAAGCTGATCAACCCCAACAGTATTTATAAAATCTGCAGAGCTCACATATGTACCCTCAGGGAACATATCTCTCATCTTTAGTAGCTTTTCTGGGACCCATGTCTTCTGCAATGTCCTGTCAAATGTGGGGGCGATACCAAGGAAGTGCCATAGCAGGGCTATGGGGTATTTCCACCCCAATTCCTTTGTATATTCTGGACCATGCATGGACGGTGGTGCTGAAGCGGTCGAACCTCCAGGCATCCTTTTTGCAGGGACCAAAAATAACAGATCCAAGGTCGGTTGGGGCTGCTGCATATCTCTCTATAGGGATGTGAGTGGCAGTATTGTCCTGGTCATACCAGTGTTTGGCAAATTGGGCATGAGCCGTCAAAGAATATAGTTCGAAATCTGGCGCAGCAATGCCACTGCTCAAATACAGCTCCACCAGCTTGTCCCATTTCATTCTTGCAGCCCCCTCCGCCCATACAAACGATGGGGCGCTAGGGATTGTTATTTCGTAAAAAAAAGTTCTTCCTGGCCAAAGGGGGATATTTCCAAAATGGTATAGTAGCTTGGGAAAATTACCATTTTAAGGAGTGATACCTGGCCATATAAGGAGATGGGAAGCTTAGTCCACAACTGGAGTTTGACTGTCAGTACCTGTAGGAATGCATCATGGTTGTCCCCATATAGCGTGCGTCTCTCTCTCTCTCTGTACAAAATTATGCCCAGCGGACACGTGCTGGAGTCCATTTAAATCCGCTGATATTAGAGGGGCATCTGGTGGCTAGAGTAAATGGAAACAATTCAGATTTGGTGTTGTTAATTTATACCCAGAGTGCATGCAAAGTCACGTATGTCCTTCATGATGGGTAACAGGTTATTCTCGGGGTCCCGGATATAAAGGCGAGTTTCGTCCGTGTATAGAGATTATTTGTGGTGGGCCAGTCATTCTGATGCCCCTATGCGCATGTTTCTTCCGAACAAATTCAGCCATCGGTTCAATCGTGAGGGCGAACAATGTAGGGGAGAAAAGGCAGCCCTGTCTGATGCCTCTGCCCAGGGGGAAGAGCGTGGATAGAGTATGATTGGGGAGTACTCTCGCACCAGGCTTAGTGTAAAGTAAGCGGAAACATCTTATAAAGTACTCCCCCAGGCCAAAGCATTTATGGCGCTCATATTTCCCTGGTGCTCCGTGCTTTGCACTGGCTTCCGGTCAGTTGAACAAATGAGTTTAAGTCACTGTGCATTGTTCATCGAGCACTCCACGGACTGGGAGCAGAATACCTTCAGTCTAAGTTCGTTTGCTACCACCCCGTTCATATGCTTTGTTCCTCCTCAGTGGAACTGCTGGTAGTCCCCTCTTACCGCTGCAAATGCATTGGAGGCCAGGCCTTCTCGATTACGGTGACTCAAATGTGGAATAACCGTCCCCCTACGGTCAACGCTATTTCCAACCTTCTAGCCTTTAGAAATATCTGAAGACCCTGCTATTTTAATTCTATGTGGATTCTTCTGGCTGTCCTCCTCACCTCCTCCTCAGTGCCAAGATATCTTTGGTCACTGCGTGCTTTTAAAGTTCAAATAACATAACATACCGAGAACAGATATACCCAAGAGACAGAGTCGAATGCCTTCTCCGCATCAAGTGCAGCTACTGCTGCGTTTGCATTTGGGCAAATCTGTGCCATCACCCCAAATAACCTGTGAAGGTTAAGGGCTGTGGACTGCATTGGGATAAAACCAGACTGGTTTGGTTTTACCAAGCTGGGCATGTTATGGAGGAGTCTGGTCGAGAGGATTTTGACAATAATGTTGGCGCCGGTGTTGATCAGGGAGACGGGTCTATATGAAGACATATCGTAGGAGGGACATCAGGCTTTAGCAGTCCCATTATGATAGCCTCACGCATCTGGGAGTGTACCTTGGTCCATGGCCTCCTCCCACATATTCAGCAAGATAGGGGCCAATTTCTTATGACATAACTTATATAGTTCTACATCGAGACCATGTTACGCTCACCTGACTCCCACGGAGGCGCAGGTCTGGTTTGGCGTGTTGTTGCTTCTTCTATGGTGAAGCGCAGGACCCGGAAGATGGACTGGACCGGACCTTCGAATCTGGCTTGTCTGGCTCACAGGAATATCTTTCTGTATGTGAAAAGGGAGTTTTAACAATCTGCGGGAGAAAGTATAAGCCTCCCGCTCCCTTCTCACCCCTCTACGAAACCCTCCTGCGACCCCCACGTGACGTCTCACCTTAGGGTTTGAAAGGTTGAGCTCTCCATCCTGCTTCTCATGCAGGGGCGCGTTGTATCCAGTTACTTCACTGGGATTTTGATTGTAGAGGGTTCAAGTTTTGTTTTCCCGGTATAGTACCGTAAGGATTCTGTTAATGAGTATGATTCCGCAATAATAATTGTTTGTTGTCTCTTTTTCAGGTGCGGAAACTATTCCGAGAAGAGCTGTGGAACCGAAGAATGAGACTCTGGTGAGCTTGATGAGAGTTCTCTCAGTGTCCTTGTATCAATGCGCTCACTAACGCTGATGTCTTTTTTCCCCATAGGGCCGGGGTCGGGAAATGCCTGGATGCGGCACCGACCCGAAACGAAGCTCAATCCAGAAGAAATCAGGTAAGTCTTTAATGGGCGTTTGGGCAATGTCTTTTCATGCGCCCACTAACGCTGATGTCTCTTTTTCCCCTTAGGGGCCGGGGTCCGGAAATGCCAGGATGCGGCACCGACCCGAAAAGAAGTTTGAATATCCCAACAGGTAAGCTTTGTAATGGAAATTAAGGTTTCCTTGTTTTCTTTCCCCTCTCACCTTTATTCTTTTCTTTTTCTCCCTAGGCCCAGTGATGTGGCTGCGAGTCCAGATGTCGCCGTAGAACGTGGTGGTACCTTGTACAGGTGAGTGAGATGTGGCGCTGCAGCGATCGATGCGATGTGCTTTTAAATGGATGTCTTCCTTTTCAGGACCGTCGGCGAGATGTCTCCGGAATGCGGATTTAGTAGGGAAGGACCCTTCTTTACCCTTTTCTCTTCTCTTCTCTCTTTGCAGGTATTCCAGGATTCTGGCAGGAGTGGCAGAAGACAGAATGCAGGAGCAAACACGATGAGCGTCCAGCTGCTAGATGCAGAACAACAAGCGTGAGTTGCTGCTTGGGCGTGGCTTAAATAGCCTTCAAAGTAGTTCCAGGTATGTATCCTTCCTCTCAGGTATGTATTCCTCCCCTGACCACACCCGTGTGGTTAAGTAGTTCCAAAGATAAAGTAGTCCCATTCAGGCCTCAGAAGGCCTGGATGTTGCAGCATGGTCTGCATCAGGTAAGTTAACACTAAGCACCTTTACCACAAAGTCCCCTTTTATGAGCCTGGCGCCTATGGTGCCAGGACTGTGGCCCGATATGAGCCTGGCGCCAAAGGCAAAGGCGCCAGGACCGAGTCCAAAGAGCCCCTACTTGAGGCTGTTGTGACTTCCCTTGAAGACATGATGTCTGCCTCTGGGGTAGCTGGGTCTTGTCTGGCACCTTGGAGGTAGGCATCATGACAGACCATCAGAGCTGGGGGCTTTCACAGAGGTCAGGGCCTCAATGGCACTTGTTATCTCCTCAAGGAAAATCGACAGGTCCAGTGCAGATCTGGCCTCGGGCGAGAAACTGGGAAGGCCATGCAGGTATTCGGATGTTTCCTCAGCTGATCTTGTGTCATGATTAGAGTATAGTGCTGTGCAATACTGCATAAATGTGGCATTTATTCCTCCCTCCTGGTTCATTACCTCCCCCTGTGTTGTTTGAATACTAGCAATTGGAGCATGATGTCCTTCAGTTTTCAGAATATTAGCTAAGTATTTACCTGCTTTGTTACCCTCCCCTTATCTACGGGCCCTTGCGGGGGCAGCCATATACTACACCTCTCGATCAGCCAGTTTGTGGAATTCACTCAGTAGTACATGAAAGTCTGCAAGGGTATCTTTGTTGTGTGGAGCACTATAACTCTGTTTGAGTTTCAGAAGTTGAGACTGCCTGTTCCAGTTCTTTCCTTACCGATTTGAGTAGCCCGGTTGTCTTGGACATGAGGATACCACGCAGCCATTCCTTAAATGTTTCCCATAATGTTGCGTAGGACCCAACAGAGCCCATGTTGATTTCAAAGAACTCCTCGATCTCCACATGTAGGGATTCACACACAGTAGGATCATTTAGAATACCAGAGGGCATCCTCCAATGTTTAGCACACTGGGGGACATTACGAAGTGTGAGGCATAAGGAGACTGGGGAGTGTAAGCGGGTGAATGTCCATGGCGATACTGCGTTCCAGACTGAGGTAGAAAGGAGCCAGTAGTCGATTCGAGATTCTGAGTCATGGACTGTGGAATAGAATGTATATTGTTTTTTCATCGGGTACAGCATATGCCAAGCGTCTATCAGAGGTGTCTGTAAGAGTATCAGTTGTAAGGTGGTGGCAGCCTTCGTGAACATTTGAGGGCCAGTGGATGACATTGATGATACAGTGTCATGTCGAGGATCATGTTGAAATCTCCTGTTAGGCAGAAACCTGTGCAGATCCCTTAGGGACCACTGCAAAAGGCTTAAGACTACAGGTTTTGGCAGTAAACCCAATTGGTAGCAGTCTGTACCACCCAGATTTACCTGGTAGATGTGGCTGAGCAGCCAGACTTCTCTCAAGAAGAGTTAGACAGTATATAGAGTATACAAGATAGGTACCAAAATACAGTAGCACAAGCACACACTGACCAGAGCTTGGGTATAAAGGTATATAATTATTTATTTAAAAACACACTTTGTAAAATACACGAACACTAATATGGCAAGCAAGTTCAAACACAGTCACTATTAATATATATACATCCCTGATCACATATTGAACAAGACTTAGTTAAAACACCACTTATTTTCAGACAAAGGTGAGCGCTTAACCTAAGATGGCACTCCAATAAGTTAATTAAAAAGGGAGGGAAAAAGACAGAAATAGGAACATACACAATACCAACACTTTAGGAGAACCAGAGCAAGTCAGAAAAGGCAGAATCTACTGAGGAGCAAGAAAGTCATAGGCCAGGCCCACTCTTGAAGGGAGCAAGGCGGAATGTGTCCAAGATCACACAGTTGAATAATACTTTTAAAGAGTTGTTCCAAAGGGTTCAAAAAGGGTTGGCTCAATTCTGGAAAAGTTAGCTAGTAGGTCCCAAGTCACCCCAGGATAGAAAGTCAAGGATTTACGGGACACCTTGAACAGTCTGTTGTAAGTGAGGCCAGGTGGGACACAGTACCTGAAATGGTGAGAAAGCTCTAGCGGGGGCAGTTGTTCCTGGCAGCGGGTGCAAGTCGGTGCTTTGTCCAGGGGAAGAGGGGATCTCGACGTGGAGGAAAGCTGGAGGTCGTTGCCCTGCCAGGGAAGAAACCAGCCGCGGAGTTTCCCGGTTAAAAGGTACCACCCTTTTATTTGTGGTAGTGGTGAAGCGTGGCTTTCCGGCTGCCGGGTGCTTGGCATGGGCGATTCGACCACGAGACGATCTAGGAAGGTGAAAAAGAGGGCAAACTGGTTATCCCTACCAGCTCAGAGGAAGAAGACTCTCCCGGATGAAGATCTTCTCTGTCGTTGGGAAGTGGTGAGACGGTTCAGCAGGGCTCCACCGGTGGTGTTGTCGTTGCAGGTCGGCTCAGCTTCTCCCTCTTCGGATTCTTTGGTCCTGTGGCGACTTCTGAAGTTCTAGTCCCCAAAGCCCTGCTTTTATGCAGAAAACCCCCATTCATCAGTCCTAGCTGTCACTCAGACATGCTAAGTGGTGAGCCGGGCGGCTCACCACTGGGCGAATCACACAAGAGTGCGACTTGAGTTGCCGAGGCAACTCAGTCCAGGTTGCCTAAACCCCCCTCCCACACATCCTGTAGACCCAGACAGAGTGGCACCACTTTTGAAGGCTTCTGTGGAGAAGCCCGCCAAAAAGTGGAACAAAGGGCTCGACTTGGGTTGGAGTTACAGAGGCGAACACAAACGCCATTTTAAAACCGAGTCCTGGCAAAAAGACCCAACCGGGGAATAAATATTAAAGAAATAACCCGGCGGTATCTTTAACATTGCACCAAAAAGTGGTGCGTTTAAAATGAATGGGAAAATCCCATAGGAAATATTCCGGTGGAATATTTTGCGTGGTAACCACTGCCACCAGCCAGAAACTCGACGAGGGGGGACTGCACAGTGCCCCCTCAAAAAACAGACCAAGTGCAATCTAATTACCCCTACCAGTACTTCCACAATATGATGGTTTGTACTGGTTCTGTTCACAATTTAAGACTAGTAAAGTCAATGGTGACTTTACATGCCCTGGGAAACAGTAGTCAGTCCCAGGGTATGGAGTCTATGTTTGGGGGTCACTATGACACCCCTGTGTTACTGCACTGAGGGTGCTGTGTAACACAATTACCAAAAACCACATGAAACCCTATGGAGTAAAGGACCCCATAACCCACATTACAAAGTCAAAGGATATCTCAAATCATGTCTAAGAGTGGGAGAAAATGAGTCTCACTCTTAGCAGGAGAAAAAAATAAACCCCAAAAATCCAGCAAAGCTGCTGGGGGACTCACTAGGTTTGGGAAATTAGCCTTAACAGATAATTCTCCCTAACATCCCCTCCCCAGAGTACTAAATTCTTGTCCAATGGGACAAGCATGTCCAGCACAGCCCGGAAGATCCACAGGCCGTCAACATTCGGCCCGTATCTATTCACCAGGATCGATGAGTGACCAGCTAATTCCCCCCACACCAGCACAAATCGACCCATAGGGTCTATTTTACTACTCAAGTACCGGAAACCTAGCGATGAACGAATAAGGGTAAGGACCCCCCTAGACTATGCCAAATATTCCATATAATATAGAAGTAGTCCCCATCGTGCATTGAAACCAGCATTTACTTTCTTCAATGCATGCGTTTCTTGGAGCATCAATATCTGCGGGTGTTAGGGAGAATTCTCATAAATGTGCTACATTACCTTACCTTTTGAGACCACTAGCAACTTTGCTAGATTTTTAGGACTTTAATTTTTACCTGCAAAGAGTGTGAGCCTTTTATCCCACTCTTTCATGTATTTTGATGTGTTTTTTACTTTTGTGTTCTTTGGATATAGAGTTTTAGACAACTCCATAGGCATCATATTTTCTTTTTTGTAACACAGCACCCTCAGTGCAGTGGCATAGGAATGTCTTTCAGACTTCCCAAGGTTTAAATAACTTCTTTGGGACTGACTACTGTCTCCCAGTAAATGCAAAGTTAAATTGACTTTGCTAGTCTTTTTAAATTGCTATACCCAGCACACCCTGCCTTACAGCAGAGTGCTGGAGGGAAGACCTAGTATTCCTTATGCCTAGAAAACTCATGTAGCACTCAGATGCTACCCTTTCCTCTCAGAATGGCCGGTGGCAGTGGTATTACCATGATTTTCCCAACCGCGACCCGTTTAAACGCTCCGGTAGCTAATATCCAACGGAGACACGTTTTTCAAGATGGCGTCTGAGCCCCCTCTGTAAAAACAGGTTCTGATCGACTTCTTTCAACATTTCTTTTTGGAAAGGTCCTTCTAGTGTTTGTCTCTCCGAGCCAAACCAGTTTTGGTCCCTCTCTGGAGCCTGAGTGTCTGGGGTAGATAGGAAGTGAGGGAGGTGTCTGACACTCCCTGTGCTTAGTCTCCTAGGAGACCTGAATGCATTTTGGCATGATTGGCTGGCTGACTGTCCGGCAAGGACAGCCACACTGCTGGGTGAGTGGCAGCAAGGCTGGAATGAACTGTTTATAAAACAGTGTTACACTCACCTGGTATCCACGGGGACGCCACCCAGCCTGTTTGGATGATTTCCACTCTCAAACCCTCTCCCGGTCCGTTGGTAAGGCCTCTGGTTAAAGATGGGTCTGCAATATAGGAGAGCTGGATTCAATACCAGATTGACTTTATGTTTTCCCACCTCCCTTGACCTCAACTCCTTCCCTCTCCCTTGGGCCTTCTCCTCACCTTAATATTGTAAAAGGTGGATTCTCTGTCCTGCTCCTCATGGCAGGGGCGT
This sequence comes from Ambystoma mexicanum, assembly GCF_040938575.1. Classification (NCBI taxonomy): domain Eukaryota; kingdom Metazoa; phylum Chordata; class Amphibia; order Caudata; family Ambystomatidae; genus Ambystoma; species Ambystoma mexicanum. The sequence continues at coordinate 654,941,642 of NC_090925.1, forward strand.
GTAGATGTGGGGGGCAAGCAGCGACCAAGTTACTTCACTGGTGCAAGCCCCCCTGTGGGAATCCAGGCCTGTTGCGACTCCGCAGGTTTGCTGATTTACAGTCTTTATATGCAGTTCTTATGTTCCTCTTAGTTTGAATAATAATGTCTTGCTTCTTTCCTTTTAGGTATGGAAAGGTATTTTGGTGTTGTCATGCAGTTTGAAGATGAGCATGGGCCGGTAGACAAAAGCGCAGTGTGCGCGATGCTGTCCGGTGAGTAATGCGCAATGCGCTGCGCTGTTTCGCCTTTTGTATTGCTAACCTGTGTCTTTTCTCTCCTTGCATGTTGCGATGATCCTCGCCGAGCGCTGTAATGTTCCAGCAATGATACTGACCAGCAGATGGCTACCCAGGTAAGAATTGTGTGGCTTTCTTCATTCGGGAGTAAACGTGAGTGAACACTTACTAATGCTGTCTTTCTTTCTCCTCTTTCCAGGTTATGGTATTCCAGGATGCATGCAGTGCTGGATGATGGAGTTTGTACCTTCAGGTGAGTGAAACTGAAGTCAGCGATGGATTGAAGACAGGATACTGTTCCAGGTAAGTTTTGTGGTGTTCTTTCTCTCTCTGCAGGTCCTTGGTTTCAGGTGAGCTGGCATCAAAGAACTGGACACAGTGAGCGTTACGCTGCCCACAGCAGAATAACGCAAAACATGTTATGCTGTTTGGGTGTGGTTTAAATAGTCTCAGGTAAAGTAGTCCAGGTAAAATAGTCCCAGGCCTGCCACACCCAAAGTAGTCCAGGTAAAGTAGGCCCAGGCCTGCCACACCCAAAAGACTAGACCGCATAACTCAGTTCCTTGTAACTGAGCTATGTGTGTGCCTACATGTTGGCTCAACCCCCCACAAGTTAAATTAAATATTCCCAAGTAAAATGTCCCATTCTAATGTTGGTCTTAATGATGGTTATGAGCCTGGTGCCACAGGCACCGGGAGTGACTCCAAGAGAGTCTTGGATGAGGTTTTAAGGCCTTTGACCTGGCCCTAACTAGAAGGCTGACTTGCCAGTGAGGGCAAGGGGCAAGGCTCATGACAGCCAGGTCTCGGGGACTTGGAAGGCAGAGTCGACCACTTGAACAAAATAACTGAAGCCAAGCTGAAGGAAAATGACTTCTGCAACTCCTGGACCATTAGTTTGCCCGGTGAAGCCCTGCTGCAGGTCCAAATAGCCTGAAACTCCATTGACAGAGAAGCCCCTTCAAGGACGACTCCTTCCCTTGAGATGGTGGGAACAACTAACTCGCAAGCCACCTGGAAACCATCTCCATACTTGTTGAATTTTCTTCAGAGTGCTGTTGAAAACCAGATGGCCAGTGAGAAGGATACCAGCTTGTGGACTTTGAGGCACTCACACCTTAAACCGACATTTTGCCAAGCTTGTGGATCTGTCCCCGTGCAGTGCAGGAACCTCCCGATGTCTTCCCTCTTGTCCCCCCAAATGAGGCCAAGGAACAGCCAGATCTGCAGGAAGGGCCAGGAACAATTGCCTCAGCTACAGCTTTTCTTCATTACCAAGGTACTGTGCAAACGCGGTTGAGAAATCCTCTCTGCGGCGGTGAAAGTTTGTGAAGCTTTCCCAACTCTGCTGTCTTGTTTGCTCCTAATCCGACATATAACTCTTTTCCGTGCAAACTACTTCTAAGAACATTGGCAAAGACTTAACCATTTACTACCAGAACTGTGCTATGCTATCCAAGACACTGAGCCGTTGACTTTGGCCCAGGCCTATTGAATTGAACTGCCTCTTGTAGTGAACTGAAACTATTTGCCCTCCCAAAGAAAGTATTTGTGTTTAACTCTTATAACTTGTGTCTTTTACTCCCATTTAAAGTTACTGAAGTGCCACTGTGTTCCCACTTCTGGGGAGCCTAACTTGTTCAGAAACGTATTGGTATGGTACTGGAGTGTATTATAGTGTGATATTGAGCAGCTTATTGCTAGTGGAATGTTTTCTAAATGACTGTAAATAAATTAATAGTGTTTTACCAAGAAACCTTGAGTAAGGCCCTCATTACGACCCTGGCGGAAAGGGGAAAACGATGGCGGAAATGCAATTCCGCCATCGAATAGCGCTCGGTGCGACTATGACCCGTCACCGGAAAGTACGAAGCCATTAGCGACACCGTAGTGAACGCCAACGCTAACTGCACCAAGCACGCGCGCGCGCGCCATGCCAAACCGCAAACACCACCATGGCGCAAGGGTACGCCAATTCCGACCCTAGCGGACATGTACCTAACGCCATCAGGCATGGCGTAATGTACCATTCCGCCATGGCGAGAAGTACGGCATCGCGAATCAACCGTAAACGGCCCCACTGAGTGCCTGTACACCGCTCCCTGCCCACAAAGTACAACTCCCCGTAGGTGCAATGAAGTCACAATGCAACCATTGAAATGTACAAGTCACCCCTGCATGGCAACGAACAAAAGAAACACAAGAGGGGCCAATGGGAGCTGCAGGGCACAGATGGCACGAATACAGAAGCCATCCCAATGGACATGACCACAGTCCCCCACCAAGAAACGCACGCAAACACAGGCACCTGTGACCAGCAACATTCCGAAAATCACATCATTCCACCAGTCCACCTGGCTGACCGGCATCTGTTACACAAAACCCAATCCCCCGCCCCTGAGCATGACAACATTCAAACAGTCATATTGGCAGCCCCCATCCCTGACCTCACTGGGCTCCGTAGGCAAACGCGCCCAGCACAGTACCACGCGACTAAACTCCGAAGCTGGAACCCAATGCAGATCTCCTCACAATACATCGCTCCCCAAATAGGAATATGCCACATCACTTGCAAAGACAAACGCTACACGGGCCAAATCAGAATAGAAATTTAATGCACATCAAAGTCACCAAGCCCATACAGCCACCAGGCCATGAACTACAAAACACTAATCACCATTGTGGGCTGCATCCGCAAGAAATGACCAGCCACTACCTGTGTGTCGCCCTGTTCCCCCATGGTACACAGAGCCACATTCACGTACGAAAAGGCAACATGGAAGCGCATAGAACCGCAGGGCCGACCCAATGGGGAGGCACTAGTCCAGCTGAAAGGCCGAAATGTTGCTCCGAGCCACCAGTACTGCGTAAGGGCATGTGGGCCATTGGCGATCGTCCCATAAGATCGTAATGCTGCTCCACTGATTAACACGAAGCAGCAGGTGTCGGGAGTAAAATCCATCTGCAGGAGTGGCATACAGATGGCAGTGGCAAAAGGGGAGGAGATACCTGTCAACCAAAAGAAAAGAACAAGAACAGAATGGCCATCAGAACTACATTCGAACAACTCACTTCAATGATCACACGAAATCCACAGCCATATGCATGCTAGCCCACTCAAAAGGATCATCACCACCCCAAAACCACTTGCGACTCATGACCATCTATATCGAGGTGCAAACACCATCACAAACGAGTGTACCTGTGCATGCGTCTGTCAAAACAGAATCCATCAGATGGGAATGTTAACGTGCATGGACACAAGTGTCTGAGGGCGCGTCGAGACAGGGAGGGCTCAACAAGGCCAGATAGACGATGGTCCCACTATGGCAGCCCTGCATCACATAGCGTAGGGGAGGCGGATAGATCCCAAGAAGCCCTGTACATGGCAAACTCTGTATCAAATCACCTGCCCATGCATCCATTCATCATTCCCTCATCCCGGGATCAAAACGCATGAATAATTACTCACATAACATTAGAAACATCCATTGAGTCTGTGCGTAATGCAGCCTGCTAAATCCACAGTGCCCCAGCCCGTAATTCCAGTGTTGTGAAGTAACAAGTATTTGGGAACGGCCTGCCTCATCGCCCACGTAGCTATTGCGCATCCCAAACTATTCATATCAATCAGTGCTCCCTCGCCATGGGCCCTGTCTCAAGGACATTCAACAATAGAACGTTACATTTGCAGTCAGACCTGTGGGCATCTCCTCGCCGCTAGCTGGAAACCGAAAGCGCCGCCCTTCGAATTCCTCATTTGCAACATCACGTCGAAAAGGCATCTGTGGCCGTTTGAAATCACTAATTATTCCATCGAGTGTGGCTGTGTGTGAAAATGGCAACTGCCTTCACCCACAAATGGGACGCCCCGCCCGTCGTTGCAACTCGGTACAGTGATGCATCAGGGCCCACCGTTACTCGAGTACTACGTTCCACTGACCCTTCACAAGTCAGTTCGCGACTGCACAGATAGTATGGGAAACAATGGGACCACAGCAGAATGAACATATCAACCAATCTTACACGGCCATCGGGTACAAATACATGATTGCAATAGCAAGATACCATTCCCCGATTTGCAGCGTTGTGCGCGGGACGTGCTCGGCCAAAGGGGAGAGCAGTTTGCACAGGTGGAATTAATCACCACAGGTGGAGGCCATACAGCCTGGAAACACATAAATTGCACAGCCAGTCTCCTCCCACAACCACACCGAAATGCTACCGGCAGGACTCGCGATGTTGGCCCTGGGGGACCTGATAGCACTGCAAGTGCTCCAACTCCAAGAAGAAGACGAACACCAACTACAACCAGCCGCACGGAGGAGACGCAGGAGGAGGAGGAGGCCAAGGCAGGGCCAGCAAGGCCCACCAGCACAGCCACTACCACCACGCAGGCAGCCCGCAATCCCACGCCTCCGAGCACATCCGTTCAACCTCACTGATGAGCAGATCCACACCCTCTACCGTCTGGACCGGGACACCATAGCCGCCATTGTGGACATGACACAGGCTGACCTTGTCAGCATGATAGATAGCCCAACCGCCATCCCACCCCTACTGAAGGTGGTGTCTGTACTACACTTCCTGGCCACAGGCACCTACCAGCACACAGCCGGACAGTTGCATGGCATTTCTCAGCCACTGTTCTCACGGACACTATTTCAAGTGCTCGATGCCCTCCTGCAGCACGCAGACGACTACATCTCTCTACCACGCTCGGAGCAGGAAATTACCAACACAAAAGTGGGATTCCATGCACTTGCCGGCATACCGGGTTGCATTGGTGCCATCGACTGCACCCATGTTGAATTGGTCGTCCCACATGCCATGGAGGCCCAGTACCGCAACCGAAAACAATTTAATTCCCTGAATGTACAAATGGTGTGTGACTCCAACAGGATCATTACACATTGTTGTGCCCGATTCCCTGGATCAACCCATGATTCTATGGTCTTGAGGAACTCTACAATACCACGCTACATGGAGCGACACGCAGGGAACAGATCCTGGCTACTCGGTGAGTCTCATTACATGCATGATGATGTGGGGTATGTGAATTGGCAATGTACTGGCAGGAAGGGGGGGGGGTGTGCGTACGTATCATTGGCATTCCACATCATACGTTTCTCGTCCACATACAGGTGATGCTGGATATCCACTGAAGAGATGGCTCCTCACACCAGTCCGGAACCCACGGGACCAGCATGAGGAGGACTACAACCATGCCCACTCACGTACCCGTGTAGTCATAGAACAGGCATTCGGCCTACTGAAGGGCCGTTTCCGCTGCCTCAGCAGGTCTGGCGGGGCACTCCTGTACCGCCATGAGAAGGTTGCAAAGATGGTCATGGCATGTGTCATGCTCCACAACATGTGCGTACGTAGAAATGTGCCCATGCCCCCTGACGCAGAACTGCAAGCACCTGATGATGGTCATGATGAGGGTGGGGATGTGGCAGCACCTCATGGAGTCTGCGAGGCGCCGGAGGCCCGTGACATTCATCAGCATCTCAGTGATGTATGCTTCTAGCACTCACGCCTGGTGGCTGATACATGGACACGGGACTCGTGGCACTGCGTGTGTCTGGGACATGCACAATATGGACTCTACGCCTATGATGGCCTTGTACACAAAGATCAATGTCCACACATCTCATTGGTTTATCGTGCACTTTTTATGGCATATGTGATGTCATGTTGAACACCCTATCGACCCGCCACCCAAGTGAGCCCAACACACCCCCTCCACCCTCCTACCTCCCCCCCGAACACCAGTGTCCAAAGAAGCTCATTGTCAGTGGGCTGTCGCTATTGCAAGCCCCCTCTGCGGGTAACAGGGGCACCCCTGCCTGTGGAGCGCAGGTTCCTTCCAGATCTACGTTGGGGGCTGCCCTGGACGGAACTTGCAACGGATGATGTGTCTGCCTGCTCACGTCCATGCATGTCCCTAAGGGTTTGCGAGAGCTCAGTGAGCACACGGCGCACTGCGGCAAGTTCGGCACATACGTCTTTGGACGTCGCAGGCAGTTCCCCCCTCAGGCTCTCGGTGCTTCTCTCCATTTGGACTCTCAGGCTCTCGGTGCTACTCTCCATTTGGACTCTCAGGCTCTCGGTGCTACTCTCCATTTGTGCCCTTAGCGTCTCTGTACCTCTCTCCATTTCTGCCCTAAGTGTCTCAGTTGATGTTTCTATGTCTGCCTTAGTGCCCCCACATTCATCGGCATGGTCCTTGAGGAGTGTGGCCATTTGCTGCTGTTGTACGATTAACTTGTCGAGGGACTGTTGCCTCTGCTGGGCCATGGCCATTTGCGGGGGTGTCACAGAGGGGCTGTTGTCCTCATGTTGCCTTGCCACAGGGCTTGTGGGGGATGGCCAGTCGTCGTCTTGTGGCTGCACCTGCGTGGTATCCTCATGTTGTACGGGATGGGACAGACAGGGGGATTGGGACAGGTCATGGATGGATCTGACTTCGACATCCCCGTTTTCTGTGTCCGAGCATGCTGCCATCAATGGGGTGTCACCTATGGTGCTGCTGCCACCAGAGGCAGTGCCTTCTGTGGCATCCATTGGGGGGACCTGTGGTGGTGGTGTTGTGGCCATGCTGGCTGCTGGTGTGCCTGTTGATGTTCCCTCCTCTGTGCTGCCACCTGATTTGTGCTGCTGCCGTGTCTTGATGCGTGCAGCTGAGGTGGAGGGTCTCTGGCCGTTGGTCTTGGCCCTCTTTGCAGGTGTGCTGGTAGGGGTGTCCTGTAGCTCGTCGTTTGGATCGGACCCTGTGGTGGAGTAAAGGAGGGCGAGGGTTATTGATGGGTCTGTGGAAATTGGAATGGCATTGTATCACATGCTTTGGGGTGGTACCTGAGGGTGATTTGGGTCGGGGCCTTGGAGGTGCTTTGATTTGTGTGTGGAGTGAGGGTGCAGTTGTTTGGCAGCCTGCAGTTAGGGTGTGCCTGATGCACGTGTAGTGCGTGTATTAGGGGTTTTTAATTATTTATGTATTTATTGTGGGTTTTGACGTGCGCTATCAGGCCGATGTGTGTGGACGTTCTCCTGGACATGTGTTTCTGTTGCACTATGTGGACGCATGGTACTTCACATGGATGGACTGTGTGGATTTGGCATTGTTTTATCTGGTCCACCTACCTGATTCTTCGGATGTCTGCACTCCTTTCTCCATCCCTCCGACTCCCTCTATGCTCTCCATTCCGATGGTGGAGGCACAGATTTCTTCCCAGGGGGTCAACTTGATGGGTGATTCAGGACCTCCCCCGGTGGCTGTGGCAATGTTGCGGTTGGCAGAGAGTATGCTGCGGACGCGTATCCGCAGGTCGTCCCATCGCTTGCGGCATTGCTGTGGGGTGCGGGGTGCGGTCCCCACCGCACTTACCCGCTGTGCCACCAGAGCCCATATGGCCTTCTTGTTTGCAAGTGCCGTCCTGGTCATTTGCGTGGAGAAGACGACGGCAGCATTCTCCTGGAGGGTCTCTGTTAGCACGGTGAGTTCCTCACGGGAGAAGTGGACCTGCCGCTTGCGGTCGCACGCTTTCTTCGCTACTTTTCCCATTTTACTTAGTTTCGCTAGGGTGGTTGACGGGTTGGGGTGTGTTTCAGGGTGGTGATTTTAGTGGTTGTGTGGTTTTAGTGTTTTTATAGGTGTACGCCGGGATGTTTCCCGTTCCGGGCCCATGTTTTAACTTCCGTTTCCGTATATTTCCGGTCACCGTACTTTACGGTAGGCGCACACTGCGGTGACCGCTGAGAGGGGTGGCGGTATTGCACCTAGGGCGCCGTACGGCGGCGGTGTGGGCCGTTTTGGGGTCATTTCCGCCATCGCGGACTTTGCACTTCCGCCGTGGCGTGGTGCTCGTGCCCGATGGGTCGGAATGGGCCGCACTTTGCTCCTTCGTGCAATGGCGGAAACGCTATTTACGCTGTGGCGCTCCGGTCTGTCGCTTTCCGCCAGGGTCGTAATGAGGGCCTAAGTGTTTGTTTGAACCACTGTGATGGTGGGTCCTTTGACTAACACTGTGTACTGCTCACATCCCTCTTGGGATAAGCCTGGCGGCTCAGCCCTGCTACCCCAAACTGTGTAGTACAGAATTATACCAAAGGAGAGATTGTGCTTACACCTATACTCTTAATTGTTTGTAGTGTTCCCAAAGGGTACTGCATTTAATTTTGCCTAACAGCAGGTTATGTCGTGACAAGTATGCAGCTGGTCTTGTGGCCTTATCTGGGTTATTGAGACCCCACACATTCCATCAGAGCAGCCTGACTGTCAGCCCGCTGCCTGTGTGTGTGTTATGTGCCATATGTAATCACGGTGCTTACCATAAATTCCAGATGTATAATCTAGTTCAATACTGTTCGCAGTGAAATGACTCATTTTTCAAACTTTGACCATCCCACTGTCCATGGGCGAACACTGTGAAAAATGCCCCCTCCCTCACCCACACCATCAACCCTAACACGTTGATGTCATCACCCTTTAAACTTGTGGAACCGTCCGAGGGTGCGTATGCTGTCGTTCGCTTTTGCCTCAGCCGGACGCTTCTGATCCGGTAAAACCTTACAGTTTCATTTGGTGCCACCCAGCAACTTCTCCCTTCAACACACTCAAAGGATATTGCAATCATCCTTGTTCAGTCTGCTGGGTCTCTCCTCTCTGCTTCCGGTCGAGAGGGTCTGTTCTGGTCTGTTCCGTGGTCGTGTGGCGGCAGTGGGATTGAGGCTTCGATGTAGTCCATTGCCGCTGACGGATTTTCAAAGAAATTAGTTCTGACGCTGTGCTGTATTCATAACTTTAATGATAAAATTAGAGCATATAGGACGTGTCTTAGTCACAGCAGCCTCTTGACCTGCTCAGGATGGCCTTTGTGCCTGTATTCCTGCAGAAAAATCTGTGTACATATGTATTTTGTCTTCTTCGTGATGCAGGGGACCCATCTCTCTTGCCAGTCTAAGGACTGCATCCCTGTCCTTATAATTGAGTAGTTTGGCAATGATGCTGCGAGGTGGAGCTCTGGGTTTAGGTGCCGGAGCCAGAGTGCAGTGGGCTCTCTCCACAAGAAAATGGTCTGAGAATGAGGCAGCCCCAAAGAGGGATTTCAGGAGAGCTTCGATGTATATCTCCATAGGCCCTATATAAGCGGATTCTGCCACTTCTAATATCCACATTTTGTTTCTCCTAGATCTGGACTCGGGGTCATCATATTTGCCTCAGATCTTGGTGACCTTGCCTTTAGCATAGCGATGTTGCATTTGTGTAGTCCGATTGTGTCCTTGTTGGTACTTACCCTGGTCTCGGCTTCAGTCACCCAGGCGCTTTCCTTATCTAGGCGTGCCTTAAGTGACCTAATGGTGGAAACAATGTAATCTAGTTTTACATTAAGAGCGAGAATCCAGCTCTGCATGGTGGCGACGAGTCAATCGCCCCTGAAATTATCTACGGACGTTGTCGGGAGGTCTCCAGTTGTCGACACCATGGCGGTCGTGGCTTGAGTGTTTGTGTATGAATCCATAGGGCCTTTCTTCCTTTGTCACTGAGGAAGGATTGTTCTGCCGTATGCCTGCTCTGCTGAACACTGTATGTAACGGTGGAAGGTTGGATTGTGCTCTCCCATGTCTGGAGATATTGACTGTGTCTCAGGGACTAACCCCAATGTGTTTGCTGTTCTCTTCAGCTGTGTTGTTCCAATACCTGGCTCAGGGTATGCTATGTAACACTACTGAGTATCTGTTTAATATTTAGTAATGTAGGTTGAGTCACAGGAACGCTTGATCCACTGCACGGAAATTCCGGTGTAGTGTTCGTGGAGAGCAGGCTTGTGGTACATATGGCAGCTAAGGTCAGGCACCGTACTGCTTCGCAGCATGCCTCCTCTGCTGCAGAACGTATGCAAGGGTGAATTGTGTTACTGTAATATCTGGCTCAGCGCATGTTATGTACCACCACCATTCATCACAAAGCCTGCTGTCAGGGTGAGGCGGGATTGGTAGCAAGCGTGTGGCTGGGCACTTACTTGAAAGCAGATGACTCTTACACGTATCAAGGGCCCACGTGGTTGGCAAATCTCAGGTTTTGCAACAATATGGAGGCCCGGGCTGGACTACCTTCTATCCCTGCTGTGTTTGTAGTATCCGGGAATGCTTCTGTGTACAGCCCACGTATATGGTTCAGCGCTTCTGGAACTAGTGATTGGTAAAGGACGCGACAGAGTCACCAGTCACTAGTAATCGGGCCGGAGCAGGCCAGCAAATATCAAAGTATGTGTATCAGTGACAGTTATGGAATAGTCTCGGATAGGGGGACCAGGATGGATTGTATCTGCAAATATAGTTGTTGCACCGGCTGACCCCTATAGTATTGTTTTTCTTATTGGCTGCACACAATTCCTTAATATATATGTTTCTGGCCTACAGTGTTGTTTATAGTAGATTTGCTTAAGGACTTGCCATTTAATATAAAGATACTGACATCATTTAAAAAGAAACACCTCTACAATTGTAATTCTAATTTAACTTTTACTTCTCTTTGAAATGCGCAGGGCTGGAATTCTCTTTTGAATGCTGATCACCGAAAGAAACTGGTAATTTTATAATTTACCGTGAGTTAACTTTAAATCTATGCCGTGCATTTCCATAGACAAAAGTTGAACTGTTTGTCAAGTGATTTCCTGTTGATAAAACTAAGCACCAGGCCATGTACCAACGGCTCTGTTTCCAGGGCGCTACTGCAGGCCACTTCCAGGAGGGCATTTTCGCACCTCCTTAACGAGCCATTTAAATTCAGAAGTGACCGGAGCTGGTAGCAGAGCAACATGCACTAGTTCTATGACAAGACTGACAAGATTTGTGATGTCATCTTTGATGTCCTGGGTGTTAGTCTTAGCAGTGCACGGTGGTGGCGCGAGTTATGGTTGCTTAGCTTACCATAACTGGTGAATTTCAAGGGTTTTTCGGTTTTACTTGGAACCATAACGTCCCTTTACCAAAGTTTTTTCACTGAATTTCATAGGTTTTTAGTAGCGCAACTTAACCATAACGTCCCTTTAACAAAGTTTTTTTCACTGAATTTAATAGGTTTTTAGTAGCGCAACTTAACCATAACGTCCCTTTAACAAAGTTTTTTCACTGAATTTCATAGTTTTTTAGTAGCAAAACGTAACAATAATGACTTTGACTTTATATACATGTCATATGGAACTGACTAGATCTCTTCTTATGAACTTGATGTCCGCGAACTTATTTAATGTTCGCGGACATGTTCGGAGAACAGTACCACTACCTAAAAACTGTGTGGGGGGGTGGTGGTGTATGTCTGATTGTTATATCATAATATAGGAACATTTAACACATTCAAAAAGCAGCACACAAACACATTATATATAGTAATACATAAGAAATGTAACCCATATATGTAACACACTAACCATTCATTTAAATACAATATGTTCTGAAATGGAATATACCACAAGAAGATAAATTGGCTTCCAACATAATTACCTCACAGACACAACAGAACTGAGAACAAGACCAGACCCACTGAATACATAGGACTTATCTTACCAGAAATAGTAAGTGTACTTCATTTTACTCATATATTTATAAACTTTCTGTATTAGATTAAAAAAATATATTATCTTTTTTTTTTCTCACAGAAATGTCTAGTACTCTGGAATGGCTAGAGGACAATTTCCCACATGAAGAAATGTCACAAGATAGTGAAACTAATGGTAAACACTTTATGATATAAACCATTTATTTATTATTTTTTTTATATACATTTAACATATATATTATTTTTTTGTACAGAGCATACCAGAATAGAATAAACTTCAGAAAACTCTGTTATGGATAACAGTCTTCACAATATAGACGAAAAAATGTATGTATTGTTGGCTAATTTTAATAATTTAAAAACTTTTGTAGAAAATCATTTCAAACCAAAAACCTCGTACCATTGCCCCACATGTACTTGTCCCTCCTCACCATATCCCAGTCAATTATCCCCAATCCCTCTCCATAATCCAAAACGTTTTGATGAGATTTTCATCCCTTTATTTTCTTAGCAAAGTAGCATTTTTCAAGAAGTAACCAAACAAATTGCACATGGTGTAAAACATGAAAATAAAGAATGTTCCTGCCATAATTATAAACCCATACTACTGTACGTCAGTGGTGAAGCTGGTTTTGGCAAAACATTCCTAATTAAAATCATTAGTAAGTTCCTTCAACAATTGACAAACAACAAACTGTCAGCTGTTGTCACTGCCCCCACAGGTTTAGCTGCCTACAACATAGGTGGTGTTACATTACACCGATTACTACTATTACCAGTAGAACACCAGAACAAATTAGACTATTACAAACTTTCTGCAGAAGCTGCAATGGAATTACGCAGAGTATTGAAACAAATGAAAATGCTACTAATAGATGAAGTGAGCATGGTCTCCAACCTGATGTTAGCTTTGATTCACCACAGATTACAAGAAGTACTCAAAACAGACTATGAAGAGCTCTTTGCAGGAAAACACATTATTGTTTTTGGAGATCTGCTTCAATTAACACCAGTAAAAGGTGAACCTATTTTTAAAACATTAGGGCACAAATGCTGCCGTAAAACTGTTGGCAGCATTGGAAATGTCAACCTTTGGCAACATTTCCAATACAGAGAATTAACAGAAAACATGCGCCAATCTGCAGATCTAACTTATGCCAACATTTTAAAAAGTTTGAGAGTTGGTATACTTTCTAAAGAAGCAGAAGAAACATTGAAAACCCGGCACATTAATGCACTTAATGGCGATAATGCATGTGCTTCAGATGTTATGGAACAATTAGCCCACAAAAATGTCAATTGTATGGCCTTAATGCCAACTCTTGCAAGCTGTCTCAAATTCAATGAAATAATGTTAAGTAAAGAAATGCAACCAATAATGGAAATTAGCACCACAGACAAACTAGATGTACATGGTATGACACTACCCATGTGTGACCAAGCCACAACAAGACTAAATAATTTAGAAAAATCAATCTCAAACACAGCAGGCTTAGAAAAGATGTTAAAATTATCCTTAAATTGCAGAGTAATGCTTAAACGTAACCTTGACGTGGACCAAGGACTAGTTAATGGAGCACTGGGTACAGTTGTTGGCTTTCAAACATACCCACGTGACAACAAAATTCAGTTTGTCAATATACTTTTTGACAAACTTTCAGAAATAAAACGGATAGGACGCTCAACAGCTAGATTCCTTCTCTTCAAAGATATGTATGTACGCAGAGAACAATTTTCTCTAACTCTTGCATACGCAGTCACGATTCATAAATCACAAGGTCTTACCCTAGACAAAGCAATGATAAATATTGGTAACACAGTCTTTAAAGAAGGCATGAGCTACGTAGCACTATCACGCTTACGTACACTTGATGGTCTATTTCTAATCAACTTTGATGCAAGTAAAGTAAACGCTGATATTCCTTGCATTTTAGAATATAATAGACTTTGCTCACTATACACTCCCCATCTAAACACATATTCTGTTCCACAAAAACTAAAAAGTTGTAAAAGAAAACTAAATCAAACAGAAATGCAACAGGACGTCACTGCAAATCCTCCAAAGAGAGTAAAAGAAACTAATACTTCATCAAGTACCACAAACAAAAAAGAATCAATTAGAGAAAGTAAACCAGGTACTTCTTTAAAGAAGGAAGACAAACTCCAAAAAAAGCAGTTAGATACAGAACTACCTGGACCATTTAAATTCTCAAATATAGTTGGTGTAAGTTGCTATGCAAATGTAGTAATTAATATTCTATTTCAATTACCACCAATTGTTGACAACATTAACTTACACAGTACAGACCCATTGTGTTTGCAAATGTTAGTACTTCACAGAAATGCAGCAAACAATCCTGACAACACATATAGTGTTTTTGGAATAAGACGACAATTGGACTACTATGCTGGAATGGTGAAATTCACTATAAACTCACAGGAAGATCCACAAGAATTTCTAATGTACTTACTACAAGTACTGGAAAACAAAAACATACCTATAAATTAAATCTTTCAGATTTCATACATGTGGAAACATACATGCACTCTCTGCAACAATGTGACACAAGAAGAAATCCCCAATGAACGCTTCATATATACATCAATACCAAATTGTGAATCCATTCCATTTCAGCAACTTGTACAAAATGCAAACCATGGTAGATTATGCTCTACCTGCAATTCAGATAATCGCTCCACGTTAGTAATACAAACACATAGTAAATACGTAATACTAATGCTTCTACGTTACAATGCAGATGGTACCAAAAACAACTGCAAGCTGACTGGATTGACACATGGTCAAATATCACTTGGTAAGAAAACCTTCACAACAATAGGTATAATCTACCACGCAGGAGCCACAACCAATTCAGGGCACTACACTGCATATAGAAAAAAAGAAATGTGGTTGGTTTGAATGTAATGATAGTACCATTACTCTAAAGCAGAGATTACCAGCAAATCTTACAAACGCTTATTTGATGTTCTTAAAACCAAAATTTGATAAATAAACTGTATTTAAACCTTTAAGTAAATTTGTGTTAAAAAAAATATAAACTGTTAGCTGTTAGAATACTCCAAAAGCTTTCTAACTGTTCAAAGATTCTACAACAACTAATCAGATAAATGAATACCACTAAATTAGACCAAAAAATACACAGTTAGAATACGCCAATTGGTATCTAACTGTCCCAAAATTATAAATTTGGGTTAAAATAATATAAACTGTTACAATACTCCAAAAGCTATCTAACAGCTCAAAGATTCTACAACAACTAATCAGATAAATGAATACCACTAAATTAGGCCAAAAAATACACAGTTGGAATACGCCAATTGGTATCTAACTGTCCCAAAATTTAACAATATCCAAATAGATAAATCAAAACCACTAAAATATATTTAAAAAATAGACAGTTAGAATACACCAATTGGTATCTAACTGCTCCAAAATGTTATAATATCAAAACAAATGAAGAATCTGTTACTGCTCCAAAAAAAATACAACAAAGCAAAGTATAAAGCATTAGCCAGAAACAAAAAGTGAATACTGAAAACAAACAAATAAACTGTAGCATAACAGAAAAGGGTTTTTTTTTTAATCCAACATGGATTTTTTTTTCTCCCACTAACCCAATGATTTTAGCAACAAATACAGAAACTGAGCAAATTGCACAGTACTCTGATTTGTACTCTACTAAATATGAGGGTCGAAAAAAAAGAAAAGTATATTGCTTATACAATGTAATAAGTCATTACAAAATACTAATACTGACATGCTATTTTCTTTTATCACAGAAATGAAGAAGAAAAACATGGACTCCCATTACTAGACCAAACAGTAAGTATACAATAATAAGGACAACCATAGCAGCATATCACATCCATAGTATTTAATACCTTTGTTCCTTATACATTTGTTTTTCACCCAAAGTTATAAGCAAATATGAATGTGATATGCTGCGGTGGTTGTTGCCAGGGCAGAGAGTCTTGGGTGCATGGCCAAATGCACCCAAGACTCTATGCCCTGGCAACAACCACCGCAGCATATCACATCCATAGAGTCAAACATTTCAACTATGATCTATGGGAAACTTTTAATGTCCGCGAACAATGTGAGTGTTCTTAGGACACTTTGAACTTGCCAGCGAACAATATGGACACTGTTTTCAGGACACCCCCTACGAACATTTCAGAACAACGTGATAGTTCTTAGAACACTTTCAACTTAACCACGAACAATACGGACAGCGTCCTAAGGACACCCTCTACGAACATTCCAGGACACCGGGAGTGTTCTCAAAAACGTCTTCAGAACACCCCCATTTTGTTTATTTGCGAACATTTCAGGACACCGCGGGTGTTCTTAGAACACATTCAACTTGACAGAGAACAATACGGACAGCGTCCTCAGGACACCCCCTACGAACACTCCCCGGACACCGCAAGTGTTCTTAGAAGCGTCTTCAGAACACCACCATCTTGTTTATTTGCGAACATTTCAGGACACCGCGAGTGTTCTTAGGACACATTCAACTTGACAGAGAACAATACGGACAGCGTCCTCAGGACACCCCCTACGAACATTCCAGGACACCGGGAGTGTTCTTAGAAGCTTCTTCAGAACACCACCATCTTGTTTATTTGCGAACATTTCAGGACACCGCGAGTGTTCTTAGGACATATTCAACTTGACAGAGAACAATACTGACAGCGTCCTCAGGACACCCCCTACGAACACTCCCCGGACACCGCGAGTGTTCTTAGAAGCGTTTTCAGAACACCACCATCTTGTTTATTTGCGAACATTTCAGGACACCGCAAGTGTTCTTAGGACACATTCAACTTGACAGAGAACAATACGGACAGCGTCCTCAGGACACCCCCTACGAACACTCCCCGGACACCGCGAGTGTTCTTAGAAGCGTCTTCAGAACACCCCCATTTTGTTTATTTGCGAACATTTCAGGACACCACGGGTGTTCTTAGAACACATTCAACTTGACAGAGAACAATACGGACAGCGTCCTCAGGACACCCCCTACGCACATTCCAGGACACCGGGAGTGTTCTTAGAAGCGTCTTCAGAACACCACCATCTTGTTTATTTGAGAACATTTCAGGACACCGCGAGTGTTCTTAGGACACATTCAACTTGACAGAGAAAAATACGGACAGCGTCCTCAGGACACCCCCTACGAACACTCCCCGGACACCGCAAGTGTTCTTAGAAGCGTCTTCAGAACACCCCCATTTTGTTTATTTGCGAACATTTCAGGACACCGCGGGTGTTCTTAGAACACATTCAACTTGACAGAGAACAATACGGACAGCGTCCTCAGGACACCGCCTACGAACACTCCCCGGACACCGCGAGTGTTCTTAGAAGCGTCTTCAGAACACCACCATCTTGTTTATTTGCAAAATTTCATGACACCGCGAGTGTTCTTAGGACACATTCAACTTGACAGAGAACAATACGGACAGCGTCCTCAGGACACCCCCTACGAAGATTCCAGGACACCGGGAGTGTTCTTAGAAGCGTCTTCAGAACACCCCCATTTTGTTTATTTGCGAACATTTCAGGACACCGCAGGTGTTCTTAGAACACATTCAACTTGACAGAGAACAATACAGACAGCGTCCTCAGGACACCCCCTACGAACATTCCAGGACACCGGGAGTGTTCTTAAAAGCGTCTTCAGAACACCACCATCTTGTTTATTTGCGAACATTTCAGGACACCGCGAGTGTTCTTAGGACACATTCAACTTGACAGAGAACAATACGGACAGCGTCCTCAGGACACCCCCTACGAACATTCCAGGACACCGGGAGTGTTCTTAGAAGCTTCTTCAGAACACCACCATCTTGTTTATTTGCGAACATTTCAGGACACCGCGAGTGTTCTTAGGACACATTCAACTTGACAGAGAACAATACTGACAGCGTCCTCAGGACACCCCCTACGAACACTCCCCGGACACCGCGAGTGTTCTTAGAAGCGTTTTCAGAACACCACCATCTTGTTTATTTGCGAACATTTCAGGACACCGCAAGTGTTCTTAGGACACATTCAACTTGAC
Organism: Ambystoma mexicanum; assembly: GCF_040938575.1. Classification (NCBI taxonomy): domain Eukaryota; kingdom Metazoa; phylum Chordata; class Amphibia; order Caudata; family Ambystomatidae; genus Ambystoma; species Ambystoma mexicanum. The sequence goes on from NC_090925.1 coordinate 654,959,571, forward strand.
AGAGAACAATACGGACAGCGTCCTCAGGACACCCCCTACGAACACTCCCCGGACACCGCGAGTGTTCTTAGACGCGTCTTCAGAACACCCCCATTTTGTTTATTTGCGAACATTTCAGGACACCGCGGGTGTTCTTAGAACACATTCAACTTGACAGAGAACAATACGGACAGCGTCCTCAGGACACCCCCTACGAACACTCCCCGGACACCGCGAGTGTTCTTAGAAGCGTCTTCAGAACACCACCATCTTGTTTATTTGCAAAATTTCATGACACCGCGAGTGTTCTTAGGACACATTCAACTTGACAGAGAACAATACGGACAGCGTCCTCAGGACACCCCCTACGAAGATTCCAGGACACCGGGAGTGTTCTTAGAAGCGTCTTCAGAACACCACCATCTTGTTTATTTGCGAACATTTCAGGACACCGCGAGTGTTCTTAGGACACATTCAACTTGACAGAGAACAATACAGACAGCGTCCTCAGGAAACCCCCTACGAACATTCCAGGACACCAGGAGTGTTCTTAGAAGCTTCTTCAGAACACCACCATCTTGTTTATTTGCGAACATTTCAGGACACCGCGAGTGTTCTTAGGTCACATTCAACTTGACAGAGAACAATACGGACAGCGTCCTCAGGACACCCCCTACGAACACTCCCCGGACACCGGGAGTGTTCTTAGAAACGTCTTCAGAACACCACCATCTTGTTTATTTGCGAACATTTCAGGACACCGCAAGTGTTCTTAAGACACATTCAACTTGACAGAGAACAATACGGACAGCGTCCTTAGGACACCCCCTACGAACACTCCCCGGACACCGCGAGTGTTCTTAGAACCGTCTTCAGAACACCCCCATTTTGTTTATTTGCGAACATTTCAGGACACCACGGGTGTTCTTAGAACACATTCAACTTGGCAGAGAACAATACAGACAGTGTCCTCAGGACACCCCCTACGAACATTCCAGGACACCGGGAGTGTTCTTAGAAGCGTCTTCAGAACACCACCATCTTGTTTATTTGTGAACATTTCAGGACACCGCGAGTGTTCTTAGGACACATTCAACTTGACAGAGAACAATACGGACAGCGTCCTCAGGACACCCCCTACGAACACTCCCCGGACACCGCGAGTGTTCTTAGAAGCGTCTTCAGAACACCCCCATTTTGTTTATTTGCGAACATTTCAGGACACCGCAAGTGTTCTTAGGACACATTCAACTTGACAGAGAACAATACTGACAGCGTCCTCAGGACACCCCCTACGAACACGCCCCGGACACCGCGAGTGTTCTTAGAAGCGTCTTCAGAACACCCCCATTTTGTTTATTTGCAAACATTTCAGGACACCGCGGGTGTTATTAGAACACATTCAACTTGACAGAGAACAATACGGACAGCATCCTCAGGACACTCCATACGAACATTTCAGGACACCGGGAGTGTTCTCAAAAACGTCTTCAGAACACCCCCATTTTGTTTATTTGCGAACATTTCAGGACACCGCGGGTGTTCTTAAAACACATTCAACTTGACAGAGAACAATACGGACAGCGTCCCCAGGACACCCCCTACGAACATTCCAGGACACCGGGAGTGTTCTTAGAAGCTTCTTCAGAACACCACCATCTTGTTTATTTGCGAACATTTCAGGACACCGCGAGTGTTCTTAGGACACATTCAACTTGACAGAGAACAATACGGACAGCGTCCTCAGGACACCCCCTACGAACACTCCCCGGACACCGCGAGTGTTCTTAGAAGCGTCTTAAGAACACCACCATCTTGTTTATTTGCGAACATTTCAGGACACCGCGAGTGTTCTTAGGACACATTCAACTTGACAGAGAACAATACGGACAGCGTCCTCAGGACACCCCCTACGAACACTCCCCGGACACCGCGAGTGTTCTTAGAACAGTTTCACTTTGCTTGCGAACAAAACGGACACATATTGAGTCCTTAGAACACCCCCCAGTCAGTTTATTTAGAACATTTCAGAACACCCGTGATGTCCGCAAACAAATTGAACACAAAAAGAACGTCTAACACATAAAAAACACAACTTTCATCCTATGTCATACACTCCCACCCTCCCCAAACACTCCTACACACCAACACACTCTACAAAATACATATTTTGAACAAAGTTTCACTGCGCTGTCTGCGGACGTCCGCGAATCCAAGATGGCGGGCGCTACCGAAAAATCTGACGTGCTTCACGTTCCACGCCGTCCAATCAGCGAACACGTTGCATGTCCGCGAACATCACGCAAGACGATTGGCCAATCAGGACACTGTCCGCGGAGCGAACAGGGAAGTGTGTCCGTGAACCGAACACAGATATCACTAATTTTTTTTGACCTACTTTTTGGTCATTTTCAAAAAAAATACTGGACGGATTTTCACCAAATTTGCAAAAGCACGCTTTCGGGACCAAGCCGCTGCTCCTGGTCCAAATTTGGTGGAAATCCGTCCAGCGGTTTGGGTTGTAGGCGCGAGCAAATTTTTTTTCCCATTCAGTCTATGGGAAAAAAAAAGTTTTTGGACCCCCCCTATAACTTTGCCCCCCCTGGACGAATCCTCACCAAACTTGGCAAAAAAATTCAGAGTGACCCAAATACTTTTTTTCCAAAGTTTGGTGAGGATCCATCCAGGGAGAGCAAAGTTATAAGCCACCCAAAAAGTGCTCTTCCTATGGAAACAGCAACTTAACCATAACTACATGGCCACTACCGTGGCCATGTAATATATCTATATATATATATATATATATATACATATATACACAGTGACACAGTGGGCGTGCTAAGACACCTGATCCAGGTATTTAGGCACACAGCACAGGAGAAATATGTCCGAGTTTGAGTGGAGTGAGGAGGAACAGCCTCTGGATCTCGCGGCCAGCTTCAAACAAGTGCTGGGGAGCTCCCTTATTGATGCATTGGCAGAAGGGGTCAGACTGTAGAACCTGATAGAATGGGGAGCATTGATCCAGAGCAGTATTTCCTGACTGGTAATATTTTGGGAATAAATGTACATTTATTTGGCCGACCGAGAGAGACAGTTTTTTCTTGAAGACGCTCATGGTATTTTGATTGTTTGGAAATCCGCAGAGACTAACACTTTTGGTGGGGAAATCTGACCTTTGTTTTGGATTCCAATTGGTTGAAAATTTGTGTGCACATTGTTGGCAAGCTGTAGACTGTATCTGCTTGTTTGGAGAAGTCTTGAAACTTGTTTTTAGAAACTCACTTGAGTGTCGTGAGGTTTGTAATTGAAACTGCAGAATGAGCTCATTTCTTAATGACTTGAAGGCAATAAGAAATCGGCTTAGAAATATACTTGAGGCCTGGGAAGAAGTAGTTTCACAGGCACTAACCGTATTGAAAGTAAATAATGAAACAGAAATGACAGACATGAGTCCATATATTAGTGACTTACAAGCAGTAATATATCGTCTCAGAAATGTAATTAAAGACTGGGAAAATGTCCCAGCAGCAGCAGCAGCTTTGAAATTAGACCCATTGAAAACAGCAGTAAAGCATAAAGGGAATCACGCTTAAAGTGGATGTTTTGAGACCTTGGATTGTTTTAATTTTTTTTAGTTTGTATGAGTGCATGGAAAGGAAGTTTGTTGACATTAGAGATTGCACGGGACTGGTAGGCTGTTTATTTGAAGCAGGGGTTAGCAGTGAAGTGAAGGAATGTTGTTTGAATGTGAATCACATTGTATATGAGAGTATTTATTTGACTGAAACCGATTTGTTTTTTTCAACATGGAGTTATTCAGCTTTGTGAATACCTAATGATGAAAGAAATGGGACAGTGTGGCTAGAAGACATGGAAATGCAGGAGTGCAATTGAATGAGAGATATGTAGTTGTGACATGTGTGTAGTGAAGCATTTGAATGTGCAATTTTTGAATGTGTATTTTTTGGAATATATGAAATTGGCTGTTTTGTTTTGTTTTGTTTTGAAAAGGACAGAGATGTAATTGCAGGAGTCATGCATTAGACAGGCATAGTAAAACATATGCACTGACACATTGATATAACTGATTGCAGGTACATTGAAAGAAAATAGCATTGATGTCTTTTGAGAGACACGGGTAGTTTAGACCTAGATGTGCACTGCAACGCACAATGAGAAATGCTGTTTTGTTTTTTGGCTTTGATTACATCCGAATCTGATTGAAGACTGATACTTGCACTTTTGTTTTCTTTGTCTGAAATCTGGAGACACCTTGACCAGACCAAGATCGCATTGATGACTGACCAAATGGCATTGCATGAATTGACCAGACCATGATTGTCATCAGTATAACACCTGAAAGCAGCATGACCAAACCAGACTGACCAGACCAGATTGACCAGACCTTGATGACAGTCTGTTTGAGATCCATGATGGCTGACACCTTGTGACTTTGCATCATGGCTGTTTTTTATGCAGCAATGATGAGACATTGGCATTTGACTTTTGCTACGCTTTGCAGCAGCACTTTTGGGGAATGCCGACCAACCGATTTGAAGCCTTAGGGTGTGGCTTTGTCTAATGGCTGTGCTCTGAGAATGTACCCAGAAAACCTGCTTGCTACCCAGACTTCGTGGCATGACAATTATTGCCATGGAAAGCGAAGATCGTAACTGACTGTACAGAGTGAATACACCTTGCAGCATTATGTGCCAGGAGAGTGAGAGAGAAAGAGCAGTGAAAGATTGTTCAGCAAATAAGAGAGAATTTGTTTGTAAGCTATGTTGTAATATGCAGCAAGAGGAGAATCCATTTGGAATGCCTTACCTTGTGAACCAGAACCAGACACAAGTTTGGGCCTGAGGAGAAAGAGAGAAATGCAGGAATGATCAGGAAGACATGCTCTGAAAGCATTTGAATTCCTGTCTACGTTTGAACAGCAGTGAAGCTTTGTCTCTTGAGTGAAAGAGATAGATCATTGATCCATGGTGCTTTGAAATTTGCACTTGCATTCAACGTTTGCTGGTCCCTTAATTGAAGAGCATGGGGTTGGCATGGCAGGAACTGGCATGAACATGGCAACAACTGGCAACAGCATGGCCAGGCAAGGAAGGAGAGAATTTGAAGCTGGAGTTTGGCCTATGCCAAGGGCCACTGTGCATGGAATTGTGGAGAGTTACCCTCTGAATTGTCTTGCAAACACTCTGAATGAGTGCACCTGTGCTTTGCACTCGCCTTTGTTCCCCAAATTTGAATGAAATGGGAACGAAGGCCTAGGGAAAAGGGAGCGTATGAGCAATCAATCTGCATCAAATTGAAAGTTCTGACACACGGTTTTCCCGGTGTTACCATTGAAAAGTGAAGGACATGTGTGATCACTCCATGGGGACAAATGGGGCACATATGTTACTGACACTCTTGGTGCTTGCTCCTACCTTTTTGGAACTCTGTGCAAAAGCTCATTAACTTGCTGCCATTTGTTCAGCAGGCCCGCCTGAACTGGCTTGAACACTTTTCTGCTACCTGAACATTGAAAACCTTTTCTGAACACTGATATGCTCGTTGTGTAACAATTTGTGAACACGTGCTTCGTTGACACTTGCTTTGTTGACATTCCTTGGCTGAAACCGCTGCATTAGAACTGGATTTGTACTGACCTGGAATTGTGCGCAGATGTGAGGGCACACATATCTCAGGAGTGACCTGGAAATAACTTGGACTGGAATATAGTAAATGAATTGACCTATATGAGCAATACACTGGATGTATACACTGATTGTATGCATTGATCTGTAATGAAATGGTTTGGTTTATTTGGCTTATTTGGCTACTGACATCTGAGATAAGCGTTGACACCTGAGAAAGTGATTGTTATATTTTGTGCTTGACACATTGAAAGATGGAAACACCTGAGTCCACAGTACATATGCATTGATTCTATGCATTGCATTTTCGTTTTCTGCTTCTAGAGACACTTTCACGCTTTTGGCTTGTAGACACTTGACTTTTGACTTTTCGACTTGACTTTTGCTATGAGAAATTTAAATATGCTATTCTGAATTCTGATACATTTGCAGCTATGCATTTGAATTTTAGCTTGTCACTGATAGAGTGAAATGCTTGCATTAAAAAAAGGTTTTTTTGCATCCTGAATAGAATGTTGTTTCCCCTTTGCAATTTTGCTTTGTATTAGCATACCACATTGCTATGTTATGTTATGACTTATAGTTCGGAATGATTATCTAATGATAAGAGGAGAGATTGTAGAACCTGATCAAATGGGGAGCCTGGATTTGTTATCATTAGACAATCATTAGACTCACTAGACTCACTGTTAGATAATCATTGCTCTTTGTTACACACCATTACGCATCATTACCCATTGTTAGAGAACCATTATTTAGTATTACCCCGTTAGGAATTATTGCATTATGTTTAGTTATCCATCATATGTTCTGTTTAGTTTTGATTAGTACTGACTAGTAACAACCATGCATTTGAAGAGAGAAATAGGCCCTGTGAAGGGTTTGCTTAGTTATGTTATTGCCATATATGTTGAAAGAGATGTTTTTATAATGATGTATTATGCATTAGAATGTAGCACTTAAGCTGAGAGAGAAACGTGCTAGGCACTAGAGAGAATGAATGAGGCCTGGAATGACATGTAGAGCCATTTAGAATGACACATTGTTATGCTTTGTAGTTACACATGTACAGACTGTCATGTACACATGTATGCATTGTAGAGACACCATGCACGTAGAGTGTGCTCTTAGAATATATTTGCATATAGATAGTGCTTGGATTTGGGGTAAACACTAGAAAGCATTTAGCTGGCATTATAAAGCCATTTCTGGAGACACACAGAAGCGCCACTGGGCTCTGTGCGAATATGTTATGGTACACTGTGGGAACGTAATGTAAACAGTTACTTGGCAGGCAGACAGATAGCACAAACCTTTGTCCGAGTGGAGAGCGAAGGAAGCCTAATCAGCATGGCATGGCCTGGTGTTCAGAGAGAGGAAAGGGGGCAGCTGGAGAGTGTGGAGAAAATGGGGAGATGGGAGAGTGTGCTTTTGCGAGGAGAGATGGCCTGTTCTCTGGAGGAAAGAGGATTTTGTAAAGCCAACAGTGGAGTGAATGGATATATTGGGGAAGATGGTGTTTTGCAGGCATGCATTAGAAGGCCATGCAGAGATATGATGCTTTGAAATGTCACGCTGACAGAACACGACCAGAACACAGAGTGATTGCAAGTGAAAGTACATTGCAAAACACAGCCTTTCAGGCATTGCTAAATGCTGACATAAAAAGAGACGTTCTTAGCTTAGAGAACAATGTAACCATGGGGAATGAGTGTGTCATGGATTAGTATAACCAGAGGTGAAGAGAAGGGAGTTTGGTAGTTGCTGTTAGAGATGGGGTTAGATACTGATGGAGTTTGTTCGAGCTAGTTGCTGTTGGAGATGGACTAGATGCGATGAGGGAGAGATGTCTTGGTGCAGCAGAATCTGATGAGGCCTTGATGAGATCGATCTGGCAGAGAGAGACCGGGGCCTGCCACTGACTGACTGATTGCAGAGTAGTGGGAGAATGAGAGACCCGACCCTGGCAAACAGAGCTCGAGACCAAGGGAAGCAAATGGGAACCATGGTTTATGGCCTAGACAAACTGATTGATTAGAACCAGTGGAGTGGCTTTGCTGAGGATGTTGAGGGGGACATGACATCTGAAGAGAGGGTGCCCAGGCCAAGTGAGTGGGGATGGGATGGTGTGCCATGGAAGTTGGGGGGGACAGGCACCCCTTCTCCCCCCCCAAGATTACGCCCATGATTAGAACAGACACTCAAACAAAGAGCTTTGGGTTTGGGAAAGGGTAATCAGACAGGGATTGTCTTAGAGAGTGAGCGTGAAGTATGGTGTGGATTGGAGAGGATTGATCCTACATGAAGGAGAGGATTGCTGGATGGTTGATGCTTGCATTAGGCTGCATTATAATCACAGGCTTGCACACAGGCTTGCATTAGAAGCCTGTAAGGCTTATAGTTATCGCATGGTAGATTTGCACCAGAACTATAAAAGGTGCAAAGCCAAAATTTGCATAGTTTAATGGAAATGCGTGCATCATCATCATGCTTTGCTGTGCATTAATAAGTGCATTCTCTACTGTTATAATTGAATCGATTCATGTGTTTTCTTTGTGTCTTGTGTTTTGTGTCCATGGGAGTATCATAGGAGTATGTTGTTAAAAGTAAGATAGGACTAACACAGTGCGTATATGCCCTGAGATACAAAAGCAGGGGGGGTATAGTGATCCACACTGCCTTAGGAGATTGTCTAAGATTGTCTAAGACCAGTGCATGGTTGTCCAGGGGGGCAAGACCGTGGTAGGGATTTGTTTTAGGGGTCACAAGACCCCTGCAGGAAAGACTGGAGACATTAGAGGCTATGCTCTCACAGCCCAGTAATAGCACCAAGGACTTGAAGCGCATGCCCACAGAACCCTCGAAAGAAGGGCATAAGGGGAGCAAGACATCCCTGAAGAGGAAAGCCTCTGATGACCCCCAGGGCTCTTTGGACGGGGCAGAAGAAAAGGCCCCAGAGGTAGCCGACGCTTTCGCGAAGCTGAAAGAGGCTTAACTTCAGCATCAGGCGGTGCCAGACCTCATGACCCTCTCTCCAGGGGAAGATAACACAGGAGATGGCCCAGGCTCGGAAGAAAAGCAGGCAGAAGATCAGGCCTCCGAGGAAGAAGAAGAGGCCACTGAGGATGACTGGGCAAGGCCCAGTGGGGGTAAAAGAGCGCGCAAGGAGAAACACCTCCAAGAAGCTCAAGATGATATGTTTGATCTGGGCAGTATCCGAAATCCAATGTCCACAGAGTGGCAGCCATCCCCCCGAGTAGCACAATATATGACAGTAAGACTGCGCAAAGCACTAGATAAGGAGGTGAGACAGTGCCTACGAGCGGAATGCCCGCGACCAGATCTCTCCGGGAAAGGTAGCAGAGAATCCCGAACTAGATCCAAAGATGCTGACCTTCCTGTCAAAGACAAGCAAGAACCACCGCAAGGGTATTGACAGGTCTTGGAGGAGCTGTAAGGAGAAGGTGTTGGACTTGGCAGGACCCCTGGCCAAGATTATGGACATAGAAGAGAGGGCAAAAGATACCGGGGAGGAAGTAGACCCTGATGCTCTCGACGGCTGGGTGCAGAGAGTGGTCTGTCTCCTTGGGAATGCGAACTGTGTGATTGCTTCAGAAAGAAGAAGCGGTCTACTGTTGAAGATAGACCCGAAACTCGGCGATCGAGCATCGTATGAATCAGAAGAAGGAGCCCAGGGACTCCTCTTTGTAGAGACCTTTGGGAAGGAGATGGGCCGATTCGTCGGAACCGACACATCACTAGAAAAGGCACAGGCATCTATCTGTAAAATATTTCCAAGCAGAGTTTTTGGCGGGACCGGCCGCTTCAGGGGTCGCACAGCCGGTTGGAGTCAAGGAAGCAGAAGACCCCCGAATCCCAGGGCACAATACTGGGAATATAAGTACGAGGACACATTCTTCCCGTCCAGAGGGAGATTCCCGAGAGGCCGCAGGTCCAGAGGATCGGGACGAGGTGAAGGATTTACACCAGGTGAGAGCAATTCAGTATCCCGCCGTAGGGGGAGGAAGCGCATATTTTTAGAGAATTGGCGCACGCTTTCAAGCGATTCCTGGATATTGCAAACCGCCAGCTGTTTACAGCTAGATTTCATAGAGACCCCAATCCAGCTGAGCAGACCACAGAGTCAGAGGTTAGCGCAAGCGGAACAGGCATGCCTAGACAGTGAGCTAACGCAGTTAGTCCACAAGGGGGTGATAGAGAGATGTGAAGCAACCCCGAGGTTTGTGAGCAACATGTTCTGAGTGCACAGGAAAGAAAAAGTGCGCCCGGTTATAAATCTCAACGAGCTGAACGGATGGATCATATATCGACATTTCAAGATGGAGGGCATCCATCAGCTCAGAGACTCCCTGAAAGAGGGAGATTGGTTGACACGTCTGGATTTGAAGGACACATACCTTACGGTCCCATTACTCAGTGAGTACAGACCATTCCTAGCTTTTCACTGGCAAAGACAATTCTGGCAATTCAAGACAATGCCATTCGGGCTTGCATCTGAACCCTGGGCATTCACGAAACTGATGAAGCCAGTAGCAGCAGCGATCAGGGAGAAGGGTATCACGCTGATTATTTACCTAGACAACCTCTTACTCCTAGCAGAAGATCGAGAGGTACTAACGTACCAGATGAGATGGGTTCAGGACCTGCTGGGATTGCTAGGGTTCCTAGTAAATATAGAGAAGTCAGATACCATGCCAGCACAGAGATTAGATTTCCTAGGGTCGGTACTAGATACCAGGAAGGCGACCCTAGATCTTCCAGCTCGGAAGATAAAGGATATAAAAAGGGAGATCAGACCATGTTTAGACAAACAACGAGTATCGCTAAGAGCGTTAGCAAGAATAGTAGGATTGCTAGCAGCATCTATTCAAGCCATTTTCCCAGGTCCCCTGCATTACATGGCACTGCAGAGGCTGAAGATAAAGCATCTTCAGCAGGGCCTGAGGTATCACCAACAAGTGCCCCTACATCAAGAATCGATTAGGGAGCTAGAGTGGTGGTTACAGAATATGGATGCTTGGAATGGGCAAGCCATATTCGGAGACAAACCAAATCTGATAATAGAATCAGACGCCAGCTGGAAGGGCTGGGGAGCCAGATGTGGGAGTCTGCAGACCGGAGGCAAGTGGAGCGAAGAGGAGCTTCGCCTTCACATAAACTGTCTGGAGCTCCTAGCAGGGTCGTTCGCGATCAAGGTATTCACAAAAGGAAGAGTGAAATCATGAGTCCTGCTGAAAATGGACAACATATCGACAGTGCGATATATAAACCATCTAGGAGGAACGAAGTCCAAGATGCTAGAGCTAGCAAAGGATTTTTGGCACTTCTGCCTACGCTCGGAGACGTCGGTGACGGCAGAGTATCTGCCCGGTACACTGAACGTGGTGGCAGATTGGAACTCGCGATATCTGACAGACTCCAGCAACTGGAGACTGGATCTGACAGTGTTTCAGATGCTGAACACGAGATGGGGGCCAGTACACATGGACCTCTTCGCGTCCCGACTCAACGCGCAGACCAGTCACTACTTCAGCTGGAGGCTAGACCCAGGAGCGCAAGGGACCGATGCTTTTCTGCAAGATTGGTCAGGAGGACCTCACTACACGTTTCATCCCTTCGTGATGTTGAGCAGAGTTCTAGCGAAATGTCGGAGGTAAAAGGCGGAGCTGGTCTTGATAGTACCATTGTGGCAGTCCCAGGTGTGGTTTCCAATGTTGATGGAGCTGGTGACAGATCTACCCAGAGTCCTCCCCGAAGGAGAGCGACTGCTCACGGACCCAGCTGGGTCATGTCATCCTCTGAGAGTGAGAGAGACACTCCCGCTAGCCACGTGCAGGATATCAGGAAGCGTTGGGCACTGCTAGGAATTTCGGCGCAAGCTGCACAACTTATCGCTGAATCCTGGGCTCCGTCCACTAGGAGGAGCTATGACGCAGCTTGGGCAAAGTGTACAAGCTGGTGCAAGGGGAGAAGTCTTCATCCCGTTTCAGCACCTGTAATAGAAATACTGAACTTCTTAGCGAATCTATTACAGAACGGAAGGGCTCTCCGTACAATAGGAGTGAACAGGTTAGCAATCTCAGCGGGACATCTCCCAATAGAGGGCATTCCAGCAGGAGAACATCCGGCAGTAGTGAGGCTCATCAGGGGAGCGAGATACAGATTACCCCCAGAGCCCAAGTATAGTACAACATGGGACGCATCAGCAGTACTGCGTTTATTAGAGAGTTAGCCAGCAGATAGGTACCTCTCCCTTAAGCAGTTATCAGGGAAGTTAGCAATGCTATTATGCCGAATTTCATGTAAGCGAGTATCAGACGTTAAAGCTCTGGAGATTAACAGACGGTCCTTTGGGCCGGAGGGAGTGACCTTATCCATAGTCAGGAGAACTGAGACAGGGACGACTACAGTCCATTACCCCTATTTTCCGAGCAATTCGAAATGGTGCGTGGCACGATGTGTTAAAGAGTATGAAAACAGGACCGCAGAGAACAGGCAATAAGTACCACACAGCTGTTTATAGCGCGTAGGAAGCCTTTTCACGCAGTGACTTCACCTACCATCGCGAGATGGGTCAAGGAAATAATGCAGGCAGCAGGTGTGAATGTTAGTGTGTATGGAGCACATTCAGTGAGAGGAGCAATGGCTTCTAGAGCCGTGATGGCAGGGGTACCTTTAAGAGAGATCATGTTAGCAGCAGACTGGTCGAGTGATCGTAAATTTAAAGAGTTTTATTTTAAACCAACAGAATATATAGCAGGAACAGTGTTGGGGAAGCTTTGAACAAGCATAATGCTCGCCTCCAGTCTTGACATAGAATCAAGATTACCCCTGCTATCTGTGCAGGGAGTATTAATTCTATTAAAGACTAGGTGGCGAGCATTAAATTCCCACCCGAGTGTATATACTGTTTATAATGTATGGTATTATGTAAATAAGTACGCTACATAGACACCCCCCTAAAATCTTCCATTGTATGTTTCATAGGGGAAGATCAGAAGAATAGCTGAAAGCTAAGGAAGAACAGAGTGGCTCAGGAGTCCGGAGGAGCACCAGCTGTTGAATTGTTAAGTTGAAGGAACACTTTGCACCGTTAGCGAGGATCAGTTTTGGAGTTAATGGACTTTTCAGAGCGGGTAAAAGCAGAGGAGGAGTCGAGGCACAGGAAGTGGATAATGACTGGATAAGACAGCATGGACTACAGAGACTATTGGGTTTTGTATTTTGGAAAAGAGAAAAGTTACTGTTGAGCACTTTTCAGAGTTTTATATATATGAGTTTGTTGAACTGCTGAAGAGTAGTAATAAATGAAGTTGAAGCATAATGCTTGCCTCCTAGTCTTTAATAGAATTAATACTCCCTGCGCAGATAGCAGGGGTAATCTTCATTGTCCTGAATAAACATAGTAAATACTTTGGTAATGTACTCACAGTTTGTGTAAATCTTTTTAGGAAGTTAATGTAAAATAAATTAAATAATAAATCACACGTTAATGCATCACTAATGCTCAGCCTCATGTACCTGGATTACTGTGGGCCATGTGAACAATGCTCTGGCAAAGCCTATTTCCCTCCCCCTTCTGCCCTCATGTTCAATACTGCGTCAGCTGCACTCAGGAAAAGAGGGAGGGGAAGGGAGCAGTATGGAAACAAACATCAGTATTGGTTCATGTAAAAAGTGACGATTTTACCACAATTCTAAAACACTATTTATATTTTGATCACATTAACCGCAGTACTGGTGTGCATGCAAATCAACCGTAGTAAATTCTAAATCGGACAGTTTGGCATCATGTTTTACTTGAGGGGAGAGGCCTGGGTAGAAATGCTGCAAATTCTTTTTTGTGAGAGGTTGCCACAGCTGTGCCACATAGAAATTCACACGAGCATAAGCACAGGATTTTGAACATGCTTCTTACTTGAATTCCATCCACACCATGCAGAGTAATTTTAGATATAATTCCTTTGACCTGAGGTGGCTAGTTGTGCTGTTGATGTATTAACAATTGTAATATTACAGCAGGTAGGTGAAATATTTTGAAGAATTTGCTATTGATGACAGAAGCATGAAACTTGGGAACACATACTTCACAGGAAAGGGTTTATTTTGGCTATTTAGTTATTTTATTTATTTATTTATTTGTTAGGCACTGAAGGCTCACAGGCCTCAAGGTGCCGTGACATAAACACAAAAGGCCACCAAAGCCACTAGACTAAGCTGGGGTAAATTACATAAATAGCCCCCTGGGGAACTTTGCACCAGATGGGGATTGATGGAGCGGCAAAACTTGCCCATTAGACTTTATATTCACGTCCGGATAAAAAAAGAGTTGAACCAACCAACAGTCCCATCTCAACATAAGCCAAGATGACTTAGGTAGTGCAGGAGGCATTGGTGGTCCACCAAATCGAACGCTGCGGATAAGTCCAAAAGAACCAACAGACCTACTTTACCCCTTTCCATTAAACCCAACATGTGTGATTGCAGATCTATAAGGGTTGTTTCAGTACTAAACCGAGATTGAAAGCCTGATGGTCTATCATATAAAATGTTCTGTTTTTCCACAATGTTTGAAACGATCTTAAGGAGAAACTGGCAGTTTGTTATGGGTCTGCGGTTGCCAGGGTTCTTAGGATCTAAATTGATTTTTGTTTTTTTTAACAGAGGTGCAACCACCACGGATTTGAGTGACCCAGGGATTGGGCCATCTCTAAAGGAGGCATTGACAAAACTGGTCAGGAAAGGGGCAAAACAATCTTTATGCTCTAAGATGAACTTTGGAGGAAGCATGTTTTCAGAACATGAGGTGGAGTGCATAGAGGAGATTAACAAGGGGGTGGGGGGTCCTGGGAGTCCCTCTGCCAGACATTAGTCCTGGTTATGGGAGACTTACCCAGAATCTTTAGCTCACTATCTTTCACAGAGAAGAAATATCCTAAACACCAATAATGCTAAGCAATTCTCCTCTGAACAAGAGTACCAAAAGCAACTCTTCTAGGGCCAGGAAAAGGGCTCCCTACATGAGGAACATGTAAATAAGTGGGATAGATTAGTGGAATGAACTGTGATATGCTAGGGTACATAGCAGTGAATATATGTGTGCTATGAAACAAAGGATAAAACATAATAAAATAACGTGTGATTTGCACACGTTCAGTGCCTCACTGACCTTGAATGCAAGTCCCTGGGTCTGATCCCTCTGGAATGGGAGGGAAGATGGTTCAGAACCTGATGGGTAGGGAAAATGGTGTATCGCAAGTGGAATCGGTAACTATGGTACAAGAAGAACAGGAAAAGTATGTTAGTCAAATGGAGGGGCTGCATGCCTAAGCAAAGCGGTATACACTGCTGTGCGGATCAACAACTATCTGTCCCATCAATGGTTACCTGCTGCAATGAGAAATCATGCGCATCGACCTGTTCGTCTGGAAGATGCTGAGGAAAGAGTGAAGCAGGCTCCTAAAATCAGAGGAGGAGGGGTGGTGGGTAAGTGGCTTGCGGGCGGTGGACCAGATACGAGGCCCAAAACATGCTTGCATGCACAAATAGCCGTGTCTCCTACCTTGAATCACATAGAAAAAGGAGGGTTTGCGGGCCACAATCCGCAGCGGAAGATGCAGTCACTGCTGAGTACCGCCGTATACTAATGGAGCTGTGTGGCTCACAGTACTGCGCGTATACCAGAGAGCTTTTGAATGTTATGCTTTGGATATTAGTGAGACAAAGAGGTTCTTGTCTCAGTGATACATTACAAAGGAAAATAAGTTTGAAATGACAGCTCCCATCAGAGCCAATGTTTTCAAAAATGTTCTCACCAAACATGAAACAATGATAAAAACAAGCTCTGAACTACAGAATGCAGTCCGTGTGCAGTTCTGTTTCAAAGGGCATTTCTTGCAAAAAACGTGTCTATCGTTTACATGTCATTACTGTCTTTTTGTCAGGTTCTGAGTTAAACTGCTTCTGTTTCTACTATTGTTAAGTTTTGTATTGCATTGGTGCATTGGATGTTTTGATTCTTATTTTGCCAGGGTAGGTTTAGCAGTTCTGGTTACTGTTCATTTTGGTTATCACACTGGATGAAGAGGCGGTTTTGATCCCCATTGTGATTTCTTATGACTCAGGCCTATGGACCCAGTGTGATGTTACAGCCGATTTCTGGTTTGCAAACTATTGGGACATGCTGCTGTCTCCAGAGAGCGAGTGTAAGAGTCACTGCACCCATGGTTAATGTGTGTCATGTAAGCGATATTCAATCAACACTACAGCTAAGTCAATGCCTAGTCTGGGATGCTGAGGAAAACCCTTAATGATGTATTATTATGTCCAGTTCAGTACTCTGGATGACAACCCTTGTATAACACCCCCCTCCTAGAATCCCCCTGACCCCACTGAGCCAAGAAGTAGGTTTGTTTTGCAAATTAAAAGGTTTATTTGAAAATTTAAACAATATATATATATCACACTTCTATAAATAAATTGATAATGGATATTACACTTGTGAATATGAGCAGTAATCAGCAAGAGGTAACTTATGAATAGGAACAGAAGAATAAGGTGGGAAAGAATGCTTTATATGGTTCAAGGAAACGCAATGATGAATGAAATGCAGTACAGAAAATAGCTTGATATGGCTTCAACAAACGACAATGTAATCACTTTTCCTTGACAATTCACTCCCCCCCCTAGGCAATGTGAGAAATGGAAGGAGAGCACACAGTCTTCAAGAATCCCAACAAATCATACTTTATAATGCAATACACAGTTCCAGTTCCCCCAGCAAGCTTAGAGAAAACAGGTATGAGTTTTAAACACAGTCGAATTACTTTGAAATGTGGTGGCAATGAAGTGAAAATGCTAAAATTGATTTTAATTCCCTGCAGGAGGTTCAGGGTGAGGGAGAGATGCTTTATATTAGTTCAGGCTCACTTTATCAATGCTCTATGAGTTATTACCAGGTTGCAAACGGATTTTAACAAGGGAAAGAACAGAGCTGCTATTTTGACAAGTGGAGAAATTGAGCCAAAATCGCGAGTGCGTAAATCATGATTGCGGAAACAGTGTAAGGAGTAGGAAGTCGGGTGTAGGTTCGTTGGAAAGCCTAGAATCACAGCTTTAAAATGAAAGTTAACTGTCATTCCTAGCCCAAACGGTTCAAGAGATACGGACGATTTAATAAAGGTAGATTTTCGGATGTAAAGTAAAACTCAAAATGACAGGTGACAGCTTGCAGCTGCAGAATTGACAGGTGACAGTTGTGCAGCTTTGAAAATGACAGATGACACAATTTCTAGGAGGCTGTTCTAATTAGGTTAAAATAGTTTGGATTAGATTATTTTAACTAAGAGATTGGGTTCTGCACAGTTCTGGCGGATACTCACTCCTAATTTTGAAATGAATGGGCCTCATCACGGATCTGGTCAACTGGACTGGACTGGGCGGTTCTGCTCACAGCGTCTGGGTCAGCTCTGCTCTGCTGGTCTACCCTCTCTGGATACGGCGGGTCAATCAGGCACCGGTACTGCTCACAGCGCTCTGGGTCTCTGGATACGGCGGCCTGTGGTTCTCTGGATCTCTGGTCTGGTCTCTGGCAATTGTTCTTGGCAAAAGAATTCAGACAGCTCGCCCGGCTGTGGAATAGTTTGCAAATTACTTTAAGGATGCTGAGGCCTGCTGAGAAGAGTTCTCAATTTGTGGGTTTAGGCCCTTGCTTTAAGTTCTGAAGTAAAGTTCTGGTCTTTGAAGATTGATGGATGTGAAGTCTGGAGTCTCCTGGCAGAGCGTCCCGCAGAAAATGGAATTGAATGTTCTACCTGTCCCAGCAGTCTCTTTTTATGTGTTTTGGAAGTGGGTATGTGCGTGGCATAACTGAGCCTGCCCCTCTTTACTTGTCATTGGCCCAACGCTCCCCTCTCCCATGATTGGGGGAATTGGGTTGTGAGTCAGAGTGATGAGGTCTGTTTATGGGTCAGAGGATCCTCCCCTGGTCAATTTGCCCACAAATCTATATTTGATTCAAATACATATTTCCAAGGTACACAGTTGTTTGACATCACGTACACACATCATATATTACTAAAGATAGTCCCTGTCCCAACTCTGGCGTTTCTAGGAGCTTGCATTAAAAAATGGCAACTTATTTTCGATTTTAGTGGGTTTTGCAACATTGGTTTTTCATCAAAAATTATACAAAGGTACATTTCCCTTCCACATATATCCCAGTAACTTTCCATGTCTCTAGCTTACATACATTGTCTACAATATTCATAATTAGCAGGGTTTTGCCCCAGAACATGGTACAAATTGGAGTTTGGACTCAAATCGTGAGGGCATTTCTCAAACTAAGACTCTCAAAGTTGTACATTCCTGTCATTGGGTTACAATAAGTTATCACATTTTCTATAAAATATATATTTGTTGCAATTCAACTCCCCAAAGTGTTTGGGTCCGCCTCCAGAAGTCTGGGTGGGTCAGTGATCACATGTCTCTCCTTGCTGGCAGGGGGCTGTTGACAGGAAACACTCAAAATTAACATACCCCATTCAACAGAAAGAGCCTTTTGTGTGGGCTCCAGCAGGCTGCCTGGAAGTCTCTCCTCAATCAATCAACAGGGTCATGTGATATCCTGCCTCCTGGTGTGGGAATCTCTGGGGAGTTAAGAGTTCTCAGCCTCTTGGCCTCTGGGAACAGCAGGTGGCTAAGATTTTCAATTAACCAACAAGCTTTGAAGTCCCTGCCCCTCTTGCAACTCCTAAATACAGTTTCCCTGTCAGAGTTTAGACCGCTAACGCCACCTTGGGGAATTTGTCGGTACTGCATCCATTTTTTAGTTGTCTTGAATTTGACAGGAGATTTTTGCTATTGTTCTGATAGGCATCCTGACATTAGAGTGGTTATGTGGAACTCCCCCACAAGAAGGTTCAATCTTTAGAGTGGTCTTGTGCCAACTTCGCAGTTCTCCTGGATTCTGGCGTGAATGTGGGCGGCGATAGCTCATCCCCACATCCACCCAGTCTATTGATTTAGTTTGTTCTGAGATAGAATAATGGGCGGCGACAGCTCATCCCCACATCTACCCAGTCTATTGATTCAACATGGGTCAAAACCCTTGACAAAACCCCGCCGCCCGACTACGCTTTGATTCAAGTCGAGGGGAAGTCGGGTGCAAAGGAGGTTTTGAGCCCTTGCGCTGGTATGTCCCCATTATCTTCTTCCAATTCTGTAGATGGCACAGTTCAGCATCTTTTCCTCCACCCAGTTGGATCGATCGGTTCTCCTCGCCGGTCCTGATGGGAATATTGGGCGGTACCCCGGGCCCCTTGGGTCTCTGCTCCCGGTCTCCGGATCGTCCTCCTTGGCCAGTCTCCAGGTTTTCTTTCTCCTAGGACAACAAAGGAAAGCAGCAATACCTATTCGTAGACATTTCTTCCCCACCATTGAAATAGTGGGGTGGCATATACATGTAATAGTCAAAACATTTGCGTTCTTATTTTAACAAAAAACAAGATACAATCATAAGACATTTTTTTTTTCCCAAATCATAATATTTTAGAGACTATATGTGGGATATTTTAGGGTTGGAATTGAATTACTCTGGGGCGGTCCCCTCTGGTATTGCAGAGGACTCCTCCAGTTGTTGCAGAGTGTTCCTGGGATGGCAACACTTTAGCTGATTTATATGGACCCACTTATCTTCCCCCTCTGTCAAACTGCCTTTGGGGATGCAGATCTTATAGGCAACAGGGGAGATCTTGTCTATAATTTCAAACGGTCCCTTCCATGTAGGCAAAAATGTTTGCTGTTTGGCCTGGTTCCTTTGGAAATTGTATAGATAGACCCGGTCCCCCACAGTATATTCCTTCCTGGTGGTCTTCAGGTCGTGGTGGGTTTTCATGCTATCAGCTGATCTTTCTAGATTCCGCTGAGCATAGGCAAAAGCATGCTGAAGGTGTTTCCTTACATTCTCCACATACTCAAGAGTTGTGGAGGCATTTATCAGTGTCTGCTCTTGGGTCCTGTAGAGCAGAAGCTGGGGAAGCACCATCTTGCGTCCGGTCATCAACTCAAATGGTGACATTTTAGTTACAGATGAAGGGGTAGATCTGATGGCCATTAGGACCAGAGGTAATCGGATATCCCAACTTGGCCCAGAATCCGCCACAAACTTTTTTAATATGCTCACAATGGTCCGGTTGTATCTCTCCACTGCTCCAGAAGAAGCTGGCCTGTAAGCAATATGTAGCTTCCTTTTGACCCCCAGTATCTCCCACATCTTTGTCATTACTTCACTGGTGAAGTGGCTACCCCTGTCTGACTCAATCCTTTGAGGTAGACCAAAACGGGAAAAGATGTGGTTAATCATCAGGGCAGCTGCTGTTTCTGCCTTGCAATTTGGGGCTGGGAGACATTCCACCCACTTGGTAAACAAGCATGTAACGGTCAACATGTACTTGTTTCCTCTAGACGAGCGGATTACAGGGCCTACAAAGTCGATTTGCAAATCTGACCATGGCAGTGTCATCCCCCTCTTTTGGAGAGGCGCACGGTGTGTGAGGGATGATGGCTGAAATTGTGCACACACAAGACACCCCTTCAAGCTATTGGTCAAGGTCCTGCCCCATGTGTGGCCAGTATGCAACCTCTCTTAAGATTTCCAGTGTTGTGTGAAACCCCCTATTACCGGCGGTGGCCGCATCATGGGCGTGACTTAACATCAGGCTTCGGAATGAGGTAGGGACCACCCACTGATAATGGCCAGCTTGGGATTTCCTTACCAACAAACCGTCGTGGATTTGGAACCTTTTTGGACATTTCATCAACACTCTTAGGTCCTCTTTCCCAATGTAATCGGTATCCGTCAGGGGAAAGTTCTCAGGGTCCTCAAGGTGTTGGTAAAACTTACCAATAATTGGATCCCCCTTCTGAGCTGTAATTAAATCAGCATCAGGGGTCTCCTTACTCCATTGTGCAGTTGAAAGATCATTGTGAGCATTTGTCTGGGACCCAGTGATAGCAGTGACCTGGATTTCCCCCAATATGGACACTATTTCTATTAGATCCCCTTGGATGGCCCCGGTTTTGGTCAGCTGATCAGCTAAGTCATTTGCAGTTTTGTCTGGTCCCTCTACTTTGGAATGATCCTTGATCTTTTTCCAGTAGATGGTCATCCCATTCGATGTGATCAGATCATCAATGTTTTGGATTAACTTCCCATGTTTCAAGGGTTTGTTATTAGCACATAACATGCCTCTGGTTTTCCAATTAACCAGGTGCTCCACGAACCCGTTCCGTACATAATCCGAATCTGTGATTATGCCCAGTTCGTGGAGTTGATGTTGGACAGCAGTGAGGATGGCCTGATGCACAGCCATCAATTCTGCTACCTGACTACTTCGGGGACCAATTTTGTACCCAGCGGAGGGTTCAGGAAACTCCTTCACCCGCGCATTCCCTACGCTGGCCACCAGTTCTTTCTCCCCGTTTTTGTCAACATGGTAAGAGCATCCATCCACATAGACAGTGGGCATTCCCTCACACTTGTCTTCTTCAAAGACTTTGTGGGGGGAATTAAGGTATGCCTCCATGTTGTCCTTGGTTTTTAGACTTTCGTCCTCGAGACAGTTTTCTCTGGCACAATCATGCAAGTCAGCCAGACCTTGCGCGAGGGGACTCTTCTTGTTTTGGCCATATCTGACCTCCACAGGAAAGCCTTGCATTGACAGAATCCAGGAAGTAATTCGGGAATTACTCACATTTCCGGCCCGGATTCTGTCACTTTGGAGGTATTGCAGAGGCTGGTGTGGAGTCTCCACTATGATGTGTTCCCCCTGGATGAACGGGTGGTAATTCTTCAATGCCCACACCGTTGCCAGGAGTGCCTTTTCACAATCGTTGAATTTTTCCTCCAAAGAGGATAAAGTATTGCTCGCATTGGAGATTACTTTATTCGCACCCAGGTCGGGCATGGCCTTATGTAGGAAAATGTTGAATTCATTGCCGGAGTTGAGTTATCCAAAGGGAGTCCGGGTCCATGTGTACTGCTGGCCCCCAAAGGTAAAATCCAGTTTGTATTGGTCCTCCCTATTGTCATGCTCTTGGTATAATACTGCCGTCAAGCACGTATTAGAGAACCCTGTCTCTAGGAAGAACTCCTTGTTTCTGACAGGGTAAGCTAGGCAAGGCGCTTGTGAGAGGCTTCTCTTGAGTTGTCTTACTGCCTCGGATTGTTCTGGACCCCATTCCCATTTGGCCCCCCCCTTCAAGAGATGAATCAGGGGTCTGGAGATCTCTGCTTAGCCCTCAATGAACTTTCTGCTGTAATTACTCAGTCCAAGGAGGCTCCTTAGTTCCCGCAGAGTTGTGGGATCCTTCAGTTTCTGGAGTGCTTCCACTTTCTTTTTCTAGGGACAGAGACCCTGAGGAGTAATCTCATGCCCCAAGAAATTAACACGGGTTCTACACCACTGTGCTTTCTGAAAGGAAAGTTTTGCTCTGGCGGCCCTCAACTGCGTCAGAACATAACAGATCTCTGCTATGTGTTCTTCCAGAGATGAACTTTTGATGAGGACATCATCTACATAAGCCAGGTTAACCCTCGCACCCAGGTCGGGCATGGCCTTATGTAGGAAAATGTTGAATTCATTGCCGGAGTTGAGGTATCCAAAGGGAGTCCGGGTCCATGTGTACTGCTGGCCCCCAAAGGTAAAATCCAGTTTGTATTGGTCCTCCCTACTGACAGGCACGGTCCAGTATCCATTGGTCAGGTCTTTTGCTGTGAATACCTGTGACCCCTGAATCTGGTCCAGCCCTTGGTCAATGTAGGGCAGAGGCCATATGGAAGTATGGACCCGTTTGTTGAACTCCCTAAGGTCGGCGCAGAGTCTCCACTGGCCGTTTGGCTTCAATATTCCCAGCACCAGATTATTGAAAGTGCTTTGGACAGGACGGATTATTCCCCGGGACTCAAGGTTCTTAATTATTTCAGTAAGGGACTCCATGGATGTGAGAGGCAAACGATATTGCTTCACAAACACTGGAGTCATTCCAGGGTCCGTGGGAATTGTTGTGGTGTGGATGTCGGTGCGACCACAGTCATATGAGTCTACCGCAAAGAGATCCTGAAAATCCAAGAAAACTTGTTTCAACGTTTGCTTCTGTTCTAGAGTCACACAGGCATCAGCTAGGTTGACTCTATCTTCCACCATCTGCCTGAAGCCTGGAAAGACTTCGGGTTTGGCTATCTCAGCGGCCTCCTCCAGCTGGGTGGAGAAGTCCCTGGTCAGAGTGCTGATTTGGACTGGAGGCTTCAGGTGGGAAAGGCAGCCCTCATGGACCTGGAAAATCACCTCGTCCCTCCTGAAGTCACAAGTCACATCTTCCTTACCATAAGGGCAAGAAGTGTACACCAGGAAGTTCCCCCCATGCCGGGTAAAAATCCTGTCTGGTGTTGTGTCGTCATCACTGTCACTGTCAAAACAGTCCTTGGGGATTGGTCCTAACAGTTCATTTCCTAGATCAATGGAAAAATGTCAGTCATCAACCGCCATTCCAATGATGGTGCCTGCGGCTACAGTAATACTCTGTAAGTCGCTGTTATCCACCTCTATTGGAATGGTGTCATGTTCTATGTTGACTAATGGAGTTGGGTTTATCCCCAACCCTTGCTGTTGGAGAGAAGCATTTAGATATATGGAAGGATCAGGGTTTTTCAATTTTTGTCCTCTTTTAACTTTCACTTCCAGGGAGAATTGTCGGGTCCTTTCTGGGATGGTGACTTCCTCTTTGATCTGAATTTCAACTGCATAAGGTAGCAATTGAGCTGACCTAAATGCTTTTTCTTGATCATCAAAGCCCATGGGATTATCCGCTAATCGGGACCGAGCTTTGAAGTTTATTAGGTCCAAACTAATGGCAAAGTGATTGAGAATGTCACTGCCTAAGTAATAGGCAGCAGTGACGTCTCGCACGACCCAACAATTATGGACTATGCTCTTGTTGCCAATGGAGATTTTGAGCATACACCTGCTTGGCAGGAGATGTTTGGAATTAGGTGCTTCCAGGTCCATTTCCCATTTGTCTATCAGTTTGAATGTGGGAATGGCTGGATCTTGTGGGAGTTGGCGGAACATGGCTTCGCTGATGAAGCTCTTACCGTTGTTCACACACACTCGAGCGAGAACAGAGTCCTTCCCATCATTTAACTGAACAGGGATGATTAAATGCTCTCCAATTTGCTGAATATCAGCCAGGCTCTGAGCTGATTTCACATCTTTCTGGACTATATGAGTGGGAGTTTCTGATTGTGGATTAGTAAAGAATTTCAGGGTGTTTCCTTCCAGTGTGGAATACCACCTTAAACTGGAAGGAAGGTTGATTTTCAGAAATAGAGAGGACCCCCCATCACCAGTCTGTTGTCCTACTGCTATTACTGTCACGTCTGGAATTTGGTTGTTCTGGAAGTGAAATTCTACTTGGTCAGATTTTTGTTCAACCATGTGGCAGGTGCCATTTAAACTAACATGGTTGACACTCTGTTTTAATTTTATTGGTCGGCTAGTCTGGGTCAAGAGGACCTTGTTTACACAATCTATTAGGGGTGACAACCTTCTCAGGAGGTCGTTCCCTAGTAAACAAGGGGTGCCCTCTGGAGTCACTACTATGACCGGGTGTTTCACCTTGTGTCGCCCAATTTTGATGTCCAAATCTGCAGTCCCCTCGACAGGAATTCCCTTCCCATCAAAGTTCTGCAGTTGTCCAGGAAGAGAGGTGAGAGGAATACGGTAATTTTCCCCCCTTCCTGCATTTAGTTCATCAAATGCCCTTTTGGACAGAAGGGTAGCTTGGGATCCAGTGTCCACCAGTGCCGAAATTGTACCCTGCCCCTGTACTTGTACCGGGGCATAATATCTTCCCTCCTTCTCCTCAAGGGGGCACAGACAATGCACATTTTTGGACAACTGGTGGGCTAACTTTCTGGTTTTGGACATTGCTAGCGAAGAGATTTGGGCAGAATTCTGTGGAGAGCCGGGGGAATCTGAATGAAAAAGTTGGAAACTGGAAATGGTTTCGGGTTCTGGGCCGCCCCCCCCTTTTTGGAGGCAGTCATCAGGATGGGTTTGACCCATGGGATTTTGGTATTGTCCGTTCGGGGATGAGATGATGGGCTGCGGTAGCTCAGTCTCCATATCTCCCCAGTCTGAATTGGCATCCCTTGGGACCCATTTTTCCTTGGGAGGAGTTCCCCCATCTCTAAAGGAGAAGATCCTTTCCCCGGGATCCTCTGAGGATCCCTCTCCCTCAAATTGGAAGATCTGTTCCTCCTCCACAAACTGGACCTGCTTGGGTCCTTTGTTTATCCTACCCCCCCTCTGCTCCTTGGGAGGCAGACTTTCAGGGGCAGGAGATTTTGTTTCCGGTTCCTGGTTTTCCAGGGGCTGTTTACAAGTTGGGAAGGAAGTTTCCTCCAAGGCTTTACACCCCCCTTCCCCTTGTGCCTCCTCCCTGGGAACCAGTAGGTTATCGGGGTGCTGCCCCCATCATTGTTCTGGAGCACCAGGTGCAGAGTTTGGGGCATTCTGCGGTGGCATGCTCGACTGAGGGCTTTGTTGAGCCCTCAGTATGTGACCCAGATCCCGTGCCATATTTTGGACTTGGCGCTCAAGTTGTGAAACCCGCTCAGGCTGATACGGGGCTCTATTTTCTCCCCTGGGCCGATCCCGGGAAGGGTAGCTATCCCTTCTCTGGTAATTCCCCGGATTGGAAAGATTTGGGTACCCCTCCACCCTTGGCCTCCCCTCTCCCGGATTAGGTTGTCTGGGCTCAGGGAATTGGGGAAAGAAGGATGGATGATTTTGGGGCTGGAAATTGGGTGGATACCTGGGGAAAAAGTTCTGCCCAGGATTTGGTGAATTTCTGCCCTCCTGGGGGAAGTTAGGAGGGAAGTTCCCCGGGTCAGGTGCTTGGCTGGATCCCCCCCTTGGGCTGGAGGAGTCCACACATAACCCAGGATTGGTCGGTTTCCCTTGTAGCGGGGATTTACATAGTCAGGAGGCGGGGGACCCCATTTGTGGGACTACCTCCTCGAATCCCTGTCTGTGACTGGCCCGAGGGCCTTCTGGGCTGTGAATTATTTGGTGCAGGCAAGTTTTAGGCCCCCCCATCTCCAAAACTAAAACGGGGGCAACCTTTACCTCCGCCACCTTGGCAGCAGCAGGGGTGATGTTGGTTTTGGGGTTTTTCGGCACATTATTTTTATTTTCGATGGGCTTCTGAACCTCATAGATCCGGGTAGCCTGTTCAATGACCCAGTCTAAAGATCTTTTCTCATGAATATCTCTCACGAGCTGGGTCATTATGTATTTGGGTAAAGCATGGAAAAACGTATTGATAAATTCTCTGCTATCCGTGAGCACCCTTCTGGTGGTCTGCGCAAAAGCACGCTTTAATTCTTGCACAAACTCTTGTGGGGCCTGATCCTCCCCACATTGCAAATTGTAGGCTGCCTTGCGAGCCTCTTGAGGATTACTGTGCACAGAAAAATGTTTCAAGATGGCCGCCCTGTATGTGGACCACCTTGAATGGTTTTGATCCTCCAGCGCTGCAAAGAAACTGGAGTATTCTGGTGAGAAGGTCCATTTGACGTACTGGATGCAGCTACTGCTGTCCTTCAAATGGAAAGTCTCCATCATTTTCTCATAGAGCTCCAAGTGTTCCCAAACAGAATACTTGGCGTTCTTATGATAAGGCGTGATGACACTCCTTATTGCCTTTATTTGTTTCAATGGGTCCTTAAGCAAGGCCCTTTTTGCCTTATTGGCCTTTTTGGTTCATTTAACCCTGGTCCATTCATCCTCTGACTCAGAAGCAATGCTCAAAGAGGTGCCTATCTGATCTTCCAGGTTTTCCTGGATTCTGCGAGCCTGGGAATGGCTGGCAGAATGTGGGTACCTGGTCTCTTGTGTCCCGTAATGCTCAGAGGAGTCTTCAGACCCCTCCTTGCTGCCAGGATTTGATGGGTACCCCCCCACTGACCTAACTGGGCAGAGGTTTTCAGGATGCCCTCAATGGGCCTACTCCCCTGGGGTTCCCCACTAAATTGCACTGTGCTTGGGTGCCCATACCCGGATGCCCGCCCATCCATTCCTGGGAGGTACTGGCCTATGAGCCCCATACTTTAAGCTGGATAGTAATCTGCCATACCTGTAGCCCTGGCCTCATGTGCGCGAGGGGACATGGGGGTGGCAGAGTCCAGGGACTGGGAGAGATGAAGGCCTCTGGTACCAGGGCTCCTGAGGTTATGCTCAGGCGTTTCCCTTTCCCAGCGAACCTCATCTCTATCAGCCCCTGCTCCCTGTTGCAATGCAAGAGCCTGCACTTTCAGTTCCTCAGTTAAGGCCTTACTAGACTCTATCAGTCTCTCCTGCATGGCTACCTGTTGCTGGAGCCTATCATTATGCTGACAGAGAGCCTCATTTTCTCTCTGTGCCTCCTGATTGGTCCTGGAGTACTGGGCCGGTCTCTGCTGCAGGAGGGTTACCTCCTCAGTCCCATCCCTACTGGCCTGCTCCTTTCTTGACAGAGCCTCCTCCACCCTCCTGGTGTGATCTAGCAAGCCCTGATGCTCTTTTTGGAGGTCACCCAGCCCCTGGAGGGCCAAGTGATTTTCTTAAATTTTTCTTTTTAAATGGCAGACTTCCTGGCCTAAGGTATCCCTTTCCTGACCAAGAGCCTGCATTTGTGACGCCAGGTTGTCCCTCTGCCTTTGAAAGGCACTAGCTTTCTGGCGTTCTTCATCAAACTCTGCCTGGGTATCCAGGTCTTTCAAAATCAATTTATTGCTTTCCTCTTTCTCTCTGTCTAGTTGGATTTGCAGGGTGGCTACCTGCTCTGTGCATGCCCTGTTGAAATTGATATGTTGGAGTCCAAACTGTCTTGGTGCTCCTTCTGCAAAGCCAGAATTCTGGTATCCTGGTCTGTCTTTTCCTGTTGCAGTATATCCATGTCCTCTTGAATTTTAATGATATACTGCCTACTATCATTTTCTGACTCCTGGCTCCTCTGCAGCCTCTGCTCAGAAGAGACCAGGTCAGATTGGGCCTTTTCTAACGCCATCTGTTGCCTATTTGCCAGATCTTGGCCTTCAGCACATTTGTCCTGCATGGCTCCCATATATAGATACAAATATGCCGCTATCCTAACCATCTTGTCGTGTTCATCTTTAGCTTTAGGAGCCATATATAATTCACTCAGGGCCACATGTAATGGACCCTGATCTCTCCATGCATCTGACCCTGTTTCAGTGACCTGTGGCGCGATTGCCTGCAACCAGACCGTTTGGTCCTGATGAGTCCACTCACCTCTCACAAATAGCTTATGTAAGAAGTGCTCTCTGGCTATTTTCATATCGACCAAGGTCGTCATTCTGGAATTTGAGTTCCTTCCTGATTTACAGAAGTTTGTCTTTTATTTAGCAAAACAGACCGTTTCCTTAGAGCGTTCCTTTGAGGGATGCTTTCACAGTGTAAAACAGCGTGGTGATCTAACCGGATATGTGTATCTGGTCAGTTGGCACACTGTATTAATCTGCACAAGTGATAAATCTAACCCGGAATATCCCAGCTCCAAGCCCCCACTTCTGTAAGCGATATTGAATCAACACTACAGCTAAGTCAATGCCTAGTCTGGGATGGTGAGGAAAACCCTTATTGATGTATTTTTATGTCCAGTTCAGTACTCTGGATGACAACCCTTGTATAACACCCCCCTCTTAGAATCCCCCTGACCCCACTGAACCAAGAAGTAGGTTTGTTTTGCAAATTAAAAGGTTTATTTGAAAATTTAAACAATATATATATATATCACACTTCTATAAATAAATTGATAATGGATATTACACTCGTGAATATGAGCAGTAATCAGCAAGAGGTAACTTATGAATAGGAACAGAAGAATAAGGTGGGAAAGAATGCTTTATATGGTTCAAGGAAACGCAATGATGAATGAAATGCAGTACAGAAAATAGCTTGATATGGCTTCAACAAATGAACATTTAACTTTTCCTTGACAATTCACCCCCCCCCTATGCAATGTAAGAAATGGAAGGAGAGCACACAGTCTTCAAGAATCCCAACAAATCACACTTTATAATGCAATACACAGTTCCAGTTCCCCCAGCAAGATTAGAGAAAAACGGTATGAGTTTGGTGGCAATGAAGTAAAAATGCTAAAATTGATTTTAATTCCCTGCAGGAGGTTCAGGTTGAGGGAGAGATAATTAGTTCAGGCTCACTTAAGCAATGCTTTATGAGTTATTACCAGGTTGCAAACGGATTTTAACAAGGGAAAGAACGGAGCTGCTATTTTGACAGTGGAGAAATTGAGCCAAATCGCAAATCGCGGTAAATTTCGCGAGTGCGTAAATCGCGATTGCGGAAAAAGTATAGGGAGTAGGAAGTCGGTTCTAGATTCGTTGAAAAGCCTAGAATCACAGCTTTAAAATGAAAATTTCGTTCCTAGCCCAAACGGTTCAAGAGATACGGACGATTTAATAAAGGTAGATTTTTGGATTTGAAGTAAAAACTCAAAATGACAGGGGACAGCTTGCAGCTGCAGAATTGATAGGTGACAGTTGTGCAGCTTTAAAAATGACAGATGACACGATTTCTAGGAGGCTGTTCTAATTAGGTTAAAATAGTTTGGATTAGATTATTTTAACTAAGAGATTGGGTTCTGCACAGTTCTGGCGGATACTCACTCCTAATTTTGAAATGAATGGGCCTCGTCACGGATCTGGTCAACTGGACTGGACTGGGCGGTTCTGCTCACAGTGTCTGGGTCAGCTCTGCTCTGCTGGTCTAGCCTCTCTGGATACGGCGGGTCAATCAGGCACCGGTTCTGCTCACAGCGGTCTGGGTCTCTGGATACGGCGGCCTGTGGTTCTCTGGTCTGGTCTCTGGCAATTGTTCTTGGCAAAAGAATTCAGACAGCTCGCCCGGCTGTGGAATAGTTTGCAAATGACTTTAAGGATGCTTTAAGGATGCTGAGGCCTGCTGAGAAGAGTTCTCAGTTTGTGGGTTTAGGCCCTTGCTTTAAGTTCTGAAGTAAAGTTCTGGTCTTTGAAGATTGATGGATGTGAAGTCTGGAGTCTCCCGGCAGAGTGTCCCGCAGAAAATGGAATTGAATGTTCTACCTGTCCCAGCAGTCTCTTTTTATGTGTTTTGGAAGTGGGTGTGTGCGTGGCATAACTGAGCCTGCCCCTCTTTACTTGTCATTGGCCCAATTCTCCCCTCTCCCATGATTGGGGGAATTGGGTTGTGAGTCAGAGTGATGAGGTCTGTTTATGGGTCAGAGGATCCTCCCCTGGTCAATTTGCCCACAAATCTATATTTGATTCAAATAAATATTTCCAAGGTACACAGTTGTTTGACATCACGTACACACATCATATATTACTAAAGATAGTCCCTGTCCCGACTCTGGCGTTTCTAGGAGCTTGAATTCAAAAATGGCAACTTATTTTCGATTTTAGTGAGTTTTCTAACATTGGTTTTTCATCAAAAATTATACAAAGGTACATTTCCCTTCCACATATATCCCAGTAACTTTCCATGTCTCTAGCTTACATACATTGTCTACAATATTTATAATTAGCGGGGTTTTGCCCCAGAACATGGTACAAATTGGAGTTTGGACTCAAATTGTGAGGGCATTTTTCAAACTAAGACTCTCAAAGTTGTACATTCCTGTCATTGGGTTACAATAAGTTATCACTATTTCTATAAAATATATATTTGTTGCAATTCAACTCACCAAAGTGTTTGGGTCCGCCTCCAGAAGTCTGGGTGGGTCAGTGATCACATGTCTCTCCTTGCTGGCAGAGGGATGTTGACAGGAAACACTCAAAATTAACATACCCCATTCAACAGAAAGAGCCTTTGTGTGGGGTCCAGCAGGCTGCCTGAAAGTCTCTCCTCAATCAATCAACAGGGTCATGTGATATCCTGCCTCCTGGTGTGGGAATCTCTGGGGAGTTAAGAGTTCTCAGCCTCTGGGAACAGCAGGTGGCTAAGATTTTGAATTAACCAACAAGCTTTGAAGTCCCTGCCCCTCTTGCAACTCCTAAATACAGTTTCCCTGTCAGAGTTTAGACCGCTGGCGCCACCTTGGGGAATTTGTCGGTACTGCATCCATTTTTGAGTTGTCTTGAATTTGACAGGAGATTTTTGCTATTGTTCTGATAGGCATCCTGACATTAGAGTGGTTATGTGGAACCCCCCCACAAGAAGGTTCAATCTTTAGAGTGGTCTTGTGCCAACTTCGCAGTTCTCCTGGATTCTGGCGTGAATGTGGGCGGCGATAGCTCATCCCCACATCCACCCAGTCTATTGATTTAATTTGTTCTGGGATAGAATAATGGGCGGCGACAGCTCGTCCCCACATCTACCCAGTCTATTGATTCAACATGGGTCAAAACCCTTTACAGTCACCATATATCCATGATTTGTGACCTGGTTAGGTGTACAGTCTGCGGGGTCCAGGTGTGTTGTCCCATGGGCCCAGGAGCAGACGCAGGTTCTGATGCATTTGCCCCTTGTTGGCTATTAAGAGTGCTTTCTCAGCTGGACATCACTGTAAGATTGTTGTTCATTCCTGGGGCTGCCGTGTCTATGGTCACAGCTGATAGGGTTGCCTTGTGTGTGTGTCCTCGGCTGCCTTGTTATTTTTACTTACTCCATGCTGTGGTCTGTATTTGCCACTCATCCAGAATGGCTCTGAGATACACCATTACCACACATATCCCTCACCGACTCCAGACATCTTTAAATTGCTGCCTGCAGGTCTGCCATGTTTTTCGTATATTTCCATATTCTAGTGGTGTTACTTTCATTTGTGATTTTGGTTGATTAATTGACATTTTTGTTGTATTTCTGGAGGTCTTGTGGGCATTGCCAAGATTATTGTTTGCTACTGTTCACCAGTCCCTTATCCAGGCTATACAGACTACAGACAACTTAGTGTACAGACATACCTGCATGCTTTGCTTCCATGCTCGGGCGTAGGCCATGATTGGCAAGATTTATTTTTTAACATAACAACATTTTTGTGATTGCCCCCCACCCTTCATAAGTTTACCTATGATAACACTCAGAGCCTTGCGGTCTATATATATTTGTTGTTGTCTCTACTAAAGAGGCAATGCTGATGGTTCTTGGCCATTTGGGAGTTAAGTGCCAAATGTTATTGCTGAGCTACACCTGACGCGGTTAATCTTGTCCATCTTGTGTATTAATTTATCTATATATTCAGCAACCTCTATCAATCATTGCTTGCTCCTGTCTCCCCATATGTACCACCTCTCCAGTTTGTCTTGAACTGTCACCACCAGTAGATTCCAATTGCCGGGAGGTTGTTTGCACCAACCCTCTTGATCTGCAGTCCCTGCAGGCCTACCTCCCTATGTGTCTTTCTGCTCTTTTGATTTCTAGACTTAGCCATGGGCTCTAGACTATCCACAACAACACTTACACCTGCAGTAGGGACTAATGGCTTCTTTGTGTGTTCAACATATGGGGCATTCACCTCTAAATATTTGAAAGAGTGGCATTTTTTTACTCTGGTTTAGAAGGAATTTCAATGGCCATTTGGGAGCTCATGTCATGCGGATCACCTCGTTGTCTTGCACAAGCCTTTGGAAAATACAAAGTGTAAGATGTCTGATGGTGATTGATCGGCTTATTTCTCCTGGTACAAAGTATCTACAGACCGATTGCGGGACAATCAGACTGTATCGCTGAGGAACTCGCAGGCTTAGCTAGCAAAAGAATTAGATCAGTACAAGCATCCCTCTAAGGCCGACCGGGCAAACAGTTAACATACACTCGCAAAACCAGTGGCCGAAGTGAGTGGAAGCGGTGCTCCTCTACTTTTTTAAATTAAGATTTACTGCTCCTATATTTTTATTTTAAAAAGAAACCATTCCGGAATGGTTTCATTTTAAAATAAAATTGTAGGAAGCTGTTGAAACGTGCACTTCGGTGAATTGCACTGAACGTTACTTTAAACAAATGGCGCATTTGTTTGGGGTTTGTATTATGTGTGGGAGGGGGCGTGGTGACAAGGTTTGTGGGGAGCAGGGCAGGCCAGCAGGGAACATAGTTCCACTACTTCTTTTCATGCACTTTGACCACTGTGCAAATCAGACCTCTACCTGTCAGCAGACACCATTAAATGTTCCCTTTCAGAAGCACCTACAGCGCCACCTGTGGACCTGTTAGACAAACTAGCACCATGCTCGGCTCTCCTGAGGGCCCATGCACCACCTACTATGCATCATATGGATCCCCTCATGCACCCTGCCACTGCAAGCTGCCATGCCGCCACTGATACCGGCAACTATTCCTCAGAACCCTCCCTAGCTCCTGCACCACCCCCTTTGCCTCAATCGCCACCTTTTTACGTTCTAGCACCTGAGCCAAATCTCTAGCTTCCTCCACCCCCATTGCTCCCGCCCAACATAACAGCTTGGAATACAGGTGGACCACTAGCTATAAATCTCTTGTGACAGCAACCCATGCTCGCCACTCTACAAAGCATTGCAAGAACTAACTAGACAAGAACTCCAATTGTCACATGTATCAATTTCTAGACCCCCAGCACTGCACACTATGGATGACACATCATTCACCAGTGCTGCCTCCACCCATATGCCGATGTGCAGCTACCCTCAGGCCAATACCGAGGCTGAACCTATACAAATCACACTGCCTGGATCTTCACTGACTTATATGGCACAACAGTTCCCAAAATTGCCCGACAACCCCACTGCTTTCAGGGAACATTTGCTCTTCCTGACCGTCAGCAAGTAAAATACCTGGTCAAATATGACTGGTCAAACATTGCGGGTTCCAAGCAAAACCAGTTTAAATCTTCCTCTGACTACTTATCTAGCTTGACTGACGGTTTCACTAAATACTCCGGTATTGCAAACACGGGAAAACAAGCTAAACTTGCATTAGTTTCTAGATTTGTGAATGGTATACTTCCTGAAATGTCAAACAATATTCAAAATGTTCAGATTGGGTGGCAAGCTGAATCGGTTGAAAAAGTGCTGCAAGCAGCTCAACATTTCTTTGACAAAATGAAACGCAAGTAGCAAGATGTGGCTACCTGGCTCATGGCTTTGCAAATACAGCATGCTCAACAAAGGACATCCTCTGGCTACCGGGGACACTCGGGTACCTCAAGCCAGCCCTATGCCCAACAAAATCCTCTGCCACATTTTCACCAGGGCCAACAGCCACAACAGACTTTGGAACACCCCATTTTTGCCTGCCCTGCAACCCCTGCCACGGCAACCTTTCTGCAGATATTGTAAGCAGACAGGCCATCCCATCCAGCAATTTCCTACCAAACCTGCCAGAACACAGCAGTATGGTCCCACTACTGCACAAAATGATTCCATTCCGCCTATCAGTTCTAATGCTACCCTACACCAACACCAACGCCCCCTCCTCCTTCTCCTAACGGGGGTTACCAGGACATGCATATCTCCTATGGTCCACAATGACATTGCCAGTGGGACCCTGCCGTATTGTCTGCTGCTTTGCTCCCAATGGACCGTTCTGGTCCCTATCTCAAATGTGACATCCAAGGGAGAAGGGTACATTTTTTGAATGATACCGGTGCCAGACACTACACGTTGCGAGCTGCTGAATTTCCAAATGTTGATGTTTCAAAGGAAATTGACAATGCTGTTGGGATATCTGGCATTACTATTGTCTCTTTCTATTGGTCCCATCACTGAACAGCATGCCTTTCTGTTGAACCCATGCTCACCTGCAAATCTGTTGGGTATTGATTTGCTATGCAAAATGCATTGTACCATTTATTGTTCTCCTGATGGTATTTATATAGAGATTCCATAATCTAGGCATGTGTTTGGAAAGATTTCTCTAAGCGTCATTTTCCTTCCATATATTATGGAACCCCAAACATTTTGCTTTTTTTTGACAGACCTAACCTGACTTTTTCAAGTTGAGCACAGCCTTTAGCTACGCTCCCCTGGATTTTTGCTCATGTGTTATGGGGAAACTGACACGTCCATCATGATTGACAGTACTGGGAAACTATATCTGCAAAGTACTTTACAGTACCACACACAGGAGTCTTTTTCATTTTATGGCCCTATACACCATCTAAGGGTGGTTATACAAGTGTGCCTAGGATTAACTGTTGGCAGCAGTTTAATTTATGTATTTTGTTCTGTCCTTTGGCCATCTTGTACTTAGCCTTCACCCAGCTCGAGCTGATCCAGGACTTCCTTATTTGGACATGAAGCCTCCCACAAAAACCGCATATTTTGCGAGTTCCTGAATCTCACTTGTGCTAGTGCACAGGAAGTGGTTTCTGGTCCCAATCCACACTACTGCTACCAGGATGTCTGGTATGCCTGAATGACTGAGACCACCATGGACCATGATTGGCCCACGCCTGGTGTGCATGCAAGAGAGAAGATCTTCCATTGGTTATCCCAGATTTGAGCACAAAATTAATCTTGGATAGGAGAAGAGGCTCTGCATCCATTCCAAGTTGATCTACTGAAGTTCACTCCGAACTACAGAAGGAGCCAAGTATCCTGAAACACTGAAGCAGACCCCTGGAACCACCAGAGATGCACTGGAAGGTTTGGCACCCTGAGTCTGCTGTTGTCCCGTCGGACCCCTGCTTTTGCTATCGATTTAGAAGGCCTGCAAGGGTGCTTTGACCCTTTGGAGTAGTGGAACAACTACTCTTGTCACTTCCTGATCTCCTGCCAAAAGAGCCTTCTCGGTAGTGTTCCTGGGCTGTCCAGTGAACTGACCAGCTCTACCCCAGGACACTGCATATTAGCACCGCTGTCCCGAGTTGAGACTCAAGACTTGAAGAATCACTAGCCTTTGGTCCTCGTATTCTTCCTGCCAAATGTCATAGTCCTTGCTCCTCTGGGTTGTGAACAAGGAGAGTGTGCCATGCCGCGAGTCTTGGTGATTCCTACGTCACTACGTTGTGGTGTCATTCACTGTAGGTGCTTTGCCTATCTGCTCTCCTGTGTCCTGAAGCCTGCTGCATTGGGATTTTCCTCCTATCTTCTTTGTGAGCTGAGAAAAAGCTACTGTTCCGTCATGGGTGAAAGTCCTGTCCCGCAGCCGCTGATCACAGAGAAACTGCAGAGTTCGAACCTACAAATGACTGCAACTGAAATGGAAACATTTGGTCCGACCTGTGCCAAGGAGAAGGGAGTACTTGCTTCACTTACCGGTGGCCCCTGGCACAACAGATACATTTCACACTTGAGAATCCCTTAAAAGATTCTCACTTTTACTGGGCGGGTATGCACACCCTAACTATTCCCGAACTTTGAAAGTCACTCTGCCGCAAGGGTAGACCCTCCTCGAAAAAACGGACCTTATTCTTCATCACCTCAAGCCCCTTCCTGAACTGCTGCAGCCCCCTGAAGAGGTACCGTTTTCGCTCTTGATCACAACCTGTAAATTCACTGCTGAACCTTTGAGCGTAAGTTTCCCCACTTCTTAGGGTTGGACTGCTTAAGTTAGGTTTTGGATTCTGGTTATCGCCCAATGCAATAATTGTGTTAACCCCCATCTCTTACAGGTTATGGATGTTTTTTTCTGATATCTTGCATTAGGCTAAAACTTAGTGATACACTTGTGTGGTAATTGTTTCCTATTACTGTGGTTATTCATGTTTGTTTATAAGGCCTATAATAAATATATATGTATTGTTTATATACACCTGTTTTGTGGGCTACTGATCACACTCACCCCTCCTCATACTTAGTCTTGACTGCCACCAGGCTACCTTGATTGGTTTGGCTTGTCCAGAAGGTTCCCCTGTTCCACTAAACTAGGGTGGCTTTCTAAACTTCTGACCACCAGGTCAGAGTTTAGAGATCCATCTTAACAACATGATGAATGTTTGTTTCTCCTCCAGGAACCCACTGACCTAGGACCTTATATAGAGCCTGCTTCACTCCTCACACCAGCACAAGTTACACAATTACAACACCTTATTGACTCAGTGCCAGTTTCCCCCTGGGCAGCACAAGACAATGAGGTAGGACACATTCTCTCTGCTAAACCTGTTTGTATCTATCTCAATCCAGACGTCCCTCACCCGTGGGTGCCCCAGTACAGAATATGCCCTCGAGCAGTGGAAGGTATCAAGCCCGTCATCTCTTTCCTCATTGATCAGGGCATCCTCTACTACACCACAAGCCCTTGCAATACTTTGGTGCTCCCGATTGAGAAAAAGAGCACAGGCAAATTCCATTTTGCTCATGATTTGTGCGCCCTTAATAGAGCAGTAATACCCTCACATCCGGTGGTCCTGCATCCCCGACCATTGTCTCCTGTATACCATCCAAGCCCATTTTTTCACTTGTATTGACCTTGCCTCTGCCTTCTTCCTATCCAACATGACTCTCTGTATCTCTTTGCATTCACTTACAAGGGACACCAGCTCACATAAAAGTCCCTTCCATTCCAATGGACTTTATTGATTCCCCATCTCTCTTCTACCAGATTCTGGAGAAAGACCTCCAGGATGTCACCTTCCTGGGGGGCAGGCATCATTATGATCCAATATATGGATGACCTACCCTTAGCATCACCTTCCTTTCAGGTCTCCCTCGCCGAATCCGAAGTGCTCCTCACTGCCCTAGCAGCTAAAGGTCACAAAGTGACAAAAGCAAAATTGCAGCTCTGCACACCTACAGTCCACTACCTAGGACACGACATTTCCCATGGTGCTAGGTGCCTGGCCCCCCCTTGAGTGTCCTGCATCTTACAGTGTCCCATGCCCGCCACTAAAAGGCAACTACACTCCTTTTTAGGAATTAACATTTTTTTTCACCCCTGGATCCTTGATTATGCCTGCACAGTTGCACCTATGCAAAATATGCTATATGACTCCCAGCCAGACAAACTTGCATGGTCTACTGATGCATCCACAGCCTTTGCCAAGATCAAGACTGCCAAAATTGCCCTAGCGCACCACATAAAAGTAGCAGTACCACACACTGTATTAGCACTCCTCCTCAGGGGTAAAACACAACACCTATCTGCTGCACGTCTCACCAAATATGAAAAACAGCTCCTTTCTGTGACCAACATCACTCTCATCAGATGCACTCCACTCAACCCTGCCTCCCTCCTACCCATACCTGTTGACATTCGCCCGCATGACTGCCTTGCAGCAGTTGATGTTGTATCATCACCAAGAACAGACCTCAAGGATATCATCCTCCCAAATGCAGACCTCATTCTCTTTGTTGATCGGTCTTGTCTTAGAGATTCAACAGGTAGTCTCCAGGCAGGTTTTGCTGCTTGTACCTCCTTTGAAGTATTAGAAGGTTTTCAGCTTTCATCAGTAGGATCACCACAAGTTGCTGTACTCATTGCCCTCACACAGGCTTGCACGGTTGCCACAAAATGCACAGCGACTATATACACTGATTAAAGTTAAGCTTTTGATATCTAACATGACTGCGGGACCCTCTGGAAACAGAGAGGGTACCTCACTGCACAAGGTACTCCCATTCTCAAGGCACCCTGTATGGAAAACCTGCTTAATGAATTCTGCAACCCACACTTGACTTTCTGACTGCACCTCGCAGGGTAATGCACTGGCTGGCTGCCATGTGATAAATGCAGCTCTCCATGGCCCTCACACTCCTCAATATGTGCTGCTGTTTCTCCTCTCATTTGAGGACTCCCAAGCATCTCTTTTCATCCTGGCAGACAACCAAGAAGCGCCCCAGCCCCAGGCCAAGAAACAGCGCTGGGAAAATCACAAATGTGTTTGTTGCTTTGATCACCTATGGCATGATAACACAGGCTGGTTAGTGGTACCACTAGCTCTATTGACGTATCTCGCATGTGTTGCTCACTCTGAGTCCCATTCAAGCAAAGGAAAGACAACCTCAGAGGTCCAGAGATATTGGTTTGCACCTACGTTTCCCTCCATTGCTCAGAAATACTGTGCTCACTGTCCAACATGTCTCACGTTCAACCCTGGGACACCTGTAAAAACCACTCCAGGGGCACATGAAGTACCTTATGGCCCCTTCGTGAATCTCCAAATAGACTTTCATTAGTATACCGATGTGCACCTCCTTTGAGTATGTCCTGGTCATTATTGACACATTTTCTGGATGGACTGAGCCCTACCTCTGTAAATATGCTGATTCTATTACAGTGGCCACGAAACTGCTCAAAGAGTTCATCCTGTGTTTTGGCCTTCCAGTTTCCATAATAACTGACAGAGGCACCCATTTCACTGGACAGATTGTACACGCCCATGAGAATGCCAGTGACTTACAACTGAATGATGATCTTGTTGTGTCATTTTGCAAAAGACTAAGGCCTGATTCACAGAACGTTTTCCTATGGGATTGTGCCATTATAAAACACTTCCATGAATCATGCCCTAATTCTCGTTGTCAGTTCTCACTTCCAGCAAATCCAAGAAGCTCTGCCTTGATCGCCTCAAATGCTGTGCCACAGTCTCCAGGGTTGTCCTGAAAGTGCATCAGCAAAAATCATCCCTGCATCCTCGCTGGAAAGGTCCTTTCCAGATCCTGCTGACAACCCACAATGCAGTACACTGTAGAGGCCATGACCGTCAGCACCAAACACACAGCAAATCTGTAATCTGTAGGGGTACAGGAGAATGAGACCCCTCTAAGCTGCCCACTGGGGTCCTAACATCTAAAACCCATTTGGCACTGCATCCAGCACTCCTCAACAACAAGCTTCCATTACCTGTCCCGAGGTACAACTTGCGGAGTGCACCATCTCACCTTTGGGCATAGGTCCCCGATCTCTGTAGCGCAACTGGCCAACAACTCATGGTGCAGATACATTAATTGTAATATTAGGCGGGATGTATATTTAGATGGCAATTCTCAAGGTTCTTTGAAATCTCTTGGATGAAAGGAAGTGAACTGGAGCACTTGTTTGGGCTGATACTACCACAGCAGGAAAAGCTGATTTGTTTATAAAAAGGTTCCATTGTGACTCATGCCCGTGGGGCCAGTGGAGCTCATCAAATCACATGCAGTAGTCTCTATTTACTTTTGCAGAAGGCCTACAATGGCTACAGCCAAGACATAGAAGATAGCAGTCATGTCAAGTCACTTGAAGACTGGTGTAAATAAACAAGTGGTGTATGCACCCAATTTAGATTCTGGTACATCATTCTAAAACTAGAACTCTTTATGATTACTTTTGTAAAAACAATACAAGAAGGATATTTCCAGCTCTATATAGAGGTGCTATCCAAGATTGTTCCCTGGTTCTTTTCCTTGAACCATACTCACTATGCACTATGGATGTCCACTTATGTGATATGGTTTCACTTGTAAAGAATCACTCTAATGCCAATGCAGAATTCATGAAAGTAAGGTTTGTCACAAAAAAGTCAAAGCGTGCGTTCTCTGCTATTGACATTGAGCAGGCCCGTGAACACCATAAAGCTTCAGTCAAAGGTGATGGAGGGGTTGTAAACCTGACACAAATCCCAACAGCTCATTGGATGGTCTCTAGTCCTGAGATGGCCCGCTTAGTTGAAGAATTTAATTCAATGAAGAGATGGCAAAAAAATAGGCATCACCACAAGGCCAACAAGCATTCACAGATGGCTTCTGCAAAATATATCAAGTCTCTTACTCTACGAGATATGGGATACCATTTAGTGAAACCAGCTGTGATCTTATGGTACTTGATAGAAGAAATATAGTGCATACAGCAGTTTCAGACACATTGCTAAATATTGGACAAATTGGAGTTGAACAGTATGAGTTAAATGTCAGTGACAGGCTTATTAATCAAACTAAACATATAGCGGATCCTATTAGTTGGCGTAACCTCCACGTCTTCAGTCTCCCTCCAGTTCATGAAAAGTCAAGCAAACAGTTACAACTAATATCACTGAGGAATGACTGCACAATATATTTTAGACTCTACATTGCATCCTAGATACATAATAGAGATCTGGGTGATTGCTTTGGACATGAAAACCAAGCCTATCCTCCAGGACTGTCGATGTGGGGGAGTCTATAAACCGGAGCAAAGTCTGATTTATTGATTTGCCTGCAGAAAATACTACTTCCAAACCAACAGTCCACAGGACCATCTTTGATGGTGCTGCAATTGTCAACATTATGCGACCAGGATTTGTAAAACCAGTCATAGATCATGTCACTACTGTGTTCATACCATACATCAAATCTCAGCTACAACATGTTACAAGTCTAGATATCATCTGGAATGTGTACAGGCCTGACAGCTTGAAGAGTGACACATGCAGTAAAAGGGGAAAGGGTGTTCGAAAACCTGTTGAATCAAATAATGCATTTTCTAAACATTGGCAGGATTTTCTCCAGGTTGATGAAAATAGGACTGAATTCTTCTCTTTTTTGGCAAAAAGCGTAACAGCTATTGGCACAAAAAAGCAGGTAATTATCTCAAAGAGTACCAATTTTCTTTCTATAAATCATCAGGACATCTTGGGACTAACATGATCACACAAAGAAGCAGACATCTGCATCCTACTCAATTTATGTGATGCTGTACAACAAGGATATACAAAGCCGAAATACGCACTGTGGACATCGACATTGCTGTTCTTGCCATCACATCTGCTCAACATCTGAACATTGAGGAACTGAGTTGCATTTGGAGTTGGGAAGAACTTCCACTCCTTTGCTGCTCTTTGCCACTCACGAGTTAGCAAGAGCTTTGGATCCTGATCATTGTACTGCTTTACCAAGGTTTCACACAATAACTGGGTGTGACACAGTGTCATCTTTTGGAGAAAGAGGCAAGAGGACTGCATGGGACACCTGAAATGCATACAGAGATATCACCTCAGTTTTTTGTTGATTGACTGACAGGCCTAGACAGCAGGCAGTAGAAGAAATGATGACGCCATTGGAGAAATTTTCAGTTTTGCTAAATGCCCATACTAGCAGTGACAAACATGTTAATGAGACAAGAAAACAGCTATTTACTCAGAAATGTATAGCAATCGACAATCTACCTCCCACACAAGACGCGCTTATTCAGCATACAAAAAGAGTTGTCTTCTAGGCTGGTTACTGCTTGGTCCAAATGATGGTTGCAACACCACAGCTTCCATCGTCAAGTGATTGGGGTGGAAGAAGAAGGATGAATGTAGATGAGAAACATCCTGATCAACCTAGGATATTTCGATCTTAGTCTCAGGAGGATAGCTCAGGGGCAACACACTCACTCTGGAAGCAAGATGATGCAGAGAAACACAAGTTCAATCCCTGGGTCCACGCTTAGAAACCTCTGGGTATTAAGCGTGTTATGAATAACCAATTATAAATGATTATGAAACCCTACCAGAGGCTACAAAATGTTGCAGGGAACTCCTATGATGTGACTGCAAGAAAGGCTGCACACTAACGTGCAAGTGTAGGAAGGCAGCCCTACAGTGTATGGCTCTTTGTACTAGTGGCACTCGTTGTACTGAAATAAGGGAGGGGGTTATTACCAATCATCTGTTTCAGGACTAGTATCAATATGCAGTCAATAATGACCAATAACATACACATCAGTAATATAAAACACTGCATTTGGTTACATGAAGTTCAGTCAATAATTGTTAAAGGTTTTTGTTTTTCTTCCCTTGACTAAATCAATGTATTTGCATATCCTGCTATAAAGTATGAAACAAAACAGTATTATTTACTATTATGATGACCATAATGAACAGTGAATATCTAAAAATCTAAAATAATTATGATACCTAAATGACAGCTAGTTGCCATTTTTAAAAATAGCTGCCAACTTTGTAACAGGAAGATGGCCTCATAGCCAAATGGTTTTATCAGGGTGTGGTCTAAAAATGTGTCACAAATGTGCCAAATGAATGGTTCTATCATCAACAGCACAATTGTTTCACCTATCAGCAGTACTGGTTAATCATTGTTGCTGTCATGATAGTGAGGTAAGTGCACACCTCCATGTCCTGCATTCCGCATGCCCATAGGTTGGATTTCTGGTGGGACTGACTCGACCCTTGAACCTTTTGAAATGGGTGAATTGGTACAAGTACAATCCAGCATTAAAGCTATTTAAAATGTAAAAGTATTATGTGCACAACAGACCGTGAGTTCAGCAATGAAAGCCCTGTGTATCAGTCCCTTTGTTTTAGTCAGGGAACAGCGCTAGTTGTAATTCTGCACCCAGACACACCCCCATCTCCACCACCAGCCACCCTGATTTCATCACTACCATGGAGAAAATCTCACCTCAACTCGACAAGTCCTCCTTATTACCGGAGAATCCACCCCGCACACCCTATAGCTACACAATGGAACATGAAGTCTCCCTCCAAGCTTGCAAGCTCCACCACAACCAACCAATCTGACACAAAACACCCAGCCACTAGCACCAACACCAACTGCACAACGGCCATTCCTACGCAGACTGCAGCCATCCCAACGCCAGTTACGGTAGCCTTTCCACCTACATCATTTGTTATCACCAACTCAGCAGTTCCAACACTTAAAGGAGCCCTCATAAATGCTGGATCACTCCCAGCACATGACCTCGACAACACTGACCTCATCATGTCCAACAACCTAGACCTCTTACACATAACAGAATCTGTCTCCACGCAGCAGCGGGTCCCTGGCCGTTCCT
Organism: Ambystoma mexicanum; assembly: GCF_040938575.1. Taxonomy (NCBI): domain Eukaryota; kingdom Metazoa; phylum Chordata; class Amphibia; order Caudata; family Ambystomatidae; genus Ambystoma; species Ambystoma mexicanum. Next base: position 655,002,949 of record NC_090925.1, read on the forward strand.
GACAAGTACTCCATCTACAGATCAGACAGACAGGGTGCCAAAGGCGGAGGTGTCACAATCATTGCCAAAAGCACCCTACACATCAGAGAAATCCCCAACACATCATTTAATTCTGGTGGACTCCTTACTATCAAACTCTCCTTTTCTCACTCCAGCACAGTGACTATACACCTCATGTACAGGCCTCCTGGAGCAATCCTGACCTTTGATGAAGATGTGGCTCTTCTCCTCTCAGAAAACACCAAACCTACATCACGAATCATTTGGTTGGGTGACCTCAACCTGGGCCTCCACAACCCAAATGACAGCAATGCATCCACAATCCCCAACACTATAGAAGCATTTTGCTTCACACACCGCAACACTAGCCCTACTCACAGAAAAGGTCGAACCCTCGGGCTAGCTGACCTTAATTGCCAAATCGAGATCCCTTCCCCTTGGTCTGATCACCACATTATCGCATCCTCTCAACCACAAATCAAGACCCAAACCACATAACTCACTCAAGCCCCAGCTGCACCATCCAGAAACTCTTGCAAAATAACACCTGAGAACCTCCTTCCTCTCTTGCATCCCATCACAAACCCCCAGAACCACACAAGTAATACTCCAGCAGCACAGTTTTTTTTTTTTTTATCACCAGAGTTGTCTCTACTAACAACTAGGTGATGTCAACTTACAGCCAGGGGTCTGCTGAAGAAATCTGCTGTGCTTGGTAAGCAATCCATGTCCCTCATACCACTGACCAACGATTTGTGTGCATGATTTGAACACCTTGTGTGCTGTGCCCACCATTTTACCTATTTGTGGCCCATAATTGCATTTTAAAAGCTTCTGTGCCCCGTGCACATAGAATCCCTGCCAGCTTCATCCCCTCCCACTTCCTGATCCACAGCAACCTGCTTCCCTTCCCACCCACCACCCATGATTGACTGACTTTCAGCAAGCCTCTGTGCTCTGAGGGCTGTAGCCACGTTTTCTCATGCCCAATAGCCACTTGACAGAGAAGACATGTAAGGCACTGCCTCGTGTGCTGTGCCCACCAGTTTACCAATTTGTGGCCCACAATTTCATTTTTTAAAAGCTTCTGCGCTCTGTGCGCATAGAATCCCCTGCAAGCTCCATCCCCTCCCCCTTCCTAATTCACAGCACCCACTTAGAACTCCACAGGGCATCCCTCTGGCCGTGCAGCCCCCTCAGCTAAGGGCCCAGAGGCAAAGTGCAGATCCTCCAGAAGCAGCTCCAGACCACATTGGCCCTTGTGAACCTGTGAGGCCTGCAGCCGTCAACCAGCAGTTACTGACAAGGTAATTGAGGATTCGGGCAGAGGGTGCAGCTATTACTGTTTCACACTAACCGACCCAATCTAATCTTATCTTATCATATTCTCTATTAACTTTTAATTCTGATGCGTACAGCACACAGTTTGTAAAGTAATCTTATCTCGCATTTAGCCAGATTATGTTAGTCAGCCATACCTCACAATTAGCCAGATTGTGCTAGTCAGCCATATCTCCCATGTAGACAGACTGTGTTAATCAGCCATATGTCGCATTTGCCTGATTGTGTTTGTCAGCTATATGTCACTTTTAGCCAGATTGTGTTAGTCAGCCATATCTTGTATATAGCCAGATTGTGTCAGTGAGCCATATCTCGCATTTAGCCAGATAGGGTTGGTCAGTCATATCTCGCATTTAGCCAGATTGTGTTAGGCAGCCATATCTCATATTTAGACAGACTGTGTTAGGTAGCCATATCTGGCATTTACCCAGATTATTTGGTAAACCTTTAGATTGAAGTGTTACTGCATTTACTGGTAGATATCACAAAGCTAGTTATCAATGCTTTTACTATTGTGACCGCAATCCTAGGCTTTCACCCACTTACCAGGCATACACAACCTAAGTAATGCTGCTGTGCCCCATCTTGGATCTCCCCACAACCCCTGGTAGCTAAGGTACACGTGCCCTTTTTGAATAATCGCTGTGTCTCCAAACCAGATACCTGCATCCACCATGGCTTTTGCATAACCCAGCTCTCCCACCTAGCACAAGGCCCCCATATGGTATACACGCATTTCGCCAAATGAAATGTCATTGTGGGACATTTCATCGCCGGAATTCTCATCGCCAGAAACCCTTTTTTTAAAAAAAAAAATGATGGGGGGTGTTTTTTGCGGGTTGGGTATGATTAATAAAGTAGGGAAGGTTTGAGGGAGGGAACACCCCCAGAAATAAAATAAAATAAAAATACAGGGTTTCTGGCGATGAGATTTCAGCAATGAAATGTCCCACGATGACATTTCATTCGGCAAAATCACATAGAACCCCCCATATTTAGGTAGTACCCACACCATCAGCAGTGTCCCCATCACAACGCCCTTACACGCTGTATGCAAACCACCAAGTCTTTTCCACCTCAACTGCTATCTAGCCACTCAGCCCACCCTCTTTCTACAACATCAACCAAAGGACCCCCAAGATAAACACCAAAAACCACATCAGAACCAGAAAATGTATACCAGAAAACGACTGAAATCAAGGGTTTACTACCCCTGGTTCAAGAACGACAACCAAAAGACCCCCCAAGATAAATATCAAAAACCACATTGGAACCAAAAAAGGAAATAGCAGTAAACACCCAAACTGCGAGAGTCTACAACCCATGGTTCAACAACCGCAACCTCACCATTTACAAGCAACAAATGACTACATACAGCAGTAGCACACCAATCCACAGAGGATGCCTGTTCAAAGGAGTACAACCAACACCAAAACATCATGCCAAGCCATAAGAAAGACAAAGAAGCCAGAATGGGCAACAGAAAGAATAAGGAAACCCTAACAACTTGGGAAGGTGCCAGCCAGTAAATTCCCACAACTCTGAAAAACTGGGTAAAGATCAGGGCAGATGGCGTGAGGACACATACAAAGAACAGAGCAAAGATGGACTACATTGCTACCTCTTCACATTTGACTACAAGGTGTGCAAAGAAGGCCCAGCAACAACAAACTGACAAGCAATAAGCTCTACCGATACAGACCTCACTGGGACGCCAAACATAACATGATAATTGATAAACCACCACAACCCAGACTACGCTGAGGACAAGGCCCCATCCACAATCAGGGCAAACTGAAATCCTACATCACCAAAGACTGGAACAATGGACAAGTATTAGCACAATTCACAAGCTGGAGTTGACCAAAACCAACCAACCCTGTGTTCAACCTTATCATTCTACTTGACAAAGAGAACGACCGGCAAATAACTCAACCTCCCAACAGGCACAACCAGGAGAGAACCACCAGCAACGGAAACCCAACCGACAACACACACCGAACTGAATAAACTATTACAAACAACAACCCAAAAGGAAAATCAAACAAACTAAATTGCAGTCTTCTCAAAGTTAGATCCATGGCAAAACACTCAATAGAAATACATGAACTTCTAAGCGAAGGAGGCACAGACGTGCTCTTTCTCAGAGAAACCTCGTTATCAGACAACTACAAAGCCATTGCAAATAAAGCCATACCGGACAACTTTAAACTAATACACACCAATAGAGAAAACCGAAGAAGAGGTGAAATCCCAAACATACACAAAGAACACATCCAAGCCTCTCAACTCATCACAACTGACATAGAAGATTGTGAATCCCTCCCCATCAAAATATAACTCAACAACCAAAACAACCTAGTATTTCCTCCTGATGTACAGATCACGATCTTACAACTGCAACTTTGCAACGGACGTGGCCGCCAATTTATCAAACTACCACGACAACCTAGTCATACTGGGAGACTTCAACATCTGGTTCGAAAAAGAAAAAAAACCCACAGGAAACACACTCTGCACACTCCTGAAAACTTTCAATTTCAAGCAAATAGTAAATGGATCCACCCACAATGCCGGACACACCCTGGATGCAATTTTCTGCAGAGAAGGACTATGCGCTTTTGTGCCACTTACAGCAATTGTATGGAGTGACCACTACTTGATTCCATTCTACATCACATCCCAAAGGCACCTAGCAGCCAGAATGGAGGTACTCCATGCCAGCAAGAAAAGAAACTGGCAGAACCTTGAACGACAGGCCCTAAAAAACCTTCTAGACTCAACCCTCCCAAGCAGAACAGAACACACCGAAACAACCGTAGACACAGCAGAAAACACACTCAACAGTTGGATCACCAAGGCCCTAGACCAGCTAGCACCAACAAAAAAATTCTAAGCAACACCAAAAAAATACTGGCAGCAAAATGGTTCACAGGAGAACTGAAAGAACTAAAATAAACAACAACAAAATGGAAAAGAAATGGACAGAATAATGCAACTGACAAGACAAAGTAAAATAACAAAGACAGGTCAAACTATACAAATCAACAGTCCTCAAAGCAAACAAATATTATCATGCCACACAAATAGAATCAGCAAACAATCCACAGAAAGAACTCTTCAGAATAATCAAAGAAATTAAAAAAAAAAACTCATCCTGCAAGAATTCCACCATCCCAACTCAAGCACTTTGTGACGGCATCACCAATCACCTGAGGTCAAAAATAGATACAATCCAGGAGACCATCAATACAACCACAAATGCTGGACCACAGACACCTGTTGAAACTCAGCTGCCTAGAACCAATCATAGAAGAAATCTTCGCAACACTGATCAAGGACACCAAACTTGCAGGATCCCCAAGGGACCCCGGCCCCCCTGACAACTTCAAAGGAATCCTCATCCACAGAACCCGGGCAACTCAATTCCGGAACCTAAAGAAACAATCATTCAATAGAGGAATAGTACCACCCACTTTCAAATCAGCATACATGAAACCAATGATTAAAAAGGAATTGGAAAGCACAATGACAAGCACCTGACAAACTGCAGACCGATATCCACCTGTCCTACCCAGAAAAGATCCTGGAGAACCATGTACACAAGATCCTACTTCAATAGATCAAAATAAACGGAATACTAAACTGGTCGCAAGTTGGCTTCAGACCAATGAGAGGAACAGAATCAGCACTCCTATAAATATGGGATGATCTGAAAATGAAGACGACGACACCTAATCGGTCCCCATACTGCTGAACATATCAGCAGTATTTGACACAATCAGCCGCACAATGCTGATAAAAAGATTGATGGAATGTAGCATACAGGAATCCGCACTAAATGGCTTAGCTCATTCCTATAGAACCAAACTGAAAGAAACTACCTTCTACCGTTCACCTCAAACACCAAAAATGTATCCTGCACAGTGCCTCAGGGATCCAGCCTCTCTCCTCTGATTTTCAACATCTATATGTGTCTACTGATGAAAATCATTCAATCCCACGGATTTACCACCTATAGCTATGCAGACAACACACAACTGATTGTGAAAACAAACAGAACTCAGTAACAAAATAACTGCCTCAACAAATGTCTCACAGAGATCTACAATTGGATGACAACAAACAACCTTAAACTGAACCCGACAAAAACAGAAGTAATGCTCTCACCTACAGAACGGAGCAAATCCACAACTGAACTGGTCGGCCAGCATGGGAACTGTGAGGCATGGTATGAAGAGAGACAGAGAGTAAAGGAGGATCTTTTCAAAACCTTTATTTACTAAAGTTCTTGGGTTGGTGTGATGCCTAACTGGCCCTAACTATAAAGGGATGGTTCCCTTAACTGATGTTTCTAAGGGCTGTTGAAGTCTGAAAGCCTAAATGAAAATCCGTCCGTGTCTAAACCAATGCTTAGGTATAGGTAGGTCATTTTCCCATGAAAAAGAGTTCAACCACAAAGAGCTGTTCACAAGACCCTCTCCACAGCTCTTGCAGTAGTCTTTAAACACTTCTCAAAATCTTAAGTTTGTTGGGATTCCCTTCCCCATGCTTTAACTCTTTCAAGTTCATAACACAACAAAAAATAAATATACACAGTTCTTTTTCAAGCGTTTCAGGGTTCCTTCCCCAAGCTCAGGCCTTTTCCCAGGTAAATAGCAAAGTTGTTTCCCAGTGGTACTTCAAAGTGCTGAAACAAATGTCAAAAACCTCTGGTGTTCCATGATATTAGCACATTCGCTTCTTCTCTGCTAATTTGCAATAGCTAGGTTCTTTATGATTTGTTTTGGGGGGCATAATGTGAGGGCACTTTTTGAATAGAGGGATATTCATTCCTTTCACTGTCCGCTCCATTATTTATAATAAATTGTTTCCTGAGAGCTTCTCGTCTTTGCTGATGTGTAGGTAGACATTATCTAATGAGTCCTCAGTGATGTATTTGACGATTGCTATATCATTAGAGGTTATCGTTCTTAATGAGGGAAAATTGTGCAAAAGACAGATCACATTTCTGCGATTTAGATTCACCTCATTCTCATCAGGAAAAATGTTCTCAAGCCTGATCTTCCAATGCTTGTGATCTTTCTTCTGCAACAAAGTTGGTAGTTCATTTAATTTGGTTAGATGTTTTTTACACCATTGTGCGGCCGTCATCTTGGGATTTAACTTTGTCGAGGTCTTTCTTGTTTCTTTATCAATGTCCCCAACCATTTTCTGTTTTTGACTTACTACCTTACCAAGGGAAAGGCTTGACATTGGGTGCTTTGCTGCATCATCCCAGAGACCTTCTTTTGCTTTGGTGACTTGCTGGATTTTTTTAACAGATGGTTGGGTGTTCTTTACTGGGAGATGTAAAATTTCAGAGTTTTGGGAAGGCGACATCAATTCATCCGATTCAACTGAGTATGTAGATAGATCGCATAAATCGGTGACACTTAGATCGTTTTGGTCTGAACCCGAGTCTGACTCTAGTCGACGTCTTTTATGTGAGTTACTTTTTTCCACCCCAATTGGGTTAACAGTAGCATTTGGCATTGACACAACTGATGCCACTTTCCCAGTGCCACCCATCTGACTATTTTGAGGACAACGAGAGAAGAGACCATCTATTGCGGAGAGGAAAGATTCCTAACAAACAGTTTGGTTTTCAATCGTTTTTTGCTCACATTGGATTTCCTCTTACTCAGGTTTTTTTTAACTAGTTGTTACATTTGTCATCTTTTCACATGGTTTTGTCTGGTGTATGGTATCAAGTGTTTTTGCAGACCCCATGAAAAGTGTTCAGCTTCCCTATCGAGGGAGGTGCATCAGCGGTATTCAACTGGTTTCTCAAAGGAGCAGCATTTGGTAAGTTGTTGATTATTGCTGGGTCGCAGGTCGAGGATTGATTTCTTGATGGCAGAGTGCCCTCAGAAGGAACTTTTGAGATTTCTGCGGCCTTAGGATCAGGTGCAGCGGTAGGCACACAACCTGCCTCAATGATTTGACTTGCTCTGTTATTCTTATCGTGAACAATGTTTCTCTTGGTTTTATTTTTTTCACAAGATGCATTGTAATTATTGTTGTGTTTGCACTTTTACTAACTGAGTGCAGCAGTTGTCTCTCTTCCTGCTCACAGACGACAGACGCCGATCTCACTTGTTTGGAGTGCCGGACCCACTTGAGGGTTTCAAGGATGGCTTCCATTAGATCAGTTTTATTAGTGTGGTCTCTCATTGCAAGGTCACCTATCCAATTTTGCCATTGAAATGAGATTTCTGCTTCACGTTCAACTCTTGCCAATAGATGAGAATTAGACTCTTCAAGTGATGGTATTTTCGAGACCAGATTATGCAACAGGGTATTTTGATCTTTTGCTATTTCACTTGTTTCATATAACTTAATGAATGGTATCAGGGCTAATCATTTAGCTGCTAATACATTATTATGGATTTGTATTCCAGTTGCCACTGATAAGTTTTGTTTATTAGCTGTTTCTAACTCTAGTTCCTGAACAGAGGGTGCTTCCCGTTGACTTATGCGACTTTCGTTTGGAGAAGGTTGTTGCACTGCTTTTATATTTCCGTGATCTCGAGAATAACCGATTTGCTTCTTTGTAGTTTTAGAGTTTTGGTTTGCCGACAAGGCATTGACCATACTTAAGTGGCAATTGGCTTCCTTTGGATGAGGAGTGCTAGTTCGAGATTTATAAGTCTCAGCCCTTGATTGCTGAGGAAACTTCTCTCCTTTCTCAAAATCAGAGGGTAGATTATCTTTTGCAGCAGTCATGCTTAGTGAGGCGTTAGAGAAGCTGTTGATCAGTTTGTCTTTTACAATCTGATAATCAGCAGTGAGACGATCAGTCAATCGTGCTTCGCGCCCTGCCAGATCTATTTTATAGCTTTGTTTTAGGGTGTTAATTGACTGCAAAGGTTGAGATAAACAATTTGTGGCAGGGCGTGCTGCGTTGGAAAAATCTGACATCGCTCTGTTTGCCATGATTTCATCTGCAGCATTAGGCAATGCCGGCACGCAGGAGGGCTGATCTCCAGTATAGGTTGCGTTGTTTGGACCCGCAACAACTAATGCAGGTAGTGAGGTTTGTACTGCCATCACTTAAGGGGCATCTCTGGCCGCTTGGTCATATATGATGATTTCATCACTTGCATGTGCTACATTGTCATTACAATTGGAATTTTTGAGATAATCATCTTGTAACATGCCTGTTGTTCCCGATGTGCACCCAAGCAATCTTCCAGATGGATTTATCGTTCCACTGGGTAGATATGAATTATTACGATCAACATTTGGAATAGAGATTTTTCTGCCAGTAATTAGTGGAGGAAAGAAAGTAAAGTTCGTATAATCACCCATTCCTTGGGTAGTTTTAGGGCCAAAGTTTGGTGTCTGTGACATCAAAGGGGAATTGAAAGGAAGCTGTGTCAATTTCCACCATAGCGCTTGTATCAGATATCTGAGCTATTTTACTTCCAATGTCGACTGTGGGTGGATTGATTGAGAGCGGCAGTGATTTGGGTTAAGTCTCAATAAAAATGTCATTTGCAGCTTTTGAAAACTCATTTGTATTTGTATTTCCATTTAAAACTGGGCATATTGGCTTTACAAACAGTTCATTTCCCAGTGTTAAGTTTGCTATGTCTGGCGCTCGCTCGTCGGCTAGTAATACTCCAGCTGTTAAAGCTGCTAGAGTTGTTTCCATTTGTGCATTTGCATTTGACGCCACACACTCAGACTTTTTACAGACTTCACTTTCCGATTGTGGATGGGCTATATCTGGCACACACTCGTCAGCCAGTAATGCTGCAGCTGTTAAGGCTGTAACATTTGTATCTGAACGTGCATCGGCATCCGCACCGGCCGCACCGACCATTGTTGATGTTAACAGGCAGGCAGATTCACTGACATCGGCAATAGTAACAAGGGAAGGACAAGGCTGGGGAGGAGGGGGGAGGAATAAGGAAGGTTGAAGGGAAACAAGTCAATCACGCCAGTTGCTGCTAGCGCCATGGGCTCAGTATTAAGCGAAAGTTCACCGCGGCTGCGAGCATGCAATGTCTTTAGCCGAGTTTGCGGTCTCGTATCAATCACCATATTTGTATCTTACCAGATGCCAGAAAATAGATACGTTCTTCCGAGCTTCGGTGGCAGAGGCGGACTGGAAGCAGACTGGACTCTGCACTGGACTCCGCGACGCACTCCGTGCTCTGGGCAGGTCTTTAAAGCAAAAATCAATGGCAATAGAAAGGGGACTGACCACGTCATGCAGCTCCTCACACCACAGGTAACAGCAGAGACTGGAGGCAGACTGGACTCTGCACCAGACTCTGTGCCGCGCTCCACACTCTTGGCAGGTCTCTGAAGCAAAAATCAATGGCAATAGAAAGGGGACTGACCACGTCGTGCAGCTCCTCACACCACAGGTAACAGCAGAGACTGGAGGCAGACTGGACTCTGCACCGGACTTGTGCCTTTTGTCTTTCAAGATGGTGTTCTTGGTTGCGGTTACCTCTGCTCACAGAGTGAATGAATTGCAGGCACTTTCATCTAAGCCGCCCTTTACTGTGTTCTATAAGGATAGGGTTGTACTGAAGGTACGTCCTTCCGTTCTACCTAAGGTTGTCTCTGAATTTCATGTGAGCCAGAAAGTGGTTCTTCCGTCTTTCTATCCTCCTCCTCATCCTGGTAAGGAAGAGGAGAGTCTCCATAGGTTGGACCCTAGGAGAGCTCTGAGCTTTTATATTTCTAGGATATCCAGGGTCAGACTGATCAACTCTTTGTGGGGTATACTGGACACCGGTTGGGCCAGGCTGTTACCAAACAGACCTTGTCCAGGTGGATTATCCTCACCATTACTGAATTTTACTGATTGGCGGGCAAGGACCTTCCTGACGGGTTACAAGCTCATTCCACTAAAGGTGTGGCTACTTCCACAGCCCTGCAGCGGGGAGTTCCTATTAGGAATATTTGTGATACGGCCACATGGGCTTCTATCCACACCTTTGTTAAACATTACTCCCTGGATACACTCTATGGTCAAGATATGGCCTTTGGTAAGGCAGTTCTTTATTCTGCCATCTGATTGCGAACTCTAAATTCTTTTCCCTCCTCCATTTTCTGGTACTGCTTTGGGACTCTGTCAAAGATGTGTAATACATTGGAGGACACAATCCATTCATAGAACAAGTTACTTACAGTCTTTCGATTGGATGTTCCTCCAACGTATTCCACTTCGCCCTCGCAGCCTGCCTCTCGGGAGAATTTCCTGTGTGATTTCAGCTTACGTTTCTGCAAGGCTATGTGCAGTCAAGCAGGCATTGGATATGTGCATGTCACACGTTATGGAGGAAAAAACGTAAACTGAGGCTAAGGGCGCTGTGCATCCTATTTATAACATCCGGTGACGTCGCCCTCGATGGAGGCCTTTGAGGGACATCGACACAACGCCATCGACACAGGACGCCCTAAGCCGAAAAAGTTTCCGAAGTACACAGCTGTGGACATTACATGTCAAAGATGTGGAATACATTGGAGGGACATCCAATCGAAAGAATGTTACCAGTTGGTAAGTAACTTGTTATTTAACCTGTTAAATGCTCCCTCTGCCTCCTGACCTGATCCCAGTAGAACCTGGTTGTCTTCTTCAACAATCTAGTAATCGGGGTAATTATAGCAGAAAAGTTGTTAATAAACCTGTAAAAATTTGAAAATCCCCAAAACGATTGAATATCTTTCACACATTGCGGAGTCGGCCAAAATGGTGTAAAATGAAACCCAGAAATTCCACTCTTGTGATATGAAACTCACACTTTTCCAATTTAGCAAATAAATGTTATTCTTGCAATCTGGCTAACACTGACTTTACATGATGATCGTGCTGCTCCACAGAGTCTAAAAAATCAATATTCCGTCAATGTACACAATTACAAACACATTGAGATATTCCCGCAACACCTCTTGCATGAAATGTTGAAAAGCTGCTGGTAGATCCTCCCATGCCAGTCAAATGCTCTGGACCCAGGTCATTCTAAAAAGTAAACGTCCTTCCATGCCTGTCTATGCAGGGATTATGTGTAAGCAACCAAAGCATACACAAAATCACCCCAAATTGGGATGCCACAATCAGATCAATGGTGATCATCTCCATATGACCTTCACCACAGCACATCCTTAGTTCTTGAGTCTGTGTGGTAATGGGACAAGGGGTCAAACAGGAGCCATCCACTGCCTGCACCAACTCACTCTCCTTCTTGATTCTAGTGGGAATCCCTAATTTGACAGCCAAAGCAATAGCCATGAAATTCCATGTGGCCCTTACCATTGCCAACAACATTTCCCTACTATTGCCAAAAATCAAGGTCACCAAGAGATAGATATGTGGAGCCTTCACCTTTATGGTATTGTCCAGTATCGCCTGTCTCAAGGCCAATAACTCCTTATGCTGAGCCAATGATACATTACGCCTGTCAAATAATCGTGCAAATTCAACTGAAAGCCCTGCCCAGTCATACAGTATAGGATCATCATTTTGTATAAGGTGAAAGGCCCCCGGCTGCCATGTCCCCAGTCCGATAAGAAATAACAAATGCAGTCCGAGCCCCTGTGCAGACTCACATGCTGTGGGTTTACTTAAAAATGTAACTTGCATTGTGTCAGAAATGTGGAACATTTACTAGGATCTCCCGCAAATCTTTCAGGGGCAGCCAAAGGAACCCCCAAATGCTGTTGGATCACCACTGCATTGGTTCATCTAGACGGTCCTGCCCCTGATGTCATAGCCTGTTCATGTCATGATGCCTGCCCCCGGGGAACCAGACCAGGTCCAGCAACCCCAGAAGCAGGCATCAAGTTATTTTGAGCAAGCCCAAAAACCCCTGCTAGGGGCTGTTTGGGTGCAGTCCTGGTGCCTATGGCGTCAGGCTCATATGGAGAGTCAGTCCTGGCGCCTATGGCACCAGGCTCATAGAGTAGAACTTACCTGATGCAGACCATGCTGCAAGCTTACCTGATGCAGACCATGCTGCAGAGCTCCAAGCAAAATGAGGCTTGGAAGGGACTATTTTACCTAGGGACTATTTTTTACTCGGGTGGGGCTGGGGAGGAATACTTGCCTGGGACTACTTTGGAGGCTATTTAAACCACGCCCGAAGAGCAGCACACGCTTGGCGTTATTCTGCATCCAGCAGCGTAACGCTCACCGTGTCTGCAAGCCTGCATCAAGTCTTCTGCCATGCACACCTCGAGTCTGCAGCTCCTAGAAAAAGTGAGGAACAGAAGGAGAAGAGGTTAGAATAAGAGCAAAACCTTGGATCCTTACCTGAATTCCAGATCCACCGCGCCTTCGAGCTGGAAGAAAGAAGCATTTTACGCACGCCGCCTCGCCTGCTGCAGCGCCGCGCTGAACTCACTGGCCTTCGCAGCATCCTCACGATCCACCGCATCCTTCTGCACGTTCCCAGCAAAGGTGAGCCAAGGGAATAAACAGAGGCAATAGTATCTATCCCCATAGACTTACCTGATTACCGCCGGGGGTACTATTCCTCTTCACGGGTCGGCACAGTCTCCATTGCATCCTCGCCATACCCCGGCCCCTAAGGGGAACAAAAGGACAACAAGGTGAGATGAAGGGACAAACAAGGGGAACTCTTCTCACCACAATAGACTTACCTAATTTTACTGCCGGGGGTATTATTCCCCAAACTTCATATTTTCTCTCCACACCTGAATAAGGGAGATTTTATTGAACTGTGTAGGATAAGCCAAATCCTTACCTGAACTTCGTCAGCTACCACGAGGAACTCTTCGCTGGGGTCAAGCTGCAAACTGCAAAGAATTGGACAAGAGCGAAAGTCAGACATGTGAACTCTTACGAACTACATACTTTTCAGAGTCAATATTGTTCTGGAACTCACCAATCGCTTCGAGCCAGTGAAGCAACTGGTTATCAACGTGCCCCTGCGCTCAATGCAGGATGGAGAGCTCATCTTTTCAAACCATCAGGTGAGGCTATAAGGGGACATCAAAGGTGACCTGTGGGGAGAACAGCGGGGATGGGGGGATTTACGCTCAACCCCACGGGTGGTTAATTCCCTTTCTCCATTTACAGAAGAATATTCCTATGGGCCAAGCAAAAGAAGCTAGGTGGGTAAGGCCAATCCGTCATCTTGGCCCTACACGTCACATTGGTGGAGACCGCAGCTGTCCAGTTCAGATCGATGCCTCTGTGGGAGCCAGGTGAGCGTAACAGTTCTCCCTGGAGCGGCATTCCTTGAGCAATTAGCCCAATGACCTGCATCTTCACCGTATTAGTCTCCTGGTGAGACTGAATCAACTCTGCCTGTATATCTTGCAGTGCCTTGAGCACTTCCGTTAAGGGAGGAGGGGACTCCATCTGGCTCGGGTGGCTAATTTATCCCAATTGGGGGTTGGTGATTATGTCACACCCCTGGAGTATCTCACAACTCCTTCCTAGCCGCGGAAACCAAATGTAGTTGATCCCTCCCACCTTGGTTTGCATGGGGGTCCTGATCTAGTTATACACAGGCACCACGATGCAAACAAAGGGGGGGAGAGGGTTAGGGAGAGGTTGTCGATAGGTAGCAGGTGTTAGGGACACCGGAAAGAGGTTTAAGAAAATTGCTTGTGGATAGGGTAGGGAAGCATGGGAAAAACATACATGTATTGATAACCTGAATCAACCTGTATCACTCAGAACTCAACCTACTGAGCCCTTCATCTAATACCTCCTACATAGAGCAACAAACACAAGCACATGAAGCATTATTGATGGCCATGAATAATATGCAGTTACAATACAGATACAATATGCAACACATAATCAACATTGGTTTTGGCATATTCCAGGTACTGATTCCTAGAATCTCTGGTGAAATCAGTTAGCCTGCATTTCCCCACATGAGCATATCATTCTGGAGGACAAACATGAACTCAGAAGCGGCTGCCACAAACAACAAATAGCAAGTCCCATTGTGGCCTAAATAGCGTTCTTATGTGCTCATAGTTCTTGAGTGTTTTTTGCTCTGTGAGCCAAAGCATGCCCACATGCAAATGTTCAAGGCTCCCAGCCGGAGCATGCCCCCGTGTCTACCCTGACCTGTCACACTCTTTTCAATGGGATATGAATGAACGCTTCACAACTGAAGAATGGCGCGTCCGTGCCCAAACAAGAATAACTTGCATGTTTGCATATGAAAAGAATGTTGAAACACTTAACTGCTGCCGGAGGGGGGGGGGGGGGCTCGCAAGCACCTCCCCACACAATGTAGAACTCTGCGTTGGCAGCCGCACCGCTGCTTATGCGTCGCAGCCCTGGAAGGACAGAGCGTGCTTCAGCCATCCTCACCACCTGGTTTGCATTGTCAGAGAAGACGCGTAAGCCACTCCCATCCCTTCCGAGGGACAAAGTGCTGCGAATCACCTCCGGGCCTGCATACTGCAATCACCAGAAACCATCAGCACAGCCTGCCTCCTATGATCCGTGCCTGCAAACTGTAATCACCAACAAGCAGCACGGATCAGGAGGGGCTTAAGAGTCCTCCCAATAACCTGCCACACCTGCTCCAACTGCCACAGGTTTCATGGGGAACGTAGTCTTTTGCTCGTTTTCCTTGAAACAGCTGTATTAAGCTGCTTTCATCCATGCAAAGGCCCTTTATATCTCACAGAAACGTATGAAAGGGGACTCTGATCAGTATATGTCCCTTTCAGAGATGAAATGACTTGCATCATTTAATAAACATCAAGAAAGCCATTGCTTTCACGCCCTTGCGAGGTGGCAATTAATCACAGATCTCTATTTCTGGTAGCCATTAACTTCCCAAACAACCTTTGTCTCAACTTCTCCCAGACATAGGAGGATTTGAATAAACATTTGTAGCTTATTTTGTTGAGAACAGCCAATAAACATATGTGTGGATGTGTTCTTATTGTTTAACTCTTAATCAAATGGCAGGTCAACAATTACGATCCTGTATATTGTGAGTGTATTTGGTGGAGTTTATCCACACTACTCATCTTCTGTCTGGTCCCAGGACCTTTTGAACCCTCAGTTGAATCACCAGTCATAGCCCTAATGGACGTTCCTGGCATAACAATCCTAACAAGGAGTGAAGCAAACTATGAAAGGCTTTACTGCTCCTTGCACTCTTTTGTTCCTTTCACCGAGCGAACAGTGGTTTTCATTTTAGTTGGCAATATAGAGACTAAGGGCCTCATTACACAGTAGGCTGTAAGGGTTTACCGGTACCGGTATTTTACCGGTACCGGTAAACCCTTACCGCCTTATTACGAGGTCACTTTGCGTGTTGGGGAATTAAACGCCTGCTTTTTGCAGGTGGTAAAAACCAACCTGCAAAGGGAGCAGGGAGCTAATTACGGTACCGCAATTTGCGGTACCGTAATTAGCGCCTTCCCCATTCCCATAGAGCCCTATGGGGTAAAAATGGGAATGGGGTAGGGCAATGGTGGAAGGGGGAATTACCGCCCCGCCAACCTTGGAATAGGGCGGTAATTCCCCTTTCTACCAAGGCGGTGCTGGTATTTTACAGGCATGAACCATGGCGCTAATAGCGCCATGGTTCACCGCCATCCGTGTAATGAGGCCCTAAATGTCTAGCCATTATTTGTTTGAGACTGCAAGACGTGATGCACATTCTTAATGCATCCTTTGATGATCTCTAGGAGCACCATATTCAACGAAGTTGGTGACCGGGCCTCTCTTTCTAAGGACACTAGTTGTTCGATCCAGTCAACTAATGGTTCAAAATGTTTCGCTTTTTAGGCTCAAGCATGAGGGACTCTTGCATCTTTTTGGTAAGCTTTCAGGGTTGTCTTATGATTCAACCCTTTTAGATCAGAGACTTGTTCAATAATAAATGGTTTTAAGACTCCTTCCAATCCCCCCTCAAAATGAAAAGAAGACCCTCTCAAGGTGGCCGAACAGAAGAACAAAGGAACTAAACCAAAATCCCTTCTGTGGTACCTCCCTATAGGCAAACCATAAACATAGTGGCAGAAGGCCACACATTCTCCATAGGAGCTATTTGCATGCACTCACTTTGCTATTCATAACCTTATTAACGTTTTCCATTAGACAATTAGTCTTGGGTGGTAGAATGTGTCTCCCCATTCTCCATCCATGTAATTCTCACACAAGATAACATCAATTTGAAACTTTACGTGGAAAAATCAGTGGTCATGAAGATGCCAATAAGAGCTTGTATTTCCAAACGGGTGATAATACACCACAAAATGTGACCAATCACCCCCATTATCAAAAAAAATGCACTGACTTCTCCTTCAAGCGGAAATCCTTTTCCTGACACCCTATATCCAATACAAATCCGCCAGAAACCAAACAACACTGGCTGAGAAACTTTCCAACTCCAGAAGCCAGCGCACCACGAAAAGCCACAACATTGACAGGATCGAAACAACACACTGCAATATGGAAAAAGCAGGAAACAGTAATTGTTTTGCTGTGCAACCTCCATTTGAATTTATGAGCACACATAAGACTACTCCCCTCCATCTTACACTACATGAATGACCGGAAGACTGTGTTCTTTAAGAAAATCTCACCAATCACTGATTGATCAACTGAACCCTAACCCTGCCCCACCCCCTCACCTCCCACCCCACAGTTTCCATACCCAATCAATCCCAGCACCTCTTCTTTGAAACCCCTGCACCCTTACCTGTAACCCCCTAGTTGCTTTCACATATACAGTGCATTATTGCTTCCAGGGATGGATTGCGCTTTATAAATCCCATAAATACATACACACAGACACGATCTATGTTGAGACATTACATTTTCCATAATCACACATGCTACAAATTGGGAAATAAAATTCACAATAATCACACATTATCCCACGGTAGACAGTACTATCTTTACCATCACATCAATATTAGAGAGGAGATGTGGGTCAGAGGTGAAGACTGTGGCTGTGAAACAATGAAAACTGAATACAAATCCCTGCTTCTCCACTTGATAACATTGTGTGATCCCTAGTAATTCACTTTATCTCTCTACACCCTAGTTCTCTTTTCCCAAACATTTACTGCCTGATTCATGGAATTAATTGCACCTAAAAAGGGGGACTTGCTCGTGAAAACCCACAAGCGCAAATGCAAGCGCCCATTTCTTGATTCTTGACACACAATGCGCGTGGCTTACCGGAGACTTGCGAGAAATCCGTGCAGGTCCAACACATCACTGCTACACTATGAACGCTTTGTGCGAGACTCCCAACAAAGAGGCATACCATCTTGCGCAGTCACCTAAAAATGGGGTGGAACACGTGGAATGGGGAACAACAAGAGCAAATGTGAGTGTTACGTGGGAAGTAGCACAGTAAAATACTCGCAATGCTCACACATGCGCTTATAACACGTATTCATGGAATCAAACAGGGCTCACAGGTTCGTGGGAAAAGACATGCTAAACCGGAAACACGTCTGCCAAGCGAAAGCTGGCGTAACCGTCCCCGCGCACAAATACAATGCATAAATAGACACGCAAAACACAAACGCGTGTATACAGCTACAATGAATGTGCCATTTCTTGCAGCAGTGATCGTGGGACACCATAGGAGGCGGAGGAGAGACAGGGCCTGCATTTTTTTACCCAGGACCTGCCTTTTTGGGATGCCTGATGACCAGGTCTAGGGCAGGTATAGGTTCCCACCTCACATCATCCTAGACCTGGTCAGGGAGTGGGAAGATGACCTCACATCACCCACCCTGTGCTCCCAAGCACTGAACCCCTTGGAAAAGGTGCTCAATGTACTGCATTTTTTTGGCAACTGGGTCATTTCAGCAGACATCTGCCATTGTCGGGGGCATGACTGCATGCCCCTCATTCCTCAGGCACATATACATTCCCAGAACTCCCGCAGAAAGGCAGGCCATGGTCCCGGACTTTTACAGGGTTGCGCACCTCCCTAAAGTGCTTGGTGCCATTGATTGCACACATGTGGCCCTACGTCCACCTAGTGCCACTGAGCACATCTATCGGAATCGCAAGCACTGGCATTCCATTAACATGCAAGTTGTATGTGATGCCAAGGGAATCATTACCTCTGTATATGCTAACTATCCAGTGTCCACCCATGATAGTTTCATATACAGAATGTCACCCATATACCGGGCCGTGAAAGCTGGGAGTCATGGCAGCACATGGCTCATTGGTGAGTACAAATGGCCCTGCAAATGCATGCATGTCTCACACAGACTAAACCACACCACTGGCAAACCATCTCACCTCCACAGGGGACAGTGTCTATCCACTGAGCACCTACATGATGATGACAATACGGAACCCCACCACACCACCCCAGGTAAGATGCAACGCAGCCCATATTGCAACTAGGGGCCTAGTGGAGCATACATTCAGAGTACTAAAGTCATGCTTCCGCTCCCTTGACCACTCTGGTGAAGAGATACTATATGCACCATCAGTAGTGTGAAAGATCATTGTGGCAGCATGTGTCCTGCACAACATTGCAACATGGCGGGGCGTACCGGTAGACATGGTGGTGCTCCCACATCCCCAACGACATGCACGGCCACTGCACATGGGAGGGGAAAGGGCACGTGGCGAGGCTGCCCGTACCCAGCTTGTGGCACAATTGTTCAACTAAAATCCAATCCCTGCGGAGTACACACAGGCCTGGCAATGTGGCAATCGATGATGACAAAGGGACAATCATCTGTCCCAACCTTACCACCTTGAGAATCTGTCCATGGAAGTGCTACATTGTGTGCATCACTTACAACTAAAACAAACCCAATCTTGTGTGCACAAACTTCATGTCATCTGGTTGGCATGCCATGTCATGGCAAGCACAAAGTGCTCAACGCTAAATGGAACTAGTACAGAAATAACTTGCTCTCACACATCAAAACAATAATGTACACAGGAACATCAATGGCCAGTATAACATACCAGAAACAAAGGACCCAACAGTGAATATGTCTGACAGTCACTAATCAGAATACCACAAGTGCCTCAATGTGCCCTAACTACCACATGACACCCTTCTATTTGTAGCATGGCCCTGCCAAATAAAGGGGGCAGGGAAGTGCATACAGCAGGAAGGCAAACAACAATGGAGACCGGCAAGCTAATACATGAAGATGGAACTTGAAAACATGATGCATTCCAATCTCAAAACAAAAAGGGATGCCAAACATGCACTGGAAAAACAATCATGAATCCCACTAGGGGTGTATACACAGGTTGGACTTGTGACTGTCCACAGATAAAACAGAACCTCATTGACTCTGTGTGAGTTACTTTCACATGCTGCACTCCTTGCAAGCCCATGGAAAGGGGAAGCAGGAGTCGCATATGTGTCTGGACTGTAAGACACAAACAAGGAGTGTACCAACATGAGACAAGCCTGTATGGACCCAGCTGGAACCTACAGTGGATGCCCTCGGCTGCCACACAAAGCAATACACTGTCACATACATGCACAATAGACAAAAAAAGATAAAAAGAAATCAAAAATGCCCATGGTGTACTGGGGAGGGGGGGGCCACCCAGGAGGGTGGAGGGCAGGGTGCACCTCAACACCCACATGTGTTGATGTTGAGAAGAAAAAAAAAACCTGCATGGGTTTGTGGTCCGCACGGCTATCATGGATGGGGAGAATAGAAGATGTCAGTGGTATGGGAGGCACACCACGTATAGCCCTGGCCTGGTCCTCCATGGCAGCGGTCATGCGGGACTGAGATGTGCACATCTGCAACATGATGGCACGGATGTCTGCATGCAACACCTCACGGGGTGCACGTAATTTCGCTTGACCATGTCACAGGATGCACGCAGTTCTGCTTGCAACACATCACTGGTTGCTTGCAGTTTCACAGAGATGGTGTGTGTCAACTGTTGCATGTGCTCTTCTGCCCATCTGCTGCGTGCTGCCTCGAGTGAAGTCAGTGTAACTCGCAGTAACCTAGCCTCTTCCCTCAGGGCAGCCCTGTGGGCCTGACCCTCTGCAGCCATGGCTGTGAGCAAAGACCACATTTCTGCCCGTCGGCACCTGTTGCTGGCCTGCATGTGGAGCATGTGTGAGCGGCATGAGGAATGCAATGCCTGCTGCCAGAGCTCCATCTGTCTTTCTGGGGGGAGAATGGAACTGGCCACCCTATCCATGCCCTGAGCCAACATCTCGAATGCAGCCCGCTGTTGTTGTGCAACAGAATACATGGACTGTTCCCACACATTATCGCCTGTTGGCACACGACCACCACGTCGGCATGCCCCACGCCTGTTGGGCCCAAGGAAACCTGGCCCTTGATGCGCTGGCGCAGTCTGTGGCTGCAGGACTGCATCCCTCCCTTGAACAGCTATCCCAGGAACAGGAGCCAATACTGTGGAGCATGGCCCTGCACCCGTAACCACCACAGACCAATGTCCCAACACTGACTAGCCCTGTGAGTGGTCTTCCCCCCCTACAGATTTCTGGGATAGGAGAGCACCCACAGTTGATTTTCATGGCCTACCACACCACGTCCTCCACTGGTGCCTGGTTGTAGCCCACTCTCCTGTACCTCCACCAACTCCTCCTCTGCATCCAGTGACTCATCACCTGCAAATGGACAGAAAAATACATGAAGACACTTGGAAATAGCATAGCCCACACACATAGGTATCACAATGTAGTCATGCAACACATCAACATGCCATGTCAGTCCTGGCACAAACTCTGGCACGTATGCAGTGTCAATGGAAGGGAAGGGTATCATGAAAGCAGACATGAATGAGTAGTAAAGGGCACAGCACCACATGTAGTGCATGGTGCATAGCACCTGCTTCACATACAAGCACCAGACTGGCATAGTTGTGTCACCAGCATCACTGATGCAAAAACACATATGTCACTAGCATGGCCATGCCTGAAATGTCAAACAGCATGAGATGGAAGTTCATGCCTGCTGTCCCAGAGCCAGGTACAATGCTTGTGACATGGCATGACATGGAAATCACAATTACCAGTAACAGAAGTGTCACAAGGTGCTACGCTGCTAGGGTGGTTGAACAGAGTGAAGGCAGGCACACCAAAGTCATGAATCCAGGTCACATTGACATCACACAAGTGAATAGGCATGTAGAAGGGGAGGCCTGGTGTTGGAAGTGTGAGGGGTCAGGGCAGTACATGAGATGGGCTCAACGTAGTACATAACTCCACAACCAAGAAAGGCAAAGATGCAGTCTGACTGCAGTGTTAGGGCAAGTGCATGAATCAGGTGTCAAGTGTTGTCAGTTGGTTGTATGGATATAGTAAACACCCCCCAAGTGTGGGTGGTGCCTGGGTGCCAGTGCCATCATCACAGTCCTAGTGAGATACCTGGCCCCAAAACAAAAGGACCATTCCCACAGTCCAGTCCTGGGTGAGTTACAGAGGGAAGAGAGTAGAAGCAGAGAAATATTGGTACAGTCCATCACAGTAGTCCAGCAGAGGAATAACCAGTCCCCTGGAGAAATTGAGCTGCTGGGTGAAAGAGCTGAAATGAAGAATACCTCTGAGGAGGTCCAGCTGGCACGGTGACCTCACAGAGACGTCAAGAGATGTGATGAGAGAAGGCGAGTGTGCATAGGCAGATCATCACAGCCAATCCGCCATAAAAGGTTGTAGCTGGAAGAGGGCCAAGAGAGGCAGGACAGAGAGTGACATAGAAGGAGTGAGCAGGAATGGTGATGAGGATTGTCCCGGTGTGCAGCACATCGTCCATACGCAGTCTGCATGACAACAAGCAGTTACCACTTCCCTATGACTTGGTTAACCCATGGCAGTCATGTACATGTAGGCATAACTGCAAGACAATCATAACACTTCATCCAAGCAAAATACACACGTCCCGGACGCACATGCATCGACACTTACCGGACATTCCCTTATAAATGGGCAGGTATCCCATGCCTTGGATCTGCTCCACATCAATCAGATCACTGACAACCTCTTCTCGTGGAGTACGTTCCTCATCCTCTGGCTGTGTTCCACCTCCAGTCACCAAAGTAGAGGCATAGGCGGCACCCAGTTTATCTTTGGCTCGGTGTCGGAGGTCATTCCAATGCTTCACCATCTCATAAACTGTGCGCCTCTCATGGCCCATGGCGTTTATACGATCTGTGACACGCTGCCAGTGGGCCATACGCTGAGCAGGCGTATGTGTGCTCTCTGCCCGCACAAGCATGTCACGTTCGTGCTCCAACACGTAGTCCATGAGGGTGTCGAGTTCCTCATTACAGAAGCTTGTCTTCCTCGAAGTGTGGGGCTCCTGTGCTATGCCTTGGGTTGGAGCCTGTCCTGCTACTGCACGCTTTTTCTTCTTGCAAGGTGGTACAGACCAGGAGTGGCTGGGACCACTTGGGTCAGTGGGGGCTGGAGTACTGGTGGACTGGGCCATGGCATCAGCCACTAATGGGACGACAGTAGGCTGGCTTGCAGGTATCCGTACAAGGGTGTTGGGGCCAGTAGCTTTCACTGCATGTCTCTATACCCTTACGGACAAGGACATCTGCCCCTGAGTCAATCTGGTCCTGGGCTGGGACCACTACAGTCCGGGCTGGGTGACCCTGAACCTGGGTGGTGGTAGCCAAAGCTGCCCCCGCAGCTTCCACACCCTAGCTACTCTGGACAGCAGATGACACTGCTGGCAGGTGACCCCGGGTGCTGGTGCCAGTACCTGGCCCCGCACATCCCTTGCCCTTAGGAAGATTGAAATCTGCCCCTGAGTCACTCAGGGCATGGGCTGGGACCACTACAGTCCTGACTGGGTGCCCTGAGCCTGGGATGACACTGCTGGTCCGGGACCCCAGGTGCTGGGGAGGTCTGCATCAGCTGCATCTCCCTGACCCTGTCGGGTGTGGGGCATACCTCTCCCTGCATGGGCCTGGACACCTCAGACACCTTCAACATGTCGCCCACCTTGGCCACCTCCGCCACCTTGCCCCCCTTGGCCACCTCGGCCACCTCGCCCACTTCTGCCAGGTCACCCACCTTTGCCTCCCTTCCCACTTGTTGCCCTCTCAGTCATGGCACTGATGCACTAAAACAATGGGAAGTGCAGCTATCAATTGTCCTGGGCAATTTGTGTGAGGGGGGAGGGTACGTGATGTAAAACGTACCACTGTGCTCCGGCAAGGCTAATGTAACCACTGGTGTGAAAATAATGTGTTGCGTAATGCAAAGGTACTCCAAAAACAAAAATGTAGATGTACGCGTCCCCTCGGTAGCCCACATGTGAAGTAAAAACATCATGCATTATGCTGTGGCACCCAGCAACATATAGGGTATGATGACCTTGAAAATGGGGTACGTGACACACAGGGGCAAACACATTATGAAAAACGTGTGCGCGACTCACAGTCTGACTAGTGCGCGTAGTTAACTCCCCTGACAAAACAAGAAGTACGCATTGTCACAGTAGTGAACAAATCGCGTGTGACCACAAAATACTCCGAAGTCCATGCGTCCATCCCTACGAAATGCACGTACATTGCAATGTTGTCCTATGCACACCTTTATCCCGATACTGAACGGCAATGCCCAACATTCAGCGCGTGTTACGTAACTTACACACTTAGGGCCTTTCCTCTGATTCCATGCTAATGCACTGTTTCTGCATGCACAGAGTCACTCTGTTTCCGGCTGGCCACGGGAGTAACACAGAAGACGTACACTCCTGCCTACCAGCCAATTTACCTGCCTCCAACTGTCCCAAGCTGCCTACTACGAGCCATCTACTGCTACCTGCACAATCTGTGTGCCTGCTACCCACATGCCATGCATTTTTGTGGGTGTCCAGAAATTTGGTCGAAAAAAAAAGGTCGACAGGACAAATGGTCGACACCATTTGGTCGAAAGCCAAATGATCAAATTTTTTTTTATTTATATATATTTTAGGTTTTCGTTTAGGGAAAAAAAGGGTTTTTTAGAAAAAAAAGGGGGTTGGGGGGGATCCCCCAAACCCCCCCCCAAAAAAAAAAGTGAAAATACAAAAAAAACAAATTCAACCATTTCGTTTTTGACCAAATGGTGTCGACCATTTGTCCTATCGACCTTTTTTTCGACCAAATGTCTGGTAACCATTTTTGTGCCTGCTTTTCAGCCATTGCCAGTGATCCTGTCGTTCTGACCACCTCTGCTGATCCAGAAGACTCCCCATGTGCCATACCACTTCTCCAAAGCCCAGCCCCAGGACCACCCTCCCCACCCACACCTGCCCATGTCTGACACACCACCATCTGAGGCAAGTGGCAACCCTCTGGCAGAGAGGCAGAGGGCTCTCAGCTTCTCATCCAGGGAAGTTGGCATCCTGGTGGAGCAAGTCCTGGGGCATTATGATGCCCTCTTCCATGGACCATCGCAAGTCAGCTATGAAGGACGGAGGAAGCTCTGGGTGGACATTGTGGGTACCATCAACGCGGAGGGGATGTCAACCAGTGACTACCATCATGTCCATAAGCGCTGGGGAAGACTTCAAGTCCAGGACCCACAACAAGGCCCGGTGCCTCATCAAGGCTGGTGATGACCGACTGGGGTGCCGGGGCCGGCTGACCACCACGAAATCCGGTTTCATGGAGTGTTTCTACCCAGCCCTGCATGCCCAGGTCTTGGATTTGGTGCTCCGTATGGAGTCGACTGGTAAGTGTTCATGTGTTCTTGTCCACCATAGTGCATGTGCATGTTGACGTTTGGTTGGAGTGTGCACTTTGGCCTTATGTCTGGCATGCCTCCCGTTCAGATGTCTGTGTGCATGTCCCAGTCAATGCTGCATGTGAGTCCATTGAAGCATGTGCCACATCAATGGTGTCTGTGTTGCAATTCCGTGATGCGTGCAAGCATGTAACAGCGTGCACATGTTTGTATACCTTTGTCTGGATTGGTGCATGCCAGAGGTGTGACACATGGGTGCATTTGGCAACATCATGGACATGCATGGTGTACATGTGCATGTGCCTGAGTAGTGAGTGTGTGACTGGCCAACACTCTGTGATGTATGTTACTTGAGCTTTTGATTGTGTGATTGCCTCACGCAGCCAATTTGACCTCAAGTGCACTCTGACGTGATAGCTCCATGGCCTGCCACATGACTGTCAGGTGATGTGTGTGAATGAGATGTGTATGTCCCATGATGCATGTGAGTTGAATGCACAATTTTGATTTGCTGGCATTGCCTTGTCCAAGGATGTGAATGCCTGTTGTGAATGACAGACATGATTGTGCAGGTGTGTGAATAGCACTTCCCCGTGTGTAGTGGACAGTAATGATGGTTGTGACCTTTGACAGTGCCACTGATGTACATTTTCATTGTGACAAACACACATATGTTCAGTACCCTGATGTTTGTGTTCTATGTTTCCCTATCCACAGTGACAATGGAAGACGAGGGTGGAGAAGGCGCTGCTGAGCAGAGCAGCAGGAATGCCTCCACCAGGCGTAGATGCAAGGCCCAGTCATACTCCAAGGTACTTTCATCTTCAGGGAGCGAGGACACTGGTGCCACGTTTGAGTCAATGGCCACAGCTGCTGAGGGTAGGTCCAAGAGGGCGAAGGTGGTGGAGGACTCCTCAGCAATGGGAGGGACAGGCGAGCCCACACAGGGGCAAGACACTGCGGAAGACAGTGGGGAGGCATCGAGGTTGGCGGGGGAGGGAGAGGAGGAGGAGGCCACATCAGCCCAGCCCATGCGGCCCAGCAGTGGTGATGACGTAGGTGTGACTGGTGCAGTCCAGGGTCAGGGGCCGGAGTCAGTCCAGGTTGCCGTGGGGGTGACTGTGCCTAATCCTGTCCCTGGTACTGCGACTGCACTAGTATGCACCTATGGGCATGCCCCAGACACACAGACGGAAACACCAATGCCTGCGGATGTCGCCATTCGGTACAGGATGTAACTGGTGCTAGCCGGTATTATGAGATGGACAGACTCCATTCATGATGATGTGCATGCTTCCAATATTGGGCTTGCACATCATCACAAAGAGGTCTGCCGTCTCGTGAACTGTCTAGCACATTTCCTGGTATAGCAATGGGTGCATGTGCTGGCCATTTATGCGACACCCTTCTCGTCTACCTCCTCTGTGCACCAGTTGTCCTCCCTGTCGTCTTCCACACCAGATAACATGGGGGCCCCCTGTGTGCCTGTCCTAACCCCGGTGGCCAGTCTGGTGGATATTCCATCCCTGCCAGAGTCGGGAGTCAAAGGAGGATCAGCAGAGGTGGTCACCACGGAGATCCATCCAGTGACAGGACATGTGGCAATGGAGGGAGAGCAGCAGGGCACATGCACGACAGCCCCGGGGGTTGTCATCATCTTGGAGGCTGTCCTTGAGGTGCAGCACCGGGCTACTTGGCAGCAGCAGGCTAGGCGTAGGAGGCAACATGACTCAGGGCTTCCAATGGATGAGAGGCAGGTATCGGCCATCGGGCAGGAGGGAAACATGGACCTTACAACAAGAATGTCTTCTGTGTTGGAGCGTTTTGGCCAGCAAATCGGAGCAGAGTGGCAGCGGGCACGGGAGGCTAGACTCACCATGGCCAGGGCAGAGAATACACTGCATCGGGCAGAGAGGCGGGCCGAGGTCCTCGAGGACACTTGCAGGGAGTTTTGGAGTAGCATGTTGGAGTCCCTGCAAGCCCTCAAGGGGAGAGCTGAGGCCCGCCTAGGGGAAGTGGACACAGTGTTCTATGATGCCCTGGCCGAGACTTTGAGGCGACATGGTGAGTCTAAGGACTAGCCCGCTGCCATTTTATATAGTTTTTTAGGAGTAGGTTTAATTTATTTTTACCTTTTTATATGGAGTTATTGGACTTTGCTCCACTTTTTGTATATAGTTATTTTACAATTGTATTCTTCTGGATTTTTGGGCATGTTTGTTTGTACATAGTTAGCTTATTCACACATCATTTTCTGTCCACCATGAAGGAATGGTTTTCTTTTCATTTGTGATTTCATTTGGACCTACCTTCATGGACATGGACCACATCTTTGATTTAATTTTAATTTTTTTCACATCCAATGTTTTTGCTTTTTGACACTCTTTTATTTATTGACTCTTTCATTTAATTTTTCATATGAGTATGACTTAAATACTGTTTTTAATATATATTTTTTTATGGAAAATCAAAGTGGTGTCTGTTCTCGATGGTTCAGCCCAAGTTTCACTCTTCTTACTCTGTTCTATGTCCATGATGCTGGCTTATGTTGTTCATCTGTGTGCACACATGCATGCATGTGTCATGTTTGACTTTGAATGTCATGTGGCATGTTGTGGTGTGCATGAACAATGGATGGGTGTTAAGGTGCACTTGGAGTGTGCAGCGTGTGGTGGCATTTCATTTCACATCTGCTGCATATATGTCTATCGGTCCACAGTGTGATGGGGTGAGGGTGCCCCATGAGACGGGGCCTGTCTGCAGGTTCTGTGATGGGGGTTGGGGGTGTCCCATGAGATGGGGAGTGGCTGCAGGTTGCTGTCAAAGGTGTGGGGGGTGCGTGAGGCGGGGTCTGCCTGCAGGTTGCCGTCACAGGTGTGGGGGGGAAATGAGGTGGGGCCTGCCTGCAGGTTGACGTCATGGGGGCGGGGTTGTTCCATGAGATGGGGCCTGCCTGCAGGTTGCCATCACAGGTGTGGGGGGGACATGCGACAGGGCCTGCCTTCAGGTTGCCGTTACAGGTGTGGGGGGGCATGAGGTGGGGCCTGCCTGCAGGTTGCGTCATGGGGTGTGGGGGTGTTCCATGAGTCGGGGTCTGCCTGCGGGGTAATGGTCATGGGTGATGGTAGGGCCATGTGGTTTGGGCTGCCTCCGGGGTGTGGTCACAGGTGAGTGGGGGGCCCATGTGGTGTGGGTTGCCTGCGGGGTATAATCATGGTGATGGGGGGCCATGTGGTGTGGGCTGCCTGTAGGGTATGGTCATGTGTGATGGGGGTCCCAAGTGGTATCGGCTGCCTGCGTTGTATGGTCATGGGTGATGTGAATCCCATGTGGTGTGGGCTGCCTGCGGGGTATGGTCATGGGTAATGGGAGTCCCATGTGATGCGGGCTGCCTCCGGGGTGTGGTCACAGGTGATGGGGTCCCATGTGGTGTGGGCTGCCTGCAGGGTATGGTCACAGGTGATGGGGGTCCCATGTCATGTGGGCTTCATGTGGGGTGTGGTCAGGGGTGATGGGGGGGCATGTGGTGTGGACTGCCTGTGGGGTGTGGTTATGGGTGATGGAGGGATCCCATGTGGTTGGGGCTGCCTGCGGCGAATGGTCACAGGTGATGGGGGTCCCATGTGGTGTGGGCTGCCTGCGGGGTGTAGTCACGGGTGATGGGTGGGTCCCTTGTGGTGTGGGCTGCCTGTGGGGTATGGTCACAGGTGTTAGGGGGTCTATGTGTTGTGGGCTGCCTGCCGGGTGTGGTCATGGATGATGGGGGGTCCCATGTGTTGTGGGCTGCCTGTGGGGTTTGGTCATGGGTGATGTGGGGGCCATGTGGTGTGGGCTGCCTGAGGGGTGTGGTCATGGATGATGGGAGGGTCCCATGTGGTGTGGGCTTCCTGTGGAGAATGCAGTGTGAATGCTCTGGATGTGTATGTGAGTGAGCATAAGGGAAGGTGCAAGGGTGCGTGACTGGTGGGTGAATTGGTTATGATTGTGAGTATATGTGTATCTTAGGTGCTCAGGGGAGTCAGGGAGCACTGGGACATTCTTGACATTTCCTCAGACTTGGCATTTTACAGGCATTTTTGGGCAAACCCCAATTGATGAGAGTTATTATGTGACTAGACTGGCGTTTTGGTGCAACTATTCTAGCCATTGGTTACTGTGGCATGACACTTGTTTTTAGGTATTTATGATTAACAAGCATGCTGGGTGTTATTAAGTAGCTAGACTGGTATTTTGGTGCAGCCAGTCTAGTAATTTCTTACTGCGTCATGACATTATGTATGGGCACCTATGGTAAAACAAGCACACATTATATGCATTACTATGTGGCTAAACTGGTATTCTGGTGCAGCCAGTCTTGCCATGTTTTTTGTGGCATTACATGGTTTACTGGGCATTTATGATAAAGCAGGCATGGTAGGTGTTCTTATGTGTCTAGAATGGTCTACATTGAAGCCGATTTGTACATGTTGTTCATTGTGGCAACACATTGGGCCTCATCACGACCCAGGCGGTAAGTTACCGCCTGGGCCGTGACTTTACCACCATGGCGTAAACTACGTTTACGCCATGGTGGTTGGCGGACTTACCGCCCCATCCCGACCTTGGCGGGGCGGTAAGTCCCCAATCCCCATTTACCCTTCCCCATTCCCATTTTTGCCCCATAGGGCATAATGGGAGTGGGGAAGGCGTTAATTACGCCACCGTAAATTACGGTGGCGTAATTAACTCCATGGTCCCTTAGCGCCATGGATTTTAACACCTGCTAAAAGCAGGTGTTAAAAGCGCCATGGCGCTAAGGGACCTCGTAATTGGCGGTAAGGGGTCGGCGCAGCTAACGCTGGCGTTAACCCCTTACCGCCAGGGTCGTGATGAGGCCCATTTTGTTTTATGTCAAAGCTGTTTTACATGGGGGTACTAGCAAGTATTGTATGACCTATCTTGGACATATTTTCTTATAGTATAATTACTGCCATTGTGAGAAAAGTAAACATGAGTATGTTTTCATATGGGAATACTGGCAGATATTGGTGCAGCCAGCACGGAAATATCTGGGCACAGCAAGCATGAACATGTATTTTTTTACTGACATTTATTGTGGTGAAAGACATGGACATGTGTAAGTAAATACTCATGTGCAACGTTGGTGACTTGCATGAATTGGATTTTTTTTATAACTTACCCTAAAACCGCTCAGCATGACTTGTATGTGGCCCTCGAATTGTGTGCTACGCCACTGCTGTGTCCACGCTTGGCACCAACATTAATGTGCGCTCTGAGGCCTATGTGTATGAAGCACAGTACACATAATAAAGTATAAAGATGTGGAAGCGCGTTCCCCTGAACAGAAAGAGGAGATTTAAGGAAAGTTGCATAAGATCCACCCACTGATCATTGACCAATGTGGCCGTTTTTGGCCACGTGTGTATGCATACTTCCAAGCATGGCCAAGACCAAAAAGGAAAAAATGCTAAACTATTTCCATGTTGCCCTCAAATTAACTCAGGAGACCATGCCAGACCTCTCGATGCAATCTTTTTGACTAATCAGGCAAAAAAAAAGTGATGCCAACTGCACAGACATTACGACCCAGGCGCTAAGTACGCCAACTTTACCACCATGGTGTAAACTATGTTTACACCATGGTGGATGGCGGATTTACCGCCCCATTCCAAGGTGAGTGGGGCGGTAAATCCCCATTTCCCATTTTCCCTTCCCCATTCCCATTTTTGCCCCATAGGGCATAATGGGAGTGGGGAAGGCGCTAATTACGCCACTGTAAATTACGGTGACGTAATTAGCATCATGGCGGGTTAGCGCCATGGATTTTAACGGCTGCTAAAAGCAGTCGTTAAAATCAGAATAGGCGTTAAGGGTTAACGACGGCGTTAACCCTTAACGCCTGGGTCGTAATGAGGCCCCTGGTGTAGAAATAGAAGCAATGTGTACTGGGGTACCACACCCTGAAAGTTGTAGACTGTAGAGTGCCAAGGACATGGCAGCATGATAGGGTTTGATGGCTGATGTTCAGGTGAAGTAAAGTGAGGGCTTGTTGGAAAGTGCTGGCCAAAGAGTTGTATCAGGAAAGGAGGATTTGGGGCAGGAAGTTATAATTGAATCTTTGTAATGGTTATTAAATGATTGTATGATTGCATCCAAAGAATGTATGCATGTTGATGTTTGAAGAATGTATGCAATATGCCAATGAACTGTCAAATGTTGGTGCTATGCCTCACAGGATTAAAAAAACATTACTTACACTCTACTCAGTACAATGGAATGTGCAAGGTCAGGGCCACTCAGTCACAGTTACTATTGCAGCTATCTGTATCCTAATCACATGATCCACAAAACACACACACCCCACTTTTCAATGTTTTTAGGTAGATGACTCGAAAAGGAGTTGATTATTGAGGCAACGTGTGCCCTGTGTTTTGCTTGTTGTCAGGCTAACACCGCTGGTCCCAATTGTTACTCATCAGAAGTGGCACATCTTCAGAAAAGGAGGGCCTACCATTTGAGGGTGGGGAAAAGAGAGGGTATTCTTAAAAGTCAAAGCATGTCATCTTTTGGTAGAGGTTACAATTAAGAAAATTAATACAAGGACAGAGAAAATCACATGGTCCCTTTTCTCGTAATTCCAACTCCTCATGCAATGCCTCGCTCAACCTCTGCCAAACAACCCGGATTCTCGAGTTTACGATGCCAATGACCTGTCCATCATGTGAGGATCTGGGAGGTGCATGCCAATTCTGAGGGACCACTTTCAGTATAAATAGAAGCGCCGGGTGGAAATGTTAAAACATCTTCATATCCTCGTTGCAGCATAAGACTCACCGGATGACTCCTCTGCCAACCATGAAGAAACCTATCTTACTCCTTATGATACTTGGCGTCAGCCTTGGTGAGTAAACAGAAGAGAAGAAACAGTAAAATCGATGAGCTAATTACTAAAGCAAATGTGTTCCTATCGAGTGTGTTTGCACACTACTTCCAAAAGACGTACATACCTATTAAGTATCACTAGTGTCACCACATTACGTACTTTCATCCTTCTTTGGTTTGTCTATCATGTGTCACACTTAGCTCTTAAAGAATTTTAACATGCACTTTAGTGTTACTCATTTCTTTATTTTCTGAATTGTCTTCATAAGTAACTTCCATATCCGTCGTGAATCTCTGCTTCAATAATTGCTTCACAGTGCTGTCCATTCTTTTGAAAACACTACCCAACCAGCTGTAGGACTATGCGCTGGATACATTACTCCCGATTTGAAGTGGCTTCATTGAATTGTGTGCTTTCTGGCACGTCAGCACTTTTATCGTCTGTCTTAATGTGCTGTTTAAGCTTTCCCTATTAACTGTTCACCCTCTGTGCTAGTCTGTCGCATCCAGTGTCCAGTTGCATTTAATTTTCAACATGACAATACCCGTCTCTCTGGTACAGCTTTTTCAGAGACAGTCAATACACCTGTATGTCCTTTCTGTGTGCCTGTTGAACTGTCTATCTCTGTAAGCAGGTATGTGTGTCTGCTTCTCTATCCATTCGTGTATCATTCCATCTAGCGAAGGGTCCACTTGCCATCTGCCCCTCTACCAAGAAACCTCATGAGTCTATTGGTCAATCTGGAAGTTCATTCAAGCCCTCTCATACCCGCTTATCAATCTATGATCCATGTATCCATTTGCTCACCCATACTTCCATGCATTGATCCATACCCCATCCATTCACCAGTCCATCCATCCGCCCACTTGCCCCCCAGTCCATCTGTTTAGCTATCCATCCATCCATGAGTTCTTGATATGTGTCTTCTGCCATGCTCTCGTTCCGTTGGTCTAGCATCAGTCTGTTTGTAAATGCCCACATGGAAGTGCTCTGTGTATTAAGTGCTCGCAGTGCATGCAAAGAAGAAGTGGAACGATGTCCCCTGCTGGCCTGCCCAGGTCCCCCCAAACCCTGCTGTCATGCCCCCTCCCACACACAACGCAAACCCACAAACAAATGTGTCTGCTGTTCAAGGGAACGTTCAGTGCAGTGCACTGACGTGCACGTTTCAGCTGCTTCCTACAGTTTTATTGTAAATGGAAACCATTCCGGAATTTACAAATAAAAGTGTAGGAACAGTAAAACTTTAAAAAAAGAAAAGTAAAGGAGCACCGCTCCCAACCGCTCCTGCCCACTTCAAACACTGAGTGGCATGGAAGAAAGTTGCGTGCATCGACTCAGAGGAAATTACATCTGTTAAATACTCCTGGTTTCTTTCCTTTGTGTTCTACAGGAACTGCGTGCACGTCAGCTGATCCTAAATCCTGGCTTTTGGATGTAAGTATGAACTAAAAAGGCACACACACTCAACTGCAGGGACGGTTAATAACTCACTGTTTACTTTTGAAAAAGTGGTGTAAACTCTACCAGTGCCAGGGTGGGGTGACGTGTTGAATAATGTTAATACGGAGAGAGGGGCCAAAGTCTCATCCTATGAATAGCTAGCAGGTGCACAAACCGTTATAACAACACAAAAGTATGTCCCTTAATTCCCCCTCCCCTGCAGAATACGGTGTGCCCCTTTAACGCCCCCTAAGATTTTAAGATGTTTGGCATGTACATAGACGGTCCTCCCTCAGTTAAAAAGTACCAAACAAATAGTATTTGTTTTAATTTGGGACGCATATGTCTTAGATGATGGAAACGTACTTTGGTTCAAAACCATTATGAACAGCTTTTCCAAATTTAAAAGCACTGCACATATATATTTATTGAAAACCCTTAGTTGAAGTGCATTTAAGTTGCATCGATTTAATGCAACAAAACGGTTGAAATTCAGCGGATGTGGGAAGTCATGAGCATCGCCAACTCAGCGCACTCCCATTGATGTCCCCCATAATCCTAGGTCCCCCATAATGCCACATTGTGTGTAATTGTTAATCCCCACTCTTATGTGTGTGTTTACAGGCTTTGCAATGGGAACACACCAAGTTAAGCCGGTCATGATTTGCCACATCCGCTGAATTACATACAATTCTTTTTGCATTAAATCTGCACAATTTAACTAAGGTGTTCTCAGTGAATTTCAAGGGTTTTGTGATACCATAGTTTTGTCATGGTCAACTAGCCATGGTCTTTGGCCTTCAGCCGTGCCCACTGTACATTTCGAAACACTACCGAGCTACTAGCCATGGTCTTTTGCCATGGCCAGTGGCCACAGCCTTCGGGTGTGGCAACTGTACATGTTCGACCAATATGCTTCTTTTGAACCCAGTAGGTGGCCACACACTTTGCCCTATACATGTAGTTTGGGCCCACTAACTAGGGCCTTCCACCGTGGCCAGTGAGCATGGCATTCAACAATGCCCACTGTATTTTTTAAAACAGTACTGGGTCCCTAGCCTTGGCCTTCAGCCATGAAAACACAGGCATCGACCCTGTCTACTGTACATGCTCCCCCAACATGTTTGCTTTGGACCCACTAGGTGGTCAGGGCCTTTGACCATGGCCCTTTACTTGTCTTTCAGGCACACTTGTCAGAGCCTTCAACTATGCCTACTGGACATATTTCCTCAGTATGTTTCTTTTGGACCCACTAGGTGGCATGGCCTTTGTATATTTTAAGACACTGCAGGGCCACTAGTATATTTTAAAACACTACCTTTCTTTCTCACTCACCAGCCATGGTCCCATTACATGTTGCCCCAATAGTTTTCTTCCGGCCCCAATACCTTTGGCCTTTGTGCCTGGCAAGTGCCCATGGCCTTCCAACATGACCACTCTACATATTGCTCCAATATGTTTCCTAAATGGGCCTAATAGACACCAGGTTTCTTTTGGACACACTAGCCATGGCCTTTTGCCATGAACATTGGCCACAGTCTTTGGCCATGTCCATTTTCGACATTGCACCCCTTGACATGCTGCACCAATAGGTCTCATCGGGGCCCACTAGCTATGGCCTTTAGCTATGCCCAGTGGCTACTTCCTTCGAATGTGTCCATTTTCCATATGGCACCATTTGGTTCCTTAAAGTAACCCACTGCCCATATCCTTTGGCTACACCCATTGCCCCCCCACCTCATTGTATCTGTAAAATTCCTCTTTTTTTGTATTAATCTATTCTTTTAACATCCTTTTTTTTAATAACGTTTTTCCGATAGCCGCGGTTATATCTGCAGTGTACTACACGTAACCCTGGTTATCTGTAAACACCCGCAAATAACCTTGGTTATTTTTGTGTGACACACTCTTATTCCCAAGCACATTTTCTACTATAACCCTGGCTATCCCCAGTATAACCAGTATAACCCTGGTTATGTGAAACGTTCATGCTCTGAATTTGGTATCCAGCTCTCCAAACCCCCAATTTCTCATTGTGCCCTCTTTTTCCCTCCTCGCCTTTAGCCTGATGTAATTTCTTCCTTTTTCGTTCTCCAAATGGCATTTTTTCCACTATTCGTTTTTGGCTACTCCCAGTTACACCCGTTCTAAACCCAGTAATTTCTCACATTGAACAAAAAAAAATGATGGCTTTTTCATTTCTGTATAGCCTTGCTGATGTGTTGTGGGATGCATTGTTTCGGGAGGATAGCTCTGGGGCAATGTGCTAGTCTTGGAAGCAAGACGACACAGAGCAACAAAGGTTCGATCCCCGGGTACGCGTTTAGAAACCTCTGGGCATTAAGCACGTTATAAATGACCAATTACAATATATAGCTATCATTTTGAGAGAAGGGGGCACCCATTTCTCTGTCACATATTTTAATAACTGCTGGATGGAATAATCACAGACCGCTCCTGGAAATCGAGTCATTGGTTTGTGCCCAAGGTGTTTCATACCTGGTCCAATTCCATCCAGCATATTTTTGCTATGCGCTGTCAGAAATGTTAACTTTTTCTCTATGAGGAAATTAATGGGAGTAGGCCGAAAACAGCATTTTAATGTGTTTATTTATTAACACATCTTTCCCAAAATATCCAGTCTGGGGGAATCCTTCACAAACGTTTTGTTTGCAAAGTATCATCCTAATTCAAGTCAAAAGTTGTTACCAATTAAATTTTCGGATTTCCTTTGGTACCTGATACTCAACTTAACTATAGCGCAGCGACTGCTGCACTATAATCGATATATATATATATATATATATATATATATATACATAAATATCTGTAGGTTCTCCGTGTTGCCCAGAAAAGCATATATTTCCACTCTGTACTGGTCCAGTAACAGCCAGAATACCGAGTTTCCACTTGTTCAGTATCAAGTTTCTTGCTTTCATTCTCTCCCACAGTCTCACTCTTATTTTCACTCCCTCATACACTCTTGTGGTCCTCCACAGATTCACTCACACACAGGTTCTCATTGTAACGTGCATACTCACTTCCCCTCACACACTATGGGGGTCATTACGTGTTTGGAGGCAGCCATGCCCTTAGTAAGGGCATGGCTGCCTCCAAACTCAGGTCCGGGTCTGGGCTCCTTGAATGAGGAATTACCGGGCCATTCCGACCTTGGAGGGCCCGGTAATTCCTCATTCAAGGAAGCCATTGCCATTCCCATTCGAGCCCCCATAAGGCTTAACGGGCCGGTTGTTAGCTCCCTGGTCTGCTAGCGGGACCCGCTAAGGGCACCTGGTTTTACCAGGCACCCGTTGCGGGTCCCGCAAGCATAGTCGTAATAGGGCAGGAAGGGGTTAACGGCGCCGTTAACCCCTTACCGCCCAACTCGTAATGACCCCCCAATGACTCAATAACTCATTGTCAAAAACACACACGCACACAAACATGTGCACACCCACACACACGTATGCACACTGCCAGTACGATCCTGGGTGGAGACAGCCTCAGAATTTTGCAGGGCTTCAAACACACTTACAAATGCACAACTGAGAAAGCACTGGTGACTTGTACTGAACCTGTGGACAGATACATGGGCTACAACGATATCAGGTCTGGCAGTTCAAAGTTGTGTCCCTCTCCCAGTGCCAGTTGTGAGCACTCAAATTCTTATCTCCAAGTTTAATGTCCTCATTTCCTCAACTCTATCACCCCAAGTTTCACACTCACCCATAATCCATATTCAGTCCCCTCGATAGCCTGTCCTTCTCTTACCTCACTGCCCACCTCTCATTCTCTCGTATTCATTTGCATCCTGTTCATGCTCGTATCTCCATGTATATCCCGCTCATTCACCCACCTCATCTCAGCCTTTAATGCCCCCCACATCTCTGTCCAACTTCCCATTCTGTCACCTCCCTCATCTTAACCTTTGTTTTTCTCTCTTCTCTATTGTTCCCATTGTCACGCTTTCAACTCCAAGGACTGAGAACCAAAAGACGCCCTGGAAATCATCGCAAAAAATGCCCCATATTAATATTCTTCAGCAGGCACCGTCCTTTTTCTATGAGACAATATAGAAATAAAATAGGTTAGCACACACTAGAGGCCAGGGGTGCAGAGGCCTATTGGGAAATCTCAGATTTCCCTATAGGGCAGTCCACCCCTATCTCCCTCTCTTTCATTCTGTCACCTCCATATGTGTCTGTGCTTTTGTCACTGCCATCTCTCCTTTTGCCATTGCCCTGTCACTGTTTCCCACTTTCCCCTCAGCCTCTACCTCTCTCCTCCTTTCACAGCCGTGTCCACAATGTATGTACTTTCGCCCCCCATTTCTGAGGTTCATTAACCACTCAATCTCTACCCGCGCAACCCACAGACTCACTTCTATGTAGCTTTCCATTGATTCGCTTCCATTTCGCCCAGGTTCATCTTCGTGTAGTCCTCTGCTCCCCTGGCATTCCCATGTACAGCCCAGTTTTCTGTCGCCACTGCTTTTCTTTCTGTAGTCTGCATCGCTACCCTTCACTTTCACCTGCATGTAGTTCCACTTCTCTCATCCCTGCTGCCCCATCTCTCCTTGTTTCCCTATAACCTTTATCTTTCATTCGGTCGCCCACACCTTTACTTCTCCTTCCACATCCACTCCTCTGCTACTTTTTAGATCGTTTTCTTCAGTTTTGACATGACCTCTTTTTAATTTTTCTCACCTCTATCTCCAACCCGCACTACCTCTGCGCGCTATATTTGTGCTGTCCTGCTGTGGTTTCACCGTCCCTGCCTCCTTTGTTTACCGCTCACACCTAGCTGGGCCTGTGTCCCCAAATACCTACTTGTCTTTCACTCGCTCATATTCATGTTGGCCTCTCGTTTGATCTGTCAGCTCCTCTGCTCCACCTCCTCTCTTTGTCCTGATCTGACCTCCATCCCATTTGTTATTTTCATGCATGCTTGTGTCCTTCCCTTCCCTCATCTCCCCTGGTCGGGTATGACATCCATTCGACAGCCAGTTCGCCATCTCACCATTATTATCCGGGTGACACCCATAGCTCTCTTCCCCAGATTATCCGTCCAGGCCACCGGATAGTTCCTCATCAATGTCAGTTTCCCTGTCTCTTCTACCGCACATTCTCTCAACTTAATAGAACTTCATTCATGTTCCCTTTTTAAAGAACAATTCCATTACAGGGAGTAAAATGTGCATTTTAAAGGAAAGGGGAGAAAATAGAGAGAGAAGGGAAGTAAGAGAAAGCGGAAAAGGGTAGAGAGAGAAGGAAAACCAGAGGGAAGATCAACAGAGAGAGATAAAGGGAATTAAAGAGAGAGGGGGCGAGAGAAAGGCGAGAGAAGTGAACGATCGTGAGTGAGCGAGAGAGAGGGCAACAGAAAAAGAGAGAAAGAAAACCTTCCGAAATAGTTGGGGAAGAGACTAATGCAAACACTAAGGAGCAAACACCATTCACAATAATGACATTGGCGTATTTCATATGCCTGCCAATCGTTCATCACCACAAACCCTTCCAGTCATCTTAATGAATGAGTCCAGACATGCATTATATCACTAGCTGTAATGATATATATACATCAATGAAGGATCCCTCCAGGAATATTAGCACCTCTCAGCGCAGCTGCAAACACATTTATATTGCTTCATTTGATGTTCAGTCAGTGAGATAGATATGTGAGCCTCCATGTGGCGAAAAGGATGGGTCCGACGCCTTGCAGGAAGGTGGGTGGAGAGGTTTCTATTATGGCACTGGGACAAAGATAGTAAGAACGAACAATGTTTGCGCCAACTGGTCCTACCCAAGGATAGAGTCTAACATTGTCTTACATGGCAAGGTGTCCTTCCCAGTACCCAGTTGTTGGGGGGGCTGCCTCCGGTCTCCGGGGCAGCCCTCTGATGCCATCGGGATCACCCGACGGCGGTGTGCACGTCGGCGGACAGCCGGCGTGCCTTGGGCAGGGAGGCACCCTGCGGCGCCCGGTGTCACCGGGTGCAGGATCCGACGTGAGGGGGTGGCACCCCCTGGTTCCCAGCGGTCGCGACTCCGAGGGCACTCGGGCCGCGCTACACACACAAGGCCACGACCACGTGGCAGGCCCACACACACAATGATCACAGACACGAGTTGCCACTTCCTGGGGCTCTGCTGCTCTGCCCTCGCAGTGCCAGCAGAGCCCCTTTTATTAACTGGGCACGTGAGCGTCATGACACAGTCACGGCGCTCACGTTGCCCACAACAACTAGACCCCCACACAACACCAGTTATAGACTCGATCCGTGATGCCCAAATCTATCTCACACCAGCATCTATACATATGACGAATAAAGACCCATGTAGCCATGTATTCCTTATCAAAAAGCCAACATGCTGCCATTTCAAACTCTGAACTGCACAGCCCAGGAGTAGAGTGTTTGCTATGTTCTGTTAATGTGGCGTGCACTAAAACACTCACAAATAGTGCTGCTATGCGAAGGCATTGGAATCAGATCACTAAATGATAAATATAGATTGATCAAACAAATAAAAACAAAAACAAGAACTCATCTGATTTAGGAGCTTCAGGTGTTTTTGTTTAAAATCGTGCTTCTGCAATGTGCTTTTTCGTACTGACCTCAGATTAAATGTTGAGCTTATTTTGGAAGGAAGTCGAAACAAAGCCAATTGTGTAATACAGATAACTATTAAGCCAGTTATGTGCGCATTGGCCGTTAGATGGAAGCAATACAATCAACTAAACATGATTGTGCTTCTTAAGACAGTAATCAAACACACATTTGACATTCAAATCTGTTGAAAGTACACAAAAAGTCCGATTTAGAACGTGTTTTTCAATGGTATAACGCCATCGTGAAACACACGTCCAACATGGGTCCATATTCGAGTTGCAATGCAAGAATAGTGGTATCTGGAATAAAATGCACCTCCAGTGTAAAATCCGGCATGCTATTTTAAGCTTCATGTGACAGAATGCCACCTGCAAGGATGTCCTGTACATAGCAGTTTTGATTATTGCTACGTCAGTTGAAGGTGGTTTCCATGCAGGTGTTGTGTGGTATTAATCAGACACGCTTCCCACATTTACTCTGCTGCTGAAGATGTAAGGTCAGTGCGGGAGCGTGCAGAACCTACAATGATTTCTTATGGAAATACAGATGAACACACTCGCCCTGGGTACGTCAGGGGTTAAGCCAGAGCTGAGTTGAATCACTGTATGTAAGAGAATCACAACCAATCTTGTTTACTTCTGATTTGCACTGCCTACAGACACACCAACAACTGAACTGTGAATTTGACATATTTCAGATAACATTTTTTCGTGTGCTTCTAATCTGCAAATGCAGACGCTGGGTACCAGTTACTCGTGTAAAATTCCATTTTTAAAAGTTCATTTGCTGCTGGGTGTTAGCATAAATGCCAACCCTCCCGATTTAGGTGATAGACTCCCGATTTTTTAGTGAAAAATACTGCAATTTTTCACGGTCTCCCGCCTGAAATAATTATTTCCCCAATGCATTCCTTTGGATATGGAGTTTTAAAACAACTCCATAGGAATCATCTTTTTCTGTGTGTCACACAGAACCCTCAGTACAGTGGCACAGGGGTGTCTTTCAGACTCCCCAAGGTTTCAATACTTTCTCTGGGACTGACTACTGTCTCCCAGGCATGTAAAGTTAAATTGACTTTACTAGTCTTTTTAAATGTACAGACCCAGCACACACTATCTTCCTATAGAGTGCTGAAGGGGTTGCCTAGCTTCCCCTGAGTCTAAACACTCATGTAAAAGTCAAATGTTACGCTTTCCCACTTGAAATGGCTGATGGCAGTGGTTTTAAACAAACTACCATGATTTTTTCTGACCGCGAACACCGGTAGCTAAAAATCAGGTCAGCCATGTTTTCCAATATGGCACCCAAGACCTATCTGTAAAAACAGACTGCGGTCAACTTTTTTTGCCATTTCTTTTTGCAAAGGTCCTTCTTGTGTTTGTATCTGTGCGCCAAACCAGGTTTGGTCCCTTTGTTGTCCTTTGGCGGGCTTCAGTGCTGAAGCCCTCCTCTGGCACCTGAGTGTCTTGGGTGGACAGGATGTGAGGGAGGTGCCCGAAACTCCCTATGCTTAGTCTCCTAGGAGACCTGAATGCACTCTGGCGTGATTGGCCGGCTGGCTGTACAACAAGGACAGCCACCCTGCTGTGTGTGTGACAGCCAGGCTGGAATACATGGGGGAAAACTGTTTAAAAACACCTCTCTGGAACGTGGAAAGCAGAGTCGACCACTGGAACGAAAAAAAACAAAGATGAGCTGAAGGAAGACGATTGCTGCAACTCCTGGTCCACCGGTCAAGCCCTGCAGCAGGTCCGAATTGCCTGAAACTCCATCGACAGAGAAAACCATCAAGGTTAACTTCTTCCCCTGAGTTTGGTGGGAACAACCAACTCGTAAGCCATCTGGACACCGTCCCCAACCTGATTGAGTTTTCTTCAGAGTGCTGATGAAACCCGGATAGCCAGGGGGAAGGAAACCAGCTAGTGGACTTTAAGGCACTCACTCCTTAAACCAACATTTTGCCAAGCTTGTGGCCTCTTCCCTGGGCAGTGCAGGAACCTCCCAATGTCCTCCTTCTTGTCCCCACGACTAAAGCTCAGGAACAGCGAGATCTTCAGGAATTGCCAGGAACAACTGCCTCAGCTACATCTTTTCTTCACTTACAAGGTATTGTGCAATTGCGGTGCAGAACTCTGTTCGGCCACAGTGAAAGTTTGTGAAACTTTCCCAACTTCGAAGGCTTGTCCTTCCCTAAACCAACATCTAACTTTTCTTCTGACCAAAGTCCTCTAAGATCCGTGGCAAAGACTTAACCGTTTACTACCAGAACTGTGCTTTCCTATACAAGACTCTGAACCATTGACTTTGGCATAGGCCTATTGAATTGAATTGCTGGTTGTAGTGAACTGAAACCCTTTGTCTTGCCTATGAAAGTATTTGTGCTGTTGATACTTATAACATTGTCTTTTTACCCCCTTTTAAAGTAACTGAAGTGCCATTTTGCTCCCACTTCAGGTGAGCTAAACTTGTTCAGAAATGGATTGGTTGTGTATTGTCGTATATTAGATTGTGATATTGAGCTGTTCTTACTAGTGGAATGTTTTCCAAATGACTGAGTAAATAAATGTATATTCTTTTACCAAGAAACCTTGAGTAAGTGTTTGTTTGAATCACTGTATTTGTTGGTCCTTTGTTTAACCTGTTCTACTGCTCACTTTACTCTTCAGATAAGTCTGGCTGCTCAGCCACTGCTACAACATTACTGTGTAGTACAGGCTTGTACCAAAGGTGAAATTGTACTGACACGTAGTCTTAATTGCGTGTAGTGTTCCCAAAGGGTACTGCATAAGATTCTGCCTAACACTTGGGGAAGAGGGTTCATACTATTCATTGATTTTTTATATCATACTAATCATGTATTATAGGATAAGTGAATGTATGGTATCGATTTGTGAACCCCGGTCTGGTAAAACAGCATGTATTATTAGCAGCAATGTTAAGATGAAAACTTACAAACGGCATGTCTTTGTATGTGTGACACAATACCATCTAGTGCAGATGTGAAAGTACTAGTTTTTTGATTTTTATAGTGTACAAGGATGCAGGAAATTATGTTTCTGAAAACGGGCTGTGAATCAGACCCTCCTTTGAAAATGCCCCATGGCAAAGTTATAGTGCACAGAGGTGAATTGATGTAACATGTCTACTGGCATCACAGCCACAGCACAGCTATTGCACAGGGCAGGTTGAAAGTTCACCTGTGCACTCCTGACAACTGGTGGTGCACACAGCCACTGCCAGCAGTGGTAGAAATTTAAATTCTGGTAACTGATCAGAGGACATCATTATGGAGTCACATCAATTTGATATCATACTGGTAGGACTAAGATGTGACAGCACGGAAGTGTATTGACTTCTAGTTTAAATGTCTATACATCTGTCTTGTAGAACAATAATCAGAATGTTTCTTGCTTTGATTCCCCAGTAGCAAGGGATAGTCTTCCCCCCTAGGGTATTGAAACTTCCCCCAGGAGGTATTCAGGAAATTATCAGAAGAAGCACTGACAAAACGAAGCTAGCCTCAGCAAGGGTGCTTATCAATGGTATAACATTTGAGCTAATAGACCTGTGGAAAGGGCAGAATTAGAGTAGCCAGAGCCTACAG
The DNA here is from genome assembly GCF_040938575.1 of Ambystoma mexicanum. Taxonomy (NCBI): domain Eukaryota; kingdom Metazoa; phylum Chordata; class Amphibia; order Caudata; family Ambystomatidae; genus Ambystoma; species Ambystoma mexicanum. The sequence continues at coordinate 655,046,520 of NC_090925.1, forward strand.
GGTAGGCCAGGAGAGAGGTCCCACCATCTTGCATCTATTAGGGCACTCTTCCTTTTTCCTGTCCCCTATGTCCTGCAAGGAAGACACTCTGGGTGTGATGTTAAAAGGAAAAAGGGCACATACAACAACTGGAATTGGACCCCTTAAAGCAGATTTGCCTTGTACAAGCCACCTGCGGAACTTTAACTTTAAAATGTCAGGGCCATCTGCCATGTTTTTATTCATTCCATGACTCTAAAAAGAAAAGAAGAATCCACGTTTAGACCTCTGTTGGGAGCGCAGTTAATTCCAAAGTCCACTGCCAGTAAAATATTGGTAACCGAAGTTATTAGAAATCTCAAACGTGTTGCCCACATGAATCCGCTATCTATTCTACCTTTCCTCTCATTGGGTGAAGAGGACAGGCATGACTGCTGACAGCTTCTCCTTTTCAAGTCTGTACTGGAGGCATTTATACAGGACAGATCCCTGTTAGGGTTTCATTACTTACGAAACGGTATCCCTATATTTGACTGAATCATCTTGATAAGATTATGAAAAATATGTCTTGGAATCTTATTAGAACTAACACTGCTTGACGGGTGGTAGTACAGTTGAGATAAGCATTACAGAATGGGGGCATATCATTTCCTTTAAACACCATTGGGAGCCAATATCTTATGAACAGATTAGGCCTTGTTGCTGCTGCAAAACAATGATACCAAGGAAGCTCACTGCTTTCCTTTAAGTCAAATCCCCTACAAGACATTACCATCCTTCTCCTTCACTGGCTTCATCCTTCACTAAGAACAGACCCATGTTGCTAAACACTTCAATTCATTGATTGATTGATTTGTCATTTATAATGCACCTATATGCAAGATTTTCAAGGTTCAACCAGGTAGGGGAGGGGAAACAAGGGCAGGACAAGACAAACAATCTCACTAGGCCTGGAGACATTTAGATTGTGCAAGTGGAAGAACAAAGTGCAGGGGGAGGGATGAGGAAGTGGATGAGGAAGAAGTGCAAACAGGGCACAGGGCACTAGGTAAGTGTGAGGAGGCTGGGATTCCAACATAAGAACAGCAGCCTGAAGTGCAGGGAGCCCAGTGGAAGTGCGAGAAGGCCACATGGTAAGGGTGGGGGGACTGCAGGGGCGGGGACCTGGGGACCTGTATTGCTCATTGGAACACCAATCAGCCAGTCAAAAGAGGAGCAGGAACAAGGGTAGGTTAGTAGGGGGGTCAGCAGGGGAGAGAGAAGTAGGAGGTAAAGAGGAAGGTCTTGAGGAGCTTCCAGAACATAAGGAGATCCGGCTCAAGGCATAGAGTCCATTCCAGAGGAAGGCACCTGCTGAAGAGAGAGATCATACCACCATCATCTGCTTGGAGAAGCAACTCCCCCGCAGAGAGTTGGAGGCAGACGAGTGGAGGGCTTTGAGAGGAAGGTGCTTAGGGAGAGAGCATTGGAAATAGTACAGGCTCTGGCCCCAGAAGGCCTTGTGGATGATGCAGAGGTCTTAAACTTCATCCTTGCTGCCACCTGGAGCCAGTGGAGAGATTTCAGGGCTGGAGAGGTGCGATCCCTGGGCTTGAGGCCAAGGATAAGTCTTGCAGTCCTGTTCTGGATGAGTTTGAAGAGGGCGGAGAGAAGAGTTAGGAAGATTGAGAAAGAGACTGTTGCAGTAGTCCATCCTAGAGAGAACAAGGACTCTTGAGATGGTGAACTTCTGGGGGAAGGTGAGGAAAGGGAGAATACCTCTAAGGAGTTGCAGCTGGTAGTGGGACCTCTTAGCGAGGTCCAAGATGTGAAGAGAGAAGGAGAGAGTGAAGTCGAAGATGACACCAAAGTTTTTCACCTCACAGGAGGGTGAGGGGATGGGGCCCAAGGAGGGCAGCCAGAGAGAGAGAGAGAGGATTTGTGGCAGCAGGGGTCCCAATGAGAAGGATCTCAGTCTTACTGGCATTAAGACAGAGATTGTTAGAAGCACACCAAGTTTGAATAGCAGAGAGACAGTCAGGCTTGAGGGAGGAGGAAGAAGAAGGAAATTTGAAAGAGAGCTGCATGCAGGCTCAGTCTGGCGTACAGGGCAATAGGCCCATGGCCGAATTAAAAACTACAAAATGATGTTGTGGGCCAGTTTTTTGGTCAAAGTGGGCCATGTTTTTGCCCAAATTTGGGCTAGTTTGATGAGCTAATTTTCTCTGCAGGTAGTAGATTTGACCAGTGTTTCTGAATAAATATTCTTTAAAATACACAATTTTCATCTCACTTTATAAAAAAAACCTCCCCCTTGGTTACTATTCAAACAGTGTCACAAAACAAATGACTAGACATCTGCTACTGTGGCCCACTTTTTTCATTGGTGTTCAAGACACCTTTATGGTGCAGTCTGACCCTGGCTGCCTGTTATCGGCATAGAACTGAAGGTAGAGTAAAAGTTAGAGTTCAAGGGGGCCATGTAGATGTTAAAAAGCCTTGGGGAGAGGATAGAGCCCTCGGAACACCAAATGTGAAAGAGAGGGGGTGGCGAGAAAAGATCCAAGCTGAACCTGGGAAGGTCGGTCAAGGAGGAAGGAGGTCAGTCAAGCCAGAGCCTGATTAGTAGTACACAGGGTTTTCCAGAGGTGAGTGATCAGGATGTTGTGGTGGACCATATTGAAGGCAGAGGAGAGATCGAGGCAAATGAGGACATAGGAAGGGTTGCAATCAAGATTTGAGAGCAGATCTTCACAGGTGTTCAGGAGAGCATGCCTCTGGTAGCTCTGAAACCAGACTGATGGTCATGGAGACAACCAACAGCTTCAGTGTGGAGGGTTAGGTGGGAGACAGTCAACTTCTCCAGGAGTTTGCCCAGGAAGGGCTGAATACAGATTGGGTGATATTTTGCAGTGGTCGGCAGAGGTTTATTTTAGTAGAGGATGTACAATGGAGTGCTTGAGAGGAGAGGGGAGCATTCCAGTGGTGAAGGAGTGATTGCAGAAATCGGCCAAGGCTGGAGCGAGTGAACCAATGTTGTCCGTAATGGTTCTGGTAGAGCAGAGGGACACCTGTTTGGATGAGACTTTCATAGACCAGACTTGCCTGGAAACGTCTTCAGGTGAAACATGGGAGAGAAAGGGGCGGAAGGAGAGGAAGTAGAGGGACGGCAAAGGGGGGCCTGAGATAGGTAAAGGACATTAGAGAGGGAGCAGAGAGTGAGGACAGGATGCCCAGAGTTTCATTCATGGAATCAGAAGCTAGGGCCAGTCAGAGGGCCTGCGTAGAAGTGGGAGAGGAAGATACTGCAGTAGGGCTGGACAGCTCCTTACAGATTTTAAATAGTTGGGCTGTATTGTTAGAGGCTGAAGAGATGCAGGCTTGAATACACACTGTCTTCTTGGAGCAGGCGGCAGGCCAGTCTGTCAGAGGGTGCACCTGAAGCACCCAATTTTTACTCAGCTACCCTGCACATTCGTTTCTGGGTGACCAGATCAGAACTGTGCCAAGAGTTGCACTTTTTGGCAGACTTCAGGTGGAACCTCATGACAGGGGCAAGGATGTCAAGGGTGTTAGAGCTAGAGAGGTAAAGCTTAGAGAGGGCTTTCTCAGGGTGTGAGTCAGTCACAGGAGTAGGAGAAGGAGACAGGGTAGAGGCAAAGGCGGCCACTGCAGTCTCTTCAGGGGTTGAGGGACCGAGAAGGCAGGAGGAAGTTCTGGGTGGGCCTTTGTCAGGGACGCAGGAAGCCTGAAGTGAGAAGAGAGAAGAGAGTGGTCAGTCCAGGAGAGAAAAGTAGTGAGAGGCTTAGAAAGGGGGATATCTGACGAGATGGGAGCATCCAAGGTGTGCCCAGGGGAGTGCATCAGACCAGATGGAAGAATAGAGAGGCAGAGAGGGTTGCAAAGGTTGCAGAAAGACCCAGAAGAGTCTGAGGCATCCAGGTTAAGATTAAGGTCTCCATGCAGGAGAAGCTTGGAGGAAGAGCAAAGGAAAGAAGAGGGGAGGTCAGCCCATTCCGAGAATTATGGAAAGAACCCACAATAAGGTTTGACTGTCTTGGTGGCATTGTTCCAGATGGAGAGCAGGCATTGAGCCAAGGATCAAGCTAAAGTGTGTTGCAATTTGAGGAGGTGCAGATTGGGAGGGCCACCACTGTTGGTTCATCAGTGAAGTGTCTGTTGCCTGGATGCGTAGTTCGAGTCAAACAGCTTGAGTGTGGCTTTCAACGGTTTGAAGGATACTCTAGAGTCTGGTTGTCTCCTGATGAAGATCCATAGCAAAGATTATGGTGGTTTGGAGAGGTGGTTCGAAGACAGCGAAAGAAACAATGAGCGTGCATCTGTACATGGACACTTCGAGCCACAGGCAGGGCTGAACAAGTTACAAAAAGTCGCTAGATCAACCAGGACATGGGCTGGGACATCTGCAAGGATGAAGTTTCAGGTTAAAACAACCTGGATTAGCTTAAAATGCACTTTGTAACTGTCCATGGATACTCCTGATGCAAAGTGCGGGTGCGTCTGCACGTCCACGGATAGGACGACTGCCCACAAGACACCTATTGCAGGGGGATGCTGTGTGCGCATGCGCCCAGGTGTCCGCAGGTCAGGGGTGGGGCACACAAACTAATTAAAAAGTACATCACGACTACACAGACATCTCTGGACAGGGGCAGTGTTAGGAGGGCACTGGAGATCAGATGTGCATACACCCAGATGTCCGCAGGACATGGGTGGGACCCCCAAACTAATTAAAAATGTATCATGACTTTATGGACATGTTCCGGACACACTCTGTGTTCGTAGGGCACAGGAGATCAGGTGCGCATGCGCCCAGGTGTTCGTAGCACAGGGGCGGGGCCCCCTAACTATTTAAAAGTGTGTCATGACTTTGCGGACATCTCCGGACAGGCGCACTGTTTGAGGGCACCTCCATATTGGTTGCAGACTGCCCGGACAGTCGCATTGTCTGCGGATTTAAAAAAAAAAACACGCACCAACAATACATAGATATTTATTAGAACACAGAAATATACTCAATTAGGAAAGGGAAGGTGTAGCAGAATGGAAAACATATATGTAGGGATTGGGGTTTTCTACAGACTGTTCATGAGGGGAGGAAGGGATTTCATCATAGCGTCATTGATTGAAGGAATGTGGTGGGGATGATTGGCTGGGACGGGGGAAGGGGCAGAGGTACACGTGTGGTAGTGGTATCGAATATTGTCTTTAATATGACTTTTGACAAATGTCATTAACTGTACAAAATGAGTGTTCAGTTGATCAATTTTTGCAGACAGACTTAACAGTTCATTTGCTGCATTGGGAGTTTGGCACTGTGTGTACCTATCTTCTTGCTCATTTAGTAGAAATGTGAGCCCACTTTCTTCATTTGCACTATGTACCGTTAAAAAGAAAACCATGTTTTAGTGACATGTGCAATTATTTACATCACTTTTTCTACTTTAAATCTGTACCATTAGAGTTATTTCCTTCACTCATTTCATCATGGGGACATTTTCTTCTAACCATTCCAGGGTGCTTGGCATTTCTGTTTATAGAAAACAATAATGCTATTTTTTACAAGTCATGTACAAAGTCTATCATGGCTGTTAGTTTTAGAAGTGTATGGTTTTGGCACGAGTTATAGTTGCCTAGTTTACCAAAACTGGCGAATTTCTGGGGGTTTCAGTTTTACTTGTAACCATAACATCCCTTTAGTTTTTTCACTGGATTCCATAGGTTTTTATTAGTGCAACTTATCCATAACGTCCCTTTAAAAAAGTTTTCTCACTGAATATATATATAGATGACCTCCAAAAAAAAAGTATATGGCCAGCACTGAAATCTTTCGGCAAGTTGGGTGAGGTTTTGTACAAGGGGGGCAAAGTTATAGGGGTGTCCCATTGTTTTCCCCATAGACTGAATGGGGAAAAACTTGGCACACGCGGACAGCCCGAACGGTGTGCTTTTGTGTGTTTGGTGGAAATCTGACCAGTATCTTTGTTGCAAATTACTGAAATGTACGTCCCAAAGAATTGGTGATATCTGGGTCCACTCCACAGACCCATTTCCCTGTTCGCTCCACGGACCGAAGTCTCATTGGCCTGCGGCATGCCGTGATGTCAGCGAACGTTGGACACGACCAGTGGTTGGCTGGAGAGAGTCGTGCTGTGCATCAACGTTTTTTGGAAACGCTGCCATGGTGTATCGGAAGACAGTGTACCGGCGGAAGGGTCTGCAAAATATACCATACACCATGTGTTGGCCGTAAGAAGGGAGGGAAAGAGTGGGGGGGTGAGAAGTGGTTAATGTGACATATTTAAATAGGGGGAAGAAGACAGACGAGTGGCTTCAGTATTAGTGCATATTGCATCAATTTGATGGTTACGTAGACAGCCAACTACTTTGTGTGGTGATTGTAGACAGCTGTTGTAATGGCTCGATAGCTTGTGCCGCGACCTGTTCGCGGTGATGACTTTTCATGGTGAGGGGTGGCAGGTGAATTTCAGAAGGGGAGTGAATTGCACATGGCATAAGCTGGGTGAGAGCACAGATGCCTGTACTATGTGGATGGATAGCGTAGTTGGGCACATGGTGGCATGCATGGGTGCATGATGTATCTGTGGGTCTGTTGAAGGATTAGACTATTGGGTTCATGGTCGAAGGCTGTAGGCCGGCGGCCATTCACTGTAGAGCCTAAGGATTGAGCTCATCAACCGTAGCAATGCATGTCAGACTCTATATCCAGTAGAGGGGGTGCATGCATAGTATGGTGTGTGCAGATTGTTTAGAGTAGGGTTAGTGTTACGAACAGTATGTGGGTAGGTTGACAGTGATACAATACTTAGTAAAAGAAAGTCTGTACCTCAGTAGTATGTGAATGACAGTGCACAGGGGTGCAGGAGACAGTGTTTTACTTTTACCATATGGTAAATGTTAGAAATGTTGTACTGGGTAGCTGAATGACGAGGCAGAGGTTGGGTAGGAGAGCTGGTGGGAGTGTTGTGTATGTGAATGGTGTTAGTTGGTGACATGGTCACATGTATGGTGGCATTACGATGGAGTGGGTGTGTGGAGGGCCTAGACTATTGGGTGCATGGCCGAAAGCCATAGGCCGGAAGCCTTGTACTCAAGAGCCTAGGTGATGAGTAGAACAATGCCAGTAATGTATTGTTGACTCTGCATCCTGTCAGTATGGTAAAGGGTATGGTTGAAGGGCAACTTATGTGTGGTTGGTTAGTGTGCTATATACAGATTGCTTGTATTATGGGCACTATTGTGAGTAGTTTGTGGTTAGGCTGGCAGTGACACAAAAATTTCTGAAAGCGGGTCAGACAATAGTATGGGAATTAAAGGGTGTAGGGGTGCCAGAGACAGTGTAATGTGAGTACATTATGGTGACTGTTGCATTTAACCCTGTGCGTATGCATTGCGGTGTGGAGATTGGGCAGGAATGCTGGTGCCAGTGGTGTGTATGTGCATGGTGGTACATGGTAAAATACTGACATGAATGGTAGAGTTACAGTGCAGGGACTGTGTGCAAGGAGCACACCCACTGAAGACTTGCAGGTTTGATAGTGCATTAGGCACAGGGTGGTAATGTTTGGAGAATGGGTGTGGAGGACATTGTACATGTGCTACAGCAGCACAAGTGAGTTCCAAAGCATGTATTGTGCGTTCCATGGTTGTGGTGAAAGTTGCAACATGGTACAGTATTTGGTGTACGGCAGGAGATGGTGCAGTGAGAAGTTGTGTAGTGTGGCCACAGAGTGCAGTGTTAATGTAATGTAAGTATAGAAGAGGGTATGGTTTAAGTGCAGCTTACATGTGCTTGGTTACTCTGATGTGTGCACATTTATTGAAGTAGGCCCAATATTGTGCAGCTGTTGTGAATAGGTTGCCAGTGACACAATACTTTGTGAATGGCAGTGGGTAGGGGTGGTGCGGGCTGTGGTATGTTTGTGGATTCTGCTAATTGGGATATTTTTCCGTGAATGGGTGTTATTTGGTGCGGGGGAGTTGGGTAGACGTGGCACTATGTATGTTACGTGTGTGCATTATGTTAGGTAGCAAAATGGTGGTATGCATGGATCCATAGTGTTGTCGTGGGTGTGGAAAGGGCTGCACTGTTGTGTGCATGGCCATAGGTGTGGTGGGTGCGCCTCTGGATAATTGTGGATGCTGCAATTGTGCATTCTTTAGCAGAGGTTTCTGGTGGAGAGGCTTTGGAATGAAAGAGGACGTGATTGAGTGTGTAACGGTAAATATGGAGTGGTGTGCAGAAATGATAGTGTGCTATGCAGAGGTTTTGTATGTGAATGCTGCATGCGTGTTTGAACATTTGCCAGCACCAAATTGGGGAGTGGAGCAAAAATTGAAAAAGTATTTTGTGTGTGTTACTGGGCCGTGGCCCTAACTATAGATGGGAAAGCGCACATGCCACATTCTGCCATTATGAGCATGGTGGAAATCGAACTGTGGGAAATAGGCAATTAGATGTTTATGGTGTGGTCTCGTGAGGTTGGTGGAGATGGAGAGACGCACAGTGCTTATCATTGGTGACACCTTTGTGCGCCATCCGCACAGGTGTTGCGTGCAAAGAGGCGTTGCTGGTAATTTGGGGTTGGAAGGACTGGACACTTTCTGGAGCTGTCAGGGTGACTGCAGTTTTGGCAGAATGGTGCCACTTTGCAGATATGTGGCTTCTTCATCAACATTGACTTTGTCGTTGTGGACTATGGAAGTCTACATTTGGGTTATATGTCGTGTGGATGTTTAATCCACCATCAGAAGAGGTTGCTGAATGTATAATTCAGATTTTCCTACTGCTAAGGTTGTTTTCTCATGCATAACACCAAGAGACGTATGGGCCCAGGACGGTGTGATTTGTCCACAGCCAGAGGTTGGAAGGCATGTTATAACCAGAATTATGTGTGATTTTATGCAGACTGTTGGTATGTTCTCCACCCATTATGAGGTGATGAGGTTGCACAACATGCAATGGTTCTGTAGAAATGGCATTTATTTGAGCACCAATGACAATGCTGTTTTCTTTTACACTGTGCAAGAAACACTGAGCAGAATGTGGTACAAAATAGTGAGACGAGGCAAACAAAAATGCATGTAAACAGGAAAAACAAAAAAAGTTGCTTGCACAGCCATTAAAAAAAAAACGATGGAAGATACAATCCCATTTTGAGGATCACATTACTTACCCCGCCACCCCCCTCACTATAACATATATAGTACTTTTAGGATTACACGTGCCACATCCTGGGTGGCCATGTGGATTTATGCGGATGAAGAAAGAATAATTTGTTTTACAGAACTTTGTAGTGGACGTGCTTTGGAATGGCACAACACTTGTACTGTAAATGTGTAACGGTATATTTCAAGTGTTGTACAGAAGGGACAGTGTTGGATAATGGCGGCTTCGATGCGATTGGTGGATGTGTGTGTGCCTATTAACGCATAAGCCAAAGAGGTAGTGCCACAGGGAAGATAGTACCCTTGTAAGCATGCTGGGCAATGGGAATGCGCATGTCGGGATTATCCAATTAGCTTCTTAGGTTCCATCTCACAGGAAGGGGCGGTAACAAATTGATACTGTACTTCGTGCACTCAGACTGGTAGAAATGGAGAAACGCAGAGTGCTGTTACTGGGTGATGGCTTTGTGGTACATTTGCACAGGTATGCCTACGAAAAATACTTAGATGGCACTTTCGGGTTGGCAGGAGTGGAGGCATTGTGGTGCGCTGTCGATGTCTGAAATTTTCGGCATTGCCATTGACCTTTGCAAAGAAGTCGTCACTTTTGGGCCTTTTTACGTTGTCGTGCTACACTACGGAACTCAGCATGTTGGTCACTCCTCTTCTTCATATGTGGTGCATCAACTGAAGAGATTGTTGACAACAGTGAGGCGTTTCATTCCCACTGCGAAAATTCTATTCTCATCTATACCGCCAAGAAGAATGTGGGTCTGTTGGAATAGAGATTCTTCCCACCCAGAGGGCAAAGGTGTACTATCAATGGAAAAATTGCTCCTTTTTTAGCAAACTTGGAATGTTCTTCTGCAACAATGAGATCACTGGGTGTAGAAATGAGGTTTTCTTCCATGACAATGGCATGTCTTTATCGAACACTGACAATGGTCTTTTGTTGCAGCATTTACAAGATGCATTGAAAACCTTACTTTATAAATATGTGGAGTACAGGAAAAGAAAAATCTCTATGAAAAGTGAAAATCCTTTGTATTATCCTTTCCACTAGCAAGGCTATGCACCTGTTCTAGTGTAGTTTGTTCCCTGTGAGAGGGTGGATTATGTTTCAGCAATGGAAGCATGTCTATATTTTTGTATGATGCTGCAATGTTCTTCTGCAAGATTGGCATCCCAACATCATTCTTTTGGGATATCGCGTGAGGCCGAAGTCCCGCCAGGCCTCGGGCGACCCCACGAAAGAGCTCAAAGCCGTCACTGACTCAGACTAAGCTGACAGAGGACACCAAGCAGGTAGAGCTTCGGGCCCTCCTCTCAAATAAACTGGAAAACGACTCCAGAGTGTGCATTTCATTGCATCATTCTGCACTGTTGAAGGGCAGCTACCTTTGGACTAAATTCTGCACTTTGTCTGTTTTGCACTGTCATAACCAGACAAATCTCCTAGGGGGGTGTGGATCACTATGCCCCCCCCCTGCTTTTGTATCTCAGGGCCTTTGTGGACTGTGTTACTCCTAAGGTACTCCTATGGACACACTAACATAAGACACAAAGAAAACAAAAGAATTGATTCAACAATAGAAACACTTCATACACACCAATGCATGATGCAAACACTACTATAATGCAAATCTCGAATTTACACCTTCTATGCTTTTGGTGCAAATCTATAATGCAATGCAATAACTATAAGCCTGGCAGGCTTCTAATGCAAGCAATCTATTAGCAACTCCAATCCACACCATTCCTCTCCATTCCACACCACACTTCATACTCTCTCTCTAAGACAATCCCTGTCTGATTACCACATCTATCATGTCAGCCAAAGCTCTGTGTGAGTGTCTGTCCGAATTCCCCATGCACGTGTCTCATTCAATACTCCCCTTTTGCTCTGTGTTGCTCTGTCTCTCCTCTCCAGCTAACTATGCAACCAGCCAGTCAGTCGGGGCCTCTCCTTGGCCTCGCTCTGCCAGATCGTTCTCATCAGCTCTCATCAGAATGCTTCCCCTTCTGCTTCCTCTCTGAGTCTTCCAAACGTCTCCCCTATGCCACCGCCAAACATCTCTCTTCCATCTCAGAGTCAGCTCCCTCGATCTCTCAATCTCTCATAGTGTCAGTGTGTCATCCCCCCACGAACTCCATCTCCAACAACTAGAAACTACCAAAGCCTCTCCTCTCATTATACTGTTCAATGACGTAAATAGATATCCATGGTTACATGTCTCTCTAAGCTAATATGCTTCTCTATCTATCTATCTGTCAGCATTTCTAAATCTGAGCAGTGCCTAAAAGTCTGTGATCCATGCCTTGTACTTCTCTCAATTACAGCGTGTTCTGGTCATCATTAACTTTTCCACATATCTATACCATGGCCTTCCTCTGTCTGTGTTCACCATCCTACCATCTCTTCATATTTCTCCATTCACTCCCTCTCTCCTTGCATGTCTCTGTCTGCAAATTCTCCTCTCGCTTTCTGCTGCTGCCTGCCCAGACCTTTTCTGTCTGCGAAGCACAACCCAGGGCCTGATAAGCCAGCCCTTCTCCTCTCTCGGACAAGCATCACGTCTAATCTCTGTCTGCTAAGAAACTGTTTACGCATTCCACCTTCACACTAACTCATGACAACTTCTACAGTCTGTGGCGCTTCTGGGTGTATCAATGGAATGGCTTAATGCTTTCTCTAGTGCTCACTCTCTCACTCGCAAACCCAAGCGCTATCTATAATGCAGACTCAATGCATATTTTAAGTGCACACTCATGCATGTCTCTCTAGAATGCATACATAATACATAACAACATATCTTTACATATGTCTACATGTCTCTACAAATATACCATATATGTGGATAATCTAATGTCACTACTTCATGTCACTACTAATCAGTACTAATCAGAATGAATGATGGATAACTGAATCCATAAATGGATAATTATTATCTAACAATGGGTAATGATTCTTTAATGATGGGCAATGATTCCATAATGATAACAAACCAGGCTTCTCCATACTATCTGGTTTTACAATCTCTCCCCTTATCATTATATAATCTTTAATAACAATTTGCCAAGAAATGTCTCAATGTGGCATCCTAAATCAGGGAAAATAAAAAAAGGGAAAAAAACATTCTATCTCATAATGCAAAAATAAACCAAACTGGAAGCATTTCACTCTATCAGTGGCAAGCTAAAATTCAAATGCATAGCTGCAAATGTGTCAATTTTCAGATGCAATCTCTAATGTCAAATCATAGCAAAAAGTCAAGTCAGAAGTGTAAAGCCAAAGGTGTGTCTACAAGCAGATTATTCAAAATGAAAATGCAATGCATTCAATCAATGCATGTGTACTGTGGACATCAGGTGTATTCAATTACAGTGTGTCAAGCACAAAATGACAATATCACTTTCACAGGTGTCAAGGTGTATCAGTGTATTGGTCACGCAGGCCAATTCAGTTACATTTCCAGTTCAAGTTATTTCCAGTCTCGCATGTCAGTCTGTGATCACATCAGTTGTTGCCAATCAGAATAGTATGTGTGTCCTCACATCTGTGCAAAATTCCAAGTCAGTACAAATCCAGTTCTAATGCAAATACCTCAGCCAAGGAATGTCAACAAAGCATGCCAACAAAGTGAGTGTTCACAAATGGTTCACAAATGTGTTCAACGAGCATGTGTGTGGGCATCAAAGCATAGTCCAAAGCAAAAAGTAGTTCCAGATGCAAACAGATCTCAAGTGTATGTCCTGCAAACTGACAATTTGAGCGACAGATTCGAGAGCCTCACTGCTGCAAGCTCTTCTCACAATAGGTGACAGAACTTTTCTTCAGAGCAATCCCTGCTCACTGTTTCCTTCGATGATGTCTCAATCTTCCCTATTCGAAAGATCTCCCTAGTCTATCCTCTTTTGATACTGATGTATCATTCACATAGCACTCATTCAGAGTGTTGAAAAGCAATGCAAAACAGATGGCAACTCTCCATTGGCAATTCCATGCAATTTCAGTGGCCCTGCAATTCACTCCTTCCTTGCCAGGTCATGCTGTTGCCAGTTGCTGCTGTGCCATGCCATCTCATGCTAGTATTCCAGTTCATGCCATGCTAGTCCCTGCTCTTCTCATGAGGGACCAGCCAACTTTGCATGCTAGTGCAGATTTCAAACCACAATGGTGTCAGATCAATGCTCTCTCTCACTCCCACAAGAGACAAAGAACTTCACTGCTTTTCAGACATAGTTAGCACCGGGAATTCAGATGCTTTCAGAGCGCATCTTCCTGCTCATTTCTCATTTCTCTCTTCTCCTTAGGCCCAAACTTGTGTCTGGTTCTGGTTCACAAGGTAAGGCATTGCAAATGGATTCTCTTCTCGCTGCAGATTACAAAACAGGCCACAAAACAATTTCTCTCCTTTTGCTGAACATCTTTCACTCTCTTTCTCTCTCTTGGCACAGAATGCTGCAAGGTGTTGATTCTCTCTCTACAGTCAGTCACAATCTTCACTTTCCATAGCTTCAGTTGTCATGCCAGGAAATCAGGTAGCAAGCAGGTCTTCTGAGTACCTTCTCAGAGCACAGCCATTGACAAAGCTACACCCTAAGACCTCAAATCGGTCGGTCGGCATTCCCCAGAAGTGCTGCTGCAAAACATAGGTGTCAAGTACCAATGTCTTTCATTGCTGCTTCAAACAGCCATGATGCAAAGTCAGATGATTTCATCAAGGTCTGGTCAATCTGGTCTGGTTAATCTTTGTCGTCATGCTTCTGCCAATCATGGTCTGGCCAATTCATGCGATGCAATCTGGTCAGTCATCAAGGCGATTTGCAAGGTCTCACTGTCTGCAAATTTCGGTCTGGTCAGGGTGTCTCTCCATATTTCATGCAAAGAAAACAAAAGTGCAAGTATCAGTTTTCTCATCCGTTTCAGGTGTATCCAAAGCCAAAAACAATACAAAATGTATTGCTGTATGCTTCAGTGCACATAGCTAGTTCTAAACTCCCCTTGTCTCTCAAAAGACATCAATGCTAATTTCTCAGTGTCTGCAATATCAGTTCTAGTGTGACAGTGTGCCAGTGCATCTGTCTAAGCATGCCTGTCTCTCCTTACTGCATGATGCATTACTCCTGCCATTTCTATCTTTTTTTAAAAAAAGGACAACCCACTTCACCTAATTCAGAAAATGCACGACTGCATTCCTCTGTGTGTCAAAACGTTCTCTATTCATAGAATCCATTTCTCTTTCTAACATCAATGATTCATTCTGAATCCATCCATTTTCACAAAACAGATGCATTCCTGCATTCAATTGCACTCCATGCCCTGCAAAAGCATTGCTCTCTGTGTCATTTTAACGTGGTCTAGCCACCGACTCCCCTTTCAATATAATGTATTCCCCCTTTCAATATAATGTATTCATGCTGAATCACTAAGTGTTGACAAAACAAATCGATTTCATTCATATGGACACTGCTGCCCGCATGTGTAATGCAATTTAGATTCAATAATCATTCCTTCCTTTCACTGCTTACTCCTTCTTCAATACAGTCTGCTTATCCCGTGCAATGTTTCTGTATAACATAACCAACCCTTCTCTCCATGCGTTCATTCAAACAACTCAAAATATTCAAAGAATGCAATATCTCAGAACATCCAACTTTATCACGATTCACTCGATTCACTTTCTCCATCAATTCTATCCAGGTTTCTACATCGATAGACAAAACAATATTTTCACTTTCTAATGTAGGCAACGTACTGCTGTTACCAAACCTGCCAAAAATGCCATTACAAATGCCACTACTATTCAAATCAAATATTTTCACCATCTCTTTTCTGCTCACAAACCTAGTTTTCAAATGCTTCACATAAGTGCCTACATGCACATAACTGCTTCCATGCAAAGTTGTCTCCAATGATACAGTTTCATAATGCAAATCTTCATAGGCAAAACCTCTATGTTTTCCTCTAGCCAATTCATTAGGCACACTGCACATGTCTGTCAAAAATGCACTCTCCATTTCCTCTATTTCCTGGCAAACATCTCGTTCAATGTGTTGCTATGCTGTTGCTGCAATCATTGCTGCACTATCATTGGAACAAACTGCTGTCTGGGTGACACTATTTCTGTCATTATTATGAAGTAACTCTTTCTCCCCAATAACAATATTCAAATTTTCTCCATGCACTACTTCGTGATTCACCCCTACCAGGTTTTCTCTAGGAACTCTCTTCCCACCCATCACTGCTCTTGTCAAACATTCTTTCAACAGGTAATTCAATGCTGCTGGCACTTCTTCCCAGTTATCAATTACATATAAACGATATATATTATTGCTTGCAAGTTACTAATATATGGTGTCATTTCTGTTCCAGCTACTTCACTATTCATTTTCAATTCTCCAATCATTATGGTTGGTGCCAGCCAATTTTCTTATTGCTTTCAAGTCACTATAAAATGAGCTCATTCTGCAGTAGTAATTCACCCTCGGGACCTTCTTCAACCAAACCTCACAACACTTCAGTGAGTTTCAAAAAAACAAGTTTCAAGACTTCTCTAAACATGCAGATACAGTCGTCGACTTGCCAAAAATCAAAAATGTGCACAAATTCAAACCAAGAGGAATCCAAAACAAAGGTCAGATTTCCCCCAAAACTATCAATCTCCATGGAGTTCCAAACAAAATACCACAAGCGAAAAAAACTGTTTCTCTAGCTTGGCCAAATGGATGTACCTTTATTCCCAAAAAATTGCCAGTCATGAAACACTGCTCTAGATCAATTTGAATTCAAATTCCGGATTCAAAGTCACAGTCAGACAATTGCGTTCCCCTTCCTACAGTGAACAAAATTGTGGACAAAGCATGCTCTAATTCATAACATACCCAAGACAGACAAAACACACAACATAAAATATCTATTCCCACAAACTAACAGAAAACACAGCTGCACACAATGTTCAAACTTCTATTTCAGCTCATCGATGAGTGGATCCAAAGAGCAAGCTGCAACATTCTGCAGACTAAACCTACTGTTCCATGTTATCAATCAGCATCAGTGAAGTCCCACTTTATGGGTGCCATTTTGTCATACCCACACAAATCTCCTAGAGGGGTGTGGATCAATATGCCCCCCCCCTGCTCTTGTATCTCAGGGCCTTTGTGCACTGTGTTACTCCTAAATTACTCCTATGGACACCCTAACATATGACACAAAGAAAACACATGAATCGATTCAACAATAGAAACACTTTTATACATACACACCAATGCATGATGCAAACACTACTATAATACAAATCTAACATGTGCACCTTGTATGCTTTTGGTGCAAATCTATAATGCAACCCAAGAACTATAAGTTTTACAGGCTTCTAATGCAAGCAATCTAATAGCAACTTCAATCCACACCATTCCCGTCCATTCCACACCACACTTCATACTCTCTCTCTAAGACAATCCCTGTCTGATTACTCCATCTATCATGTCAGCCAAAGCTCTGTGTGAGTGTCTGTCCTAATTCCCCATGCACGTGCCTCATTCATTACTCCCCTTTTGCTCTGTGTTGCTCTGTCTCTCCTCTCCAGCTAACTATGCAACCAGCCAGTCAGTCAGGGCCTCTCCTTGGCCTCTCTCTGCCAGATCAATCTCATCAGCTCTCATCAGAATGCTTCCCCTTCTGCTTCCTCTATCAGAGTCATCCAAACATCTCTCCTATGCCACTGCCAAACATCTCTCTTCCATCCCAGAGTCAACCCCCCCCCTCGATCTCTCAATCTCTCATAGTGTCAGTGTGTCAACTCCCCACGAACTCCATCTCCAACAACTAGAAACTCCCAAAGCCTCACCTCTCATTATACTGTTCAATGACGTAAATACATATCATGGTTACTTGTCTCTCTAAGCTAAAATGCCTATCTATCTATCTATCTATCTATCTATCTATCTATCTATCTATCTATCTATCTATCTATCTATCAGCATTTCTAAATATGAGCAGTGCCTAAAAGTCTGTGATGCATGTCTTGTGCTTCTCAATTACTGTGTGTTCTGGTCATCATGCCATTTTCTACATCTCTATAGCATGGCCTTCTTCTGTCTGCGTTCACCATCCTACCATATCCTCATATTTCTCCATTCACCCCCTCTCTCCTTGCATGTCTGTGTCTGCAAAAGCTCCTCTCGCTTTCTGCTGCTGCCTGCCCCCACCTTTTCTATCTGCGAAGCACATCCCAGGGCCTGATAAGCCAGCCCTTCTCAACTCAGACAAGAGTCACATCTAATCTCTGTCTGCTAAGAAACTGTTTGCGCATTCATAACAAATAACAACTTCCACAGTGTATTTGTATTTTTTTTATTTGTAGCGCGCACCGTCAGGCCCGGAGGCATCAGGGCGCGACTTGAACAGGGTTACATAAAGAGCATAGATATATACATACTTTAGACACAGAACGAGTGTATATACAAAATATTCAGAACATATAGCAATATACATAATTTACAGAGTAGAGATTAGAACAGAAAATTTACCGGGACAGGGCTCCAAGGTACATATGTGGGCCATATTTCAAGGTTGATTGAAGAGCCAGGTTTTTATTTTTGGATTTGAATGCGCAAAAGGAATCTTCAGATCTGATGGTGACAGGGAGGGCATTCCAAAGCTTGGAAGCGAGGACGGGGAAGCTTGAGCCACCCGCTTCTTGCAGTTTGAACCTAGGGATAGATAAACAGTGGGTCTGGGCGATTCTTTGAGGTTGGGTGGGCGCGTGGCAGGATAGCCGGCTGCAGAGGTACAGGGGGGCTTGATTGGCCAAGCATTTGTGAGTGAGGCCTAGGGATTTCTGTGAGATTCGCTGTTTGACAGGTAGCCAATGTAGATTGGTTCTAGATTCAGAGATGTAGTGGTTTCGCGGGATGTTTAGAGCCGCTCTAATAACGTTGTTCTGGGTAATTTGTAATTTGTTCAGATTCTCTAGACTGGTTCCTAAGTAGAGGGTGCTGCCATAGTCCATTCTGGACATGATGAGGGTTCTGGCCAGTGTGACCATATTCGGGGTGGTCAGAAATGGCCTGCAGGCTGCAATGAGTTTGCAGGTGTATGCTGAGGCTGATCTGACTGTGTTTGTTTGTCGGGATAAGGATAAAGTGGCGTCAAGGTAGAAGCCTAAAGTTTTAGTGTCTTTTGAAACTTGGATGGTGTTGCCATCAATGATAAACGACTGTTAGGACGGCTCAAATTTACTAAGGCGTTGCGTAGTGACCAAGATGAGGAGCTCTGTCTTGTCATCGTTGAGGCATAACTGGTGTTCTGCCATCCAAGCTTGGATGACCAGGTAGACGTCATTCAGGGCCTTGGTGTCAGCTAAGTAATCTCCAGTGATGGGCATGAGTATCTGGGTGTCGTCAGCGTAATTCGTATAAGAGACACCCAGATAATCAAGTACATCAAAGAGCGGTTTTGTAAAAACATTATAGAGTGTTGACGACACGCAAGAGCCCTGGGGGACGCCACAGTGAATTCAGGAAGGATCTGAAGCTGCGGATTAAGAAAAGACCTGCATAGATCTATTACTCAGAAATGATTTGATCCAGGCCGTAGCTGACTGAGAGAAGGGGGCGGCAGAGTGGAGATGCCTGCATAGGATTTGGTGATTGACCAGATCGAATGCCGCAGAGAGGTCGAGTAGAAGTAACATGGCTAGTTTGCCCTTGTCCTTCAAAACTTAAATTTGAGTTTTTAAGTTTAGTAGAGCTGTCTCTGTTCTGTGTATGGGGCGGAAACCAGATTGTCTAAGACCTAGAAGATTATTGGATTCCAAGTACTCTTGGATTTGCAGGTATGCTGCACGGTCTAATATTTTTAGCAGGAACGGGATGGTAGTTATGGGTCTGTAGTTGGTGGGTATGCTTGGTTCTAGGGAGGGTTTTTTAAGCAGTGTGATCACCCATGCGTCCTTAAGGTTGTCTGGGACAGTTCCTGTTTTAAAGGAGGCGTTGATGAAGGATGTAATAAATGGGGCCAAATCGTGGGAAGATTCCTTAATAATGGGGGCAGGGCAGGGATTACCCTCGCAGTGGAAGGTTTGATCCTCAGGATGATGTTTTCCACCTCCTCAATAGTGAGCGGTGAGAAGGCAAACCGTTTAAGAGTGGGGAAGTCAGGGGAGACGGCCCCAACACGGGTAGGAGGGCAATTGTCCAGTTTCAGGATGTCTTGTTTGGTTATGATTTTAGATTGTAGCATGGTGATTTTATTCAGTAAGGCTGCCTGAATGTTAGCACACCATTTACTATCTTTAATGCAGGTGTCAGGGGGGATAGCTGGGATTTCAAGCTCTTTTAGGATTTTAAAGAATTCCTGGGAGTTAGAGTCAGCTTGCAGGATGCGGTTATTAAGGGAGTCTTTTTTCGCCTCGATAATGGCTGCTTTGTAGGTGAGCGCTGCCAGGAAGAAACCGTCTTTGAGTGCGTCAGAAGATTGACTTTTCCAGCGATTTTCGGCACAACGTTTGGTTTTACGGAGCACTCTTAACTGTGGTGTGAACCAAGAGTTAAGGTGTGTCTGTGGTTTAGCCTTCCTAAGTTTGATTGGGGCAATAGAGTCTATAGCTGTGAGCATACTACGGTTATAGATGTCAGCTAGGGAGGTGGGGTCATTGCAGGAGTCGGTGGCAGCTTTCAGTGATGGGAGTAGCAAAGGGAGAAGTTTCTCCTTGGTTATGTCCTTTTTGTTTCTGGTAGGGAGAGCTGGAGCTATCAGAATCAGGACACGGGGGGAGGCTTCAATATTAAAGGTGATGATGTGGTGGTCGGACCATAAGCAAGGGGTATTGGCAAGGACATAAACATTGCAATTAGAGATGGGTAGCCTGTCAAGAGTCCTGCCTTTAGAATGCGTGGGCTCTTGAATGTGCAGGGTGAGGCAGAGTTAGAAAGGGCGTTTTCCAGGTCTAGTGCAATAGGATCTTTGGGGTCGCCGAGTCCCAAATTAAAGTCGCCTAGGATGATAATTTGTGAGTTGGTTTTTGCATTGTCAAGGAGGAGGGTGGAGATTTCGCCGACAAAGGATGGTGCGGGGTGTGGGGGCCTGTAGATGAGGTGGAGGATGGCTTTTGATTGGGCGTTAGAGAGAGTTTGACTGATAGTAATTCAGCTGTCTCAAGTTTGGTGTTGGTCGATACTCTTAAATCCAGAGTGATTTTATGGATGATGGCCAGGCCACCACCTCTCGTGTGGGAAGCAGAGGTGCGGTCACATCTCATGATACCGAAGCCGGGTGGTAAGGCAAGAGACAGGGAGGGGTTGGATGCGGCATGTAGCCAAGTTTCAGATATGGCAATGAAGTCAAGATCTGAAGATGTTATGAGGTCTGCTATGTCTAGTGCATGCGCTGGGAGGGATCTGGCGTTGATAAGAGCACACTTGATGACCGCCAGTTTCGCCTCTGTAGAAGAGGATTTGCTATTAGTGGTTGAGGCGGGTGAGCACGGTGGTGTATGTCATGTTCGCTTGGAGATGTTACTGCGGGTAGGTCGTATGCGAAATCTGGTGTCTAGTCTCTTGTTTCTGAGAGATAAAGAACACACTTGATTCGGAGTAGGTTTGCTAGCGAAGTGTTCCAGCCAGAGGGCCAGGGTCATTGAAGTTTGGGCTGGTGTCGGTGTTGATGTGATGAAGGCCTATGATGGGTGTCATGGGGCCCATTGTGGGGGTCACACTACACAGAGTCGGATGGACAAGGCTTAGGTGAATCAGGGTGTCTGAAGGCTGATTGATTGTCAGCCATGGGGGAGGTGTGAGTATCTGAGTGGTAATTGCTGCTTCACAGGGCAGGACGTGGTACAGTATAAGGAGCGCTCTAAGGAGCATGGTGGAGGTGCACCTTGGGAAAGATGCATCACACCGGGAGGAGGGGGGCTGGTGGGAGCACACTGACGCTTAATCACAGTGAATATGACCAGCACACAGGCTAAGAATGCTGTGGAGACCAGCACACAGGCTAAGAATGCTGTGGAGACAGATCAACAATAGGCAAGTTCGATTTTAGCTAGGGCAGTGTGAAACAGACTCAGTAGGCAGTGCTAGTAAAATCAACAATAGGCAAGTTCGATTTTGCCTAGGCCAGTGTCAAATCAACAATAGGCAAGTTTGATTTTGGCTAGGGCAGTGTAAAATCAACAATAGGCAAGTTCGATTTTGTCTAGGGCAGTGTAAAATCAACAGTAGGCAAGTTCAATTTTGGCTAGTGCAGTGTAAAATCAGCAGTAGGCAAGTTCGATTTTGGCTATGGCAGTGTAGAATCAACAATAGGCAAGTTCGATTTTAGCTAGGCAGTGTAAAATCAACAATAGGCAAGTTTGATTTTGGCTAGGGCAGTGTAAAATCAACAACAGGCAAGTTCGATTTTAGCTAGGGCAGTGTGAAACAGACTCAATAGGCAGTGCTAGTAAAATCAACAATAGGCAAGTTCGATTTTGGGTAGGGCAGTGTGAAACAGACTCAATAGGCAGTGCTAGTAAAATCAACAATAGGCAGGTTTGATTTTGGCTAAGGCAGTGTAGAATCAACAATAGGCAAGTTCGATTTTGGCTTGGGCAGTGTAAAGTCAAGAGTAGGCAAGTTCGATTTTGGCTAGGACAGTGTAGAATCAACAATAGGCAAGTTCGAATTTGCTGATAGAGGCATTGGGTAATCATGCAGCTAACACAATAGGCACTGTATGAGGCATGAAGGAGTGTTAACACTGTGGGCGGATCACAGGCAAAAACCGTCAGAAAGCGGGCTGCAGAATGCTTCAGGTTATAGGGACACTAGATTAGAAGGTTGAAGGAGCAATGCAGGCACTCGAGTTAGTGCGCAGATCGACAGCTCTGGGTGCAGGTTGCCCAATAGTGGGCAAGCGGTAGCACGTGGCTGAGATGGTGTCGCTCAGTATAGAGGCGGCAGGGTATGAAATGTTACCTCTGGCGGGTGGTCCGGTGCAAGGCAGTCCAACGGCATCAAACAGGCATATAACAGGCAGCAGCCTTGATTCAGTGGGCCTTGGAGAACGTGGGCCGGCTTCGCCTGCCGGCAACCAATGGCTGTTAAGAAGGGTCAGAAGCCAATCATCAGATGGCATTGGCTGGTGTTGAGCCTGGTTGAGCAGATGAGGCTCCAGGCAATAGCGGGTGGCCATTTTTAACATGCTCAGTACCTAGTGTACCTGGATGCGAGAAAAGGCACAAAAAAGTGCTCCTTTGGGCGAAATTAATCTGGGCCCTCGGTTTTCAATGCAGGGCTTCCAGAAACACCTGTGTGCAATTATGAAAGTGAGAAATTGCACTTTTAAGAAGAATAGCGCAAAGTGGCAGCGCTTACCGGAATGAGCTCATAGGTGGTGGGTGCTTCTCCTCAGTAGGCCCGCTGGTCCTGCAGGGTGGGGACCTACTCGTTGGAGCTCCTGCTCCTCGGGTGTGGTCAACAGGCATATAACAGGCAGCAGCCTTGATTCAGTGGGCCTTGGAGAACGTGCTTCTGTGTGTCTCAATGGAATGGCTTCATGCTTTCTGTAGTGCTCACTCTCTCACTCGCAAACCCAAGCACTATCTATAATGCAGACTCAATGCATAGTCTAAGTGCACACTCATGTGTGTCTCCACAATGCATACATAATACATAACAACATATATTTACAGTGTCTACATGTCTCTACAAATATACCATGTGTCTCTACATGGCACTTCAAATATAACAGGCCTCATTCTATAGCAAATGCAAATGCATACATATATGTGGATATTCTAATGTCACTACTTTTTTTTTTTTTGTTTATTTGTTTGGTTGATAAAATCAACCTTTCAAATTTTCACCATACAAAACAGCAATATTTTTTTTTTTTAAGAATTACATTTCATAATTGTTTACCAGCGGAAATATACAAAAACAACAATTACAGTAAATACATTCAACAGTCTAAATTACTCAATGGCAAATTTCAATAAAATATGGCTGATGCTTATAGCATTGATCAGGAAATACAGCATCCAAAAATTGAATCGTGGCTATCTTTATAAATAGCTTAGGTGATGAGAAGATATATTGCCATAGATCCTTATGTGTATACATATTTTGTTCTTACAGATGATTTTTGAAATACAATTTACGAATGGATTCCAATTGAGAACAGTACACCATACAATGTTCCAAAGTCTCTTTCTGATCTAAGGTTTTACAAAATCGGCAATAATTGTCAACCTTCCGGATTAAATGTCACTACTTCATGTCACTACTAATCAGTACTAATCAGAGTGAATGATGGATAACTGCATCCCTAAATGGATAATGATTCTCTAACAATGGGTGATGATTCTGTAATGATGGGTAATGATTCCTTTATGATAACAAACCAGGCTTCTCCATACTATCTAGTTTTACAGCACTGCTGATTTTGCTGTGGTAATAAAGAGTTAAGCTTGTAACACAAGAGCTTCTGCTACATCATTTTACAACACATTGCTGCTAAAATGCAGACTAATTCCATGGCAATGGCATTTCTTTGTGCAATATTGGTAATGGTGTTTTGTAGTTGCATGTACAGGATGCAGTGAGGAGGTTGTTGTATGAATGGGCGGAGTGCACTAATATAAAAATCTCTATAGAAACCGTGACTGCCTCTTTTTAGAGCCACCGCTACATATAAAATCTGCTGTCCTGGTTGAAATGTATTCCACCACATCTGCACACAGCATGAAAAATAAGCGTAAACCCAGTTACTCTGGGATGTTACTTGCACATCCGGGCCATTTGCAGAATGGCGCGCACGGAACTGGGTCTGTGGAAGCTATGACATTTTGCAATAAGGCTTCTGCGTGCGCTGTGAACAAGAATGTGTTGGAAGCGTAACGTTTGTAAATTAGTCACCAACGGAATATTACAGTACTGTATATGATGTTGTTAGCAGGTAATTGGAATAGCTACTGGAAAGGGTGGGCAGGGACTTGGACACGCATTGCGAATGAAAGCCGTAGACTGTAACTAGGTCCCAATACGAACAGTGTTCCTTTCGTCTTGCCTGTGAACAAAGGGCCACTGTACAGATTGTGATCAACAGTACAATAGAACAGTGAATGTACATATCCAACGTCTCATGCACTACTCCTACACAGCTTGTGCAGTGGCGCTGCCATATGTGTAAATGTCTCACCACAGATAATTTTTTCTCGTACTTATTGATGTGCAGCATATTCTATGCCATATATTACGCCATAAAACTGCTAGTTGTACATCTTCTAATATAGCAATCTGTGCATCCAGGCAAAAGTTCCCTCACATGATGGTACGTTATTAGTGGTATCTGTAGAATGTTTGGAGATGAGTACAATTTGCCACATAAGAATGCTTTTCAACAGGAATCACGCAACAAGACAGTTGTTCAGGATGCACCATGCGCCCACAATACTTTTGTAACTAGCATTGTTAATGTTAGAGATTCGAAGATTTTGTTCTTTACTCAGCTGTGCTCACATGTAACTGTCTGGGATTTAGCAAGCAGCAACATCATTCATATTTTCGAGAGTCACTACTGATTGTCATTTGTGAAGTGCAATATTTTATGCACTTATGCAAACGGTAGTGAAGAACTTGCTACGTACCCTCACGTTGCTAAGTACAGAGACGGTGTGTGAGTTTCACACATAATGGAATGACAAGCAGCTCATCAATCAAGGCAGTGGGCCATTTAACACGCCCCCCACTGTAGACTGGAGCATCTTTCCCTTGCTCCCAATGGGCCCCAGGCAGCCAGCCATGACAGTCATAAATTGGTAGCTTTGCAACACGAAATGCGTAGGCGACAGCACAGTTTGAAATGAGGTCGTGTGTGGCATGATTTGGTAGGCGTGGCGACAGGGGCGGCATTACCAGTAGACAGAGGATGACATACACATACGTATATTTACAAAGGTAGCGGGCGCCCCTCTCTCGCAAGAACAGACATGATAACCTGTTCAGTGGTTATTAACCACTTGAGAGTTCGCAGCCACTGCTTTTACTCACTGTGCCTTTCACAGATGGGAAATATCCATTTGCATATCAGTCTTTGTCCTGCCCAGGGGCAGTCCAGCACCGAAATACAATGGCAACTCCAATCTGAACGAGAGTACCACCAGCAACCCCATACACGTGTTTCACCCTTGTTGGGGATCATCAGTGAGGTGAAGCTGATGCCTCTCTAAGCACAGTGAGAGGGAGACCACGTCTGGTTGCCCCCAGGAGACCTAGGATTACCAATCCCAGGTTCCTTAAAAAATAGATTTACAAAGGTAGCGGGCGCCCCTCTCTCGCAAGAACAGACATGATAACCTGTTCAGTGGTTATTAACCACTTGAGAGTTCGCAGCCACTGCTTTTACTCACTGTGCCTTTCACAGATGGGAAATATCCATTTGCATATCAGTCTTTGTCCTGCCCAGGGGCAGTCCAGCACCGAAATACAATGGCAATTCCAATCTGAACGAGAGTACCACCAGCAACCCCATACACGTGTTTCACCCTTGTTGGGGATCATCAGTGAGGTGAAGCTGATGCCTCTCTAAGCACAGTGAGAGGGAGACCACTACCTTTGTAAAACTATTTTTTAAGGAACCTGGGATTGGTAACCCTAGGTCTCCTGGGGGCAACCAGACGTGGTCTCCCTCTCACTGTGCTTAGAGAGGCATCAGCTTCACCTCACTGATGATCCCCAACAAGGGTGAAACACGTGTATGGGGTTGCTGGTGGTACTCTCGTTCAGATTGGAATTGCCATTGTATTTCGGTGCTGGACTGCCCCTGGGCAGGACAAAGACTGATATGCAAATGGATATTTCCCATCTGTGAAAGGCACAGTGAGTAAAAGCAGTGGCTGCGAACTCTCAAGTGGTTAATAACCACTGAACAGGTTATCATGTCTGTTCTTGCAAGAGAGTGGCGCCCGCTACCTTTGTAAAACTATTTTTTAAGGAACCTGGGATTGGTAACCCTAGGTCTCCTGGGGGCAACCAGACGTGGTCTCCCTCTCACTGTGCTTAGAGAGGCATCAGCTTCACCTCACTGATGATCCCCAACAAGGGTGAAACACGTGTATGGGGTTGCTGGTGGTACTCTCGTTCAGATTGGAATTGCCATTGTATTTCGGTGCTGGACTGCCCCTGGGCAGGACAAAGACTGATATGCAAATGGATATTTCCCATCTGTGAAAGGCACAGTGAGTAAAAGCAGTGGCTGCGAACTCTCAAGTGGTTAATAACCACTGAACAGGTTATCATGTCTGTTCTTGCGAGAGAGGGGCGCCCGCTACCTTTGTAAAACTATTTTTTAAGGAACCTGGGATTGGTAACCCTAGGTCTCCTGGGGGCAACCAGACGTGGTCTCCCTCTCACTGTGCTTAGAGAGGCATCAGCTTCACTTCACTGATGATCCCCAACAAGGGTGAAACACGTGTATGGGGTTGCTGGTGGTACTCTCGTTCAGATTGGAATTGCCATTGTATTTCGGTGCTGGACTGCCCCTGGGCAGGACAAAGACTGATATGCAAATGGATATTTCCCATCTGTGAAAGGCACAGTGAGTAAAAGCAGTGGCTGCGAACTCTCAAGTGGTTAATAACCACTGAACAGGTTATCATGTCTGTTCTTGCGAGAGAGGGGCGCCCGCTACCTTTGTAAAACTATTTTTTAAGGAACCTGGGATTGGTAACCCTAGGTCTCCTGGGGGCAACCAGACGTGGTCTCCCTCTCACTGTGCTTAGAGAGGCATCAGCTTCACCTCACTGATGATCCCCAACAAAGGTTAAACACGTGTATGGGGTTGCTGGTGGTACACTCGTTCAGATTGGAATTGCCATTGTATTTCGGTGCTGGACTGCCCCTGGGCAGGACAAAGACTGATATGCAAATGGATATTTCCCATCTGTGAAAGGCACAGTGAGTAAAAGCAGTGGCTGCGAACTTTCAAGTGGTTAATAACCACTGAACAGGTTATCATGTCTGTTCTTGCGAGAGAGGGGCGCCCGCTACCTTTGTAAAAAAAAATACACATACGTATAGCTGTGCAACTGACAGACGTCCGGTGCCACGACTAATTAAAAAGGGAATGAGAAGATGCAGACATGAGGCCAGTCCTGTAGTCATAAGGACACTTCCATTGTGATTGAACATACACCGGCCAGTTGCCCTCTCAGTAAGAAACCTCCATTTTGCTTACCTGCAGGCATTCTGTGGCAGCACTGTGCACTACAGAATCACAATGCATTGACAGCACCAAAGCACCAAATATGTACACACTCACAAACAGTTTACATGTACATGTTCAATTTGCAAGAAACATTGGCCGTATTTGATATATGATATAGGTTATTTATAACGCGCTTAATACCCAGAGGTTTCTAAGCGCGGACCTGGGGATCGAACCTGTGTTTCTCCATGTCGTCTTGTTTCCAAGGCGAGTACGTTGCCCCTAAACTATCCTCCTGAGACAAGGTTGGGACAGGGTAGGGGTACTAGTAATTGTTTAGCAATTGTTCATTTTTTTCATACTGGCTGTGTACATTACTTTTTACAGTGTCTCATAGATTTCACGTGGCTACATGCAGTTGTGGAAGAGGTGCCACTATTGATGCATTCCTTCAATGTAAAGTATGTCCTCTTACACACAAACATAAGTGTGAAGTGTACATAAAGCAATACATATTATCTACATTTCATTCTACACTGTGCTACTTGCCCATGCAGTTAGTATCCTTACTTATTCAGAGAAGAGGGACATTCTTTTCCAGCTATTCTAGGGTGCTTGGCATTGTTGCGATAAAAAAAAAAAACAAATATCATGGTTTGCTATTGTGCTACACTGCAAAAATTAGGAATTAATAGAGACACTTCAGTTTAGTTACCACATTGGAGTTACGTTTGCTGTCAATACTTCCTTACTCTATTTGTTTCTTTGTTTTCATGTGTAGTGGCAATGTGGTAATATTGCTGGATGCACACGTGACTTTGTGTACTGGTTCTTTCCATTATGGGGCATAATGTATGCCTTTGGTCTGTTTGTTTCACAAGTACAGAGTTTACACGCCAACTTACTTCATTCGTCTTGCGATCTACATAGATGATGCTGTTTATACATGTTTATTCACTTTGATGAATGGTGGCAGTATGTAAGACAACTAATGCTGTTTCCAGCAGTTTGTGTGCTGGCCACTGTATGCGCTCAGATGTACATTTTGTGGTTGTTGTGCTCCTTGGTATGGAGACATCAATTTCCTTTGCTCTATGATACATCTATGCAACCCAATGGCTTTGTGGTCAAAATCTATTAAATTTAGTGAAAAAACGTTGTTAAAGGGAAGTTATGTTTATGTTGCACTAATAAAAAACTATGAAATCAATGAAAAAACGTTGTTAAAGGGCTGTTATGGTTAGGTTGCACTACCAAAGACCTATTAAATTCAATGGAAAACGTTGGTTGTTACAGGGACATTATGGTTACAGGTAAAACCGAAAAAGCCCAGAAAACCGCCATTTATGGTAAGGTAAGCACATTAACTTGTGCCACCAGTGTGCACTGCAAGGACTAACACCCATGACATCAAAGATGCCAACACAAATCTCATTGATGACATCACTGATGACATCACATGTGCATTTAGGTTTCATGGTAAAAGTCTTTCCCTGGTGCTTCCTATAATAACTGAAAGAAAATGTATTGTGACGTTTACAGAAAGGAGTAAATTAACATGAATTGGTTTTATAGGGAGATATGAATTGTGAAAGTTAGGAGGATTTTGTACAAAGGCTGACTTAGATTTTATTCATTGTGATAAGATATGTTGTGAAGTTATTGTGTATGAAATGACAAATGTTTTCTTATATATGATAGGATTATGTAAGGAATGGACTGCGTTCTGCTATAGTCTTTTTCTATTTTTTATCTATACTATATGTGTGAAAGGTTTTTTAATACTAATACACACTAATTAAAATGAAAACCGTTGTTTTCTTGGCTGCTTATGAAATCGGAATGTCTGAAATGCAGTCAATGTCATTAGTTATTTATTATTGACGTCAGTCCACGGTTTCTGACTTTCTGAGAGGTGGTCAATAATAGCTAATGCGTGCTAATACATATGATATAATTAACTCATTTTTGTAGATTGCAACTCTTGCTAGTAGTGGTGGCCTCTTGATTCCATGTTCTTTGTTTGAGGGGTGGGCATAGGTAGAGGTAAGGTGTGGATCCTGACGTGTTTCTGAGTGCAGATTCGGAATTCTCTCGGAGGGGCTCATGATCCATGGGGGTGTAAGATTAATGGAAAACGTTAAGGCCTTGTGTGAGGCTTCTAGGCCTTCCACTAACGTTATCCTCCATTTTCAATAATTTTTATGGCGGAGAGGAGGGGCAAAATGCAACTTTTATTTCGGCCACCTCCTTCCTCTCGCCATACAAATGCACCAGCATTTGCACTGGCATGTACTTTCATGCCAGCGCAAATGCTAGCGATCCTTATGGGGTCAGGCAACTTTATACACCAGCGTATAGCAGGTGGATCCCTTAGGTATCCATTGTAAATGTCGACTGACAGGCTTGCATGTCGGACAGCATTTATTTGTCATTGTGAACACTGCTCATCATGCACTCATGGTAAGCAGTGTTCACAGTGAAAAGTAAATGCTCTCCGACATGCGAGTATGGCAAGCAGCACTCATAATCGAAAGTAAACACTGCCTGACATGCCAGAACAGCAGCTGGTGTTTGCTCCCTTTGAACTGCGAAGTACAAATGTGAAGGGCAAAAGGCGGTGTACAAATGACCAGAATTTGGTTGCAGGGACGTTTGAAGTATAAACGTAATGGGACCCAAATTACATTTTTTTTTCAAAATGAGCTGCTGTATGTTTAACATTACATTACATTGTGAGCATGTCTATCTGTCAACTACATCATATTTCTGCAAGTTTCGATTGCCCGATCATACATCATTTGCCTAACTTGTCTTTCAGAAAGCAGATGGCTTATACTATGCTAAACGCCTGGAGATTGTGCTCTACAAATTACAGCAAGCCAAGGTATGCTTCTTGCCTCTATCATGCAGCATCAATTGAAAAATGGGGTGATCCCTTTTCTTCATGCCCCGACCAGGACAGCAAAGGAATATGTATCTTCTGATGCAGTAAGGGCAAGTTAAGCTGTCGGCAGTTGTCAGTGGATGGTTTTGATGTTTTTTGTCCATGAGATATCAATTTACGTCAGTAATCACAAAGTAATAACAATGCAGTGCATAAACCTAAATGTGTAATACAAGACAGAGGCAATGTCATACCTTTCAATTTCATAGCAAGGAATGTGCACTTCATTAAGGTGCAGATATAACATTAGCATAGATCGAGTTCCAACAGTTCAATAAAATGTATTTAATTTCCATATTACCGACTGAAATATCTATATTTTCCAAATTCCAAGTAAAGCAAATTCGCTGTATACTTAAGGTGTTGTCACTCCACCACCCACCGAATTTCATAGGTTGTGTTGCACCATGTTTTCTTTCACTGAATTTATATTAAAAACCGATTTGAAAATTATTAAAGCATATATTATGGTATGTTCAATATTCCTGCATATTTTAGAATGCTATTTTGCAATTCTAAAGACATTTTACGAACACGCTGTCACTATTTTTGTAATTGATTTTTATAATTTACAATATACTAAGATCTTTTTGTAAATGTTTACACATAATACTACATTTTGTGATATTTGTATGATCTTTAACTTTAATAGTGTAACTTTTTATGTACAAATCGTTGCCATTGTCATTGTTTTAGTTCGTTTACATATAATTATAATGTATACATATATATTTTAATTAATTCAACATGGTTCTATATATTATGATTATGTGTTTCTAATTTTTAATAATTTGTAGCTTTTTACCTTGATCTTTATGACTCTGAATCTTCCAAATTCATTGAGGTTTGATAATGTTTGGGAGATGTGTGATTCTTACTCTGCATTATGCCTGGCCTGCTGGACACCTCAAGTTTTCAGAAATGTTACCAAACATATTCAAGGGTCCCATGGGACACGTTTTGAGAAGGGTTGCTCACCCTTATCTGCATGAACACGGGTTTGAGGGATCAATGAATGTCTGAGCTGTTTGCAGTAAGGGATGTTACATTGTCATTAATGAAACTTGAAGAGTTAAATAATGTTTAAGAGCACACATGTCAGCTGGAACCAAGTTCAACTACAGATAAGCCTATGAAGGAGAATGTAAGTAATGTTTGGGGTTAATGAATTAGAGCTCTATGATTGCTAATACTGTTAATCATTAGTGATTAAAAGTTGCGGCACAGCTTCCAAATGGTGGAAATGGTTTGATAAGTCAACAGTCCGATTACAGCTTTTTCATTTATAACAGCATAGTTGTGCTGACTTCATCAGGGTCGATATCATGTCTTTCTGACACATTTCAGAATATGGATGTTTTTCGGGTGGCAGAATCCAAGAGCAATAGCCATGCCGACGCTGTTGAAAATATTTTAGCAAAAACAGTTGAACTATGCTTCACTCATCCTCAAAGCGGGAATGATATTTTCTGAAAAGGACAGAAAATGAACCAGATGTTCAGTCTTCCTTCTTTCTCTTTCAGCAAACCACTTCAAAAGGCAACGACCATGTGCTGAAGTGTGCATTGAACGACCTTGTGACAACTGTGGTAAAAATGTGTCTTGCTCTGAATATCTCTACCACCTGTATTCCACCTGTATTCCACCTCTAACCAATGATCCTTATCATTAGTGTATTTGAAATAGAAAAACATTCCTAATATGACTGTATGCTAAGCGTCAGAAAATCCAAATGGATCAAGCAAATGTACAGCACATCCACATATCACAGGAAGACAAATACAGGTTTTTCCAGACTTATATTTCAATAATAATAATATTTATTGCGATTTAGTTTACATTGGAACTTTACACATTTATAAAAGGAAACATTTTAACATATAAAAACATATTACACACATATTTAAATCCAAATCTACAACAAAAAACAAAATTTCGTAGACAAACAATGATACTACCAACTTACATTTAGGCATTTCCATATTTTCTCAATCAGGGCTATGAAACCTTCCAAGGGAAACGTTGGACTAACACCTATGTTCTTTTAGCCACACGTGGTATGCAACTCGGGATACACATCTAGGCCTTTAATGAAAAGAACATCAGCACCTTACAATGAACTATCATTTACCATATATGGCAATGTTCCCAGGTCACATATATTGTTTTTTTTGTTACCAACAGCTTTGGTTAAGCTTATTGCCTTTTATCGACTCCTTACATTGTTAAACCCAGACTTATTTCAACCTTCAACCAGATTTTATACAATGCCATCAGTAAGCTCATACTATTAGAGTTAATAAAGTGGAGCCAGAATAGGTCCTCCTTAATATATTCATAGCTGTGTACATGTTTACTCAAGTGGAGGTTAATTACATCCGTCATTTCATGGCATTCTGTCAGCAAATGTTTAGCTGTCTCCAACTGATCTTGTTCTTTACATAGGTGACATTGCCGTAGTTCCACCGCAATCTTTTCCCTTCTCCCAGTTACCATTAATGAGGGTAGTTGTTGTTTTTGTGGGGTGTGCTGTTCAGATTTACATGGGCTGTATCTTAAACAAAATAACTGAATTCTCAAGCATTACTGGTGCAGCAAGTGCTGTTGGTAATAGTAGCATCTACTGTAGACTGCGAAGATTCATAGTGTCTGTTTTCTTTTTCCAGAAAGAACTTTCCAAGGACCTTGGCTGCTCAACTGACGTCATCCTTCGTCAGCTGGTAAGATCACTGTATGTGTACAGAAATAAGGAGACATAAATTGACACTTTTACAGCCATAGTAATTACGTAACCCAATTGTGTACCTCTCTACTCCAGATGACCGTATACCCAGATTTCTTTGTAATGGTAGGGCCGAGTTTTTGTTTGTTGTGCATCACTCTTCTGCGCCTCTTATTCTGAGTTGAACAATCTTAGTGCTAGCTTTTGTTCTTACTGTCAGTGTTACAAGCTAAGCAAAATGTGGCCATCTGGATGTGTTAGCCTACAACGTCTATGATGCCTTGCTGTATACTGGCTAGGTTGAAGGGAGTTGCACACAAAATCTCTGAGGAGACTCCAGCTGCCATCCCATGCTGTAGATAAGTGGGCCCTGATGAATTCATGTATTCCTTCGTCAGCAGCTGATAAGCACCCATCCGAGTCTTGTGCTTTGATGATTGATCCCACGTCCCGTCCCGCAGTGTCAGAGCCCCAGGTGAAGATTCCCTCACGTGCACAGCATCGGCACCCTCAGACCAGATTTTATGCATTATTGTGGTTACAGTGATTATTATATTGACGAGAAAAAGGACCTATTAGTTGAGTTTCTTTCTCTCCATATGCTGCAAAGCAGTAAGTCAGCTTTCTCAAAATGATTTCTACATTACTATTTGTGGCAAATCCCCTTCAGATATCAGGCAAAATTAGGCAGTGGAGTCGGACAACACCTGCTGTAATCTGGGTTCATGTCTCACTGCCCATCATCTGAAAGGCATATGTTCCACAGCTTAATAAGATTGTGTCATGGGGCCATTAGGGTAAGGGTAAAATGGAGTCTGTATGCATGCACATTAGAAACCTTATTTCCAGGGGTTAAGGGTGTAGAGGAGGTTCCAGATATAGCCTGCACTACAGCCACCCACTTTGAAATCCCAGGAACAAACTTGCCTAGATATGTGACATATGGGGAGCAAATAAACCAACAGAGAGCCACACTGGGGCTCTGCCCAGTGCCCATCAGAAGAGAAATACCCGTGGAAGTGCCAATAACCAGTCAACCATGGGCAGCACGGTACCCATTGAGACAACCGTACCAACAGCTGACACGACATGAAGACTACTTTCAGACTGTCCCAGAAGAGACCCAAAGGGCCTTGAGCGAAATCGAATGGTGACATCACGAGGGCCCGGACAGAAGTACAGATAAACGAAACAACAACCAAAAAGATGACACACGAAGACGAAACACCATGGATAAAGTTATCACAGACATAGAAGAAGAGACAATGTCGAAATATAAAGAAACATAACCATAAAACAGGATGAGAGTATGCAACCAGCTAACGCCTGTACATAGGCTTGTAATGCAAGAAGCTAAGAAAATAGTGCGGCTTGCTATGCTTAGTAGAAGAATAGAGCGGCAAGCGGCTACTATATATATATCTACCTCAATGAAGCACATTATATAAGTGTAGTCCACTTTACATGAAAGCAGAATTAAGCCCAGGATGGTAGGTGCCAAACAGGCCAGGATTCATATACGAGCCCAAAGCCACACGAAAGAGCAGAATCAAAACTTAGCAAGAAGCAGCTCGTGCCTGGGAATTCGAGGTCAACCCAAGGAAGGGAGGAGAGCGGCAAATCCGAAGAATCGAAACTTAAGAGCATAGCAGCCTTCCCGTGAAGGTTGAGATATAGAGGCCCAGGCAGATGGTGAGGCCGAAGGGAGAATCAAATACGCAAATAGATAGAAAATGAAGCAGCTTCACGGTATACTGACACGTGACCAGCCAAGCACGAAGAGGTACCAACGTATAATGTCACCCAAAACCAGAGGATGCCATAACTTTTTCTGATAAGAAGCTACATTTTCGAGGCCGTCCTAAGCCAACTAATTGACACATAGCCCTAAAGTACTGATTCATGGAAGGGAGGCAGGGTGAATCTTGGGGCATGCCGCATCTGGTGAACATTCTGCATGCTGTTAATTAAAGTGGAGATTTATGCCTAGGGGTGTAACCGGCTCAATCACAATGGACCAAATAATCTAGGGTCCTATAGCTAGTAGAACCAATGAGACGTTGTACTTGTAGTGACGTCTAGCATGAGTGATGTAGAGGGCTAGGCGTAGACGCCCACCCGATAAGAGTTATCCAATCCTCACACCCCGTTACCATATACAAATATAGTACCTATACTTAAGTTACCTTTTCCAACCAATAGACTTGCATGACAAACTTTCAAGTGTTACAAGTCAATGATGACGAATATTGCCTATAAGAATTGCTGTTTGAATGAAGATTTTGGAAGTTGAAGCGAGACGGGCGATCGCATCACTGATGATTTACTAATGTTTCCCCGTTTTATGTACTTGTCATTAAACGGACTTCCCTTTACCAAACCATTTGAGTTGTCCTTATTGATTGGTGTTGGAGTAAGAGAATCCTGCACCCCATCCACCTCAAGGTGCAGCTATCTCGTCTTAAAGTACTCGAGGGTGAGCTCTGATCCCATGGGCCCGTCAGAGGTCGCTCCGCTCTCCTGTACGAGTGTGTATCTCAGAGACTGGTCTGAGATGCTGTGTCACACAGATATACACAAGAAAAGAAACGTAGTACAATATAGAGGAACACCAATGATTCTGCCTTTTAAGGAGCCTTTTGAAGGACAACAGGCCCTCGCTGAGTCTGGTGGCCATTGAACCACACACTGATAAAGGACTGATCAAGACCACAACTCTGTCAGGGGGGGCAGGTGTTGAAAAGGAATCAGGTGCCCATTGGGATTGTGCACTAATACTCTCGAAGAAGCTCACCATCATGTAATTTGGGTTCAGGCCTTAACTGTGCCAGTTGTTGGACAATTCCAAACCATTCAGAAGTAATTTAGTATTATCCAGACATATTGTAATGTAAAGTAAATTGATCTGATATATCCCCCTTCTGCATATTTGTTGTCCTTGCGGCACATTGTTCTTTAAGAAAGGAGAGGTTTTTTTAGTTTTTTTTTTTAATGGGATGTCTGGAGCGGCAGATGCAAAACCTGTGGTGCTGTTTGGTGTAGGCTAAAAGTATCTGCTCTCTATGGATTGGCAGTGTCTGATGGAGTATGTTATCCATAGAGTGTGTTAGAGTTAAAAAAAAGAGCTCAGTTATAGCTGAATTATTTGAATTATTGTTGATGTGCTAATGAATATACCTGTGGTGTCTGTTGGGGATTTCTGTGTGAATCATAAGGTAGTAGGTGATCTTAGTCTGAAGTCAATTAGTCAGGGAAAGGGAGCAGTAGCCCCTTCCTGCACTCTTACAACGGGCCTCTTCCAGGCATGTTCTGCTTCCCTTGCCACTATCAAGTCTCTCTCTCTCTCTCTCTCTCTCTCTCTCTCTCTCTCTCTCTCTCTCTCTCTCTCTCTCTCTCTCTCTCTCTCTCTCTCTCTCTCTCTCTCTCTCTGCCTCTCTCTCTCTCTCTTTCTCTCTCTCTCTCTCTCTCTGCCTCTCTCTCTCTGGCTCTCTCTAGGCTCTCTCTCTCTCTCTCTCTCTGCCACTCTCCCTACCAAACAGGCACAGCTCCACCTCACTGATGAGGCCCGGTTGCTGTCGGTACTCTTGTTCACTTGTTCAGAAGGGAATTGCCATAGCATTTCTGTGCTGGACTGCCCATGTGGGCGGGACAAAGACTGATATGCAAATGGATATTTCCCATCTGTGAAAGGTACAGTGAGCAAATCGTGATGACTGCGAACTCTCAAAGTGGGAAAAAACCACAGAACAGGTTATCATGCCATGTTCTTCCTGGAGAGGGGCGCCTGCTACCTTTTTTGAAAAATGGCTCTGAATTTGCAAGGTCTTCCATGCCTTGGAAAATTCAATGAGGTTTAACTCACGAAAACAAATGCAAACTGGAAGGGTTTACAAATGATAGTTCAATGCTGAACCTCAAGGTTGAAATGCGAGGAAAAGATTTCCCATGGGAGGAGGACTTCACCCAGAACACCAGTTGCACAAGCTCTGACAGAAGAATGTGATGCAAAATAAGAATGAAATAGCAGAACATACAAATCTCAACAGTGCCTTGAAGATTTGTTTTATAACTAGATTTGGCGCAAAGAAAGGGAAAAGATGGGGAGGTAGAAGGGAACCAATCAGAGAGCAAATGGGTGATGCTCTAGTGTATATCTGGCCTTGGGTGCCGGCCTGTGACTCACGTTATCTTCAAAGCACATAGAATCCAGTTGAAACTTGTATTTCAAGTTATTTATGTATATTTGGCTTCCAAAGCGTAACTTAGAGCTTGTTTGCTAGCCAGTGCATGGTGATGTCATTGAGAGGAGGGAGATTTCAAGACTGTGATGTCAGAGGTGGGTGGTGTGGGTTTTGGTCCCAAGAATAATGCTAGCCAGTAAGATTACATCAATGTATGGGACATGATGGATATTTGCACCAATCTGCTTGTTCGACCTGCCCCAAAATATAATTAATGTCTTGTATAAAAAGTGTGTTAGAAGTGTGCAGGGCTGAGAACCTTTTCAGCCAGTTTCAAGCATGCAGGGCTGTTTTTAAATACTTCCCTCTGCTGTGGGGGGCAATAAAACTCTGTACTTCCATGCCCATTTGTCTGAGACTATTTATGTATCTATTTTTGGAGTATTCCTGTAGAGTACACCTTCATTTGTAAGGTGGATTGTGGATTCCTAGAAAAGCCCCACAAATCTGCCTGTGCCGTCTCTTGTCATAAAGGGGCTACTGCAGGTGCAGGAAGGTGACAAGAACATGCAGGCAGTCAAATATAAGGTGCTTGGGTGAGCAGTACAATACCACTGCATTCTCGAATTTGCAATATCTCTGGTACCCTGCTACGTAATGATCTCTGTCCAGGTTCATTGGCAAGCTTTGCGCAACAGCTAAATAATGGGACCTGGGCCTGGCTAGTATGAAGTATGTATTTATATCAATGTAAACTCCCTATGCCTTACAGGCCCTGGGAGAAAATGCAGCACTTCAGAGCACCTGGACAAAGTGTGATGCACAAATGAACATTGCATATAGGCCAATGCACAGTGCATTCCACTTCATCCAGGAGGTGTGAAGAGCTGAATATTATATGGAGTCGGGGTCCAGTGAGGTAGGGAGGGGGCGCAGGGAGTGCATTGGGAGACAGATGGGGAAGTCAGTTGTGGGCCTCGAAGCAGCATCAGTGTGTGGAGGCACACACCTCAATGACCAGGGGCAGGAGTGCAGATAAAGATCAACCTTGTGGAGGACATAAGACATAAAGAAAGGTTGAGGCTCTCATGGAGAGTCAAATGCACAAGCCAGGACAGCACTGTCTCATCATTAACAGCTACGTGCAAAAGGGAGACGTGCAGGAGAGGGTTACCTTACTGAAGTGAGATGGGGTTGGCTGATTTGTGCCCTACTATTTATACTTTTACACACATTGGTATGATTTCTGGTTTGAGTTTCAGAAAATTGTTTTTGTGTAGTTTTGAAGCTAGCTCCAAAAGCTACGAAAAACATGTGTTTTCTGACACATGACTGTTCATTTCACCCCTATCTTTTATAATGAGGTTGAGGTGCCTGTCTACACACTTCGTCTGCCTTTTCTCTGTACAAGAATAATTTTTAATGAGTTGTGTTTATTTGCACACCACCAGCATCCTACTAGCTACATCCTTTTTTTTCATAAAGAGCTGCAAGTGTTCAGGTCAACAAAATCTACTAATGTATCATTGTTTAAGGATTGCAAACCTTATGCTTTCAGGCATGTGGCTTATTAGTTGTATGTATTGCTTCCTCAGGGTATTTCTGACTTCACTGCGCACAGCATTGCATCATTAATAAAGGTAACATTTACTTTTACGTTCATTCATCGTCTCCCTAACCTGCCAAAAAGACGGTATGAGTTACATTCCTGCTATTGATATTGCAGACGGCAATCCTTGCAGTAAAGGTACTTCCACGTCCCAAGAAAAGGTTAATTGTTTGGATGTCATAAAATGACAATCATTTTGACAGCAGCCATTGCATGCAGAGGTTTGTGCATTTTGCAGGAGGTCACTTATATGGCTCTTCAAATGGAAATTGTTCTTTTCCTTACACAACAGGTTTATGGTAGCTTTCAGGCAGTGAGGTGTTACACTATTGTCTGCCGGTAAAAGGTGAAAGAGAACGATATATAGGGCGTCATTAGGAGTTTGCCAGTATCTTGATGCTAATTCGGGTCGGATACTGGCAAGCAGACCTAATGTTACTGGCACCTGATAGCCTGGTACTACAGGTGCCGGCAACAACAGTTATTCCCTGTTACTTAGAGTCAATATTTCTACATGGGGGGAAATTATCGGTATTATCAGCACCAGTAATACTGGATGTTGTTTGTTTGCCGTTGGGGCCCGATTTACCTCGAGCTCTTGACTGGAGGTAAATCAGTCAACCCCCACCGGAAAACTTGTAGTTTGGCGGTGCAGGAAAAGTGGCAGTTATGGAATTAAAGTCACTTTTACCACCCCTTTTACTGCACCGCCAAAACCTATAATGCACCCTTTGCTGTTCTAATATCAGACAGCTGTGAGAGCATGCCTGACAGCTGAGTCCTTATCGGACGACTCCCTCTACTGAGGTACCAGTACCAAAGTAAATCTCCAATCAATATGGGAAACGGCAGGGTATTTCAGGTGGACTTCGCAAACTGAAACACGATGCAATGAACGTATCAAAATAGGCAAGTCCAAGTTCTTGCGGTTCTTTGTGTTAAGTCACCCGTTTGAGGTTGCTCTGAAAAAAGGCTGCCTTTTTTGGTCACAATAGAGTGGACTCAAACAGATCACTGAAAGAGATATTTCATTTTCATTGGGAGCTTCACCCTCTTACCACCCAATGAGAAGCATCACCCACTGCCTCGCTTCCTGCCATACTTCCTTTGCCGCAGTATCTCCCTGACCGCACCTACCCCCAGTGACCCACTTGGTCCATCTTGAAGACTTCCAGGCATCCTGATAACCCGCCTCCAGGCCCACATCCGCTCCTTACCAAACGCTTACCTGCGCGACCCTGCAGTGCTGCTGACCTCCTCCGCCTTCTTCCATTCCTGCATGCTCCCCTTGCACCTATTGGCAGGATTTTATGGGTATTGTTTCTGGGTCCGAATATTTTCAGAGTGATATATGAACGTGGTGCTTAGCCGAGCATCACGCTCTTCCAAGATGAAAGAATATAGTACAGCATTATAGGGAATGTTGCTCCCTCATAACTTCCTGGCTTTACATGTCGTCACTTCCACTGCCATACAGGCCACTTCCTGTCAACCTCATATCCTGTAGTGCCCATGCTCAATGGGTAGTGGTCTCCATTTTCATTAAAGTAGGTCTAATACAAAAAGATGGTCTGAAGGAGGGCATTGCATACATTTTGCAATTTCTGAAGATTGCTGCAAAAATCGCTTAGTGACAGTTTTCGCACCATGAAACCTTTTGGTATGAAGCACTGTTGCATTGGCAGACTGGCAATTTCT
Source organism: Ambystoma mexicanum (assembly GCF_040938575.1). Classification (NCBI taxonomy): domain Eukaryota; kingdom Metazoa; phylum Chordata; class Amphibia; order Caudata; family Ambystomatidae; genus Ambystoma; species Ambystoma mexicanum. Next base: position 655,087,035 of record NC_090925.1, read on the forward strand.
CGTTTTGGAGCCTCCTCCTAGCTTCTGGTGTGGATTTAATTATACAATACTCTCTGGAATACTAAAGACTAGATGGCCATGGGAGAACACAGTGTAGGCCTCACCAAAGTGAAGTAGTGACCGGGAGGATTTGGAGCTCCGCGGTGAATTAATGTATTCAAGACATGGAAGAGACAAGCCTCCAGTCCAGGGCGGTGGATGGTGCTTCCCCCGCAACCCCCCTGGCTGTTAGTACACAACCGTATACCACAGTGCAGCGTGCACCACATAAGCCTACTTCATTTGATGCTGGTCACAGTTCTGCTCTTCTGTTGTGACTTTCGCGTGGGCTGCATCTAGTGTGTCCTGTAAGGGTATAAATAGCACAAACACAATTAAAAAAAGCATTTTAGTTGATATGTATTTATTTCCAAAGGCCTTTCTTTGCATTGGAATTCACTGTTGCAGAGTGGCGGGAATTATAATCATAAATGCAGAGAGGCAGAAGCCGAAGCGCTAAATGCCTCACACGATGTTTGATGTTCTTTGGTCACAGAGTAAGAGCTATCACTTGACTAGAGTTCTCTCCCGCTTTCTTTAGGATGGAGGCGCTGTGAGCGGTATCCTTTCCTCGACTCTTCTCGATACAGTGAACGACCTGCTGGGAGGAGTCACCGGTCTGCTGGTAACCCGGATTTGTGTTTTTAATAGTGCAGGGACATTTATGTTTCGAGTGTGAATGTAATAAAATGGAATCCGAACGGCCGAGGACTAAATAATTTTAATCAGAAAAACCATAATACTTGTAAACCGAAATGGGTAAAGGTTTTGTAGAAGTCAACGACATGTTGATTCATTTTGCCCCATGATTTCTTTTGACACAAACTTTTATTTGCACCTTTTGGATAGAGAGTTATATCTAGTCAGCTTTTCTATCAGAGTCCAGTTTCTGACAATACCTTCCAGTTGCTGGCACAAGTGCTCTAAATTAAATAAGAATATCATATACCCATAACGTCTGTGCACAGCAAAGACGGCAACGAAGAATATGTAGAGGATTTTCCACGCCTCACTGGACTCCGTAGTTCCGGCAACCGCCACAGCGGAGGCACGATGCTTACGACCGTGTGAAGGGACGCACGAGTGCATGCACGTGACCTGACAGAGATCATAAGGGAGCAGACAGAAAAACGGGACCACATCTCCACAGCAAGTCGCTAACAAATGCAATAACAGCAGAAGTGTATAATGGCAACATGCTAAGCAGCAACGAACACACAAACGGCGCATGTCAAGCAAAAATTGATGACTGTTCAAGAGGTGTCACCCTGACACCAAGAATAGGCCCTGAGGAAGCGTTTTAGCGAAACACGTGTAGCTGTTATAAAGATTGAATTTGCCACTAGTTTTTGTAGCGCACTATTGAAAATGAATCACTTTGATGAAATATCTATAACTTATTAGTGTATGTATTATTACTGTACACATTAATGGGAGATAGAATCTGTGTTTACACAACCTTTAATGCCAGCGAATTACAGAGCAGAAATCACCTGAAAAAACACTCATACTCTTCAGACATGCGAACAGGGAAAGTGGACATTCTTTCTTAATCATATTGGTCAAGTTCGCATCTGTATTTTAATTTATAATCTTCTTTTTTCTTATTTAGAATAATCTGTTGGGAGCCATTGGCCTCGTGCTGGGCAATCTTCTCAGCTCAGTGACTGGACTTTTGGTAAACTTACTTACTATATTTTGTCTGATGTAAATATTTGTATATTCAGGTAAAATGACAAGCAACAAACTAATGTTCACTTGGGGTGACATAATCTGAGTCATTCCAGGTACCTTCAGAACTAGCCAGCATACATAAGGGAGCATGGCAGTCCTAGTCTGAAACATCTGGTCGACCACAGGTCATAGGCCCTGATATTGAATGGCACAAAAGCAGTGCTGGAACAAAGAGAACACATACTTTGCTTTTCCATCTGGGGTGAAGGGGGTGCATCGGGGAGGGTGACAAGGTCATTAGTTGGCCGACCTTTGGTGCTCTGGAGGTGGAGTATTGGCAGGCAAGTTACAGACTTGTAAAAAGTGTAAAATGCACAGGACCATATAGCTGAGCTGAACGAGAAAGACTAGAGCTTTATTGTTTCTGTACTGAATGGTAACCTATGGTGGCAAACAAGAGCAGTAACTGCAGCCTAACATACATTCCTCGAAAAGATAATGAGAAATAAAATGTATCCCATTGTGTCATAGAACATGAATCCCTCCCTTTTTCATTAACCACAATTCCAAAGTCCTGAATCATTCCGCTGATACTTTGTTTGGAACCGCATTTAAGCGCTCCCTGAGGCAGCTAAATTCTAAACAAGAGAACGAGATAGGCCCGAGCAGAGCTCTTCAGAGCTCCAAACGTCTCCAATAACCACAGTGCAGTGGGTGGCGGCTCACGCCTGGGCTTTCTGTTCCCCTAGATTTAGAGTCTGAGGAGGCAATTTTTTGCAGATTATAAATCCCGATAAAATCCAACAGTGGAGAAAAGGTATGTTGATCTGAGGAAAGTGTGGGAGAACACTGGCAACGTGAGAGGGAACAGAAAATAATGGTGTGGAGGAGAAAAAGGGCGGCCCTGGAGCTGATAAATGAAACGTGGATTGGGAGTCATTCTGTACAGTATTTCAATGTGCAGCTTGCAAGGTTATGAGAGTATAACTTTGATTAGTACCCGGCGAGGGACAATCAGATAGTAAAATGCAATCTGATTGGCCCTCGCTGGGGCTTTACCCGACCCTTTACCCGACCGGGAATCCATCTACGGCCTTGTTTTCCTTTGTCCCCAGTGGGGGGCCGGGGGTGTGGCAGCCCCTCAGCCAATGAAGAGGCATGGAACAGAGTAATCCCTGACCCGAGCCACCACATGGCTGGAGCCTTCCATCGTCCCCTGGCGGGGATTCAGGTAACTATTCTGTCCCAACACATTCCCATCCAAACAGTCCCTTCCCTGCCCTCCCAACCCCACTTACCTTCTTTTTGGTCCTTTTTCGGGAGCAAAAACGCTGGGGACATTTCTTTCCCCAGCGCATCCCCTCCCAATGGCCGCCATTGAAAGGGAAAATGGACTCAGTTTTCCCTTACCGGCGCCCATTTAAAAAAAAAAAAATTCTGGAACAGAAAAACAATGATATTAGTACCCTGGTCTTGCGGGCCGGGTATTAATAGCAATAAGCCCCTCGCCGCGGGGGCATTACTGAGTCAGGTAATGCCCCTGGGCCTTCGTTAAGGCCCTTGCTTTGCTCAGGTCTGTAACTATGGGCCCCAGGGCATTAACTGACTTGGTAATGCTCCCGCGGCTCGGGCTTGTTGCTTAATAAGAATGTTGATTGGCCTATACATTCTGAAGTCAAATCTGCTCACTTTCATCCATTGAGGTCGTAAGCATTTGACCACCAGTACCAAGCCCAATCTATGGACTTATCACCCCTGCCACCGCTCATAATGTCTGCAAGGCTGATGCCTACTCAAAAAGGGAAAGCTACGCAGCATCACTGCTGCACAACTGACATCTTTCATCTGCATACCCTCTTCAGTAAATTGGAGCAGTGTAAAGGAGGTATACCCAGGGAAGAACTGCACACACGTGTGTGAATCTATCCTCGTGAACTGAATAAGGGGTGAGGAGCAGAAGCAATGTGACCTTGCACAGCATATATTGCCCGAATCAGCAATTGTCTATGCTACTTAAATTCTGTTTTCTTGGAAATTAATAAATATGTGTATTCAGGCCTAGACGGTCGATAGACTCCTCCATGGCTCTTGCTCTGCCATACCTTAATTAAAGGAGAAAGGCAAAACTAGACCTACCAGCATAAAGCTTCTGTGGGTGACTATTCGTGCAAAAAAGAACAAAACACTGAAGATGTAAGCAGGGCAATGACACCATTCTTTGAAGTATGCATTGCAAACTGTGTTTCTTGGCAATATCTCTTATTTTTATTTTAGAGCGATGTAACTGGGGGAGCTCTATCCTCTCTTCTGGGCCCGGACGGTCTCCTAAGTGGAATCCTTGGACGAAATGGACTACTAGGAGGTATCCTTGGACCAAATGGATTGGTTGGAAATCTTCTTGGAAATAATGGCCTATTTGAAGGGCTTCTAGGAAACAATGGGCCAGTTGGAGGTCTTCTTGGACAGAATGGATTGGTTGGAGGTCTTCTTGGAAAGAATAGGCTAGTTGGAAATGTTCTTGGAGGAAACGGGCTGTTTGGGGGCCCTCTTGGATGAAATATCCTGGTAAGAACTATGTCTGCAATTTAGAAGATTGTATAAAGTGATGCAAATGTAAAGGCAGTTCATGATAGGTTAAAAATATCATATTACTGGCTTTTCTGCATGATTACATAGGCATATTTTAACACGCACAGTATGTAGACTATGCAATCAGAAGAAATGGGGTATCTTTAGGAGTCTCAATCGCAAGGTAATTTAAATGAGGGACACATGCAAGGGAACAATATGTGTCTATTACACTTTAGTCTTTGAATTCCATTATTTTAGATGTGGGCCCATAGTGTGCGTATGCCTATCTTAACTAATGGGTTCCTGGGTCTCCTGCAAGTATAAGTAATTACCGATCTGACGTCATAATACATGGTTATAAGCCAGAGTGATTCTTTCCCCACTGCCTTGCATCTCACAACGTGCATTGTCTTCTGTTTGGTTTCATTTTGACTGAGACTACCTTCCTTGATTTCCAGTTGCATATTGACTCTCGAATTTGGGCCTTTTTGACTACTTGTACCGGGAATCAGCCAAAGAGCAGCAAACGCTGTGGCTTCTATTTTGCTCTAACCATATCCCAGTGTCATTTATGTTGCAGAAGTATTGGCTGATTCCACTAAGACCCTTCAGAGATGGCACCTGTTAATGTAATCATGAACCAAAACATGTTCTTATTCGTCCAACATTATTGACATGTAATCTTTTTTGATAGATACACTTTTGATTCCTCTGCAACCATGCAGCATTGTCAGCAATGCATTGCTGTATTGTGGTTTGGAGCTACATTGCACTCCACGTCAGTGATAAAATGTTGTAACCTAAGCAGACTAGTCCCAGTTGCAGGGTGCTGTTTTCAAGGAGGGGAGTTAAAGAATCACCCCTAACCACTTCCCAGCCAAATAATTCTAACAGCAACAAAATGGTATCATCTGGGATAGGGGTGCTTGGAATTATTACCACCCTCAACAGTGAACTCATGTCTTCATTTTTCAGGGAGCTGCAGTGCTGCTTTCCGGAGTCTGCATGCCAGCAGAAGAATACCAGAGACAGAGTCTACCACTGCTTTCTAGAGTCTTTTATGTTCAAGGAAATGTCTTCCACTGATTAACATGCACAGATCTATTATGAACCTTGACCCTTGTGTTTCTTTCCATTAAAGTAACAATGCCACAACTCGTATTGCCTTTTGTATTTTTGTTTTATTCACTTACACAGTACCGTATAGGAACGAACACGCCCCCCCACACACACACACGCAAGGATGCACGCACACGCACACGCATAGACACATTCAGGTAACCCAGCAGCACACATACACATACAATACCGTTTGATTTAATATGTCCTTAGCTCTTACATTGGAATGTAATTTAGATACTTGGAAATGCAATCCATAATGTCTGCTACTGAACTACTCTGAATTCTCTCTAAGCACACCCACCTGTTTGATAACAATGATGATGTTTCAAGGAGAAACTCCAAGAGAAAAATAGGGATGATTGAAGTGGGAAGGATGGGAGATGAGGCGCAACACTGAGGCATGCACTTGATACTATTGTTATTCATTTCAGAGATGGACGTCCCCTCGCCTAATAGTTCTGGTGAAGGCTAACAAGGAATGTTATTGACCAGCACCTCTTAGCGATAATGTGCCTCTCACCAAACGCTATCCCTGCCATTCTGCGTCTGTTTGTCAATTTGCAGACCCATCCTAGCAATGTACCTTGCGAGGAGCACAAGCAACACGCATCGATCACACAAGTGACACCGTTTTATGTCCATTTGCATTCCTATGTTCTGCCCAAATGCAAGAGCATGTGAGTCACAACTAAAGCGCACGCTAAATTACCATGTACATGCTGAGATCTGAACTAGAGTACTTTAATTACTACATCAGACACACATACCTATACGCACAGTTTTAATGAGTTATTATCTGGCTTGATGTCCGGTACCCTCGCCTTGGGTAGGGTACTTTCTCTGTTGCAGTAATTCAAACTCTTTTTGTTCTCAAGGGTGATGTTCAATGCCACCACCTGTTCAACAATGAAATCCATCAAATTACAGCTCATCTCTATGAAACACAGACACAATATATCTCCACAGTACAGAACATATACAAGCAGACGCAGACAACGTGTAACATATTGCTACTTTAATTAAAGCCCTAGCAAAGTCCAAATCCTTTGAATCCAGAATCTCGGAAGCCCAATCTAGCTCAAAAGAAATCTACGCCATCTTCAGGGAGCTAGAGACACCCACTCCCGCCCCCCAGAACTTCACCAAAGACAAAGCATGGTGCGATGAAATACAAACGGCCATGCAAACCAAATTGAAGACTCTCCAAAGCAAAATACTGGCTACCAAACTAGCCCTGCCTAATACACACATCCCTGTCCCACCACCAGCCTCGGACCCCCCCAACCTTTTTCCTTCAAACCCATACAGGAAAAAGATATCATCAACATAATGAGGAATATCAAACCCTCTAACTGTAAAGGTGATGCATGCCCAGCCACCATCATCAAGGACTGTACTGAAGCGCTGTCTCCCTTCCTGACAGCCTTTGTCAATGCGTCCTTTGCCACATGGAAAGTCCCCGCTTCCCTCTAGGAAGCCTGGGTCCGCCCTCTCTTAAAAAAAACAACTCTTGACCCAACATCCCCTAACAACTATAGACCTATCACCACTGTCCGTTTCCTCCTCAAAATATTGGACAAAGCAGCCTACCTGCAGGTCCAGCACTTCATTGAAGAGAACAAACTCCTGGGACTCCGTCAATAAGGCTTCCGCCCCAGACACGGGACTGAAACCGCCTTACTTGACCTGAAAAACCAGATGGACGATGCCAGAGACATGGGCAAACCAACACTTCTCCTACTTCATGACTTATCCGCGGCTTTCGATCTTGTAGATCACAACGTCCTATGCCACCACCTCTCCTCCACTGCCAAGTTCTCCCCTGACGCCACTGCATGGATCACTTCCTTCCTACAAGACAGAACCATGCAAGTGTTCTCTGACCTAGCCTCCGCCTCACCCTCCTTCATACTCTATGGTGTACCCCAAGGCTCCTGCCTCTCTCCCACCCTGTACAACATCTTCACACGGCCCCTCTTCCTCATCCTCGACGCTATGGGTATCTCGTACACTAACTATGCTGACGATACCCAGATCCTCCTTACCCTCACTGGCAACTACACACTGACTCCTTGACCCTTAACAACCTCTACAACACCATTCAAGCCTGGATGACAGACAATGGACTATGCCTCAATTCCGATAAGACCGAACTCCTCCTGATAGGTTCCACAGACACACTAAGAAATCTAGACTCCCAATTCAGTCACTTCACCATCTACACCATCAAAATACCTGTCTCGGACTCAGTCAAAACCCTTGGACTCTATTTGGATTCCAACCTATCCATGGAGAGACAAGTCAATGCAATAGCCTCCTCAGCTGCATATCACGCTAAACTAATCAACGCAGTCAAGCCCTTTCTCTCCAAAGAGAACTGCACACACATAGCCAGAGCCATCACTGGCTCCAGGCTAGACTACTGCAATGTACTCTTTCTAGGAACCTTCAACAAAAATCTGGAAAGGCTACAAGTCATACCGAACAGTGCTCTCCGTGCAGCCCAAGGCATTGCTAAAAGAGAACACATCTCGGAGGCTAGAAAACTAGCCCACTGGCTCCCAATTAAGGAAAGAATCGTCTTCAAAGCTCTTACACTGACCCACAAGTGCATTCACCTCACTGCTCCCGTTTACCTCTCGGAAAGGATCCACCCTGTCTCCTCCACAAGGCCAACCAGATCACCCTATACCAACATGCTCTATGTGCCACTAGTAAAAAGAGCCAGAGCGGGTGGTTCCAGCTTCCCATATCTTGCACCCACACACTGGAATGCCCTACCTCCCACTATCCGAGGTGAGGCCTCCCTCATCGCCTTCCGTAAAGCTATGAAAACCATCCTCTTAACATAAGGTCCCTCGCATCAGCATGAATACTATACATTTGACCCACTGCATAAGCTGTAATGTAATGACCAATCGCATAAGCTGTAAGTATTGTATTATGTCTGTAATACTTATAATGTACCAACAACTGCTACCATTCCTCTACCTCTGTAACTAAGCTCTCACAAGTAACAGCGCCTCAATGCCCGTGGGCTGCTTGCGCGCTATATAAATTTAAATAAATAAATAAATAAAAGATTTCCTCCATAGAAAATGTCATTGTGTGTAAAACCCTTGCACAATACCAACACGTATTATAGCATAATTGTATGGTCACTACATAGAGAAAAAAATGATTTCTTAATGCTGATAGCAGCCATATGAAAACATTGTCACACAAAACTTACCAAAGTATTCTTTATGATATGATATAAGTCATTTATAACACGCCTGTACACAAGTGTTTCTAGGTGCGACAAGACAAGGAGTGGGAAACAGAAGGAGGACAAAACAGTGATCTTACTAGGCCTTGTGTCATTCAGATTGTGCAAGTGCGGGCAAGAGGGCGGCGAGAATTCTCAGGGGGTGGGGGAGGAGAAGGGCAGGTAACTCAATGAGTGCTGCTTGAGTGTGGCTCATAAGTGCAGAGAGAATGGACTGTAGAGTTGCAAATACAAATCCTTAAGTGCTGGGGGAGACCGGAGGCAGTGCAAGGGCACCTTGACATGCAGGAGCCTGGCCTGAGTTCAGAGGGTGGCCAGTTGACCAGTGCACAGAGCAGTCAGGGACATCAGCAGGGGCGACGAAGAGAGAAAGCGAAAGCGAAAAGGAAGGTCTTGAGTTGCTTCCGGAACCGGAGGTGGTTCTGCTCAAGTGAGGCTGTTCCAGAGGGAGGGCCCTGCCGAGGAAAATTATCTGCCCCCCCCCCCCCACTCTCTGCTTGGAGAAGCGTCTGAGCCTCAGAGAGTTGGAGGTGGATGAACGGAGAGCTTGAGAAGGAAGATGTTTAGAAAGAAAAAGTTGGAAGAAGTGTGGTCCCAGGCCCCAGAAAGCCTTGTGGGTGATGTAAATGGTGTTGAACTTGTTCCTTGCAGCCACAGGGAGCCAGTGAAGAGATTTCAGAGCTGAAGAGATACGATCTCTGGGCTTGAGGCCAAGGACACGTTTTGCAGTCCTTTTCTGGATAAGTTGTAAAGGTTGAAGAGTGGAGACAGGCAGATTTAGAAAGAGGCTGTTGCAATAGTCCAGACTAGAGAGGGCCAGGGCTCTGGAGAGAGTGAGTCTCTGGGGGAAAGTGATAAAAGGAAGAATACCTCTGAGGAGGTGCAGCTGATAGTGTGACTTTGTAGAGACATCTGAGATGTGAGGAGAAGAGGAGAGGGTGGAATTGAAGATGACACCAAGGTTATTAGCCTCAAAGGAAGGAGCAGGAAGAGGGCCCGGGGTGGGCGGCCAGAGAGAGAGGAAAGGAGGGAGCCAGTGTCCTGATTTGTTTAATCTGTAAAAAAAATAGGAGGGCTTGTTTATAGTTCCAAAAATTGATAGCTTTAATCATGGATTCGCTTTTGATGTTGCACTCTCCTTTTCCCTACATAACTAACAGTTGCTTTTAGGTCAAAATAGTAGTGTACCCGGCATAGCAAAGCAAGTCCATGCTCAATAGTCACATACATATATCAGCTACTACTGAGCAGCCAGTTGCAGTCCTAAGCAGCAAGACAGTTTTAACTGAAGGTTTTAAACATTCTTTAGTCTCCATGCGGAAAAAAAGATGTTATGTAATTTCTTCTCTGACCCTGGAGAACAATAATACGGATAACTATTCCAAGCCGTCAGCCCTTAAGTAGGTATTTTTACGTTGACAAATGATAACCATGTGTGCCTAGCACAAACAGCACCCCAGCACCTGCTTTACAAAAATATATTCTCTCTTTTTGGAAGATATCCAGAATCTTTATATCACCAACTCCTGCGCCACAAGTGGCAATTGCCATAGATCTGGCAGGATACATCCTGACTATTGGACCAATCAGAATATGACCACTACTTCGACAAAATCTAAAAATCCATTCATTCACCTGAGACATTCTGCACAGCGGTTTGCTAATGTGAGATTTCCAGGTACCAGAGCTAGCAAGTCTAATCCATGGATAGTTATACTGCAGTATCCAAGGAAGCCTTTGACCACTCAGTGTCAATGCACTCTACTTTTACACTTAGAGCCACAGTTCATTTCATTGGATTTTGTTGTGCTATTTTTTTTTAAATCATGAGACTTCTGGAAATACATCAAAGCATCTATTATATTTTAAAGGGCATCACACGTTTTTGCAACTAATACTGCCTCATCTACATAGATTAAGAGTAGAAATGCATGGCAACTCACCGAAAGAGAACATCACCTCAGAGACTAATTACTTATGTAGGCGGTAAAGAGCAAGGTAAGAAGGGACCAGCCTTGTCTAGATACTGTTGCTGTAGGCAAGAGGAAGTGACTTCCATATACCTTTGAAATCTGACTAAATTTTTCCAAATCAGGATGCATGCCTCTAAGGATGTTCACTAGGTAATAAGGTGCATTGATGCATTGGAGACTGCTTGTTCATATCAACCCCATACTGGTACCCACAATGGACTTTGGGAGGGAGAAGAAACATCAACATCAATCCATTTCCCAGACATACATTTGTTTTGCAAAAAGCTAGCTGGAACTTGCAATCATGAAATAGGTTGATACCAATTTGCTTCCCCAGTAGCTCATTTATTGGTGATTAAGGTATCTGGTCTTTCCATCTAATGCCATTGCATCTAATGCCATTTCATTGAATGTTTTCCATCTAAAAATTTAGCATCTGATGTATTTGTTTGGGGGGTAACGGGTTAATTTTTGCTTAGGTGCATTATAAAGGGTAAAAACGGGGGTGGGAAGGACCCCCCCAAAAACATTTTTCTGTTAAATGCAAAGTTTTTAGATGGAAAAAATGTGATGGAATGGCATTAGATGCAATGGCATTAGATGGAAAGACCATAAACCGGTGATTACTATGATGTCAGTCGTTTCTTAGCCACTAGGTGTATTATTTGTAGCAATCACATGATTGTATATGCTCGACAATGTCCTTAAAATGGTATTCAATTTAACAAATCCTCTGATAACACTTAGTAGTTATATGAGGGTAAGTAGAGTCAAACAGTTAATTCAGTGAGCTGTAATAATGGGTCCATCACCCACCTCTGTATTCATTGTCACTGCAAGTGTATTTTCAATATAGAGGATGAAGAAGCGTGCTTCCCATACACTCAAATGAATGTTGGCATTAAGACCCGCTGATGCACTCTTACCCCTATAGCCTTCAGCTACTATCTCCTCAAAGTGATGCTGATCTTGATAGAAATATGTATGTTTCATTGTGGGTTTTCATCACATCTCAGTGAACCTTATCTTGCCTGTTTGTAAATCCTCCTATGCATTTTGTTTTACTTCTGACTAGAACACTATCTAGATTCTAGAAGGTGCAGTGTTTGAAACCATCGACAGGTCTTCATTTCCACGTCCACAGAGGCTATTTTGTCAAAGCTGAAGCTTACCATTTGGAACATTCAGCATTCCTCTTTCATACGGCTTTACAGCAAGCATACCTGTGCAATGTGTACGTCACACACACACACACGCAATTTCACAAAAAACACTCATATACCTTACACCACACACACTTATGACACACACTCTTATGGCACAACGCTTACAACACATGTTCTTACTCTAAATGCGCATAAGACTCACACTTGTGGCACACACACTTATGGCACACACTTTCTTCATACCCACCTATACCCCTCGCTCATAAGGTACACACTGTTACTGCACACTGTGTTACTTCACACACTTTTATGCCACATACATTCAGCCAATGTCCTCATACTTCTCAATTGCCATGCACTGTTATACCACACGCTCCTATACCATAGCACACACTCTTTTTCAATACTCTCCCACTATTTTTGGTGAGGGCCAAAAAGTGATGTTAATGACCAGCAACACTTAGCAATAATGTGCCTTTCCCCAAATGCTATCCCTGCCATTCAGTGTCTGTTTTTCAACTTACAGGCCCATACTGCAGCAAATTAAGTCCCTGCTTATATGATCGCTGTACAACTCACAGTCAAAGGTTCAAATTCAGGCAAGGCCAACAAAGGCCTACATCCTTCAAAGAACAATACATTGGATTTGATTGAGCTAAAATACAACAATTCCTATCAGTGTCACCATGCAGCAAGAAGAGCTATGAAGACGGTGCTCCCTCTCTTCACAGGAGCTCCACGTTGAGCAAACTCACGGCCCGCACAGCTTACCTCCTTACTTCCCACGTTGCCTGGTTTACACCTGATAGAAATGACCTGGGCACTTTGAAACCCTGCTCGCAAACCCCACTTTCAGTCTTAATGTGATAGTATTGGCCTTGTCAAAGAGACGCCACAATCTTTGCCAGGACGCACCAGGCAGACAGGGCCTGGCCTTTCCCACTCACTGCCCCGTCCTGTCGCTTCATTACTTTGCATGGCTGCAACCAGCAGCTGCTGTGTGGGAAGGGTCGACCCCTATTCCTCTCCCAGCACGTGCATGCTCATTAGCATGCTCTCCTTATCATATTTTAGCTCATTAACATGAGGGGTTATAAAAAAAATAGTAATAATGTCTCCACCTGTTTGACAAAAGCCTGAACATGTTCAATTATATCTTCAAGGGGTGTACGAATAACCGTATAGACCATGCCCTTGGGCCACACCGGGAGTTATGGGCCTCTATACTCTGTTAAAAGACATTGCTTCGCTCAATGCCTTTAACTCGGTTTTGCAGACCCATAACTTCCAGTACAGCCGTCGGGAAAGGTCTAAAGGGCTTAATTATAATACTATAATATTGAAAGTTGACAGAACATTTTCATTAAACAATCTCTGGGCTATATGAACCATGGAAGCCTGTGGATTGATTTACCTAGCCGCAGATTGTTCAGAACACACCATTACAAGAATATTGACAGCACAGACCAATATTCACAGCCAAACGACATAATGGCAAGATCCAATCAAAGAAGCCTGTGTCACAAAAAATATGAACAGAAAGTGCATGCTTAGCGAAGTGCCACAAGGTATCTGTCAGCTTTGAAATAAGATACACAGACTATGTAATGGCACACCTCAGAGACTGTGAGGAATTTAACGATCGGCACAGGGAGAGTGTGCTCGACTGGGCTTTCTTGATTTTCTGATAAATGAAAATGAATGATGTGAGACCAACCTCTGAGAAATGAGTGTGGCCATTTCGCACCCATTTCATCTGCTTTTTGCACCAAACACATAGTCATCTGTACTCTGGGAAGACACAGCCTACAGGCACTGTCTTCCCCTGCATATTCACGTGGAATGTGACAGCCCTGGGTACATCAAAGCATTCCAAGAAGGTGGAAGGCACACCTTCCCCCATCCATGAGCAGCCTAATAATAATATCAAAGGCTCCATGGATCTGCATTCCTTTGTTCTCCGGCTGATGGCAGTGTATACTAATGAGAGATAATTGAGGCAAGCCTGAGTGGGCTCGGTTGCAGGAGAGACAACAGGAAGGCAAGACTAACACCCCTTTGGTGTGCAATATGTCAACTTGAAGCAAGTTCCCACCTCTTTATGTGAAAGGCAGTGACATGCATGTCTGGGTCCACTATTTACTGAAGACAAACCCCTGCAGAGCTGACCCCTTTCAGAGGGGAGAAGATTGTGGTTTGGGGGAGACAGGCAGGCTGCTCCAAGCACATACTTCTAGGGAAAATCTGCTCTTTAATCAAGAGTCACAGAGGGCTCAGTTAACCAGAGAGACACTGTTCTTGTTTGTTTTTGCTGACTCCCGGTCGCACAGATTGGTGCATCCATGATGTGTACACTGGAAACAGTAAGCCGGTGAAGAGTAGAATTCAGATGTCAGATAAGGTGAGGGACACCATCAAGGAGGAAGTTTCCAAGATGTTGTCCCTGGGAGTGATATATCCATCCCACAGCTCCTGGGCTAGCCCAGTCATACTGGTCCCTAAAAAGACCAGTATTGGGAAGACTGAAGTTCGCTTTTGTGTGGACTACAGGGGGCTCAATTATGTCATGAAGTCATGCTCACCCCATTCCTCGGGCAGATGAGCTAATTAACCTCACAGCGGGGTTTTAGCAGGTTGGCTTGACAGATGGAGCAAATTAGAGGTCGTCATTCTCAACCCCAGAAGACATTATCAGTTCACTGTGATACCCTTCGGAGTGAAGAATGCCCCTGACACTTTTCAGAGGATGGTTAATCAGGTTTTGTCCAGACTGGAAAACCTCAGCGTCATCTATCTAGATGACATTTCTGTGTTCATCCACACCTAGGAGGATCAAGTATCCCACCTGAAACAAGTGCTTCAGGTGCTGCAGAATGCAGACCTCACTGTCAAGGCCACAAAGTGCCAGATAGCGGAGGGTACCGTGACTTACCTAGGCCACCTGGTCAGTGGAGTTAAGAAATAACCTTTTGAAGCAAAGGTACAGGTTTTGAAGGAGTGGGACATCTCTGCAAGACAGACATAGGTGAGAGCCTTTCTAGGTCTCACCAGGTACTACCAGTCGTTCATCAGAGGGCATGGGACCATTGCCATGCCCTTCAATGATGTAACATCTAAAATGATGCCAAAGAAAGTAATTTGGACCCCCACCTGTCAAACCTTCTTTCAGGATTTAAGGATGGATTGTGCAGGGTCAAGTTCTGGAAGTGCCGGACTATGGTCAGGAATTAATTATCCAGACAGATGCCTGTGATTTTGGGATTGGAGCAGTGTTAGCAAAGCTGCACTCTGAAGGGGTAGAGAAACTGTTAGGCTGAATTGCAGGCAGTACCTCTGAGAAGACTACGCACAATTAGGACTACAGGTGTTAGCCAAGCCAACCTTTGGTATAAGTCTGTACCACACAGTTTTTGGTAGCGAGCAGAGCAGCCAGGCTTATCTCAAGAGTGAATGTGAGCAGTACAAGTAGTTATACAGAGGACTTTCACTCATAGTGGTTCAAGTAAACACTTATACTCAAGGTTTCTTGGTAAAAACACTTATTAATTTATTACACAATTATTTAGAAAACATTTCACTGGAAGAAGGCAACTTAATAATACAAACAAATACACTCCAATATGAAACTGTAAGCTTTTGAGGCAGTTTCAGCTCCCCTTTAATAGGAGCAAAATGGCAGTTAAATTACTTAGCAGTGAGCAAAAAGGACAAAAGTAAGTAGAATAGATTGCATATACATTCTTAGGCAGTGCAAATAGTTTCCGTTCACCAGAAGAGTCACTTCAAGTCAATAGGCCAGGCAAAAGTCAATGGGCTAGTGTTCTGGATAGGAAAGAGCAGTTCTGGTATCAAATGGTAAAGTCTTTGCAAAAGTTCTCAGAAGTAGTTCAGGCGAAAAAGGATCATACGATGGGTCACAAGCTGATTAGGTCTGTAAGTTAGGAAAGTTTCATGAACTATCACTGTGAGAATGGCGTTCTCTCAATGGGGTTAGCACAGTACCTTTGTATGAAAAAAACAAATGTTGCTCATGTTGTGGTTCCTAGCAGGTCCTGCAGATCTCGCTGTTCCTCAGCCTCAGTCGTGGCGACAAGATGGATGATGTTGAGGGACACCTGCACTGCACGGGATCGTCGAAGAAAACAAACAAAAAATTGAGTCACTTCAGTTCCAGTAGCTGTAGATTCAAGAACACAAACAGATGTCCCTCTCCCTGGTTAATCCTAATCAGCTTTGAGAATGATATCCAGGCATCTTATGAGTTGATTGGTCCCACCAACTCAAAGGAAGAAGCTGTCCTTGAAGGAGCTTCTCTGTCAAATGGAGTTTGGCAATTCAGACCGGCAGCAGAGCTTCACCAGGCAAACCAAACCAACGGTCCAGGTTTTGCAGCAGCCGTCCTCTTCCAGCTCGTCTTCGGTTCTTTCGTTCCAGTGGTCGACTCTGCTTTCCAGTCCTAGAAACTCACCTTTTAAACAGTTTTCTCCCATTCATTCTAGCCTAGCTGTCACTCACCCAGCAGGGTGGCTGTCCTTGGCGGACAGTCAGACAGCTAATCACGCCAGAGAGCATTTGGGTATCCTTGGAGAATAAGTACAGGGAGTTTCAGGCACCTGCCTCACTTCCTGCCCACCCCAGACACTCAGACGCCAGAGGCGGTCTTCATTTCTGAAGCCCGCCAAAGGCACATGAACAAAGGGACCAAACCTGGTTTGGCGCGCAGAGGCAAACACTAGAAGGACCTTTCAAAAAAAAAACAGTGAAAAAGAAGACCGGGTCCTGTTTAAACAAACGGGTTTAAGGCACCATCTTGAAAAACATGGCTCCCATGATATTTAGTTATCGGTGTTTGCGGTTGGGAAAAATCCTGGTAGTTTGTTGTAAAACCACTGCCACCGGCCTTTTCAATAGGAAAGGGTAGCATTTGATTGCTACATGAGGATTTTAGACACAAGGGATACTATGTAACCCCTCCAGCACTCCATTATAAAATGGTGTGTGCTGGGTCTAAGAATTTGGAAAGACTAGTGTTAGGCAGAAACCTGTGCAGTTCTCTTAGGGACCACTGCAAAAGGCTTAGGAAAACAGGTGTTGGCAGTAAGCCCAATTGGTAGCAGTCTGTACCAACCAGATTTACCTGGTAGCTGTGGCTGAGTAGCCAGACCTCTCTCAAGAAGAGTTAGACAGTGTCTAAAGTATACAAGATAGGTACCAAAATACAGTAGCACAAGCAAACACTGACCAGAGCTTTTTTTCTATCAAGTATATAATTATTTATTTAAATACACACTTAGAAATACTCTAGCACTATTTTTGTAAGCAAGTTCAAAAACACAGTCACTATTAATATATATACATCCCTTATTCCTTATTAGACAAGTCTTAGTTAACATCACTTATTTCCAGACAGAGGTGAGCGCTTAACTAAAGATGGCACTACAATAAGTTAAGAAAAGGGGAGGGAAAAGGCAGAAATTAGAAATAGCACACAACACAATACTTTAGAAGCACCCAGCAAGGCAGGAAAGTCAAAGTCTACTTGTGAGCAAAAGGTTCAGAGGCCAGGCTCCCTCTTGGAGAGAGTAGAACACCAATGCGCCCAAGATCACACAGTTTAAAAGGCTTGGAAAGTCTTGCAGAGAGTTTAAAAAGGAATCAGTTCAGCTCAGAAAAGTTCAGTTAGCCAGCCTAGTGCTAACCCAAGTGGTAAGATGAGGATTTACGAGACACCCCACACAGACCGTTGCGAGGGAGACCAGGCGGACACAGTACCTTGAAAGTGGAGCGAATCCTCCAGCGGGGGCAGTTGTTCCTGGCAGTGGATGCAAGTCGCGGCGTCGTCCAGAGGAAGAGATGGTCTCGACGTGGAGGAAAGCTGAAGGTCGTTGCACTGCCAGGGAAGAAACCAGCCGCAGAGTTCTCCGGTTAAAAGGTGCTACCCTTTTATTCGCAGTAGTGGTAAAACATGGTATCCCGGTTGCCGGGGTGCTTGGCACAGGTAAGGAGGCCATGAGATGATCCGGGAAGGCGAAAAGGCGGGCAAACTGGTTATCCCCACCAGTCAAAGGAAGAAGACTCTTCGGGATGAAGATCTCCTCTGTCGTTGGAAGAAGTGGTGAGTCGGTTCAGCAGGGCTCCACCGGGGGTGTCGTCGTTGCAGGTCGGCTCAGCTTCTCCCTCTTCGGACACTTTGGTCCTGTGGCGACGTCTGAAGTCCCAGTCCCCAAAGCCCTGCTTTTATGCAGAAAACCCCCATTCATCAGTCCTAGCTGTCACTCAAACATGCTAAGTAGTGAGCCGGGCGGCTCACCACTGGGCCAATCACACAAGAGTGCGACTTGAGTTGCCGAGGCAACTCAGTCCAGGGTGCCTAAACCCCCTCCCACATCCCCTGTGGTACCCAGACAGAGTGGCACCACATTTGGAGGCTTCTGTGGAGAAGCCCGCCAAAAAGTGGAACAAAGGGCTCGACTTGGGTTGGAGTCACAGAAGCGAACACAAATCCCATTTTGGAACCGAGTTCTGGCAAAAAATACCAACCGGTGAATTAATATTAAATAAATAAACCGGCGGTATGTTTGAGGCCATGTTAAAAAGTATTAACTCGAACAATGGGAAAATCCCATAGGAATATATCCGCGGTTGAATATAAAAAGTAGTATCCACTGCCAATAGCCAAAACTCGCTCAGGGGGGACTGGACAGTGCCCCCTCGAACAACAGACCCAGGGGCAATCGAATTGCCCCTACCAGTACGCCCACAATATGATGGTTTGTACTGGTTCTGTTCACAATTTAGGACTAGTAAAGCCAATGGTGTCTTTACATGCTCTGGGAGACAGTAGTCAGTGCCAGGGTACGGAGTCTATGTTTGGGGGTCACTATGACACCCCTGTGTTACGGCACAGAGGGTGCTGTGTAACACACATAACAAAAACACATGAAGCCCTATGGAGTAAAAGACCCCATAGCCCATAAAACACATGCAAAGTCAAAGGATATCTCAAATCATGTCTAAGAGTGGGAGAAAAAGAGTCTCACTCTTAGCAGGAGAAAAAATAAACCCCAAAAATCCAGCAAAGCTGCTGGGGGACTCACTAGGTTTGGGAAATTAGCCTTAACAGAGAATTCTCTCTAACAACTAGTAAAATCAATTTCACTTTACATTCTCTGGGAAACAGTAGTTTATCCCAGAGAAGGTATTTAAACCCCTGTTTCAATGCACTGAGGGTGATTTGTAACACACATGACAAGATGCCTATGGAGTTATCTTAAAACTCCAAAGTCAAAGAACACAAGTGTAAAACACAAATCAAAATACATGAACGAGTGGGAAAAAAGGCTCACACTCTTTCCAGGTATTAAAATCAAGTCCTCAAAATCCAGCATAGTTGCTTGGGGTCTCTAAGGTGAAGGGAATTAGCACATGTATGAGAATTCTCCCTAACTGAAACCTGTCGCCTACATTAGCATGCAGTTGACAAAAAGGGAAAGGAACTGGGCTGTCACAGGAAAATAGGCGTACGCGGTTGTGTGGGCTGTAAAGAAGCTGAAACCTTACAACTTTGGGTCTCAATTTACGATCCAGAAGGACCACAGGCCTCTGCAATGGTTAATGGTCATGCAAGGGGAGAACCCCAAGCTTTTACGTTGTGCCATCCCTACAGGGATTAGATATGGACATCCAACAAAGCCAGGCTCCCAGCATGGAAACGCAGATGGCCTCAGCCAATACTTTCACCTTGATGATGAACCAGACCCTCAGCAGAGTCGGGGTTCACATGTTTAGGCGGGGGCATGTGAGGAATTCAACCGTCCACAGAGGGAGTGTGCGCTCACCATTCCGCAACAATTTCATCTGCTTCCTGCACCAAACACATAGTCACATGTACTCTGGGAAGACACAGCCTACAGGTGCCATCTTCCCCTGTCATATTCACATGGAATGTAGCAGTCCTGGGTACATAAAAGCATACCAAGAAGGGGGAAGGCACACCTTCCTCCAGCCATGAGAACTCTTATTAAAATATCAATGGCTCCATGGATCTGCATTAATTTTGTCTCCGGCTGGTGGCAGTGCATACTAATGAGAGATAACTGAGGCAAGCCTGAGTGGACTTGGTTGCCGGAGAGACAACAGGAAGGCAAGGCAGGACTAACACCCCTTTGGTGTGCAATGTGTCAACTTGAAGCTAGTTCCCACCGCTCCGTATCAAAGTCAGTAAAATGCATGTGTGTGTCCACTTTTACCGTAGGCAGACCTCTGCAGAGCTGACCCCTTTCAGAGGGGAGAAGTATGTGGTTTGGAGGAGACAGGAAGTCTGCTCCCAGCACATACCTCAAGGGAAAACCTGTGCTTTTATCAAGAGTCATAGAAGGCTCAGTTAACCAGAAAGCCACTTTGGTCTACAACAGACAGAAATATGGGTGGGACTTAGGTATATGTTGTCACCCCCTCCTCTTTCCCGTTGCACAGCACTCTGGTCCTGACCTCATGCATAACAGAAGATTGTTGGTGGGGACCCAGGACTGGTACATTAAGATAGGCTTAGCCTACACCAATCGCTGGGGCCCCTTTGGCTTTAGAAGAGGGCTCAGCCCTTCACTGATCAGATCATCTGAAGACTGCAAGGAGTAAGAAGAAGTACTCATTTGGACCTGAGCTGAACGTTCAGTCTACCTTACATCTTTCAACAGAAAAGGGAGGCCAAGAGTTCCTAGAGGGAAGCAAGATCACTCCCCTAACACCTCGCAGGGAACAGAGGGAGATAGCAGACTCAGAGGACCTGCCCAGCAGCTCCAGAACACGTACCCAGCCAGCACACAGCATGCCTTGCTAGGTTCTGAAAGCAAACTTCATGAGGTGGGAGGTGCCAGAGAGTCTCTGGAAAAAGGACAAGGCTTTTGCATGCTAACACTCTCCTGTGCTTTGGGGCGTTGGCCTTGAAAGGACACGAGCCCTGCGAAGAAACTAGGAGGAGTGCCACCCTAGCATCATCGAGCGTCCATCTTTTTAAGGACAACATTTGAGAAAGTCGAGTCCTCGAACTGCATCCGGCTGCACTGCTGACTGTTGTAATGCCGCAGTTGCCAGAGCCATCCGGGACGCCTCGACCAGCATACCCGATCCGCCAACCAGCACAGAGACAGCGATTCTTGGCCCCAAGCCGCCGCACTGGATAGAGACGTCCATCCAACCTCGTTTGCTGAACTGCCTGTCGCCTGGTACCCACAACTGGCTCCCGCCACTAACTCTGTCTCAAGGCCTGCAAAGCGCCCTGGAACCACCTCGACACTGTCAAGCACCAAGAAAATCTTCAGCAAATTGTGGTTCTGCCCCCCCCCCCCTGGTCCTTCTACGAAAGCCCCTAGAGACAGTTACAACCCTTTGCCCCTTTGGTGCTGGAACCAAATAATCTTGAACTCTAAGACTGATTACTTTACCAACTACCCTCCTGTCAGTATCCAGAGTGCATCCCTTTCCTTCATGAAACTGTCTGTCCTCTGTGTTCCTTTACAGTGTGGGTTGTAATTGGAGTCTGCTAGAACTGTCTGTTTTAGTCATAATAAAGTCGATATTTTTATACAATCTTGACTGGACTGTCCTTTTTATAATTGGGTAATAATTGTATTTTCGCTGTGTTGCAACTAACCAATGATCCACGACCTTGCGGAGATAAGCCTGCTGTTCTGTCCATGTTACCAAAAATTGGACAAGGAGCTCTTATAATTCACTTGTATTACAATCTGTTTGGATCCCTTCTGGTGTGTGGGGTTGATTGATGGTTTAGAAACTGATATTCACCCCTGGACCACTGGTGCCCCGGAAGTTGATTCATCACAGAGAGATAACAGATAATTTGTATCAGAATGTGCTTCACTATTATGGGAAGAACAGTTCTCATGCAACAGATACAACCTCACTGGGAACTCTTAGGAATGGTCTTCCTTACAAATGCAGAGGCCATGTAATACCATTTATATAATGCTGAATAGAACAAAGGAAAGACAAATTAATACTGAGATTAAATGGAGCACCAAACAGAACACAATGTTTGGATGGCAAGGGGAGTTAAAATATTAAAGTGAGTAAGATGGCCAACATTTAGTTTGAGGAGAAAAATTGGGACTGATAATGTACCAATGTGGTGCAATAGGTCCAATATCAAGTTTATAGAGCCATTTAATGACATCAACAAAACAAAAAATGTGTATTTTGAAGGCTTTGCTTACCTCACTCCATGAAAGCACTTCTTCCTCTTCTACCTCAAAACTTTCCTCTACTCCTTCCCCCTCCTCTATCTACTGTCTGTCTTCTGCCTCTACTAATATAGTCCCACTCTTGTACATCCTCCCACTATTCCTCCTCTATATGATATGATACGGCATTTATAAAGCGCCTCTACACAAGTGTTTCAATAACACACTGGGCCTCATTAGGACCCTGGCGGATTTCGCGGTGCTAAATGCACCGCGAAGCACGGCGGAAAGCCGTCGATAGCGCCATGGGGGTTGGCGGATTTACCACCCCATGCCGACCTTGGCGGAGCGGTAAATCCCCAATCCCCATTCTGCCCTTCCCCATTCCCATTCTTGCCCCATAGGGTATAATGGGAGTGGGGAAGGAGTTAATTACGCCACCGTAAAATACGGTGGCGTAATTAACAACGAGGTCCCGTAGCGCCATGGTTTTCTCCGCCTGGTAAAACCAGGCGGAAAACGGCGCCATGCCGCTACGGGAACTCGTAGTGGGGCGGACGGGTCCGCCGCGAATACCGCTGGCGGAAACCCACTCCGCCAGGGTCCTAATGAGGCCCACTGTCTCGCTTCTCCATCACCAACGCATCGGAACTCTCCACCATAACTTCTTCACTGTTCACATTCACCACCACCCCCTATTCCACAGACTCCCTCACGCAACCTCCCCATTCTCAACTCTCTCCTCCATCAGGTCTCTCCGTTTCCTCAGATCAAACTTCATGATCTCATCAGGCACCACCATTAATGTAACCTCTTCAGCAATGTTCCCTCTAACTATTTTCTATAAGATGCGGAAATGGTTGGTTTTTGTGCGCACTTAATTATCCATGTGCGCCACTAACTAACAAAGTCAGCATCATTGTGAGCATGCATTTTTTGTGAGATGTCATCTCTGACGAAGGTTTGGAAGAGAACGTCCCCTTCCCCATCCACTGCATTGTAATGAAGGTGCTGATTCAGCGCCAGACAGAGGGGCACAACTACCAATTTTCGGGAGTAAGGGGATGGGCCGGGGCACCCTCAAGGGAGGACACACAGGAGTCACTGGAAGCTGTAGGCAGCTCCAGGGACCTAGCAATGTGGAGGACGTAAGGGAAGTCCCCAGTATATAACAATCTATGGACACAAGGTAACAAGGCCCCCAAATGCGAGGGAGGCAAACCCAAAGGTAAGGCACTCCATGGGGGTGCCGCATGCAGATCTCACCCCATGGGTCAGCTCTGAACACAATAGCTGCACACTATCAGACCACAGTCGCTGGGAACAATACTGGGCGATACATTCTAGGCGGGGAACCACTCCCATAGCAATTCAGAGGGAGCTGAGGACATTTATTTAATCTAGTGATGCACTCACATGGCCCCAATATGGTTTCAAATCACCCCATTGCCAGGCAGACATGCGAATACGTATGTTGGGCGGAAGGGCAGAGCCAAACAGACTATAAGTTTTGGTGTCCCTGGAACGTAAAAAACTCCCAGAGTATCTACAGTAGTGTTTGTGAAGGCTAATAATCAGGCAGGTGCCGTGTGAATCTTTCCCTTCCCACTAGTTCAGGGTGTCTGGTGTTCCTTCCTTCCTGGTGCTGACCAGTGGCAGACAAATACAGATCTGGAGGTCAGCACAATTATGACATTGCTAACTGTACATTGTTTGCCGGTAAAGCGGAAGGTGATGTTGTGCCCCACTGGGAGAGGATGAGCCAGGAAATGGCAGGTTCATTTTTACTACAATCATGTTAACTAAGGTATGTCTATCTATAGGGGTATGACAAAGTCTAACCAGTCAGCTACATGGGAACAGGAAAGATGCAAAGTTTGAAATGCAACTGTTACTAACTGTATTTACAATGTTTTAGCAGTATAAAAGTGCCTTTCGCAGTGAGCCTGATTGTCAGCTCTCATCAATCAGTTCTATTCCACTGTGCTGTTTGATTTGTGCTTGCCCAGCTATAATAAACAGCGTTACTTCTTGCCCGGTGTGCACTCCTTTTTGGGATTGCTACTGGTAACTTGATTATTGCAAGCTCTAGTGGACCCTTAATAATGCATCATACAGCACTTTCCAAAAGTTATAGGCTAAAAAACGTTTTATATTTGGAGAGACCCCCATAAAAAAGTAATTTACTTCATGGAAATTATATGGAATCCTTTTACATTTGATTCAGTAGTACTACTATATCTTGTTAAACTTAAAAAGTAACCAAGTGGTAGGCTTTTTTAATGTGTTTAGCATGATATGATGCCTTTGATAATGTAATCTACATGTTTCCTGTAAGTTGCTTTCTGGTATGTTTTTACCACTAATCTTTCATATTAGAAAATGGTGAGCTCTAAAAAATTCACTGCCAAACTACAAATAGTCTGAGTGAATGTTATATAATGATTGTTTATCAGTTGTACACATTTGCTAGCTGTTTGTTCCCTACCTGCCAAATGATAATAACTCTTCAACATAATGCAACTAAGGGCATCATTGAGGTGGCGCTGTGGAGCAGCCCAAGATGGCTGCTTAGTCACTGAGCTCCGTGTGGCTCCGGCACGTATCAGTCTGCATCTGCGGTTGGCATCTTCCTAAACACTCGATTCCCATCTGTAGTGCTGCCTCCTTATGTTGGACTGCCCCCTGTGGGCTTTCACCAGGAACTGGACACTGGGGGCCCTTCAACGGGCCTTTTGCTTCTGAGGCCTGCTGCCTGGCCTGGTCTGTTGTGTGTGGCTGGCCCCCGCCCTCCCTTTTGGCTGAGCCTGTTTGCCTGCACCGCGACGCGCTGTGGGACGGGACTCCCGAGTGCTCCGCCTCTTCATTCCTGGACCTGCTGGACTATCTGCCTCCGCGACTGCAGCTGCGGCGAACCCACTCCAGGGTGAAGCCGCGCGTGGGACCATCTGCTGGGGTCAGCGCTGGAGCTCGCCCCGACCCCCACGAGTGACACCTGCAACAATGGCCCTGGCGGCCACACTTCGGTTGAGCCGCTGCGCATAAGACTCCCTGCTGGGGCTGCTTCAGTGAGCCCCGGCTCCCGCGAGTGACACCTGCGACAACGGCCGCGGCGGCCTCTTCGGTTGAGCCGCTGTGCATAAGACTCCCTGCTGGGGCCACGCTGGAGTGAGCCCTGGCCCCCGCGAATGACACCTGCGACAACGGTTGCAGTGGCCCCGCTCCTGGTGTGCTGCCGCGTGTGGGACTCCCTGCTGGGGTCTGCGCTGGAGCGCCTCCCGACCCCGGCATGCAGCACCTGCAATGTTGGCCGCGGCGGGTCTCCCTCAGGGTGAGCCGCCGCATGAGGGTTTCTAGCTGGGGCCTGCGTGGGAGCACGCCCCGGCCCTTATGCATGTATCCGGTCTGGGTCTGCAGCACCGGTCGGCCCTGAGCTGCGGGACAGGGACTTCAGTGCTGACCGGGTCAGGTGAGGAGCTGGGGAGGCCCGTGGTACCCCCTTACCCTTCATTGACACTCTGCCACACTCTCTACTGGGCGCCCCTGACCTCCTCCCTCCGCCTGCCCTGAACCAAC
The DNA here is from genome assembly GCF_040938575.1 of Ambystoma mexicanum. Classification (NCBI taxonomy): domain Eukaryota; kingdom Metazoa; phylum Chordata; class Amphibia; order Caudata; family Ambystomatidae; genus Ambystoma; species Ambystoma mexicanum. The sequence goes on from NC_090925.1 coordinate 655,112,623, forward strand.
ACCCCCAGCCACGTACTCTGGAGAGTGCACCGTGGGGATCCCCGGGCACATTCCCATCCGCAGCTGCATGGGGCGGCCGGCTTCACACTGCCATCGTCCCTGACTTGGGGCCCGCCGGGGGCGCGGGGTGCTGGCCATCCCTCCACTTGGCTTCGTGGCAGCTGGACTCCGGGTGGGACTGACCTGCTGTGCGTATTTTGCCCCCCTAAATGCTTCAGAGACTGTGCCCCGGCTACACCACAGCGACAATTGCTTGCTACCAACGAGCCTCCGTGTGCTGCTGCCCTTCCCTGCTGACCCCGGGGTGGCCTGACGACCTACGGCCAGCTGAGACCACTTAGCCCCTGTGACATTCGGGGCCCTGCGCACTACGGTCGCAGGTATAACGCTCCCTGCCCTCCTGCCCTCCAATCCTCGGGTTGCCCAAACCCCCTCGGTCACTGCACCTCTGGACCCTGCCACTCCTGAAAGGAAACCAGCAATGTCGAATAGATCCAGGGAATCCTCCAAACTGGGGCCATGGATAAATTCACCAAATCAGTCCCGAGGGCTGAGATGGGGCATGCATCGTCCCTACAGGAGGAGCCGGAGATTGACCTGCACCCTGGTGCAACGGCCCCTGATCTGACCACGCTCATGGAATCCATGGCTAAACATTTTGCCTCCTTCCACGAGAAGCTGGATGACATTAATGTTAACGTTGCGATCTTAAAGTTTGTGTGGATCAGGCGGGGACCAGAATTACCGAAGCTGAAAACAGGATATCCACTAATGAGGATGCGATACATGTATTGCAGGATACTGTTGCCTCCCTGTTCCGCGACATGAAGAGTGTGCGCGCAAAATGCGATGACCTCGAATCGCGCTCCTGCAGGAATAACCTGCGCATTATAGGGGTGCCGGAGAACACCCTCAAGGGGTGCATGGAGGACGCGGTCGAAGCCTTACTCAAAGACTTGCTGGGCAACCTGGCGCTCTCACCGTACTTCACAGTTGAGCGAGCTCACCGAGCTTTATCACCTCGCCCCAAGCCAGGTGACATTCCAAGGCCCATCATAGCCCGAATCCTCAATTACAGGGACAGAGACCTCATTCTCCGCCTGTCCCAGGAGAAGGGGGACCTGCGACTTGAGTCCCATGTCATCAGGATCTTCCCGGACTTCTCGATAGCGGTTCAGCAGGAGAGGCGCCAGTTTATTGGAGTCAAAAAGCTGCTTATAGAGCGCAATGTCCCGTACGTCATCCTATTCCTAGCACGCTTCAAAATCACCCACAATGGCAAACTATACTTCTTCACTGTTCCAGACAAGTCGGGGAAATATATTGAGGTGCACATACCACTTCCTAATTCAGCGGGGGATACGCCAACGGGGATTGATTCAGTCAGATATGGCCAGACACTGACTACTCTTCAGGGTAAATCCGTGACTTGGATTATGTAAATGGCAATAATGTACTGCATCTTCAGCTTATCAGGCCCCCTCTGCCCTGGACCGGGTCATGGCTCAACCTGGGTGCGGGACACACTGGCTTCAATTGCACATCTGGGTGGCCGATCTAGTCATGTGCCCCAGGTATCTCCTTGATGCCATTTCACTTACAATGTTCGCCTGGCTCTGGGGGCCTGCCATAGAGTCCGTTTTCTGCAGAACATCTCTTTGACAAACTCAATGTCATATATGATACTTGAAGTGCCACCCACACGGCAACAGCACACCTCACTGCAATTGCAACTCTTATGTTATGTTTGATTTTACTGTTTGTTGGCCCCTGTTGGGCATTTAGTGGGGCTTTCCCCTGTTGGGTATGGTGCTCGCACCTCTCTATTTCTGGGAGTGTTGGTACAATTGGTGACGTCTGCATTGGGTGGCAGGCGAAATCCACTGCAAGTTGGGGGTGGGCAGTGAGGGTGGTGGGGGGGAATGTTGGGGTTTTGGGATGTGTTATAGTAAATGGCGGAGGCGGACTGGCAGACCACATGACTTCGGGGCGTCCGTATTGGAGAGGGCGCGGCTTTATAGCTGGACCACGACAGCAGTGGTGGGATGTTCACTAGACTTTTTGTATGGCCAGCAACTGTTTTACCTGGGTTCGCTCTGGTATTTGGGGACCGATCCATGGCTCCGAGAATCATGGGGTGGGTCATTGCACATGGATGCATATTGGTACTGGGGGCGCACTCCGTGAGCTCCATGGAGGGGCGGCCGTCACGCTGGTCCAGCATTGTGACACTGGAGGTGGGATGTCATTTAGATCATTGAAATGCCGGTGTCAGTGATGTCTTGGAATGTGCGGGCCTGAGGAGTTACACCAAGGCTTGTAAAATTGTGGCGTACGCCAGCAGACATGGCTGTAAAATTCTGCTCCTACAGGAGACACACTCAACGGGCCCTCTGTACAAAAGTATAGCACCAACGTGGGGATCGCATAGGTATTTCACCTCATATTCCACACGCGCCAGAGGGGTACTGACGCTGATCTATAAGTCGCTTAAATTTGTTTTGCATGAAAGCTATGTAGATCCCGAGGGGAGATAGATTGTGTTGTACTGCGCCATAGCCAACAGAGATTATCTGCTGGTGAACACATATGGCCCTAACGTTGACGCCCCCAAATTTTTCAACCAGGTGACATCCATATTGCTAGGTTATGTCGGGGTACAGATCATTTGGGGTGGGGATATGAACTTTATACTTGACGCAATGATGGATAGGTCTGGCACGGCCCCCAGGACCCTGACTGGCGCAGCGCGTAGACTATTGACCCACTGTATGACACTTGGCATTCACGATGTATGGAGGGTTCTCCACCCACAGACACGGGAGTTCACGTACTACTCCTCGGTACATGACAGTTCCTCCAGGATCGCCATGTACCTGGTGTCTGGTACTATGCTTGGTAGGGTTGTGGAAATTCGAATTCTGGCGCGCTCTCTGTCCGACCATTCACCGATTCTTATGACCCTAGAACTGGGAATGCCTGCTCCCCCCATTCATTTGTGGCGATTCAAATCGGCTGCTCTGCGGGACATTGTGTTCAAGGCAGATATTCTTGCCGATATCCAGTCCTATTTTGAGCACAATGGGCCTCAGTCCACCACCCTAGGGGTCCGCTGGGACGCGTTTAAGGCTTTCATCCGGGGAGCCTCCATCTCTAGAGAATCCGGAGTCCTTAAATCTATAAGAGCTGCTCTGTCCCGCTCCGAAACTAAACTGGGGTCTGGAGCGAGCCCATCCGGATTCAGTTGACCCGGGTGTTCTCTCCCAGATCAGTGAGGAGCTGAAAACCTTTAACGAACATGCTACTAGAGAGTTCCAGTTCTTTAGCCGTCCGCAGGCCGCTCAGAAGTACTGTGAGGGAGATAGGCCCGGCAAAACATTAGCTGCACTGGCGAGGGGCGAATGGGGCCAATCCCAAATTATCTGTATTAAGGACAACCAGGGGATAATCCAGTGGTCTGACCAGCATATCCTTGAGGTATTCACGGGCTTCTACTCCGATCTATACACTCAGCCCCCTGAACACAGTAACTCGCAGATGCGGGAATTACTGGAGCAGATACCCACCACCATTGTCTCTGATGAAACAAGAGACCAATTAGAGTCCCCCATTACATTAGATGAAATAGTGAAAGCTATATCTAGTCTCCCTAAGGGAAAGGCACCAGGTCCCGACGGGCTCACGGCTGAATTTTATCAGGAGCATGTAGCTATATTAGCCCCCGAACTGCTCGGAGTCTGGAATGAGTCCCTTTGGGTAGGATCCCTTCCCCCTACACTGCACGAGGCTGTCATCACGGTCCTGCTCAAGTCTGGTAAGCCTAGTGATGACTGTGGTTCATATCGGCCCCTCTCGCTTATGAACTTAGATACTAAAATCTTTGCCAAGGTGATCGCTAATCGCTTCTTACCTGTTATGCCATATATCGTGCATGACGACCAATCAGGCTTTGTACCCGAGAGATCCACGTCTCATAATATTAGACGGTTCCTCAATGTCATGGCACGAATCAATCAGGGTACGAGCGCAGTTGCGGTCACTCTGGATGCTCAGAAAGCCTTCGACATTGTGTCCTGGAGGTACATGTGGCTGGTCCTCGAGACTATGGCCCTCATTACGACCCTGGTGTTAAGTGAAAAACGATGCCGGTAAAGGATTACCGGCATCGCTTACCGCTAGGTCCGATTACGATCCGAGTAAGTGCAATTAGCGGCACCGTAGTTAACGGTGCCGCTAACAACACCAAGGGCGCGGGCACGCGACCACCCATGCCAGAAATAGCGGCATGGTGCAAATTGGGGCACATCACGAGTCAAGCGGACATGCTCTTAACGCCCTTGCGAAGGCTGTAAAGTACCTTACCGCCATGGTGCAAATACCGCCATCGCGGACCAACCGTAAATGGCCATGTGCAGTGTTCCCAGCTGCCACAGGTGCACAAAATCAGCACAGGTGGAGGCAATACAGACTCACCAAGTACAAAAAGAGCACACCCCACCCCTTCCCACACCCAGTCACACTCCACAATGATTCCAATAGGACTAGCAATGTTGGGGCTGGAGGACCTGATTGCAATGCAAGTGCTACAACAACAACAACAACAACAACAGGCAGCACAGAGGAGACGCAGGAGGAGAAGGAGGGCAAGGCAGGGCCAGCAAGCCCCACCAGCACAGCCAATGCCACCACGCAGGCAGCACCCAATCCCACGCATCAGAGCCAGTCCATTCAACCTCACCGCTGAGCAGAAACACACCTTGTACCGTGTGGACCGGGACACCATCACCACCATCGTGGACATGATACATAACGACATCGTCAGCATGATTGAAACACCCAGCGCCACCCTCCCCCTACTGAAGGTAGTGTCTGTGCTCCACTTCCTGGCCACAGACACCTACCAGCACACAGTGGGGCACTTGCATGGCATTTTACAACCATTATTTTCACGTACGCTGATCCAAGTGCTCGATGCCCTGCTCAAGCACACAGACAACCACATTTCCTTACCACGGTCTGCCCAGGAGATCGCAAACACCAAAGTGGGTTTCCATGCACTCGCCGGCATACCTGGTTGTATTGGTGCCATCGACTTCACCCATGTGGAATTGGTGGTCCCACATGCAATTGAGGTAGCGTACCGCAACCGTAAGCTATTCCACTCAATCAACGTGCAAATGGTATGTGACTCCAACAGGATCATCACACATTGTTGTGCCCGATTCCCCAGATCAACCCATGATGCAATGGTCCTGCGTAACTGCACATTACCACGCTACATGGAGTGACATGCAGGGCCAAGATCCTGGCTACTCAGTGAGTCTCATGTCATGGCCATGGAAATATGAAGTGGGTAGGTGATTTACGTACCAATGCATACTTTACCTGGTTGAAAGGGGTGGGGTGAGATGCATACTTTACCTGGCTGAAAGAGGGGGGGGATGCATACTTTATCTGGCTGAAAGGGGAGGAGAGATGCATACTTTACCTGGCTGAAAGGGGGGGGGAGATGCATACTTTACCTTGCTGAAAGGGGTGGGGGCGAGATGCATACTTTACCTGGCTGAAAGAGGGGGAGAGATGCATACTTTACCTGGCTACGAGTACCATAGGCAATGGAGCCAGCTCATACCCTGAAGCAGCCCAAACTTAGATGACACCTGAACACATAATGCCCGATTTAAGCAGCCCTACCATGTGAATGAAGGTGTGTCCCAACCATGACACAACCATCTGCAAGTGCACTGTACTGAATCGGACCGCATCCACCTCAAAGAAATGCACCTACATGCAATGACTTCAGCCAATACACGGCACCAAACACCATCAACTGAAAGGCGTGTCCCCCATAACTGCGCACAAAGGAGGCATATGACGGACATAAACATCAATACACCACTACACAGACACAGAGGCCAAAATAAATTGCATAACAACATTTGTAGTGCTCAGTGAGGTCATCATGAGGCTGACAGCAATGTTTCCATGATGAGAGCATTGATATCACTGGACATCTGCCAGATCACCAAAACAACCACTATGGACTAACAGAGTGGATGGGCACTCACAAGGCACTGGACCCCCCCTGCATACACTGGTTGATGGCCTGCAAAACAGTCCATGAGAGGAATACATATATACCGGTCACATAGTGTGACTCCATTCGTGCATGTAAATGTGGTACAAAGTAAGAGATGAATGCATGCCATGCTGGCACGTCATGATTTGAAGTTTGATGTCATGACTGACACATACATTGTTGCCCACATCAGGTGATGCAGGCTATCCCTTGAAGAGGTGGCTCCTTACCCCAGTCCGGAATCCACAGAACCAGCACGAGGAGGACTATAATCGTGCACATACACGAACCCGTATGGTGATTGAGCAGACATTTGGCCTCTTTTCGCTGCCTCAGCAGGTCTGGTGGGGCACTCCTTTACCGACACGAGAAGGTGGCGAAGATCGTCATGGCATGTGTAATGCCACACGATATGTGCATCAGACGAAATGTGCCCCAGCCCCCTGACGCTGAACTGCAACCACCTGAAAATGAAGATGAGGAGGGTGCAGATGGGGCAGCACCTCAGGGAGGAGGCGATGCACAGGAGGGACGTGCCCTGCGTCAAACTCTCATTAACCAATGCTTCTAGCACACACGGATGGTGTGTGTCACATGGAGATGGCACTTGGGGCACTGTGTGTGTCTGGGACATGCACACTGTGGGCTGTTCACCAATAAAGCACACATACGCAGTGAGCAATGTCCACACATGTGATTTGTGCACAAGCAAAAAGTGTATTGAAAATGTGATTTGAATTAACACACCCAATCCCCCTTCACCCCTCAACTCCCCAACACACCCACTCCCCCCTCCCCCCTCAACTCCCCAACACACCCACTCCCCCCTCCCCCCTCAACTCCCCAACACACCCACTCCCCCCTCCCGCCTCAACTCCCCAACACACCCACTCCCACCTCACCCCTCAACTCCCCAACACATCCACTCCCCCCTGCCCCCTCAACTCCCCGCACAAGTGTGTGGATGCCTGTGATGACGTGCATAATGTGGGATTGTTCCACTAGGCGGCCTCTATTGGCTGCCCCCTCTCCCGGCCCCCGGGTCACCCCTGCCTGAACTCTGCAGGTTCCTGCCCGATCTGCGGACGGGGCTGCTGGGGTCGAACTGGCAGCGGAGGAGGTACTTGACTGTTCACGAGGACGCATGTCCCTGATTGTTTGAACGAGCCCAGAGAGCAGGTGCCGCACCGCGGCGAATTCTGCACAGATATCCTTGGTGGAGGATTGTATGGCTGCCTTCACTGTATCTGCACATTGGTGCATTTCCGCCCTTGCACCTCCACATTCGGCCACATGCTGAGTCAGGAGTGAGGACAGTTGGTGTTGGCGTGTGATGATTTGGTCCAGCGACTCTTGCTTTTTTTGGGCAATGGATAACGCCAGTGGCGTGTCGATAGTGCTGCTCCCCTCCTGCACATCTTCCACTGGGCATGGAGTGGCTGGCCACGAGTTATCAGAGGATTGCCCCTGTGTGCCATCATCATGCTGGCTGCAGGGGTACAGGTAGGGGGAATGAGGGTGGGCAGTGGGGGGACATACTACAACATCAGCATCCTCCACATCACTATCCGAGCTAGCTGCAAGGGCAGCAGTCTCCCCAATTGTGCTGCTTCCTGCAGACACAGTCCCTTCAGTGGGCACCAGTTGATGGATGTCTGTTGCTGGTGGTACCGTGGTGCTTGCCTTGGTGATTATCAGTGCCCTGGCCTGTGTTGTGCCTGTAGATTTTGGCTGCTGTGGGGGTTTGTTTTGTCCAGCAGAGGTGGAGGGTTGGTGTGGTGGCCTGGCCTTCTTGGCAGGTGTGGTGCCAGTGTCTTCATCGCCAAGGTCTGAATGAGAGCCTGTGGTGGAGCAAAGGAGGAAAGTGTTATTGATGGGTCTACGGACATTGAGCAGGCATTGTGATGACTGCCATCATTTTGATAACTAGATGGTGCACATTGGAGGCAGTGACATACAGGTTGTCTCCCTTTTGGGTGCAAGAAGCATGGAGGAATGTGGGTGCCTACAGTAAGGGTGTGCATACTGCATGTGTACAGGGTGGAGGTCAAAAATGCCTGTAGGCAGTCTTCTGCTGATGTGTCGCGTTAGCCCTATTAGGCAACATTGCGCTTCACATGATTCTGGACTTCAGTGAGTTTGGCATGGCTTGATTCAAGGCACCTACCTGCGTCACCTGATGTCGGGGCCCCTCTCTCCATTTCTCTGACCCCCTCGATGCTCTCGATGCCAATGGTTGTGGCACATATCTCCTCCCACGGCTGCAATTTTATCGGTGACTCCGCTCCTCCACCAGTTGCCAGTGGTGGCGGTAGTGCACCTTGCACGGCATACGATGCCGGTAGGTGCCGTTTTTGGGACGTTACCGGCATGGCGCTGATTACATTACTGGCATGGTGCAATGCACGTGCCCGAGAGGTCGTAATGTACCGCTTTTAACGGTTTCTGGCCAGCACGCACAAGTTAGTTGCGCCATGCCGGTAATGTCCATTACTTACTGCCAGGGTCGTAATGAGGGCCTATGGGAGTTGGGCCTAGGATGATCGCATACATCAAGCTGCTGTACACTTCCCCGGCGGCCAGGGTTTGCGTTAATTCGTAATCGTCTGCTCTGTTCCCTCTCTTCAGAGGTACCCGCCAGGGATGTCCGTTCTCCCCGGTCCTCTTCACCCTAGCTATCGAACCCATGGCGGACTTCATAAGGGTGCGCCACTCTCACAAAGGGATACGGCTACAGGGTACCCCCGAAATCATCTCAATCTACGCAGACGACGTGCTGCTGTTCATCAGAGACCCAAATGTCTACCTTGACCCAATACTGCGAGACATCACCTGCTTTGGCACATATTCTGGCTTCGTCATTAATTACACCAAATCCGAACTCTTCCCTCTTACTAGTTCCACAGGACAACCTCCCACAGAATATCCGCTCCGCTGGTCTTCTGAAGGGATTAAATACTTGGGCGTCCAGGTGTCCCTGACTAGAGACGCCCTCCTAACTAACAACTACTTGGCTGTTGCAGAACAGGCAGGCACCAGGATAGAGCGCTGGCGCTCTCTCCCGCTGTCACTAGCGGGGAGACTATCGCTGGTAAAAATGATACTGCTCCCTAAGCTGCTATATATATTTACTAATGTCCCTATATGGCCCGGCAGGAGGTACTTTGCAGATTTCCGCAAGCTGTGTGCTCAGTTTCTGTGCACTCGGGCGCTGTGCGCAAAAAATGGCTTGGAATTACACTCCCCTACGATAAAGGGGGTTAACCGCCCCTTACCTGACAAAATACTGGATTGCAGCACAGGCTCAGTTTGCCTCTTATTGGTATCCCAGCCCCCAGCATGAACCCATGTTAAGCTGGAAACCATCGCTGCATCTGGCACCAATATAATGTTGTTAATATTACATCGTCAATATGAGCCGGACTCCCCCATAGACCCTGTGCACACCACCTTGCTAGCCTGGGGGAGGATGTTTGCTGCAGAGACTGAGAACCGCCCGTATTACAAATGGCTTCCCGCCTGGCACTTCCCCGGGCTGGATACCACAACTGATGTGGCCCTGGCACAACACTGGCAGACCCTGGGATACCGAGCCCTAACCGACCACTCTGGTTCATCACTAGAACTCATACAATATTATAGACTTCGTGCTGCCTTCCATGGTGCCTGGCCTGGGTTCTCGAATGAACCTCCTGACTCCCCTGGGATCTCCTATATACTGGGCATCCGAACTGGAGATGGAGCTCTCTGATCAACTGTGGGGAAAAATGTGCTCCCACGCTAATAGGGTCTCCCTGAACTTCCGATATCGCACCATCCAGTATAAATTGTTGAACAGGTTATATTACACTCCGCTCAGGATCTCCAGGTTCACCCGCTCTGATCCACGGCTCTGCCCTCGCTGCGGTGCGGAGGATGCGGGTCATTTACACATGTTTTGGGACTGCCCGGGGCTGGCCACATTCTGGGGTGAGGTCCTAAAAACACTGTCTGAGATCTGTGATGCTACTATTGTGCCTGACCCACTGGGTGTATTGTTTGGGGTGTGGGGGGCTGATGAAGCCAGAGGCGCAGCCAAATTCCTAAATGTGGGCTGTATCAATGCTAAGAAATGTGTGCTGCAGAACTGGAAATGCTCTACCCCTCCTTCTTCCCGGAAATGGATGAATTTACTAACTTGGAACTGTGAGGAGGAATACATCAGCACCCTCCCTGTCCGCTCCCAGCCCAAGAACATCTGGACTGCATTTAACAGTTATCTTAACGGGCTGAACGCCCTCTCATCGGCGGACAGTTCTCCGTGACCTTCTCTGTTGTGATAATTAGCCTTGAATGCCCTGTGTTGTTGCATCCCCCAATTGGACTTTCATCTCCGCTTGCCAGCTATCCGTCTCATTGTAATGTTTCGATTGTGCATTGTGTCATCTTTGGTCGCTCTGTTGTGTGTGTATGTCTTTTGCCTCTGCCAACAAAAATGAAAGTTTAAAAAAAAACTAGGGGCCTCATTACAGGTCAGGCGGTCCGGAATTAACAGTGGCGGTAAACCTGCTGCCACGGTTAATTCTGGACCGCCCAATCCCGAGTCCTGCAGGCGGGAGGTGATCTTCCCGCCAGGTCTCACCTGGCGGGTTGAACACCTCCCACCTGCAGGCGGACGTGGAAACACCAGCATCATCATGAGATGGTGCTGGTGTTTCCACTTCCCCATTCCGCCTCTGGGATTCCCAGGACAGCAGGGTGGTAATGCCCTGGTATTTCCGGGAGTCACGGAGGCGGAATGGTAATACGTGTCTGGCGGTAACCAGGCGGTTTTACCGCCGTGGTTACCGCCTGACTCGTAATGAGGCCCTAGGTCTTTATAAAATTCTTATGATGATCAGTTTCTGCATATATCGCTTTCTTTACTAACATATAACACATACATTTGCCACAATGCGTCCAATGGCTGCACCCATAGCAGTGCATTGGATTTGGTCATGTATATTGCCCATTAATTGAGCATAGTTTCACATTCATGAAAAAGCAATGCACCACAGAAAGGAAAACCATATGTTATGGTATGCGAGTGTTCTATTTGTCACAATAATTATTCTAAGGATTCTAATGTCACCTGTCGGGGTATGAATGTTTAGAGAGATTCTTTTTCTAGAGAAACAATAATCTCTCTGCCGTGATCAAATGTGTGTCCCTCAATTTTCTTTCTTTTTCCCATTTGATCCATTACAGAGAGGGGATCAGCTATATGGAAATCAGTATCAGAACTTCCTCCAATGGGATCAGGGAAGTCCAAACTGCTAGGCCATGTCTGCACAAGTTTTGACCTTGTTGGTACTCATCTGTGAGATAAAGCTTGGATTCCTATGGCACAGTGAGCAGGGGACCCAAGTTGGTGCACACCATCTAAAATAGGGAGAGAAATTATAACCACAACATCTTATGGGTGGAAGATTTTGTATTCATCTTAAACCAGGCATTGCTCTGAGCACCATTCTACTGCAACGGCTTGTAGCCCATCTGCGCCACTGTAGAAGGGGAACAGCTATTTGCAAATCAGTACTTGAAGTGCCACCATTCGGAGAAGACATGCTAAACTACTAGGACATGTCCCCTCTGCACAGAAACAGAGGCCATCCCAGTTTTTGTTTTTAGATCAAGTATACACTAAGAGCTTAATGGCGTACAATAAAATATGTTTTTTTTATAATCAAATGCATTATGTTCCTATAAAAAGTTACAAAACTAAGATTAAGTGATCTAGGCCCAGCATAAAACAACAGACTTTAGAAAGTATCTAAAAATCGTATTACGTCATAATGAAACATGACTGTAAAGGTTTACAAGCAATAAAAACCAGGCAACTAAAAACTTTCCATTGTTGTTTTTAGCAAACTCCATTTTAAAATCTACCTTGCCTCCAAAAAATGAGTCCTTTGAACACACCACAAAAACCTCATTGACGCGTTCAAATCCATTACGTACTCAAAATAATAATTTTCCCGCTCTCTTCATCCTCTGGTTCCTGTACAGGTTGTCACATCACAAGTTTGTACAGTAGTTAAGCCACTGTCAAGAAACATCTTTGAAATGTGTCCCGCAGATCAAAACTACTCTTGATCCTTGAAAAGGCCCATGTTTTTAAGTAAATTCAATTCTCAGTATCAAAGCATTTTCCAGGCCCCATTTGCTTACATCTCTCACCAAATATGTACATGTTAATTTTAATGTTCATTTAATTTATAGAGCGCACGTTCACCACAGGGGTATCATAGCGCTACCCTACAGCAAGGCATGAGGGAAAAACAGATTTAGAACAGATACAATTTTAGGGCACATCAGAATGCCAGATGGTTAGGTAAAGAACGCATTGCATGAGGTAGAGAATTACAAAGAACGTTGTCCGCCACTGAGAAAACACGGCCCCAATCATACCAAGCCTGACTGTATGGACTTGCAGAAGGCAGGCTTCCACAGAACGCCGGACCCATCCCGGGACTTACGGATGAAACATGGCCTGCAGATACTCAAGCCCCAGACCACAGAAAGCCTGAGGCATCAGGCAGGCAGCCTTAAATAGAACACGCTGTTTAACCTGCAGCCAAACAAGAAGATGTAAAACAAGGGAGATGTGGGAACAGGGCGGAGTAGAATTGGCCAGGCGAGCAGCCAAGTTTTGAAGTACCTGGAGGTGCCAAAAAGATGAAGGAACTGAGCTAAAAATAAACAATTACAGTAGTCAATTGAAGAGGTCAGTAACACCACCACCACAGGAGCCCTAGCCTAAACCGGGGTAAACGGGAGAACTTTCCAAAGTAGTTTGTGCTGGACATAGCCACTTTGGCAAATGGTAAATTTTTACCCCAGATCCTTTACCATGGTAGTGGAGATGGGGAGAGGACCCAAGGAGAGAGGCCAAACGTCAGAAGTCCACAAAGCAGAAGGGGGTCCCACCACGAGCACCTCTATTTTTGCCCCATTCAACTTGAGCCAGTTGTTCCGCATCCACTCCCCACGGCCTCCAAGCAGACCCTGAATCTGGTGGCTGACTCAGGAAGATTACAGTCAAGGCACACCAGAATCTGGGTATCGTCAGAGTAGGATTAGCGCAGGAAACCATTGGAGGGGATGATCCTGGTCAGAGGTTGAACGTGGACAGTGAACAAAAAAGGTGAGTTAGCAGACCCCTGAGGGACACCACAAGTGAGAGCCGTAGCCTGAGAGCAAAAACGTGGGAGGGAAAGAGTTTGGCAGGGGCAAACAGGAAGGAGGAGAACCAGGCCAGGACAGTCCCAGAAATTCCAGCCCCAGACAGACAATCAAGCAGGGCCGTGTAATCAATGGTGTCAAAAGAATCAGAGAGGTCAAGGAGAACCAGAGCGACCAACTCTGCCTTGATCCTGCAGTCTTCCCAAGTCATCTACCATGGAGACCAGCACACTCTTGGTGCCCCGGTCTGGGTGAAACCCAGACTCTGAGGAGTGAAAAAACAGAGAGTCTTCAAGAAATGTGCTTAGCAGTGGACAGAACAGAGATTCCAAGAGTTTCATAAGAAAAGGGAGCAAAGAGAAGGGCAGAAATTAGTAGGGAGAAGAGGATCCAGGGATTTCTCTTTTTTACAAAAAGCAGCATGACAATAGCATGCTTAAGAGAAGCAGGAATAATTCCTGTACTGAAGGAGTGGTTTGACAGCACACTGCAGCAAAGGAGAAATGTGGAGAAATGTTTATTTCAAAATTCCAGAGGGATAGGATCTTTAGGGGAGGCAAACCATAAATTAAGGACAGCAGCAGATTTGTCATCTGCCGTAAAGATAGAACACATAGACCAGACTTTAAGAGCAAGAGCAGGTGGGCTGGATGCCACATTAGAGGAGGACGCCATCATAATGCCTGGAGAACAGATGACAGCATGTATTTTCTTGATCTAATATATAAAGAAAAGGGACAGAGAATCACAGAGGTCCTGAGATGGAGGGATAGGCTCATAGGGAGCAGAAGAAAGAGAGTGTACCTCTTTAAACAGCTCATTAGTGTAATTGATGGAAGCTTCTTCACGGAAAGCCGCGATCTGAGCCTGCTTGGCTGAAAAGATGGCTTTATGGTAGTTAACTGAAGCATTCTGAAATGTCACTTTATCTACGTGGTTGTAGTTACGGCACCATTTGCTCTCATACTAGTCTCATATACAAGTTTTGGCAAGTTTCAAAATAGTTGCTAAGAAAATGTCTTCTGGGTACTAACACAAATAACATTTCCTCGCATATGGTGATATTTCATAACAGATGCTCTGTCCAATGGAAACATTTATTTGGAGGTATTGATAGCTAATCCAGGAAGGGCTAAGATCAAGCTCTATCAATATGACTGGATATGCACACAGAATCAATGCAAAACCTATGTGGACTACAATTCTTCCCCATTTGGACACAAGAAATTTCGCCACATGGCTGATTACTTAGACAAGTGCCTTGTGCCTCATCTCATAAACCAGTACTTAATATTTAGATTACATCTGTGGCCAACAAACAATATATTAGCAAGGAGAGTTATTATACCTAAAGAAGAGAATGTCTGTCACTTTTGTAAGGATCTGGTTCAAAGAGAAACTCTGCAGCATATAGTGGTGGAATGTCCTGCCTTAAAATTTAAAATGGAAATCATCCCTTAAAAATGTACTCAACATATGACGCCCTACAACTATGAGTGAGATAATGCAAATTATCTTTACCTGCCCTAGACTATCAGTCAAAATTGCCCTAAAGCATTTTCTGGAATCCGTGTTTCCTCAATTGTCAGCTTAGATCTAAGATGCTGTAAATGTACTTCCTCTAAGAGAGAGTTGAGTTATGTTAGACTACAGTGAACATCTAAGAGTGATGAGCATATGTTTCTACTTTACACTTTGTGTGATGATGTTTTTAAAAAGAATTGTATATTTCGAATTCCTGAGGATGCCTTTTAAAGCAAAGATATTAATTCCAAGGATTGTTCATTCAAAAATAGATAAAAAATGTCTTGTTTTTTAAATGATTTGTTTTAAATGATTTGTATTAATGTATGATATATTGTAATTAATGTATTGATATGGTCTTCAAAATGAATTTGAAAGGTTGATTAATTCAGCCGACCAAATAAAAAAAATAAAAAGATAGTTGTAGGTGTTAGTTTGATATTCCTAAATACTACATTTTTAAATACTTTCCACATGGTTTCTTTGATAAAACTCAAAAGATACCATTCTGTGTTCCATTTGTTCAATGTTCTGTTTCTTTTGTGTCTTTCAAAAAGGACCAACTCTTAGATGTTTTCTTCCTGCAGGCAATTGTTTCATTAGCTCTTCATTGGCCTCCTTCCAAAACCTTTGTGCAATGAGCAGTCCTAAAAGCTTTGCCTTGCTGTTTCGTATGTATAGCATCCTTCTCTCGGGCAATGCAGACTTCTTGACAAATTTCTTTGATACATTGTGCCCCTAACCTGGAGAAATTAATGTATAACCTGCCAGTTCAAATTTTGATGTGTCTTCTCTTCAAAAGACTGTAGTTGGATGTCAGATTTCAAATGTATTTTGCTTGCTCTGTTGAATGGTAAAGAACAGGGGTTACTTTGAATCTGCTAAGAGCAAGTAAAATAGCAAGTTTTTATATTCTTTTTCACAAATCTCATTTTCAAGTAAAAACATCTTAATCGTCATATTTCTGTAAGGAACATTAACGCATATTGAAACAGTTTTCACAGGACTTGTATTATTCAATGTCTTTAAGGCTCTGAAGTATTTTACAAAACACGCTGCGCTATTTGTATATACAAAGTAACATTCTAAATGATTAACTACAAAAAATAAACCTAAAACCATTTTCAAATTCGGGACTCCAGATTTCCTCTTCTTATAAAGGGTTTTCTCGCCATATTTTCTCAAAATGTCCTCCTCAGAAATACTTCATCATCTTCCTGATCAATAGTAAATGCAGTAGAAACACACAGAATCATGCAATAGTGCCACCAGTATAACACATTTGATTATCATTACTTTTCTTCTAATGATAACACCTTTATTTGCAAAAACTCTAGCTTTTTGAAATATTTGCCACAGCTCCATCCCAGGTTCTTGAGCCTCCAGCTAAACAATAACATGTAATTACTAAAATTATAATATGGTTCATAGTAACATGTATACTCGTTGGTCACTTCTAAGTCCTACACAACATGCATTCACTCTTTTTTACATTCAGTATTGACCCACACACATCACAAATACTTTGTATCAATTCCCAAAACTCCATTCACAGAAAATGTATTTGCACATATCATATCTCAAATTCACATCATCAATGTACATAACAGATTTACATGCAACCTAATTTCCACCCAACATATGCACTCCAGCCAATTTAGCATCATCTCTCAACATCTTCCCTAGCAAGACCATACAATAAATAAACCACAAAGCAGACAAAGGGCAACAATCTCCCTAGGTGTGTGCATATTGCCCCCATATAGAGGGGAGCTGCATTGGCTGCATTAGCTACCCAGCCAAGAGCATATTATCATCCATAAATGTGTACATGGTCACACTCCATTCTACCTGAAAATGCTGACCCAACAGTATGGCCGAGGTTCAAAAGGGAGAAGGGTCTGGGAAGATCTTTCCAGGTCAAAGCTGCTAAACTTTAGAATACCATCCATCTTGCCATGACGTGAGACCACAATATTCAGACTTAAAAAAAAATCCTTACAAACCTCGTTATTCAAGTAAATCCTCCCACCCGATCCAGTTTCCTATGAATTTGTCTGTGATATCTACTCGTCCGCTTGTGTTTGTGTCACACCCTGATGCCTGTGGGCTACTGGCGCGCTATAAGTAAATAAATAAATAAATGTTGTCTCACACCACTATTCACTTTACTGCCTTCACGCAGCCAACCATTTACCAATACTTTACTCAAGCTCGCTGCATATACATTAGTAATTCATTTCCCACAAAAAAACAGGTACAATGTAGGTTTCGAAGTTCAGAGGCAAATATTTAGGCACAACACAATCATGTGCCTTCTCTAAGTTGAGGGTCATAAGACAAGCAATGTGTTTCTATCACATTGTTAACAGCATCTCTGGAGGAGTTTTGATATGTGTTTTACTGGAAGCCAATGAAAAGACTGCCTCAATAAAGTGACATGATCCCTTCATTTTAGACCATGGATGGCCATTACAGCACCATTTTGTAAAATCTGTAACTTTTTAATGTTACCTTTGGATGTGCCTGATAATAAACTATTACAGTACAGTAGTCAAGATGAGAATTGATCAAGGCTGTACCTTGTATTGCCCTGTTTTCCATGGATAAAAAGCCGCTAATTTGACATAGCAGTTTATTAATGTAAGAACATGATGACGTAAGAGAATCTGTCTATTTAGAAAAGGTCATCTGCACGTGCAAGTAGTCCACCAACGTCTTTAAATATGGTTGACCTGAATGTTACACCATGCAATGGAGAAATTAGAATAGCTGGGTATCAATTTGTTCAACCTTGGCCTGGTGCCAACAATAAGAAGCTCTGTTTTTTCATCATCCAGGGCGTGGGAATTATTTTCTATCCAGAGCTGCATAGTCAAATAGATCTTATTTGTGGTTCTAGAGTGATCTGCATAAGTATTAGACAAATTGAGCAGAATTTGCAAATCATCTGTGTAATTTATGTAAATCACAACAATCTATCAAGATGGTCAAAAAGAGGCCTGAAATATATGTTGAAGAGTTTTGGAAAAAGGCTTGGTCCCTGAGGGTCCCCGCACTCCAACATCACTGGACTGGCCTGCAAGTCAGTGTTGGGGTTATTCTCCAGAATGGCTAATTTCCCTTTCCTACTGAGTCCCTCATCAGCTTTGCTGGATTTCTAGGATCTATTTTTGTTCACCTGGTAAGAGTGTGAGCCTTTTTTTCCCACTCTTACAGGTGTTTTGGTGTGTGTGTTTAACGTTTTTGTGTTCATAGACTATGGAGCCTCACCTACTCCACAGGCATCATCTTTTTACTGTGTGTTACACAGCACCTTCAGTGCAGTGACACAGGGTTGCCTTTTAGACTTCCAACTCAGACCCCATTTTCTGGGACTGACTGCTGTCTCCCAGAACATATTAAGTTGCCATTAACTTTATTGGCCTCATTAAAACCACAGACCCAGCACAAACAATCTTACATGGAGTACTGGAAAGGGTTAATACGTATCCCTTTTTGTCTGTTTCTCTTGGGGCAATGTTTCGCTCCCTTTTCATCAAGACTTGGCTGGTGCCATTGGTAACTACCCTATTTTTTCTACTGTGGTTATCTTAAATAACCTTGTTATTGTTTTAGGCTATCTTGATAGCCTCAAACTTAAACCCGCTAGACCATACATGTTTTATTACGGTTGCTGCTGGGTTTATTCACCATTTCTTTTTGTAAAAGTCTTTCTCGTGTTTCACTCTGCGCGCCGAACCAGGTTTGGTTCCTTTGTTCACTGTCTTTTCGCGGCCTTCTACGCAGAAGCTCTCCTTAGGTGCCTGTATATCTGGGGTGACAGGATGTGAGGGAGGGGTTTAGGGCCCCCTGCGCAAGTTCTCGTTGGAGACCCATGTTGCTCTCTGAAATGATTGGCTGTGGTGACTGTCCCGGCGGGACAGCGACCCTGCTGTGTGATTGAGAGCCAGGCTGTGAATGGGGGAAAACTGAATAAAAAGCAGGTCTCTGGGTCTGGAAAGGCAGAGTCACCACTGGAACGAAAGAACCAATGAGGAGCTGATGGAAGAGGACCCCTACCACAACTGAACCTCCCGGGGAAGCCCTGCTGCAGGCCCGAATCCTCAAACTCCAACGACAGAGAAGATCCTCCAGGAATCTTCTTCCCCTGAGCTGGTGGGACCAACCAGTTTGCCCAAACTGCAATCCAGGACTCCCTCCTCTGGTTGAATTCACTGTACAGAGCTACAGTGGGCCGGATATCCAGGAAGGCAGACCCTGCTTGGGTTTTAAGGAGAGCACCTTTTATTTGTTGCTTTGCTCTGCTTCTGGTTTCTTCCCTAGTTAGTGCAGGACCCTCTAGCCTTCCTACTTCGTGTCAGTCCGAAAATAGCTTCAGGAACCGTGAGCCTGCAGGAACTACCAGGAACGTCCGCCTCAGCTACAGCTTCTTCTCCATTGAAAGATACTGTTCAAATCTGGTTGTTCGTTTCGTTCAGCCGCAGTGAAAGTGTTTGAAATCTTTCTCCAATACGAGGGCTCGTCCTTCTCTACTCTTTAACCTAACTTTTCTGCCGACCAACTTCGTCTGGAAGTCTTGGCAAAGACTTAACCGTGAACTACACTGAGCTGTGTGATTTTGAGAAAAAGACTTTTGTCCTATTGACTTTGGACCTAAGCCTGCTTACTTGCATGTTGGTGCTGTTCAATTTCTGCCTAACCTTGTCTTTCCCTCCCTTTTAAATTTCTAGAATGCCATTTTGCTTCCACTTCATTTTGTGAGCTTAACTTGTCTGGAACCTATTGGGAGTGGTGTGGTGTATTATGAGTGTGATTTTTAAACTGCTTTACTTTAGTGAAATGTTATACAACTGATGTGTAAATAAATGTATATTCTTTTACTCAGCAACCTTGAATCAGTGTTTGTTTTAATCATAGTAATTGCTGTCCTTTGTGTAGCTATTGATACGGCTCACTTGCTCTTGAGATAAGGCTGGCTGCTCAGCCATCGCTACCACTTTTACTGTGTAGTACAGGCTTGTACCAAAGGTGAATTTGTACTGTCACTTTTAGTCTTAATTGTGTGTGGTGTTCACAAAGGGTACTGCATATAATTCTGCCTAACAGTCAGCCACCAGCATCCCCATTATTTAAATAGGTATCCAACATTTGTAATTTGTTCTGTAAAATAGTTTGGATTTTATATTCTATAGGGGCTTTCGCTTCTCTTCTGCAATAAACAATTACTTGATCCTCACCTATATAAAAGACCATTATTCTGTTGTTAATCAACAACACACTATAAACACTCCTTTGGAGCAGCTTTTAACCTTTTCATCTTGAAGCTATTTTTTTATGCTCTTTTCCAATATAAAATTGTATTTGTTTCATCAATTTTAGTAGCATGTTATCAGGGATTTGTATAAAAAAACACAGCAGTTATATCACAATGAAGACATTCACGATGTCTAGATATAAGCATATAATTAATCCTAGATTTCAAAACACCATCAGTCAATTAACACCAGCACCCTCTGATATGCAACTCTAAACTAATGACCTAATTTAAAATGTTGCATAAGATCTGTCAATTGGAATGCTGAAGTGTCCAAAAGTGCTGAAACAGCTTTAACGTCCAAATGTAAACAAGTATTAACATCCCCAGTTAAAGTCACTCCTCTTCTTGTGATTGCAGAAATTTTTTCAATCTGAAAACACGTCACATATTCCATGCTTGTCTGCAGTAGCATGAATGTTTATGTGTTAATTATTTTCCCATAAATGAAAAGCACATTTTCAACATCCTCACTTCTTCCATCATTGCGCACTTTAACCCAACACAATTGTCTTGTTAATCAAATAGCAGCCCACTGTTTTTGTTCTGGCTCGTCACTATCCAAAATGAAAAGCCATATAACCATTTGTCTTCTAGGTATTTATAATGTTCAACATACAGGATTCTTCATTCTTTTGAACATGTCATATCAGTATTCGCATTGTGTAAATATTGCAATACTATATCACATTGTACAGGGGACATCATGTAGAGAATGATTAATGGTGACTACTTGAATGGCAATACAAAGGAGCCCTAAAACATTATATAGAGTGTGCATTTCAAATTATGAAAGGTACACCATATGCACAGCTTCTTCAACATTGGAAACATAATTGTTTAATAATAAGAACCCAGTTTCTAGGTTGTACTGATCCACTAGATAGAACTCAAATAAATAAATGGACTAGGCCTGGAATCCTCACTTCAGCATTAATTCTGTTTACACCGTGTAAACTATTACACTATGTTGAGTTCCAAAAACTCTTTATTTCAAAGTATAAGAAGAAATTAAAAGGACCTGTGCCTTCTAACATCTCTGCTGCCACATGTGATATATGTATCCTACTGCACTACGTCATAAATTCATCCGTCTGACATTCCATTCCTGGGAAAGCCACCTATTCCACACAATTGCTACCTTAATCACCTAAGAAGAATCAAGACTATAAAGCAGCCTTTTTGACACCTTTCTTTACAGCAGGGGCTTAGATCCAGGAAACTTGATGTTCCAATTCTATGTCAAGACACAGAGGTTCGTATTATGCTTCTCTTCCTTTACTGGAAAAATCGAGCAGCATTCAAATATAACATTTCAACATAAAAGAATAACACCACCAAAACTACATTTCCTAATAGTCTTTGAGTTGTAGTTCATTCTTTTGTGTTCATGAAAAACAAAAATCATGTGACTATTTCCACCAGCCGCTGCATGGACAGTCCTTTATCCTTCTTCACCATTCCCTGTCCTTCCTCTTCCTTTACTGCCAGTTAAGTGCTTAACGTTACGTTTTACTTTAATGAAGAAAGTGTGATGATTAATGTGAATGATATACTTGTTATAGTGAAGCACAGCGAGGGATAGCACGTGCAGCGTTTAGAAGAGTGGCGGAGCATATCTGCAGAAGTTTAAGAAGGCAAAGTTTATTTAGAGTGCCAATGCGATGGGACGAACAGTTACGGCAGTCGCGTAAGACATAGAGGGCACTGTACACTGTAGTCACGGAAGTATGAGGAGAACGACAGGGACTCTTTAGGGTTCTGGTGCTCCTCTTCGTTCACTTCTGTGACATTCCAAATACTTATGAGAGTGCAGAGCTTCACTGCAGGAGGTTTCTTGTCAGTTTCTAATGTTCCAAGGTCAGGAACAAACACATCACTTCAGTGTGGGGAGTTTATCATCAATTTCCAACGTTTCAAAGTCAGGAACGAGCACACACAGCATAAAGCTTGAGAAAGAGTGTATTAATGCTCTGGCACCTCCACCTAGTGGCCAAAAGGCATAACAGATACTGGGAAATCGAATTTCCAAGCTTGAACATGCCAATAGGCCTCACAGTTGCCCAAAAAATATATTGAAACAAGTGCAGGCCCAAGACACCTGCGGTTCTGATTGATAAAGTGGCAATACTGTCCCCATTTAACCGCAGCATGTCCAGCTCGAGTGTGGAAGGCAGAGCTCAGGTGAGCCAGAAAAGACTGCAACCTGGCATGGGGGAGATACTGCAAAACACCCTGAGAGTAATTCTATGGGGCACAGTTCTCAACAACTGACAGTCATGGAGGACTGGATTAAGTTCTCTGGAAGAGTGGAAGAGCTGAAGGGGATAAGGGGTACAAGCATTGATAAAGGGGAAGGAAAAAAGCCTGCAAGACCAAGAAAGGCAAGACCCCTTCCCCCCGGGGCTCACCACAAAAAAGTCAGGGCAAATGCAAGGCTATTAGATGGAGAAGAAAATAACATAAATGGCATGCTGACATCTCTGATAGCTCAGAGGGGTATGACAGAGATGAGTGGGGGAGCCCATCATCAGAGGAAGAGGTAGAACTGATATCTTCGGAAGAAGAAGAAGATAGAGCTCCAAAGAAAAAGAGAACAGAGGACAAAGAGGAAGCCAGAGATGAATTTAGCTTACACCCTAGGTCTTCAGAATGTGAACCGCTGTCCAAAATTGTGGCTTATATAAAAAAGAGGCTATGAACACCACTGGCAAAAGAAGTCAGAAACACATTGAGAGCCAAATGCCCAAGGCCATACCTGCCAGAAGGGATCGCAGAGACCCCAGACATAGATAACTGCATGGTCACGTTCATGGAGAGTATGTGAAGGACATAAAGAAAGGATTAGAGAGATCCTGGCAATCATGTCAAGATAAAATGTTGGATGTGGTTGGACCACTTGCAAAGATAATGGAGATGGAAGAAGAGGCAAAAGGTAAAAATGAACGTATCGACCCAACTATCTTATCAGGTTGGGCCCAGAGAGCTATTTGACTACTGGGTAATGCCAACAGCGTGATCATGGCATAAAGGAGAAGGTCAATTCTGGTCAAGATTGATTTCAAACTGAGTAAGTTGGCCACATCTGAGGCAGGAGCTTCAGCGAAAGGGAAGCTATTTGGAGATGCCTTTATTAAAGAGCTAACAAAATTTGTCAACTCGTATGTGGCAATAGACAAAGCACAAGCCTCTCTGAAGAGATAATTTGGCAGATGGGTTTTTGACAGGGCTGGAAGAGGCAGGGACTGCTCCACCAGCCGTTTCTTCAGTAATATGTTCTAGAGTGACAGAGTTCACTGGAAACAGAACGAAAGAAAACCAAACTGTTTCTTCCCATCAAGAGGAGGAGGGCGAGGGTGGAGGCACCCCAGAAACCAACATCAATCTGACACAGTTGAGGAGAAATGTGCAGGCTCAGAAAACTCAAACACATATTCCCACGGTAGGGGGGAGAGTAGCGAAATGTTTAGAGAAATGGAGATTAACCTCTTCAGATGCTTGGGTTTTAGTCACTGTACAGGGCTTCCATATAGATTGGCTAAGTTTACCAAAACAAGAGAAATTGCTGAAGTTATTAAGGCTCAGCACAGAAGACGAAGAGTTACTAGATACAGAGATAAGAGAGTTAGTACAGAAAGATGCTATAATGCAGGTAACAAACATAGGAGGCAGCTTCATACGCAACAAGTTTATAGTGAGAATAACACCATCACAAGACAAGGCTGATAATAAACTTAAGGGAAGTAAACACATTCGTAGTCTACAAACATTTCAAAATGGAAGGGATACACTTGCTGAGAGACATTTTGCAACAGGGGGATTGGCTTGGCTTGCGAGAAAAGATCTCAAAGACGCTTAACTGACCATACCTATGGCAGAGGAACAACAGAGTTTTCTGAGGGTCTGCTAGTAGGGGCACGTGTGGGAATTCACTTGTCTACCATTCATTCTAGCATCGGTCCCTTGGTGCTTCATAAAGGTGATGAAACCGGTAGTGACTTTCCTCAGAGAGAGAGAGGGATCAGACTAATCATTTATCTGGACGACATTTGTATAATGTGCCAGGACAAAAAGCTAATCAAGGAACAGATAGAGCTTACAATAGATCTTTTTCAACAACTAGGATTCCTAATAAACTGGGAGAAGTCAAAGCTACAGGTACACCAGAACATGGAATTTCTGGATTTCAGATTCGACACAGTGCAGGGAACGATAAACCTCCCTCTGAGCAAGGTGAACAACATAAAGAAAGAGATACAGAACACGTTAACATCAGAAACTATAACCCTAAGAGAGCTAGCAAGAATAGTGGGACGCCTAGCTTCGTCAATACAGGCAATATTACCGGCACGGCTACATTACAGGGCCCTTCAGAGACTGACAATTCAACACCTCAGTAGGGGAGCAGCATACATAAAAAAGGATAACCTGTCTATAGAGGCGAAAGAGGAACTGCAATGGTGGGGGCAGCAGATGGGTGCCTGGAATGGAAGGGCAATATTTGGCTCATCTACCAACCTAGTGATAGAATCCGATGCCAGCAGGTGGGGATGGGGAGCCAGATGCAGAGATCTGTCAACACGGGCGGGTGGTCAGGAGAAGATTTAAATCTCCACATAAATTGCCTAGAGCTTCTAGCAGGATCCATTGTGGTAAAATGCTGGACTCCGGAGAGGGAACGATGTTGCATGTTCCTCAAGATGGACAATGTGTCAGCAGTTTGTTATATAAACAGACTGGGAGGCACGAGGTCAAGAATGCTAGGCCGTCAGACAAGGTAGCAGACTGGTACTTCAGATTCCTGAGGGATGTCAGCAAATGGAAAATGGACAAGAGTGTTTTCTAGACACTGATGCAGAGATGGGGGTCCATGCAGGACAGACCTCTTTGCGTCGAGGTTGAACAAGCAACTCACTCGGTTTTTCAGCTGGAGACCAGACCCGGAGGTGGAAGTGATAGATGCTTTTCTGCAACAGTGGGGTCCGGGCAAAGAATACGCTTTCCCTCAATTTGAAATGATCGCCACGACTCTAGCGCAGGTGAGGAGACAGCAAGTATTCATGGTACTAATTACATCGGATTGGAGGGGTCAACCATGATTCCCAGACCTGCTAGAAATGACCTACGACAATCCAATAGCATTGATGAGATTAGACGTAATAGTAAGGGACCCACAAGAGAAGCTCACCCACCAGTGGACAGGCAGCTTCAGCTACATTGCATGGACAATTTCAGGGGAGCCTGGACTAGCCAGGATTATCTGAAAAAAGATGAACAGATTATGGATGAGGCTTGGGCACCTGGGACCAAGAAGGCTTATAGAACATCCTGGTCAGGTTGGCACAATTGGTGTATGGAAAGGGACATGCATCCCTCTAGAACAGATGTACTACATGTAGTTAATTATTTGGCACAGTTAGCAGCCCAAGGCAAAGCATATAGGACGATTAATACAGCCCGCTCAGTTATTTCAGCGGGACACCCCCGAGAATTGAGGGGTTAACCATAGGAGAACACCCTTTAGTTTGCAAACTGTTGAAAGGGGTTCAAATAATTAGACCTCGAAAGCATAAATTTGAACAGGTATGGGACGTAGACAAAGTCTTGAGAATGTTCCTATCATGGGGAGACAATGACAAACTAACTAGGAATGCATTATCAGCCATGCTAGCTATGCTATTATGTTTACTGTCATACAAGAGGGTATCAGACGTAAAGGCTTTAGAGATCAATAGGAAGTCATTATCCCCTCAGGGTATAACCTTTGATATAGTGAAGAGGACCAAAACATGGTTGAGATCAATAGCATATCAAGCATTCCCAGAACAACCAGAATTATGTCCGTTGAGATGTATTACACCATTTGAGTCCATGACTAGGGGAATCAGTTATGCATAGCCATACGGAAACCGTTTTTGGGAGTAGCGACAGCCACGCTAGCAAGATGGATTAGATGGGTGATGACACAAGCTGGAGTAGACACAGATTCCTATGGGCTCACTCAGTGAGAGGAGCAATGACCTCTAAGGCTTTCCTCGCAGGGGCCAGACTAGAGGACATCATGAAGGCAGCAGACCGGTTGAAAGAATCGACGTTTAAAACCTTTAATTTCAAGCCAGTCGAGAAAACAGCTACGTTGGTGGTAAGTAAGCTTTAAACAAGCATAATGCGAGCCTCTGTGTCTTGACATAGAATTCAGATTGTCCACACATACGTTACAGAAAGTCATAATTCTATTAAAGACACAGAGGAAAAGGATTATCCCACCCAATAATCGATGTTATGAAAGTGAATGTATTGCAATCTGTGAATAATAATGTGAAAGAAAATAATATTGTTATAAAAAGATATATGGAAAAGTGTTTTTCATGTTGATTACCTACCCTTGGGACAGTAGTCTGAAATATGGTTTCTGTTTCAGGTTCTATAGTGGAGAATAAGTCTACTGGATCATAAGGGCAAATTTGTTGAACAACGTTTACCGGTTGGGGCGCAAGGTTGAAGCTTTAAGGGACGCAGACAAAGAAAGAGGAAGGACAGGGGATGGTGAAGAAGGATAAAGGACTCTGTCTATGTGGTGAATGGTGGAAATAGTCATGTGTTTTTTGTTTTTCATGAACACAAAAGAAAGAACTACAACTCAAAGACTTTATTGGGAAATGTAGTTTTGGTTGTGTTATTCTTTCAAGTTGAAATGTTATATTTGAATGTGGCTCGATTTTTCCAATAAAGGAAGAGAAGCACAGTCCTTTGCCTCTGTATCTTTAATAGAATTATAACTTTCTGTAATATATAAGTGGAAAACCTGAATTCACTGCGCTTGATCGGCGATGGGCTACATGGACCAGGCACATCGCCAGAGGGGTCTTGGTGGTGAGTTGTGGCAAAGTAGAGGATCACTGCACAGAGGGCCGCCAGGATCATGAAGTGTCATCATGTCATTGGCAGTTCATCATTGGCTTGTGAGGCTCAAAAGAGTCTCACATGAAAATGTTGAAATACTGTAAGCAACAGCAATGCCAAGGGTAATGCCTTCGACTTTATAGATCACTGGGTTCAAAGTATAGGATCAATGCAAGAGGCACAGAACGTTTCTGTGCATTCCAACACAGGATATTGTCCCCTCCAGGGTAATTAAGAGTCTAGGAGAAAAGGGTCCTTAACTGCTGCCAGAATCCAAATTCTTCCATCTGTTGAACTCTCTGTCCCTCAGAGACCTGGTAAAGGACTTCGGTGTACTCCATTCTTGAATCTTCATCTTCACACACGGACAAGGGCAATTTAAGCAGTCAACAACTCCAAAAAGAATATGCCAGAGTAGTGAGTGAACTTGTATTGTTGTACTATGTGTAACAAGGTCAGTAATCTGACCCAGTAATATAGTAACCTGCTCTGAGCCTGGGATGGGAGGCCTACCAGGGTGGAAGCCAGAGCCAGCCCAACACTAGAAGTAAACGTTGGCAGTTGAGAGGACCTCAATTCTTGTCCACTCACCAAGTGCCTGTTTGGACTTGCACAGTACCCACTTGAATCACCCTCACCTCTTGAAACACATGCTCCCCAAGTTTTCTCTCCTTGTTATGGATCCAGACCACAACCAAAGGAGAACAGCAGCAAGAGCATAGCCGATTACAGTCCCATGTGACCAACAATCCAGCGCTGGTGTCACCAAACTGTCAAAGTGAGGGAGAATCAGCATTGGGAAGAACAGGAAGCTTAAGGGGTCACAGCGGCTATCCTGCACTGCTTCAAAAAGCCGGTGTGCACTGTGACAAAGCTGTGCTAACATCCCTAGACCAGCAGGAACTTATCGAAATGGGAAAAAAAAATGTATCTAGACCTACTAAGGGGAAAGCCACAACAAGGCCCCCTACCATGATCTTGGACATTACACATGGAGGGCTGTCATTGCGGCTCACATGGAGAAAAGGGGTGTGGATTAACCAGCTATTTAAACAGTCTCTGTATGTACCTCCTCTCAGATGACCATCCGATTAACAATGCCTTCATCCTTTGGTTTACTGAATTTGCTCTTAGAAAGACACTTTATTTCAGTTCCAAGGATGCTTCTTTCAACAGGTGGAAGGTAATGCCATGGGTGCAGTCATGGCCGCGAATTTAGCTTACTTGTATGTGGAAATGTTTTAGAAATCTATAGTGTATGCTGACAGTAATCACCACAAGGACCATTTGAAATAATCGTTAAGATATATAGATGATACCTTTATTGTGAGGGAAGGATCACGCAACGAAGTTGAGAACTTTTTCATCTGGCTCAATATGCTAAATGTTTTCTTTTTGTTAATTCACTAAAGAAATAAGCAATTTTTAAATACACTTTTTGGATATTACCATGTTTCATCAAGAAGGCATCCTTTTGGTCAAACTGTACAGCAAAGCCACTGACAGAAATGTGCTGTTGCATTTCTCCAGTTATCATGGTAAGCATAATAAATCAAACTTGCCTTTTGGCTAATTTCTCAAGCTGAAATGTTACAGTAGCACAAAAGAGCATTATGAAAACAGTGCCAATGTATTGAACAACAAACTTCTCTCAAGGGGTTATCCTAAGGCGTTGGTGAAAGATTCAGCTAAACGAGCATACAATAACAATCATGAAGCATTGTTAGAAAAAGCTCCTCTGAAAATAAAAAAGGAAATAGGACCAGTATTTGTCAATACTTTTTAAAATTTGTCATACAAGATCAAAACCATGATCACCAAGAGGTGGAGAAAACAGTATAGTAAACAAAAAAAACACTCCCCTTAACAGAAAACCATCAGGGGTTGGTCAAACAGATTAGACTGCTGGGTCTTGCCCCAGCTATGGGTCACTTTGCATGTGGACAATCCATAATTTGTAAACACACCATCAAAAGAATTGAAGTTGATATTGGTTTACAGGAAAAGTGGCATCTTAAAGATTTAACCAACTGTAAGAGTGATTATGGGGTGTACATGATTACATGCCCTTGTGGGTTAGATTACATGGGGAAAACAAATTGAAAATGTAACACCATACTCATCGAGCATTTAAGCTGTATTAAAGGTCAAATCAGTTAGGCACCTATGGTGAGACCTTTTATTGAAAAAAGACATAGCCATGAAGATGTCAAGTGGGTAATACTCAAAAGAATTCATGGGTCCAGTAACAAGGAAATCATTCAGAGGCTTCTTACATTTGAACAAAGATTTGATTTGATTTGATTTGATTTTATTTTATTTATAAAGTGCAAAAAACCAGGCCCAGGGGCAACCAGGCGCATACTCTTAAACATGTTACAAAAGGAGTGGTTACAGAAGTTACAAAAATATACAGCATATATACATGTATCGAAGGGTACCATTAACAGTGTATAATACAGGGACAGAGCAGAGAGAAAATATATATTCAGTCCTGTACCCCACATGGAGTCTGGACTGTGTCAAGGTCTCATGAGTCTTGGGAGAGCAGCCATGTTTTAGCATTGTTCTTGAAGGAGTGGAATGATGGTTCAATTCTGATAGGTGTGGGCAAGGTGTTCCAGAGTTTGGAGGCCAGGACGGGGAAGCTCACCCCACCAGCTTGTTGGAGTTTGCACCTAGGCACGATGGGGCTGTGAGTTTGGGCTGCTCTGGTAGGTCGAGTGGAAGTGTGGCGTGAGAAGCGAGCAGACAGGTGAGGTGGGGCATTGTTGCTCAGACATTTGTGAGTCAAAGCTAGGGTTTTCAGGACAATTCTCTGTTTTACCGGGAGCCAGCGTACGTCCGATCTGACGGAGGAGATATGAGAGCATCTCGGGATGTTTAAGGCTGCCCTTAAGGCATTATTTTGTACAGTTTGCAATGTATTAAGGTTAGACTGACTGGTCCCTAGGTAGAGAGCACTACAGTAGTCGATTTTGGCCATAACAAGAGTTCTGGCGAGTGTGATACAGTTGGTGGATTTTAGGAAGGGTCTACAGGCAGTGATAGGTTTGCAGGTATAGGCCAAAGCTGATCTAACTGCATTTATTTGTCTGTTCAGAGAAAGCGAGGAGTCAAGATAGACCCCTAGCGTCTTAGTATCTTTGGAGACTTTAAAGTCATTGCCGTCAATAATATAGGACTTGTAGGTTTGGTCTAGTTTGTTGAGCCGATGATTTGATCCTAAAAGTAAGAGCTCAGTCTTATCATCGTTAAGTCAAAGTTTGTGCTGTGCTATCCAGGCCTGGATGACCGAGTAAACCTCGTTAAGGGCTTTGGTATCAGCTGTGTAGTCTCCTGTGATAGGGATGAGTATCTGGGTGTCGGCGTAGTTAGTGTAGGAGACACGCAGATGGTCAAGCACATCGAAGAGGGGCTTGGTGAATACGTTATACAACGTAGGGGATACACACGAGCCTTGAGGAATGCCACAGTGAATAGGGGAGGGATCCGCTGATGCCAGCGGTGAGAAGACCCTCATGGATCTATTACTCAGGAATGAGTGGATCCAGGCATTGGCAGAGTCAGAGAAGTGGGCTGTGGATTTGAGATGCTGGCAGAGTATTTGGTGGTTGAGCAGATCAAAAGCCGCGGAGAGATCGAGGAGAAGGAGAAGAGCTAGCTTCCCATTGTCCTTCAGTGACTCCATCTGAGTTTTCAAGTCGATCAGAGCTGACTCTGTGCCATGTTTAGGGCGGAACCCTGATTGTTTTAAGCCCAGGAGATTGTTTAGTTCGAGGTAATCCTGAATCTGCAGGTAGGCTGCGCGGTCCAGGATCTTGAGCAGGAATGGGACTGTAGTGATAGGTCTGAAATTAGTTGGGTTATTAGGGTCAAGGGAGGTTTTTTTGAGGAGTGGGATAACCCATGCATCCTTTAGGTTGACAGGGACAATACCCGTCTTGAAAGAAGCATTTATGAATGCTGTAATGAACGGGGCTAGCTCATGAGATGCTTCCTTGATAATAGGTGCTGGGCAGGGGTCGCCTGGGCAATTGGAAGGTTTTAAATTGTTTATGATGTTTTCTACTTCGAGAGTAGTGAGTGGGGAGAAGGAGAAAGGTTTATGCGGATAGGTTAAATGTGTATTAAGTGTAGGTGTGGTCGGTGGTTGGTCAAGCTGTAGGGATTTCTGTTTGTCCCTGATTTTAGATTGGAGGGTAGCAATTTTACCCAGGAGTGCTGACTGAATATTGGTGCACCAAGTCTTGTCTTTGGAGCAAGAGTCAGGGGGGCTGCAGGTGTCTCGAGTTCCTTAAGGATATTAAAGAGTTCCTTAGTATTGGACTAGGCTGGCATAATGCGGTTATTATAAGAATCTTTTTTTGCCTGCAGTACAGCTTCTTTATAGTTAAGGGTGGCTATCAGAAGACTGTCCTTGTGGGCGTCGGAGTGGTGACTTCTCCAGGGTGACTCTGCTGTGTGTTTCTCTTTGCGTAACACTCTAAGCTGGGGAGCAAACCACGAGTTAAGGTGTGCTCGTTGTTTGGGTTTCCTCAGTTTGAGCGGGGCGATAGAGTTGATGGCTGCAAGCAGTGACTGGTTATACATGTCAGCTAGGTTTTTGGTGGGGTCTGAGCAAGTGTCAGGAGCATTATTTAGTGTGGGAAGGATAAGGGGGAGTAGTTTTTCTGTCGTAATGTTCTTTTTATTTCTAGTGAGGGTGGCTGGGGCAACCAAAGGCCTGGGTGGTGGGGCTGCTTCGATGATGAAAGCGATGACATGGTGGTCAGACCACAAGCAAGGGGCGTTGGAGATTATGCTAATATTGCAATTGGTGTCACTAAGCCAGTCAAGGGACCACCCTTTAAATGTCGGTGGGTTCCTGTATGTGGTGAGTGAAACCTAAATCTGTTAAGGTATTAGCTAGGTCGAGGGCCGCAGGATCATTAGGGTCTTGGTCTCCTAGATTGGTCTTTAAAACCAAGAGCCATGTAAATGGACTCAATGAAGGAGTGGAGTGGCATAATGTCAATATATCATACACATACCCTACCATCTAAGATGCTAAGTGGACCTGGTTACTAGGCTGGCCATGTATATCTGTGTCCACAATGCCCATTATTTACGGGCATTTTGCTCACAATGTTGAGAAATGTGTATACCAAATTATAAATGCATAGCACCCACCCTCTACAACCTGTTCACACGTCCTCTCTTCAATCTCCTTGATTCTATGGGCATCTCATACACGAATTATGCGGATGACACCCAAGTACTCATCCCGCTTACAGGTGACTATGATCTGGACAAAAACACCCTCAACTCCATCTACGCCACCATCCAAGCCTGGATGGCTGACAATTGGCTTTGTCTCAATAGCGAGAAG
Source organism: Ambystoma mexicanum (assembly GCF_040938575.1). NCBI lineage: Eukaryota > Metazoa > Chordata > Amphibia > Caudata > Ambystomatidae > Ambystoma > Ambystoma mexicanum. Next base: position 655,145,020 of record NC_090925.1, read on the forward strand.
ACCGAGCTTTTACTTATTGGGTCACCAACCATTCTAGGCAACCTTGACAAACAATACACCTCTTTTACCATCGACAACATACCGATTGCGGTATCCCAATCAGTCAAGACTCTTGGAGTCTACCTCGACTCTAATCTCACCATGGATAAGCATGTCAATGCCATAGCCTCCTCTTCAGCATACTACTCCAAACTCATCTACGCAGCAAGACCCTTCCTATCCTCACAAAATGGCCTCACTATTGCTAGGGCCATCATAGGATCTAGGTTGGACTACTGCAACGCACTCCTTGGTGGGACCTCCGGAAAAAACATCGCCAAACTCCAGCTTGCCCAGAACAACGCCCTCAGGGCCGCTACAGGTTTTTCCAGGAAAGACCACATTTCTGACCTTAGGAGGCAGGTCCACTGGCTGCCCATTAGGCAGAGGATCATCTTTAAAATCCTCTCCCTCACCCATAAATGCCTCCATGACCTTGCTCCCCCCTACCTTGCCCAGAGAATTTCACGACCCTCCTCGGCCAGGCCCACCAGATCTGCCTACACCAACCTGATTTCTACTCCCAAGACTTGTAGAGTACGTGCGGGCGGCTCGAGCTTCTCAGCCCTAGCAGCCTCACTTTGGAACGCCCTACCTTCGCCCCTCAGGGGGATTGACTCTCACCTAGCCTTCCGAAAAGCCTTAAAAACCAGGCTGTTTGTCTAAACCTTCCTGCCTTTATATCTACAGGCTCACGAACGTCATTTGTAACTATGTTCCGCTCCTCTCTCTGTAACTAAGTACCTTTTGTTTCCTATGTTTACACAATCTTGCTGCTTACGCCTTCATGTAATAGCGCCTCGATGTCTATGGGCTGCAGTGCGCTCTATAAATGTAAATAAATAAATAAATAAATAAATAAATGTTTGCAGATGTATGCCATGCCAAATATTGATGTCAATATTGGAATTTTCCTTTGCACTGTTTTGGCATATGGATAATGTTCCATAGATGGTATAGATGTATGCCGTGGGTGGGACAAAAGGCATGGTTGATCCCCATTGGTGTAGCTTGATCCAATTGAGTCTGTCTTGAGTTCCCCATTGAATTTGACAATGATGTGTAGGTCTGATCCACTGGCATATGGTTTCATAATATCTGGTGCTACCCCGGAGTTTGTCTTCAATTCCAGAACTTTGTTGTTTGTGGGCTATTAGTCTCTGGCCATCCCAGGAGCTTTCTGTTATATCAGCTATCCATTTTAAATGTGGAATTAGATCGACATGGGGTTCCCTTTGTGGCCTTTGGCATTGCAGAGTGGTTTGGATTGGTGATACTATAGTAACTAGGTAAACCTTATAAAGATAGCCACCATGACAATCTTGCATATTTAGGAGTCCGAATGGCAGAACTGTGGTCCATCTTCTCTGTTTCCTGTACATGCCGCTGAGTTTTTACCGGCGTGCACGTGGCATTCACCGCACAGAGTCAAGTCCATAGATTTGCTACATGCACACGGATTGAGTTATGTTTTGGAGGTAAGGCGCAATACATTGTTTTTCCATAAGTTTGGTTGCAGCTTGCTGTCTGCTTGGTGGCCCCAGATTTGTTGATGTTGTTGGTGTGGCCCCACATTTTATCATGTTGGTGTGAGAATCTATGGGAGCTATCATGGTCGCTATGCTAACTTTTTGGATCGTAACAATAATACAAAATAAACTCCTTGTAGGAGGTTCATTTTGAAAAGGCGTATAATGCATGCGAGTTGTGGTGTTAAGGATGTTGGGACACCCTTGTGGTGGTGAGGCTCCTCGTACATTCGGGGTTGTTTTCAAATTTATGGTGTGTCATATGTGGTGATTTTCTTTGTTCTTAAAGGGACAAACCCGGGATCCTTTCACTTGTTTCTAGAAAATGTGAGTTACGACTGCCCAGTTACCCTGTGGCCAACATGAGAGATGCAGAGCACTTTGTGTTCCACATGAGAGGTATGTGGATGATGGCACTATGGATACCATGTGTAGGTTGAATAGAGTGTTCTGGGGTGAAGGTTGATATGTTTTTGTCATTTTGGTGACTGGCCCATATGTGGTGTGTATATTTTTGCAATGGATTGCAGAGGCCATTGGAGGGCAGGTTCCAACAAATTATTTCTATGAAGTAGGATTCAGAAATTAACTTTCTAGAGTACGGCGTTAGCATGCATAAATGAGCAGTTACCCTTTTGTGTTTAGTTTGTGGGTGTACAAACTGTTACCCGATGAAACTCGAAATGGTTATCTCTGGTATACATAGATTAATTCATATCTGCAAAGAACTTTGGTGACTTTTACTTTTCTTCTTTCCCCTGCCCTTTTTGTTTCAATTTATTTTATGGGGCGCAGTGTCAGAAAATATTATTTAAGTGACCAACAACATCGACAACACATTATGGACAGAAACATGTTGGCCGATGATTGTTGAGACACAAACTGGCTCATTTAAAATTCATTTTTTGCCTCATTGTGGTTGATATCATTTTTTTTTGGACATGCGTTGTATGTTTTCTGATTGTTGTATTGAATTTATATGTCTGTGTGGGTGTTCTTGAAAGACTTTATATGTTTTTACTAAATGGTTTTAGATTTATACGAAATTGAAATATGAATTGCAATATAATTGGTATTGTAATTTTATGCCCATGCGACTCTGTTCATTTTTTCATGAATAAGCATTGGGAATGAATTATGAGTAGTCACCTGTTTGTTTGTTTGTTTGTTTGTTTAATATAGCGCAAAACCAAACCCGCAGGTAGCTGGGCGCAAACATTACAAGGATACATGAGAATTTAGTTACAGTGACACACACAAAATAGGCAGTAGGACAGTTCAACAACATTACAGTCTGAATATACTTATACAGTTAATGCCAGGTGTCGGAAGCATAAAGAAATAGGCAGGTGTCAGAAGCATAAAGAGCTATGAAACAATCAACCACAGTTTTGTAGTTCCGGTAGGATCCAGTGAAGTTCCTAGATACTAGCAGTGGTAGTCGGAGGTCCCTATGGGGGGACAGGTTAACAATGGGCATAGTCGGGAGGTGTCACTCAGGACGAGTGGTTCTAGTAAAAGAGGGTGATCACATTAGATGTCATTAGATCGTATCCATGAAAGAACCTTGCGCCTGAAACTTAGGTAAGGTTGGTCCTTTCTAAGTTCTAAGGGGAGTTTGTTCCAGGTTTGGGCAGCTATGACTGGAAAGCTAGCGCCGCCAGCTGTACTCTTTTTGTATCTAGGCACCATCAAGTTATAAGCGTTAGTCATTCTTGTGGGGCGGTTTGAGATTCTCATGTTGATTCTGTTTGCTAGATAGGGAGGAGCTATATTGTTGAGGCATTTGGACATGAGCGAGAGAGTTTTGAGGGTGATTCTGTCTTTAATTATTTGCCAGTGGATATTCCTTCTGGCGGTAGAGACATGGGCTCTGTTAGGAATGTTTAAGGCTACTCTAAGAGCGTTATTTTTGAGTGTTTGGAGTTTGTTAAGGATATACTTGTTAGATCCCGCATATAGGGCATTACAATAGTTCAATCTGGATATGATATGTGCATTAGCTAAGCTAATACAGCTAGCCTCTGTTAGGAATGGTCTACATGCTCGGATCAGTTTACAAGTATAGGCTGTGGAGAAAGCTAGGGAGTTAATTTGTTTCTTAAAAGTGAGTGCTGAGTCCAGATAGACCCCAAGGGTTTTGACTGCAGGCATCACTTTGATGACATTGTTGTCAATGTTAAACGAGGCATAGTTAGGGGCAAGTTTTTTAATCACAGTCTCTGTGCCGACGATCAGTATCTCCGTTTTGTCATCATTCAGACAGAGGCCATGGGATGCTATCCATGCCTGAATGAGGAGATATATCATATTTACCAGGGCTGAGTCTTCCAAGAAGTTACCTGAAAGGGGGATGAGGATCTGAGTGTCATCTGCATAGTTACTGTAGATGACACCCAGTCTATCCAACTTGTCAAACAAAGGTTTGGTAAAGAGGTTGTACATAGTAGGAGACACACATGATCCCTGGGGGACACCACAGGAGACTTGTACGGCATCAGCAGCTGCTAGGGGGCAGAAGACTCTCATAGTCCGGTAAGCAAGGAAGGATTGAACCCAGGTTATGGCATCGCTTGAAAAATGGGCAGCAGAGCAGAGGCGATTGCATAAAACTGCATGATCTACCAGGTCAAAGGCTGCCGAAAGGTCAAGGAGGAGTAGCATAGCTGATTTTCCATTATCCTTCAACTTGTCAATTTGAGTCATAAGATCAATCAGGCTGTTTCAGTGCCGTGAAGGGGGCGGAAGCCGGATTGTCGTGAGCCTAGATGGTTATTAGTTTCAAGGTAGTCCTGGATTTGCAGGTAGGCTACACTGTCGTTAATTTTGAGTAGGAATGGGGCGGTAGTGATGAGTTTGTAATTTGTCAGGATGGAAGGGTAGAGAGATTTTTTTTTTAGCAGAGGTAGGACCCAAGACTGTTTAAGGTTATTGGGCACTAGGTTAGCCTTAAGGGAGGCGTTGATCAGTTTAGAGATGAAGGGAGCTAGGTCTCTCGCTGCATCTTTTATAATTTGAGGAGGGCAATTATCTCCTTTACTCCTTTAGAAGGCTTTTGGGAGAGTATAATTTTTTCTGTCTCTAGTATGGTTATTTGTTTGAAGCTAAAGGGGTGAGGAGTGTTATGGGACTGGTTTAGGGAGGGCTGTACCTTGGGAGTAGGCTACGCTGGCAATAGCAATGCAGATTTTTTAATTGCAATTTTGGTTTGAAGAGAGCACATATTTCCTACAAGGGCATTTTGTATATTAGTGCACCAGAGCTTATTTTGGGAGTATTATCAGTTTGCGGTATGGGTGATTCCATTTCACGCAGGGTGGAGAATTATTCCTTAGTGTCAGATTTGGCTTTAGCTATTCTGTCGTTGTAAATGTATTTTTTTTGTGCTAATAATTTCCTTTTTATTTCGTTTGGCATGGGTGGCTAACTTGATTTTGTTCTCTTCAGTAGGCGAGTGTCGCCATATTGATTGCAGTTTTCTTTTTTGAGTTCTAAGGTCTTTCAGTTGAGGTGTGAACCAGTTATTCAGGTGGGAGATTTGTTTGCCTTTATGGATTTTGGTGCCTGGATATTATATTTTGAATGTTGTAATCCCTTTTCCTTCTTTGTACATGTAGCACTTCTCAGGTGGGCCACCGGAAAGGGTAGCGTTGCTGAATAGATTTTTATTATAATTTATTTCAGATCCTGCATGAATTTATGGAAAAAGTTGTTGTATTAAAACAGTTTTTCAGACAAATATAAACAAGGGGCCCCATTCCTGTAAAATGTTCCTAAAAAACAAAAAAAAAGAAGTGCTCGCTAGGGTTTGGCCTTAACAGGTGAGTTGAACTGTCTGAGACTTTGGTTTCTTCAGCATCTGCTCTAAAGAGTGTGCTGTAAGGTACAGTGTAAAGATATATATTTCCAGGTTCACAGTAAAACTAAATAATTGGCAAAGTTCTCAAGAATAGGGGATGAATGCTGATCCATGACTCCTGCAGATTCAGAATGATTTGCAGCACTGTCCTATATTGTTTTTGTTTTTGGGTGTCTTGCACAGTGACAATATTTCACAAATGGGACACATTCCACAATGTCGTGTTGCCTTCTGGGTTTGCTTAAGCACTGTTCCACTGCTTCAAGGCACTTTATTCCACCTTCCCCCATCCAGTCTCTGCTCTAATGTGTAGGAGACCTCACAACCCCGTTCTATCCCCCAAACTCACTGCCCATCCCTATTCCCCCATTTCCCTCCTCTTCTGCAGGTACGGCCTGCAAACACTAGTTCCCCTAAAGGCCCTGCTATGTTGTCTCCTGTGACATTACCCCCTTCCCACTGACTCCTCTGACCAATCTGTGTCCAATTCTTAGCTTTCCTTTGTGTCCTACTTGCCTGGTCTACCACTGCACTTCCACTTCTTGTCCAGGCTCCCACATGACCAAATAATGGATGGCAATTTTGTTTCAGGCTGCTGTTCGAGAAAGTTGACCTGCCAGAAAAATGTAATGTATGGAAAATCGGCAAAGCATACTTTTCTCACAGACAATGTGCTCCTTGAAGGAGGCTGTATCCATTATTCCTTTCAACATGACCTTTAAAGATGGACTTTCACCTGATCGATTTGAGCGTATGTATACAATAGGAGCCGGCACTTGGGTTAAGCACTTTGAGGCTTGGTATTCCCTAAAATGAATATCTCATCTTTGATTAGCAGAGCTAAGATGTATTTGCCTGCCTTAATCCACTGTTTTGCATGCAACAAATGTTGGACCATATTTGACTTCCTAAAGAGTGATACAATCATGCCATTAATGTACTGTACACAAACAATATATATTAGAGCTGCAAAAAATGTAAGGTTTCTATTTAACCCTTCAGGTGACAGTCTGTAGAGGAGCAGGCAGATGCTATTCTACCAGTCCCCACCCCCTCACCACTGTCATATTGGAACAGTCGGAGGAGAGCTAAAGATGGGACCCCCTGTTTCATTGATATAATGCATCGAGTGTATGAGAGGCGTTATGCACTCAGACAGCCAAACAGAATGTTCCCTCCCACTGAAAGTGTGGAAGGATGTCGCATGGAAGGATGTTGCATGCTTGGGTGTCAGAATGCATCGATGGAAATCATTGATGGATGTTTAAATGAAATCTTACAAAGGACAAAGTGATGTTATGAAGAAGATATATGAACCTATGTTGGAACGATATGAAAATACGAAGTCATGAAGAAACTGAAGTACTAAGACAAACATTAATTTGAAGTTAAAGTGTTCATGAATCTAAAAAGAAATGAAGTTACCTATTGAACAATAACTATAAATACGCAATAATGCAAGGTAGAAAGACAACATATAGAAGCTTGCTATACAGAATTGGATAACATGGCAAGGACGACCATATTAGGAAAATAGACGACAATTCACGTTGAATGTAACCAAGCTACCTTAGAAACAAGCAAAATCTGTAAGAATTAGAAGGCATGAAAAAGGCAGCCCCGTAACCAGACCCTATGCTGAGTCAAGATTGGCCCAGAGCGAAGATTCTATTTTTAAAGGATAAGTACAGACCACAAAGGGAGTACATGGACAATATTTGAATAAAAGGCATTCTTCTTAGATGAAGGAAGACAAAAACATCTGTGAGAGCCAAACTGATGGTCAATTACATTTGTATAAAGTTCTTATGAGATAGAGGGAGCAAGTCTCCAGAGGACAATAGGAGCAACAGCAGCTTGCATAATTAAATCAAATAGCAGTAGATGGAAGGATGAAATGGACCAATTAGTGATCCACTCACATGTGACCCAGAAGCTGAAAACAAAGACTATTCCTTAGATCTTTAAGCTAAGATAGTGGTGTGCTCATACTCCCTTGAGTGTTCCAGAACAGTGAGCAGCAACAAGGTCAACTACAAACAGAAGACTTTGGCTGATGGCCTACTGATGACAGATGATGGTCAAATTGGGAAAATGGGGAGTAGTCTGACGGGATTCAAAAACCTATGTTTTGTTTCATGCTAAGGAGCTGAAAGTCCAAGGTTGGGATAGTATGCCATCCGATCAGTGGGGTTAGGGGACAATCTAACATTCAATGTTGCAAGAGTCAATCCCCTGATGTTTTGCCCATCATAATCAGTACTGTACGCTTTTAGAGGTAGTTCAAGGTGTGTCCTACAGACAAGGGGTAGCAATGAAGCACTAATACATATATATTTTATAGGTAGCTATGTTAACTTAACCAATCCCTCCCTTCGATAGGATTTGTATTTTGCCAAGTAGAATGACATTATAGATTACACATATTGAGGTATAAGTCCTCCATGTAATCAAACTTGTTTGTGAGTGTGCAACCATCAGTCTGATGTATGCCAGATGGCCCTGCTTTATTAAACTGAAAATAAATTAGTAACTTTCCATATTCTTTGAGTCTGTCCGGTATTTGGTCTAAACTCTATTATTGTATTTTCATCTAGCACAAAAGATGTTTCAAGGTGCTGTAAGCGACTTCAATTCAACACTACAGCTAAGTCAATGCCTAGTCTGGGATGCTGAGGGAAACCCTTATTGATATATTTTTATGTCCCGTTCGTTTACTCTGGATGACGACCCTTATATAACACCCCTCTCTTAGAATCCCCCTGACCCCATGGAGCCAAGAAGTAGGTTGGTTTTGCAAATTAAAAGGTTTATTTGAAAATAAAAACAATATATATCTATCACACTTTTATAGTAAATTAATATTTGGATATCACACTTGTGAGGATGATAGTGATCAACAATGGATAATGTTACAGTGGTACACTCTTTTTGATGGCTTAGAAGTGACACAGAGAGGATAAAGTAGCTGAGAATGCTTTTATGGCTTCAAGGACAATGCAATGATGAATGAAAATGCAGTACAGAAAATAAACTTGATATGACTTCAACAAAAGACAATGTAATCACTTTTCTTTGACAATCCCCCCCCCCCTTTATGCAATGTAAAGAGATGGAAGGAAAGCACACAGTTCTCAGGATTGCAATCAGATATAATTCAGTTCCCCCCTAGCAAGCTTAGAGAAAGCAGGTAGGAGTTTTAAACACAGGCAAAATCCTTTTAAATGTGGTGGCAATGAAGTGAAAAATATACTCAAGTTGCTTTTAATTCCCTGTAGGAGGTTCAGGGTGAGTGAGAGATAATTAAATTAATTCAGGATCACTTTAGCAATGCTCTATGAATGATTGTCAGGTTGCACACGAATTTCAGCAAGGAAAGCAAGGACAAATAGTTTTACACGTGGCTGAAATTAAGCAAAATGTCAAATCGTGGCAAATTTAGTGCGTGCGTCGAGCGCAATTACGGAGGGAGTATGAGGAGTAGGAAGTCGGTTCTAGGCTCGTTGGAAAGCTTAGAATCTTAGCTTTAAAATGACAGTTAAAACTTGCTCCTAAAAACGGTTCCGGAGATATGGCCCATTTAGTAAAGGTAGTTTTTCGGATTTAAAATTTTAAAGCTCAGAATGACAGATGACAGTTTTCAGTTTTAAAGATGACAGAATGACACGATTCTAGGAGGTAGTTCTAATAGGCTAAAATATTTTGGATTAGTTTATTTTAAACTAAGAGATTGGTTTTGGCACAGTGCTAGTTGGGTACTCACACTAGATTTTGGACAGGAATGCGACTTCACCACCGATCGGGTCAGGATTGGCTGGACTTCCGCTAGCGGTTCTTCACAGCGGTCTGGTCTCTGGTTCTGCTCTCAGCACTGCACAGTTCTGGTCTCTCTGGATCTCTGGTCTCTTTGGATCTATGGTCTCTCTGGATCTCTGGTCTCTGGAGGTTGATGGATTTGAAGTCTGGAGTCTCCCGGCAAAGCGTCCCGCAAGAAAGTGGACAGTGAATGTGTCTACCTGGGTTTCAATGTTCCTTTTATGTGTTTTGAAAATGGGTGTGTGCCTGGGCCTAGCTAAACCTGCCCCTCTCACTTATCATTGGCCAAGCTTTCCTCTCTCCCTTGATTGGGGGAAAGAAATGGAGTGTCAAGCTTTCCTCTCTCCCTTGATTGGGGGAAAGAAATGGAGTGTCGGAGTGATGCTGTAGGTTTTATGGTCAGAGGAACCTACCCATGTCAAATTGCACACAAATCTATTTCTGACCCAAATACATATTTATCTATGTACCATTTTCTAATATTGTAGGTCCAGTTAACATATTTTCTGTAGCACCAAACCATCCGATCCCTGTCTTTGTACGATGTCCTGTCCACTTATGACAGAATTCTCTCCTTTTCATCCAGATAACGACCTCAAAACCTTTCCAGATTTAACACAAATGTGCACCAGGGATATGGGTTTCAGATGATAAAGTGTCAGATTTTTAACATGCATACATTTGGAGTAACAACCCTTTTTTCCACTACTATCCCCAAGAACATACCACAGGGTCCTACACCTCTTAAAATGTGCACAGAAAAATCACAAGAATGATGATGTTATTTATATAATTTTGACAAGTCCGCACTGTGAGTTATCCATCTTTTAAAATCATGCTCTGGCCCCAAAGGGGTGTGGTTTTCCAAAGCACATGGTGGAATTTCTGGTTTATCCACTTCCCCCAAGCTCAGCTTGCTCTCACAGGCACTGCCCCTCCCAGTTTCTCCCAAGAGGAAGCCATTTTATGACCCCCCCAATATAACATTTGCCTGAGCCAAGGACAGTGCTTTGTTTAGTTACCGGTAGTCCCCAGGTGCCACTCCCCTAATTCAATCAGAGAGGTGTCATCTCCTTTTGGCAGGGGCAGCAGGATGCAGCCAGGCCTAGGAACACAGCTGCTGAATTCCCTCTCCTGTTGGGGGTAGTTGTCAGGCAGAATCCACTCTCTTCAAGCCAGGCTTCAGCTAAATGTCACTTTAGTTCCCAGTTTTCTACATTCAAATCACACTGACAATTTTTACACATGCAGCTAGAACGCTGATTCTAAGTTCAAAACTATGACATTTCAACAGTTGCAAACTATGTTACACTCAAAAGTAGGTCACTCATTTATTTTAAACATTTCGATATTAGTGGCTTTCTGTCCATTTAACTTAAGCTGCTGACATCCACAGCTCAGCCAGTTTTGTTATAAACATTGTTTTGGGCTCTTCATCTTTCCAGATTTAGTATGCACGCAAGAATACATTCTGCCAAATGTCTGCTGGTGTTCATTGAGATTTTTGAATATCTTGTGATGTTTAAAATAGGCATTTTGAGCTTGCATTCAGGGAAACAAAGGTGATTTTAAAGCGTTTTTTTTAGCCAACCGGCACTGCTGTTTTTCCTTTGGCACACATATCACTCATGGCACTCCTGGCCCATCCTGCTTGCACTGGTGGGAGGCAGGTTAGGCAACCATTTTGGTGTGTGCACAAACTGCGCGGTTTTCCCGGATTCTGGCGCAACTGTGGGCTTTTCCGTTATCTTGGATTTTCTAAACCCACAGCACCAAATGTTGCAGCTTAATAGTCCAAACGTGGGTCAGGATACCCAACAAGCCCCCCACCCGACTGCACTTTGATTTCTAGTCGAGGTGCAAAGGATGTTTTGATCCACGTGCTGGTATGTCCGCATCATCTTCTTCCAATTCCGTAGATGGCACAGTTCAGCATCTTTCCTCCATCTGGTTGGATCGATCGGTTCTCCTCGCCTGTCCTGATGGGAATATTGGGCGGTACCCCGGGCCCCTCGGATCTTTGCTCGGGGTCGTTCTTCTTGGTCAGTCTCTGTGGTTTCATCTCTCCTAGGATGATAAAGCAAAAGCGGCAATACCTATTCGTAGACATTTCTCCACCACTATTAATGGTGTGGCGAACACATACATTTTATACATCCGGTTACATTTTTCAGTCTTGTTTTAAAAACAAGATATAACAGGAAATATTTTTACAAGAATCATAATATTTCAGAGACTATCTACATTGGATAATTTAGGTTGGAACTGGATTAATCTGGAGCGGTCCCCTCTGGGATTCCAGAGGATTCCTCCAGTTGCTGCAGAGTGTGCCTGGGATGGCAACACTTTAGCTGATTTATATGTACCCACTTGTCTTCCCCTTCCACCAGACTACCTTTGGGGATGCGGATTTTATAGGCCACAGGGGAGATTTTGTCTATAATTTCAAACGGTCCCTTCCACGTAGGCAAACATTTTCACTGTTTGGCCTGGTTTCTTTGGAAATTGTATAGATAGACCCGATCTCCCACAGTATATTCCTTCCTGGTGGTCTTCAGGTCGTAGTGGGTTTTCATGCTGTCAGCTGATCTTTCTAGATTCTGCTGAGCATAGGCAAAAGCATGCTGAAGGTGTTTCCTTAAATTCTCCACATACTCATGAGTTGTGGAGGCATTTATCAGTGTCTGCTCTTGGGTCCTGTAGAGCAAATGCTGGGGAAGCACCATCTTGTGTCCGGTCATCAACTCAAATGGTGACATTTTAGTTGCAGATGAAGGGGTAGATCTGCTTGCCATTAGGACCAGAGGTAATCGGATATCCCAACATGGCCCAGAATCTGCCACAAACTTTTTTAAGATGCTCACAATGGTTTGGTTGTATCTCTCCACTGCTCCAGAAGAAGCTGGCCTGTAAGCAATGTGTAGCTTCCTTTTAACCCCCATTATCTCCCACATCTTTGTCATTACCTCACTGGTGAAATGGCTACCTCTGTCTGACTCAATCCTTTGAGGTAGACCAAAACGGGAAAAGATGTGGTTAATCATCAGGGCAGCTGGAGTTTCTGCCTTGCAATTTGGGGCCGGGAGAAATTCCACCCACTTGGTAAACAAGCATGTGACGGTCAACATGTACTTGTTCCTCTAGACGAGCGAATTACAGGGCCTACAAAGTCGATTTGCAAATCTGACCATGGCAGTGTCATCCCCCTCTTTTGGAGAGGTGCACGGTGTGTGAGGGATGATGGCTGAAATTGTGCACACACAAGACACCCCTTCAAGTATTGGTTGAGGTCCTGGCCCATATGTGACTAGTATGCAATCTCTCTTAAGATTTCAAGTGTTGTATGAAAACCCCTATGACCGGCGGATTCCGCATCATGGGCGTGACTTAACATCAGGCTTCGGTATGAGGTAGGAACCACCCACTGATCATGGCCAGCTTGGGATTTCCTTACCAACAAACCGTCTTGGATTCAGAACCTTTTTGGACATTTTATCAACACTCTTAGATCCTCTTTCCCAATGTAATCCGTATCCATCAGGGGAAAGTTCTCAGGGCCCTCAATGTGTTGGTAAAACTTACCAATTATCGAATCCCCCTTCTGAGCTGTAATCAAATCAGCATCAGGGGTCTCCTTACTCCATTGTGCAGTTGAAAGATCATTGTGAGCATTTGTCTGGAACCTAATGATAGCAGTGACCTGGATTTCCCCCAACAGGGACTCTATTTCTATTAGATCCCCTTGGATGGCCCCAGTTTTGGCCAGCTGATCAGCTAAGTAATTTCCAGTTTTGTCTGGTCCCTCTACTTTGGAATGACCCTTGATCTTTTTCCAGTAGATGTTCATCCCATTCGATGTGACCAGATCATCAATATTTTGGATTAACTTCCCATGTTCCAGGGGTTTGTTGTTAGCACATAACATGCCTCTGGTTTTCCAATTAACCAGGTTCTCCACGAACCTGTTCCGTACATAATCCGAATCTGTAATTATGACCAGTTCGTGGAGTTGATGTTGGACAGCAGTGAGGATGGCCTGATGCACAGCCATCAACTCTGCCACCTGAGTACTTCGGGGACCAATTTTGTATCCAGAGGAGGGTTCTGGGGACTCTTTCACTCATGCGTTCCCTACGCCGGCCACCAGTTCTTTCTCCCCGTTGTTGTCAACATGGTAAGAGCATCCATAGACAGTGGGCATTCCCTCACACTTGTCTTCTTCAAAGACTTTGTGTGGGGAATTAAGGTATGCCTCCATGTTGTCCTTGATTTTTAGACTTTCATCCTCGAGACAGATTTCTCTGGCACAATCATGCAAGTCAGCCAGACCTTGCGCCAGGGGACTCTTCTTGTTTTGGCCATATCTGACCGCCACAGGAAAGCCTTGCATTGACAGAATCCAGGAAGTAATTCGGGAATTACTCACATTTCTGGCCCGGATTCTGTCTCTTTGGAGATATTGCAGAGGCTGCTGTGGAGTCTCCCCTAACGCCCATTCATCCCCCTGGATGAACGGGCGTTAATTCTTCAATGCCCACACAGTTGCCAGGAGTGCATTTTCACAATCGTTGAATTTTCGCATAGGAGATTACTTCATTGACCTTGTCATGCTTTTGGTATAATACTGCTGTCAAGCACGTATTAGAGAACCCTGTCTCCAGGAAGAAGTCCTTGTTTCTAACAGGGTATGCTAGGCAAGGCGCTCGTGAGAGGCTTCTTTTGAATTGTTTTACTGCCTCGGATTGTTAAGGACCCCATTCCTACTTGACTCCCCCTTCAAAAGATGAATCAGGGGTCTGGTGATCTCTGCATAGCCCTCAATGAACTTTCTGCTATAATTAGTCAGTCCAAGGAGGCTCCTTAGTTACCGCAGAGTTGTGGGATCCTTCAGTTCCTGGAGTGCTTCCACTTTCTTTTCTTGGGGACAGAGACCCTGAGGAGTAATCTCATGCCCCAAGAAATTAACACGGGTTCTACACCACTGTGCTTTCTGAAAGGAAAGTTTTGCTCCGGCATCCCTCAACTGTGTCAGAACATAACGGATCTTCGCTATGTGTTCCTCCACAGAGGAACTTTTGATGAGGACATCATCTACATAAGCCAGGTTACCCCTCGCACACAGGTCGGGCATGGCCTTATGTAGTAAAATGTTGAATTAATTGCTGGAGTTGGGGTATCCGAAGGGAGTCCAGGTCCATGTGTACTGCTGGCCCCCAAAGGTAAAAGCCAGTTTGTATTGGTCCTCCCTACTGACAGGCATGGCCCAGTATCCATTAGTCAGGTCTATTGCTGTGAATACCTTTGACCCCTGAATCTGGGCCAGCCCTTGGTCAATGTAGGGCAGAGGCCATCGGGAAGTATGGACCCGTTTGTTGAGCTCCCTAAGGTTGGCGCAGAGTCTCCACTGGCCGTTTGGCTTAAATATTCCCAGCACCGGATTATTGAAGGTGCTGTGCACTGGACGGATTATTCCCCGGGACTCAAGGTTCTTAATTATTTCAGTAAGGGACTCCATGGATGCGAGAGGCAAACGATATTGCTTCACAAACACTGGAGTCATTCCAGGCTCCGTGGGAATTGTTGTGGTGTGGATGTCGGTACAACCACAGTCATATGAGGCTACCGCAAAGAGATCTTGGAAATCCAAGAAAACTTGTTTCAACTTTTGCTTCTGTTCCAGAGTCACACAGGCATCAGCTAGGTCGACTCTCTCTTCCACCATCTGCCTGAAGCCTGGAAAGACTTCTGGTTTGGCTATCTCAGTGGCCTCCTCCAGCTGGGTGGAGAAGTCCCTGGTCAGAGTGCTAATTTGGACTGGAGGCTTCAGGTGGGAAAGGCAGCCCTCATGGACCTGGAAAATCACCTCATCACTCCTGAAGTCACAAGTCACATCTTCCTTACCATAAGGGCAAGAATTGTACACCAGGAAGTTCCCCCCATTCCGGGTGAAAATTTTGTCTGGTGTTGTATTGTCATCACTGTCACAGTCAAAACAGTCCTTGGGGATTTGTCCTAATAGCTCATTTCCTAAATCAATGGAGAAATGTCGGTTATCAACCGCCATTCCAATGATTGTGCCTGCAGCTAGAGTAATACGCTGTTATCCACCTCTTATGGAATGGTGTCATGTTCTATGTTGACTAATGGTGTTGGGTTTACTCCTAACCCTTGCTGTTGGAGAGAAGCATTTAGATGAATGTAAGCATCAGGGTTTTTCAATTTTTGTCCTCTTTTAACTTTCACTTCCAGGGAGAATTGTCGGGTGCTTTCTGGGATGGTAACTTCCTCTTTAATCTGAATTTCAACTGCGTAAGGTAGCAATTGAGCTGACCTAAATGCTTTAACTGGATCATCAAAGCCCATGGGATTATCCGCTAATCGGGACCAAGCTTTGAAGTTTATTAGGTCCAAACTAATGGCAAAGCGATTGAGAATGTCACTGCCTAAGTAAAAGGCGGTGTTGTGACGTCTTGCACGACCCAACAATTATGGACTATGCTCTTGTTGCCAATGGAGATTTTGAGCATACACCTGCTTGGCAGGAGATGTTTGGAATTGGGTGCTTCCAGGTCCATTTCCCATTTGTCCATCAGTTTGAATGTGGGAATGGCTGGATCTTTTGGGAGTTGGCGGAACATGGCTTCGCTGATGAAGCTCTTACCGTTGTTCACGCACACTCGGGCGAGAACAGAGTCCTTCCCATCATTTAACTGAACAGAGATGAAAAACTGCTCTCCAATTTGCTGAATATCGGCCAGGCTCTGAGCTGATTTCACATCTTTCTGGACTATAGGAGTGGGAGTGTCTGATTGTGGATTGGTAAATAATTTCAGAGTGTTTCCTTCCAGTGTGGAATACCACCTTAAACTGGAAGGAAGGTTGATTTTCAGAAATAGTGAGGACCCCTCATCACCAGTCTGTTGTCCTACTGCTATTACTGTCACGTCTGGAATTTGGTTGTTCTGGAAGTGAAATTCTACTTGGTCAGATTTATGTTCATCCATGTGGCAGGTGCCATTTAAACTAACATGGTTGACACTCTGTTTTAATTTTATTGGTCGGCTAGTCTGGGTCCAGAGGACCTTGTTCATGCCATCTATTAGGGGTGACAACCTTCTCAGGAGGTCATTCCCTGGTAAACAAGGGGTGCCCTCTGGAGTCACTACTATGACCGGGTGTTTCACCTGGTGTTGCCCAATTTTGATGTCCAAATCTGCAATCCCCTCGACGGGAATTTCCTTCCCGTCAAAGTTCTGAAGTTGTCCAGGAAGAGAGGTGAGGGGAATTTGGTACTTCTCCCCCCTACCTGAATTCAGTTCATCAAAGGCCCTTCTGGACAGAAGGGTGGCTTGAGATCCAGTGTTCACCAGCGCCAAGATTGTACCCTGCCCCTGTACTTGTACCGGAGCATAGTATCTTCCCTCCCTCTCCTCAAGGGGGCACAGATAATGCACATTTTTGGACAACTGGTGGGCTAACTTTCTGGTTTTGGACATGGCGAGCGAAGAAATTTGGGCAGATTTCTGTGGAGAGCCTGGGGAATCTGAAAGAAAAAGTTGGCAACTGGAAATGGTTTAGGGTTCTGGGCCACCCCCCACTTTTTGGAGGTAGTCATCAGGATGGGTTTGACCCATGGGATGTTGGTATTGTTGGTTTCTGGAATAGAATGATGGGCGGCGACAGCTCAATCCCCACATCTACCCAGTCTATTGATTCGGTTTTAGGTTCCCCTGGTTCCGGTTCCGGGCCTCCCCTGCCTTTTGGGAGGCAGTCACCAGGATGGGTTTGAACCAAGGGTTTTTGGTTATGTTGGTTCTAGGATAGGATGATGGGCGGCGACAGCTCAATCCCCACATCTACCCAGTCTGGATTGGAATCTCTTGGGACCCATTTTTCCTTGGGAGGAGTTCCCCCATCTCTGAAGGAGAAGATCCTTTTCCCAGGATCCTCTTGGGATCCCTCTCCCTCAAATTGGAAGACCTTTACCTCTTCCACAAAGTGGGTCTGTTTGGGTACATTGTTTCTCCTACCACCTCTCTGCTCCTTGGGTGGCAGATTTTCAGGGGTAGGAGATTTTGTTTCCGGGTCCTGGGTTTCCAGGGGCTGTTTACAAGTTGGGAAGGAAGCTTCCTCCAAGGCTTTACACCCCCCTTCCCCTTGTGCCTCCTCCCTGGGAACCAGTGGGTTATCGGTGGGCTGCCCCCGTCACTGTTCTGGAGCACCGGGTCCAGAGTTTGGGGCATTCTGCGGTGGCATGCTCATCGGAGGGTTCTGTTGAGCCCTCAGTATGTGACCTAGATCCCGTGCCATATTTTGGACTTGGCGCTCTAACTGTGAAACCCACTCAGGCTGATATGGGGTCCTGTTTTCTCCCCTGGGCTGATCCCGGGAAGGGTAGCTATCCCTTCTCTGGTAATACCCTGGATTGGGAAGATTTGGGTACCCCTCCACCCTTGGCCTCCTCTCTCCCGGATTAGGTTGTCTGGGCTCAGGGAATTGGGGAAAGAAGGATGGATGGTTTTGGGGTTGGAAATTGGGTGGATACCTGGGAAAAAAGTTCTGCCCAGTGTTTGGGAAATTTCTGCCCTCCTGTGGGAAGTTAGGAGGGAAGTTCCCTGGGTCAGGTGCTTGGCTGGATCCCCCCCCACTTGGGCTGGAGGAGTCCACACATAACCCAGGATTGGTCGGTTTCCCTTGTAGCGGGGACTTACATAGTCAGGGGAGCGGGGGACCCCATTTGTGGGACTACCTCCTCGACTCCCTGTCTGTGACTGGCCTGAGGGCCTTCTGGGCTGTGAATTATTTGGTGCAGGCAGGTTTTTAGGCCCCCCCATCTCCAAATCTAAAACGGGGGCAACCTTTACCTCTGCCACCTTGGCAGCAGCAGGGGTGCTGTTGGTTTTGGGGTTTTTCTGTGCATTACTTTTATTTTCTATGGGCTTCTGCACCTCATAGATCCGGGTGGCTCGCTCAATGACCCAGTTTAAAGATAGTTTCTCGTGAAAATCTCTCACGAGCTGGGTCATCATGTACTTGGGAAGAGCATGGAAAAATGTGTTGATGAATTCTCTGCGGCACGCTTCAATTCTTGCACAAATTCTTGTTGGGCCTGATCCTCCCCACATTGTAAATTGTAGGCTGCCCTGCGAGCCTCTTGGGGATTTCTATGTACAGAAAAATGTTTCAAGTTGGCCGCCCTACATGTGGACCATCTTGAATGGTTTTGGTCCTCCAGCCCCGAAAAGAAACTGGAGTATTCAGGGGAGAATGTCCATTTGACGTACTGGTTGCAGCTACTGCTGTCCTTCAAATGAAAAAACTCCATCATTTGCTCATAGAGCTCCAAGTGTTCCCAAACAGAATACTTGGAGTTCTTATGATAAGGCACTCCTGATTGCCTTAATCTGTTTTAAGGGGTCCTTAAGCAATGCCCTTTTTACCTTATTGGCCTTTTTGGTTCGGGTAACCCTGGTCCATTCATTCTCTGATTCAGAAGCACTGCTCCCAGAGGTGCCCGTCTGATCTTCCAGGTTTTCCCGAATTCTTTGAGCCTGGGAATAACTGGCAGAATGTGGGGTCCTGGTCTCCTGTGTCCTGTGACGCTCAGAGGAGTCTTCAGATCCCTCCTTGCAACCAGGATTTGATGGGTACCCCCCCCAGTGACCTAACTGGGCAGAGGTTTTTAGGTTGCCCTTAGGGGGCCTAATTTCCTGGGGTTCCCCACTAAATTGCACTGTACTTAGGTGCCCATACCCGGGTGCCTGCCCATCCATTCCTGGGTGGTACTGGCCTATGAGCCCCATACTTTTGGAGAGATAGTAATCTGCCATTCCTGTGGCCCTGTGCTCATGCACGCCAGGGGCTATGGGGGTGGCAGAGTCAGCCCCTGCTCCCTGTTGCAATGCAAGAGCCTGCGCTTTCAGTTCCTCAGTTAAGGCCTTACTAGACTCTATCAGTCTCTCCTGCATGGCTACCTGTTGCTGGAGCCTATCATTGTGCTGACAGAGAGCCTCATTTTCTCTGTGTGCCTCCTGATTGGTCCTGGAGTACTGGGCCAGTCTCTGCTGCAGGAGGGTTACCTCCTGAGTCCCATCCCTACTAGCCTGCTCCTATCTTGCCAGTGCATCCTCCACCCTGCTGGTGTGATTTAGCAAGCCCTGATGCTCTTTTTGGAGGTCACCCAGCCCCTGGAGGGCCAAGTGATTTTCTTCAATTTTTCTTTTTGAATGGCAGACTTCCTGGCCTAAGGTATCCCTTTCCTGACCAAGAGCCTGCATTTGTGACGCCAGGTCATCCCTCTGCCTTTGAAAGGCACCAGCTTTCTGGAGTTCTTCATCAAACTCTGCCTGGGTATCCAGGTATTTCAAAATCAATTTATTGTTTTCCTCTTTCTCTCTGTCTAGTTGGATTTGCAGGGTGGCTACCTGTTCTGTGCATGCCCTGTTGAAATTGATTTGTTGCTCCAGCTTTTTCTGGCTCTGCAGTAAGGAGTCCAAACTGTCTTGGTGCTCCTTCTGCAAAGCCAGAATTCTGGTATCCTGGTCTGTCTTTTCCTGTTGCAGTATATCCATGTCCTCTTTTATTTTAATGATATACTGCCTACTATCATTTTCTGACTCCTGGCTCCTCTGCAGCCTCTGCTCAGAAGAGACCCGGTCAGATTGGGCCTTCTCTAATGCCAACAGTTGCCTACTTGCCAGATCTTGGCCTTCAGCACATTTGTCCTGCATGGCTCCCATATATAGATACAAATATGCCGCTATCCTAACCATCTTGTTGTGTTCATCTTTAGCTTTAGGAGCCATGTATAGTTCGCTCAGGGCCACATGTAAGGGACCCTGATCTCTCCAGATATCTAACCCAGTTGCTGTGACCTGTTGTGTGATTGCCTGCAACCACGCATCCTGGCCCTGCTCAGTCCATTCACCTCTCACAAATTGCTTATGTAAGAAATGCTCTCTGGCTATTTTGATGTCTACCAGAGTCGTCATTCTGGAATTTGATTTCCTTACTGATTTACAGAAGTTTGTATTTTATTTTGCAAAACAGACCGTTTCCTTAGAGCGTTCCTTTGAGGGGTGCTTTCACAGTGTAAAACAGCGTGGTGATCTAACCGGATATGTGTATCAGGTCAGTTGGCACACTGTATTAAGCTGCACAAGTGGTAATAATAACCCAGAATATCCAGGCTCCGAGCCCCCACTTTGTAAGCGGATTCAATTCAACACTCCAGCTAAGTCAATGCCTAGTCTGGGATGCTGAGGGAAACCCTTATTGATATATTTTTTATGTCCAGTTTGTTTACTCTGGATGACTACCCTTATATAACACCCCTCTCTTAGAATCCCCATGACCCCACGGAGCCAAGAAGTAGGTTGGTTTTCCAAATTAAAAGGTTTATTTGAAAATTAAACAATATATATATCTATCACACTTTTATAGTAAATTAATATTTGATAGCACACTTGTAAGGATGATAGTGATCAACAATGGATAATGTTACAGTGGTACACTCTTTTTGATGGCTTAGAAGTGATACAGAGAGGATAAAGTAGCTGAGAATGCTTTTATGGCTTCAAGGACAATGCAATGATGAATGAAAATGCAGTACA
The DNA here is from genome assembly GCF_040938575.1 of Ambystoma mexicanum. Taxonomy (NCBI): domain Eukaryota; kingdom Metazoa; phylum Chordata; class Amphibia; order Caudata; family Ambystomatidae; genus Ambystoma; species Ambystoma mexicanum. The sequence continues at coordinate 655,165,875 of NC_090925.1, forward strand.
GAAAATAAACTTGATATGACTTCAACAAAAGACAATGTAATCACATTTCTTTGACAATTCACCCCCCCCCCCTTTATGCAATGTAAAGAGATGGAAAGAAAGCACACAGTTCTCAGGAATGCAATCAAATATAATTCAGTTCCCCCCTAGCAAGCTTAGAGGAAAGCAGGTAGGAGTTTTAAACACAGGCAAAATCCTTTTAAATGTGGTGGCAATGAAGTGAAAAATATACTCAAATTGCTTTTAATTCCCTATAGGAGGTTCAGGGTGAGGGAGAGATACTTAAATTAATTCAGGATCACTTTAGCAATGCTCTATGAATGATTGTCAGGTTGCACACAAATTTCAGCAAGGAAAGCAAGGACAAATAGTTTTACACGTGGCTGAAATTAAGCAAAATGTCACATCCCGGCAAATTTAGTCGCGTGCGTCGAGAGCACTTACGGAGGGAGTATGAGGATTGGGAACAGCCTAGAATCTTAGCTTTAAGATGACAGTTAAAACACGCTGTTAGCACAAACAAACGGTTCCGGAGATACGGCCGATTTAGTAAAGGTAGTTTTTAGGATTTTAAATTTTAAAGCTCAGAATGACAGATGACAGTTTTCAGTTTTAAAGATGACTGAATCACACAATTCTAGGAGGCAGTTCTAATAGGCTAAAATTGTTTGGATTAGATTATTTTAAACTAAGAGATTGGTTTTGGCACAGTGCAATCTGGGTACTCACACTAGATTCTGGACAGGAATGCGACTTCGTCACTGATCGGGTCAGGATTGGCTGGACTTCCGCTAGTGGTTCTTCACAGCGGTCTGGGCTCTGGTTCTGCTCTCAGCACTGCACAGTTCTGGTCTCTCTGGATTTCTGGTCTCTCTGGATCTCTGGTCTCTGGAGGTTGATGGATTTGAAGTCTGGAATCTCCCGGCAAAGCGTCCCGCAAGAAAGTGGAAAGTGAATGTGTCTACCTGGGTTTCAATGTTCCTTTTATGTGTTTTGAAAATGTGTGTGTGCTTGGGCCTAGCTAAGCCTGCCCCTCTCACTTATCATTGGCCAAGCTTTCCGCTCTCCCTTGATTGGGGGAAAGAAATGGAGTGTCAGAGTGATGCTGTAGGTTTTATGGTCAGAGGAACCTCCCCTTGTCAAATTGCACACAAATCTATTTCTGACCCAAATACATATTTATCTATGTACCATTTTTCTAATATTATAGGTCCAGTTAACATATTTTCTGTAGCACCAAACCATCCGATCCCTGTCTTTGTACGATGTTGTGTCCACTTATGACAGAATTCTCCCCTTTTCATCCAGATAACGACCTCTAAACCTTTCCAGATTTTACACAAATGTGCACCAGGGATATGGGTTTCAGATGATAAAGTGTTAGATTTTTAACATGCATACATTTGGAGTAAGAACCCTTTTTTCCGCTACTATCCCCAAGAACATACCACAGGGTCCTACATCTCTTAAAATGTGCACAGAAAAATCACAAGAATGATTATGTTATTTATATAATTTTGACAAGTCTGCACTCTGAGTTATCCATATTTTTAAAATCATGCTCTGGCCCCAAAGGGGTGTGGTTTTCCAAAGCACATGGTGGAATTTCTGGTTTATCTACTTCCCCCAAGCTCAGCTTGCTCTCACAGGCACTGCCCTCCCAGTTTCTCCCAAGAGGAAGCCATTTTACGACCACCCCCCAATATAACATCTGCCTGAGCCAGGGACAGTACTTTGTTTAGTTTCCTGTAGTCCCCAGGTGCCACTCCCCTAATTCAATCAGAGAGGTGTCATCACCTTTTGGCAGGGGCAGCAGGATGCAGACAGGCCTGGGAGCACAGCTGCTGAATTCCCTCTTCTGTCGGGGGTAGTTGTCAGGCAGATCCACTCTCTTCAAGCCAGGCTTCAGCTAAATGTCACTTTAGTTCCCAGTTTTCTACATTCAAATCACACTGACAATTTTTACACATGCAGTTAGAACGCTGACATTTCAACAGTTGCAAACTATGTAACACTCAAAAGTTGGTCACTCATTTATTTTAAAAATTTCAATTTTAGTGGCTTTCTGTCCATTTAACTTAAGCTGCTGACATCCACAGCTCAGCCAGTTATGTTATAAACATTGTTTTGGGCTCTTCATCTTTCCAGATTTAGTATGCACGCAAGAATACATTCTGCCAAATGTCTGCTGGTGTTCATTTGAGATTTTTGAATATCTTGTGATGTTTAAAATAGGCATTTTGAGCTTGCATTCAGGGAAACAAAGGTGATTTTAAAGCGTTTTTTTTTAGCCAACCGGCACTGCTGTTTTTCCTTTGGCACACATTTCACTCATGGCACTCCTGGCCCATCCTGCTTGCACTGGTGGGAGGGAGGTTAGGCAACCATTTTGGTGTGTGCACAAACTGCGCGGTTTTCCTGGATTCTGGCACAACTGTGGGCTTTTCCGTTATCTTGGATTTTCTAAACCCACAGCACCAAATGTTGCAGCTTAATAGTCCAAACGTGGGTCAGGATACCCAACAAGCCCCACACCGGACTGCACTTTGATTTCTAGTCGAGGGGGAGTCGGGTGCAAAGGATGTTTTGATCGACGTGCTCGTATGTCCGCATCATCTTCTTCCAATTCCGTAGATGGCACAGTTCAGCATCTTTCCTCCATCTGGTTGGATCGATCGGTTCTCCTCGCCTGTCCTAATGGGAATATTGGGCGGTACCCCGGGCCCCTCGGATCTTTGCTCCCGGTCTCCGGGTCGTTCTTCTTGGTCAGTCTCCGTGGTTTCATCTCTCCTAGGATGATAAAGCAAAAGCGGCAATACCTATTCGTAGACATTTCTCCACCACTATTAATGGTGTGGCGAACACATACATTTTATACATCCGGTTACATTTTTCAGTCTTGTTTTAAAAACAAGATATAACAGGAAATATTTTTACAAGAATCATAATATCTCAGAGACTATCTACATGGGATAATTTAGGTTGGAACTGGATTAATCTGGAGCGGTCCCCTCTGGGATTCCAGAGGATTCCTCCAGTTGCTGCAGAGTGTGCCTGGGATGGCAACACTTTAGCTGATTTATATGTACCCACTTGTCTTCCCCTTCCGCCAGACTACCTTTGGGGATGCGGATCTTATAGGCCACAGGGGAGATTTTGTCTATAATTTCAAACTGTCCCTTCCACGTAGGCAAACATTTTCGCTGTTTGGCCTGGTTTCTTCGGAAATTGTATAGATAGACCCGATCTCCCACAGTATATTCCTTCCTGGTTGTCTTCAGGTCGTAGTGGGTTTTCATGCTGTCAGCTGATCTTTCTAGATTCCGCTGAGCATAGGCAAAAGCATGCTGAAGGTGTTTCCTTAAATTCTCTACATAACATACTCATGAGTTTTGGAGGCATTTATCAGTGTCTGCTCTTGGGTCCTGTAGAGCAAATGTTGGGGAAGCACCATCTTGCGTCCGGTCATCAACTCAAATGGTGACATTTTAGTTGCAGATGAAGGGGTAGATCTGATGGCCATTAGGACCAGAGGTAATCGGATATCCCAACTTGGCCCAGAATCTGCCACAAACTTTTTTAAGGTGCTCACAATAGTTCAGTTGTATCTCTCTACTGCTCCAGAAGAAGCTGGCCTGTAAGCAATGTGTAGCTTCCTTTTAACCCCCAGTATCTGCCACATCTTTGTCATTACCTCACTGGTGAAATGGCTACCTCTGTCTGACTCAATCCTTTGAGGTAGACCAAAACGGGAAAAGATGTGTTTAATCATCAGGGCAGCTGCTGTTTCTGCCTTGCAATTTGGGGCCGGGAGACATTCCACCCATTTGGTAAACAAGCATGTGACGGTCAACATGTACTTGTTTCCTCTAGACGAACAAATTAGAGGGCCTACGATGTCGATTTGCAAATCTGACCATGGCAGTCTCATCCCCCTCTTTTGGAGAGGTGCACGGTGTGTGAGGGATGATGGCTGAAAATGTACACACACAAGACACCACTTCAAGTATTGGTTGAGGTCCTGGCCCATATGTGGCCAGTATGCAATCTCTCTTAAGATTTCAAGTTTTGTATGAAACCCCCTATGACCGGCGGTGGCTGCATCATGGGCGTGACTTAACATCAGGCTTCGGAATGAGGTAGGAACCACCCACTGATCATGGCCAGCTTGGGATTTCCTTACCAACAAACCGTCTTGGATTCGGAACCTTTTTGGACATTTCACCAACACTCTTAGGCCCTCTTTCCCAATGTAATCGGTATCCGTCAGGGGAAAGTTCTCAGGGTCCTCAATGTGTTGGTAAAACTTAACAATTATCGGATCCCCCTTCTGAGCTGTGATCAAATCAGCATCAGGGGTCTCCTTACTCCATTGTGCAGTTGAAAGATCATTGTGAGCATTTGTATGGGACCTAGTGATAGCAGTGACCTGGATTTCCCCCAACAGGGACTCTATTTCTATTAGATCCCCTTGGATGGCCCCTGTTTTTGCCAGCTGATCAGCTAAGTCATTTCCAGTTTTGTCTGGTCGCTCTACTTTGGAATCACCCTTGATCTTTATCCAGTAGATGGTCATCCCATTCGAATTAAGGTATGCCTCCATGTTGTCCTTGATTTTTAGACTTTCGTCCTTGAGACAGTTTTCTCTGGCACAATCATGTAAGTCAGCCAGACCTTGCGCGAGGGGACTCTTCTTGTTTTGGCCATATCTGACCTCCACAGGAAAGCCTTGCATTGACAGAATCCAGGAAGTAATTCGGGAATTACTCACATGTCCGGCCCGGATTCTGTCACTTTGGAGATATTGCAGAGGCTGGTGTGGAGTCTCCACTATGATGTGTTCCCCCTGGATGAACGGGCGGTAATTCTTCAATGCCCACACCGTTGCCAGGAGTGCCTTTTCACAATCGTTGAATTTTTCCTCCACAGAGGATAAAGTTTTGCTCGCATAGGAGATTACTTTATTGACCTTGTCATGCTTTTGGTATAATACTGCCGTCACGCACGTATTAGAGAACCCTGTCTCCAGGAAGAACTCCTTGTTTCTGACAGGGTAAGCTAGGCAAGGCGCTCGTGAGAGGATTCTTTTGAGTTGTCTTACTGCCTCGGATTGTTCTGGAACCCATTCCCACTTGACCCCCCCTTCAAAAGATGAAACAGGGGTCTGGTGATCTCTGCGTAGCCCTCAATGAACTTTCAGCTGTAATTAGTCAGTCCAAGGAGGCTCCTTAGTTCCCGCAGAGTTGTGGGATCCTTCAGTTTCTGGAGTGCTTCCACTTTCTTTTCTTGGGGACAGAGACCCTGTGGAGTAATCTCATGCCCCAAGAAATTAACACGGGTTCTACACCACTGTGCTTTCTGAAAGGAAAGTTTTGCTCCGGCGGCCCTCAACTGTGTCAGAACATAACGATTGTACCCTGCCCCTGTACTTGTACCGGAGCATAGTATCTTCCCTCCCTCTCCTCAAGGGGGCACAGATAATGCACATTTTTGGACAACTGGTGGGCTAACTTTCTGGTTTTGGACATGGCGAGCGAAGAAATTTGGGCAGATTTCTGTGGAGAGCCTGGGGAATCTGAAAGAAAAAGTTGGCAACTGGAAATGGTTTAGGGTTCTGGGCCACCCCCCACTTTTTGGAGGCAGTCATCAGGATGGGTTTGACCCATGGGATGTTGGTATTGTTGGTTTCTGGAATAGAATGATGGGCGGCGACAGCTCAATCCCCACATCTACCCAGTCTATTGATTCGGTTTTAGGTTCCCCTGGTTCCGGTTCCGCGCCTCCCCTGCCTTTTGGGAGGCAGTCACCAGGATGGGTTTGAACCAAGGGTTTTTGGTTATGTTGGTTCTAGGATAGGATGATGGGCGGCGACAGCTCAATCCCCACATCTACCCAGTCTGGATTGGAATCTCTTGGGACCCATTTTTCCTTGGGAGGAGTTCCCCCATCTCTGAAGGAGAAGATCCTTTTCCCAGGATCCTCTTGGGATCCCTCTCCCTCAAATTGGAAGACCTTTACCTCCTCCACAAAGTGGGTCTGTTTGGGTACATTGTTTCTCCTACCACCTCTCTGCTCCTTGGGTGGCAGATTTTCAGGGGTAGGAGATTTTGTTTCCGGGTCCTGGGTTTCCAGGGGCTGTTTACAAGTTGGGAAGGAAGCTTCCTCCAAGGCTTTACACCCCCCTTCCCCTTGTGCCTCCTCCCTGGGAACCAGTGGGTTATCGGTGGGCTGCCCCCGTCACTGTTCTGGAGCACCGGGTCCAGAGTTTGGGGCATTCTGCGGTGGCATGCTCATCGGAGGGTTCTGTTGAGCCCTCAGTATGTGACCTAGATCCCGTGCCATATTTTGGACTTGGCGCTCTAACTGTGAAACCCACTCAGGCTGATATGGGGTCCTGTTTTCTCCCCTGGGCTGATCCCGGGAAGGGTAGCTATCCCTTCTCTGGTAATACCCTGGATTGGGAAGATTTGGGTACCCCTCCACCCTTGGCCTCCTCTCTCCCGGATTAGGTTGTCTGGGCTCAGGGAATTGGGGAAAGAAGGATGGATGGTTTTGGGGTTGGAAATTGGGTGGATACCTGGGAAAAAAGTTCTGCCCAGTGTTTGGGGAATTTCTGCCCTCCTGTGGGAAGTTAGGAGGGAAGTTCCCTGGGTCAGGTGCTTGGCTGGATCCCCCCCCACTTGGGCTGGAGGAGTCCACACATAACCCAGGATTGGTCGGTTTCCCTTGTAGCGGGGACTTACATAGTCAGGGGAGCGGGGGACCCCATTTGTGGGACTACACCCTCGACTCCCTGTCTGTGACTGGCCCGAGGGCCTTCTGGGCTGTGAATTATTTGGTGCAGGCAGGTTTTTAGGCCCCCCCATCTCCAAATCTAAAACGGGGGCAACCTTTACCTCTGCCACCTTGGCAGCAGCAGGGGTGCTGTTGGTTTTGGGGTTTTTCTGCGCATTACTTTTATTTTCTATGGGCTTCTGCACCTCATAGATCCGGGTGGCTCGCTCAATGACCCAGTTTAAAGATAGTTTCTCGTGAAAATCTCTCACGAGCTGGGTCATCATGTACTTGGGAAGAGCATGGAAAAATGTGTTGATGAATTCTCTGCGGCACGCTTCAATTCTTGCACAAATTCTTGTTGGGCCTGATCCTCCCCACATTGTAAATTGTAGGCTGCCCTGCGAGGCTCTTGGGGATTTCTATGTACAGAAAAATGTTTCAAGTTGGCCGCCCTATATGTGGACCATCTTGAATGGTTTTGGTCCTCCAGCCCCGAAAAGAAACTGGAGTATTCAGGGGAGAATGTCCATTTGACGTACTGGTTGCAGCTACTGCTGTCCTTCAAATGAAAAAACTCCATCATTTGCTCATAGAGCTCCAAGTGTTCCCAAACAGAATACTTGGAGTTCTTATGATAAGGCACTCCTGATTGCCTTAATCTGTTTTAAGGGGTCCTTAAGCAATGCCCTTTTTACCTTATTGGCCTTTTTGGTTCGGGTAACCCTGGTCCATTCATTCTCTGATTCAGAAGCACTGCTCCCAGAGGTGCCCGTCTGATCTTCCAGGTTTTCCCGGATTCTTTGAGCCTGGGAATAACTGGCAGAATGTGGGGTCCTGGTCTCCTGTGTCCTGTGACGCTCAGAGGAGTCTTCAGATCCCTCCTTGCAACCAGGATTTGATGGGTACCCCCCCCAGTGACCTAACTGGGCAGAGGTTTTTAGGTTGCCCTTAGGGGGCCTAATTTCCTGGGGTTCCCCACTAAATTGCACTGTACTTAGGTGCCCATACCCGGGTGCCTGCCCATCCATTCCTGGGTGGTACTGGCCTATGAGCCCCATACTTTTGGAGAGATAGTAATCTGCCATTCCTGTGGCCCTGTGCTCATGCACGCCAGGGGACATGGGGGTGGCAGAGTCAGCCCCTGCTCCCTGTTGCAATGCAAGAGCCTGCGCTTTCAGTTCCTCAGTTAAGGCCTTACTAGACTCTATCAGTCTCTCCTGCATGGCTACCTGTTGCTGGAGCCTATCATTGTGCTGACAGAGAGCCTCATTTTCTCTGTGTGCCTCCTGATTGGTCCTGGAGTACTGGGCCAGTCTCTGCTGCAGGAGGGTTACCTCCTGAGTCCCATCCCTACTAGCCTGCTCCTATCTTGCCAGTGCATCCTCCACCCTGCTGGTGTGATTTAGCAAGCCCTGATGCTTTTTTTGGAGGTCACCCAGCCCCTGGAGGGCCAAGTGATTTTCTTCAATTTTTCTTTTTGAATGGCAGACTTCCTGGCCTAAGGTATCCCTTTCCTGACCAAGAGCCTGCATTTGTGACGCCAGGTCATCCCTCTGCCTTTGAAAGGCACCAGCTTTCTGGAGTTCTTCATCAAACTCTGCCTGGGTATCCAGGTATTTCAAAATCAATTTATTGTTTTCCTCTTTCTCTCTGTCTAGTTGGATTTGCAGGGTGGCTACCTGTTCTGTGCATGCCCTGTTGAAATTGATTTGTTGCTCCAGCTTTTTCTGGCTCTGCAGTAAGGAGTCCAAACTGTCTTGGTGCTCCTTCTGCAAAGCCAGAATTCTGGTATCCTGGTCTGTCTTTTCCTGTTGCAGTATATCCATGTCCTCTTTTATTTTAATGATATACTGCCTACTATCATTTTCTGACTCCTGGCTCCTCTGCAGCCTCTGCTCAGAAGAGACCCGGTCAGATTGGGCCTTCTCTAATGCCAACAGTTGCCTACTTGCCAGATCTTGGCCTTCAGCACATTTGTCCTGCATGGCTCCCATATATAGATACAAATATGCCGCTATCCTAACCATCTTGTTGTGTTCATCTTTAGCTTTAGGAGCCATGTATAGTTCGCTCAGGGCCACATGTAAGGGACCCTGATCTCTCCAGATATCTAACCCAGTTGCCGTGACCTGTTGTGTGATTGCCTGCAACCACGCATCCTGGCCCTGCTCAGTCCATTCACCTCTCACAAATTGCTTATGTAAGAAATGCTCTCTGGCTATTTTGATGTCTACCAGAGTCGTCATTCTGGAATTTGATTTCCTTACTGATTTACAGAAGTTTGTATTTTATTTTGCAAAACAGACCGTTTCCTTAGAGCGTTCCTTTGAGGGGTGCTTTCACAGTGTAAAACAGCGTGGTGATCTAACCGGATATGTGTATCAGGTCAGTTGGCACACTGTATTAAGCTGCACAAGTGGTAATAATAACCCAGAATATCCACACTCCGAGCCCCCACTTTGTAAGCGGATTCAATTCAACACTCCAGCTAAGTCAATGCCTAGTCTGGGATGCTGAGGGAAACCCTTATTGATATATTTTTTATGTCCAGTTTGTTTACTCTGGATGACTACCCTTATATAACACCCCTCTCTTAGAATCCCCATGACCCCACGGAGCCAAGAAGTAGGTTGGTTTTCCAAATTAAAAGGTTTATTTGAAAATTAAACAATATATATATCTATCACACTTTTATAGTAAATTAATATTTGATAGCACACTTGTAAGGATGATAGTGATCAACAATGGATAATGTTACAGTGGTACACTCTTTTTGATGGCTTAGAAGTGATACAGAGAGGATAAAGTAGCTGAGAATGCTTTTATGGCTTCAAGGACAATGCAATGATGAATGAAAATGCAGTACAGAAAATAAACTTGATATGACTTCAACAAAAGACAATGTAATCACATTTCTTTGACAATTCACCCCCCCCCCCCCTTTATGCAATGTAAAGAGATGGAAAGAAAGCACACAGTTCTCAGGAATGCAATCAAATATAATTCAGTTCCCCCCTAGCAAGCTTAGAGGAAAGCAGGTAGGAGTTTTAAACACAGGCAAAATCCTTTTAAATGTGGTGGCAATGAAGTGAAAAATATACTCAAATTGCTTTTAATTCCCTATAGGAGGTTCAGGGTGAGGGAGAGATACTTAAATTAATTCAGGATCACTTTAGCAATGCTCTATGAATGATTGTCAGGTTGCACACAAATTTCAGCAAGGAAAGCAAGGACAAATAGTTTTACACGTGGCTGAAATTAAGCAAAATGTCACATCCCGGCAAATTTAGTCGCGTGCGTCGAGAGCACTTACGGAGGGAGTATGAGGATTGGGAACAGCCTAGAATCTTAGCTTTAAGATGACAGTTAAAACACGCTGCTAGCACAAACAAACGGTTCCGGAGATACGGCCGATTTAGTAAAGGTAGTTTTTAGGATTTTAAATTTTAAAGCTCAGAATGACAGATGACAGTTTTCAGTTTTAAAGATGACTGAATCACACAATTCTAGGAGGCAGTTCTAATAGGCTAAAATTGTTTGGATTAGATTATTTTAAACTAAGAGATTGGTTTTGGCACAGTGCAATCTGGGTACTCACACTAGATTCTGGACAGGAATGCGACTTCGTCACTGATCGGGTCAGGATTGGCTGGACTTCCGCTAGTGGTTCTTCACAGCGGTCTGGGCTCTGGTTCTGCTCTCAGCACTGCACAGTTCTGGTCTCTCTGGATTTCTGGTCTCTCTGGATCTCTGGTCTCTGGAGGTTGATGGATTTGAAGTCTGGAATCTCCCGGCAAAGCGTCCCGCAAGAAAGTGGAAAGTGAATGTGTCTACCTGGGTTTCAATGTTCCTTTTATGTGTTTTGAAAATGTGTGTGTGCTTGGGCCTAGCTAAGCCTGCCCCTCTCACTTATCATTGGCCAAGCTTTCCGCTCTCCCTTGATTGGGGGAAAGAAATGGAGTGTCAGAGTGATGCTGTAGGTTTTATGGTCAGAGGAACCTCCCCTTGTCAAATTGCACACAAATCTATTTCTGACCCAAATACATATTTATCTATGTACCATTTTTCTAATATTATAGGTCCAGTTAACATATTTTCTGTAGCACCAAACCATCCGATCCCTGTCTTTGTACGATGTTGTGTCCACTTATGACAGAATTCTCCCCTTTTCATCCAGATAACGACCTCTAAACCTTTCCAGATTTTACACAAATGTGCACCAGGGATATGGGTTTCAGATGATAAAGTGTTAGATTTTTAACATGCATACATTTGGAGTAAGAACCCTTTTTTCCGCTACTATCCCCAAGAACATACCACAGGGTCCTACATCTCTTAAAATGTGCACAGAAAAATCACAAGAATGATTATGTTATTTATATAATTTTGACAAGTCTGCACTCTGAGTTATCCATATTTTTAAAATCATGCTCTGGCCCCAAAGGGGTGTGGTTTTCCAAAGCACATGGTGGAATTTCTGGTTTATCTACTTCCCCCAAGCTCAGCTTGCTCTCACAGGCACTGCCCTCCCAGTTTCTCCCAAGAGGAAGCCATTTTACGACCACCCCCCAATATAACATCTGCCTGAGCCAGGGACAGTACTTTGTTTAGTTTCCTGTAGTCCCCAGGTGCCACTCCCCTAATTCAATCAGAGAGGTGTCATCACCTTTTGGCAGGGGCAGCAGGATGCAGACAGGCCTGGGAGCACAGCTGCTGAATTCCCTCTTCTGTCGGGGGTAGTTGTCAGGCAGATCCACTCTCTTCAAGCCAGGCTTCAGCTAAATGTCACTTTAGTTCCCAGTTTTCTACATTCAAATCACACTGACAATTTTTACACATGCAGTTAGAACGCTGACATTTCAACAGTTGCAAACTATGTAACACTCAAAAGTTGGTCACTCATTTATTTTAAAAATTTCAATTTTAGTGGCTTTCTGTCCATTTAACTTAAGCTGCTGACATCCACAGCTCAGCCAGTTATGTTATAAACATTGTTTTGGGCTCTTCATCTTTCCAGATTTAGTATGCACGCAAGAATACATTCTGCCAAATGTCTGCTGGTGTTCATTTGAGATTTTTGAATATCTTGTGATGTTTAAAATAGGCATTTTGAGCTTGCATTCAGGGAAACAAAGGTGATTTTAAAGCGTTTTTTTTTAGCCAACCGGCACTGCTGTTTTTCCTTTGGCACACATTTCACTCATGGCACTCCTGGCCCATCCTGCTTGCACTGGTGGGAGGGAGGTTAGGCAACCATTTTGGTGTGTGCACAAACTGCGCGGTTTTCCTGGATTCTGGCACAACTGTGGGCTTTTCCGTTATCTTGGATTTTCTAAACCCACAGCACCAAATGTTGCAGCTTAATAGTCCAAACGTGGGTCAGGATACCCAACAAGCCCCACACCGGACTGCACTTTGATTTCTAGTCGAGGGGGAGTCGGGTGCAAAGGATGTTTTGATCGACGTGCTGGTATGTCCGCATCATCTTCTTCCAATTCCGTAGATGGCACAGTTCAGCATCTTTCCTCCATCTGGTTGGATCGATCGGTTCTCCTCGCCTGTCCTAATGGGAATATTGGGCGGTACCCCGGGCCCCTCGGATCTTTGCTCCCGGTCTCCGGGTCGTTCTTCTTGGTCAGTCTCCGTGGTTTCATCTCTCCTAGGATGATAAAGCAAAAGCGGCAATACCTATTCGTAGACATTTCTCCACCACTATTAATGGTGTGGCGAACACATACATTTTATACATCCGGTTACATTTTTCAGTCTTGTTTTAAAAACAAGATATAACAGGAAATATTTTTACAAGAATCATAATATCTCAGAGACTATCTACATGGGATAATTTAGGTTGGAACTGGATTAATCTGGAGCGGTCCCCTCTGGGATTCCAGAGGATTCCTCCAGTTGCTGCAGAGTGTGCCTGGGATGGCAACACTTTAGCTGATTTATATGTACCCACTTGTCTTCCCCTTCCGCCAGACTACCTTTGGGGATGCGGATCTTATAGGCCACAGGGGAGATTTTGTCTATAATTTCAAACTGTCCCTTCCACGTAGGCAAACATTTTCGCTGTTTGGCCTGGTTTCTTCGGAAATTGTATAGATAGACCCGATCTCCCACAGTATATTCCTTCCTGGTTGTCTTCAGGTCGTAGTGGGTTTTCATGCTGTCAGCTGATCTTTCTAGATTCCGCTGAGCATAGGCAAAAGCATGCTGAAGGTGTTTCCTTAAATTCTCTACATAACATACTCATGAGTTTTGGAGGCATTTATCAGTGTCTGCTCTTGGGTCCTGTAGAGCAAATGTTGGGGAAGCACCATCTTGCGTCCGGTCATCAACTCAAATGGTGACATTTTAGTTGCAGATGAAGGGGTAGATCTGATGGCCATTAGGACCAGAGGTAATCGGATATCCCAACTTGGCCCAGAATCTGCCACAAACTTTTTTAAGGTGCTCACAATAGTTCAGTTGTATCTCTCTACTGCTCCAGAAGAAGCTGGCCTGTAAGCAATGTGTAGCTTCCTTTTAACCCCCAGTATCTGCCACATCTTTGTCATTACCTCACTGGTGAAATGGCTACCTCTGTCTGACTCAATCCTTTGAGGTAGACCAAAACGGGAAAAGATGTGTTTAATCATCAGGGCAGCTGCTGTTTCTGCCTTGCAATTTGGGGCCGGGAGACATTCCACCCATTTGGTAAACAAGCATGTGACGGTCAACATGTACTTGTTTCCTCTAGACGAACAAATTAGAGGGCCTACGATGTCGATTTGCAAATCTGACCATGGCAGTCTCATCCCCCTCTTTTGGAGAGGTGCACGGTGTGTGAGGGATGATGGCTGAAAATGTACACACACAAGACACCACTTCAAGTATTGGTTGAGGTCCTGGCCCATATGTGGCCAGTATGCAATCTCTCTTAAGATTTCAAGTTTTGTATGAAACCCCCTATGACCGGCGGTGGCTGCATCATGGGCGTGACTTAACATCAGGCTTCGGAATGAGGTAGGAACCACCCACTGATCATGGCCAGCTTGGGATTTCCTTACCAACAAACCGTCTTGGATTCGGAACCTTTTTGGACATTTCACCAACACTCTTAGGCCCTCTTTCCCAATGTAATCGGTATCCGTCAGGGGAAAGTTCTCAGGGTCCTCAATGTGTTGGTAAAACTTAACAATTATCGGATCCCCCTTCTGAGCTGTGATCAAATCAGCATCAGGGGTCTCCTTACTCCATTGTGCAGTTGAAAGATCATTGTGAGCATTTGTATGGGACCTAGTGATAGCAGTGACCTGGATTTCCCCCAACAGGGACTCTATTTCTATTAGATCCCCTTGGATGGCCCCTGTTTTTGCCAGCTGATCAGCTAAGTCATTTCCAGTTTTGTCTGGTCGCTCTACTTTGGAATCACCCTTGATCTTTATCCAGTAGATGGTCATCCCATTCGAATTAAGGTATGCCTCCATGTTATCCTTGATTTTTAGACTTTCGTCCTTGAGACAGTTTTCTCTGGCACAATCATGTAAGTCAGCCAGACCTTGCGCGAGGGGACTCTTCTTGTTTTGGCCATATCTGACCTCCACAGGAAAGCCTTGCATTGACAGAATCCAGGAAGTAATTCGGGAATTACTCACATGTCCGGCCCGGATTCTGTCACTTTGGAGATATTGCAGAGGCTGGTGTGGAGTCTCCACTATGATGTGTTCCCCCTGGATGAACGGGCGGTAATTCTTCAATGCCCACACCGTTGCCAGGAGTGCCTTTTCACAATCGTTGAATTTTTCCTCCACAGAGGATAAAGTTTTGCTCGCATAGGAGATTACTTTATTGACCTTGTCATGCTTTTGGTATAATACTGCCGTCACGCACGTATTAGAGAACCCTGTCTCCAGGAAGAACTCCTTGTTTCTGACAGGGTAAGCTAGGCAAGGCGCTCGTGAGAGGATTCTTTTGAGTTGTCTTACTGCCTCGGATTGTTCTGGAACCCATTCCCACTTGACCCCCCCCTTCAAAAGATGAAACAGGGGTCTGGTGATCTCTGCGTAGCCCTCAATGAACTTTCAGCTGTAATTAGTCAGTCCAAGGAGGCTCCTTAGTTCCCGCAGAGTTGTGGGATCCTTCAGTTTCTGGAGTGCTTCCACTTTCTTTTCTTGGGGACAGAGACCCTGTGGAGTAATCTCATGCCCCAAGAAATTAACACGGGTTCTACACCACTGTGCTTTCTGAAAGGAAAGTTTTGCTCCGGCGGCCCTCAACTGTGTCAGAACATAACGATTGTACCCTGCCCCTGTACTTGTACCGGAGCATAGTATCTTCCCTCCCTCTCCTCAAGGGGGCACAGATAATGCACATTTTTGGACAACTGGTGGGCTAACTTTCTGGTTTTGGACATGGCGAGCGAAGAAATTTGGGCAGATTTCTGTGGAGAGCCTGGGGAATCTGAAAGAAAAAGTTGGCAACTGGAAATGGTTTAGGGTTCTGGGCCACCCCCCACTTTTTGGAGGCAGTCATCAGGATGGGTTTGACCCATGGGATGTTGGTATTGTTGGTTTCTGGAATAGAATGATGGGCGGCGACAGCTCAATCCCCACATCTACCCAGTCTATTGATTCGGTTTTAGGTTCCCCTGGTTCCGGTTCCGGGCCTCCCCTGCCTTTTGGGAGGCAGTCACCAGGATGGGTTTGAACCAAGGGTTTTTGGTTATGTTGGTTCTAGGATAGGATGATGGGCGGCGACAGCTCAATCCCCACATCTACCCAGTCTGGATTGGAATCTCTTGGGACCCATTTTTCCTTGGGAGGAGTTCCCCCATCTCTGAAGGAGAAGATCCTTTTCCCAGGATCCTCTTGGGATCCCTCTCCCTCAAATTGGAAGACCTTTACCTCCTCCACAAAGTGGGTCTGTTTGGGTACATTGTTTCTCCTACCACCTCTCTGCTCCTTGGGTGGCAGATTTTCAGGGGTAGGAGATTTTGTTTCCGGGTCCTGGGTTTCCAGGGGCTGTTTACAAGTTGGGAAGGAAGCTTCCTCCAAGGCTTTACACCCCCCTTCCCCTTGTGCCTCCTCCCTGGGAACCAGTGGGTTATCGGTGGGCTGCCCCCGTCACTGTTCTGGAGCACCGGGTCCAGAGTTTGGGGCATTCTGCGGTGGCATGCTCATCGGAGGGTTCTGTTGAGCCCTCAGTATGTGACCTAGATCCCGTGCCATATTTTGGACTTGGCGCTCTAACTGTGAAACCCACTCAGGCTGATATGGGGTCCTGTTTTCTCCCCTGGGCTGATCCCGGGAAGGGTAGCTATCCCTTCTCTGGTAATACCCTGGATTGGGAAGATTTGGGTACCCCTCCACCCTTGGCCTCCTCTCTCCCGGATTAGGTTGTCTGGGCTCAGGGAATTGGGGAAAGAAGGATGGATGGTTTTGGGGTTGGAAATTGGGTGGATACCTGGGAAAAAAGTTCTGCCCAGTGTTTGGGGAATTTCTGCCCTCCTGTGGGAAGTTAGGAGGGAAGTTCCCTGGGTCAGGTGCTTGGCTGGATCCCCCCCCACTTGGGCTGGAGGAGTCCACACATAACCCAGGATTGGTCGGTTTCCCTTGTAGCGGGGACTTACATAGTCAGGGGAGCGGGGGACCCCATTTGTGGGACTACCTCCTCGACTCCCTGTCTGTGACTGGCCCGAGGGCCTTCTGGGCTGTGAATTATTTGGTGCAGGCAGGTTTTTAGGCCCCCCCATCTCCAAATCTAAAACGGGGGCAACCTTTACCTCTGCCACCTTGGCAGCAGCAGGGGTGCTGTTGGTTTTGGGGTTTTTCTGCGCATTACTTTTATTTTCTATGGGCTTCTGCACCTCATAGATCCGGGTGGCTCGCTCAATGACCCAGTTTAAAGATAGTTTCTCGTGAAAATCTCTCACGAGCTGGGTCATCATGTACTTGGGAAGAGCATGGAAAAATGTGTTGATGAATTCTCTGCGGCACGCTTCAATTCTTGCACAAATTCTTGTTGGGCCTGATCCTCCCCACATTGTAAATTGTAGGCTGCCCTGCGAGGCTCTTGGGGATTTCTATGTACAGAAAAATGTTTCAAGTTGGCCGCCCTATATGTGGACCATCTTGAATGGTTTTGGTCCTCCAGCCCCGAAAAGAAACTGGAGTATTCAGGGGAGAATGTCCATTTGACGTACTGGTTGCAGCTACTGCTGTCCTTCAAATGAAAAAACTCCATCATTTGCTCATAGAGCTCCAAGTGTTCCCAAACAGAATACTTGGAGTTCTTATGATAAGGCACTCCTGATTGCCTTAATCTGTTTTAAGGGGTCCTTAAGCAATGCCCTTTTTACCTTATTGGCCTTTTTGGTTCGGGTAACCCTGGTCCATTCATTCTCTGATTCAGAAGCACTGCTCCCAGAGGTGCCCGTCTGATCTTCCAGGTTTTCCCGGATTCTTTGAGCCTGGGAATAACTGGCAGAATGTGGGGTCCTGGTCTCCTGTGTCCTGTGACGCTCAGAAGAGTCTTCAGATCCCTCCTTGCAACCAGGATTTGATGGGTACCCCCCCCAGTGACCTAACTGGGCAGAGGTTTTTAGGTTGCCCTTAGGGGGCCTAATTTCCTGGGGTTCCCCACTAAATTGCACTGTACTTAGGTGCCCATACCCGGGTGCCTGCCCATCCATTCCTGGGTGGTACTGGCCTATGAGCCCCATACTTTTGGAGAGATAGTAATCTGCCATTCCTGTGGCCCTGTGCTCATGCACGCCAGGGGACATGGGGGTGGCAGAGTCAGCCCCTGCTCCCTGTTGCAATGCAAGAGCCTGCGCTTTCAGTTCCTCAGTTAAGGCCTTACTAGACTCTATCAGTCTCTCCTGCATGGCTACCTGTTGCTGGAGCCTATCATTGTGCTGACAGAGAGCCTCATTTTCTCTGTGTGCCTCCTGATTGGTCCTGGAGTACTGGGCCAGTCTCTGCTGCAGGAGGGTTACCTCCTGAGTCCCATCCCTACTAGCCTGCTCCTATCTTGCCAGTGCATCCTCCACCCTGCTGGTGTGATTTAGCAAGCCCTGATGCTTTTTTTGGAGGTCACCCAGCCCCTGGAGGGCCAAGTGATTTTCTTCAATTTTTCTTTTTGAATGGCAGACTTCCTGGCCTAAGGTATCCCTTTCCTGACCAAGAGCCTGCATTTGTGACGCCAGGTCATCCCTCTGCCTTTGAAAGGCACCAGCTTTCTGGAGTTCTTCATCAAACTCTGCCTGGGTATCCAGGTATTTCAAAATCAATTTATTGTTTTCCTCTTTCTCTCTGTCTAGTTGGATTTGCAGGGTGGCTACCTGTTCTGTGCATGCCCTGTTGAAATTGATTTGTTGCTCCAGCTTTTTCTGGCTCTGCAGTAAGGAGTCCAAACTGTCTTGGTGCTCCTTCTGCAAAGCCAGAATTCTGGTATCCTGGTCTGTCTTTTCCTGTTGCAGTATATCCATGTCCTCTTTTATTTTAATGATATACTGCCTACTATCATTTTCTGACTCCTGGCTCCTCTGCAGCCTCTGCTCAGAAGAGACCCGGTCAGATTGGGCCTTCTCTAATGCCAACAGTTGCCTACTTGCCAGATCTTGGCCTTCAGCACATTTGTCCTGCATGGCTCCCATATATAGATACAAATATGCCGCTATCCTAACCATCTTGTTGTGTTCATCTTTAGCTTTAGGAGCCATGTATAGTTCGCTCAGGGCCACATGTAAGGGACCCTGATCTCTCCAGATATCTAACCCAGTTGCCGTGACCTGTTGTGTGATTGCCTGCAACCACGCATCCTGGCCCTGCTCAGTCCATTCACCTCTCACAAATTGCTTATGTAAGAAATGCTCTCTGGCTATTTTGATGTCTACCAGAGTCGTCATTCTGGAATTTGATTTCCTTACTGATTTACAGAAGTTTGTATTTTATTTTGCAAAACAGACCGTTTCCTTAGAGCGTTCCTTTGAGGGGTGCTTTCACAGTGTAAAACAGCGTGGTGATCTAACCGGATATGTGATCAGGTCAGTTGGCACACTGTATTAAGCTGCACAAGTGGTAATAATAACCCAGAATATCCAGGCTCCGAGCCCCCACTTTGTAAGCGGATTCAATTCAACACTCCAGCTAAGTCAATGCCTAGTCTGGGATGCTGAGGGAAACCCTTATTGATATATTTTTTATGTCCAGTTTGTTTACTCTGGATGACTACCCTTATATAACACCCCTCTCTTAGAATCCCCATGACCCCACGGAGCCAAGAAGTAGGTTGGTTTTCCAAATTAAAAGGTTTATTTGAAAATTAAACAATATATATATCTATCACACTTTTATAGTAAATTAATATTTGATAGCACACTTGTAAGGATGATAGTGATCAACAATGGATAATGTTACAGTGGTACACTCTTTTTGATGGCTTAGAAGTGATACAGAGAGGATAAAGTAGCTGAGAATGCTTTTATGGCTTCAAGGACAATGCAATGATGAATGAAAATGCAGTACAGAAAATAAACTTGATATGACTTCAACAAAAGACAATGTAATCACATTTCTTTGACAATTCACCCCCCCCCCCCCTTTATGCAATGTAAAGAGATGGAAAGAAAGCACACAGTTCTCAGGAATGCAATCAAATATAATTCAGTTCCCCCCTAGCAAGCTTAGAGGAAAGCAGGTAGGAGTTTTAAACACAGGCAAAATCCTTTTAAATGTGGTGGCAATGAAGTGAAAAATATACTCAAATTGCTTTTAATTCCCTATAGGAGGTTCAGGGTGAGGGAGAGATACTTAAATTAATTCAGGATCACTTTAGCAATGCTCTATGAATGATTGTCAGGTTGCACACAAATTTCAGCAAGGAAAGCAAGGACAAATAGTTTTACACGTGGCTGAAATTAAGCAAAATGTCACATCCCGGCAAATTTAGTCGCGTGCGTCGAGAGCACTTACGGAGGGAGTATGAGGATTGGGAACAGCCTAGAATCTTAGCTTTAAGATGACAGTTAAAACACGCTGCTAGCACAAACAAACGGTTCCGGAGATACGGCCGATTTAGTAAAGGTAGTTTTTAGGATTTTAAATTTTAAAGCTCAGAATGACAGATGACAGTTTTCAGTTTTAAAGATGACTGAATCACACAATTCTAGGAGGCAGTTCTAATAGGCTAAAATTGTTTGGATTAGATTATTTTAAACTAAGAGATTGGTTTTGGCACAGTGCAATCTGGGTACTCACACTAGATTCTGGACAGGAATGCGACTTCGTCACTGATCGGGTCAGGATTGGCTGGACTTCCGCTAGTGGTTCTTCACAGCGGTCTGGGCTCTGGTTCTGCTCTCAGCACTGCACAGTTCTGGTCTCTCTGGATTTCTGGTCTCTCTGGATCTCTGGTCTCTGGAGGTTGATGGATTTGAAGTCTGGAATCTCCCGGCAAAGCGTCCCGCAAGAAAGTGGAAAGTGAATGTGTCTACCTGGGTTTCAATGTTCCTTTTATGTGTTTTGAAAATGTGTGTGTGCTTGGGCCTAGCTAAGCCTGCCCCTCTCACTTATCATTGGCCAAGCTTTCCGCTCTCCCTTGATTGGGGGAAAGAAATGGAGTGTCAGAGTGATGCTGTAGGTTTTATGGTCAGAGGAACCTCCCCTTGTCAAATTGCACACAAATCTATTTCTGACCCAAATACATATTTATCTATGTACCATTTTTCTAATATTATAGGTCCAGTTAACATATTTTCTGTAGCACCAAACCATCCGATCCCTGTCTTTGTACGATGTTGTGTCCACTTATGACAGAATTCTCCCCTTTTCATCCAGATAACGACCTCTAAACCTTTCCAGATTTTACACAAATGTGCACCAGGGATATGGGTTTCAGATGATAAAGTGTTAGATTTTTAACATGCATACATTTGGAGTAAGAACCCTTTTTTCCGCTACTATCCCCAAGAACATACCACAGGGTCCTACATCTCTTAAAATGTGCACAGAAAAATCACAAGAATGATTATGTTATTTATATAATTTTGACAAGTCTGCACTCTGAGTTATCCATATTTTTAAAATCATGCTCTGGCCCCAAAGGGGTGTGGTTTTCCAAAGCACATGGTGGAATTTCTGGTTTATCTACTTCCCCCAAGCTCAGCTTGCTCTCACAGGCACTGCCCTCCCAGTTTCTCCCAAGAGGAAGCCATTTTACGACCACCCCCCAATATAACATCTGCCTGAGCCAGGGACAGTACTTTGTTTAGTTTCCTGTAGTCCCCAGGTGCCACTCCCCTAATTCAATCAGAGAGGTGTCATCACCTTTTGGCAGGGGCAGCAGGATGCAGACAGGCCTGGGAGCACAGCTGCTGAATTCCCTCTTCTGTCGGGGGTAGTTGTCAGGCAGATCCACTCTCTTCAAGCCAGGCTTCAGCTAAATGTCACTTTAGTTCCCAGTTTTCTACATTCAAATCACACTGACAATTTTTACACATGCAGTTAGAACGCTGACATTTCAACAGTTGCAAACTATGTAACACTCAAAAGTTGGTCACTCATTTATTTTAAAAATTTCAATTTTAGTGGCTTTCTGTCCATTTAACTTAAGCTGCTGACATCCACAGCTCAGCCAGTTATGTTATAAACATTGTTTTGGGCTCTTCATCTTTCCAGATTTAGTATGCACGCAAGAATACATTCTGCCAAATGTCTGCTGGTGTTCATTTGAGATTTTTGAATATCTTGTGATGTTTAAAATAGGCATTTTGAGCTTGCATTCAGGGAAACAAAGGTGATTTTAAAGCGTTTTTTTTTAGCCAACCGGCACTGCTGTTTTTCCTTTGGCACACATTTCACTCATGGCACTCCTGGCCCATCCTGCTTGCACTGGTGGGAGGGAGGTTAGGCAACCATTTTGGTGTGTGCACAAACTGCGCGGTTTTCCTGGATTCTGGCACAACTGTGGGCTTTTCCGTTATCTTGGATTTTCTAAACCCACAGCACCAAATGTTGCAGCTTAATAGTCCAAACGTGGGTCAGGATACCCAACAAGCCCCACACCGGACTGCACTTTGATTTCTAGTCGAGGGGGAGTCGGGTGCAAAGGATGTTTTGATCGACGTGCTGGTATGTCCGCATCATCTTCTTCCAATTCCGTAGATGGCACAGTTCAGCATCTTTCCTCCATCTGGTTGGATCGATCGGTTCTCCTCGCCTGTCCTAATGGGAATATTGGGCGGTACCCCGGGCCCCTCGGATCTTTGCTCCCGGTCTCCGGGTCGTTCTTCTTGGTCAGTCTCCGTGGTTTCATCTCTCCTAGGATGATAAAGCAAAAGCGGCAATACCTATTCGTAGACATTTCTCCACCACTATTAATGGTGTGGCGAACACATACATTTTATACATCCGGTTACATTTTTCAGTCTTGTTTTAAAAACAAGATATAACAGGAAATATTTTTACAAGAATCATAATATCTCAGAGACTATCTACATGGGATAATTTAGGTTGGAACTGGATTAATCTGGAGCGGTCCCCTCTGGGATTCCAGAGGATTCCTCCAGTTGCTGCAGAGTGTGCCTGGGATGGCAACACTTTAGCTGATTTATATGTACCCACTTGTCTTCCCCTTCCGCCAGACTACCTTTGGGGATGCGGATCTTATAGGCCACAGGGGAGATTTTGTCTATAATTTCAAACTGTCCCTTCCACGTAGGCAAACATTTTCGCTGTTTGGCCTGGTTTCTTCGGAAATTGTATAGATAGACCCGATCTCCCACAGTATATTCCTTCCTGGTTGTCTTCAGGTCGTAGTGGGTTTTCATGCTGTCAGCTGATCTTTCTAGATTCCGCTGAGCATAGGCAAAAGCATGCTGAAGGTGTTTCCTTAAATTCTCTACATAACATACTCATGAGTTTTGGAGGCATTTATCAGTGTCTGCTCTTGGGTCCTGTAGAGCAAATGTTGGGGAAGCACCATCTTGCGTCCGGTCATCAACTCAAATGGTGACATTTTAGTTGCAGATGAAGGGGTAGATCTGATGGCCATTAGGACCAGAGGTAATCGGATATCCCAACTTGGCCCAGAATCTGCCACAAACTTTTTTAAGGTGCTCACAATAGTTCAGTTGTATCTCTCTACTGCTCCAGAAGAAGCTGGCCTGTAAGCAATGTGTAGCTTCCTTTTAACCCCCAGTATCTGCCACATCTTTGTCATTACCTCACTGGTGAAATGGCTACCTCTGTCTGACTCAATCCTTTGAGGTAGACCAAAACGGGAAAAGATGTGTTTAATCATCAGGGCAGCTGCTGTTTCTGCCTTGCAATTTGGGGCCGGGAGACATTCCACCCATTTGGTAAACAAGCATGTGACGGTCAACATGTACTTGTTTCCTCTAGACGAACAAATTAGAGGGCCTACGATGTCGATTTGCAAATCTGACCATGGCAGTCTCATCCCCCTCTTTTGGAGAGGTGCACGGTGTGTGAGGGATGATGGCTGAAAATGTACACACACAAGACACCACTTCAAGTATTGGTTGAGGTCCTGGCCCATATGTGGCCAGTATGCAATCTCTCTTAAGATTTCAAGTTTTGTATGAAACCCCCTATGACCGGCGGTGGCTGCATCATGGGCGTGACTTAACATCAGGCTTCGGAATGAGGTAGGAACCACCCACTGATCATGGCCAGCTTGGGATTTCCTTACCAACAAACCGTCTTGGATTCGGAACCTTTTTGGACATTTCACCAACACTCTTAGGCCCTCTTTCCCAATGTAATCGGTATCCGTCAGGGGAAAGTTCTCAGGGTCCTCAATGTGTTGGTAAAACTTAACAATTATCGGATCCCCCTTCTGAGCTGTGATCAAATCAGCATCAGGGGTCTCCTTACTCCATTGTGCAGTTGAAAGATCATTGTGAGCATTTGTATGGGACCTAGTGATAGCAGTGACCTGGATTTCCCCCAACAGGGACTCTATTTCTATTAGATCCCCTTGGATGGCCCCTGTTTTTGCCAGCTGATCAGCTAAGTCATTTCCAGTTTTGTCTGGTCGCTCTACTTTGGAATCACCCTTGATCTTTATCCAGTAGATGGTCATCCCATTCGAATTAAGGTATGCCTCCATGTTGTCCTTGATTTTTAGACTTTCGTCCTTGAGACAGTTTTCTCTGGCACAATCATGTAAGTCAGCCAGACCTTGCGCGAGGGGACTCTTCTTGTTTTGGCCATATCTGACCTCCACAGGAAAGCCTTGCATTGACAGAATCCAGGAAGTAATTCGGGAATTACTCACATGTCCGGCCCGGATTCTGTCACTTTGGAGATATTGCAGAGGCTGGTGTGGAGTCTCCACTATGATGTGTTCCCCCTGGATGAACGGGCGGTAATTCTTCAATGCCCACACCGTTGCCAGGAGTGCCTTTTCACAATCGTTGAATTTTTCCTCCACAGAGGATAAAGTTTTGCTCGCATAGGAGATTACTTTATTGACCTTGTCATGCTTTTGGTATAATACTGCCGTCACGCACGTATTAGAGAACCCTGTCTCCAGGAAGAACTCCTTGTTTCTGACAGGGTAAGCTAGGCAAGGCGCTCGTGAGAGGATTCTTTGAGTTGTCTTACTGCCTCGGATTGTTCTGGAACCCATTCCCACTTGACCCCCCCCTTCAAAAGATGAAACAGGGGTCTGGTGATCTCTGCGTAGCCCTCAATGAACTTTCAGCTGTAATTAGTCAGTCCAAGGAGGCTCCTTAGTTCCCGCAGAGTTGTGGGATCCTTCAGTTTCTGGAGTGCTTCCACTTTCTTTTCTTGGGGACAGAGACCCTGTGGAGTAATCTCATGCCCCAAGAAATTAACACGGGTTCTACACCACTGTGCTTTCTGAAAGGAAAGTTTTGCTCCGGCGGCCCTCAACTGTGTCAGAACATAACGATTGTACCCTGCCCCTGTACTTGTACCGGAGCATAGTATCTTCCCTCCCTCTCCTCAAGGGGGCACAGATAATGCACATTTTTGGACAACTGGTGGGCTAACTTTCTGGTTTTGGACATGGCGAGCGAAGAAATTTGGGCAGATTTCTGTGGAGAGCCTGGGGAATCTGAAAGAAAAAGTTGGCAACTGGAAATGGTTTAGGGTTCTGGGCCACCCCCCACTTTTTGGAGGCAGTCATCAGGATGGGTTTGACCCATGGGATGTTGGTATTGTTGGTTTCTGGAATAGAATGATGGGCGGCGACAGCTCAATCCCCACATCTACCCAGTCTATTGATTCGGTTTTAGGTTCCCCTGGTTCCGGTTCCGGGCCTCCCCTGCCTTTTGGGAGGCAGTCACCAGGATGGGTTTGAACCAAGGGTTTTTGGTTATGTTGGTTCTAGGATAGGATGATGGGCGGCGACAGCTCAATCCCCACATCTACCCAGTCTGGATTGGAATCTCTTGGGACCCATTTTTCCTTGGGAGGAGTTCCCCCATCTCTGAAGGAGAAGATCCTTTTCCCAGGATCCTCTTGGGATCCCTCTCCCTCAAATTGGAAGACCTTTACCTCCTCCACAAAGTGGGTCTGTTTGGGTACATTGTTTCTCCTACCACCTCTCTGCTCCTTGGGTGGCAGATTTTCAGGGGTAGGAGATTTTGTTTCCGGGTCCTGGGTTTCCAGGGGCTGTTTACAAGTTGGGAAGGAAGCTTCCTCCAAGGCTTTACACCCCCCTTCCCCTTGTGCCTCCTCCCTGGGAACCAGTGGGTTATCGGTGGGCTGCCCCCGTCACTGTTCTGGAGCACCGGGTCCAGAGTTTGGGGCATTCTGCGGTGGCATGCTCATCGGAGGGTTCTGTTGAGCCCTCAGTATGTGACCTAGATCCCGTGCCATATTTTGGACTTGGCGCTCTAACTGTGAAACCCACTCAGGCTGATATGGGGTCCTGTTTTCTCCCCTGGGCTGATCCCGGGAAGGGTAGCTATCCCTTCTCTGGTAATACCCTGGATTGGGAAGATTTGGGTACCCCTCCACCCTTGGCCCTCCTCTCTCCCGGATTAGGTTGTCTGGGCTCAGGGAATTGGGGAAAGAAGGATGGATGGTTTTGGGGTTGGAAAATTGGGTGGATACCTGGGAAAAAAAGTTCTGCCCAGTGTTTGGGGAATTTCTGCCCTCCTGTGGGAAGTTAGGAGGGAAGTTCCCTGGGTCAGGTGCTTGGCTGGATCCCCCCCCACTTGGGCTGGAGGAGTCCAACATAACCCAGGATTGGTCGGTTTCCCTTGTAGCGGGACTTACATAGTCAGGGGAGCGGGGACCCCATTTGTGGGACTACCTCCTCGACTCCCTGTCTGTGACTGGCCCGAGGGCCTTCTGGGCTGTGAATTATTTGGTGCAGGCAGGTTTTTAGGCCCCCCCATCTCCAAATCTAAAACGGGGGCAACCTTTACCTCTGCCACCTTGGCAGCAGCAGGGGTGCTGTTGGTTTTGGGGTTTTTCTGCGCATTACTTTTATTTTCTATGGGCTTCTGCACCTCATAGATCCGGGTGGCTCGCTCAATGACCCCAGTTTAAAGATAGTTTCTCGTGAAAATCTCTCACGAGCTGGGTCATCATGTACTTGGGAAGAGCATGGAAAAATGTGTTGATGAATTCTCTGCGGCACGCTTCAATTCTTGCACAAATTCTTGTTGGGCCTGATCCTCCCCACATTGTAAATTGTAGGCTGCCCCTGCGAGGCTCTTGGGGATTTCTATGTACAGAAAAATGTTTCAAGTTGGCCGCCTATATGTGGACCATCTTGAATGGTTTTGGTCCTCCAGCCCCGAAAAGAAACTGGAGTATTCAGGGGAGAATGTCCATTTGACGTACGGTTGCAGCTACTGCTGTCCTTCAAATGAAAAAACTCCATCATTTGCTCATAGAGCTCCAAGTGTTCCCAAACAGAATACTTGGAGTTCTTATGATAAGGCACTCCTGATTGCCTTAATCTGTTTTAAGGGGTCCTTAAGCAATGCCCTTTTTACCTTATTGGCCTTTTTGGTTCGGGTAACCCTGGTCCA
Organism: Ambystoma mexicanum; assembly: GCF_040938575.1. Lineage (NCBI taxonomy): Eukaryota > Metazoa > Chordata > Amphibia > Caudata > Ambystomatidae > Ambystoma > Ambystoma mexicanum. Next base: position 655,192,675 of record NC_090925.1, read on the forward strand.
TTCATTCTCTGATTCAGAAGCACTGCTCCCAGAGGTGGCCCCGTCTGATCTTCCAGGTTTTCCCGGATTCCTTTGAGCCTGGGAATAACTGGCAGAATGTGGGGTCCTGGTCTCCTGTGTCTGTGACGCTCAGAGGAGTCTTCAGATCCCTCCTTGCAACCAGGATTTGATGGGTAACCCCCCCCAGTGACCTAACTGGGCAGAGGTTTTTAGGTTGCCCTTAGGGGCCTAATTTCCTGGGGTTCCCCACTAAATTGCACTGTACTTAGGTGCCCATACCCGGGTGCCTGCCCATCCATTCCTGGGTGGTACTGGCCTATGAGCCCCATACTTTTGGAGAGATAGTAATCTGCCATTCCTGTGGCCCTGTGCTCATGCACCGCCAGGGGACATGGGGGTGGCAGAGTCAGCCCCTGCTCCCTGTTGCAATGCAAGAGCCCTGCGCTTTCAGTTCCTCAGTTAAGGCCTTACTAGACTCTATCAGTCTCTCCTGCATGGCTACCTGTTGCTGGAGCCTATCATTGTGCTGACAGAGAGCCTCATTTTCTCTGTGTGCCTCCTGATTGGTCCTGGAGTACTGGGCCAGTCTCTGCTGCAGGAGGGTTACCTCCTGAGTCCCATCCCTACTAGCCTGCTCCTATCTTGCCAGTGCCTCCTCACCCTGCTGGTGTGATTTAGCAAGCCCTGATGCTTTTTTTGGAGGTCACCCAGCCCTGGAGGGCCAAGTGATTTTCTTCAATTTTTCTTTTTGGAATGGCAGACTTCCTGGCCTAAGGTATCCCTTTCCTGACCAAGAGCCTGCATTTGTGACGCCAGGTCATCCCTCTGCCTTTGAAAGGCACCAGCTTTCTGGAGTTCTTCATCAAACTCTGCCTGGGTATCCAGGTATTTCAAAATCAATTTATTGTTTTCCTCTTTCTCTCTGTCTAGTTGGATTTGCAGGGTGGCTACCTGTTCTGTGCATGCCCTGTTGAAATTGATTTGTTTGCTCCAGCTTTTTTCTGGCTCTGCAGTAAGGAGTCCAAACTGTCTTGGTGCTCCTTCTGCAAAGCCAGAATTCTGGTATCCTGGTCTGTCTTTTCCTGTTGCAGTATATCCATGTCCTCTTTTATTTTAATGATATACTGCCTACTATCATTTTCTGACTCCTGGCTCCTCTGCAGCCTCTGCTCAGAAGAGACCCGGTCAGATTGGGCCTTCTCTAATGCCAACAGTTGCCTACTTGCCAGATCTTGGCCTTCAGCACATTTGTCCTGCATGGCTCCCATATATAGATACAAATATGCCGCTATCCTAACCATCTTGTTGTGTTCATCTTTAGCTTTAGAGCCATGTATAGTTCGCTCAGGGCCACATGTAAGGGACCCTGATCTCTCCAGATATCTAACCCAGTTGCCGTGACCTGTTGTGTGATTGCCTGCAACCACGCATCCTGGCCCTGCTCAGTCCATTCACCTCTCACAAATTGCTTATGTAAGAAATGCTCTCTGGCTATTTTGATGTCTACCAGAGTCGTCATTCTGGAATTTGATTTCCTTACTGATTTACAGAAGTTTGTATTTTATTTTGCAAAACAGACCGTTTCCTTAGAGCGTTCCTTTGAGGGTGCTTTCACAGTGTAAAACAGCGTGGTGATCTAACCGGATATGTGTATCAGGTCAGTTGGCACACTGTATTAAGCTGCACAAGTGGTAATAATAACCCAGAATATCCAGGCTCCGAGCCCCCACTTTGTAAGCGGATTCAATTCAACACTCCAGCTAAGTCAATTGCCTAGTCTGGGATGCTGAGGGAAACCCTTATTGATATATTTTTTATGTCCAATTTGTTTACTCTGGATGACTACCCTTATATAACACCCCTCTCTTAGAATCCCCATGACCCCACGGAGCCAAGAAGTAGGTTGGTTTCTCCAAATTAAAAGGTTTATTTGAAAATTAAACAATATATATATCTATCACACTTTTATAGTAAATTAATATTTGATAGCACACTTGTAAGGATGATAGTGATCAACAATGGATAATGTTACAGTGGTACACTCTTTTTGATGGCTTAGAAGTGATACAGAGAGGATAAAGTAGCTGAGAATGCTTTTATGGCTTCAAGGACAATGCAATGATGAATGAAAATGCAGTACAGAAAATAAACTTGATATGACTTCAACAAAAGACAATGTAATCACATTTCTTTGACAATTCACCCCCCCCCCCCCCTTTATGCAATGTAAAGAGATGGAAAGGAAGCACACAGTTCTCAGGAATGCAATCAAATATAATTCAGTTCCCCCCTAGCAAGCTTAGAGGAAAGCAGGTAGGAGTTTTAAACACAGGCAAAAATCCTTTTAAATGTGGTGGCAATGAAGTTGAAAATATACTCAAATTGCTTTTAATTCCCTATAGGAGGTTCAGGGTGAGGGAGAGATACTTAAATTAATTCAGGATCACTTTAGCAATGCTCTATGAATGATTGTCAGGTTGCACACAAATTTCAGCAAGGAAA